>NC_135233.1:219744005-221102339 GCF_051348905.1 Ranitomeya variabilis | reverse complement strand
AATATGCAAATAAAATGATAAAAAAACAGACAATGTGATTTTCTGGATTTTTTTTTCTCAGTTTGTCTCCCATAGTTGAGGTCTACCTATGATGTAAATTACAGACGCCTCTCATCTTTTTAAGTGGTGGAACTTGCACTATTGCTGAATGACTAAATACTTTTTTGCCCCACTGTACATATACACACACGTACACATATATATACACACACATACACACACACACACACACATACATATACACACACATATACATACATACACACACACACACATATTATTTATATTATATATATATATATATATATATATATATATATATATATATATATATATATATATATATATATATATATATATATATATACACACACACACACATACATACATGCACATACATATACATACATGCACATATATCTCAGATCCAAGCAGGTTAACCCCCCGTGTTCTTGTCCTTGTCCTTGCTAGCCTACATTATGTAGGAGGCCCAATATAATAAGCAACTGGTATCAACAATTCCTATTTTAATGCACTTTGATTTTTCACATGGCAGATATTATATACACTCAGTTTCCACACTGCACTGCAGTGTCAAACAGGTCACAGATTAAAAAGAAAAAATATATATATATATCTTTTAATTTTGGAAATGAAGAGGCAGAGATACTTTGCACTATGAAGACAGACTTGCAGACTCCATGGCGGAGCTTTACACTTCACCCCCCCTCCACCTTTCACTCCCCCTCCACCTTTCACTCCAGACTCGAAAATGATTAAAGATCAGCAGTGCAATGAATAACTGTAACAGACTGAAATTAAATAAAGGAGGACAAAACTAATAATTATGGTAATATAAAGCATAATATTATATAAACAAAACAATAAATAATATCGCTCTCCCAAAGTAAAAAGTTTCACTTCACTCCCTTCAGCAAGACCCGGGCCGGCTTCACGGAAAGTCATTAGAAGCACGAATTTAACACTTCTAGGACAAGCCCGATGCGATATGAGCTTGAAATACTGAAAATTTCTGCACCACTTGCTGGCTGAGAACATCTCCAATGCTGAATCATTTGTTTGATAGAGCTCTTTTCTAGGTAAGCCGAGAGCTGTCATGCCGTAGTAATTCCAATATATTTTCACCAAGCGGCTAACTGGGAAAATCATCACTTTCTTCTGGGTATCCTCGACCCTCTGAATAGTAATCTAAAGAAAGAAAAAAAGATATATAACCATACTGAAGGATGCAATACTTAACCATGTCTATAAAATGTCTTTAGATTCAGCACTAGTGATGAGCAAACATGCTCAGATAGAGTGTTATCCGAGCATGCTCGTTTGCTAACAGTGTCATCGGCGTGCTCGAAAAATATTGTTCGAGTCCCCACGGCTGCATGTCTGGCGGCTGTTGAGAGCTGCAACACATGGACTCAAACATGTTTCGAGTACGTTAAAGACACCCTGTTAGCACCTGAGAATGCTCAGATAACGCCTTATCCGAGCACGTTCGCGCATCACTATTCAGCACCAACATGACCAGATGCTCAATAATTAAAGCACACATTAAAGCCACAAAATATGCAGTTTAAGTAGATTTGTCCACCACTTTTTGAAAACTGTTCAGAGGGCAGGAATCAATTTAGGAGAGAAAAATAAAAAGTTACTTAACCCACCAAACTGCAGCAGCTTAAGCACCACTGTTCCAGTGGTCTCCGCCAGGGCCAAAAGTGATAACGTCCAGTACACTGAGTCATCTGACCCTACATCCACTCAGTCACATGTCTTAATGGAAGGTTATTTTCCATTACAACAATGCCAGGAGCAGAAATTATGACTATGCTAATATTTATAAGATCCCACCCAGTATTCAAAAAGGTGATGAAAACCAAAAAGTGGTTCTGCGGGAATGTCTCACTCAACCAACACAGTTGGCAGTCATTTTAGGTGAATGCAGAAGGGACCTGGAATCATTGGATCCATGATAAAGGGCACCAGGTACATTAATCTACATTCTCCCTGTTAGGTGAAATTTTTATCCAGCACCAGAGGGTGGATAAAAATTTGCAACCATTAGTCTTGGTCCTTAGAGAAATATTTATATTTTTCCTGCATGGCTGTTCTCAGAACTTGAAAGTTCAAAGTAAAGGATGCCACCTTTCTAATTACAGGGCTACTGTAGTGTGTTTCAGGTTCCTTTTAGACAGGCTGTTAATCCTTTGAAATGCTCTTTTTCCAAAATTAAAATAGTCCTGTATATACAGGCCGGCAATCTGCCAACGAAGGAGCAAAATGCTAGTCTTCGGGCATGATGATTTCTAAACAAGCTATCTTCTGTGTAAATAGGTGGTGTGCTGCCAAGAACATGATATTCTATATTACCGATTGTTCTATGTGCATGGAAGTGTCTCTGATATGATCTAGCACATCAGAGAAGAGAGAAATGGAGTCCCCGGTCCCTCCGGCAATGTCCCCCGGGCATCTCCTTCTGGAAAGAAAATGGCAGGCGCATGCGCAGTACGCCCACCGAGGTCTGCCGGCCGGCACCAATAGGGGATTTTTTCTATTGGTTCATTTTGATCACTTTGATCAAAATAAAAAAAAAAGTAAAACAGTAAATCAACCCCCCTTTATCACCCCCTTAGTAAGGTAAAAATAATAAAATAAAAAATATATATTTTTTTCCATTTGGGTTAGGGTCGTGGTGTTGGGTTTAGAATTGGGGTGTTTCCACTGTTTGGCTCCATGTCTCGATTGGAGACCCCCTGATGTGCCTAGTCATTGATTCCAGCCAATTTTGCATTCAAGAAGTCAAACGGTGCTCCCACCCTTCTGAGCCCTGCCCCCAAACAATGGCTTTCCCCCTCATACGGGGGTATCAGCGTACTTAGGAGAAATTGCACAACAAATTTTGTGGTCCATTTTCTCCTGAAACCCTTGTGAAAAAAAAAAAAAAAAGTTTGGTTCCAAAGAAAATTTTTTGTGAAAAAAAATAACATGTTAATTTTTTTTCCTTCCACATTGCTTTAGTTCTCGTGAAGCACCAGAAGATGTTAATAAACATCTTGAATGTGGTTTTGCGCACCTTGAGGGGTGCAGTTTTTAGAATGGTGTCACTGTTGGGTATTTTCTGTTATAGTTACCCCCCAAACTCACTTCAAATGTGAGGTGGTCCCTAAAAAAAAAAAAAATGGTTTTGTTGGAAAAATTAGAAGTCGCTGGTCAACTTTTAACCCTTATAGCATTCTAACAAAAGGAAAAAATGGTTTCCAAAATTCTGATGATGTAAAGTAGAAATATGGGAAGTGTTATTTATTAACTATTATGTGTGATATAACTCTGATTTAAGGGCACAAAAATAAAATTTTTAAAATTGCAAAATTTAATATTTTTCCAAATTTCCGTTTTTTTTCCATAAACGCCAGTCCTATTGAAGTAATTTTACCACCAACATGAAGTGCAATATGTCACGAAAAAACAATCAGTGGGATCCGTTGAAGCATTCCAGAGCTATAACCTCAAAGTAAAAGTCAGAACTGTAAAAATTGGCTTGGTCATTAATCCCTTTAATGTAATCGCAAAATATTTTTCAGGCTCAGTGCAAAAGCTCAGAAGTCAAGGAACGCCAGATTTTACTGTTATGGTTTGCAAGTGCCATGACCCACTGGGAGAGCCTATGAGGTGCCAGAACATAAAAATCCCCTATAAGTGACCCCACTTTACGAACACTATACCTCTCAATTAATTCATCTAGGGGTGCACTGATCATATTGACACCATGAGTGTGTCACAAAATTTTATACCAAAGAGACAACAGGCGGCGTCTGATGGGACTATTACTCCCAACAGCCTACCCCTGCTGCCGTGAACAGCGGTGACAGCAAGAGCGGCTGATGGGGTATTCATCAGCCGCCGCCTGCGCTATAAATAAACAAATGAAAAAACCAGCGTGGGTTCCCCTGTATTTTCTATAACCAGTCAGGCAGAACTCACAGCTGGTGCCACAGCTGTCAGCTTAAGCAAGGCTAGTTATCAAGACTAGAGGGTTCCCCAACGCTGTTTTTTTTTCTTCTTTTAAATGATTTAAATAAAATAATTAAAAAAAGCGATGTGGGGTTTCCTCCCATTTTTCACAACCAGCCTTGCTAAAGCTCACAGCTTGGGGATGGTATTCTCAGGCTGATAAGGAGCCATGATATTGACCCCCCCAGACGCCTAGAAAAGGCACATCTATTAGATGAGCCAATTCTGGCACTTTGCCCGGCTCTTCACACTTGCCCTGTAGCGGGGGGGCAAGTGGGGTTCATGTTTCCTTTGTATTGTTAGGTGACATCAAGCCCACGGCTTTGTAATGGAGAAGCGTCTATAAGACACCTATCCATTACTAAAGGTACCTTCACACTAAACGACTTTGCAGCGAGAACGACGACGATCCGTGACGTTGCAGCATCCTGGATAGCGATCTCGTTGTGTTTGACACGCAGCAGCGATCTGGATCCCGCTGTGATATCGCTGGTCGGAGCTAGAAGTCCAGAACTTTATTTCGTCGCTGATCACCCGCTGTCATCGCTGGATCGGTGTGTGTGACACCGATCCAGCAATGTGTTCACTTGTAACCAGGGTAAATATCGGGTTACTAAGCGCAGGGCCGCGCTTCGTAACCCGATATTTACCCTGGTTACCATTGTAAAAGTAAAAAAAAAAACACTACATACTCACCTTCTGATGTCTGTCACGTCCCCCGCCGGCGGCTTCCCTGTACTGAATGTGTCAGCGCCGGCCGGCCGTAAAGCAGAGCACAGCGGTGACGTCACCGCTGTGCTCTGCTTTACGGCCGGCCAGCGCTGACACATTCAGTGCAGGGAAGCCGCCGGCGGGGGACGTGACAGACATCAGAAGGTGAGTATGTAGTGTTTTTTTTTTTTACTTTTACAATGGTAACCAGGGTAAATATCGGGTTACTAAGCGCGGCCCTGCACTTAGTAACCCAATGTTTACCCTGGTTACCCGGGTGCTGCAGGGGGACTTCGGCATCGTTGAAGACAGTTTAAACGATGCCGAATTCGTTCCCCTGATCTTTGGTCGCTGGAGAGAGCTGTCTGTGTGACAGCTCCCCAGCGACCACACAACGACTTACCAACGATCACATCGCTGGTCGTGATCGTTGGTAAGTCGTTTAGTGTAACGGTACCTTAAGCCTATAAGTTGTATGGTAAATCTAAGACACAGCCAGAATACCAGAATAAAGTCCTTTATTAGAAATAAAACAAAACACACTTAAGTTTTTATTTAAAAATAACAAACACAGTTATATTCGCCTAACACCTATTCCACTGAAGCCCTCGTTCTCCTGTAATAAACCAAAAATAAAAAAAACAATAACATCCCTCACCTGTCCGTCGTTCTGTCCCACGCTGTAATCCATGTCTGAGGGCAAACCAGTTTTCAACCTGGACGGTGCCAATATGTGACCATTCAGGCTGAGAACCACAAGTGACTGAACTGCTGCAAGCACGGCGTCAGTGATCGGCGGTAACGTCATAGAGGTCACCTCTGGTCACTGAGGCTCCCTTTCCAGCCAGGCTGAGCTGTGGGGAGATCCCCGCTAGCTCACGGAGCACCGTGACCTTAATGTGACCATGTCCTTAAATTTTTCCCAATCATCCGTTTTCAATAAAGATTGTAAATTCATCTCAGTCTCATCTATGTCCTTTTGTATCTTATAGACTGCTTGTTGTAAAAACTCCATATTCAAGAGGAGAATATCCATAGCATATTTATTGGACAGTGAGACAAAGTTGTCACAAGAAGACTGAATTGTTAAACAAAACAAGTTGGGGCGGATATTTGACCTTATACCCCTTGGGATTCTCTTAATCTTGTAATATTCCTTCAAAGTCATTAAATATAGCTGTAGAGTAATTAAGAGTTTATAAAAACTTGATTCCAGCTCACCCAGAGTCATGAGTAATACTGCTTAGTGCAGTCGAAACGCATCGACTGGGTCATGTCGACTATGTAAATGTTTCTTTTGTATGCACCATATTTTCTTTTGTAAAAGAAAAGGAAAATTCAGTCCTGTTGAGCCAGACTCCAATTTTTTCTATTATTCTTAATTAAGCATTTGCTATTCCTTTCAACATCTCATTTCTGTTGAAAAATATGCTATAAAACATAATTTGACATGCACATCTGAACTTGTAGTGTATCTATTGCAGTGCCCGTGTAACTTGTGGTACGTAGAAGAAACTACGTGCGATTTTAAAACTCGTGTTAACCAACATAGGTACACAATTAGAAAAGACTTGATTTACCCGTACCTAAGCACTTTGTTGAACATGGACACATAAGAGAAACATCTTAAGTTTCGAATTTTAAATGGGGAGGAAATAGGATTCAGATACTGAAAACTGAAGAACTAGAAAGGTTTTAGAATTTTAAGTTTGAAAATCCAAACGGCTTGAATGTATTATATAATTAAAATTGTACACTTTAAGGCCATGTGCACATGTTGCAGATTTTGCTGCGGATCCGCAGCAGCTTTCCATGCGTTTAAAGTACAATGTAGACCTATGGAAAACGCAATCCGCAGTGCCCATGCTGTGGAAAAAAACGCGCGGAAACGCTGCGGTTTACATTCCGCAGCATGTCAATTCTTTGTGTGGATTCCGCAGCGGTTTACACCTGCTCCTCAATAGGAATCTGTACAAAATCCACATAAAAACCACGGTAAATCCGCAGGTAAAACGCAGTGCCTTTTACCTGCGGATTTCTAAAATCCACCTACATGTGCACATACCCTAAGGCTGTGTGCACACGTTGCGGATTTTTCTAGTTGTTTTTTTGCAATAAAAATGCATACATTATGCATCCCATCATTTAGAATGCATTCCACAATTTTTTTGTGCACATGATACGTTTTTATTTCCCCCCAAAAAAAGGCAGAGGTAAAAAAAGCAGCATGTTCATTAATTTTGCGGAATTTTCGCGTTTTTCCCGCTATTTAATGCATTGGGGAAAAAAACGCGAAAAAAAAACGCACAAAAAAAGCATGCGGATTTCTGGCAGAAATGTCCGTTTTTTTTGTTTTTTTTTAATTCGTTTATTAATTGCAGGATAAATCACACACATTTGCTTGTATTCATTATTATCCATTAGTTACAGAAAATTACCATACATAGCCATATCTAAAGTATTGCAAAGGTAAGAAACAGTGCATGTTAATCATTTATGTCCTATTTTGAACCTTAACTACATTAACCCTGTGAGTAAATAGTGTCTGCATAATCGTACACCCTTTTCTTATGCATATACTGAGTTATTTTGACCTAAACAGTATGGCAGGAGGAGTTCCATCTTCCCCATATCTTCTCAAACTTGGCTGGACAACCTCTATTTTGATACAATGTCCGCTCATACGGAATAATTGAGTTCACTAAGTCAACCCATGCTCTAAGAGATGGACAAGAACCTCCCATCCACCGCAGCGCCAACACCTTTCGCGCCATAAACAGCGTCTCCCTCAGAAAAATTCCCATATGATGATCCCAGGTCTCTGCCTCCCATACTCCAAACAAACATACCAGGGGTTCAAGTGGGACAGGGATCGACACCAAGGATGTCAATAGTATCGTCACCTCTCTCCAGTATTGAAAGACAACAGGACATTTCCATATCATATGGATAAAATCTGCATCACTGGAGTGACACCTCAAGCAGTCTGATGAGTGTAGACGACCCATTTTAAAAAGACGAGTCGGGGTCAAATAGGATTGATATATGATGTACAGTTGGGTCATCCTATTATTGATTGATGGGGAGACCTTAGTTGGAGATTCCAAGATTTCATCCCATTCTTCTCCCAGTGTATCTGG
Source organism: Ranitomeya variabilis (assembly GCF_051348905.1). Taxonomy (NCBI): domain Eukaryota; kingdom Metazoa; phylum Chordata; class Amphibia; order Anura; family Dendrobatidae; genus Ranitomeya; species Ranitomeya variabilis. The sequence continues at coordinate 221,094,465 of NC_135233.1, read as the reverse complement.
AAGAAGCCTCCCCCATTTCCCCCTAATTGAATCTATGGTAGATCCTTCGCCTATGGATAACAGATAGGTATATAAAGAGGAAATAAGTCCCTGAGGACCCTGCGAATTAAGAATTCCTATTAATGGTAAAGCTGAAATAGCTCGACCTGTACCCATATTCCGTACATGTGATTGGAAAGCTGATCTTAATTGTAAGTAGCGGAAAAATTGAGACTTCGGTATGTTATAAGTATTTTGTAATTGTTCAAAAGAAACAAAAAACCCCTGGTTATGTATATTACTCACTGTGAGGACACCATACGATATCCAGAATTCAGTGGACGGGTGGCTCAATAATCCGGGAAAATAACTGTTATTCCACAGTGGCATTTCGGCTGCTATATCGACAAATTTTGTTACTTTCTTAATTTGCCTCCATATTGATCGTGCCAGCCGGAGCAAAGGTAGCAAACGAGGAACAGCAATTCTCTCCATCTCCAAAAACCCCAGTGGACAATCAATTTTAGCTGAATGCAGTATATGGCTTTCAGAGTTAGGAAGGGATTTCCCGGGCATCCACATATTCATCATTTTAGCCTGTCCAGCAAGGTAATATAAATAGAAGTCCGGTAGGGCCGCCCCACCCCCCTGTTTGGGTCTCTGCAGGGTGGATAATTTAAGTTTAGGCCCAGCCTTCCCCCATATGAAAGATGTAGTAAGGGAGTTTAGGGTTGCAAAGAAAGATTTAGGTATTAAAATGGCACTGTGCTGAAAACAGTAGCTCAATTTTGGGAGCAATATCATTTTGATCAGGTTGATACGACCAGCCACAGATAGCGGGAGCTTGTCCCAGGTAGCAAATTTAGATTTAACCATGTCCAGTAGTGGATATATATTGAGATGCAAATCTAGGTGACTGCGCTGGGACATATGTATTCCCAGATATTTAAAATTGGAGACAATGGGCAGCAGCGAGAGGGTTTCAAGGCATGACATTGGGGTATGGGAGAGAGGCATCAGAGCAGATTTCTCCCAATTTATATAGAGGCCAGAAAATTTACTAAATTTATCAATCATCGTTATTACTTTTGGTAATGTATCTTCCGTTTGGTCCATAAACACCACCATATCATCAGCATAAAGACCAATGATGTCCACTCGATCAGCAATATGTATCCCTTTAATGTCTACAGAGGACCTCATCCGTATTGCCAAGGCCTCTATTGCCAAGGCAAATAAAGCTGGGGAGAGAAGGCATCCTTGGCGAGTTCCCCTATGCAAAGAAAATGGTGCAGACATAGAGCCATTCACCACCATACGTGCCCTAGGCTTCGCATATAATGTACCTATCCCTCTCAGAAATGTATTCCCAAACCCATATTTCCTCAGACATGCAATTAAAAAGGACCACTCAAGGGAGTCAAAAGCCTTGGCTGCGTCCAGCGAAGCCAATGCCCACCTGTTATCCGGTTCCAGTAAACTATATTGAATGACCGATTGTACCCGTCTGATATTGCTAAAAGTATTTTTCCCGGGCATAAAACCGGTTTGATCCGGGTGTATGAGATCTAATATGATCGTATTCAATCTAGTAGCTAGAATTTTAGTAAAGATTTTATAGTCCACATTCACCAAAGAAATTGGTCTATATGATCCACGATCTAGAGGATCCTTCCCTTCCTTCCTGAGCACGATAATATTAGCATCATAAAACGTTTCAGGCACAGATTCCCCCTCCCATATTCCCTTGAGTACCTTCAGTAATATAGGTGCTAATTTGTCACGGTATTTCCTACAGAATTCAATGGGAAACCCATCAGGTCCCGGGGCCTTCCCAGTAGCCATATCTGCTATGGCATGTTCTACCTCTTCCAGGGTAAATTCAGCCTCCATAAGGGCTCGTTGGGATGGTCTTAGCGAGGGGAACGTTATATCCGATAAATAATCCAAGCATTCATCAACACCACTACTAGACTTGTACAATGAAGTATAATAATCATAAAAGCCCTGAAGTATTCCATCAGTAGAGGACACCAATGAGCCATCGGACACCCGGATCTGCAATATTGTGTTGGAGGCACTGTGTTGGCGCACAAAGCGGCCAGGAGTGTACTGGCCTGATTCCCCAGCTCAAAATAGGACTGACGAGTAAAAAATAATTTACGTTTTGACTTAACGTCTGCGTGTTGGGTATATAGTCTCTGGGAAGTAAGCCATTCAATTCTATTACTGCTGGACTGATTAGCTATATAAGTGGCCTCTGAATCTTTTAATCTTTGCTCTATCTCCTCGTCCTCCCTCGCCGTTACCCTCTAAATATAGGAAATGGTAGAGGACAAGCACCCCCTCAAGTATGCCTTCAGGGTATCCCAAAATAAACCAAGGTTTTGGAGTTCCGAGTGTGTTAGAATAAAACCACTCAACTGATCGACCGTCCTATCACTAGAGTCTATTAATTTTAACCAAAAGGGATTCAATTTCCAGGATCTATTATTATCGGATTGTCCATATTTAAGTTTAAGAATAATTGGGCTATGGTCTGAGATCCCCCGATTACCATGTTCAATACTATCCACCCATAATGCCAAACCACCCGACCCAAATATATAGTCTATTCGAGATAAAGACTGCCTAGTAGATGAATGGAAGGTGTATCCCCTAACTTCTGGATGACTTATTCTCCATAAATCTAGCCAACCACTACCATCCATAAACAGTGCCAATTGCTGCGTCGTCTAATCTCAATCTATCCATGGATTGATTCATAACTAAATTAAAGTCTCCCATGCAAATAACATTGGCTTCCGAATATTTTAAGGAGAAGCCCAGAGGCACACGGAGGATTGACATGTTAGCAGGAGGGGGGTTATAGATACACAGCAACACATTCTCGTGAGTTGATGAATGCATGCACAAAGACGAAACGACCCTCTGGATCACATCTCGCCTCCTTGGCCTCCCATCTGACCTCCTTGTGTATCAGCAGAGAGACCCCTCTTGAATAACTAGTGTGGAAGGCATGTAGGGACCATTGTACCCACGGCTTTTGCATACATTGAGCTGTGTCCCTTGTTAAATGTGTCTCTATTAGTGCTACGACATGTGGGTGATATCTTTTTATCTGCGAAAATACCTTAATTTTCTTTCGAGGGGTTTTAATACCTCGTATATTCCAGGTCATACATATAATTTCAGCCCCCATGTTTACTTTTAAAGGAAGAATTAATGCATATCATTATTGTTCGGGTGCATTTCAGCAACATCACACAGAGCAAAGAGTTAGCAATAGCGGCAACCATATTTAGTAAACATCCAAAACTGGTACATAAAACCAAACTAAACAAAACTTGAACAGTAGGGGAGAATATTTCCATATTCCCACAGTCAGATTGAAAAGGGGATACCCTCACTGGATTCAGTGTCTGGTATTGTTGACATTTTCCGCACCCAGACAGAAAGCTCTATTTATATTGCCGTTCGTCAAGGAACCCAGGTTAGGAGTCTTCCACATTCGGCCCTCCGCAAGACCGTAGCCACTCGGTCGCCTCCGCTGGGTCTGTGAAGAATAAGGAGGAGCCTTTATGGATGATACGGAGCCGGGCTGGATAAAGCATGGAGTAGACGATGTTCTTATCTCTAAGTTGTTTCTTGACATCCATAAATCGTGCCCGCTGCTTTTGAAGTTCCATGGAAAAATCTGGAAAAATCGATATGGTGGCATTATCGAATTTAATGAGGCCCTTCTGTCGTGCCAAACGAAGGATGGCATCCCTGTCTCTGCAATTAAGGAGACGTGCCAGGAAAGGTCGCTGCGGAGCTCCAGGAGGAAGAGGTCTCGTCGGGACCCTATGGGCCCTCTCCACCGAAAATGTTGAGGAGAAGCCATCTCACAGTGAAGACTTAAGCCATTTCTCTAAAAATTGCTCGGGCTGCTGACCCTCCGACCGCTCCGGGAGACCTACAATTCGGATATTATTGCGGCGCAGTCTATTTTACAGATCGTCTGCCTTTTGCTTCCAAGCATTTACGGATCCAGCAGCTTTAGTCAGTTTAGCCTCCTTAGGAGTGATAGTGTCTTCTATATGAGACACCCTCGTTTCAACCTCCGAAATACGTCCTCTCATAGCTTGCATGTCATGTCGCAGGCGGCCCACCTCAGTATGCACATCTTCTATTTTCTCCGTAAGAGATGATCTAGTGAGGGAGATAAACAGGCATCAGAGCAGTTGATGCAGGCTAAGAGTTAGTTCATCTTCTTCTCCCTCCTCGGTACCATCAGAGGGGCGACCTTTGCGCTGAGATGGTGTAGGATTATTTCTAAGATTGCACACATTATCATGAGAATCGTCCTTGGCGTATTTTTTAAGGTTTTCAGCAGCCGCCGCTCCTCTAGAGTGCTGCATGGTGGGCACACACAAGGGGATCTCACAAAGTGATTTCAGAGGTAATTATGGATAAGTTGTACTCCGATTTCAAGTCCTGTATTATTAAGCACAAATTTATAAGACAAGAGTCCACTGGGCAGGTGGCTAAAGGTATCAGAGATATAGAGATAGCCGCTGTAACACACAAGCCGTACAGTCTCACTGTTACCACAGGGGGAGCAGCAAAAAAGGGGTTAATCCCTGTAATGTTATGGCGTTAGCAGGGAAGGTGTCCACCCGACAGGGGGGCGCAGGTCCCACTTTCTCAGGGCACACACTGCGCCACCCCTACTTCTTCAGGCACACGCTCACTCGCCCAGCGCCGCTGATAAGATTAAAAGCGCAACTTTCCTATCAGTCAGGGTGTGCGCTGAGGTGATGGCCGCTGCCCCAGGCACGTACCGCCGCTTGTGTCAGTTATCCTCCACCGCCGTCTCCAAGATGAAAGGGACCCGGCTCCAGCAAAGAGCAGCGCCGCGTCCTGTGTGTCCTCCCCGCTCCTGCGTGCAGGCACCCCGGTGTTCTCACCGGCGCGGTCGGCCACCGCCGCTTACTAGGTGAAAGGGGACCCGGCTCCAGCAGAGAGCAGCGCTGCGTCCTGTGTTTCCTGGCGCGCGCTCCGAAAATGGCCGCCGCTGCACGTGGGGGTCTCCTGTTTGCTTCGGCTCCCGCAGCTCCCGGTTCCACGGATCTCCACAGCGATCTCCCAGGAGATTCACAAGACTCTCCGATGCCTGGGGTTTCAGTTTTGGTGAGTACCGCTCGGTCACGCACAGTTTATACGGCAGGATTAGCTCAGGATATACGGAGCTCTCCTAAGATGCCTCCTTCTTCAGCTACATAGCCACGCCCCAGAAATGTCCGGTTTTTGTCAGGAAATTTTTGCAAGAAATCCTGAACGTGTGCACATACCCTAAGGGTATGTGCACACGTCCGGATTTCTTGCAGAAATTTCCTGAAGAAAACCGGAAATTTTCTGCAAGAAATCCGCATTTTTTTTTGGGGTTTTTTTTTGCGTTTTTTTTAGCATTCTGCAAGCGTAATTAGCTTGCAGAATGCTAAAGTTTTCCAAGCGATCTGTAGCATCGCTTGGAAAACTGACTGACAGGTTGGTCACACTTGTCAAACATGTTTGACAAGTGTGACCAACTTTTTACTATAGATGCAGCCTATGCAGCATCAATAGTAAAAGATAGAATGTTTAAAAATAATAAAAAAAATAAAAAAAAATGGTTATACTCACCCAGACGATCTCCTCAGCGGCGTCCGTTCCTCTTCCTATAGCTGGTGTGTGCGCGCAGGACCTTCCATGACGTCGCGGTCATGTGAGCGGTCACATGACCGCTCACGACCAATCACAAGACAGTGACGTCATCACAGGTCCTTCACCGCACACCAGCTATGAGAACCGAAGCGGCAGCATGCAGCGGTGAGGCGGGAACACTGCGGGGGACATCGAAGGTTAGTATAGGACTATTTTTTATTTTAATTCTTTTATTTTTGGCTAATTATATGGTGCCCAGTGCGTGGAGGAGAGTCTCCTCTCCTCCACCCTGGGTACCAACCGCACATAATCTGCTTACTTCCCGCATGGTGTGCACAGCCCCGTGCGGGAAGTAAGCAGATCAATGGACTCCTAGGTGTGCGGAATCCCCGCAATTTTAATGAACATGTTGCTTTTTTTCCCGCGATGCGATTTTTTTGCGGAAAAAAATCGCAACATTTGCACAAAAAATGCGGAATACACTGTAAATAATAGGAGGCATATGTTAGCGTTTTTGCAGACGAAAGAGAACAGCACCACTCTATATAATTGCACACCACTAATAATTGATAAAAATAGGAAAACTTTATTGATACACCAATTTAAAAACAATTAAAATGGCAAAATGCCATACACTCCACACTGGCCCGCCAAACAAGATGATATGTGTTCTCAACACAATAATAGACAGGTACACTTGGCAAACAATACAAATAACCAAATGATCACTATCACGCAGTATAATGTCGTATGACCATAGTATGGTGAAAACACTGGCGCAAAGAATAAACAGCCTCTTGAAAACACAAAAATTATATGTATATAATATACAATAAACAATGGCACCTAGTAGCAAAACAGTGATGCCCCTAGTCTAAGAACAAGGTACAAAAAATGCTGGACCACACAACTGGTGGCCACCATGTGGCAGCGATGTGAAAAAAATGGACTAGTGGTGATAGGAACAGACCACTAAGTACTCCTAAGGATGGTATAGTTACCACAAAAACAGGGGAGCGCAGATCATAGGTCCAGCCAGGTAGAGATGCTAAGGGCATGTACCCATAGGTGCCATGACATCCATATGCAGAGGACTTAGCGCCGGAGGCAGAGCACAGCGTGGGGAGTGGACCCAACGCGTGTCGCCGTCACTGAGGACGGCTTCGTCATGGGAAGGTGCAGCCAGGCAGTAGCATAAAGTTTAAATACCTGATCGCGCGGTCAGGTGGGGGTCGGGACGCGCCTGGGAGCCGGAACCGGAAGTGACGCGTAAGGGCGGAAACACCCGTGCTGGCAGACGTCTCTGCCAGCACTCCACAATGCGCATGCGCCGGAGAGGTCCGGCGTTGCGCATTGCGTGGAGGACATGTAGTGCCACGGAGATATATAAAAGGATGGAAAAAGTTTAGGGGCACAGCAACAGGCATTGCATGAAATAAAGGATGCAGGCATGTCAGAGGGTGAAATGTATAAAGGGGGGTGATGCCCATGTGTGTAACCAACTAATTAAATAAAATATAGACAACAAAGATAAATGAAAATAAGAAAGGACACACATAAAGAATAAGACAATTAAGTCAGACAAAACATGTAAGGGACCACATATAAGGAAACTTCACTGGGTATAAACACATACACAAATGGAGAAGGGAGGGGGATTAGTTGTTTGAGATATAGCCAAAATAGTTACTGATATAACCCCCTAAAAAGCGGGCTATCAGTGAAGAATAGATCTGTGCCCAGAGTACTGAAAGCACATAAACCTGACAACCATCAAGGAGCCCCTTGATGAAGCCTATGGATGGAAAGATAATGATACAGCTGTGACAAGCAACAAACCTCTCACAGGGGTACCGGGGTCAGCCAGCCAATCTACCAAGCAATCGGTGTAAATGTGAGAACCCTAAATATATCAATTTGAAGTACCTCATTGGAGTTTACAAAACAAATAAGAATAATCAGTTGCAGGATATGAGAACCTTCATCAAAAGTATATAAGACTTGATACAACCAAAAAAGGTTATTATAATATTTAATCAACTATTAGTCAATGTCTTTCTGATTCCGCCGAAATTGCTCAATCCATGATATAGGTATGACGTATGTAATCAGCAACACGCATCCAATGGGACGAAGAACCAGGATGCACATATCCATCCATGGATAGAACGAGGATAAGAGCAGGGCCCAATAACATCTGATGAATCCATCTGAAACAGAAGATCACTTGTTTAGAGTCGGCCCAGAAAGCCGGTGAAAAGAAGGTCCTCATTAATACCCAGGGGGACCGTGGACCGCAGTGAGAAAATCCCACGTGCCTCCACTTGTAGAAGCTTGTTCTCCAATGAACCCCCTCTGCCCGAGCCATGCACCCGCTCTAAGCCAACGACTCTGGTACCTGAATATTTTTACCCCCATGGCACAACAAGAAATGCGCTGCCACCGTAGTGAGTAGTTTGCCCTTACAAGAATCAGCCGCTGCGGTGCTAATTGTAGAAAAATGTTTTTGTATACGTCTACGTAACTCTTGGGACGTTTGTCCCACGTAGACCCGTGGGCAGGGGCAGATAAGGGCATAGATAACGTTCATTGTCTTACAATTGACATAAGTCCTAAGTAGATGTTTACTTTGATCAATGGGGTTATGGAATTGGTCCCTCACAGGAACCATATATTGGCAGACATTACAGTCACCGCAAGGAAAAGATCCTTTTAATGAGATGCCCCTATTTAGTTTCACAGTTGGCCTTGTGTAGTGACTTCTTGTAAGGATGTCACGTAGGTTAGGAGCCCTCCTCGCAGTTAGCATAGGGCGCTCACTGACCACCTGCACTGTTGTAAGATCGGTCGTGAGAATGTCCCAATGTGCCTGTAGTATCCCCCTTACCTTCGGCCAATACGTAGTAAACTCAGTGATGAAACGGACAGATTTGTCCGGTGGCCTCTTTCTTGAGTCCAGAAGGGAAACTTGGGACTGCGTCTTAGCTCTTTGGTACGCTTGAGAGATGTATTTATTGGGATACGTCCTTTTCTTAAACCTCCTGGTCAGGTCTTGTGCTTCCCTGTAAAAGTCCTCATCACGTGTGCAATTCCTCCTTGTCCTGAGGAATTGTCCCACTGGAATACCTCTTTTCAAGTGGGCTGGATGAAAACTCCGGAACTCCAAGAGATTGTTGGTAGCTGTCGGTTTCCGGTACAGACAAGTCGACAAGGTTCCATCCTGGCACATCACATTAAGATCTAAAAAGCTCACTGAGGAGGAAGAACACGAGGAAGTCAGAAAGATATTAAATGGATTGTCATTAAGAGAGTTAATGAAACTCTCCATCTCATCCAAGGAGCCCGTCCAAATGAAGAACACGTCGTCGATGTATCTAAGCCAACATCGTACCTTGGAATGGAACCATGCGGACTTGTAGACGACATTAGACTCCCACCACCCTAAGAATAAGTTTGCCAGGGCTGGGGCACAGCGTGCCCCCATCGCGACGCCGGAGACTTGCAAATAGAAATTCCTGTCAAAAAGAAAAAAGTTGTGTCTAAGGATAAAGTCAAGAAGATCAATGATAAAAGTCATGCAACCTGTTGGAAAAAAAAGGACTGCTTGCAGGCCATGATCATGGTCGATGTTTGAATAAAGGGACTCGACATCGCAAGTCACCATGATCTCACCTTGAGCCAGGGTTAAATCTTGTAAGGATGAAATAAAATGGGAAGAGTCTCTGGCGAATGATGGAAGTTCCAATACAAGTGGCTGTAAAAAAAAGTCAACGTAAGTACAGGCTTTTTCACAAAGGCTCCCAATGCTGGAGACAATGGGACGTCCAGGTGGGCACTGTATGTTCTTGTGCACTTTAGGTAACATGTAGAACGTAGATGTTATAGGATGTTTCACCCAGATAAAGTCCCGTTCCCCTGTGTTGATAATACCTAGCTCCAGAGCCTTATCAATGAGTGTTCTAAACTTGGCTGAAAAAACACCTGTGGGGTCAGATGGAAGTTTGCGATATGACCTTGGATTGTCAAGTTGCCTGTGCGCTTCCTTGATGTATAAATCATGAGGCCAGAGCACAATGTTACCGCCTTTATCGGCTTCGCGTATAATGAAATCCTTATGGGCCTTTAGATGGAATAGTGCACGCCTCTCATGTAGGCTTAAATTATCCATAAAGGGTATCCTGCTGGGCAATTCCATTATGTCTTTCTTCACCATTTCAAAGAAAATTCTTACCGCTGGCACGATAGAAAAAGGGGGAGAAATACGGGACTTGTTTCTATAAGGGAATTTCGACCTACCCGTGTCCTCATCGCCCTCACGTAACAGATCCATAAGGTCCTGAAAGACCCTCTGTTCAGTCTGATCAGAGAACGGAGTGATGTGAGATTTATTGTGTAGAACCTGTAAAACAATTTTTCTACAAAATAGAAAAAGATCTTTAATTAGCGTGAATTTGTCCACTTGTGGTACAGGTGAAAATGTTAAGCCCTTAGAAAGGACCGAGATCTCATGTACAGACAGAACGTAGTTGGACAGATTAATGATCTGTAAAGCATTTCCTTGGTCAGACTCGCCTATGGAAACTGAGACAGGGGGAGTTATTTCCGCTGATGTCTCCGTGGGTTGCGGCGCGGTGGTCTGTAGTTGAATTCCCTGGTAGTCCATATTGCATCGCTTCTTGCGTCCTCGCCTGGTCCTGGGTCGACTTCGCTTTCGGCCGAGGACAAAAAAATCACTTGAAGTATGTCCATCGGTAGATGGAGAATACTTTTCTGTGTTGTAGCCCCTCTGTTTACGGTAAGTACCTCGACGTCTATTACCTTGATGTGTCCAAGAGAAAGCGTTCTTTTCATCAAAATCAGTCTTATCTCTCAAGAACTTGGAACTTTTTTTGATAATATTTCTTTGTCATATTTGTCCAATATATCCTTCAATCTGACTCTAAAAGGCTGGACCTGAGATGCCTCATCAAAGCTGCTGAGTTTAGCCTCCAATTTCTTTATATCATTTTTGACAGTAGTCAAAAGATCCCTATCGTGAGTAATCAACAAATTGATCAAGATATTTGAACAATGTATTAAACCCTGTTCCCACATAGTACGAAAAGTGGGAGAGGGTTCCCATGCGGGAAAAATGGACACTCTCAGTCCCCTGGGGACTATGTTAAGTTTTAAATACTCCTCTAAACACTTGATGTTCCAAAGCAACCTAATACCATGTTTCTGTGAAGCAATCAACTCCGTGGTGAGATTAGAAAAGTCTATGTCCCCTGAGACCTGATTAGCATCCAAAAATGCACTAGAGGAAGTAGCCCTCCATGCTGCCTCACGCGCCTCCCAGTCCATGGACCCAGACGAACCCAAACCAGCCACCTGAACCTGATAAACAAATGTAGCTACTATAAATCAAATATATTCAAACACCGCCCTAATAAGCTGTGTGCAGCTAGCCAGAACGCCACAAACAATGAGGCCTGGTAAGCAATTGCTAAAGAAGAGAGCCAGCGCACTACTAGTAATATACAAATAATGTAAGGGGTGCAAAAGAGATGGTAAAAAATAGTAACAGCAGACGAAAGAGAACAGCACCACTCTATATAATTGCACACCACTAATAATTGATAAAAATAGGAAAACTTTATTGATACACCAATTTAAAAACAATTAAAATGGCAAAATGCCATACACTCCACACTGGCCCGCCAAACAAGATGATATGTGTTCTCAACACAATAATAGACAGGTACCCCACAGGTGTTTTTTCAGCCAAGTTTAGAACACTCATTGATAAGGCTCTGGAGCTAGGTATTATCAACACAGGGGAACGGGACTTTATCTGGGTGAAACATCCTATAACATCTACGTTCTACATGTTACCTAAAGTGCACAAGAACATACAGTGCCCACCTGGACGTCCCATTGTCTCCAGCATTGGGAGCCTTTGTGAAAAAGCCTGTACTTACGTTGACTTTTTTTTACAGCCACTTGTATTGGAACTTCCATCATTCGTCAGAGACTCTTCCCATTTTATTTCATCCTTACAAGATTTAACCCTGGCTCAAGGTGAGATCATGGTGACTTGCGATGTCGAGTCCCTTTATTCAAACATCGACCATGATCATGACCTGCAAGCAGTCCTTTTTTTTCCAACAGGTTGCATGACTCTTTTATCATTGATCTTCTTGACTTTATCCTTAGACACAACTTTTTTCTTTTTGACAGGAATTTCTATTTGCAAGTCTCCGGCGTCGCGATGGGGGCACGCTGTGCCCCAGCCCTGGCAAACTTATTCTTAGGGTGGTGGGAGTCTAATGTCGTCTACAAGTCCGCATGGTTCCATTCCAAGGTACGATGTTGGCTTAGATACATCGACGACGTGTTCTTCATTTGGACGGGCTCCTTGGATGAGATGGAGAGTTTCATTAACTCTCTTAATGACAATCCATTTAATATCTTTCTGACTTCCTCGTGTTCTTCCTCCTCAGTGAGCTTTTTAGATCTTAATGTGATGTGCCAGGATGGAACCTTGTCGACTTGTCTGTACCGGAAACCGACAGCTACCAACAATCTCTTGGAGTTCCGGAGTTTTCATCCAGCCCACTTGAAAAGAGGTATTCCAGTGGGACAATTCCTCAGGACAAGGAGGAATTGCACACGTGATGAGGACTTTTACAGGGAAGCACAAGACCTGACCAGGAGGTTTAAGAAAAGGACGTATCCCAATAAATACATCTCTCAAGCGTACCAAAGAGCTAAGACGCAGTCCCAAGTTTCCCTTCTGGACTCAAGAAAGAGGCCACCGGACAAATCTGTCCGTTTCATCACTGAGTTTACTACGTATTGGCCGAAGGTAAGGGGGATACTACAGGCACATTGGGACATTCTCACGACCGATCTTACAACAGTGCAGGTGGTCAGTGAGCGCCCTATGCTAACTGCGAGGAGGGCTCCTAACCTACGTGACATCCTTACAAGAAGTCACTACACAAGGCCAACTGTGAAACTAAATAGGGGCATCTCATTAAAAGGATCTTTTCCTTGCGGTGACTGTAATGTCTGCCAATATATGGTTCCTGTGAGGGACCAATTCCATAACCCCATTGATCAAAGTAAACATCTACTTAGGACTTATGTCAATTGTAAGACAATGAACGTTATCTATGCCCTTATCTGCCCCTGCCCACGGGTCTACGTGGGACAAACGTCCCAAGAGTTACGTAGACGTATACAAAAACATTTTTCTACAATTAGCACCGCAGCGGCTGATTCTTGTAAGGGCAAACTACTCACTACGGTGGCAGCGCATTTCTTGTTGTGCCATGGGGGTAAAAATATTCAGGTACCAGAGTCGTTGGCTTAGAGCGGGTGCATGGCTCGGGCAGAGGGGGTTCATTGGAGAACAAGCTTCTACAAGTGGAGGCACGTTGGATTTTCTCACTGCGGTCCACGGTCCCCCTGGGTATTAATAAGGACCTTCTTTTCACCGGCTTTCTGGGCTGACTCTAAACAAGTGATCTTCTGTTTCAGATGGATTCATCAGATGTTATTGGGCCCTGCTCTTATCCTCGTTCTATCCATGGATGGATATGTGCATCCTGGTTCTTCGTCCCATTGGATGCGTGTTGCTGATTACATACGTCATACCTATATCATGGATTGAGCAATTTCGGCGGAATCAGAAAGACATTGACTAATAGTTGATTAAATATTATAATAACCTTTTTTGGTTGTATCAAGTCTTATATACTTTTGATGAAGGTTCTCATATCCTGCAACTGATTATTCTTATTTGTTTTGTAAACTCCAATGAGGTACTTCAAATTGATATATTTAGGGTTCTCACATTTACACCGATTGCTTGGTAGATTGGCTGGCTGACCCCGGTACCCCTGTGAGAGGTTTGTTGCTTGTCACAGCTGTATCATTATCTTTCCATCCATAGGCTTCATCAAGGGGCTCCTTGATGGTTGTCAGGTTTATGTGCTTTCAGTACTCTGGGCACAGATCTATTCTTCACTGATAGCCCGCTTTTTAGGGGGTTATATCAGTAACTATTTTGGCTATATCTCAAACAACTAATCCCCCTCCCTTCTCCATTTGTGTATGTGTTTATACCCAGTGAAGTTTCCTTATATGTGGTCCCTTACATGTTTTGTCTGACTTAATTGTCTTATTCTTTATGTGTGTCCTTTCTTATTTTCATTTATCTTTGTTGTCTATATTTTATTTAATTAGTTGGTTACACACATGGGCATCACCCCCCTTTATACATTTCACCCTCTGACATGCCTGCATCCTTTATTTCATGCAATGCCTGTTGCTGTGCCCCTAAACTTTTTCCATCCTTTTATATATCTCCGTGGCACTACATGTCCTCCACGCAATGCGCAACGCCGGACCTCTCCGGCGCATGCGCATTGTGGAGTGCTGGCAGAGACGTCTGCCAGCACGGGTGTTTCCGCCCTTACGCGTCACTTCCGGTTCCGGCTCCCAGGCGCGTCCCGACCCCCACCTGACCGCGCGATCAGGTATTTAAACTTTATGCTACTGCCTGGCTGCACCTTCCCCTGACGAAGCCGTCCTCAGTGACGGCGACACGCGTTGGGTCCACTCCCCACGCTGTGCTCTGCCTCCGGCGCTAAGTCCTCTGCATATGGATGTCATGGCACCTATGGGTACATGCCCTTAGCATCTCTACCTGGCTGGACCTATGATCTGCGCTCCCCTGTTTTTGTGGTAACTATACCATCCTTAGGAGTACTTAGTGGTCTGTTCCTATCACCACTAGTCCATTTTTTTCACATCGCTGCCACATGGTGGCCACCAGTTGTGTGGTCCAGCATTTTTTGTACCTTGTTCTTAGACTAGGGGCATCACTGTTTTGCTACTAGGTGCCATTGTTTATTGTATATTATATACATATAATTTTTGTGTTTTCAAGAGGCTGTTTATTCTTTGCGCCAGTGTTTTCACCATACTATGGTCATACGACATTATACTGCGTGATAGTGATCATTTGGTTATTTGTATTGTTTGCCAAGTGTACCTGTCTATTATTGTGTTGAGAACACATATCATCTTGTTTGGCGGGCCAGTGTGGAGTGTATGGCATTTTGCCATTTTAATTGTTTTTAAATTGGTGTATCAATAAAGTTTTCCTATTTTTATCAATTATTAGTGGTGTGCAATTATATAGAGTGGTGCTGTTCTCTTTCGTCTGCTGTTACTATTTTTTACCATCTCTTTTGCACCCCTTACATTATTTGTATATTACTAGTAGTGCGCTGGCTCTCTTCTTTAGCAATATGTTAGCGTTTTTTTCGCGTTTTTATCACGTTTTTATAGCGAAAAAACGCAAAAAAAAACGCGAAAAATCCTGAACGTGTGCACATGGCCTAAAGGTTGAAATCCTGACTCAACCCATCCGTTTTTTTGATTGAATTGCTGCAAAAGTTAAATTATAAGAATAATAATATATGGGAAAGTTTATTCACAGACACCTACTGCCCCTGAGTCCTCCTTCCCAACGTTTATGGATTTATTCTCTATTTATGTTTAAATTGGAGATAGAGTCGATTGACCGCTTATTTTTTATTTATATCTTGTATAATGTTTGTACTAACTGCTTTAGAGAGGACAAATTATGCAAATGTATGACTTTGAATGTACTTTGATACACGAGATTCTGGATATTTTGCTTGTTTTGAGCAGCAGATCCGGCACAATGTGTCAGTGCAGTTTTTTCTGCCTTTGGAAGGGATGCCATGCACAGTAGGTGTTGGATAATGAGTTCAGCATGTTAGTAGCTATTGAGATGGGGTGAGTCATTAGGATTAATAGAATGCACAGTTGTATATATGCAACCAAATGTTCCTACTATTGTATGAACACTGTAAGCAGTATTGAATGCACTATTTGCACTTTATATGCACATTGTATATTATATATGCTATATAATATCAGCTCTCACCTCTGCTAAACAGGCCTATTTCACATCCCTCATATCTTCTTTATCCCACAACCCCAAACAGTTGTTCAACACCTTTAACTCCCTCTTCCGCCCACCACTGCCCCCTCCAACTTCCTTAATCTCTGCTGATGACTTTGCCACGCACTTCAAAAATAAGATAGACCAAACAAGGCAAGTCTGTTGTCCGACCACCACAACCCCTTTGTATGCCAGACCAATGCCCTAACCCCATAACTTCCCTCTTCAAAATCACTGAAGGACAGCTTGCTCATCTCTCCAAATAACACCTCACCACTTGTGCACTTGACCTCATCTCATCCCACCTCCTCCCCAACCTCACCAGTACACTAATCCCATCCCTAACCCATCTCTACAATCTATCACTAACTTCTGGTACCGTCCTCTCGGCTTTCAAACATGCCACAATCACACCTATCCTCAAAAAGCCTTCCCTAGACCCGAACGCTATGTCCAGCTACCGCCCCATATCTTTGCTCCCATTTGCTTCCAAACTACTTGCGCAGCACGTCCACGCTGAACTTTCCTCTCACCTTGCATCTAACTCGCTCTTCGACAACCTACAATCTGGCTTCCGTCCCCACCATTCCACTGAGACTGCCCCGACCAAACTTACGACTTACTTACAGCCATATCTAACAGATAGTTCTCTATGCTCCTCCTTCTAAACCTGTCCTCTGCCTTCGACACAGTTGACCACTGCCTCCTACTACAGATCCTCTCTTCCTTTGGGGTCAAAGACCTCGCCCTATCCTGGATCTCCTCATACCTTACCAGCCGCACATTTAGCATTTCCTACTCCCACACTACCTCTTCATCTCGCCCCCTATCTGTTGGTGTCCCTCAAGGCTCTGTCCTGGGACCTCTTCTCTTCTCAATCTATACCCTTGGCCTGGGACAACTCAAAGTCCTATGGCTTCTAGTACCATCTATATTCCGATGACACTCAGATCTACCTCTCTGGCCCAGATGACACCTCTCTGCTCTTCAGAATCCCAGAGTGTCTATCAGCCATATCCTCCTTCTCCTCTCGCTTCATTAAACTCAATGTGGGCAAAACCGAACTCATTATCTTTCCTCCATCTCACACACCTTCCCTAGCTGATCTATCTATCACAATAAATGAATTCACACTTTCCCCCGTCCCGGTAATCCGCTGACTCGAAGTAACCTTTGACTCTGCCCTGTCCTTTAAACTGCACATCCAAGCTCTCGCCACCTCCTGTCGCCTCCAGAGCTAAAATATCTCCAGTATCCATCCTTTCCTCAACCCTCACTCTACCAAAATGCTTGTGCATGCCCTAATCATCTCCCGCCTCGACTACTGCAACATCCTCCTTTGTGGCCTACCTTCTAACCCTCTTGCACCTCTCCAGTCCGTCTTTAACTCTGCTGCTCAACTGATTAATCTTTCTCCTCGCTACAATCCTGCTTCCCCTCTTTGCAAATCCCTTCACTGTCTCCCAATTTCCCAGCGTATCCAGTTTAAACTACACTGACCTACAAAGCCATCCATAACCTTTCTCCTCCGTATATTTCCAAACTAATCTCTCAATATCTTCCCTCACGTAATCTCCGGTCCTCCCAATACCTCTTTCTCTCCTCCACACTTATTGGCTCCTCACCCAATCGCCTCCAAGCCTTCTCCAGAATATCCGTCGTCCTCTGGAATTCTGAGCCCAAACACGTCCGGTTATCCACCGCATTTGGATCCTTCAAACGGAACCTGAAAACCCATCTCTTCAAAGAAGCTTACAACCTGTAATGACCACAAGGCCACCTCAACACCATCGGAGCTACTGCAACCCTCGACCTACTGTCTCCTTCCCCATAATCCTGTAGAATGTAAGCCCGCAAGGGCAGGGTCCTCTTCTCTCTGTATCAGTCTGTCATTGTTAGTTTGTTTACTGTAAGTGATATTTGTATTTTGATGTAACCCCTTCTCATGTATAGCACCATGGAATAAGTAAATAATAATAATAATTATAGTAATATTACCACAATCAATTGAATATCATATGTTTTATGAGACGTTCCCTAATTGTTTTATAATTCACATATCAAGTATGTAAATGTATACACCTATAAAAAGGTGAATACTGCCACTTGTTTGTTGCTGGAGAAAGGCTCACAATCCTGAGCCGAAACGTTGCCATTTGGGGCAATTAAATAGCCATGTTTTTTCACCCTGAACTGGTGTGCTGCCTTTGTTTTTTTGTCTGTATATGGAGGATTAGTAATGGATAGGTGTCTTATAGACATTTAAAAAAAACAAACAAAAAAAACAGCGTGGGGACCCCGCTATTCTTGATAACCAACCTTGCTGACAGCTGAGAGTTTTGCCTGGCTGGTTATAGAAAATACAGGGAAACCCATGCCGTTTTTTTAATTTATTGTGCAGGCGGCAGCTGATGAATACCCCCATCAGCCACTCCTCCTATGACTGTTATTAGCCGCAGCAGGTGTAGGCTGATGGGATTAATAGTCCCATTAGCCGCCACCTGCTGTCGCTTTTATCACTTAAATATAACTCATCATTCTCCACGGCAGAGCAGGGGAGAATGATGAGAGCAATGTTCAGCATCCAGTGCCGGGGAACAGCGCTTACTGTAACGCTTTTTCCTTGGCCCCTGTCCGTGTGGTACTGATGCAGCAAACGCATGCCACACGTGTGCCGCAAGTATTACACACAGACACTGACCTTTCCGGTACCAGAAATATCAGGACGTGTGAAATAGGCGTTATAGCGGGTTTTTATGTTTGGCTGCTGTCACACACTAAAAGACGGTTTTTATTGCAAATAATAGTTTTTGCAACACCACACTTTGAGAGCTATAATTTTTCCATATTTCAGTGCACAGAGTCATGTGAGGTCTTGTTTTTTTGCGGGACAAGTTCACGTTTTTATTGGTATTGTTTTCGGGCACATGACATTTTTTGATCGCTTTCTATTCTGATTTTTGGGAGGCAGAATGAACAAAAAACAGCAATTCATGAATTTCTTTTGTTGTGGGGGGGGGGGGGGGGAGAGGGGGTTATACCGTTCCGCATGTGGTAAAATTGATAAGGCAGTTTTATTCTTTGGGTCAGTACAATTACAGCGATGCCTCATTTATATAATTTTTGTGTTTTGGCGCATTTATACAATAAAAACTTTTATAGAAAAAATTATTTTTGCATCGCTTTATTCTGAGAGCTGTATGGCGATGGAGCTGTATGGCGACTTGTTTTTTTGCAGGACAAGATGACAGTTTTATAGGAAGGGGCCTTGCGGATGCGGAGATACCAAATATGTGTACTTTTATATATATATTTTTTTCATTCAAATATTTATCTAGAGATAGAATTTATATTGATATATTTATTTTTTACAATTATTTAAAAACTTTTTTTTTTCCTAACTTTTTTACTTAGTTCCACTAAAGGTACCTTCACACTAAGCGACGCTGCAGCGATATCGACAATGATGACGATCGCTGCAGCGTCGCTGTTTGGTCGCTGGAGAGCTGTCACACAGACAGCTCTCCAGCGACCAACGATGCCGAAGTCCCCGGGTAACCAGGGTAAACATCGGGTTGCTAAGCGCAGGGCCGCGCTTAGTAACCCGATGTTTACCCTGGTTACCAGTGTTAAATGTAAAAAAACAAACACTACATACTTACATTCGCGTCCCCCGGCGTCCGCTTCCCTGCACTGTGTGAGCGCCGGCCCTAACAGCAGAGCGGTGACGTCACCGCTGTGGTTTGCTTTCCGGCCGGCACTGACACACAGTGCAGGAAGCTCTGAGCAGCAGCGCGGACGCCGGGGGACGTGACAGACATCAGAGGGTGAGTATGTAGTGTTTTTTTTTACTTTTACAATGGTAACCAGGGTAAATATCGGGTTACTAAGCGCGGCCCTGCGCTTAGTAACCCGATATTTACCCTGGTTACCACTGTAAAACATCGCTGGCATCGTTGCTTTTGCTGTCAAACACAACGATACACGCCGATCTGACGACCAAATAAAGTTCTGAACTTTCAGCAACGACCAGCGATATCACAGCAGGATCCAGATCGCTGCTGCGTGTCAAACAACGATATCGCTATCCAGGACGCTGCAACGTCACGGATCGCTATCGTTATCGTTGTAAAGTCGCTTAGTGTGAAGGTACCTTTAGTCGAAGGCAGACGTCGAAACGCGCATCGGGGTCGGGCGCATCCTGGGGACTCTGCAGTATACTTTAAGGTAATTATTTTGGAGGGTCTTATTGGAGACTGTATTTGGGCAGTATATATTTATATAGATACTATCACTTGGTATTGTATTATCCAGCAATTGTGCTGGTCTTTCTCCATCCCTCTTTACACTTTGCATGTGCACTTTAATGGTATTATTGTTGTGTACCTTATCTATGCCACTTTTTGCATGCACTTCTTGCACCTTTTTGGAATGGCAGCATATTTATTAACTTTTTGTTTATTAATTGTTGCATATGTTGTTCTCTGCCGTTCCCTACTTTATGTATCTATGTATTTATTTGATGCTACTCAATATTCTGCAGTTTGTCAGTCCCTTTGGGGTGCTCCTCTAAGTTCTTGTATTGTTCCCACCAATTCCCCCCTTATTTTATTTTATCATTTTGGTATTTATTAAAATAAAAAATTTTGATTTTATCACTGGACTTATTTCGGGTGTTTTTCTTCGTTGTTGTTCGTTCCACTATGGGACAATGATTTTTGGCAGGCTGATCGCTTCTATAGCATGGAGATGAAGCAGGATCTGCATGCTATAGAAACTTGTCAGCTGCACTGACAGAGACTTGCTGATCATGCACTGCGAATGATCAGCAAGTTTCCTAGTTCTGGTGACCTGAATGTCGTCATGTTCCATCGCAGTATTTCGGGGGTTAAAGTGCCGGGAGCAGTCCTTGACCACTCCTTGCAGCGGGTGTCATCTGTCAGAATCAGCTGACACCCGGTGGCGATCGCCTGCGCACCTCCCGTGAGCGCGGGTGATCGTGATGACGTAATATTCCATCCATGGTCAAATAAGCCCAGGGCACATGGACAGAATATTACGTCCAATATCAGACAGGGGTTATGTACAAAAATGGCTCTCACTAACGGGTTAAAGAGGCAAAAAAAACCCCAAACACTTAATTTAACCAATACGTCATTTTCTGATTGCACATTCCCTTTAGATGATCACCTTGCATGGAGCCGATCTTTTAAACAACTGCTGTTGGCTTACTAAGTGAGCCCTAAAGTCGAATCCTGGGGGCTCACAAGACATTATCTGATGGGATATGTACACAAAATATATCAGCTATGAACGAAGGTTTATAAATTGGCCATATTCCTCTGGATCTTTCCCCTAGAAAGCGTGAGCCCTCATAAGCTTCACGAAAGAAGAGAGTGAAATATTTCTACATTTAGTCATTGTTTCCGTTTTACAATTAGAGACCTACATATCAAGGGGTTAAGTTACAGATATTCCTTTGTGAGACAGAAAAGTTTGGAGAGTGCTGGATAGAATATGCAGAGTAAAGCAGAGCAGGGACAGAGCAGCTTCAGCATGTGGAGTCTTCTCTCTGGAAGGGTCAGAAGAAACTGTGGTGCGGGTTACCTGGACTTGTTCCAGAGTACAGCAGTTCTAGGCTATTTATTTTCCCCTGGTCATACAGCGCCAGCTGCTCCACAAATCTCTGTTTGGCAGGATTCACGATGATCTGGTGATGTGGCATGGAGATAGCTGGAAGAAAAACCAGGCTTTTCAGCTACACAGAAGTACTGGGTCTGAGCGCGACTCTACACAGAAGTCAACAGCATTTCTATAGAGGAGGCCGATCTTGACAGCTCATATCGACGCCGAGCTCTCGCGCCAGATGAGAAAATTCTGTTTTCTCCAACAATACAAAATGTATAATAAATAGCATTGAGCGAACGTGCTCAGATAAAGATGTTATCCGAGCATGCATGTGTGCTAATGTCTTTGGCGTGTTCGAAAAATATCTTCGAGTCCCTGCGGCTCCATGTCTCTCGGCTGTTTGACAGCTGCAACACATCCAGGGATTGTTTGTTTGTTAGGTAATCCTTGCATCTGTTACGGCTGTCAAACAGCCGAGAGATATGGAGCTGCGGGGACTCGAACATATTTTTCGAGCACGCCGAAGACACTCTGTTAGCACTTTAGCTTGCTCACATAACATCTTAACCGAGCGGATTCACTCATCACTAATAATAAACTCTTCTAGTAATCACGAGATAACTATCGAAAGTAGACAAAGAGGAAATGAAGTGATGCAAGCGCAGAACAACAGCTCCCCCAATCACATGGAAATAGAAAAAAAAATAAGCACCAGAAAAGGTATTCGACACACTGTGCATTATCTAACGGCTCTGTGGCACTTAATTGAAAAAAAAATGTGTGCAGAAAGTAAGAAAATAGGATAAAATAACAGAAGAATCTGAACCTGATAATATCAGCGCCATGACTCCAATGTGCCCCACTGGTCTCTGCAGGGGTGATGCGGAGGCGATTGGTTGCCAGAGTGTCATGGGTAGACGGCATGTGAAGCTGCGGGAAACCAGACAGAAAGCAAAAGGGAGAGAGGGAGCACCACAGCGGCCGAGCTGGATTTATCAGGAGAGTATAGGCGCCTTTGCAAAAGACAAAACCTATACTATCCGGCATTACCTTCATGGTGCGCCCACCGGTTTCCACTTTCCCTGCAGAGATCACGTGCCATCTACCCACGAGATTCTGGTAACCAATCTCTGCCCTCATCGGATTTGTGTCATTCCCCCCAGCAACACCCCCCTATAGCGACCGGTTAGGGGGCATGGGAGTCATGGTGCTGAATTTATCAGGAAAATATAGCTTCCTTTATTATTTCTCTGACAAACCATTTAAACATCATTTTTGCAGCTGAGCAAAATGATTCTCCGGAACTTCGTGGCTGCAAGGCCCACCGGCATCCTTAACGCCTCTTCTCATTAGTAGGACCGCAGCGGTGTCATGCATGTGTTACGTTCCAACAATTAAGGTCATTAAATCAGAAGAGGCGCTGGGGATGCCTCAGGTAGGAGGAGGATCATGGGGCTCTGGTACAGTAGCTATTGACTACTGACTTGGCCGCTGGGCCAAGATCCAATAAATATTGTTGCTCAACTTTATTCATTTGCTTAAAATCAGAAAACCTCTATTCTCAGTGTGCTACACTTGAGCTGAGTTATCAAGATCTCTGCTTGCGGTCATTAAAAAGGGGAGATAAAGGTCTTGTTGGTTTTTACACATTGATTACCTGTATTGCGCAAACCTTGTGAGTCCCCGGATGCCGAGCTGCTGTTTCCTTGGATGCTACTACCTCGCCCAGCAGAAGTGTTAAGGTCCGAGGTTGCAAGCACAGTGCTCCGGCACTGCAGGGCTTTGGTGTGAGGTGAGGAGCGCAGCTCTTGTTGGTCCGGGATGTGACCACATGCAAGGTCTGGTGAAGCAGCAGCTAAGGACAAAACCGAGACACTGTCATCGCTCTCCTCGGGTAAGTTTGGAGTCCTCCGACTGGTCCTTAGACTTTCACATGAAGAAATACTGCAGAAATCGACCAATTTGTCATCATACTGTAAGGCACTCTGGCTGTAAGGTCGGACGCTGCCCAAAGCGGGAGCATCTATAGAAGTACCGTATGGAGTAAATTTGTCAGTGTTTTCCTGGGGGGCAAGTACTGAAGGCTGCAGACTGGAAAGAAGATCCAGCAATGGAGGAAAAGAATCCGGATTGTCGGAAAGAAAAGAGCTCTGTACATCACTGGGTTCTGTCTCCGAGGCGTGCAAAAGGAGGCTCTGCAATCTCGTTACTTCATTAAACACCTGAAAATCCAATATGACAAAAAAAAGGAAATAAAATCAATTCCTATATGAACAAAGCTATAATGATATATTCCTGGATATATTAGAGGGGTTATTCCAATGGTCATAAATTGGTACTGTCAGATAGTGCTCGTAAATTTTGCTACTTACTGCTTACTACAAATTTAATGCGTATTTAAGATATTAACACTTATTTTGTTTACAGCTTGTTGCCTTGGAGACCGACCACTAATGCTAGTCAGAACATGCGCAGTACTTACAAGGCTCTTTTCTTTTGAGCTTATGAACAGTGCTTTTAAGCTGGCCAGGATCGCTGGAGCGCATGCTGTTAAGGCCTCTTTCACACTTCAGTTTTTTGGCGTCAGTCTAAAACCGCCAGTTTCCTCAAATAACAGATCCGTCATTTTTTTTTGCGGATCCGTTATTTTCCCATAGACTTGCATTGGCGACGGATTGTGACGGATGGCGGACGTTGTCTAGACATAGACGGACATTGAAACGTTTTTTGTCAACGCCGAAATGACGGTTCACGGCGGATCCGTCGCGTCCATCATTCCATAGAATGGCCGCCTATGGGCTACGGATCCGTCACGACCGTCATTTCGGCGGATCCGTCGCCCCAATCCGTTTTTTCAATTGCGCATGCTCCAAAAAGTAGATACTTTTCCCAGACAACCCCCAAGTTCGGATCCGTCAAAAAAACGGATCCGTTGGAACCGTTTTCTCCACAATTGTGACAGATCCGTCGATCCGTCACTATGTCGGAAGTGACTGACGCCAAACAACTGAAGTGTGAAAGAAGCCTTATTCCTAATCCTACTCAGCTTCAGCACACTGCTTACAAGCTAGACAGCAGCGGTGGTCAGTCTCCTAGGCAACTGCAGTAAACAAAAGAAAACAAAAGTGCTAATATCTCAAAAACAGCTGCAAACCTTAATAAGCAGTAAACTGCATATGCACTGCTCCAGTGGTCTTAGCAAGAAAGACCCTTCTCTGTAAATCCACACCTACCATGGTCACTTTTGGCCACAGCATGGATCAGAGGTATCTCTGATCGTGGCCATTAGAGCCGATGCAGGACCAGACATATCCAGCATTAATTCTACATTGCTATAAAAGCAGATGTAAAAAAGGGAAACTTAATGGCTGGGAAAAAAAGGCACATTGGCAATCGTTAAGGGGTTTAAAATAGAAGAGCGCCCTCCACGGCTGCCGCTTATCTCTTCCTGCAGCAGCGGTCCATCACAGATCACTTCTGCCGGAAATACCAAAACCAAGTGAAAATGTGCTCCCTCCTACTCCAAATAGAGGTTCTTCAGCTGATGGAAATGATGATATTATACAGTTCTGTGCCTCAGCTGCTGCAGAACACAAAATAAAAGACCTCAGGCTGATACGGACCTTCCGTAGCCAAAGGAAAAGGAGGTCTAAATAAATGGTGGAATGAGATCTCCTATCTGTCTGTGCGTATTGTGTCCAGAAATCCAGAATGGAAGTGATTGGGGAACTTGCAAGGGTTGGGAGTCTGCACATCAGGATGCCTCATTGCCCTGAAGGCCTTAAATCACCCACCCCGGATCCAGCACTGAATCTCCGCCGCTGCTCCCCGTGTCGGTCATTGTCTGCAGCGCCGATATCACATCAACAGCACTGCAGTCAATCAATGAGCTCAGCAGCTGGTGCAGTCAACTGAGCTCCGTTGATGTGACGCCATTGATTTAGATAATAACAGACACCGGGAGCAATGGTGGAAAGTCAGTGCTGGACCTGATAAGAATGAGTAAAGCGCATTTAGTTTTTGGGGGGTTTACCAGTGCTCTCCTGAGATTATAATGCCAAGTAAGTGCTGCAGTCAATCAGCGTCTTCTGATTGTTATGCCATGTGAGCATTACAGCCTATCAGCATCCACAAATTATACCACACAAGCTCTGCAGCCCATCAGCGGCCACTGAATGTTATGCCATGTGAGCGCTGCAGCCAATCAGCAGTTGCCAATTGTTAAGCAATGGAGCTGGAGATTGGCTGCAACCAGGCTCTTGTACTTTACCATACCGACGATAGTGGCAGCCATATGTTGGGAGCATTATAATAAGGAATCAGAGTATTTAACAATTACCTCCACCATGCCAGGGCGTTTCTTCTGTCGTCCTAAGCACCGACATGCTAAGAAACAAAGTTCTTGTGCGACCTCCGCACTGCAGCATCCTATCCGGAAGTCCAGATGATGCCGGCAGATGCGAGATGCGGATCTAAACAGCTTGTTTTCTGCATTTCTGATGCTGGTCGCTCCTTGTGGACTACTGCCCTCAGCCTCCTGATCGCTCTCCTCTTCATTAACAATATCTTTCTGTTAATAAGAAACAGTCTAATTATATAAATATACCGGGAACATAAAAGATACCTATATCACAAACCAGAAAAACGCAATCATAATTTTCCCTGAAGGAAATGACGATTGGTAGCAGCGCTGATCCCTTACGAGGGATTGTGACTGCAGCTGGGTGTAAAACCAAAGTATTTATTCTGAGCCATTAGAACTCTGCTGCCCCCTACTGGATAAGAGATGTCATAAGCAGTAAAGGGCAATCGGCTGAGGACCAAGCCTAAAATTACAGAATTGTATGTATTTGGCTTATGGGACGGATCAGCAGATCTGCTCGCTGCACCATCATACGGTAAATAAGATTACCCATCATTAGGATGAAATAATCCCGTGGCCTTTTAGTATGCAGTATGCATCCTCCCCAACAGTGTAAATCTGCTGCTGCAAAAGTGATCAATATCTCGTCCAGCGCCCACACAAATACCATTCTTTACCATTACGACTGTAGTTTTCTAACAGTGCAGACGCTGAGCTTCACTTAAAGGGGTTTTCCAGAAAACAAAAAGACGTCTATTAATACGTGGTAATTGGAGATACGACCCACAGCCCCCATTATTACAAATGACTCGTGATATTTATCCCACCAGTTCAACTCATGCATCTGTACGGCCACATAAGCAGTCCATGTTCACACTGCAACCTCAGAGACTCTTTTCGATCATTCCCCCCAAAAATTTGCATGATAAATCTACGCATAGCTGCATTGTGTGAACACAGCCTTAAAAAGAAAACCTGCAGATTAATACAGTTTTGAACATGGGGCAGACTTATTGAAAGGGCAGCTGCAGGGAGAAAATTAAGTTACATTCTCCCCATCGCCGCTCGATTCCAGTCATCAGGGAGGCACGAAAGTGGTGTGCCAGTCTGCACTTTATACGCAATGAGCGAGGCTGTAGTCAAATCCGCCAATCCATCAGACAGAAAGCAGCGATGGATGAAAGCCGACAGCCCCCTACACTACCCCAATGACAGAAAGAGAGCAGCTGCAGGGAGAACACAACTTCATTTTCTCCCTGCAGCTGCACTTACAATTAGATTGCCCATATTTATAATATTTAACTTCAGATAAGTATTTTTTTGGCTGACATCCCCTTTAATGTGAACACTTTTTTTTTCAAATCTGTTTCCCTTTAAATGTGCTGCAGGTCTAGGATACTAAGGCAAACAACACACTGTGCATAAGTGTGTGCACCCATAGACTTTTTACTGAGCCAGTACTCCAACATGCACGAGCTATTAAGTGGGTGGTTCCTATATGTAAGCATTCTGCCAGCACAATAGGTACTGGAACATCCCTTTCCTTCATCTTGTCATTGTCCAATAGGTTACCGGCCGGGAAATGAAAGCCCACGTCTCTAGTGTGCAGTATTGACACAGAAGGGATACCCCCCAAGCTGCCTGCACTTTGTTAGGAGTGATTTTTCAGAGATAAGGCAACATATTTTTAATTTAATTGATTGGCAGATAATTAAAAACATGACCGGACGTAAAAACTAATTTCTGGGAAAACGCCCTTTAATTCACTCACTTATGCTTAGTCGACCCCTTGTCTTCATCTGCTAAATATTTCAATATTTTCACTGCAGCAATTCAAAAAGAAAGATGACGTGAATCTTACCAGATATTTAGTGTGAGAACCGCTATCGTTATCTACAGCTTTTCTCCCAGTCAGTATTTCCAGTAAGACCTATAAAAAAATAAATAAATAAATAATAGAATAAAAAATGTGGTCAGCACAGGAGAAAAGCTGCATTCATCTATCTGCAAGTCAATTACGGCACATACAGTCAGCAGGGGAAACACGACGGTAATCAGCCCAAACAGACAGGCAGCACAATGATATCTAAGCCACACGCTCAGCAGTCCCAGATAAAACCGTGACCAGGGACGTGGTCTCGGGGCGGCGCACGTCGTGAAATGAGGAAGTGTTGCACACAGATTACGCCCAAGCCATCTCCGGAGATTTGAGGCCTAAGCTTTGCCACAAAACAACCACTGATAACAGTAAATAGGCGCCCTCCATTTACCGCCCTGCAAACAGATGTCAAATATGGGACACAAGTTTAAAGGGATTAGACAAACATTCCTGTTTCCTTCCAAAATAAATATATATATATAAATATATATATATATATATATATATATATATATATATATATATATATATATATATATATATATATACATACATACATACACATACACGCAGTGCATACGTACATACATACAGAGAGGATGGAAGATTACTCACCACCCCAAAGCTGTAGGTGTCCAGTTCAAACGTAAGCTTTCCCAGTTTCACGTATTCATCCGGCAGGTACGCCAGCGTACCCCTCACTGTACTAGTCCTTGCTAAAGTGCGACTTTTCCCTGCATCGCATGCATATCGGCTGAAGCGGGCAAGTCCAAAGTCCCCTAACTTGGCAACCAAGGCCTGATCCAAAAGGATGTTCGAACTCTTGATGTCCCCATGGATGATGCTGGGTTTGAGGGTATGCAAAAACTGAATGCCGCAAGCTGCGCCCTGCATGATGCTCAGACGTTGCTTCCAGGTCAGAATAGGAAAGCTGCCCTGCGAAAGGGATAGGTCATGACAATGCTTATATACGGAGTCTATTGTTCGTGAAATAACAATAAAATCTGTGTTTTTGATTAAATTTAATGGTCAGAATAGAGATGGT
Source organism: Ranitomeya variabilis (assembly GCF_051348905.1). Classification (NCBI taxonomy): domain Eukaryota; kingdom Metazoa; phylum Chordata; class Amphibia; order Anura; family Dendrobatidae; genus Ranitomeya; species Ranitomeya variabilis. The sequence continues at coordinate 221,065,898 of NC_135233.1, read as the reverse complement.
GCAGGACCCAGTCTAGTGGCCACATCCGTAATCTGTGGCCGTCGGACGGGTGCCCTTCAAATGTCATCCTCCCTTCCGGTAACTGCGGCTCTTTACCTTTGACGACCTTTAGTGACGTCATTGTGATGTCACGCCAGGCCGGTTAATTAAAAAAAGAAAAAGGAAGAGCTGTAGATGTCAGGAAGAGCTGTAGATGTCAGGAAGAGGTGGTCCTCAGGGCTCCCGTCTTACCTGACTTTGTCCTTGTGCTAGCCAAAATAAGATGGCCACCTTATTAAGTGGCACATGGATTGGGGTACCCCTTTTTTGTAAATGTCAGGGTTAGACCCATTAGGAAATCAAAGGTAATAGTTGCATCTGGATCTCAGCGTTTTATAAATCCCAAAAGCAACTCTGCTGCATAAAAATCCCCGATTATTACAAGCGATACTCTGTACATGGGGCGCCATTATAGCATTTCAACTGGCGCTTCATGAAGATGGATTCACAGCCATGCATTGCATTATACAGAATCTCTCCGTATCTACGGCCCCCGTCAGCCATTTCTTGCCAATCCTACCTGGTGATGCAGCCTATCTTCCAGCGAGCCGTTGGGTAGATACAGATATATGAGGCAGTATTCTTCCCCCTGCATACAATATCCAGCCAGGTCAATGATATTTGGGTGGCGAAGGCTGTGGAAGTATAGAGGAGAAATCAATCACATTGCACAACACGGTCTAATGAAACAATCACATATTCATCATGACACATTGCAAACCAATAGGCGCTGGGGGGAAGCTAAAATTACCCCAAAAAAGAAGTACACCCACATGTATTAGAAATGTGCCCGTCGTTATGAATGGCCATGTAAAAAAAGTCGTGAAAGCCGCGTCTGGAAATACAAATGTTATTTTATCTTGTGACTTTCACATTCTTACCAAAAAGGGGAAGGAAACAAATAATTTTAAGAAAAGGCATCACAGGGTGACGTGTCCCAGCGAGCCACTCCTGTATCTCCAAGCCCTGAATCAAGATACCCCGTGAAAAGATCAATTAATCTTTGCCCCTAAAGAAAAGCCTAGCGACTGGTAAGAAGAAAAGAATGGGTCTGGCTATACGATATCAAATACTCAAAAGTGGCACCGAACCGGATGATGCTTCAGCAAGGATTTCTAGGATCTCCACCCTCAGAAATCCGCTATTTCTAGGCAAAAAGGAAAAAAATTAATGCGGTAAAAATCGGGATTCAACAAGGGGAAGAAGAAGCAAAAGGTGTCACCTGCCCCAGATAAGGAGCATACATAATGGGATATTTTGGAATCCTTTACAGGTTTGCATTCTGGAAACCGAGAACTAAAAAGGCACAAAAAAGACAAAAGTTGTTTTTGTATCAAATCAAATGGAATCTACCGTATATACTCGAGTATAAGCCGAGATTTTCAGCCCAAATTTTGGGGCTGAAAGTGCCCCTCTCGGCTTATACTCGAGGCACGGTCGGCAGCAGGGTCGGCGGGTGAGGGGGAGAGGGAGCTGAGGCATACTTACCTGCTTCCGGGGCTCCTGGCGCTGTCCCTGCAGTCCCACGGTCTCCGGGTGCCGCAGCTCTTCCCCTGTTCAGCGGTCACGTGGGACCGCTCATTAGAGAAATGAATATGGACTCCACTCCCATAGGGGTGGAGCCACATATTCATTTCTCTAATGAGCGGTGGCAGTGACCGCTGATAGAGGAAGAGGCTGCGGCACCGAAGACCAGCTGTCCGGGGGAAGGAGCGGGACGCCGGGAGCAGGTAAGTATTACATATTCACCTGTCCGCGTTCCACACGCCGGGCGCCGCTCCATCTTCCCGGCGTCTCTCTGCACTGACTGTGCAGGTCAGAGGGCGCGATGACGCATATAGTGTGCGCGCCGCCCTCTGCCTGATCAGTCAGTGCAGAGAGACGCCGGGACGGGACGCTGAGGAGCTGCAAGCAAGAGAGGTGAGTATGTCATTTTTTTTTTTTTATTGCAGCAGCAGCAATGGCACAGCTTTCTATGGTACATCTATGGGGCAATAATGAATGAACGGTGCAGAGCACTATATGGCACAGCTATGGGGCAATAATGAACGGTGCAGAGCACTATATGGCACAGCTATGGGGCAATAATGAACGGTGCAGAGCACTATATGGCACAGCTATGGGGCAATAATGAGCGGTGCAGAGTACTATATGGCACAGCTATGGGGCAATAATGAACGGTGCAGAGTACTATATGGCACAGCTTTCTATGGTACAGCTATGGGGCAATAATGAACGGTGCAGAGCACTATATGGCACAGCTATGGGGCCATAATGAACGGCATGGAGCATCTATTTTTATTTTTGAAATTCACCGGTAGCTGCTGCATTTTCCACCCTAGGCTTATACTCGAGTCAATAAGTTTTGCTAGTTTTTTGTGGCAAAATTAGGGGGGTCGGCTTATACTCGGGTCGGCTTATACTCGAGCATATACGGTATTTATGCAAGATTTATTGCATCCCAGTAAAATATTAATCAGCGTAATCTGATAGGAATCTGAAGAAAGTTCCTAAGTGGAATAGGTTGGTCACAATTGGTTCATATCTATTATCTACCACTTCCCAATTTAAAGCCCCCATATATATTTGACTAATGTTGGCTGAACCCACCAATAATATGACTGGTTCGGTCAACAGTATAATTTGTATGGGGGTTCCAGAAGATTGATTGTCAGGGGAAATATTGATCTGGCGTGTCTGATCCAAGGCTGTCGTTTGGTGACATCTCCTGGAGACAATACAGACAGGTCAGACAGCGGCTTTCTCATAGTGAGCACAGGAACGCGCTAGGAAATGAGTGCTTCTGTGTATGGGTGAGACACTCAAACAAGCGGCCATTGAAAGTTTGTAGCGGTGTTAAAATGAAGTTTAGTGATCCAATTTTATAGGCAAATCAGAAGAGGGAGAAAATCTGTGTGAATGCAGCCATATTTCTTACCACGTCAGCTTTTCTATCTCCGTCTGGAAGCTCTTCTTTACTGTGCTCCATTCTAACTCCGCATCCTAGAAATATACAAGTATATTTGGTGTTAACACGAGACCGTGGGCTTCCCGGCGGCAGTACCGTTCACATTGGCCACTTCCAGCAGGTCCTACAACCACTGGCAAAAATTATGGAATCACCGGCCTTGGAGGATGTTCATTCAGTTGTTTAATTTTGTATAAAAAAAAAAAAAAAAAAAAAAAAAGCAGATCACAGACATGGCACAAAACTAAAGTAATTTCAAATGGCAACTTTCTGGCTTTAAGAAACACTAAAAGAAATCAAGAACAAAAAATGTGGTAGTCAGTAATGGTTACTTTTTTAACCCCTTTCTGACATCGGACGGGATAGTACGTCCGAGGTCAGATCCCCTGCTTTGATGTAGGCTCCGGCACTGAGCCCACATCAAACATGCCAGCTGTTTTGTACAGCTGACATGTACCCGCAATAGTGGCGGGTGGAATCGCCATCCACCTGCCGCTATTAACTAGTATGCTGCTGTCAAACGCTGACCGCAGCATTTAACTAGCGCTTTGGGCCTGAAATGCGCTCACCGCTGACCCTGTCATGTAATCGGGGGTCAGCGATGCGTCGGCATAACAACCAGAGGTCTCCTTGAGACCTCTATGGTTGTTGATGCTGGATTGCGATGAGCGCCACTCTGTGGTCGGCGCTCATAGCAATGCAACAATTCTACTACATAGGAGCGATCTGAGCTTCGCTCCTATGTAGCAGAGGGGATCAAGTTGTGCCAGCTTCTAGCCTCCCATGGAGGCTATTGAAGCATGGCAAAAGTAAAAAAAAAAAAAAAAAGTGTTTAAAAATATAAAAAAAATATATAAAAGTATAAATCGCCCCCCCTTTCGCCCCATTCAAAATAAAACAATAAAAAAATAAAATACACATATTTGGTATCGCTGCGTTCAGAATCGCCTGATCTATCAATAAAAAAAAGGATTAACCTGATCGCTAAACGGCATAGCAAGAAAAAAAAATTGAAACGCCAGAATTACGCTTTTTGGTCGCCACGACATTGCATTAAAATGCAATAATGGGCGATCAAAAGAACGTATCTGCACCAAAATGGTATCATTAAAAACATCAAGTCGGCGCTCAAAAAATAAGCCCTCACCCGACCCCAGATCACGAAAAATGGAGACGCCACAGGTATCGGAAAATAGCGCAATTTTTTTTAATTTTTATTTTTTTGCAAAGTTTGGAATTTTTTTTTCACCACTTAGATAAAAAATAACCTAGACATGTTTGGTGTCTATGAACTTGTACTGACCTGGAGAATCAAAATGATAGGTCAGTTTTTAGCATTTAGTGAACCTAGCAAAAAAGCCAAACATAAAACAAATGTGGGATTGCACTTTTTTTTTGCAATTTCACAGTACTTGGAATTTTTTTCCCGTTTTCTAGTACATGATATGCTAAAACCAATGATGCCTTTCAAAAGTACAGCTCGTCCCGCAAAAAATAAGCCCTCACATGGCTATATTGACAAAAAAATAAAAAAGTTATGGCTCTGGGAAGGAGGGGAGCGAAAAACAAACGAAAATACCCCTGGTCATGAAGGGGTTAAACCAAGCACATGGGAAAAATTATGGAGTCACTCAATTATGAGGGAAAAAAATTATTGAATCACCCTGTAAATTTTCATTCCCAAAACCAACACCTGCATCAAATTAAATCTGCTCGTTAGTCCGCATCTAAAAAGGAGTGATCACACCTTGGAGAGCTGTTGCACCAAGTGGACTGACATGAATCATGGCTCCAACACAAGAGATGTCAATTGAAACAAAGGAGAGGATTATCAAACTCTTAAAAGAGGGCAAATCATCACGCAATGTTGCAAAAGATGTTGGTTGCTCAAGGCTGTGTCTAAAATCTGGACCAAATACAAACAACATGGGAAGGTTGTTAAAGTCAAACATACTGGTAGACCAAGGAAGACATCAAAGCATCAAGACCGTAAACTTAAAGCAATATGTCTCCAAAACAGGAAATGCACAACAAAACAAATGAGGAACGAATGGGTGGAAACTGGAGTCAACGTCTGTGACCGAACTGTAAGAAACCGCCTAAAGGAAATGGGATTTACATACAGAAAAGCTAAACGAAAGCCATCATTAACACCTAAACAGAAAAAAAACAAGGTTACAATAGGCTAAGGAAAAGCAATCGTGGACTGTGGATGACTGGATGAAAGTCATATTCAGTGATGAATCACGAATCTGCATTGGGCAAGGTGATGATGCTGAAACTTTGGTGCCGTTCCAATGAGATTTATAAAGATGACTGCCTGAAGAGAACATGCAAATTTCCACAGTCATTGATGATATGGGGCTGCATGTCAGGTAAAGGCACTGGGGAGATGGCTGTCATTACATCTTCAATAAATGCACAAGTTTGTGTTGATATTTTGGACACTTTTCTTATCCCAACAATTGAAAGGAAGTTTGGGCATGATGATATCATTTTACAAGATGATAATGCATCCTGCCATAGAGCAAAAACTGTGAAAACATTCCTTGAAAAAAGACACATAAGGTCAATAATTTTTACCCTATGCTTGGTTGAAAAAAAGTAACCATTACTGACTACCAGATTTTTTTTTGTTCTTGATTTCTTTTAGTGTTTCTGAAAGCCAGAAAGTTGCCATTTGAAATGACTTTAGTTTTGTGCCATGTCTGTGATCTGATTTTTTGCTACAAAATTAAACTGAATGTACATCCTCCAAGGCCGGTGATTCCATAATTTTTGCCAGGGGTTGTAGATGCCATTACATCCTAGTAGTGATGAGCGAGTATACTTGTTGCTCCGGTTTCCCCGAGTATTTGTGACTGCTCGGAGATTTACTTTTTGTCGAGGACCGCAGCTGCATGATTTACGGCTGCTAGCCAGCCTGAGTACATGTGGGGGTTGCCTGGTTGCTAGGGAATTCCCACATGTATTCAGGCTGGCTAGCAGCCGCAAATCATGCAGCTACAGAGACAGAAACTAAATCTCCGAGCACTCACAAATACTCGGAGACCACCCGAGCAACGAGTATACTGGCTCATCACTACCATCCTAGCTTTGTCAGGCTTCTCAATGCCAAGTGACCTACTTATGCAGAATCAGGAACAAGCGTCTGAGAAAGCCGGGTGACAATCTGTGTAGTGACCATTCTGACAATCCCAGGATAGAAAGAGACAAGTAAAACAAAGTAAAAAAATATATACATATAAAATTCCTAACAATTTAGATGGAGTCACCGACTACGTAACTATTCTTAAGGGTGATCTCTCGATTTTAGAGTAAAGTTAAACACAAAGAGTATTATATTTTAGGTGGAATTTCTCCAAAAAAAATACCTTCCATGTTATCTGGGTTTCTGGCCTGTACACAGAGCATTGTCCTGCGCACAATTATCCTACAAAAGGCACCATTGTATGACGCCCCGGTCAGCATACCTGCTTCAGCCGCTTAATGGCATACGCCGTGTTCCGGATGACTGCTTTATATACACAGCCAAATCCACCCTCTCCGATAAGGAAGGACTGGGAGAAGTTTCTCGTACCCTGGGTCACCTCTTGGAAATTCCACAATAAATGCTTTGAAGGCTCCATGGCGCCACCGGTGTCTAGGCATTCCTGGATTGAAAAATTAGAAGAACAGTATGAATTACCGTACATACTTGGTAATTGCCTTATATCATTTCACAATATTTCAGTATTCTTAGAATGTTTGAATATATTATAAAAAAATCACTTGGGAGACACAAAGCCACCCGTCTTCTCAGTCTACAGCCACCCCTCTGGGTGAAATGAACGTGTGCTATGGATTTCTTTTCCATTCACAGCACACGGACCCCTTAAGGTTTCATGGACCCTAAACACATGCATGAAAACCAAAGATGCGTGTGTGCGAGATCTGTGATGCTCTGTGTCCTACTCAGATCTGCATCGATGAGACTCGGCCATACAAGTCAATGGGGATCCGAGAAACAAGAATGCAATGTCTTTTTATTGGTTTATGGGGGAAAAACAAAAACAAACTTTCTGCCGAGTACAATCTTTAGGTATCAGGCTACTAGATCTCCCGATAGTGTGACCACAGAGATGAGGCATCACTCCGGGCATCAGCTACAGTGCAGGCAGAATATGACACATTCATTTATGGACTAAGATAAAGGGTTCTGTATGTAGAAAAGATTACGGAGCTTATCAGAAGGACAGGATTTCAGTCTATGGTCTGTATAGCGGGGATTACTCTGTATTCTGGTCAAGTTCTTCACAAACATGTCCACACAACACAACTTTTAATTATCAACCATCATGTTACAGCCATATATAATTATTCATTATTTCTATTGTGATGTTCTGAAAAAAGCCCCTGGGCTTCTGTGTGTACAGGGATGTCTCCATGGTAACAGACTACAAACAATCCCTGTGTAGTCTGATCCAGCAGTCACATTCTCTGTGATCAGTCCCCTTTATTCTTATTTATTATAGGTTAGAAAGAAGTAGGGAGCTGATGTTTTTTTTTCTATGACTGCAGTTTCAGACTACACAGGGGTTTGATTGTGGTCTTATCATGGTTGACTTCCTTAGCAGTGGGTTATACAGTTCACTTATCTACACTTTACAGAATACTTTTCAGCATATTTTATCCCATCTAGCTTCACTGCAGCAGCACAGTTTGCATTCTGCAGCCTTTATGTTCCACTTAATTTCAAGCTGCAGAAAATTAACCGAGAATACATCAGTCAGTTCGTTCGGGTGGTCTCAGGGTGGGACTTTGTAACCTTTTAATTTGGCTTTTTCTAAGCTTTTTTTTCCCCAGATGATTTATGACAACATATCACAAAGACGAATGTGCAGGGAAACAGCCAAAATGGTGCACATTTTTTAATTAAACAACCTTGCAAAAATTATTTTTAGCAACCCCCCCCCCCCCCAAAAAAAAAAAAAAAACCCACAAAAGGTGAACAAGCGTTAAAACCCGGTTTGGACGGATTGCAAAGTTGCTTCAGCTCTTTGCACATCAATTAAAAAATGCTTTCAAGGAGGACCACTTTTCACCCAGTCGATGAGCGAGGAGGGATGTATGAACTTACCTGAATAGAAGGGCGGGTATTACTAGTAGTGCTGTCCCTGCTGCTTTCGGAACTTGACGCTTGGGATGGGCAAATGCTGCTGAAATTCAGATGTGAGGGAGGGGGGCCAGGAAGAGGTAGTGGCTGGCCTACAATGAAAATGCCACACAAATAATGTCAGAATATTAATTTTCATACCAAGGGCTTCTAAACTAACTTGACAATACCCCATACAATTGAAAAAAAAAAATGTGTGTTGTGCTGTTCCTCTGTTATGTCTCCTGGAAATGCATCAATAAATTGACAACTGATTGTGTTACCATTAACTTATCAAAACCGCGTGTTCCTAAACATTGTCTAACAAGTCCAATCTGTGCCGACGGGTCAGATTAAAGGAATTTTACTTGCCAGTTGTGCAATTATTGACATTTCCAGGAAGAATAGCAGAGAAACAGTCAACACTACGGGAATCACTTTAAAGTACCGGAATTAGGTGCAGTGTCTGTGGAGGGTGACTTTTTTTTGTCACAGAGACTGTGGTCTTGGGAAGGCAATGTACGTGTGGGAGGAGAGGGTTCCTTGGCCGGATGAGTGTTTTGAGCAGCTGCCAATTTCGATACATAATCCAAACTCCCTAAAAAAAAAAAAAAGGAAAAGCAATTCTTAAAACAACCACATAAACCCGACAATAATAATCTTATAGATATCTGCTCATTGCCAGAATCTGTATGTACCAACTGCAAGACCTGATGAATCTTGTGGGGTATAAAGGGGATCGATGATCAGTTTAACCCAAGAGAATAGCATCCCCATACAGGTGACAATCCCGCAGCTGTCGGCTGTATGCTATAGCTGACCACTTGCTGCATCAGCCAGTGGCACCTTCCATATCTGTGTAACCCCTTAGATTCTGCTGTTAATAGTGACTACATCATATAAATGGTTAACAGAGTGTGGGGTCTCCCTCTTTAACTCCAAGAGATACACTTCTTCATTCCTGTCATGTCACTTTGTATTAATTCCTGAAAGTCGCCTGAAGGGTTGATAAACTACCTTACACCAGTTTTCAGTATGTCGGGGGTGCAGTTTTTGAAATGTTATCACTTTTGGTTTGGGGGGGGGGGTTTCCAATATCTCGGACCAGATTATAGATAATCAGCTACAGTGTGGAATAACCAAACTGTTGCAACACCCTCAGGGTAATCAATGTGGTAGCTTGGAGAGTCTCCCAATAAGTAAAAAATAACCTTTAATCAAAATATTAAAAAAATGGACAAACATAACACACTTATTGAACATGAATAAAGTGCTCGTGCCGAAAACAGTGCTTAAGTGTAAAAGATTTGGCTTGATCTCACCAAATATAACCGGACGGATTCCCACAGTCGTTCATAGGGATTCACAGAAGGTCCAAACAGCAGGGTGGGGTAGGGGATGTGGTGACCGTTCCCTAAACCCCTGTCGTGCCCCAGTAGTACTCCTGTCCTCACAAGGTCAGGCCCCAAGTGAGCCCTGCTATGGACACCCACCAAAAAAGAAATAATGGTCAAACGCCTCCCTACGAGTTTCTTCCCCAGTCCTGGGGATTCATCAGGGGAGCTCTAGGCAGCCTAAAGGCCATAAAGTATCATAGCTTGGATTAAATGTCCGTCAGTGCTGGGTATATCTAGGACCCCCAAAGTCACCTCAAACCTGGATAGATCCCTAACAAAATAAGTTTTGTAAATTTCCTAGAAAAAAAAAAAAAAGGAAAAAATTTTGCTGCTACATTTTTAAACCTCCTAAAATGCTAACAAAATAAAAGAACATTTTACAAATGGCGCTGATATAAGCAGACATGAGGGAAATGTTATTTATTAATGTTTTTCTATGGTATGACCATCTGGATTAAAGGAATAATCATTTAAAATGTGAAAATTGATAATTTTGTAACATTTGTCAAATATCTGTATTTTTTTAAAATAAATAAACAACATTTTGACCTACATTTACCATTATCATAAAATTATAATGTGCCACGAAAAAACAAATCTCAAAATCACTGGGATTTGTTGAAGCGTTTCAGAGGTATTACACGAAGAAAAGGAAACACTGGTCATTTTAAAAAATTTGGCCCGGTCACTAAGGGATTAAAAGTGGACAGATTTAGCTCTTATTTTATTCTCGCTGCTCCCCTAAGTATTCCATATTTTTTTTTTTTTATATATCAGCCATATGGTATGGAGATATGAGCCTTTTTATTCAGAGCTTATTCATGTGGTATTTAACAAGGGGCATGGCTCAGAGGATCCTCAGGGGCGTGTCTTTAGGCTGCTTTGCACTATTACTGTGTTAGCCACACCCCTTGTAAAGACAAAAATTAGCACAAAATGAAAAGGCCCATATCTCTGGAGACGTCTGGCGGATTTGAAAAAAAAACCTCAATACTGAGAAAAGCAGAAATAAAATATGATCAAAAATTGCTACTTCTCACCTTTTCTTTAATAGAAGTTCTAAGATTACAAGCCTGGGTGCCTTCAGTAGGGTCCCTGGCTGCCACGCGAGCCCCATGGCGCATGGATATTCCGATCTCTGCAGTTGCAGACTACCATTTCCTGGGGGTTTCTTTTCCCTACTTTTCCATTTTAAGAGAAAGATGAATTTGGCACATTTCACTCACGTCATCACTTTTGCAGCTTCTTACTCCCGAAAACATTTACTGTTATTTCAGTAAAATTATTCACAATGCTTCTAATTTACATTCCTAAAAGCAAGGAGGTAAGTTTCTGCTCTCAACCAAATACAGTCCTATGATCGGGGCTGCCTACTTTAGCAGCAGGGCCGGTCCATTAATAAGATGTACAGCTATGGGAACTCGAAGCCCCCCTGCCGTTCTCAAAAAATTCACTAGCAAACAGGAGTCATCAGGCGGTTATAAAGCAGTATGTATAATGATGGATACAGCGAGCACGAGCGGAGCTCCCACAGCTCGGCAGCTTATTAATGAAACACCCCGCTGCTAATGGGAGAGTTACCCAGAATGACAATGTATTAGGGAAGGATAAAATATGGAAAACGCAATATGACAAGGTATCAATGGCCCGGCAACTGAGGTGCCAGATGTAACTCCTTAAAGCAGGTCAGAGGCATAGAAAAGTCCTCCGCCAGTTATCTTCCACCGCTCTCCTAGACTGACATGTGTTATTCCTATAGAGGAGAGGTAAGTGACTGTCAGATAATCCAATGGAAAATCAGATTTGGTCAACAGAAATCTTGTTTTGTTGGTTACACTAAAGAAGATGCTTGGGACTGGCTAGGGCGACCTCTCAGGGGCAGTCAGAGGGGGCAGGCCTCTCTGGAGCCCCGGGGGCGGTCAGAGGGGACAGGCCTCTCTGGAGCCCCGGGGGCGGTCGGGGGGGGATTCTTATTGTTCATCGAGGAGGGTCCCAAGTGTGAATATTGACCATATTACGGTACTTCTCTGTATTCTCCAGCCCTTTACATGCTGTATCGCTTCACTACTGCTCAATATATTAGGCCACATGCAAGAAAAATTATTCTAAGAAACGGTCTCACAGCAATCAACCAATCAGATTCTAGCGTTCATCACTCCTGAGCAGAATTGAAAAGGAAAAGTAGTAACTGAATTGTTTGTTATATGCGCTATGGATTTCTTTATTAAATCCAGTTTTTACAAAGCTTAAAAAAAAAAAAAAAAACTCACAGCAGTCAAAAATATTGAGTGCCCGCAATAAATTCAGCTTCCTTAAGATGAGTATCAGGTCCTTCAGTCGAGCATTTCTGCTCGTCCAGCTCCAAATTATTTCTTGTGTTCGGTTCCTCCGGTGACCCTGTTCCAGGAGCCGCAGCGCCGTCTGGTCAGTGATAATCATGGAAGCTGAAAGAAAGAAAATATAGCGATAGTGCTGAAAGTAATACTATTCAGGACAAAGACATTTCAGCAAAAAGTGGTTGTCGGATATGAAGTTTGGCAAAAAAAAAAAAAAGGTCTTCATCTAATCAGATTTCTATGTATCAGGCAGCACCAGAAGCACAACTAATGAAAAGGGGGAGCTGATAATGTAAATGGAGGCTTAATAGAGGTTGCTTGGTTTACATAAATAACCTACTAGACAATTCCAAGTTACTTGAGAGGTCCAATATTTAGGATCAGCTCTTGGACCAGACCACAAACGTCCTACGAAAAGCAATGATTATAAAAGGATGCTGTGTAATGCTTAACTTTGCCAGTAGTGGCGCTGCAGGCAAACTGAACACTTGGTACCAGGTGTGATAACAAAAGTTCATCTGATCATTCCAAAACCAAACAAACACTTGGATCAAGTTTAAAAACAACATAATTGACAAATTCTTCACACATTTTAACAATTTTACTGAGTTTGGGAGTAAAAAAAAAATAAAAATTTGAGAGATATACAGTGCCTACAAGTAGTATTCAACCCCCTGCAGATTTAGCAGGTTTAATAAGATGCAAATAAGTTAGAGCCTTCAAACTTCAAACAAGAGCAGGATTTATAAACAGATGCATAAATCTTACAAACCAAAAAGTTTTGTTGCTCAGTTAAATTTTTATAAATTTTAAACATAAAAGTGTGGGTCAATTATTATTCAACCCCTAGGTTTAATATTTTGTGGAATAACCTTTGTTTGCAATTACAGCTAATAATCGTCTTTTATAAGACCTGATCAGGCCGGCACAGGTCTCTGGAGTTATCTTGGCGCACTCCTCCATGCAGATCTTCTCCAAGTTATCTAGGTTCTTTGGGTGTCTCATGTGGACTTTAATCTTGAGCTCCTTCCACAAGTTTTCAATTGGGTTAAGGTCAGGAGACTGACTAGGCCACTGCAACACCTTGATTTTTTGCCTCTTGAACCAGGCCTTGGTTTTCTTGGCTGTGTGCTTTGGGTCGTTGTCTTGTTGGAAGATGAAATGACGACCCATCTTAAGATCCTTGATGGAGGAGCGGAGGTTCTTGGCCAAAATCTCCAGGTAGGCCGTGCTATCCATCTTCCCATGGATGCGGACCAGATGGCCAGGCCCCTTGGCTGAGAAACAGCCCCACAGCATGATGCTGCCACCACCATGCTTGACTGTAGGGATGGTATTCTTGGGGTCGTATGCAGTGCCATCCAGTCTCCAAACGTCACGTGTGTGGTTGGCACCAAAGATCTCGATCTTGGTCTCATCAGACCAGAGAACCTTGAACCAGTCAGTCTCAGAGTCCTCCAAGTGATCATGAGCAAACTGTAGACGAGCCTTGACATGACGCTTTGAAAATAAAGGTACCTTACGGGCTCGTCTGGAACGGAGACCATTGCGGTGGAGTACGTTACTTATGGTATTGACTGAAACCAATGTCCCCACTGCCATGAGATCTTCCCGGAGCTCCTTCCTTGTTGTCCTTGGGTTAGCCTTGACTCTTCGGACAAGCCTGGCCTCGGCACGGGAGGAAACTTTCAAAGGCTGTCCAGGCCGTGGAAGGCTAACAGTAGTTCCATAAGCCTTCCACTTCCGGAAGATGCTCCCAACAGTGGAGACAGGTAGGCCCAACTCCTTGGAAAGGGTTTTGTACCCCTTGCCAGCCTTGTGACCCTCCACGATCTTGTCTCTGATGGCCTTGGAATGCTCCTTTGTCTTTCCCATGTTGACCATGTATGAGTGCTGTTCACAAGTTTGGGGAGGGTCTTAAATAGTCAGAAAAGGCTGGAAAAAGATAATTAATCCAAACATGTGAAGCTCATTGTTCTTTGTGCCTGAACTACTTCTTAATACTTTAGGGGAACCAAACAGAATTCTGGTGGGTTGAGGGGTTGAATAATAAATGACCCTCTGAAAAGACTTTTCACAATTTAAAAAAAAAATAAACAAAGAAATAACATTCTTTTTTGCTGCAGTGCATTTCACACTTCCAGGCTGATCTACAGTCCAAATGTCACAATGCCAAGTTAATTCCAAATGTGTAAACCTGCTAAATCTGCAGGGGGTTGAATACTACTTGTAGGCACTGTATTTTTATAGGTGGTGATGCCAAGATCTTGGTCTGTCTGGTGAGGCTTAACATTATTGTAGACTGGTGAAGCACTAGTGTTAAGGGATTGACTAAAGGACCCAAACATTATAACCCCGGACCATGCAAGGGTCTGAAGTAAAAGCTAATAAAAGAGTAACTGCACCTTAAAGACAAGATCAAAGAATCCTAGAGTGCTAGAGTTGGGTGGGAGCTCCAGGGTCGTGTCCAACCCCCAGTTCAATGCAGGATTCATTAAACCATCTCAGACAGATGTCTATCCAGCCTCTGTTTGAAGACTTCCATTGAAGGAGAACTCGCCACCTCTCATGGCAGCCTGTTCCACTCATTGATCACCCTCACCGTCAAAAAGTTTTTTTCTAATCTGGATAATCTCTGTTTCAGTTTCATTCCATTGCTTCTCGTGTTTCCATGTCCAAATGAGAATAATGATCCCTCCACACTGTGACAGCCCTTCAGATATTTGTAGACAGCGATTAAGTCTAGTAATGAGCGAATATACTCGGTACTCGAGATTTCCCCGAGCACGCTCGGGTGTCCTCCGAGTATTTGTAAGTACACGGAGATTTAGTTTTCAGCGCCGCAGCTGAATGATTTACATCTGCCCAGAACTGGAAACTGTATTCCAGATGAAGCCTGACCAAGGAGGAGTATTGGGGGATAATTACTTCACGTGATCTAGACTATGCTTCTCTTAATACATCCTGTTTGCTGCATCCCACTGTTAACTCATGTGCAGCCTGTGATCTATTAAAATACCCAAGTGTGAAGAAACCAGATTGTATCTTAATTTCCCAGACAACCATGTTTTTGCAAATCCAAAAGAACTGGCTTTTTATCTGAATATTGGCTTGTGAATTTAAGTGTTTATGTCTGGTGGGTCAAGAAGACAGACTTGCCCACTGATATACTATCTAACATACTGTGTAAGTCTGTAATAGTGACTGTACATTGAGTGTGTTAAGGTACCTTCACACTGACCAACTTTCCAACGATAACGATAGCGATCCGTGGATAGCGATATCGTTGTGTTTGACACGCAGCAGCGATCTGGATCCTGCTGTGACACCGTTGGACGGAGCTAGAAGGCCAGAACTTTATTTGGTCGTCAGATCGGCGTGTATCGTTGTGTTTGACTGCAAAAGCAACGATGCCAGCAATGTTTTACAATGGTAACCAGGGTAAATATCAGGTTACTAAGCGCAGGGCCACGCTTAGTAACCCGATATTTACCCTGGTTACCATTGTAAAAGTAAAAACACTACATACTCACCTTCTGATGTCTGTCACGTCCCCCGGCGTCCGCGCGGCTGCTCAGAGCTTCCTGCACTGAATGTGTCAGTGCCGGCCGTAAAGCAAAGCACAGCGGTGACGTCACTGCTGTGCTTTAGGGCCGGCGCTTACACAGTGCAGGGAAGCTCACGCCGGGGGACGCGACAGGCACCGAAATGTAAGTATGTACTGTTTGTTTTTTTTACATTTACACTGGTAACCAGGGTAAACATCGGGTTACTAAGCGCGGCCCTGCGCTTAGTAACCCGATGTTTACCCTGGTTACCCGGGGACTTCGGCATCGTTGGTCGCTGGAGAGCTGTCTGTGTGACAGCTCTCCAGCGACCACACAACGATGAAACAGCGACGCTGCAGCGATCGGCATCGTTGTCTATATCGCTGCAGCGTCGCTTAATGTGACGGTACCTTTAAGCTTTGTTTATTGATGTGTGCTTATATGCTAATAGTGCTACTTAATCCCATGACCATTGTTTAACTTATCTTGATGTTGGACTGAAAGACCCTGGGTAATTCTAAAAATAGCTTACATGCCTTGGGTATATAGTCCATGAGCCGGGCCAGATATCGGTACCACCCGGAGTGACTAATTTTCTTTGGTATTTTTAGGTAGATGCATGTCTGTAGTTTATTTTTTGATATGATAGCCCTTACATATACGTAGCTTATTAACCCCTTCAGCCCTAGGCCTATTTGTACCCAAGTGCCTAAGCCAATCTGACCTGTGCCACTTCATGGGCTAATAACTTTGGAACGCTTTCACCTATCCAAGCCATTCTGAGATTGTTTTCTCGTGACATATTGTACTTCACGTCAGTGCTAAATGGGAGTCAATATATTTTACCTTTCTATATAAAAAAATGCTAAATATTCGGAAATTTTGGAAAAATCGGCAATTTTTTAACTTTGAAATTCTCTGCTTTTTACAAAAATACTGATACCCCCCATAATAGTTATTAATTTACACTCCCCACATGTTTACTTCATATTGGCATCATTTTGAAAATGAAACCTTATTGTTTTACGACGTAATAGGGCTTATAGTTTTATGCGCAATTTTTCACATTTACAGCAAAACCCACTTTTCAAAGGACCAAGTCACTTCTGAAGTCACTTTAAGGGGCTTACATAACAGAAACCACCCATAAATTACCCCATTTTGCAAACTACACCCCTCAAGCTGTTCAAAACTCATTTTTAAAAACTGTTAACCCTTTAGGTGTTCCACAGGAATTTTAGCATGAGCCAAGAACCAAATATGACGATATCGGTACCACCCGGAGTGACTAGATGTAGTATTTGTAACAAAATTTAATCCAAGTTATGTAAATACACACTGAACATGTCATGTGCATATATATATATATATATATATATATATATATATATATATATATATATATATATATATATATATATATATATATATATATATATATATATATATATATATGTTACTCCATAATATCTTCAACATCGGACTCTGAATCTGACTGTTGTTCTACTGGCTCGTCTTCAGTACCCTTGTTCTGGCATGTCTGTAATCTGCACATGTCTGTGCACTTCAGGCCATTGCTGAGGCAAGTACACTGAGGAAGTTCACATGACCGCACACACTTGCAGGACAGTAGCTGTATAATAGCTTCTGGTGCTGGTGCCCCTTGCATCCACTTGACAACAAGCTTTCCGTCGTTATCTATCATCCAACCGCAGTCTGTTGGGTTTGCAACCCATGGCTGGCTCTGCAGACTTCTCCTCCAGATCGCAGCCTGGTAGTTTGCACGCAGTGCATGCATGAAAAGGCAGTCCTGGCAAGGAGGGAGTTGACTTGACTCTACCACTCCACGTCTGGCACAGAACAGCTGATAACGGAGCCTGTTTACCTCAGTTGTTTGGGTAGTTGGCAGGTACATGTGGCAGGTGATTTCCTGTAACTTCTCAAAAAGTTCGGTAGACACTTCCCATGAACGACCAACTTCCTGAAAGGCATCCTGGTATGTCTTGTTCATCTTCAACTGCTTGAGTGTCGTCATCTTCCCACGGCCAGCGAATGCACTGACGGTGTCACAGCCTGTAAATGCATGCATACCAATCAATGAATCACATACGCTGCCTCCCAATGTTCGGCTCAGAGTGGTGATATCCAGGAATCTTGTCCGGTTCTGTGTACCGCATTTCTGGAACAGGTGGGATGGGATTTTGTGGCACATGCCCAGACACAGGACCATGACATCAGTATCCTCCGAAGTGATGATGACCGACTTGTAACCAGATTCTGCTGCATGAAGAGCATGGAGAAGGAGGCGTGTGTCTGCTTCTTCTTGATTTGACTTAAGGTCAGCAGCCTCTTCCCACTGTTCTTTGGTGATCTTAAAGCAGAGCTGCTCACATGTGACATACAGCTCCTTCTCCTCAAGCTTCTCCCTGTGGTGTTTCGCCTTCCATTCTTCTACCAGAAACTTTATGAGACTTGCCTTGTTGGAGGAACTACTTAGAAGCTTTTTCCACTGCTGGATGTTGTGCCCATGTTGAATGTTCTTGAAATGGATCCCTGTGCCTTCATATCTGTTGACTCTTTCTGTATCTTTGATGGATGTCTCCTTGTAGACGTCAAAGACAATATCAATGCGCTTGCTCTTAGCACCCTCATGGATAGCGCGACTCATTGCTGTGCCTGCTAGCTGGCCAAATGTTGCATTGTTTCCCTTCAGTTTCTGAACCAGGCTCATCCCATCAATGATGGTTGCAGAGGGCTCGGGGATCACTTCTGCAGGACGAGCATTCCTCTCCAACTCCCTTGCGAGGGCAGCCTTGTTGGTCTTGCGGATAGACCCATCACCATTGGCAAGTGCCCATGGCAATGGACCCAGGGGATGAGTCAAGACATCACTCATTTGTAGCTTTCTGTTCTCAGCTACAAGTATCATCTGGCCAAATAGGTTTCTGTCAGCCTTCAAAATTACCTCCTTGCCAAGACCTTGTCTGCGTGTCTTCATTTGGATGTTAGAGAACGTTTTAAGTTTGTTCTTCGTCATCTTGTCATGAAACAATGTAGTTGGCTTATCGGTACCCAAACGCTCATCCTTGAATGTTTGATATGCATCCTCTCCTATACTGTATGCCCCTTGAAGGTCTTTGGCTACATCTGGTGGTGCTACAGTCGCTGTTGACAAACTGATAAGTTCACCATTATGCTCTTTGTTGAAGGGGTTCACCCAACCTGTCTCCAGCAGTTGAACGAAAGATTGGACATCGGCTTCATCTCTTCTAATCCTAGACACCTGTAGGTCTGAATGGCTGAAGTCAGTATATTGTTGGCCTACCAGGGCCCTCAGCTGCCTCAAGTACATACTGCGGTACTCTGATGTCAGGTAGAACCTGGAAACAGCTCCAACTTTGAGGCTGAAGCCTTTTGTGCCCCCTGGTGTCTGGGTGTCTTTGTTGATTGTCTCTTCAATGGTCTGGTCCACAGGAATTCGTCCAAAAGGATTCTTGCTACCGATCTGGACCGAAAAGCCACCTTGCATGAAGTATTCATGGACCTCTGGGTGTTCTATGGGCAGCCGAGACATTGTGGCATAGTAATAGGTTAGGTATCAGGGTGTCTTCAAATGTGACATAGCCCCCTAGATTTCTTCCAGTAAAATTTGCACTCCAAAAGTCATTTGGCGCTCCTTCCCTTCCGAGGCCTGCCGTTCCCCAATACTGCAGTGTACGACAACATATCGGGTGTTGTTGTGTTCGGGAGAGATTGGTGAACAAATAGTGGGGTGCATTTTTTGCTGGTACACCTCTTAAAAATAAAAAAATGAGCCTAAAATGACACCTTCATGTAAAAAATGCACTTTTTCCATTTTCTCAACCAAGTGTTTCCAACTACTGTGAAACACTGGTTGGGTCAAAGTGGTCACTATACCCCCTAAAAGATTCCTTGGGGGTGTAGTTTCCAAAATAGGGTCACTTTTTGGGGTTTCCACTGTGGGGGTACCTCAGGCAGCCTTCAAATGTGACATGGCCCCCTAGATTTCTTCCAGTGAATCCGCCACCCAAAAACCACATAGCGCTCCTTCCGTGTTGAGCTGTGCTGTGTGCCCATACTTTAGTTTACGAGTACATGTGGGGTGTTTCTATAAACTGCAGAATTAGGGTAACCAAGTTTGGGTTTGCCGTTAACCCTTGCTAGGTTGCAGGTAAAATTGGATTACAATGTAATATCTGGAAAAAAAATGAAATTTTGAAATTTCGCCTTCATTCTGCTAAAATTCCTGTGGAACACCTAAAGGGTTAACAGTTTTTAAAAATGAGTTTTGAACAGCTTGAGGGGTG
The DNA here is from genome assembly GCF_051348905.1 of Ranitomeya variabilis. NCBI lineage: Eukaryota > Metazoa > Chordata > Amphibia > Anura > Dendrobatidae > Ranitomeya > Ranitomeya variabilis. The sequence continues at coordinate 221,046,148 of NC_135233.1, read as the reverse complement.
TAGTTTGCAAAATGGGGTAATTTATGGGTGGTTTCTGTTATGTAAGCCCCTTAAAGTGACTTCAGAAGTGACTTGGTCCTTTGAAAAGTGGGTTTTGCTGTAAATGTGAAAAATTGCGCATAAAACTATAAGCCCTATTACGTCGTAAAACAATAAGGTTTCATTTTCAAAATGATGCCAATATGAAGTAAACATGTGGGGAGTGTAAATTAATAACTATTATGGGGGGTATCAGTATTTTTGTAAAAAGCAGAGAATTTCAAAGTTAAAAAATTGCCGATTTTTCCAAAATTTCCGAATATTTAGCATTTTTTTATATAGAAAGGTAAAATATATTGACTCCCATTTAGCACTGACGTGAAGTACAATATGTCACGAGAAAACAATCTCAGAATGGCTTGGATAGGTGAAAGCGTTCCAAAGTTATTAGCCCATGAAGTGGCACAGGTCAGATTGGCTTAGGCACTTGGGTACAAATAGGCCTAGGGCTGAAGGGGTTAATAAGCTACGTATATGTAAGGGCTATCATATCAAAAAATAAACTACAGACATGCATCTACCTAAAAATACCAAAGAGAATTAGTCACTCCGCTTGGTACCGATATCGTCAAATTTGGTTCTTGGCTCATGGACTAATAAAGAGACTCTGAGATCACATCCTGGCAGTCTGAAGTTATACAGAGCTACCAGCCAGACATTCTGCAAACCACCCAACAGACAAGAGAAAGGACTGCAGCCAATTCATCATGGCACCATCACGAGGGACACTGATCTAGGATTCTATAGGAAACAACCCAGGGGCTTTCGGCTCCGGTTGGAAGGACACAGATCTGATCCAGTGACCATCTCTGAACCATGGATCTCTTTGGAGAAAGCCAGGGTTGGGACCCGCTGGTCGCCTGGTTCCATGGAGATGTTCAGATAAGCCAGGTGGTGACTCTCGTGTCAACTGGCTTTGGACCTTGTATGGACTCTATGGACAGTTCTTGGTCATCTCCCTATGCTTGTCGTTACCCCTTCTCTGTGCGTTCATCCACAGATGGAGTAGCGACCCTGGGAGCGCTGACATTATGTCATACTGGAAATACGTGGAGACGCAGTGATATTTTATATGCGCCCATGTAACCATACAATTCCAGCCATGGTGGGATTGTTCTGTTTGCTATTGTGTGTTGTGGTTCAATAAAGTATTGCCACACTGTTTTACCTTAACCCTGTGTGGTCTGTGTAGTGTATTGCCCACGGGCAGATAGCGCGGGCATTCAGTGGTATGAGCCGTGGTCCATGCAGTCTTGCTAAAGACAGCCGGGCCAGCGGACGAGAGAACCCACTGACCCCGTTTCTCCACACCAAGTCTTTTTCACACGTTCTGTTGCTCAGTTCTATTTCTCCCATTCTGCAGATGTAATAATAATAATAATAATAATAATAATAATAATCTTTATTTATATAGCGCCAACATATTCCGCAGTGCTTTACAGTTTGTAATTTTACAGTAATACTACAGTAATAACACTGTAATTTTACACTTTACAGTATGTAATTTTAGTTTGTATTGCCCAGATGTAGATTCTTAAATTACTTCCTGTTAAATACCATTCTATTGGTTGCTGCCCATTGTTCAAGCTTATCAGGATCCTTCTGAATCCTTTCTCTGTCTTCTCTAGTATTAGCTATCCCTCCTAGCTTTGCATAATTTGCAAATTTGATTAGTTTACCTTCAATTCCCTTATGTAGATCATTTACACTGAACACTGGGTCCAGACAGAGCCTTGTGTTACCACACTTGAAACACTCTTCCGATTGGATGTGCAACCATTTACTACCACTCTCCGAGTACGATCACTGAGCCGGTTACGAATTCCCCTATCTGTAGCCTTGTCAATCCCATACTTGGTAATTTTTTTCACTCAGGATAGTATGAGATACTTAATCAAATGCGTTGCTGAAGTCGAGATATACTACATCTACCACATTTTCCTGATCCACCAAGTCAGTGATAACATCATAGAAGGAAATTAGACTAATCTGGTATGACATGTTTGCTACAAACCCATGCTGGCTCTGTTTAATTACTGTATTCTTATTCAAGTACTTACATACATGCTGTTTAATAATTTGTTCAAAAATCTTTCCTGGTACAGAAGTAAGGCTCACTGGCCTGTAATTTCCTGGCTCTATCTTCTTCCCTTTTTGAAAATAGGGACATTTGCACTTTTTTAATCTTCTGGGACTTCTGTTCTCCAGGAGTTTTCAAAGATTCTGGCTAGTGGTTCTGCAATTTCCTCTGCTGACTCTTTCAGTACACTAGAATTTAATTCATCTGGACCAGGAGACGTAAATTCATTTAAATTAAATTTGTTCCCTCACCATCTCTCTGTTTATAGATGGTGTGGATTCGTTTATTCCTTCGATGGCACCGTGAAGATCAGTTGATGTTACAATTGCTTTCTTAGAGAACACAGATGCAAAATAGGAATTGAAAAGTTTGGCCTTCTCAACATCATTTTTGACCATTTCACCCTTTTCATCCTACAAAAATCCTATAGCATCTTTGACTTTTCTTTTGTCATACCCCCAATATCTTTTTTTATTGATTTTGGTCTCCCTTCATTACTGGCTTTAGCTCTTCAAACGTGTGCCCTGCATACATTACATTCTCCTTTTGATATCACCCCTCTTTCCATTTAATATAAATTTATTTTTCTTTTTTTTTTTTTTTACAAGTGTTAACTCTCCCATCCTGACCTCCTCAAACACATGAGCGCTTGGGTAAGCAGACCACTCTCTCTTGCAGCGGCTTATATCCCTTGAAAACAAAACACCTCGTCTGCATGCGTCATACACCTATTATCTCCTCTGACAACAAAAGGATAGGGCATGTTGAAAATCAAGATGCCCAATCCTTCCTTCCACCTACATATGCCATCAATGGAGAGTCAGACAGTAGCTGGTGTCCAATATTATACGCCGACTAAGGAAAGGTTCACACATCATGACATTCATGGTTAAGTAACCCCAAAAGAGACAGCATTAATATGGATCTTCTTGTCATTCTGGGGACTTATACCTTAAATATAAAATTCCTGTGTTCACATGTTAATATCTATCAGATACTGTAATTCTCGCATTTGTATAAAAACATTAAAAAAAAATTATAAACATGTTTCATCCAGAGCAGCAAAAAAAAAAATTACAAAATTCTCCTGGAGACATGTATTTGGGATGAGCCAGATGTTCTGTTAATTAGGAATTGTGCTCAAGACGCCCCCTGTGTGAAGCTCGCACGTTATGCCAATATCAATTAATTTCTGCTTACATATTTTGGACATGGTTCTTAAGATGGATTATCTAATAGGTGGCCGTAATCCGTAGCTGGCCGTTTGTAGTAGTCACGGCTGCGGAAATTAGAGTTCATTGTTTCAACATCAATCAAATACACAGCAAAAGACATGGATATATGTATACAGTATATCCTTACCTTAGACGGGTTTCAAGGATTAAAAAAATAAATAAATTGGAAATTTAATAAAACTAAGAATAAAAAAAAATACAAACCACAATTAGAATGATAGATCCAGCCTCTATTTCAGTGCCAACGCTCCTGTGGTCCCGGATGTATATCTACTTGTCCACTGACTTCAGCAGTCTCTGTACATGACAGCATAACCGCTAAGGCCAGTGATTGGCTGCAGCGTCATGTGACTGTACGGAACACCATCACTGCAACAAAGTAAACAAAGACTGGCGGGAGTCATCGGAGCAGCAGCACTGAAAAGGCAAGGGAAATTAAAGGAGTTTTCCAGGATTAAGAGATTAATGGATCTGAGACCCAGATGAGGACACCTGGTACCACCACTGATCAGTTGTTTTAGGAGCAGCAGTTTAGATGTAAAACCATTAACGAAAGCAGAACAACAACGCCATAAAAGTGTAGTGGCCATTCTTAGGTACTGCTGTTCCGCTTCTATTAACTTCCATAGAGTAGGAGATGCTATACCCTAGATCGGCCACTACATTTTGAATGGCGCTGTGCTTTTCTCAGCTCCGTTAATGGTTTATATTCAAACCGCTGTTCCTTAATGCAGCTGATCCGTGCTGGTGTAGAGGGTCAGATTTTTACCAATCTGATATTGAGGACCTATTTTGAGGATAGGTCATCAATATCATAATCCTGGAATAGCCCTTTAACAGGTGAGCCTTTTTTTAATTTTATACCATTAGTTTACAAACATGGACAACCCCTTAAAGGGTCTCATTCCCTTTCTAAAAAAGCAAACTGACCACAGACTAGCAATTTGGAGGGGGGGCGTTCAGAAAGTCCAACAGCACCCACCAATTCTGCTTTGAAGGAAAATGGTACAAAAATCCTGCTAAAAGAAACGTTGACAGCTCATTTGTAATGAATTGGTAACAAACTGAATACACTGTTATCATAAAGAGAACCTCCATATGCAAAGCCGCCACTTTAATTTCAGAATTTTTTTTTTTTTTAATATATACACCACTCATTTGGACATCTGCAAGTAATGAATATTCCAAGATTTGAAAGAGAAAAAAAGTGATAGAGCATTCCAGAAAAATTCTGAGGAACTGATACTAAAGGGAACTTCTCGGAAGAAAAAGGCCAGATCATCTGTTATCGATTAACTGAATATACTGGAAATTAGAAAAAAAAAAATTAATAATGAATTTCGGAAGATCTGAGGGGGGGATTTTTGGGATAAATTGCTGCAGAATTAATGGCATTTTATACCGTAAGCGTAATAATAGAAACCCCTCTCATACTCAAAAACATTTTTTTTTTTAAATAGTTTTTCCAATCAATTTTCATTTGCATAAAAAAAAAAAAAAAAAAAAAAAAAAAAAAAACCACATCTAAAGAGTTGCTGCTACAAGCTAAAATAACAAAAATATATATTATTCAGTTACAATATTAAACTATTATACAATACTAATATTATTAATAATGCAAAGCTGTACTAGATCCATCACACGACAGACAGCAATGGTGCCCAACAGACACTTGACTATATTAGGGTCATTTAATCTTCCAATAGTTTATGGTGAAATTTTTTTTTACTTTTTTGGATGGATTCTGCAACAAAGACTCAGTTTGGAGCCTCCTAGCATAACAGATCAGTCAACATCAATTTATTGATGGTTTCTAGGAAGCCGACACAAACTGAAATGACTGCAGACTATAAAGCCAACGCGACTGATAGGTGGAGCTTTACTTCAAGTCTGAACAGCAGCAACCGGCCTCTTTCCCATGTAAATAAGTGAAAAGCAAACAGCGATGACAGATTAAAATATTAGTCATCCAGAGAACGGATCACTTATGTAATAGAAGCCAAACCGCTCATACAGAGTCGCACACAGCTCACATGCTGGTCAATGCAGCGACGGTTATCGGGAAACAAGCCCCTAATGCGAAACTCGGTCACAAAAAGAACTAAAGCGCAAACTCTTCCTTTGGGACATGTCTGACATTAATAGGCTTGAAACTAACCCCTGAGAATCCCCCTCCCCATGGCTTTTTCAATAATTCCCTATGACTGCTGCTTTTTGATCAATTGGATTGTAAAGTTTTTCAGTTTCATCAGACTCTTGATAGAGGGGTCTGAAGTTACGAGAGGGGCAGCTGCGATTCATCCAAAAATTTCCTGATCTGGCACAATTACACAATTAGAAGACGGGTAGTGTGGCGAGCACTCTTGCTGAGATCCGCTGGGGAAGTGGGATGGCAATCCCCGTAATAGAGTAATGTTCAATCGCCGCACACTCTTAATAGATGCTTGTGAAGACTTTATTATACAGGTGTGGACTCGTGAGACTGCTACGTCATCACAGGTCATTGCCGCTAGACATTATTGGGAACAGGAGCATCACAATGAGCGGGAAGACTGCCGAGGACGCCGGAAGGTGAGAATATCACGATTTTTTTTTCAATTATTTGGTTCCCAGGGCCTGGAGGAGAGTCTCCTCTCTGCCACCCTGGGTACCAACCGCACATGATCCGCTTACTTCCCGCATGGTGGGCATAGCCACATGCGGAAAGTAAGTGGATCAATGCATTCCTATGTGTGCGGAATCCCCGCGATTCCACACAAAGAATGAACATGCTGCGTTTTTTTCCGGGATGCGATTCCACAGCGGAAAAAAACGCAACATGTGTACAAAAATTGCGGATTGCATTCTAATAATAGGATGCTTAATTTTTTTTTTTTTTGTGGTTTTATAGTGTTTTTATAGCGAAAAAAGACGTGAAAATCCCTGAACGTGTGCACATAGCCTAAAACAGCACTCACTTTACTCTAGGGATCTGTGAGGGGGCTCAGCACCTGGAGCACCACAATCCAAACTTCTGACATGCCTTTATGACATGTCTACCTGTTTGTAAAAAAAACTTTCTGCGGTATCTAAGCAAGCCATCAGTAGTATAAAACAGCTACCATTAGGGTATGTGCACACGTCAGGATTTCTTGCAGAAATTTCCTGAAGAAAACCGGAAATTTCATGCAAGAAATCCGCTTTTTTTTTTTTGCGTTTTTTTTTCGCAGTTTTTTTTAGCATTTTGCAAGCAAAATTAGCTTGCAGAATGCTAAAGTTTTCCAAGCGATCTGTAGCATCGCTTGGAAAACTGACTGACAGGTTGGTCACACTTGTCAAACAGTGTTTGACAAGTGTGACCAACTTTTTACTATAGATCTCCTCAGCGGCGTCCGTTCCTATAGATGATGTGTGTGTGCAGGACCTTCGATGACGTCGCGGTCACGTGAGCTGTCATTTGACCGGTCTCGCGACCAATCACAAGACCGCGATGTCATCGCAGGTCCTTCACCACACACCAGCTATAGGAACCGAAGCAGCAGCGTGCACCTGAGAGGCGGGAAGACTGCAGGGGCCATCAAAGGTGAGTATATCACTATTTTTTATTTTAATTCTTTTTTTTTTTTTTACCAATTATATGGTGCCCAGTCCGTGGAGGAGAGTCTCCTCTCCTCCACCCTGGGTACCAACCGCACATAATCTGCTTACTTCCCGCATGGTGTGCACAGCCCCGTGCGGGAAGTAAGCAGATCAATGCATTCCTAGGTGTGTGGAACCCCGCAATTCCGCAAATTTAATGAACATGTTGCTTTTTTTTCTGCAATGCGTTTTTTTCGCGGAAAAAAATGCAACATTTGCACAAAAAAATGCGGAATACCCTGAAAATAATGGGAGGCATATGTTAGCATTTTTTTCGCGTTTTTATCACGAAAAATGTGAAAAAAACGCGAAAAATACTGAACGTGTGCACATGGCCTTAGGGCTTGTGCACAAGTTGCAAATTTGGTCAGTTTGTTTTTCTTGCAGATTTTCTAGAAAAATCTGAAGCAATCCTGATGCCAGCAAAGTGAATGAGAAACCTGAAGTGCCATGCACACGTTGCTTATTTTTGAAGTGCAGAAAATAATTTGCTCCATGTCAATTCTCTGTGCATTTTTCACCATTGACTACACTAAAAAAGCACCAAAATTGTACATTTTTGCAGCTGCATTTTCTCTGCCAAGAGGTGCAGAAATTGTACTCAATTTTACCTTTTGATGACATGACTCTGCTTAATATGTCATGCCTACACAGCAAAGCTGTCAAGTGAGCTGCAGAAGACAAACTGCCAGTGTATTGTTCATTTTCGTAATAATAATTTGAATTATCACAGATACAAATGTATCCAAGTACATCATTTTCTGATGATACCTTCCCTTTACTATGTACTTCTACAATTATGTGCCACTATTTTAAGGGTATTCTGGTATAAAGCTTTACAATCAGCACCAGTCTGTCATATCGTGTTTTAGTTGAACCAAAATCTTATTTTGTTTTTCCAGAAAGATCAGCTGATTCAATCCTCACAAACAAAAATACATTCCACAGAACTGTATCATACTGAACAGCAAATTATTCCACTCACTGGCTGTTGTGCCAAGCACCAGAGGATCCCTTTGATCTTGGAATCCAATGTCACCCTCGGTTGCACTGTGACCAGTAGACCATGCGATCCTACTGCCAACGCCCAAGATAACGGCCACCGAATAGGTCTTCCAGCTACTTAACCGTGATCCTACTATAGAAATTACATCCTCCTTTTGGCTTAATTATTGTTACAGGACTGGTCTATAGGTCTGGCCATGTTTAATTGTAAAAATTATCTATGGTGACCTTGTGATGGGGTTGCAGAGGAGAAACATCTAATGGAGAGTATGTGAACAATGTATTTAACAGATTTAGAGGAAACATACCCTAAAACTGTGCTACCATATTAAACTTTTGCCAATATGCAATGGTTGCCAAATTTAGTGCCTACTACCAACCCCTCCAAACATGGTGTCTCTGTACTAGCACTAATAAACACGATTGGATGAAGACTAAACGCTCTAGTAAGATGGTTATTCACTATGATCCTACTTTGGGGTGTACTAACCAGTGGTGAAAAAAGTAAAAAAAACAATACTTCTAAGGGGAAGGGTGTGTGGTGATGAGCACCACATCCACAAAATCTATGCCAACGTCAGCACAGCCTGAAGACAACCACTACCAGAGGGAACGTGGTGGTGTGAACGTCCAGGCTGCGGTTCACAGGTGTTGGTACACCGAACATTCCTTCTAATATTACATTTACAGCCCAGTGATTCATGGGGAGTTATTTCAGGAAAACATTTGTGAGTCACAATAATTACAGTTCATAAAACAGAATCTGCAATAATAAAATACATCATAAAACCATGGTTGGAAGTAATGCAAAAACATTGAGTAAGGAGATGGCACAGGAGTCACAATTAGCCAATGATCCGCACTATACCTTCGTGGTCTGTGGGCACCTATGTCTTTAAAGGGAACCTGTCACCTCATTTTGGCCCTATAAACTGTGGCCACCGCCATCAGGGGCTTATCTACAGCATTCTGTGATAAGCATTATGCTGTAGAAAAGCCCCCAATGTAATCTGAAAGATAAGAAAAACAAGTTAGATTACACTCACCCAGGGGCGGTCCGGGTCCGATGGGCGTCGCGGTCCGGGTTTATCTTCATACGATGTCGCCATCCTCCTTGCTTCTGTTGCGGCTCCGGCGCAGGCGTACTGATTTGCCCTATTCAGGGCAGCGTAAAGTACTGCAGTGCGCAGGTGCTGGGCCTCTCTGACCTTTCCCTGAGCCCTGCAGTACTTTGCTCTGCCCTCAACAGGGCAAATTAGTACGCCTGCGCCGGAGCCGTGACAGGAAGCAAAGAAGACGTCATCGTATGAAGATAGGAGGCACAGGACCCGGACCGCGACACCCATCAGACCTGGACCTCACCGGACCACCCCCGGCTGAGTATAATCTAACTTGTTTGTCTTATCTTTCAGGATACATTAGAGGCTTATCTACAGCATTACAGAATGCTCTAGATAAGCCCCTGATTGCGGTAGCTGCAGTTTATAGGGCCAAAATGAGGTGACAGGTTCCCATTAACGTTAGCCATGGACGTGGCGGAACTAGCCAAATTCAGACATCAGATTTGTATGTCAGCAGCATATTAAGATTTCTAGAAATTACTCCTAAATAGACACCCATTGGGAAGGATAAAATTAGTGATGAGCGAATATACTCGTTACTCGAGATTTCTCGAGCACGCTCGGGTGTCCTCCGAGTAATTTTTAGGGCTCGGAGATTTAGTTTTTCTTGCCGCAGCTGAATGATTTACATCTGTTAGCCAGCATAAGTACATATGGGGATTCCCTAGCAACCAGGCAACCCCCACATGTACTTATGCTGGCTAACAGATGTAAATCATTCAGCTGCGGCAAGAAAAACTAAATCTCCGAGCACTAAAAAAAATACTCGGAGGACCCCCCCGAGCGTGCTCGAGAAATCTCGAGTAACGAGAAAATTCGCTCATCACTAGATAAAATGTATGACTATTAGTCATTAAAAGAAAAAATTTAGTAACTTGATACATTGTTTTACTTAAACTGTTCTAATTCCGCCTTGCAGAGCTGCATTTCCAATTTTGCAAGCTTCAGAGCTGAAATCATAATGTATTTATTACCCGTTCAAGGTCAGCACAGAGCATTTGTAAGTTACTTACCCTATGGGGAAACTTTTTTTTTCTTACAAAGGCACTAACGGGTCATCTTCATCTAAAAAGATGCTTAAAGGGGTTGTCCAGTGAAAATAAGTTATTAACTTTCCACTTGCCGATTAGTGAGTCCGATCCCTGGTACCTGCTTCCATCGGCAGATCTGGGAACTTTTATCCCAGGTACAAACTGGAGTGGCCGGTATGACACCAGAGTGCAGCTATGTGAAGCTCTCAGCAGCCCCGCAGGTAATGAATGGAGCAGCGGTTGAACATTTTCACACGGCCTCTCCATTCTAACGAGGGGCAGATGGACCCCCACCGATCAACTTGTTATGACCCATCTTCTGGATAGGGGATAACTTGTTTTCAACCGAAAACCACTCTAAGGCCAGTTTTACACGTCCTGATATTTCCAGTACCGGAGATATCAGTGTCCGTGTGTGTACTACGTGCGACACACATGTGACAACCACGTGCTGCATCAGTACCACACAGACAGCCGCCGGGAAAGTAGCGCTACAGTAAGTGCTGTTCCCCGGCGGCTGGTGCTGAACGCGTCTTTCATCCATTGTCCCCTGCTCTGCCAGCGAGCAGGGGAGAATGATTGAATGGGATGAATTAAATGAATAAGACGCTGCGGGCGCAGGCTCAGTAACTAGTGGTGACGTCACTGAGTCTGTGCTCACTGCATTTTATTAATTCCCCAGTACAGCTGGGGTCGGTCACATTAGCTCCGCTCCCAGTTGTAAACTGTATATCCCCCAGATATGGATTACGGCGTGGGACTGACTGAACGCCGGACAGGTATGGGTATATTGTTTTTGTTTTTTTTTTTTTGTTTTTTACAGGAGATCGAGGGCTTCGCTTGGATTGGCAGACTAATAAAGATGGGAAACTTTGTGGTGTATGATTTCATTAAAATACTTTATTCTTACTGTGTTTTGTGTTCAATTAACCCTTTACCAACTGTAGGATTAGTAATGGATAGGTGTCTTATTGACACCTCTCCATTACTAAGCCGGCTTAATGTCACCTTACAATAGGAAGGTGGCATTAACCCCTCATTACCCCACTTTCCACCGCTACAGGGCAAGTGTGAAGAACTGGGCAAAGCTCCAAAATTGCGCCTTCTCTGGGCAGCTGCGGGCTGCTGTTTTTAGGCTGGGGGGGCCATATCCATGGCCCCTTACCAGCCTGAAAGTAGCAGCCCGCACCAGTGAGTTTTGCCGGGATGGTTTAAAAACATAGGGGGGACACCACGTTGGGCTTTTCATTCATTCTCCCCTGCTCGCACGCAGAGCAGGGGACAATGGATGAAAGCCGCATTCAGCACCAGCCGTCGGGGAACAGCGACTTACAGTAGCGCTTCTTCCCCGGCGGCCGTACGTGCACATAGAGGACAGTGTACACTGTTCTCCGTGTGCACGTGTGTGAAAATGGACATGTCTGCGTGTTTTGCACACGGACACACGGTCCGTGAAAACACGCTGACATGTGCATAGACCCATTCATTTGAATGGGTCTATGTGTGTTAGTGTCTCAGATACGTGAGAAAACTGTCACCACAAGAACTGGAGACACTGATGTGTGAAAATGGCCTAAAAAGCAAATTGCGAGTGCAGCTCTGGAGAATAGAATAGACTGAGGATCAGTGCAAAGTTATATTGCATCTTGAAAGGAGTATTCCAGCAGCAACACGTATTATGTTACACCCACCATTGGGACCTCCACCTATCGCCAGACTTGTGCCCTTTCTATTCTCCCTTGCTCCTCAACTTGCCGCAAAACCGCAGCCAAGAGGATTAAATGGAACGACAGGACTTGGGGGTCACATTGGCGAGACCCACACAGGTCTAACAACAATCACCAATCCAGTGAGCAGAGGCAAACTGGCTGGAATATCACTTTAATAAACTGGTATTTACATTTAGGGGGAAAAAAAAAAGGAACTGAAAGATGAGTTCACTTTTGTTTTATTTCAGATCTGCTAATAACTGGTAGAAATGCCAACATTCAGTCCCGGAAAAATCATTGTAGGGTTTTTTAATTTTTCTTCATTATTTGCTTTCAATTCAGAAGCCTTGGACAACACAGGCAGATGACTGACCGTTTCAGAAAGCGTGCGCCGCCAGAGCAAACACTCAAATTCCTTTCTGCTTAGGTTTTTAGCCTTTTATATGATCATTTAACTGATATTCCCCACAATAATTAACTTCTCTTTCAATAGTGTATGGTTAACTACAAAGAGCCCCGATCCATTGATTTCAGCAGGACAGAACAACTGCTTTATGTGTTGGGAGAAAGGATGGGCATGTTGAATTTCAACATGTCTGATCCTTTCCTCCCATGGAAGATAAGCCGCCGCTTGACTCCCAAGCTTAGGTCCCCTTCCTCGTTATAAAAACCCCCCAAAACATGCACCTGACTGCGATTTAATGTGTATAGCCGGATTAAAGGGGCGCTCCAATACAGCATATCGATAAGATATACCATGAAATTTCCAATAGATCTGGGTCCCACTTATATCACCCAACCTGGAGGAGAATCCCTTTAACCATTTTGAATACTAATAACTAAAGTGGAGGATTTTTGCAGGATCGGCTGACTGCCTAATGTGTTTGACTTAACTCTTATTAAAAATAATTTCCAATCTCAACATCTCTTTCCCGGACCTAATCAAAGAATTTGAACGATTCGGTGCAGTCTGAAATTTTAAAGAGAATTATACGAAGTCAGAGGCCCTAAACATTTCTCTCACCCTTCGCCCTGGTTAACCTTCAAGCCTCGTTTCCTTTCAAATGGCAACACAAAACAATCAAATACCTGGGACTCCACGTTGCACCTAACCCCGCAGACCTTTTTCCTCACAATTATACAGCACTGATACAAAGGACTCTCAAAGACCGAAAGTCTAATGATCACTCTCAACTCTAGTGGTTTGGTAAAATAAATGCAATAAACATTGATATTCTACCAAATTTTCTCTACTTCTTTCAAACAGTACATATCGCTAAAAAAAGATTTTAAAAACCTTCAAAAAGTCTTCAACAAGTTTGTTTGGGAACCACTCAAGTCACAGATTAATTTTAATACCCTAACGAAGAATAAAATGAAAGGAGGAGCAGCTATGTCCAACATTGAACGTTATGACCAAGGGGTCAGTCTCTTACGAATTATAGATTGGAGATATAACAAAATCAATGAGCAGTGGGTATCAACTGAAAGGGTAATTTACCCCATCGAACTAACCTCCCTGCCATGGGTCCCTCCTCACCTAAGACCTCCAGTGTCTGAATTTCCGCCCTTGATTCAAGCCCTGCTGACATTCTGGGACAAATCATGTGAGGGAAGGAAGCTCTCCCACAGACCAGCGTTAATGAGCCCCCTTTTTTGACAATCCAACCATTAACCCCGGCTGTGGGAAAAAACACCTTTCTGGGCGAATATTCTGTTGACCGGGTTATATTGGGACGTGCGATTGCTGATCTGTCTAGGTTTTCCTCTTTCGCATCCATACAGGGGGGTCTGTCTGGCGTTGACCTCATCTTGGTTTGGAGTATTTTCAGTTTAAACCTTCATCCAAGCCACATTTCCTCGGGGCTTAGGGTACCGTCACACATTGAAATTTCCATCGCTACGACGTTACGATTCGTGACGTTCTAGCGATATCGTTACGATATCGCAGTGTCTGACACGCTACTGCGATCAGACACCCTGCTGAGAATCGTACGTCGTAGCAGATCGTTTGGAACTTTCTTTCGTCGCTGGATCTCCCGCTGACATCGCTGGATCGTTGTGTGTGACAGCGATCCAGCGATGTGTTCGCTTGTAACCAGGGTAAACATCGGGTAACTAAGCGCAGGGCCGCGCTTAGTAACCCGATGTTTACCCTGGTTACAAGCGTAAACGTAAAAAAACAAACCGTACATGCTCACCCGTCGGTGTCCTTCAGGTCCCTTGCCGTCTGCTTCCTGCTCTGAGTGCCGGCCGGAAAGTGAGAGCAGATCACAGCGGTGCTGCGCTCTGCTCTCACTGTACGGCTGCACTCAGAGCAGGAAGCAGACGGCAAGGGACCTGAAGGACACCGACGGGTGAGCATGTACGGTTTGTTTTTTTACGTTTACGCTGGTAACCAGGGTAAACATCGGGTTACTAAGCGCGGCCCTGCGCTTAGTTATCCGATGTTTACCCTGGTTACCCGGGGACTTCGGCATCGCTCCAGCGCCGTGATTGCAACGTGTGACCGCAGTCTACGACGCTGGAGCGATGATTATACGACGCTGCGACGTCACGAATCGTGCCGTCGCAGCGATGAAAATTTCAATGTGTGACGGTACCCTTACCCTCCTCTACCTCTTCCTCCTTTCAATCTCTTCTCCAGTTATCCACCACCCATCACGTCCTATTTCTCTCCTATAGAAGATCCTTAAGGGTGCCCTCTCAGATGACGTTCCTGGGTACCTTGACACTTGGCAAAAAGAACTTCAGATTACTGTATCAGAGACCGAACGTCTCAAAATATCCAACTCACTCATAAGATGTATACCTCCTTCTTGGCTTGGGAAATTTTTTTTTTTTAAATATTTTAACTCACTGGTACAGATGCCCGAAACTTTTAAATACAATTTTTCCGACATCCTCCAAGATGTGTTGGAGATGCAAGATTAGGGTGGGCACTATGACACATATATGGTGGTTGTGTCACCTTATACAGCCATTTTAGCAAGCAATCTTTGATATCTCTTTCCAGGTTACGGGTATTAAGCTGATCCCCTCACTTCAAGTTGCACTTCTCTACTTACTTCCTGCGACCATCTCATCCAAGAAAGATACCGTACGACTCTTTCTCACTACTGCTCACTCCATCATCCTCAGACACTGGAAATCTTCCACAATGCCCACTACCAGAGAGTAAATAAATGAACTAAACCATTTAGACTGAATGTAAGCTCTCATGTCCCATGATTATGATAGATGGGACTCACACCAAAATCATGGTTATCTTTTAAAGATGATCTCCGATTTAAGTCATGGCTCTCCTGTTTTCTCTAGACCATACGTATCACGGGTCTACTTGGCCAGATCGGCTCTCTTCCCACTCACCTTCTCATCTGTCCTTTTTACGCTTTCCTTTCTCCTTCTCTTCCGCTTTTCTCTCCCACCTTAAATGTAACTCATTAGTGCTCCATTTTGAGAATGGTATCAACTTATAATTAAGTTTAATTTCATTCTGAAATCTCAAACTCCATAAAAGGTCAGTCTACATCATAGAGTGAAAGCAATGGTTTACCTATATAGTAAGATATTTGCACATGTTCATGTCCTTAGATTAAAGGGAACCTGTCACCACGTTTTTGGAAGATGGGATAAAAATAGCGTTAAATAGGGGCAGAGGTGGGCGTTACATTAGTGTGTGTGTTATGCGTTTATTACCCACCTAAGTTGCCGAAATAACTTTGCAAAGTCTCCGTTTTCGCCTGTCAATCAGGCTGGTCAGGTCGCATGGGCGTTGTCTTCCCCCAGATTTGGCGTAGTTTTCCGTTGGTGGCGTAGTGGTGTGCGCATGCCCAAAGTCCGGAATCCTCTTCCAGGGGATTTAAAATAGCGCGGTGTTCGTTATTGCATTGGTGATCGGTGGGCGCGGCCATCTTCCTTTGGCCGCGCGTGCGCAGAAGCGGCGCTCTGCTGGCCGCGGCTTCAGGAAAATGGCCGCCGCGATATCCATCTGCGCACGCGCGGCATCCCGCGGCCATTTTCCTGAAGCCGCGGCCAGCAGAGCGCCGCTTCTGCGCACGCGCGGCCAAAGGAAGATGGCCGCGCCCACCGATCACCAATGCAATAACGAACACCGCGCTATTTTAAATCCCCTGGAAGAGGATTCCGGATTTTGGGCATGCGCACACCACTACGCCACCAACGGAAAACTACGCCAAATCTGGGTGAAGACACCACGCCCATGTGACCTGACCAGCCTGATTGACAGGCGAAAACGGAGACTTTGCAAAGTTATTTCGGCAACTTAGGTGGGTAATAAACGCATAACACACACACTAATGTAACGCCCACCTCTGCCCCTATTTAACGCTATTTTTATCCCATCTTCCAAAAACGTGGTGACAGGTTCCCTTTAAGTTGAAAATCCCTTTTGTTCGCACAAATGGATTACATATTTTCTGGGAAAAAAAAAAAAAAAAAAAAGATTCCATTCCCTCAAACAGAAAGGATTTTCTATTCTGTACTTTACTGCTTGTAAAAAAGGTTTGCCGGACACCTCTGCAGGCTATCAGCGGTGGCCAGTCTCCTAGACCAGGAGGGCAGCGCTTACAAGCTTCTTGCTATAGAGTTTGCTGGCTTCAGTGTCCTTGTGTTTCGCCGATGCTCCAGAACTAAAGACGCCTCTGTTTGCAGCACCAGAGAGGACACAAGTTGGACCAGCTGCTGGTCTAAACTATCATCAGGAGCATATCAGCCCCTGGCAAGCAGAAGCCAGGAGGAAGAGGGAGCAGTGCGCTCCTGATGAGAAAAGAGACTAATCCTTTCCTTGTGGCTGAATCTTTAGTATATTTCCGTGTACAGATATTACGATCACACACAGGCCGTCTCGTCTATCTAATCCAGCGTCTCCACTTTATGCACAGTACATGGTATTTAATTGGACTTTGCTGCACAAAAATCAAGCCCGATGCTTCATCCTAATCCTTCCTCTGACACAAAGCCCAGAGTTCAGCACAATAGGATGTAAAAACATATCCGCAATGAGCTTGGCATAATTCCCAGTGAAAGCCATAGGAAAGAGAAAAAAAAAAAAAAGGGTAGGCCCTGACAATAGGAGCTGCATAATGGGGGCTCGCAGTGCGACGCCGGTGATGTGGGGGCTAAATATAAAGCAATCAAACCTACACAGCGACGAACATAGACCGCACTATAACAAGGATTTACACAAAACAAAAACATTAAAGCCGAACTGCACCGAAAAAAAAGGGAGAATTCAGTTCCCAGCCGCAATCGTTCATCAAGACGAGGGCTACACGATAAAGCATTGCGAGTAGTGATAATAAATGGGGCTGTGCGGGAATTCAAAGGATGGGATTTCCACTGGTTGCAACACTAATCCATTCACTATCATTACTTCTGTGCTGTCAGGTGGCCACAAGTCACCGTGTAGCCCTTACTTTTAGTGTCTCTTCAACCGTACATCACTTATGCAAGCAGCAAGAACTAGGAAATGGATGCAAGGCAGTGTGAGAGCGGGCTCTGACTACGCAGGGCTTGTTTGTAGTCTGTAACCATAGAGACACATAGCTCTGCATAGAATCTGCATACATAGCTTTTTTCTTTTTGTAAAATCATGGCATGCTTTAAACAAATTTCTTTTATTCACAATGAGGTGCCCAAAATAACAACACCCTTCAACATTGAGGGTAATGTACTACTATATTGAATGATATATCACTGTACAGTTAGGGTATGTTTCCACTGTCAGGATGGCCGGCGGTATCGCCGCAGCGGCGAAACCAATCGGCGCTAAGCCCCGCCCCCTTTCTGGGACGCGATCATGCCGGATGTGTTAACTCTTCACATCCGGGATGATCGCTCTCTCCCATAGCGCCCTGTGATATGCCTTGCGGGGACGCTGCGTCCCCGCAAGGTGTACGGACATGCTGCGATCTGAAAAGACGCGCAGCATGTCCGTAGTCGCAGGGCCGCCGCGTGCGGGTTTCCACGCATAGTGGAGACGGGATTTTGCACGCCTCCTGAAGCAGTGAAACGCGCGTCGGGCCAGAGGGACGCCGATGGATTTCCACGTGGCTGCGTAACAGGTAACATAACTTTCCAGCAATAATTACCGGAGAAGGAAATCACTTAATAACATTGTGCACACAGGCACAGTGGGACAGACATGGATTTACCCAGGAAAATGGAAATGTACTAATAGTTGATTTTCTGCTCTCATACATATCTAGTGTACATGGGAAATTCTATTAACCCTTGCACAGTGGGAAACTTACTCACATTTCATTAAGGGTAATTATTTTATTGTATATGCGGCCAATGTTCTGGAATACCCTATGGTAATGGAGTCCCTCTTCTAAGGATCTAGTACCCTTCTGATAATGTTTTTAATGTTTGTACTACTTTGGAGATCATTCTTAATTGATGCTTGGTCACCATTATAGTGATATATGCTTTTATCAACAACATGTATTTAACCATTTAATTGAATTCTCAAAAAAGGAGACATTGTGGAATTCCCATACAACAGATGTCCAGTTTTGGTCACCTCTCCAGTACCCGGCTTCCATAAATAGGTGGTGGCATGTGCTTCTATCACACATTAATGCCATATCCAATGGATTTTTCATAAATGTCCTTAGATTAGTGCCATAAGCAGTTCTGAATTTTATTTTTTTCCCAGAATTTAAGGGAAAAAAAGTGCAATTGTGCCGTTCACATCATACTCTATAAATCTAGCACTAAAGGAAGGGTTTGCCCCTTTTGAGATTAGTAGTGGGTGTCAGGCGGCTTTAGGATAAGGAAGTAAATCTATATTCTGAAGGTGGGGACTGCCCCAATATAAAGGGCGGAAGCCGAGACAGCAGCATCAGCGCTAATTCAGGTCTTATACTTTTGATCCCTACAGCAAAAAAATAAAAATAAATAAATTTACATGTTATGGGTATTTTCTGTGTGGCACGTTTCCTGTGGAAGAGGAGAACAAGAGACGGCGGCGGCAGGTGACTTTGAATGGAGAAAATTGATTAAATCAGTATCTGGTTAAACCGGAGGCATAAAAATTCCTCCCCAGCAGGAAGTTTTAACCCTGAGATGTAAATGAATTGTAAATGGAAAAACAAGTAGAGATATTAACCGTGAGGCCAGAGGATCTGGAAATCTCACCGACAAATACAGCAGCCATGTTTCAGGGGGCGGTCAGCACCTTTCTGATTGCAGCAGGCAGATATGTAATGTTTGTAAAGCGCTGTGGAATTAATGGCGCTATGTGAGTAAAATAAATAATGTACGATGGTGGAGCAGCTCTCTAAACCAACCAAATTGCTTGGCTCATATTCTAAGATGTCTAGGAGGAATAAATCCGTCTCTCATCTGGGGGCTTATCTACAGCATTACAGAATGCTGTATATAAGCCCCTGACGGCGGTGGCCGCAGCCTATATGCGAAAAACGAGGTGACAGATTCCCTTTAAGGAAGACTTACTATAAATATGTAATATTTTAACCTGGTATAAAAGCTGCTGTTCTCCTGAATCCGATGATGCTTTTCTTTTGTTCCTGCTCCTCTCCGTTCCTGAGATATGGCCCTCTGTAAATCTAGTCTTTTAGCCAAGTGGGCGTGGTCATCAAAAAAATGTCACCAGAGAAGGGATGTAGATTGGGATAATTGTGGTAAATGTCTGCGCTGCTGAATCACTAGAATTCCAGAATTGTTAGTACATGTGGCTTTATTATTCTACGTGTTTCAGAGTTCAAGACTCCATCAGGAACACCGCGGGCTGGTCCTTCCTGGACTCTGGGATCTGCTGCAGGGAATCCTTCCAATGCTTCAACTCCGCTACATCTGGTGAGTGCAATCCTGTGGATTAACCTTTTAACCTTCTCAGATAAGACACTATTCGCGCTCTTTCCTTCAACAGTTTATCAGAGAAGGGATGTGGAATACGCATATTTCGGTGTAATGTAATATCTCTATCTCAAAAACTAAAACTCCAAGGTTCTCCTGCACATTAAAAGGGGTAGTTCTCCTTCAGAAGAAGTTTTTTTTCTTATAAAAAAATATATCAAAATGGGCTTTACTCCCCGAGTCTCCACCTCTGCTCCGAGTGTGTTATTGTCTGCAGCGCTGATATGACGATAACAGCGCTGCAGCTTATCACTGAGCAAAAGCAGCTCTGCCTCAGTATTCAACATGAGAAGCTGAGCTCAGTTACTGGAATTGTCTGCAGTGCTGATGTCAAGTCAACAGCGCTGCAGCCAAACACCCCGAGCAGTGGCGGAGACTTCGGGCAGGACTACTGACACCGCGTATAAGAAAAGCTTTTCTGAAAAGGCCCTTTAAGAACAAAGGTATGTTTTTGTCCCATTGTTTGAAAGGGAAACCAATTTGATTGAATAAACTTACGGTCCTCAAGGGGTTAAGCAGTAAAAACTTTATTTTACGGACCCACCGATTAATACAAAAAAGGTACGTCTATATGTTTACTTGGCGCATACAAAGAAAACATGGATATGTGCATAGCCACATGGGCTGCTGTGTACGTGGAACACAGTCAGTGTGAATGGGGCCTTACACAGACCCGTGGGGGCTCCTCGTGTCACCGTACAGGTGCTGGGCACACAGCGATGCCAGGAGAGGAAGGCAGATTTACACCAAAACAAAGAAAGAAAAAGAGAAGTCGCCTTTACACCTTCCTCATCGTGGGATCCCTGTGTGAACATGCACTCCAGACTACATTTATAATAATTTTAATTTCTATAGCGCCGACATATTCCGCAGCACTTTACATTTTAGAGGGGACTTGTACAGACAATAGACATTACAGCATAACAATCGCATAAATCAACAGATACCAAGAGGTCTGATGGTCCTGCTCGCAAGCTTACTTATCTATGAAAGGGTAACCGTCTTTAATTCATTTTTCAAAGTTTCATAAATCAATAATACACATATAATACTCATACTCATATAAGAGACTTTGTAATAGATCTTATCAGAGAAATCTGCTTCTTTCTCCTCCAGGAGTGATCTTTCATTCTCAATTTATGGGTATAATCTGTATGCAGTAAAGTCAGATCTCGCCATTACTGACATAGAATTTTATGAGCACCAACTGTCATCTCCTATGGAGAAACATAACAGGAGAACGTGCAGCAGAATGTCTGTATTGGCCTCTAGCGTTTCCATAGAATATTATGAGCACCAACTGTCATCTCCTATCTCAGTTATGGGGAGATCTGTCTTCACTGCATACAGGTTTTACCTCTGAATTGATAATGAAGATTCAGTCCAGGAGGAGAAAGAAGCAAATTTCTCCGATAAGATATTACAAACGTTTATTATTTTCCTGTGCATCAATAGATTTACAAAATAAAAATGTAATAATACAAAATTAAAATGACAATTTTAACTGAAGGATTTGTTCAAGAGGAACAACAAAACTTGCTGAGCAGAAGTTTACACTTCTCTCCTGCACTGCAGAGGTATGCAGGCGCATCATACTCTGACTGCGACTTTCTATGCACACTTTATTTACGATATTTTTTTTTTTCCAACAATTTTTTTTAATGTTACAGACCAGAAAAACTTACTATTCAGAAGTTTTGAAATGCACCGTTATACAATTCATTACAACTCTCATTGAGAATCATGGAGGAAAATAAAAGCAAGTATAGCTTTTACACCTTTGTGAACCAAGAAAAATGTGGTCAAGTGCTAAAAAAAAAAAAAAAAAAAAAAAGAAAAATTCACTTGGTTTCATCAGGTTTATGTGTCATTGTGGTTTTGCTTTTTTCTTTTTTTTTTTTACAAAAAAACAAACAAACAAACCAAAACCACCATGTAACAAACCTGACGAAACAGTCAAAATATTTTTTTTCAACTACATCTTGTCCATATTAGTCTATGGATGCACTGCTATATACATCTGAATACAGATTTTTTTTGTTTTTGTAATGGAGCTGTATACGTCCAGCCGACTGCACTAGATTCTGTTAATATTGATGATTATGGCTTACAGCCACTGAAAACACAAAAGTCATTATCTCCGTAAATTAGAATACTTTAGAACACAAGCTTGAAAAATTATTTTTACTCCTTTCCAACATCAGGTGTAATAGTACGCCGATGTCAAACACCCTCCCTTTGATGTTGACTCCGGCGCGGAGCTCACATTTTTTCCGGCACATGTCAGCTACTTTGAACAGCTGACTTGTGCCTCTAACTCCGCTGACTCGGAGAGTAACCCTTGACTCTGCCCTGTCCTTCAAACCACACCATCCAAGTTCTTTCCACCTCCTGTCACCTCCAGCTCAAAATTCTCTATAGAATCCGCCCTTTCCTCACCCTCAGTCTACTAAAATGCTTGTGCATGCCCTCATCATCTCCCGCTTCGACTACTGCAACATCCTTTTCTATGGCCTCCCTGCTAACATCCTTGCACCTCTTCAGTCCATCCTTAACTATGCTGCCCAACTAATTCATCTCTCTCCTCGCTACTCCTCCGCTTCCCCCCTCTGCATATCTCTTCACTGGCTCCCATTCCCTCAGCATATCCAGTTCAAATTTCTAACACTGACCTACAAAGCCATCCACAACCTGTCTCTTCCATATATCTCTGAACTAATCTCCCGATATCTTCCCTCACGTAAGCTCAAGACCTTGTCTCCTCCGCACTTATTCACTCCTCACCCTACTGCCTCCAAGACTTCTCCCGAATATCCCCCATCCTCTGGAATTCTGTGCCCCAACACATTCCGATCCTTCAGACGGAACTTGAAAACCCACCTCTTCAGGAAATCCTACAGCCTGCACTGACCCCGCTGCCTCCTCACCACTACTGAAGCTACCGCCTCACCAACATCAGAGCTGCTGCAACCCTCAACCTATTGTCTCCTTCCCCACCATCCTGTAGAATGTAAGCCCGCAAGGGCAGGGTCCTCGCCCGTCTGTATCAGGCTGTAATTGTTAGTTTGTTTACTGTAATTTGTATGTAACCCCCTTCTCATGTACAGCATCATGGAATCAATGGTACTATATAAATAAATAATAAAATGGAAGCCCAGGTGGCTTTGATAGCAGCCTTCAGCTTATCTGCATTGTTGGGTCTGGTGTCGCCTCTTCCTCTTGACAATACCCCATAGATTCTCTATGGGGTTAAGGTCAGGTGAGTTTGCTGCCAATCAAGCACAGTGATACTGTTGTTTGTAAACCAGGTATTGGTATTTTTGGCAGTGTGGACAGGTGCCAAGCCCTGCTGGAGAATGAAATTTCTATCTCCAAAAAGCTTGTTGGCAGATGGAAGCATGAAGTGCTCTAAAATTTCCTGGTAGATGGCTGCGCTGACTTTGGTCTTGATAAAACACAGTGGACCTACACCAGCAGATGACATGGCTCCCCAAACCATCACTGATTGTGGAAACTTCACACTAGACCTCCAGCAGCTTGTATTGTGGCCTCTCCACTCTTCCTCCAGACTCTGGGACCTTGATTTCCAAATGAAATGCAACATTTACTTTCATCTGAAAACAACACCTTGGACCACTGAGCAACAGTCCAGTTATTTTTCTCCTTGGCCCAGGTAAGACGCTTCTGGCGTTGTCTATTGGTCATGAGTGGCTTCACACAAGGAATGTGACACTTATAGCCCATGTCCCGGATACATCTGTATGTGGTGGCTCTTGAAGCAATGACTCCAGCAGCTGTCCACTCCTTGTGAATCTCCCCCAAATTTTTGAATGGCCTTTTCTTAATCCTTTCAAGGCTGCGGTTACTAGGTTGCTTGTGCACTTTTTCTACCACAGTTTTTTCCTTTTTTTTTTCCTTCCACTCAACTTTCCATTAATATGCTTGGATACAGCACTCTGAACAGCCAGCTTCTTTAGCAATGACTAGTGATGAGCGAATATACTCGTTACTCGAGATTTCCCGAGCACGCTCTGGTGACCTCCGAGTATTTTTTAGTGCTCGGAGATTTAGTTTTCATCGCCGCAGCTGAATGATTTACATCTGTTTGCCAGCATAAGTACATGTGGGGGTTGCCTGGTTGCTAGGGAATCCCCACCTGTAATCAAGCTGGCTAAGAGATGTAAATCATTCAGGTGAGGAAAACAATCTATGAGCACTAAAAAATACTCGGAGATCACCCGAGCGTGCTCGGGAAATCTCGAGTAATGAGTATATTCGCTCATCACTAGCAATGACCTTTTGTGGCTTACCCTCCTTATGGAGTGTGTCAATGACTGCCTTCTGGACATCTGTCAAGTCAGCAGTCTTCCCCATGATTGTGGAGCTACTGAAACAGACTAAGGGACCTTCATAAATGCTTAGGAAGCCATTGCTGGTGTTTTGTTAATTATTCTAATTTACAGAGATAATGACTTTTGGGTTTTCATTGGCTGTAAGCCGTAATCATCAACATTAACAGAAATAAACACTTGAAATAGATCACTCTGTGTGTAATGACTCTATATAATATACGAATTTCACTTTTTGTATTGAAGAACTGAAATAAATTAACTTTTTCATGATATTTTAATTTAGTGAGAAGAACTTGTAAGTGTGAACTGAGCCTTACCCCGGATGGGGAGGATGGAATGTGAGAAATGTGCTTTGTGGATGTGGAGGATCAGGACGGCTTTGCACAGACTTCACCGTGCAGAAAAGCCGCGTTCATCCTCATCTGCACATTGTGGCAGACACAGCCTGATACATTCTACATTCTAACTTTGCTGCAATCCTGCTGCCATCTTTATAATAATCTTTGTTTATATATAGCGCTAACATATTCCGCAGCGCTTTACAGTTTGCACACATTATCATCTTTACTGTAAAAGCGATAGCTCTTGCTGCCATCATCAGGAAAAGCCAGCAGGAAACAGAGAATTGCATAACTAGCAAAACCCGAATATATTCTTATCATCTGACCATGATAATTATGTAGCATGGTCATTCAGGAATCTGGGAAAGCTGGGTGATGAGTTTTGGAGGAAATGTCATGTTCTTTGAGGTTTCATGGCTTCACTTTGCAAAAGTCCCATTTTGCAACAGCGACACTTCCACAGGCTATCCTCAACATCTAGGTCACAAATACAGAGTAAAATAGGAAGAGACGTGCTGTGTGTGCAAGCCACATAAAATAGCCTTCTAGAAACACTGGAATCTCCGTACAGAAATTCTGTACAGGCCATTAATCACATACAGGAGTGATTCACACTAAGGAAACCCCCTATATACATGTAAAAAACAAGTTCCTCATGTATACAAATAAATAAGTCCAAAATTCAGTATTTGTATAGTTGGCAGAGCAGAGATTCAAACCCCCAAAGTCACAAAAAAAACAACAACAAACGCATGATAAAACTGTATGCAGTGGGCGCCAAGGCACCCTCTAGTGGTGGCCACAGGATGTGTGTGTGTGTGTGTGTGTGTGTGTGTGTGTGTGTGTGTGTGTGTGTGTGTGTGTGTGTGTGTGTGTGTGTCAAAAGTTCCAAACGTTTGGACTCACCTCATTTAATGATTTTTCTGTATTTTCATGACTATGAAAATTGCACATTCACACTGAAGGCATCAAAACTATGAATTAACACATGTGGAATTATATACTTAACAAAAAAGTGTGAAACAACTGAAAGTATGTCTTATATTCCAGGTTTTTCAAAGTAGCCACCTTTTGCTTTGATGACTGCTTTGCACACTCTTGGCATTCTCTTGATGAGCTTCAAGAGGTAGTCACCAAGAATGGTCTTCCAACAATCTTGAAGGAGTTCCCAGAGATGCTTAGCACTTGTTGGCCCTTTTGCCTTCACTCTGCTGTCCAGCTCACCCCAAACCATCTCGATTGGGTTCAGGTCTGGTGACTGTGGAGGCCAGGTCATCTGGCGTAGCACCCCATCACTCTCCTTCTTAGTCAAATAGTCCTTACACAGCCTGGAGGTGTGTTTGGGGTCATGGTCCTGTTGAAAAATAAATGATGGTCCAACTAAACGCAAACCGGATGGAATAGCATGCCGCTGCAAGATGCTGTGGTAGCCATGCTGGTTCAGTATGCCTTCAATTTTTAATAAATCCCCAACAGTATCACCAGCAAAGCACCCCCACACCATCACACCTCCTCCTCCTCCTCCATGCTTCACGGTGGGAACCAGGCATGTAGAGTCCATCTGTTAACCTTTTCTGCGTCGCACAAAGACACGGTGGTTGGAACCAAAGATCTCAAATTTGGACTCATCAGACCAAAGCACAGATTTCCACTGGTCTAATATCCATTCCTTGTGTTCTTTAGCCCAAACAAGTCTCTTCTGCTTGTTGCCTGTCCTTAGCAGTGGTTTCCTAGCAGCTATTTTGCCATGAAGGCCTGCTGCACAAAGTCTCCTCTTAACAGTTGTTGTAGAGATGTGTCTGCTGCTAGAACTCTGTTTGGCATTGACCTGGTCTCTAATTTGAGCTGCTGTTAGTTAACCTGCGATTTCTAAGACCGGTGACTTGGATAAACTTATCCTCAGAAGCAGAGGTGACTCTTTGTCTTCCTTTCCTGGGGCGTTCCTCATGTGAGCCAGTTTATTTGTAGCGCTTGATGGTTTTTGCCACTGCACTTGGGGACACTTTCAAAGTTTTACCAATTTTTCGGACTGACTGACCTTCATTTTGTAAAGTAATGATGGCCACTCATGTTTCTTTACTTAGCTGCTTTTTTCTTGCCATAATACAAATTCTAACAGTCTATTCAGTAGGACTATCAGCTGTGTATCCACCAGACTTCTGCACAACACAACTGATGGTCCCAGCCCCATTTATAAGGCAAGAAATCCCACTTATTAAACCTGACAGGGCACATCTGTGAAGTGAAAACCATTCCCGGTGACTACCTCTTGAAGCTCATTAAGAGAATGCCAAGAGTGTGCAAAGCAGTCATCAAAGCAAAAGGTGGCTACTTTGAAGAACCTAGAATATAAGACATAATTTCAGTTGTTTCACACTTTTTTGTTAAGTATATAATTCCACATGTGTTAATTCATAGTTTTGATGCCTTCAGTGTGAATGTACAATTTTCAAAGTCATGAAAATACAGAAAAATCTTTAAATGAGAAGGTGTGTCCAAACTTTTGGTCTGTACTGTATACATACAAATACACACACACAAATAATGCTGAATCCTGTGGCCACCACTAGGGGGAGCTTTAGCGCCCACTGCATACAGTTTTATCATGAGAGTTGATATTACACCGCCTACAGGGAGCGACCTCTTGTGGTGGCAGACAGAATTTTAGCAGGGGGTTGGAGCTCTGTACTAGTGACATTAAGCTGCGACTTCATTATAAGGTTTACTACGAAAAAAAAAAAAAAGGTGACATTTTAATAAAAAGATTTCATTCAAAAGTTAAATAGAGTATGCAATTGCACAAGAAAAACATTATCCTAAAGTACTGAATTTTTTTTGTTTGCAGATGCTGAAAAATATGGTGTTCGGGTGATGAGCGAAGTCGCAGCACCAATTCTTCCAACACATAGTAAATGCACAGGTTGCTTAAAAGGCATTGCTCTGCTGCCAGGAGGAGGCTGTGAATCATTATCGGTCTGTAATTGGGATTATTACAGTATTACTCACATGGATGACGCTGCAGGGAAAACTTTAGGTTAGGCAATTACCTGCTACATATTTCAAGGGACTGAAGATTTTAGGACTATCTGCATATCAACGCTTACATTTTAGGAAACATTTCTTAGTGGGAAGGAAATGGTTTATGAATTAGCTCCTTATTGCCTCGGACACTTCTCACTACGGCACATTACAGAGGTGGTCTCTGATAGACACTGTACAATGTTAATGTTTACTACTGCTCAATACCATTATACAATCGCCAAACTGTGCCTAAATAATACCACCATACAGGGGACGAATGACTGCGCACCAGCTCAAGTGATACACTGTGAAATAACAGTGTTATACCATGGCCAAATAATGCAAATCATACAGTGCCCAAATAATGGTGCCACTTAGTGCTGAGAAAACTAATGCCATACAGTGCTTTATAGTATATGGGCACAGCAAGGAGCATGCGCAAAAAAGCCGAAGCGCCCCAGCACATGTGCGCTGCATTACTTTGCTCCGCTCGCGGCAGGGTAGAGAGAAGTGCGCCTGCGTGGGAGCGGTGGGGCGACTGTGTGAAGTAGAAGGTGTCATCCACGGGAAGCAGGGAAGGAAGACTGCGATCCGGATCAAGACACCCATCAGACCGGACCGCCCTACAGGTGATTATAATAGCTCTTTTTCTTGTCTTGCAGGCCGGATTGGGGCTTATATACATCAGATCAGAGTACTGTATATAAAGATGTACAGGTATTGGCCGTATCTCATGGGAAAAACTTGAAGACAGGTTCCCTTTAAACACAATATCATAGTTTAACATAAGAGCATAGTTTGGCGGTTTCCTTACTAGTTTTCCATTGTTTTTCTCTGCTTATATCTGTATTGTTTATCTCCATTAGTATTTGCTCCATGGACAATGCCACCAGGTGTGCGTCTCCTGAGAAGCATGTCTAACAGCTGTTTGAGAGTGAACATATCCGCGCTCCATGTCAGCGAGTTACAGGTTTGGAAGCACAAATAATGGATCTAAATGTGCAGCTGGCAACACTCAGGAGCATTGCAAACCGGGAGAGGAGTTCAGAGCTCACTGAGCATGCGCTGGAGCAAGTGATATGGAGGACGGTGGAGGTGGGGAAGACCGGGACACAGAAGTATGTAGCTGGGCAACAGTTCCAAAAAGGGGTAAGGGGAAAAGTGCCAGGGAGCACAGCCCTGATCTGGCACAACCTAGTACATATGCCTGTAATGCGGGCCCCGGGGCCACTACAGCGGGCCCCGGGGCCACTACAGCGGGCCCCGGGACCACTACAGCGGGCCCCGGGACCACTACAGCGGGCCCCGGGACCACTACAGCGACTGCTGTAGGAAGAAGGGAAATAGGAGTGCAGCAAAGGCCAGACAGATGTTGGTGGAAGGGGACTCTATAATTAGACCGACAGACAGGGTCATCTGCTGCCGAAACTGTGAATGCCGAATAGTGTGTTGTCTGCCGGTGCTTGGGTTCGGCATATTGTGGATCAGACAGACAGATTGCTGGGGAAAACTCAGCGGCCATATTACACATCGTACCAACGACAAAGTTAGAGGGAGGTGGAAGGTCCTTAAAGGGAATCTGTCGGCAGAACTGTGCACAGTAACCTACACACAGGTGTCAGGTCGGCGCTGTTACACTGATTATGATACTTTGGTTGATTAAATCAGTCTTGTCTTGTGATTGTTGTTTAATCTTTATTTTCAGTTTTGAGTTAGGCTACGTTCACATTTGCGGTGTGCGCCGCAGCGTCGGGCGCCGCAGCATGCGTCATGCGCCCCTATATTTAACATGGGGGCGCATGGACATGCGGTGCACTTGCGTTTTGCGCCGCATGCGTCACTGCGGCGCCCGCGTCCGGGCGCAGAGGACGCAGCAAGTTGCATTTTTGCTGCGTCCAAAATCAATAGAAAAAAGGACGCATGCGGCGCAAAACGCAGCGTTGTGCATGCGTTTTGCCGCGTTTTTGTTTGCGTTGTGCGTTGCGGCGCCGACGCTGCGGCGCACAACGCAAATGTGAACGTAGCCTTAATAATATGCCCGTGCTCTGGGGCGGCCTGTGAGGGGCTTCATGTGATGCTCCGATTAGCTATTCATAATGCAGATGGCTGACAGATCACTGATCCCTCACTGACCCGCCCCCTAGTTTACATACTATTATAGATACATAAAAAAAAACCAACACATTCTGCAGCCAGGTGCCAGCTACCTGCAGCATAATCACATATGTACTGTGTATATAATTACTATGGTTGATCTTATCTTGATATTCCCCCCCGAAAAAAAAATCCATTTGAAAATGGCGCCTGCCATGCCTGCGCAGTAGCAGCTATCGGTGTATATACCTGTGATCCAATAGCTGCCTTTGTGCAGGCGGCGCCATCTTTGAGGAGGACATTTTTTTTTCTTCTATAGCAAGATGGCGCCGCCGGCGCATGCACAATAGAAGCTATCGGATCACAGCTGTATACACCTATAGCTGGCAGGCGCCATTTTCAAATGGATTTTTCTTATTTTTATTTTTTTAAATATCAGGATAAGATTAGCCATATTAATTATATACACAGTAAATATGCGATTATGCTGCAGCGCAGGTGCCTGGCTGCAGAAAGTTTATTATTATGTATATATATATTATTCATTATGTAAACTAGGGGGCAGGTCAGTGAGGGATCAGTGACTCGTCAGCAGTCTGCATTATGAATACCTAATCAGTGCACCACATGAAGACCCCCCACAGGCTGCCCCAAGGCACGAGCATGTCATTAACACAAAACTGAAAATAAAGATTAAAATACCACAAGACGGATTACATCAACCCAAGTACCATTTTAATCAGTATAACGGCGCCAACCTGACGCTGTCGGTAGGTTACTGTGCACAATGCTGCCGACAGGTTTCCTTTAAAAAATTATTACAGGAAACAAGGAGAGGCCCTGAAGGCCAGGACCCCCAAGGTGGTGTTTTCAGAAATACTGCCGGTGCCACTAGCATCACTAGATAGACAGCGGGAGCTTAGGGAGATAAATACTTGGCTTAGAAATTGGTGCAGGAAGGAAGGGTTTAGGTTCATGGAGAACTCGGCCGACTTCTTTGTCGACTACAGGTTCTTTGGTAGGGACGGGCTGCACCTCAATGGGGAGGGTGCAGCTGTGTTGGGGAAAAAATGGTCACATAGATGGAGGACATTTTAAACTAGGATCTTTTTAGATGTGCAAAGAAGGGGATAGATAGTGTAGACAGAGTGAGACAGTAGGGGGTCAATGAGGATTTAGGGGGGCTGGGAAATGCAAGGAAAGTATGAGTAATAAATATGCTAATAGAAATATATGTCTACTGGCAAATGTAAGAAGCCTTGCAAACAAAATGAATGAACTGGAGGCTCTTATGCCAGTCACAGAATAGGGTTACGGAAACCTGGCTGGATGACAAACAGAGGGTTACATTACATTTAGGAAAGAAAAAGTTGGAAGGGTGTGCATCATCACGAAATCCAACTTAAGATCTGTGCTCAATGATGACACTGGGGGCAGCTGCGACAATGTACAGTCAGCGTGGGCAAATGTACATGGGGATGGCAATAACGGAAAGATGATAATTGGAGTTTGCTACAAGCCTCCTAAGAGCTGAGCAGGTAGAGGATGAAATGCTGCAACAAATTAAAAAGGCAGCAAATAGTAATAATAGGGTCCTAATAATGGGAGATTTTAACTATCCAGACATTCAATGGGACATAGAATCTTCTGGTCGTGCTAAAACCTGCAAGTTCTTATCCACAATTCAGGACAATTAGGGTATGTGTCCACGGTCAGGATGGCCGGCAGTATCGTCGGAGCGGCAAAGCCGCTCGGCGCTAAGCCCCGCCCCCTTCTGGGACGCGATAATGCCAGAGTTGTTTATTGTACAGATCCGGGATCATCGCACCCCTCGCATAGGGCCCTGTGTTATTCCTTGCGGCGACGCAGCGTCGCCGCAAGGAACACGGACATGCTGCGATCTGAAAAGACGCGCAGCATGTCCGGAGTCGCAGGGCCGCCGCGTGCGGGTTTCCACGCATAGTGGACACGGGATTTCAAAAAATCCCCTCCACTATGCTGGAACATCTGGACGCTGCGTGTTTGATGCTGCGGCCCCACGCAGCGTCAAACACGCAGCGTTTCCTGACCGTGGACACATACCCTTACCTCTCTCTGCTGGTAGATGAACCGGCCACGGGAGGTAATCTGCTGGATCTGGTTCTGTCAAATAGACCAGATACAATTTCAGATCTACAGGTCTGAGAACATTAGGGAAGCAGTGACCATAATATGGTAAGTTTTAATGTAATTTTCAATCAAACATTCAAAAGGGGAAATGCCAAAATCTGGAACTTTAGGAAAGCTGATTTCAACAAATTAAGGGAAAAGCATAATTGTGTAGACTGGGACCATGTAATAGTAATTGGGGATACCGAACATAAATGGGGAATGTTTAAAGGAAATACTACTAGAATCTAAACTTACACCTTCTGATAACAAAACGTAAAGGAATAAAAAAAAAACAAAAAACATTATGGATAAATAAGACAGTACAAAAGTTTCAAGCTGCAAAGTTATCTACAGAGAAACAAATTGCCAGGGACATTAAAATAAATTCCCCAAAATTTTACAAATACATCAATGCCAAAAAGAAATAAATCAGATGGAATAGGCCCCTTAACCCCTTCACGCCGCAGCCCTTTTTCGTTTTTAAGTTTTCATTTTTCGCTCCCCTTCTTCCCAGAGCCATAACTTTTTTATTTTTCTGTCAATATGGCCATGTGAGGGCTTACTTTTTGTGGGACGAGTTGTACTTTTGAACGACACCATTGGTTTTACCATGTCATGTATTAGAAAACGGGGACAAAAATTCCATGTGGTGAAATTGCAAATAAAGTGAAATCCCACACTTGTTTTTTGTTTGGCTTTTTTGCTAGGTTTACTAAATGCTAAAACTGACCTGCGATTGTGATTCTCCAGGTCATTGCGAGTTCATAGACATCAAACATGACTAAGATTTTTTATCTAAGTGGTGAAAAAAAAAATCCAAACTTTGCTTTAAAAAAACAAAACAATTTTCCGAGACCCGTACTGTCTCCATTTTTCGGGACGTCGAGTCGGGGGAGGGCTTATTTTTTGCGTGCCGAGCTGATGTTTTTAATGATACCATTTCAGCGCAGACACCTCCTTTTGATCGCCCATTATTGCATTTTAAATGCAATGTCATGGTGACCGAAAAAAACGTAATTCTGGCGTTTTGAATTTGTTTCTCTCTACATCGATAGATCGGGCGATTCTGAAAGCGGCGTTACCAAATATGGGTAGGTTTGATCTTTTTTTTTTTTTTTAATGGGGCGAAAGGTGGGGTAATTTAAACTTTTATATTTTTTTCATTTTTAAAGTTTTTTTTTTTTTTTTTTTTTACTTTTGCCATGCTTCAATAGCATCTACGGGAAGCTTTAAGCTGGCATAGCCTGATCGGCTCAGCTACAAAGGAGCGATGCTCAGATCGCTTTTATGTAGCGGAATTACTGCAACCAGGAGACCTCTGGTTGTTATGCCAACGCACCGATGACCCCCGATCACATGATGGGAGTTAGCGGTGAGCGCATTTCCGGCCCGATGGCCGTAAGCGCTTGTTAAATGCCACTGTCAGAGTTTGACAGCGGCATTTAACCAGTTCATAGCAGCAGGTGGATCGCGATTCCACCTGCCACTATTGCGGGCACATGTCAGCTGTAGAAAACAGCTCACATGTCCCGGCTTTGATGTAGGCTCAGCGCAGGAGCCCACATCAAATAGGGGAGACACGACATGCGCCGTACTAGTACGGCGCATATCATGAAGGGGTTAAAAGACAACAATAACAACAAGATAATAGAGGACAAAGAAAAGGCTGAGATATTAAACAGGCACTTTTCATCCGTGTTCACCGATGAACTGTCTGCTACAAGGATCATTCAACCGAAATCAAAGTTCACCACCTGATATAACTAGTTTAACACAAGAAGTACGCCTGCGTCAGAGCAAATTAAACATTGACAAATCCCCCGGCCCAGATGGCACTCATCCACAGATACTGAGGGAATTGAGCCCAATAATTGACAGACTGCTGTATCTCATATTCTGAGACTCTATTGTAACAGGATCGGTGCCACAGGATAGGAGGATGGCTGATGTGGTACCGATATTTAAGAAAAGGTAAGAAGGTAGAGCCAGGCAACTGCCTTCTGGTAAGCCTGACATCAGTAGTGGGCAAAATGTTTTAGGACGTTAATACAAGATGACTTACAAAGATATAGTGCACAGGTAACAACTGACAGTCAGCATGGCTTCATGAAGGATAAGTCGTGTCTCACCAACATGTTGGGTTTCTAAGAGGAGGTGAGTGCAAATCTGGATGTTGTTAATGTGGCTGATGTGATTTATCTGGACTTTGTAAAGGCATTTGCTACTGTACCACGTAATAGCCTTAGGCCGCCGTCACACTTGCGAGTTTTACGGACGTAAGAGCGCAGAAACTACGTGCGTAAAACTCGCATAACATACGGCACAATGATTCTCAATGGGTCTAGTCCTATCAGCCGTATATTACGGATCCGTAATATACGGCGTTCTACGGCCGTACAAAATCGCAGCATGCTGCGTTTGTCAGCGTATTGCGCAAATAATACGCCAATGAAAGTTTATGGGGGCGAGAAAAATACGGATTCCACACGGACCAGCAGTGTGACTTGCGAGAAATACGCAGCGGTGTTAGTGAAAAGTCGGTAATTCAATTGCCGGCTTTTCATTTCTCCTTCCCAAACCCGACATGATATGAGACATGGTTTACATACAGTAAACCATGTCATATCCCCTTTTTTTTTGCATATTCCACACTACTAATGTTAGTAGTGTGTATGTGCAAAATGTGGGCGCTGTAGCTGCGCAAATAAAGGGTTAAATGGCGGAAAAAATTGGCGTGGGCTCCCGCGCAATTTTCTCCGCCAGAATGGTAAAGCCAGTGACTGAGGGCAGATATTAATAGCCAGGAGAGGGTCCATGGTTATTGGCCCCCCTGGCTACAAACATCTGCCCCCAGCCACCCCAGAAAAGGCACATCTGGAAGATGCGCCTATTCTGGCACTTGGCCACTCTCTTCCCACTCCCTGTAGCGGTGGGATATGGGGTAATGAAGGGTTAATGCCACCTTGCTATTGTAAGGTGACATTAAGCCAGATTAATAATGGAGAGGCGTCAATTATGACACCTATCCATTATTAATCCAATAGTACGAAATGGTTAATAAAACACACACATTATTAAAAAGTATTTTAATGAAATAAACACACAGGTTGTTTTAATATTTTATTGCTCTCTCAATCCATTTGCAAACCCTCGCTTGGCAAAATAATAAACGCACAAGATACATACCCTCAGATGAACCGTCACGTCCCACGAGGTAATCCATCTGAAGGGGTTAATTATTTTACAGCCATGAGCTGTGCTTATGCACTTGCTAGTGTCTGTAATCCCCGGGTAATGAAGGAAATCTGAGTGATCTGTACTTACATTGAGTTGCGGTGATGCGCCCTCTGGTGATCGGGGGTCGGCGATGCTTGTACATTGTAACCATAGAGGTCCTTGAGACCTCTATGGTTACTGATCGCCGGTGGCTGTGAGCGTCTTATGATCGCTGCTGCATAGCAGAGCCGATCGCGTTGTGCCTGCTTCTAGCCTCCCATGGAGGCTATAGAAGCATGGCAAAAGTAAAAAAAAAAAGTAAAAAAAAAAATGTGAAAAAAATAAAAAAATATAAAAGTTTAAATCACCCCCCTTTCGCCCCAATCAAAATAAATCAATAAAAAAAAACCCCAACCTACACATATTTGGTATCGCCGCGTTCAGAATCGCCCGATCTATCAATAAAAAAAAAGCATTAACCTGATCGCTAAACGGCGTAATGAGAAAAAAAATCGAAACGCCAGATTTACGTTTTTTTGGTCGCCACGACATTGCATTAATATGCAATAACGGGCGATCAAAAGAACGTATCTGCACCAAAATGCTATCATTAAAAATGCCAGCTCGGCACGCAAAAAATAAGCCCTCACCTGACCCGAGATCACGAAAAATGGAGACGCTACGAGTATCGGAAAATGGCGCAATTTTGTTTTGTTTTGTTTTTTGCAAAGTTTGGAATTTTTTTTCACCACTTAGGTGAAAAATAACCTAGTCATGTTAGGTGTCTATGAACTCGTACTGACCTGGAGAATCATAATGGCCGGTCAGTTTTAGCATTTAGTGAACCTAGCAAAATAGGCAAGCAAAAAACAAGTGTGGGATTGCACTTTTTTTGCAATTTCACTGCACTTGGAATTTTTTTTCCGTTTTCTAGTACACGACATGGTAAAACCAATGATGT
This sequence comes from Ranitomeya variabilis, assembly GCF_051348905.1. NCBI lineage: Eukaryota > Metazoa > Chordata > Amphibia > Anura > Dendrobatidae > Ranitomeya > Ranitomeya variabilis. The sequence continues at coordinate 221,010,269 of NC_135233.1, read as the reverse complement.
CGTTCAAAAGTACAACTCGTCCCGCAAAAAATAAGCCCTCACATGGCCAAATTGACGGAAAAATAAAAAAGTTATGGCTCTGGGAAGGAGGGGAGCGAAAAACGAAAACGGAAAAAGCTCCGGGGGTGAAGGGGTTAATAATGGATAGGTGTCATAATTGACGCCTCTCCATTATTAATCTGGCTTAATGTCACCTTACAATAGCAAGGTGGCATTAACCCTTCATTACCCCATATCCCACCGCTACAGGGAGTGGGAAGAGAGTGGCCAAGTGCCAGAATAGGCGCATCTTCCAGATGTGCCTTTTCTGGGGTGGCTGGAGGCAGATGTTTGTAGCCAGGGGGGCCAATAACCATGGACCCTCTCCTGGCTATTAATATCTGCCCTCAGTCACTGGCTTTACCATTCTGGCGGAGAAAATTGCGCGGGAGCCCACGCCAATTTTTTCTGCCATTTAACCCTTTATTTGCGCAGCTACAGCGCCCATATTTTGCACATACACACTACTAACATTAGTAGTGTGGAATATGCAAAAAAAAGGGGATATGAGATGGTTTACTGTATGTAGACCATGTCTCATATCATGTCGGGTTTGTGCAGGAGAAATGAAAAGCCGGCAATTGAATTAGCGGCTTTTCACAGATATCGCGCTGAATGAAATATAAATACAGAATATATATATATGTGTCTCAATGACATATATATATATATATATATATATATATATATATATATATATATATATATATATATATATATATATATATATAATATATATACTGTATATATGTTTTACCAAACATTTGAGCACATAAATCCATTAGATGTCGGTTTTGCAAGCCTGCGAGAAAATATTGCAGTACGGATGCCATACGGATTACATACGGAGGATGCCATGCGCAAAATACGCTGACACACCCTGACTACGGATCAATATTTTGGGAACATTTCTCCGTATTACGGCCGTATTACGGCCGTAAAATACGGACCGTATTGTCTTACGCCAAGTGTGACGCCGGCCTTATACTGAAGCAAGGACTGGGGGAACTATATGCAGATGAGTAAGGAATTGGCAAAAAGACAGGAAAGAAAGTTGTTGTAAATGGTCTGTTCTCCAAAAGGGAAATAGTCAGTAGTAGTAATGCACCTGGGACGGAGTAATCCTATTGCTGCAAATACATTAGAACGGAGTATTCTCGGGACTACAGAACAGGAGAAGGATGGGGATTCTGGTTACAAGTAAGCTGAGCAGCAGCACTCAATATCAGGCAGCAGCTGCAAAAGCAAACAAGATTTTAGGGAGTATAAAGAGATAAAATACTGCGATCCCAACCGCCATGCACTAAATAATACAGCGCTCATATAATACCGCCATACACTAAATACAGCGCTCTTATAATACTGCCATACACTAATACAGCGCTCATATAATACCGCCATACACTAAATAATACAGCGCTCATATAATACCGCCATACACTAAATAATACAGCGCTTATATAATACCGTCATACACTAAATAATACAGCGCTTATATAATACCGCCATACACTAAATACAGCGCTTATAATACCGCCATACACTAAATACAGCGCTTATATAATACCGCCATACACTAAATACAGCGCTTATATAATACCGCCATACACTAAATACAGCGCTTATATAATACCGCCATACACTAAATAATGCAGGGCTTATATAATACCGCCATACACTAATACATCGCTCATATAATACCACATACACTAAATACAGCGCTCATATAACACCGCCATACACTAAATACAGCGCTTATATAATACCGCCATACACTAAATACAGCGCTTATATAATACCGCCATACACTAAATACAGCGCTCATAATACCGCCATACACTAAATAATGCAGCGCTTATAATACCGCCATACACTAAATAATACAGCGCTCATATAATACCGCCATACACTAATACAGCGCTTATATAATACCGCCATACACTAAATACAGCACTTATATAATACCGCCATACACTAAATAATGCAGGGCTTATATAATACCGCCATACACTAATACATCGCTCATATAATACCACATACACTAAATACAGCGCTCATATAACACCGCCATACACTAAATACAGCGCTTATATAATACCGCCATACACTAAATAATGCAGCGCTTATAATACCGCCATACACTAAATACAGCGCTCATATAATACCGCCATACACTAAATACAGCGCTCATATAATACCGCCATACACTAATACAGCGCTTATATAATACCGCCATACACTAAATACAGCGCTCATATAATACCACCATACACTAAATACAGCGCTTATATAATACCGCCATACACTAAATACAGCGCTCATAATACCGCCATACACTAAATAATGCAGCGCTTATAATACCGCCATACACTAAATAATACAGCGCTCATATAATACCGCCATACACTAAATAATACAGCGCTCATATAATACCGCCATACACTAATACAGCGCTTATATAATACCGCCATACACTAAATACAGCGCTTATATAATACCGCCATACACTAAATAATACAGCGCTCATATAATACCGCCATACACTAAATAATACAGCGCTCATATAATACCACCATACACTAATACAGCGCTTATATAATACCGCCATACACTAAATACAGCGCTTATATAATACCGCCATACACTAAATAATACAGTGCTCATATAATACCGCCATACACTAATACAGCGCTTATATAATACCGCCATACACTAAATAATACAGTGCTCATATAATACTGCCATACACTAAATAATACAGCGCTTATATAATACCCCCTTACATTAATACAGCACCTCAATGCTGTTTTACAATGTTTACATAGACAGTGGAAATACCACCGCCATACAGTGCGCACACAATACTGTAAGTACCGGATCACACATAGGAGGACAGGGATGGCAGTGTCCTGAATGGCTGAGACAAGGGTTAAAAAACAAGACTCGGTTACTCCCGGGTGATGCAACTGTCCACATATCGCTGCGACAGGTTGTGATCGGTCTGACGTCGGTGGTAGTCGCACGTACGGTCATCACCGATCAGACAGGACTAGAGCAGGCTGTGGGGTCCCGGACGATGCGGCCGCCGTCTGTCCCTTGTGTTCACAACTCACCGAACTTTTTCCAGTCGGTGTCATCCAGAGAGTCCATGATCTCGTAGAAGCTGCACATGACCGAGGCCGGGACCTTGTACAAGAAGACCTCGTCTACGTTGTAGCTGGCCATGGCGAGCGGCAGACACACACACACCCAGCGGGGCAGCCCCGGGCACGAGCATGCATGAGGCTGGAGAGCAGCTAATGACTAACTCCGTCCGCACCGAAGAATCACTTCCCTTTCCAAACACCATTATCGCCACCGCGCCTGCGCCGTCACGTGATGTCGGGCTGCAGCGGCCATGATGAAGGTGGCACCTGCATGACTGTACTTACCTATTGTGAATTACTAACACATAGCTTTTCTTTTAAAGAAACACTAACTATATATTATATATATATATATTTATTTATTTAACTTTTTTGCTCTCTTTTTAGGTGGTTTTTGTGTGCGGTTTTTTTTTCTGCTTCACTGGAGTGTTTGAAGCAGAAGCTAACCATAAACTCTTTAAATCCTTCTCTAAAACCTGGAGTTTCTGCTCCAAAAACTCATCAAATAGACTCGGTGTGAACATATGCTTATGTACATACAGTATCTTTAAGATGTCGCTGCACCCATCGAGATTTTGATAGATGAAGCCGCTTTAGGGGAAAAAAAAATTGGTTTTGCCATCGTTTTTGCTGCAAAAAAAACCAAACACTAGAAAAAATGCAGCAGCAATCCTGCTATAAAATGTTCAGCTTTGATGATCTTCATGGGTAAAAAAATGCTGTAAAACATTGACATGCTACATTTAGAAAAATAAATGCACGGCCGGTCAGTAGGCGCAAGGGAGAAAAATGCAAAGTGTGAATGAGGCGTTAGGCTATGTGCGCACGCTGCGGAAAGGCGCACCGATTTTTCTGCACTGATTTTGGTAAATCCGCAGGTAAACCGCACTGCAGCTTTAGGCTACGTTCACATTTGCATTGTCGGGCGCAGGTTCAGCGATGCATAGTGACGCATGCGTCATGTGCCCCTATATTTAACATGGGGGCGCATGGACATGCGTTGTCTTGCGTTTTGTGACGCATGCGTCTTTTTTGGCGCAAGCGTCAGAGCGCAGAGGACGCTGCATGATGCATTTTTTTTGCGCCAAAAATGGACGCATGCGTCACAAAACAATGCGTTTTGCATGCGTTGTGTGTTGCGTCACCGATGCAACGCCCAACAACGCAGATGTGAACGTAGCCTTACCGTGGAATTACTGCTGATTTTCTGTGCGGTTTTTGTGCAGATTCCTATTGAGGAGTAGGTGGAATCCACACAAAGAATTGACATGCTGAGGAATATAAACTGCTGCGTTTCCGCGTTTTTTTCCACAGCATGTGCGCTGCGGATTTTGTTTTCCATAGGTTTACATTGTACTGTACAACGCAGGGAAAACAGCTGCAGATCCGCAGCAAAATCCGCAGCGTGTGCACATAGCCGAAGAATTCTAAATCATTTTGCTGCTGCTGTAAAATGTTGTTTTCTTCTTTCCCGCCTTATAAAAAAAAAACCTGATGGACAAAAAGATGCATCAAAAATGCTAGATGTGAACAAGTCCTAAGAGTAATCTTCAATCAAAAATTGATAATGTTAAAGGGGTAGAGTTAAGCAAAAAGATTTGGTCCAGCATAAGTCTGGTCCTCCGTGGCAGCCTGTCCAAGGTAGTGTTCACTTCTGCAAGCGTCATCCTGGGTGCATTACTAGGTGATGATATCATGGGGATTAGTGAGCCCATGAGGCGCCCAGAAGGCATCGGGATGTCGATGCAGGCGGCACAGGACTGCTGAGCCCAGTGATTGCCTGCAGCATTCACATGTGTTGTAGTTGTAAAATCGCCGCTGCAGCCAGTTAAAGTTCAAGCTGGAACTAGGCATCAAAGAGACAGCGATAGCAGAGTATAGGGTATAGCAACTTTTCTCTGCTTTATCCTCCACAAGAACATATAATAAAAAACATTTAATTACACTTTTGAAATGTCAGCTAAACAAAAGCACAATAAAAATACAGGTATTAAACACGTTCATATAAAAGACCTCACCTAATGTGCCAAATATAGGAAAAAAACCCACACACCTGTTGTGACATGCTGAATGAGGAGCGTAGGGGAGCGCGGTGGCTTTGGGTGTGCACATGTGGGGCTATATAAGCAAGACGCCACAAGTCTGACTAGAGGCAGCAGAGAATTGTATTGCGGCTTGAGACTAGCAGTTTCCTTACGCCTATTTGGAGACTTTTCCTAAATGCATGCACTAAAAATGTCACTGGTTGGCTTCAACAGGCTCCTTGTTTTCATACACATTCAAGTTTGTATTTTGTTAACTGATATAAATAAACTATTGAACAAATGAGAAATTTAAATCACATCAATATTTGGTGACTGCTCTTCGCCTTCATCTCTTCTTCGCGGTACACTTGTACATGGTTTTTGATGGAACTTGTCAGTTCCAAACATCTTGGAGAACTGACCACAGATCTTCTGTGGATGTCCCTTGTACAGATCCTTCTGTGTCTCCATGTGATCCCAGACAGACTGGATGATGTAGGATCAGGGCTCCGTGGGGATCAGATCATCACTTCCAGGATTCCTTGTTCTCCTTTATGGTGAGGATAGTGTTGGGTAGATGTTTGGGAAAATTGTCCGGCTGCAGAATAAAATTGGAACCAGATGCCTCCATGATGGTGATACATGATGTACAAGTATCTGCATTATGTCATTAAGAACTATTTTCAGTGTAAAGAAGAACAAGGAGTCCTAGAAGTGATGATCCGGCCCCCACATACCCCTGATCTCACATCATCTAGCCTGTCTGGGATCACATGAACATATAGTAGGATTTGCACAAGCCTCATACACAGAAGATCTGTGGTCAGTTCTCCAAGATGTTTAGAACTGATGAGTTCCTTCAAAAACCGAGAAGAATTGATGACGGCAAAAGTCTTTTTTTTTGTTCTTTTACCTTGAATTTTGTAAACTTATAAAAATAAACTATTAACACTTCAAGTTAAAAAAAACATTCTTACTTTGCAGTATTTTTCTACAGCTGCCTAAAACTTTTGCACAATAGTGTATATTATTTGTTTAGAAATCATTCCTAATGAAAATCCCGATGCAGGGCAAGATCCATGGAACAACAGCTACTGATGGTGAATCGCAGACCTGATTGACTTATTTAGGGACCGTCAGGGTCTGTGTTGGCTCGTGTTATTTAGAGAAGAAAAATATTGTCTAAAATGAGATGGGATTGTTGTGTGAACACAGCCTTACCTTCACGTTTTTGTCGGTGTCAAAATGGTGGGACGACATTTCATCATTTAAAAGGGTTGTTCATTACTAGTATTGTGAAACTAGTGACAGATCTGAGATCATTTCAATTTGATAAGGTACTCACTTCCGCTTTCATCCTGAAGGGGGCGCTTTAAACCTTTTATATTTTGTTGTACAAAATCTCAGAAAAAGAATGTCTGAAGATAAATCAAAACATTTTTCTTAATTTGAGAGAGTAAATAAACAAATTCAAACCGTTGCCAATATCCTGTCGGGTCCAAGTTACACATCAGAATTCAGATTATTTTTAATGTTCTGTAATTCAGGTTTGTGTTCTATTAAGGAGATAGAAAACTGAAGTCTGATCTTTAGTATTCAGCACTTATTTCTAGCAAAGGGTGAATGTTGTAACTGCTTCTGTTTCTTTCCAATAGTTTAGACCAAGTCTAGAGGTTCCTTTAGGTCTTTGTTGCCATTTTCTGAAAAATTTTCATAGCACTCCATAATATTATAATGTGCCGTCATAGTCTAAAGATCCAAATACCACCGAAAGCCAGGACCACTTGGAGGAGAATCAGACCTTCATCCGTATGTGAGGTACATTTAGGAGGAAAGGTTATTGGATTGGAAGTTCCTTTAAAATAAGTTTTCTGTGTAATTAAACAGATGTTTTATTAAAGATTTTAGACTGCTAAAAAAATAGAATAAAATTAATCCTCACTAATCCCCCACAGCTCTCATTCTAGTGCTTACTATGTCCCTTCGCAACATATCAGACTGGCTAAGCATTACTTTTTAATCCATGGAAAACCCATTAAAACGAGGTCTGTCAGTAGGATCTAACCTTCTAAATATTCTACATGGCCATACAGGTCCTAGAAAGTTGAACATAAAGAGACCTTGATATCTGATATCCGATGTCTTTTTCTAGAGCATGTAAATCAGCTGTTAAGATCTATGGGCCAGACATAGATCTCCCCGAGAATCTGCCTCCAGAGCTTATTGTAAATGATAGGGTGCGTTACCGATGTGAGACATGTAATGACTGACAGTCTGCTCTCCTGATCTACATGTCTCACACTGGTACTGGACCCTTTCATTTATAATAAGACAGATTCTAAGGGACATCTTTGCCCCACCCAGAGATCTTAACATTTACATATTCCATAGAAATCCACATTTTTCTTTATAAGTTATCAGATTGGAGATATCAAGGTATCGTTTTATTCAGCTTCCTATGACCCACATGCCAGTAGACGGCTTAGGAGGGTTCATCCCACTGAGCCACATTCACAGTAATCGTTTGCTACATTCACTTTGTACGCTGCGTTCACATTGATGTTATTGTCTCCTCTTTTCTAGGGTCTATAATGTTTGATGCATCTGCCATCATTTATAAGATCCGTTTAGTGGCTCCATTTGTTCTGCATGGGGACATAAATTTAGCGGGTGCAGAGACAACAGGCGTACTTGGGGCTCCGGCCACTGAGGGGACACAAAGGCCCCCCTACCACATAAGATGACACATGGTATTCAGGGCTCACTTCCACATTTAGCATTACCGCCCTAGATCTCTATGTTACACCTCCGTGTCTGAACTTTTAGTTATCGTCATAAAATGCAAACTCATTCTGAAGATTTAGTTCCTCATCTACAGAGCCCTTCCCTAAAACAATTCCAGTATGTTGCTAGGTACGAATAAAACAAAATCCCCTAACAAACTGGAAGAGCAGTCAGCTGGGAAACACTACCGCTCCGGTCTAGAGGCTGCTCTGTCTGTAATGTATGGAGAGTAAACTCATTTCTTGCATTTGATTTAAAGTCCCAGTTTTTATGCTAATACATGTCACAATCTCAACACTTGCTTTCCCTCTATTAGGAGAGCGGGACCCTGATGACCCCCCATTGCTCCAAGCAAAATGATTGACGGCAGTGAATTGACTTTTTTGTTAACACCCATGTGTAAAGTGCATAGAGACCATGTCACGCTTCTGCCATAAGTATGACTGCACACGGCAAGATGGAAGGGAAGGGGTGCTCTGCCACTAGGTAAAGATTAAAAGGGGGGCAACCCTCACATTTGCTCTGTGCAACCCTAAGCTCCCTAGATGGGTTCTTTCACCCCGTGTGGTGGTCACGTTCCTATCCCTATCTCACCCTGAGAACGATCCTGACTAATGTAGGGTGCCATGAACACTAGTCCAGCTCTAACATGAAAACACAAAGAGCAACAGACAAGGATAAAAGAAATAGCAATCACTCAACGTGCTCTCAGACTAGAAAGGGGAAGTTAAAGGTGCACAAACCAAATACAAGATAAGGTAAAGGAAGACACTAAAAAAAACCTCCAAACACTCCTAGATGACCTCTCTTCACACAGCTCACACCTCCAGACCAGGTTCTAGCAAGCTATCACTGGCAACTACCCAAGCTAAGAGGTGAGTATTTATGCCAGAGGGGAGTGGAGAAATCAGAACAGCTGAGGTAACTCAGGATGGAGAGATCTAGGATACAATCAGAACTGTTTAACCCTTGCAACAAGAGATCAAGGGAATTCTGCACAGCTAACTGGAAGGCAAAGCAGATTCAATCAGTGCAGGTGTACGCGTAAGGCTACTTTCACACTAGCGTCGCTTGCTGTACGTCGCAATGTGTCATTTTGGAGAAAAACCGCATCCTGCAAAGTTGCCCGCAGGATGCGTTTTTTCTCCATACACTTGCATTAGCGACGCATTGCGACGTATGGCCACACGTCGCATCCGTCGTGCGACGGATGCGTCGTATTTTGGCGTACCGTTGGCATAAAAAAAAGTTACATGTAACCTTTTTTGTGCGTCGTGTCTGCCACTTCCGACCGCGCATGCGCGGCCGGAACTCCGCCCTGGACATTACAATGGGGCAGCGGATGCGTTGAAAAACTGCATCCGCTGCCCGTTGTGCTTTTATTTCACAGCATGCGCCGGTATGTCGGGCCGAAGCATGGCGACGGCCCCATACCGACGCTACTGTGAAAGTAGCCTAAGCCAGACCCCGGGATCTTTGGACCCCTCTCTTTCCCAGTATCGCCGTGATGCAGCATCATTCATAAAGCAATAAGATATGCCATCACTTTGTAATCATGGAGTCCCCCACCAATCCTTAGAATATAAGGACAGCAGCACCAATTTAGTGTTGTACCTGATTCACACTTTTCCCCCTAGAGCAGTGATGTGCTCCCTGTGAACTCTGTGCCTCCTCACCAATGTGCCCCAATATGATCTCTCTGCCCCAACTATATGCCCCCTTGATCTGTTTCCTCTCCAGCTATATGCCCCTTGTGATCTGTGCCCCATAGCTATATATACCCGTGATCCCTGTGCCCCCAGCTATGTGCCCCAATATGATCTCTCTGCCAACTATATGCCCCCTGTGATCGCTCTCCCCCAGCTATATGCCCCCTGTGATCGCTCTCCCCCCAGCTATATGCCCCCCGTGATTTCTGTGCCCTCCAGCTATATGCACCCGTGATCTCTGTGGCTCCCAGCTTTGTGCCCCCTGTGATATTTGTGCTCCCATGTGATCTGTGTCCCCTGTGATCTCTGTCCGCTCCAGCTATGTGGCCCCTGTGATCTTCATGCCACCCCATTGTGATCTGTGTCTCCCCAGAGATCTATGTGCCTCCCCAGCGATGCTGTCAGGCCCAGGTCCAACGTGCAACATTGCTGCCGGGGCCAAAGAGGAGTAAAGACAGTGCAGGCGTGCACTGGTAAGAGCTCTAGCAGGAGCTGGACATTAAATTTATTGTTTAGTTTTGAGATGGGGGCTGCTTTATTCAGAGGGATTGTGTGTATCTGCATATATTTTGCAGAGGGGCAGTGTGTGTGAGTATATACTTTGTAGAGAGGTAGTGTGTGTGTGTGTGTAAAGGCGACTATTTTGCAGTTCTTCGCAGATGTTATATTAAATTACCATATTGGCACTTTCTGATAAATAAGTGGGCTTTGGGTTGCCGTTTCGGCACTTGGGTCTCTAAAAGGTTCGCTATCACTGCCCTAGAGTATTGGGGACAAAGAGCTGAATGTGTGCTGCAGCCCCTTATTGTGAGGATTGCTGGAGGTCTTGTCAATTGAACCCTCACTAACCACAATTTTTTTTCCTCTTTGTTGCAGTGGTTTGAGTACAGAAAGTACGGTCACATTGGCAACCCCTTGTGGCTAATATTGAAGGAAAATGCTGACACTTGGAACCTAATTCCCAAGTAACAGCCAATAATGTAGCCTCTCTTTAGATAATTCCAATGTAAGAAAATAAAAAAATAATGACATTAATCTAGTAGGGCAATTTTTCTTTGGGACAGCCATCGAGGAGCGGGGGCGCCATTGCGCAGGTCTAGGCTGCCAACCTCAGCTGAGGTAGGGCCAGATCAAGGGACAGTTCTCATCCTCTAGTTGAACCTTATCTATTAATATTATATACACATACCTTTCTATCCCTCCCCTCATAGGAGTGCTAGGATAGAAGGGACAGTCGACGGTGAGCGGGGGCGCCATTGTGCAGGTCTAGGGTGCCAACCTCCGCTGTCAGGTAGGGTGTTAATAAGTGATAGACTATTAGGGATAGGCACCTCCCTAGGTCTTTTCTATCCAAGTGCCAAATTTCTATGGTGATGGTTTTGTGTGCACTATTTTTTAAATGAATAAGTTAACCCCTTAGTGACAGAGCCAATTTGGTACTTAATGACCGAGCCAATTTTTACAATTCTGACCACTGTCACTTTGTGAGGTTATAACTCTGGAACGCTTTAACGGATCCCGCTGATTCTGAGACTGTTTTTTCGTGACATATTGTACTTCATGTTAGTGGTAACATTTCTTCGATATTACTTGCGATTATTTATGAAAAAAATGGAAATATGACGAAAATTTTTAAAATTTTGCAATTTTCAAAATTTGTATTTTTATGCCCTTAAATCACAGAGATATGTCACGAAAAATAGTTAATAAATAACATTTCCCACATGTCTACTTTACATCAGCACAATTTTGGAAACAAAATTTTTTTTTGTTAGGGAGTTATAAAGGTTAAAAGTTGACCAGCAATTTCTCATTTTTACAACACCATTTTTTTTTTTAGGGACCACATCACCTTTGAAGTCATTTTGAGGGGTCTATATGATAGAAAATAACCAAGTGTGACACCATTCTAAAAATTGCACCCCTCAAGGTGCTCAAAACCACATTCAAGAAGTTAATTAACCCTTTACGTGCTTCACAGGAACTGAAACAATGTGGAAGGAAGAAATTAACATTTAACTTTTTTTTGCAAACATTTTACTTCAGAACCATTTTTTTTTATTTTCACAAGTGTAAAAACAGAAATTTAACCATAAATTTTGTTGTGCAATTTCTCCTGAATACGCTGATACCCCATATGTGGGGGTAAACCACTGTTTGGGCGCACCGCAGAGCTTGGAAGTGAAGGAGTGCCGTTTTACTTTTTCAATGTAGAATTGGCTCGAATTGAGATCGGACGCCATGTCGCGTTTGGAGAGCCCCTGATGTGCCTAAACAGTGGAAACCCCCCACAAGTGACACCATTTTGGAAACTAGACCCCTTAAGGAACTTATCTAGATGTCTGGTGAGCACTTTAAACCCCCAGGTGTATAACGTAGAGTCGTGAAAATAAAAAAATCACAATTTTTCTACAAAAATTATTTTTTTGCCCCCAAATTTTTATTTTCACAAGGGTAACAGGAGAAATTAGACCACAAAAGTTGTTGTGCAATTTCTCCTGAGTACGTCGATACCCCATATGTGGGGGTAAACCACTGTTTGGGCGCACCACAGAGCTTGGAAGATAAGGAGTGCCGTTTTATTTTTTCAATGTAGAATTGGCTGGAATTGAGATCGGACGCCATGTCGCATTTGGAGAGCCCCTGATGTGCCTAAACAGTAGAAACCCCCCACAAGTGACCCCATTTTGGAAACTAGAACCCCCAAGGAACTTATCTAGATATGTGGTGAGAACTTTGAATGCACAAGTGCTTCACAGAAGTTTATAATGCAGTCGTGAAAATAAAAAATATTATTTTTTTCCACAAAAAAGATTTTTTTAACCCCCAAGTTTTTATTTTCACAAGGGTAACAAGAGAAATCGGACCCCAAAAGTTGTTGTCCAATTTGTCCTGAGTATGCTGGTAACCCATATGTGGGGGTAAACAACTGTTTGGGCGCACAGCAGAGCTTGGAAGGGAAGGAGCGCAGTTTTGGAATGCAGACTTTGATAGAATGGTCTGCGGGCGTTATGTTGCGTTTGCAGAGCCCCTGATGTACCTAAACAGTAGAAACCCCTCACAAGTGACCCCATTTTGGAAACTAAACCCCCCAAAGGAACTTATCTAGATGTGTGGTGAGAACTTTGAATGCCCAAGAGCTTCACAGAAGTTTATAATGCAGAGTCGTGAAAATAAGAAATATTTTTTTTTCCACAAAAAAGATTTTTTAGCCCCCAAGTTTTTATTTTCACAAGGGTAACAGGAGAAATTGGACCCCAAAAGTTGTTGTCCAATTTATCCCGAGTATGCTGATGCCCCATATGTGGGGGTAAACCACTGTTTTGGCGCACGGCAGAGCTCAGAAGGGAGGGAGCACCATTTGGCTTTTTGAGCGCAAAATTGGCTGTAGTTTTTGGAGACCCCCTGATGTACCTAAACAGTGGAAACCCCCCAATTCTAACTCCAACCCTAACCCCAACACACCCCTAACCCTAACCCATAATCCTAATCACAACCCTAATGATAATCACAACCCTAACCCCAAAACAACCCTAATCTCAACCCTAACCCTAATCAAAACCCTAAATCCAACACACCCCTAATCCTATTCTCAACCCTAACCTCAAACCTAACCCTAATCCCAATACACCCCTAATCCCAACCCTAACCTTAACCCTAATCCCAAACCTAACCCTAATCCCAAACGTAACCCTAATGCCAACCCTAACCCTAATACCAACCCTAATTCCAACTCTAACCCTAACTTTAGCCTCAACCCTAGCCCTAACTTTAGCCCCAACCCTGGCCCTAACTTTAGCCCCAACCCTAGCCCTAACTTTAGCCCCAACCCTAACCCTAATTTTAGCCCCAACTCTAGCCCTAACGTTAGCCCTAACCCTAAATTTAGCCCCAACCCTAACCCTAAATTTAACCCTAACCCTAACTGTTGCCCCAACCCTAACCCTAAGGCTACTTTCACACTTGCATCATGTGGCATCCGTCGCAATCCATCGTTTTGGAATTAAAAACGGATCCTGCAAATGTGCCCGCAGGATGCCTTTTTTGCCCATAGACTTGCATTGCCGACGGATGGCCACACGTCGTGTCCGTCGTGCACTGGATCCGTTGTGTTTTGGCGGACCGTCGTCACAAAAAAAAGTTCAATGTAACCTTTTTTTTGTACGTCGCGTCCGCCATTTCCGCTCATGCGTGGCCGTAACTCTGCCCCCTCCTCCCCAGGACATAGATTGGGCAGCGGATGCATTGAAAAACTGCATCCGCTGCCCACGTTGTGCACAATTTTCGCAACGTGCGTCGGTACGTCGGGCCAACGCATTGCAACGGCCCCGTACCGACGCAAGTGTGAAAGAACCCTAACCCTAAATTTAGCCCCAACCCTAATTTTAGCCCCAACTCCTCTCTCCTGCCGGCTGGCAGATGGCAGCAGAGAGCGGGCGCACTGCGCATGTGCCCGCCATTTTCTTTCCATAGGAAGAAGCTGGTGGGCAGGAGGGGATGCAGGAGGACCCAGGGACATCGGTAAGTATAGCAGGGTCCCCGAATCCCCCTATTTCTCTATCCTCTGATGTGCGATCACATCAGAGGACAGAGATTACCGATCGCTTTTTCTTTTTTTTTGCGACCGCCGGTAAACAGTTTATTACTGGCGATCGCAAAACAGGGGTCGGTAAGAACCGACCCCGATCATGTTCTTTGGGGTCTCGGCTACCCCTGGAAGAAGATGGCGGCGCCCATCGGGAGCCACGAGGAGTACCGGGGGAGACAGGTGAGTATTGGGGGGCTATCGGGGACCCCATTTCTCTGTCCTCTGATGTGCAATTCACTTTTTCCACAGCGCCGTTAATTAGCGGCGCTGTGGTTTAAGTACCCTTAGCGGCCGCCGTTAAAAGGCGTATCGGCGGTCGTTAAGGGGTGAATAAAGGTATTTTGGGGGTTTTATTGTGGTAGATCGGCTCACTCGGCTGCACATGGAGGTAGCCAATGGAACACTGTGACTTTAAGATTGAACTTGGTTTATTTAGTAGAGCATAAACCAAGGTTTTAAGCACAAAAATAAACAAAGCCTTCTGGGCAAAACAAAACGGTAGCACTTCGTGCATTCCTTGCACTAGTGGGGGTCAGCCCACTCAGAGTTAACAATGTCCTTGCACAAGCACTATGTGCATAAACACTCTCCTGGAGTCTTCCTCTCCAGGCTCTCAACAGCCCCCGACTAACGCGGAGTTCAGCTATTTAAGGCCAGACCATGTGACCCCTCAACCACGTGACTGATCACATGACTGTGACATCACCAAGGACCTGTCAGGACTGCAGGTGGAGATATGTGGAACGTTTCCCTCCAGCTCTATGAATGTCTACTAAAACTAGCCCATAATAAAACTTCCAGTAAACCGTCCCAACACAGTGTGCTGGAGGAAACTATTCTGGTTTCACATCAGTGACGCCATCATGCGCAGTGACACGTATCATCCCTCCATCACTTCACCAGTGACTGTCACAGTATATACAAGGCTGATAGTCTGGGTTAGGAGACCTGTGGTAGGTCTGGGCCAATATTGCAGTCCATATACAGACAGTGAAACGGATGTGTGCATTCAACCTTAAACAAATGTAAGTCCAGTATACTCCTCTGAGCAAGAGCAGCGTACATGTTACGCACTACCTTGCAGTTGTTTCCTAGCGAATAAAATGCTGAAACAAAATAATGTATGAATGCAACGAAAGTTCTGCCACTTTTGTCCATGGCACTGTAGCTTAGTAAACTCTATTTCATTTTTCAACTTCATGGAAACAGTCAACAAGCTGCTTATTCTTGATAGATTTCTATGAGCTTTTATTAGTGCACAATGATGTTCTGCTGATAAAAGGCTCTGGGTTTATTTTTTTCTGGGTCTCCTATAATTCTCACAAAACGAATGTTAAACATGATCCATCAGGTCTCCGGACATGTTTGTTTTCAGAAAATGAGTAATCCCTATAAAATAACAATTCTGGATCCTTACCTTAGAACTGTGTGCAGCATACAGCTCCTCTGTTATTCTCCCTGGAAATCTACTATATAATTATCTAAGGGGTACTTCTGTCTGTCCCAGATATTCATTCGCTGATTGGTCTCACCAGCTGCCTGTCATGGCTGCCGCGACCAATCAGCGACGGCCACAGTCCGATTAGTCCCTCCCTACTCCCCTGTAGTCAGTGCCCGGCGCCCGCTCCATACTCCCTGCAGTCACCGCTCACAGGGTTAATGCCAGCGGTAACGGACCGCGTTATGCCGTGCGTAACTCACTCCGTTACTGTCGCTATTAACCCTGTGTGACCAAGTTTTTACTATTGACGCTGCCTATGCGTCAATAGTAAAAGGATCTAATGTTAAAAATAATTTAAAAAAATAAAAATCATTATATACTCACCTTCCGCCGCCTTTCCCGCTCCTCGCGACCCCCCGGTAACCGCTCCGTGCAAGCGGCAGGTTCCGGTGGCAAGGATCGTATGGGTGAAGGACCTGCCATGACGTCACGGTCATGTGACCGCGACGTCATCACAGGCCCTGCGCGAGAAGGACCTGCCATGACATCGCGGTCATGTGACCGCAACGTCATCACCCTGGGACCGGAAGCTGCCGCCTGTACCGCGCACAGGCAACAGAACTACAAGTATGGTATGTTAGAACTACAATGGGCCCTCAGATTGGAAGGTATGTTTTTTAACCTGTGACATACATGGCTGGCCAATATACTACGTAGCTGGGCAATATACTATGTGGCTCTGTGCTGTATACTACGTCACTGTGCAATATACTACGTCACTGGGCAATATACTACGTGGCTGGGCAATATACTACGTGGCTGGGCAATATACTACGTGGCTCTTTGCTGTATACTACATCACTGGGCAATATACTACGTGGCTGGGCAATATACTACGTGGCTGGGCAATATACTACGTGGCTGGGCAATATACTACGTGGCTCTGAGCTGTATACTACATCACTGGGCAATATAGTACGTCACTGGGCAATATACTACGTCGCTGGGCAATATACTACGTGGCTGGGCAATATACTACGTGGCTGGGCAATATACTACGTGGCTGGGCAATATACTACGTGGCTGGGCAATATACTACGTCACTGGGCAATATACTACGTGTCTGGGCAATATACTACGTGGCTGGGCAATATACTACGTGGCTGGGCAATATACTATGTGGGCTGTGCAATATACTACGTGGACATGCATATTCTAGAATACCCAATGCGTTAAAATCGGGCCACCATCTAGTGTATGAATAAATAGGGAACAGTCGGGATGTGTCCTAGTCAGGAGAACTAAAAGGTTCCTTTTATTTTTCAGAGCTATTCCCATGGGTAAATAAAATATTTATATGCAACTCCACTGAAATCCTGATTAGCCTCACATAAGACTGTATAGAGCAGCGATCTCCATTTTCTGTACGTTGTGTTTCAGTTTGCCCTAAATTATCCATACCTTACAGTAAAACCTCATTTCAGCCTTCATTAAAAACTAGATTAAAAAACGCTAAATGTGTCCCTGGTGCCGGCTTCTGAAGCTAGGAAACATTAGTAGACTTGAATCTATATCAGCACTTTTGCTTTCTCTCATGCATCTGTAAAACTTGCACACTCCCAAGGTTTACCCTTTAACTAAGCATTTCTACTTTGCAAATCCCAAGATCCACATTTTCTAATTCTCCATGAAAAAATCAGGATCAGTGAATGGGGATCACAGGATATATAAAGACCCCCATACACATTCAATTATAGTCAACTAACCATCTAAGGTATATGGGGGTCTCCCATTTCTTCAGGATTGTTGACATTTGTACAGACAATAATTGAGCAGTTCGAACGCAAAGCGTCCAATCCTTTTGTTGGTAATGTTTTAATATTAGGTTAGAACTATCCAGCATAGGGTCATCATGACGTGGTGGGTTGGCTTTTACATTTTTTTTAAATAAAATTTTTTAACTAAGCATACTATATTATTTTCATGAACTACTGCTGTTTATTTACTGCAGGGTATTTGCTTATTATGTTTTTAGCTTGGGTTTTGTCTGGCCAGTGTGAATATGCACCTACACGCTGCATGCACACTAACATATATTCCAGTTCATCTTTTTAGGTTTTATGTTTTCCTTCTGTTCCATAGCTGGATATTACACTGTCCGAAGGTGTCTGGTAGCAGTAACTCCCATAAAGAGAGACAAACGGATGGATATTTAATTGATGTTTTGAATCCAATTTTCATGAACGGTTGGTTCATGCGTCAGTTTTTACCAATCTTCCATAATTCATTTTTCTCATAATAAAAACTGAACGTTTCTCAAGCTTCTTCCAGCAACAGAAAAAAAAAAGTAGCCACCATATACAGGGGTTGGACAAAATAATGAAAACACCTGGAAATATCAACAAAAGTTAGTTTAATTTGGTATAGGTCCACCTTTTGCGGCGATTGTAGCCTCAATTGTCCGAGGCATGGATTCATACAAGGTGTGAATTGTTTCCACAGGAATTTTAGCCCATTCTGCAGTTAAAACACCCTCCAGTTCTTTGAGCGACGATGGCGGCGGAAATCAACGTCTAACTTGAATTTCTAAAATCGACCATAAATGCTCAATAATGTTGAGGAAGAATGTTCCTCGCGCCATGTTTTAATGATTCTAGTTGTATGAATTGGTGCATTATCATCCTGAAAGATGGCGTTCCCCTCCGGGAACAGTGCTTGAACCATTGGGTGCACTTGGTTGCCCAAAATGCCTAAATAATGTCGGCTGTTAATTCTTTCATGAAGGGATATCATTGGCCCAGCGGATCTCCATGAAATAGCATCCCAGATCATCACAGAACCTCCATCATGATTTATGGTTGGGAGAAGGCAGTCTGGATGGAATGCTTCTTTCAGCTGTCTCCAAGTGTACACTCGGCCGGAGGTCAGAAATAGGGTAAACGATGATACGTCTGAGAATATCACGTTTCCACTGCTCGAGGGACCAATTCTGGAGGTTTCTACACCACTGTAAACGCTTGGAAACATTTGTCATTGAGAGCAGCGGTTTGCTAGTTGCAGTTCTTCCGTGGAATCCAGATTTGTGCGGCTCCCGACTAACAGTTTTCTTGGAAACTGGGTTCTGTAAGTGTTCATGGAGCTCAGCAGTGATTTTCGGAGCCGTGGTCTTGCGATCCTCTCTTACAATTCGCTTTAGAGTCCGACCGTCTCTCAGTCAACTTCGACTTTTGGACGGACCTGTTCTTTGCTGCGGACATTTTTCCTTCTCTTTAAAACGCAGTCATTACTTTGGAGACAGTACCTCTTGACACGCCAAGCATTCGGGCATTTTCTGTTACACTAGCGCCTGCCATACGAGCACCAACAATTTGGCCTCTTTGAAAATCTGAGAGGTCTGACATTGGTATCAGGTTTTCATCAATGTACTTACAATTCAGCAAAGCAAACAAGTTAATTTACATACACATATCACATAACATAATCAACTACAAAACATTACCATATGTCACGGTTTGCATGTTTATAACATGTTCGAAGATTATTATGCCAAAATGTTAGGTGTTTCCATTATTTTGTCCAACCCCTATAGATGCAAACCATTATGTAGTCCATAATGTTTCACAGGCCCATTCCGCTTGGATATTCCTCATACTGTTGTAATAATTATAAGGGATAACTCAGGAGACTTTTTGCGTGGAACAAGACAACTACAGGACACAGTTTTATAAGTGGTAAAGTCTATATTATCACACGGTGATTCAAACAGGTGCAGAGAGAAACTCAAGTCCACAACACTTGGTGCAAATATCAAATGCAGCTCAGCAGTCTATAGGAAACTTCAGAGGAAAATGCAATCATGCAGAAAGTCTATGAAGCACAATTATTCTTGAGGATACTTGACACAAATAAGTCCTTGCTTAGTCCAAAACACAGATAGATATGCTTATAAGGCAGTTCAAATAATATCTTAGCTCAACCAGGGAGGTCTGGGTAATAGTCTCAGGTTCTTGTAGAACAGAAACAGCTTACATGTCCAGCAAATGCAGATGGAAGTAAACACGAGCAGCAGATGAAGGAGTATTACTGGAACTGGTGTATGCAGCAGGAACTCAGAGCAGAGTAGCAGGATCACCACACAGGTTCACAGGAGCAGGTATACAGCCAGGGAGTCACCAGAGGTGAGGAGCTGGATGCAAGGCAGAATACTTTAGCACAGACTGAAGGCTGGGGTGGAGTTTTATAGCAGGAAGACACAGTGCACATGAGACCAAAGACGCCATATTGGAAAAGGGCAGTAATGCACAAAAAGGTAATAAAAAATGTTCAGAATCCTGACATTACACTCCCTCCTTAGAAGCAGCCTCAGGACGATACTGGACCTGGTTTCTCAGGGAATCTCTGATGAAAACGAGAAATCTTCTGTTGGGCATTGATGTTTTCCACAGGTTTCCAAGAGTCTTCCTCAGGGTGATATCCCTGCCATCTTATCAGATATTGGAGCCGATTCCTGAGAATCCTAGAATCAACAATTTCCTCCACCAAATTGTTCTTGCCCATCAATCACCACAGGCTGCGGAGTTGGCACGACACGTCCCTGGAAGGTATTAGGAGATACAGGCTTTAGTAAAGATACATGAAAAACTGGGTGTACCTTCATTGGGTGTACCTTCATAGTCCTAGGCAGCTTCAGCCGGCAGGCCACAGAGCTCACAATACCGTTGATCTTGAAAGGGCCAATGAATTTCTGTCCAAGTTTTTGTGAAGGTTCTTAGTTGCTAACCACACAGAATCTCCTACCTTAACATGGGTGCAGGTTTACGGAATCTATCAGCCGATCTCTTATAACGTTCTTGAGCTGTGGTCAGGGATTCCTTCAGAACCTCCAGATTTTGCATCATCGCAGTCAGCCTTTCCTCCACTGCCGGAACCGGAGAATTAATTGGAGACCTAGGTAAAATACACGGATAATAACCCAGATTGGCAAAGAGAGGTGTAAATTTAGTGGAGGCGCTCTGAGAATTGTTATATGAAAATTCGGCTAACGGCAGCAACTCCAACCAATCATCCTGGAGATGGCTGACATAGCATCTTAGATATTGTTCCAGCTTCTGGTTGGTACGCTCAGTCTGACCATTTGTCTGGGGATGGTAAGCGGAAGAGGGACAGACATTAATATTGAGTGCAGAGCAAAACCCCTTCCAGAATCTTGAAGTGAACTGCACTCCACGGTCAGAGATGATCTAATCCGGAACCCCATGCAACCGAAAGACATTCTGTATAACCAAGCTCACTGTATCTTTAGCTGAGGGGAGGCCGGTGCACGGAACAAAATGAGCAGCTTTAGTCAGGCAATCAACTACCACCATGATTGTATTCATGCCCCCCGATGAAGGCAGCTCCACAATAAAGTTATTTGATATAGACCCCCAAGGGCGGGACGGAACAGGTAATGGTTGTAGAAGACCCGTAGGTGCCACATGAGGAGTCTTGTAACGACTCGCAAGAGAGAACATAGTCCTTGGTATCCTTCAGGCAAGTTGGCCACCAGAAGAATCGGCTCAGGAACTCTTGTGTCTTCTGTACCCCCGTGACCAGCCAACTTGGAGTCATGTACCAACTTGAGGATCTGCAGACGACCTCAGGGACGTAGATACGTCTATCTCTGAACCACATGCCACCCTTAAAGACAAGAATAATATCCACAGGTGGGTTGGCCAGAAATACATCACCGTCATAGGCCTCCCTGCACTCCTTCCACAAGTCCTGATCATGGATCACTCCGATGAAATTGGCATCAGATAGAATGGTCTTGGACGGGGCTCCAGGTACGGAATCCGCAGCATGGATTCGGGATAAAGCATCAGCCTTCCCATTACGAGAACCTGGACGGTACGAGATAAAGTTAAATTGATTTAAAAACAAGTTCCAACGAGCCGGACGAGGAGAAAGACATCTAGCAGATCTAAGGAACTCTAAATTGCGATGGTCAGTTAGCACTATGATCTGTTGTGCAGCTCCTTGCAGATGATGCCTCCATTCTTTGAAAGCCTCAATAATAGCCAGCAATTCCTTGTCTCCCACGTTGTAATTCTTCTCTGCTGAGGTTAGTCTATGGGAAAAGAAAGCACAAGGATGTAGCAGACCCTTCTCTCCAGTTCTTTGGGAGAGAATAGCCCCCAAAGCATTATCAGAAGCGTCCACCTCCACAATGAAAGTGTTGGATCTGCGTGTATCAACAGCGGTGCTGATGTGAAACAGATCTTAAGCCGATCAAAAGCTTCTTGAGCCTGTGATGACCATTTAAAGGGCTTTTCCTTCTTTGTCAAGGAAGTAATGGGACGGACAATATCAGAAAAATTTCGAATGAAGCGTCTGTAGAAATTTGCAAAACCAATAAAACGTTGGACCTCCTTAACGTTCTTGGGTACCGGCCAGTCAAGGATAGCCTGAATCTTACCAGATTCCATGTTCAGCCCCTGGGGAGAGATGATATAACCTAAGAACTGTATCTCAGAACGATGGAACTTGCATTTCTCCGGCTTAATATACAGATGGTTCTCTTTCAGACGTCTTAAAACAGTTTTGACATGTTCTTCATGTTCCTGTAGTCAGAAAAGATTAGTATATCGTCCAAATAGATCACTACAAACTGGTCCAACAAATCTCTGAAAATGTCATTAGGAAGGTGTTGAAATGTTGCAGGGGCGTTACAAAGCCCGAAGGGCATCACAAGAGATTCAAAGTGTCTATACCGGCATCTGAATGCTGTCTTCCACTTATCCCCTGGACGAATATGCACCAAATTATAAGCCCCACGAAGATCCAGTTTAGAGAACACCTTAGCATGGCGGACTCTTTCCAGTAATTAGGGAATCAGAGGCAAAGGGTAACGGTTTCATACAGTTACCTTATTGAGTTCCCGATAGTCAACACAGGGTCTCGGGTCCCATCCTTCTTCTTTACAAAAAAGATAGGTGAGGAAGGACGTATGAAGCCTTTGGCCAGATTTTCATCAATGTACTCCTTTAAGGCTTGAAGCTCAGGTGCCGCCGAAGGGTATACGTTACCAAAAGGAATAGCTTCCCCAGGAAGCAACTCAATGGGACAGTCATAATGCCTGTGTGGAGGAAGCTGATCTGCATTCTTCTTGTCACAGATGTCAGAGAACTCTTTATATGCTGGAGGTAAAGAAAATACCTGTACATGTGGTTCCGTAGCCGTGGACTCAGGGACAGCTTCTGTTAACGCTGAGTTGCTCCTTGTTGGAAAGATAATCTCCTTGGTCTCCCAGTTGATAATTGGGTTCTGAGAACGCAACCAAGGAATGCCTAAAATCACAGGAAATGAGAAGAAATTAGAAAGTTGCTCCTGATGATTAGTGTTGTGAACTCTATTTCTGGGCTCCCTCTTGTGGTCACAAGTGGTACTGTGTGAGTGCTGTCTTTCTGCAGGTTTGTGACTGGTATCAGCTGTCTCGTTATCTGTGGGCTGGTTTTCTATTTAAGCTCACTTGGACTCTCAGTCTATGCCTGCTGTCGTTGTATTCAGTGCTATTCTGATTGCTCCTGTCTACATCCGTAATCAGTCTCTCCATGAGAAGCTAAGTTCTGTTTGCTTATTCTAGCTCATCTATGTTCAATATGTTTCCTAGAATATTGAGTTTTGTCCAGCTTGCTAATATGTGATTTCTCTGCTTGCTGGTAGCTCTGGGGTGCTGAGTTGCTCCCCCCACATCGTTAGTTGGTGTGGGGGTTCTCGCATTCTCTGCGTGGATATTTTTGTATAGTTTTTTACTGACCGCACAGATCCCTTGCTATTTTCTGCTATCTAGTGTTAGCGGGCCTCATTTGCTTAACCTGTTTCATCTCTGCGTTTGTCGTTTCCTCTTAACTCACCGTTATTATTTGTGGGGGGCTGTTCTATATCTTTGGGGTTATTTCTCTGAGGCAAGTGAGGTCTTACTTTATCTCTAGGGGTAGTCAGTTTCTCAGGCCGTGAAGAGACGTCTAGGATTTCAGGAAACGTTCCACGGCTACCTTTAGTGTGTTTGGTTAGGATCAGGTTTGGCGGTCAGTCCAGTTACCACATCCCCAGAGCTTGTCCTATTTTCTCTGACTTAGCTGGTTAGATTTGTGATCCTAAGCCACTGGGATCATAACAGTACAGCAGGCCCGAAAAGTGTTTAATGCATTGCAGAAGTGGGATAAGAGAAGCTCTGAGTACAATTTTTTTTTTTCCTCTCCCTTTGCTGCAGTCTGTCCAGCTTCTCTCATCCCCTTAATCTCTGGGTGGCTTTGAGTTCAGCTGCAGACATGGATATTCAGAGTCTGACTTCTAGTGTGGATCATCTTGCTACAAGGGTGCAAAGCATTCAGAATTTTGTTGTTCACAGTCCTATGTCTGAGCCAAAAGTACCTATTCCTGAGTTGTTTTCTGGAGATAGATCTCGGTTTCTGAATTTTAAGAATTGTAAATTATTTCTTTCTTTGAGACCTCGTTCCTCTGGTGATTCCGCTCAGCAAGTTAGAATTGTTATCTCCCTGTTATGTGGCGACCCTCAAGATTGGGCCTTCTCCCTGGCGCCGGGAGATCCTGCATTGCTGAATGTGGATGCGTTTTTTCTGGCGCTTGGATTGCTTTAGGAGGAACCTAATCTTGAGAACCAGGCAGAAAAGGCCTTGCTGGCTCTCTCTCAGGGCCAGGATGAAGCTGAGGTGTATTGTCAAAAATTTCGGAAATGGTCGGTGCTTACTCAATGGAATGAGTGTGCCCTGGCTGCAAATTTCAGAGAAGGTCTTTCGGAAGCCATTAAGAATGTTATGGTGGGGTTCCCCACGCCTGCAAGCCTGAATGACTCAATGGCTTTGGCCATTCAGATTGATCGGCGTTTGTGGGAGCGCAAATCTGCGCACCATCTGGCGGTGTTTTCTGAACAGAGACCTGAGTCTATGCAATGTGACCGAATTCAGACCAGAATCGAGCGGCAAAATCATAGACCTCAAAATGGGTTGTGCTTTTACTGTGGTGATTCAACTCATGTTATCTCAGCATGCTCTAAGCGCGTAAAAAAGATCGCTAAATCTGTCACCGTTGGTACTATACAGCCTAAATTCATTTTGTCTGTTACTTTAATTTGTTCTTTGTCATCCTACTCGGTTATGGCTTTTGTGGATTCAGGTGCTGCCCTGAACATGATGGATTTGTCGTTTGCCAGGCGCTGTGGTTTTGTCCTGGAGCCTTTGGAATTTCCTATTCCTCTGAGGGGAATTGATGCTACGCCATTGGCTGAGAATAAGCCTCAGTATTGGACGCAAATGACCATGTGCATGACTCCCGTACATCAGGAGGTGATTCGCTTTCTTGTTCTGCATAATTTGCATGATGTTGTCGTTTTGGGTCTGCCATGGCTGCAGGCCCATAATCCAGTTCTGGCTTGGAAAGCTATGTCTGTTTCAAGTTGGGGTTGCCAGGGGATTCATGGCGATGCTCCTTTGGTGTCAATTGCTTCTTCCACTCCTTCTGAGGTCCCTGAGTTTTTGTTGGACTACCAAGATGTATTTGATGAGCCCAGATCCGGTGCCCTGCCTCCTCACAGGGATTGTGATTGTGCTATAAATTTGATTCCTGGTAGTAAGTTCCCTAAGGGACGACTTTTTAATTTGTCTATACCAGAACATGCCTCAATGCGGAGTTATATAAAGGAGTCTTTAGAGAAGGGACATATTCGCCCATCGTCCTCCCCTCTTGGTGCAGGATTCTTTTTTGTGGCCAAGAAGGATGGTTCTCTGAGACCTTTTATAGATTATCGTCTTCTAAATAAAATCACGGTCAAATTTCAGTATCCTTTGCCATTATTATCTGATCTGTTTGCTCGGATTATGGGGTCCAGTTGGTTCACCAAGATAGATCTTTGTGGTGCGTATAACCTTGTGCGTATTAAGCAGGGGGGTGAATGGAAAACAGCATTTAATATGCCCGAGGGCCATTTTGAGTACTTGGTGATGCCTTTTGGACTCTCTAATTCTCCTTCTGTGTTCCAGTCCTTCATGCATGACATCTTCCGAGAATATCTGGATAAATTTATGATTGTGTATCTGGATGACATTTTGGTCTTTTCTGAGGACTGGGAGTCCCATGTGAAGCAGGTCAGGATGGTATTTCAGGTCCTGCGTGCTAATGCCTTATTTGTGAAGGGCTCAAAATGTCTCTTCGGAGTACAGAAGGTTTCCTTTTTGGGTTTTATTTTTTCTCCTTCTACTATTGAGATGGACCCAGTCAAGGTCCAGGCTATTCATGACTGGACTCAGCCTACATCTGTTAAGAGTCTTCAGAAGTTCTTGGGTTTTGCTAATTTTTACCGTCGCTTCATCGCTAATTTTTCTGGCGTGGTTAAGCCCTTGACGGATTTGACCAAGAAAGGTTCTGATGTGACTAATTGGTCTCCTGCGGCAGTGGAAGCCTTTCGGGAGCTGAAGCGCTGGTTTTCTTCAGCTCCAGTATTATGTCAGCCTGATATCTCTCTTCCTTTCCAGGTCGAGGTGGATGCTTCTGAGATTGGAGCAGGGGCTGTTTTGTCGCAGAGAAGCTCTGATGGCTCTGTGATGAAGCCTTGTGCCTTCTTTTCAAGAAAGTTTTCGCCTGCCGAGCGGAATTATGATTTTGGTAATCGGGAATTGTTGGCTATGAAGTGGGCATTTGAGGAGTGGCGACATTGGCTCGAGGGAGCTAGGCATCGTGTGGTGGTCTTGACTGATCACAAAAATCTGATTTATCTCGAGTCTGCCAAGCGTATGAATCCTAGACAGGTTCGTTGGTCGTTGTTTTTCTCCCGTTTCGATTTTGTGGTCTCGTACCTGCCTGGTTCGAAGGACGTGAAGGCTGATGCCCTTTCTAGGAGTTTTGTGCCTGACTCTCCGGGAGTTTCAGAGCCGGCTGGTATCCTCAAAGAGGGAGTGATTTTGTCTGCCATTTCCCCAGATTTGCGACGAGTGCTGCAGAAATTTCAGGCTGAGAGACCTGACCGTTGCCCACCAGAGAGACTGTCCCAGATAGATGGACCAGCAGAGTTATTTCCGAGGTTCATTCTTCGGTGTTGGCAGGTCATCTTGGGATTTTTGGTACCAGAGATTTGGTGGCTAGGTCCTTCTGGTGGCCTTCCTTGTTGCGGGATGTGCGTTCCTTTGTGCAGTCCTGTGGGATTTGTGCTCGGGCTAAGCCTTGCTGTTCTCGTGCCAGCGGTTTGCTTTTGCCTTTGCCTGTCCCGAAGAGGCCTTGGACGCACATTTCCATAGATTTTATTTCAGATCTTCCAGTATCTCAGAGAATGTCTGTCATCTGGGTGGTGTGTGATCGCTTTTCCAAAATGGTCCATTTGGTGCCCTTGCCTAAGTTGCCTTCCTCCTCAGATTTGGTTCCTTTATTTTTTCAGAATGTGGTTCGCTTGCACGGCATCCCTGAAAATATTGTGTCTGACAGAGGATCCCAGTTTGTGTCCAGATTTTGGCGGATTTTTTGTGCTAAGATGGGCATTGATTTGTCTTTTTTGTTGGCCTTCCATCCTCAGACGAATGGCCAAACCAAGCGAACTAATCAGACCTTGGAAACTTATTTAAGATGTTTTGTTTCTGCTGATCAGGATGATTGGGTGACTTTTTTGCCATTGGCCGAGTTTGCCCTTAATAATCGGGCTAGTTCTGCTACTTTGGTTTCGCCTTTTTTCTGCAATTCTGGTTTTCATCCTCGTTTTTCCTCGGGTCAGGTTGAGCCTTCTGACTGTCCGGGGGTGGATTCTGTGGTGGATAGGTTGCAGCAGATTTGGAACCATGTGGTGGACAATTTGAAGTTGTCACAGGAGAAGGCTCAGCACTTTGCCAACCGCCGTGGCGGTGTTGGTCCCCGACTTTGTGTTGGGGATTTGGTATGGCTGTCTTCTCGGTATGTTCCTATGAAGGTTTCATCTCCTAAATTCAAGCCTCGCTTCATCGGTCCTCATAAGATTTTGGAAATCCTTAACCCGGTGTCTTTTTGTTTGGACCTCCCAGCATCGTTTGCCATTCATAATGTTTTCCATAGGTCTTTGTTGCGGAGGTATGTGGTGCCTGTGGTTCCTTCTGTTGAGCCTCCTGCTCCGGTGCTGGTTGAGGGCGAATTGGAGTACGTGGTGGAGAAGATCTTGGATTCTCGTATTTCCAGACGGAGGCTTCAGTATTTAGTTAAGTGGAAGGGCTATGGTCAGGAGGATAATTCCTGGGTTGTCGCCTCTGATGTTCATGCGGCCGATTTGGTTCGTGCCTTCCATGCGGCTCATCCTGATCGCCCTGGGGGTCTTGATGAGGGTTCGGTGACCCCTCCTCAAGGGGGGGGGTACTGTTGTGAACTCTATTTCTGGGCTCCCTCTTGTGGTCACAAGTGGTACTGTGTGAGTGCTGTCTTTCTGCAGGTTTGTGACTGGTATCAGCTGTCTCGTTATCTGTGGGCTGGTTTTCTATTTAAGCTCACTTGGACTCTCAGTCTATGCCTGCTGTCGTTGTATTTAGTGCTATTCTGATTGCTCCTGTCTACATCCGTAATCAGTCTCTCCATGAGAAGCTAAGTTCTGTTTGCTTATTCTTGCTCATCTATGTTCAATGTTTTCTAGAATATTATGAGTTTTGTCCAGCTTGCTAATGTGATTTCTCTGCTTGCTGGTAGCTCTGGGGTGCTGAGTTGCTCCCCCCACATCGTTAGTTGGTGTGGGGGTTCTCGCATTCTCTGCGTGGATATTTTTGTATAGGGTTTTTTACTGACCGCACAGATCCCTTGCTATTTTCTGCTATCTAGTGTTAGGGGGCCTCATTTGCTTAACCTGTTTCATCTCTGCATTTGTCGTTTCCTCTTAACTCACCGTTATTATTTGTGGGGGGCTGTTCTATATCTTTGGGGTTATTTCTCTGAGGCAAGTGAGGTCTTACTTTATCTCTAGGGGTAGTCAGTTTCTCAGGCCGTGAAGAGACGTCTAGGATTTCAGGAAACGTTCCACGGCTACCTTTAGTGTGTTTGGTTAGGATCAGGTTTGGTGGTCAGTCCAGTTACCACATCCCCAGAGCTTGTCCTATTTTCTCTGACTTAGCTGGTTAGATTTGTGATCCTAAGCCACTGGGATCATAACAGATTAGGCTCCAACAAAATTTCAAGGGGTACGGTCTCCTGATCCACAGGCCCAGAGATTAAAGGTGACCCATCCACTGTTTCCATGGTAATTGGAGAGGCGCTTTCCTGAATTTTAATACCATGTTCCTTGGCGAATGCGATATCCATGAAATTGCCACCTGCACTAGAGTCAATCATAGCTGCACTGGAAATCCACTGTCCTGAACACAGGATCTTAATAGGGAGAGAACAGTGAGAGTTCTTTTCCTAAAGCTCCTTGGGGGGTGAAGTCATAGAAAGTGAATGGAATACAGCATTTAAAGGCAGGCTACATTCAGAGATGTCAGATTCATCATCACAGTTGTCATACTCCCCTACTGCTGCTAGCACCTTGTTAGGCCGTCTAGGACACTTAGGACAATTGATCAAGAAGTGGTCAGACTGGCCGCAGTAGAAACATAGACTTTCACGAAGTCGATGCTCCCGGCGCTCATTGATCTCACGCCTCTGAACGGAATCAATTTGCATGGGCACCTCCTCCACCTCCTGAGATGTTTTACCTGCAGGCTCTTTGGAAGGAAGGGAAAAGTTATAAATACGGTTATATGCAGCAAACTTCTCCTGCCTACGCTCAGTAAGGCGAATGTCAATGCGCACACAATGCTGTATAAATGTCTCTAGGTCTTGTGGTGACTCAGAGCGAGCTAGTTCATCTTTTACAATACTAGATAGACCCCTTTTAAAAATAGGCAATTGTGCATAACTGTCCCAATTGGTATCTACCCCTAATCTCCTGAATTCAGTAGCATACTCAATAACAGAACGTTTTACCTGGCGTAAAGGCAATAAAGCAGATTCAGCGGTTGCACGGCGATTAGGATCAAACATTAATGCCATAGCGGCCAAGAAATCATCCAAGTTATTTAACCGTGGGTCACGAGACTCAATCATCGGATTCGCCCAGGCGAGCGCTCGTGCGGTCAGCAGCATTATTACACACAATACTTTGGATCTATCATTAGGAAAAGGGTCAGCATGCACATCAAAATATAGCATACATTGATTCACAAAGCCACAAAATTTGTCGCGATCACCATTAAATCTGAATGGGGGCATCTTAGGTGGGCTAGCTGGTGGCGGTTGCCCAGAGGGAAAAGTCACTTGTGCAGCTATTTGCGTGCTTATGTCCTGAAAAGCCCGTCCATACTCGGACTCTATGCCAGCAAGTTTGTTTTCCTGGGCTGCAATGTGGGTGCTTAAGTCCTGCAAAGTCTGTCCAAACACTTGTTGATTGTGTTCAAAGCTTCCAAACTTCTTTTGCAGATCTTCCACATCTTTCTGCAGTGATCTAATTATGGAAAACACCTGCTCTATTCTGCTTTCTGCAGTCATTGTTCCAGCAGTCTCCTTTTTTTTTTTAGGCTAGAGTATCCTGTAATAATTATAGGGGATAACTCAGGAGACTTTTTGCGTGGAACAAGACAACTACAGGACAGTTTTATAAGTGGTAAAGTCTATATTATCACACGGTGATTCAAACAGGTGCAGAGAGAAACTCAAGTCCACAACACTTGATGCAAATATCAAATGCAGCTCAGCAGTCTAGGAAACTTCAAAGGAAAATGCAATCATGCAGAAAGTCTATGAAGCACAATTATTCTTGAGGATACTTGACACAAATAAGTCATTGCTTAGTCCAAAACACAGATAGATATGCTTATAAGGCAGTTGAAATAATATCTTAGCTCAACCAGGGAGGTCTGGGTAATAGTCTCAGGTTCTTGCAGAGCAGAAACAGCTTACATGTCCAGCAAATGCAGATGGAAGTAAACACGAGCAGCAGATGAAGGAGGATTACTGGAACTGGTGTATGCAGCAGGAACTCAGAGCAGAGTAGCAGGATCACCACACAGGTTCACAGGAGCAGTTATATAGCCAGGGAGTCACCAGAGGTCAGGAGCTGGATGCAAGGCAGAATACTCTAGCACAGACTGAAGGCTGGGGTGGAGTTTTATAGCAGGAAGACAGTGCACATGAGACCTAAGACGCCATCTTGGAAAAGGGCAGTAATACACAAAAAGGTAATAAAAAATGTTCAGAGTCCTGACAACTGTAGAAGCCATCGCTTTACCATTTCTTCTAATTTCTAAATTGCACTATTGTATATAGCGGTGAAATAAGTATTGAACACGTCACCAATTGTAAGTAAATCTATTTCCAAAGCTACTACTGACAAGAGATTCTCACCAGATGTCAGTAACGACCCATCCAATCCACACAGGCAAATACATTGATATCCACAAATTATGTGCAATAATGAGAAATGACACAGGGAAAAATTATTGACCACATGAAGAAATAAAGGTGCAAAAAGCCACAGAAAGTCATGACATCAGCTGAAATCTATCAGTAATCAGAAAACAATCCTGCCACTTAGTGAAAAATATCAGCTGGCTCAACTGATGGCCTATAAAAAGGTATCTCGTTACCAAGGTGCCACACAAGAAACATCTCATGATGGATAAAACTAGTGAGCTGTCTCAAGACCTTCACAACCTTATTGTTGCAAAACATACTGATTGCATTAGTAATAGGATTTCTAAACTACTGAAGGTTGCAGTGAGCACTGTTGGGGCCAGAAGTGGAAAAAACATAATTTCACCATAAACTGGCCACAACCAGGAGCCCCCCTCAAGATAGACTGAGGAGTGAAGAGTTATCAGAAGAGTTGTCCAAGAGCCAAGGATCACCTTTGGAGAGCTACAGAAAAAGCAGGAATCAGCAATCTATGCATGTGTTGCAGCTGTGAGACATGCAACTGCAGGGATTTGAACATATTTCTTGAGCATGCTGGACACACTCAGTCATGCCAGCACGTTCACTCATTACTAGACAAAATCTCACCTGAGCAATGCCTGCGACTAGTTTCTCCATACAGGAAGTGTCTTGAAG
Source organism: Ranitomeya variabilis (assembly GCF_051348905.1). NCBI lineage: Eukaryota > Metazoa > Chordata > Amphibia > Anura > Dendrobatidae > Ranitomeya > Ranitomeya variabilis. The sequence continues at coordinate 220,978,458 of NC_135233.1, read as the reverse complement.
CTGTCATCACCAACAAAGGCTTTTGTACAAAGTATTATATAAATTTCAGCAAGCGTGTTCAATACTTTTTCTCTGTGTCATTTCTCATTTTTACACATAAATTATGGGCATCTATGATTTGATTGTGTGGATTGGATGGGTTGTTACAAACATCTGGTAATAACTTCAGGTCAATAGCACCTTCAGAAATATATTTCCTTAAAAAATTGGTGACATGTTCAAAACTTTTTTCGCCTGCTGAGTATTCTTGTTTAGGTCAATGCCTGTACCCCCTCGTCCACTCATTCTAAGATCTGTGGGCTGTACACTGATCTCCCCGAGAATCTACCTCCAAACCTTACTGTAAATGAAAGGGGCGTTACCAGTGTGAGACATGTAATGACTGAGTCTTCTCTCCTGATCTACATGTCTCACACTGGTAATGCAAATAAGCTCTGGCGGCAAATTATCAGCGAGATCTATGAATGACCCATAGATCTTAACAGCTCATTTAGATATAACAAAAATTTAGATTTGTGTGGAATACGATGTCAGATTGCAAATCTCAAGGTATCATTTTATTAAACTTTTTTTTTTTTTAGACGGCTTAGGAAGGTTGATCCTACTGACCGATCCCCTTTAATATTTTTTGTTCCATAAAATTGAAGAAAGATTGTAAGCCTGCGAGCAGGGCCATCATTCCTCTTGTTATCTGTTGTTTATGTGATTGTTATTCTGTAATGTCTTTTATTGTACAAGTTCCCTCTAAAATGTTACAGAATATGTTGGCGCTATAGAAATAAAATTATATTATTTTTTTTTTCACCTATATTAACTACTGAATAGACCTTGACACCTTGCATTTGTCATTTTGAGTACCTTTATTCTAGTAGTTTGACCGTTGTTGAACTTTTTGTATTTCTGTCTCGGATAGACACAAAAAACTAGGTGGTCTCAGTTGTTTGCTTATATATATATATATATATATATATATATATATATATATATATATATATATATATATATATGTCGTGTTCTTTCCTTTGAAAAACAAAACAAAAACCTTTTAGTTGTTTTTAAAGTGTGTGAAATGTGAACTTTTGAATGAAGCCTTAATTTCCACGAGCAATGAAAGAAACGGCATTTCCATGTCATGCTTGTACCAACTTCCTGGAAGGGCTGCAGCCATTGTTGGCCAGTCTCCTACTGCAGCATGTTATGGGATCAAGCGTGAAAATAACCCGCTGGAGATCGAGTAGCTCATTAGTGCACTTACTGGAAAAGGATTGTGCCGTGTATGTGATCATTTTCTATCAGCCGTGACAGGTTGGAAGGAAGCGTTTAACAATCGGACCTTTCCCAGCATGTGATGGTCAAATTGGTTGCTTGCCACGCGGCTTATTTCTTGGATCAAGAGGCTAAATATAATTTGTCATCAGCATTTTGACCTTATGACTAAGTGAAGTCTGCAGTCAGGATGGCAGGGAGGTAATAGGTTCAAGAAACTGAACAAGTGCATCTCTCAAAATAATACTCGTCTTCTGTTTGCTGCTGATACTTTACTGTATTGCAATAGGCAGGAGTCACAGATGTATTTTACCCTTACAATATAGGAATGTGTATTGTCGACTATTCTACGCTTCCTTAAAGGGGTTGTCCAGGATTAAGATCCTTAGGATATGTCATCAATACCATATGGATGAGTTAGACGCCCGCGCCCCCCGCTGATCTGCAGGTACCTGGAGCCAAGGCCGAAGAAGCTCCACTGTGTATGGAGCCAGATAATCGCAGCTCTGCACAATGTGTAGTGGCCAATAATCTTGGGTACTGCAGCTTAGCTCTTTACAAAGTGAACGTGATCTGAGCTGCCGTACCGGAGACCGCCACTACAACGTGTACGGTTCTATGGTGTCTGTGGTGCTGATAACTATCCAGTTGCATGCAGAGCGTGGAGCATGTCAAACACACAGATCTTATTATATTGATGACCTATTTTAGCTCTGGATAATCCATATAAATATCATACTTATTTATAGAAAAAAATTTAATTATATCCTGCTGAATAAAAATTCACTTAAAGGAATTGTTCAGTCGCTCAAAAATGTGCTTGAAGTGTTATATAATTGCACTTACTAGTATACGGTATGGTTCAGATATCCCACTTTTCAAATTTGAACAGCGCCACTTCTGTGTCCCTCCTCCTCGATGTTGGTACATTGTCATCATTCTTCCTGTGTATGGTTTTCCCATGTAATTCTTAACATCTTACCATTGCTTCTGCAGCGCACGGTCTTCAAGACAAGTCTATGAAACGTCTGGTGCAGGACGCAGATCAAGAGATGATGTTGCAGTCTGAACGAGGGAAGAAATTTGAATTTCTGGAACTCTTAAGTTCTCAGAACATTTAACGGCACTTTTCTGGCAAACGGGAAGTCATGGTTTGCCTAACAATTGTGTAAAAAAAATAAATGATTGTTCCCCTGTAAAAAGGAAATCATAAAAAAAACAGATATGGTTAATCAATGAATTAGCCGACTACAGACAATCTGTACAGCACTGCACAGAGGCCTTCCGGCTCCCTAGTACGGAGTTGCATAGACTCCATGAACTGTTGTTGTACAGGCTTTGTTCAGACAAGCTTATGCTAAATGGTGCATTTTTAATAATAATAAAAAAAAATAATCACAATTTTTCATCCAAATTGACATCCTTATGTAATCTGTATAACCATTTTTTTCTTAATCTTTTTTTTTCTATATCCGTATGATTTCCAGATAGTGTTCAGTTTTTACATGAACAATTCAATAACCAAAAAATACATTTTTCTATTATAAAAAAAAAGGCATGTGCGTATGTATCGTCTTCGCAAAGATTTTTTTTCCAGAGCCTCCCCACTGAACATCAGTGCCAAGTTAATAAATAAATCTCGTCCCATAGTGCCCTAGGCTGTCATGGGGAGGTGGGAATTTAGCAAGGTCTGCATTCTGGATGTAAAAAAATAAATAAAAAGTTTCAAATTTTGGCACACTATTTTGTTAGGCGTTTTGCACTTCTCCCATCACGTTTTAGAAGCACATCCCCGAGCTTAATAGTCATTTGTTTGGGCAAAGTTTAGGCAGGAGGTGGGGCAAAAAAAAACCCTATGAAGATGTAAGTGCAAATCTACTCTTCATAGCTTGAACACATTTTATTTTCTTGTGCATCGTCAGGCAAAGACGAGGCATCCACCTCAATAAATTTGGCACACCCACTCCAGGGAAATGCTGTTTAAAATGAGATATAAAAAAAGGAGTTTCTGATTTGGGCTATTCTCTTATGTCATGTGGCAAGGCCCTTTAAAAGGAATCTGTCAGCACGTTTTTGCTAAGTAATATGACAGCAGCATGATGTAGGGGCAGAGCCTGATTCCAGCGATGCGTCACTTAGTTTACTGGGTGCAGCACTTGTGATAAAATCAGTTTTATCTGCTACAGATCTAGCAGAGCTCTGAATGTTGAGCCCTGTATATCCCCGCCCACACCACTGATTAACAGCTGAAGGTGTACACTGTATATTGACAGAAAGCTGCTAATCAGTAGTGGGGGTGTGGCTGGACCAGGAGGCACAAGACACCTAGTCCTGAAGTGATAATCTCCTGCTGATAAAACACAGATTGTACTGAAATAACTTAAGAGTCAAGTGCCACATCACTGGAATCAGGGTCTCTGCCCCTACATCATGCTCTCAGATTACATAGCAAAAACCTGCACACAGAATCTCTCTGATTGGTCAATATTGACTATAAGGGCAGCTGCAGACGCTGCAGATGTTGTTTTTTTTCTTTGTCCAGCAAAGTGAATGAGAATCCTGAAGTCTTATGCACACGTTGCTTATCTTTAACTTGCAATTTTGGTGCAGATTTCACTCATACTATGGAGTGGGGAAAAATCTGCACCAAAAGTGCATGTAAAAAAAAATTGCCTTTTTCCTTTCAAGAGAAGCAGAAACTTTTGCACCAAATACTTAACGTGTGCACATACCCTTAGGATTGCTACTTCTAATAGGTAGCTTTAGAGGTCCAGTCCTCTTATCTGAAAATGTTGCTTGCACATATAAAGCCAGTCTTCAGTGTCTCCAGGGCTGAAACTGCTCCTCACTAGCAGTCATAGTGCACACACTAACATCCCAACTCTCTGCCCAACTTACCTTTCCTCCCTTGGGTCTCAGACCAGCACAGCCACTAAAAGTTTACAAAGCCGGCTCCATATACCATGAACTTCCAGAGACCACGGCTTATTGGCAGTAGCGGTTTCTGGAGGTGGGGGTTGTAGGACTCCCAACGACGTGATATTGATGACCGACCTAAGGATGGGCAATCAATATCTGTGTCCTGGAAAACTCATCTAAGGGTGGCACAGCAGTTTTGGAATAACATGAAAAGTTATTAGTAAAATAGCTTTTTCATTAGTGCATTTAAACCTTTTGTTAGAAATATATGCATTTCTATGTCTTAGTGTGTCCGATTCATCATTTTCATTTTCTTTTTTTTACTTGTAGTATTTGACTTTTTTTGGTGCCAGAATCTTCGAAAATGCTGAAGTTTCATAAATGTTATAATTAAAAAAATGCTGTCTGTGAAAGGCTTTGTCTGGGTGTGTCAGAGACTGCAGACAGTCGCACTGCATCTGGCTGCAGAAGGTCTCAGCGGTTGACCTTGCAGACTAGTGGCCACCTCCCCTGGCTTTAATGGTGTCACGTGGATCTGGGTATTTATAACTCCCAACTTCCTGTTGGGAGTGGCGGCTGTTATTTTCTATTTGCACTTCCCTGTTGTGTCCTCCTTGGTGTTGCTGGAGGATGTCTGTGTTTCTCTGAGTCTTCTCAAGCTAAGTGTTCCCTTGTTTTATGTATCCTAACTGTCTTTAGTGGTAGTGAGGATTGACTAGAGAGCATCCTGTCCTTCTTGATGCAGGACTTATTGCCAACGTCAGGCAGGGATTAGGTGTCCTGCTCAGCAATAGGTGCGAAACCTATATAGGGACGCTAGATCTGTCTAGGGGTTTCCACTCCCCCTTCCTTAGTGTTTGGTTCCCCTTCCCTTAGTGTTGCACTTATTCTGTCCTACACTGTGTGTGATATACAGAAGCACATAAAGTCTTTCTAGGGGGCTGCAGTACATTTACTCAACAATATTGTGACTTTTTTTTTTTTAAACAACGACTAACAATTGATGAATCGGCCACAAACATCTCAAAAGCAAAAACAAACTCCATCATTGGGAGTCATAATATAAAAAAGGTGAAAAAAAAGTTGACAAAAAGGCACTAATTAAAACAATTTGGAGCAAATCAACAGATATAAGACACAAATGCAATAATGAATGGGGCGCAGTGGCTTTCCGACAATGATACAATGCAGTAATAACCCCACGGGATAGCTAGTACAGAAGGGTGGGATTAGGTGTAACAACAGGGCCATGACTAAGAAGAGCGTTCAGCATATTTATTAATGTGTTACAAAGCAGTTGTGTTTGGAACAGTTACTTCAGTTTTGTTTAACAATACTAACTTCAGATAAAACATTTATCGACGTTGTCTTTACCCATCAAAATCTACACACAAATATAAAATTTTAACACCACAGTTTTAACGGACTAGCAAGGAATTCAATGTCTTAAAACAAACTCAAATCAGGTTCTTTTTTTTTTTCCTTTTTCGATTAAAGGGAGTAATAACCTTGAGAGGGAAATTTAGGGAAAGAAAAAACAGGCACTAGTTTGATACACGTGGTAACAGAGCGGAACTGTACAGAGAAAGCACTCGGCATACATTTAATTAACAGTCCTTGTATATTTGGTCATATGATGTTCACTACGGATTCTTGAAGCAAAAAAAGTCTGTTTTGGACAGCTGTTAACGGAAGCAGTGAAGAACGGATTCCCTGTGTCAACGTGGGCTGGAAGCCACCTAAAAAGGAACCAATCTATTTTGCTACTTCTCAGTTGTCTTTTCTAACACATTTAAGTCAGACATCACTTAGGTGAATGTAAATATATTGATTTCACGGATATGAACTTGGAGCCCATGGGAAGTCTAAGTTACGTTTAACAGAAAGAAACTGGATGGGTTATCCGATCCTTCAGGGAAGACAGAAAATAATCTGGTGAAGACAAGGGCACATAGCATATTAGTGAACATACAATCGTATATTTGACATTTGCAAGTTTAGCACTTCCTTCACGGCACTGATGGAAGCAGGAAATCAATCGCCCTCCTTTACCTCCATTTACATGGTGCAATCACCGACACTGTAGATGGTCAAGTGATCGTTTGTTTGCTCATAGTTTATTACTGTCGGCAGCACATCCCGCTGCACAATAGGTGTCTGACTGGAGGACAGGATGGATGGAAGCTGAAATCAAAAGTGGCTTCCATTGTGGTAAAGCCCACCATTATATTACATCCGAATGACTGCCATGCAGTGTTACATTTCCCCTGCAGTGAATAAAAAAAACATTTTATTAAAGAGTAAATAAACTTTGACTTTTTATATGTATGTATGTATATACACACACACACACACACACACACACACACACTTTTTAGTCCCGTTAATTGCCTAGAGATCATTAGAGACCAGGTCCTGTGACCCCCAGAGATTGTTTAAAAGACCTCAGAGGAGTGTGCAGATCTGGAGGCAGGAGTGCACGGCTCCGGCCTGACTAAGCGCACAGGGTGAAGTACACATGCAGCAGAAAATTATGGGCTCCAGAGACCCCCAACAATTGTTAAAAAATCTCTAAAAAGCACAAAGCTCTGGATACAGGTGCACACAGCTTCTGCCCGGATCTAGCGTACAGCTCCCACCCAAACCCAGCGGAATACTGGTGCTCGGGGTGGAATACGGACTTAATAGAACATTCCTGGCTTTCTATTGAAACTACCAGACTCCTTTGCTAAGCTGCATACTTCTGAGCTGTCTTTTGAGCAGTCAATGGGGGTCTCAGGAACTGAACCCCCCCCCCCCCCCACTGATCTTGCAGGCAATTAAAAAAACATAAGAAATAAGTCAAAAGTTTAGCTACTCTATAAACCTGGGCATCCAAGAGCCACACAAAAAAACATCAAGGAAACTTCAGCTACTTAACACGTTTATAATGCTCATTCAATATTTCAAGTCTTAAAATAAGAACGCTCCAGCCATGGGTCTGGAAGCGCGTCCCTTACCACTGTTAGTGGAAGCATAGATACATCCCCTTTCTCGAAGTGCCTCTATATCACAATTGTCACGTTATTTTCAACTGAGAAGTGTTAAAACATATAATGGAAACACATGTTCCTTTCATGTCCTGCTTCCAATTAACACAGCAAAAACAATAAAGTTTTCCTGAAATATCTACTTATAGCGAGAGAGCGATATAGTCGATATAAATCCAGAAGGATTGTGGAGTTGATGGATTTGCTTTTGACATACAGGCAGACTGACGGGTGGTTGTCGTTATATTTCCCTTCATTTATCCTACAAATTCCAGACATATCACAAGTAGCTTGTAACATATCAGCAAACGCAGAAAAAAACTAAAAAAAAGTGCAAAAAATGGAAAAGAAAAATGTTGAAATGATAAAGAAGCTATGAAAGCATTTTTCATTTTAATGGTGCAAGGACTAAAAAAAACAACAGAAAATGGGAACATGCACATGATTCAGTCATTCCAAAACAATGAAAAGTTTAATATAATGTACACAGTAATATATACACTCACCGGCCACTTTATTAGGTACACCTGTCCAACTTCTTGTTAACACTTAATTTCTAATCAGCCAATCACATGGCGGCAACTCAGTGCATTTAGGCATGTAGACATGGTCAAGACAATCTCCTGCAGTTCAAACCGAGCATCAGTATGGGGAAGAAAGGTGATTTGAGTGCCTTTGAACGTGGCATGGTTGTTGGTGCCAGAAGGGCTGGTCTGAGTATTTCAGAAACTGCTGATCTACTGGGATTTTCACGCACAACCATCTCTAGGGTTTACAGAGAATGGTCCGAAAAAGAAAAAAAATCCAGTGAGCGGCAGTTCTGTGGGCGGAAATGCCTTGTTGATGCCAGAGGTCAGAGGAGAATGGGCAGACTGGTTCGAGCTGATAGAAAGGCAACAGTGACTCAAATCGCCACCCGTTACAACCAAGGTAGGCCTAAGAGCATCTCTGAACGCACAGTGCGTCGAACTTTGAGGCAGATGGGCTACAGCAGCAGAAGACCACACCGGGTACCACTCCTTTCAGCTAAGAACAGGAAACTGAGGCTACAATTTGTACAAGCTCATCGAAATTGGACAGTAGAAGATTGGAAAAACGTTGCTTGGTCTGATGAGTCTCGATTTCTGCTGCGACATTCGGATGGTAGGGTCAGAATTTGGCGTAAACAACATGAAAGCATGGATCCATCCTGCCTTGTATGGAGCATCTTTGGGATGTGCAGCCGACAAATCTGCGGCAACTGTGTGATGCCATCATGTCAATATGGACCAAAATCTCTGAGGAATGCTTCCAGCACCTTGTTGAATCTATGCCACGAAGAATTGAGGCAGTTCTGAAGGCAAAAGGGGGTCCAACCCGTTACTAGCATGGTGTACCTAATAAAGTGGCCGGTGAGTGTATATATATATATATATATATATATATATATATATATATATATATATATATATATATATATATATATTTGTCAGGAGGCAGATTTTGGGATCTGTACAGTGGAGGGATATTAGACTATGGCATGCTCCAACACAGAACGTCACATATTTTTCCATCGGAGTATTACCAGTATTGATATGTTTCACCTGCCTGACATTAGATAAAATAGCTCAAAACAAAATCAGATTAGCATTTTTCTAACGGTATTGTAGTATTCAAGAGATGGGGCAGGTACCCTATTAAGCCCGTAGACAGGAGTGTGACTGTAAGACCCTTTTTTCTAATCTCAAGCAAATGTCTCCTGTAATGTATGAATGAAAATACGATGATTACTGTGAAAGGCAGCAAACTAAAGTGCATCTAAACAACACGAGAACGTAAAACACTCACACTTCCTAATGTAACACGATGCGATAACGGTCAGTGATTGTGAACGCAATGGCGTCTAAGCCCGGGGAAAGGTCGGAGTGCTTACATGGTGGCATACCCTCGGTAAATGGCGATTACAGAGAAGCTCTGAAATGTTTCTGCAATAGGAAATAACAGGATTTTACTTTTCAAAAAGGTAGAAATAAATGTAACAATTAGGCACAAAAAAAAGCCAAGCAGCTCGGCTGAAGAGTAATGTGAAAAATAAAATATGGCCGCAACATACAGGTAATGTCACATCTACCTGAATCCAGACGGAACAGCTTTCATCATACTGGTGTCATGGGTGCATAACATAGATCCCTTTTGCAGCACAACCGACTAACCCTATATATCGGTTTGTTTTTGGGGTATTTTGTTTTAGCATGCAGAATAGGGCAACAGACTACACTATTTTCCATGGTAGGAGTAACAGAAAACTGATGGATCCGAAAAAGGATGGCAATATGATCGAAGTGAAAAATGCTGATATATCCCACCCTGCCACACGTGCCAGCCCACTGGTTACTGAAGAGCACAGCAATTCTCAATACTTGCAAAAGGCACACACCTACTGATAAGAAACCGAAAGGCCGCAAAGCCCCTGTACTCCAGGAAACAGTCCTGGTTATTATTAGTTAGAGGCTATTGAATGGTGAACCGTCGGACCACTTAGATCCATTATTGTCAAGCTTCCAAAGGAGTTCCTAAACTATTCAAAAGGTCGTGTGACTAAGGAAGGGAAAACGTCACCATTTAGCTTACATCATGCCAATAAAATTACAATTATACTGCTTTTCAAAAGTGCATAGATCAAAGTTTGAGACTCATCAGCCGGTCTCAACACAAGAGCCTGGTCACTGAGATTCTTGAAGGGGGCTGGCTCAGTTTATAAGCTAAGCCAGGTCCCTTTTCTGTTTAATTCTCCCTTTAAGCACCTCACTGACACACAGATGGGTAGAACCACTGTCCTGGTTTGTAACGTCACCGTAAGGGCTTGTTCATTTCAACATATAGCTGCAGACCATACGTGGCCCCATTATAGACAGTGCACAAAATTTTCCACCTTGATCAATGGTCTTCATGGAGAAGAAAAAAACAAAATGTAGCATGCACTACTTTCATGCATTTTCCGAACCAGAATAATGTAAACAGGTAGCTCCAGCAGCCGTCCACAACACAGCCGAGGACAGGGAGCCTATTAGTATACATGAATGGCCAGATAAACAATAGAGCTGTCTAAAGCCGGTTCCATCCATCCGTTGTTTTCAGTCTGTGCTTGGACTCACCACAGATCTGCTGGGAGAATCATAGGCTGATGAGCTGTTGAGCTCACGTCACCCATGGCAAGTCCAAGAAAAGGCCTTACAGAAAGGAAGCGAGATCTCTGTAATTGGCTGCTGAAATGGAAATACAATCTATGCACTTTTGAAAATTACATTTTACATTTACCCTAAAAATAGTTTTTTCTTTAGCCATGCAACATCTTCTTGCCACGGATGACCCAATATGAAACCAAGACCATACAAGGGCCCTATATGAAGAGGTCCTGTTATGTCTCAATAAATATCTTAAAATGTAATTGAACGGGTCCCAGCAGTACTAAGCAGACGTCTTGTGCTTCAGTCTGTATTCTCAGTTTACTTCAGTCTACTAGAATTCTTTTGTGAAGAACAATGCCAATCTACCAAAATATTACATGACTCACAGAAACAAAGTAAGGGCTCGCTCCCACTTGCAATTAAATCGGATGAATGCAATCAGATTAAAAATTGGATTGCATTTGTGCCAATTTGATCCTATGATTCAATGGTTTTTTCCTTGCTCTGAACGAATTGCGTTCGGAAGGGGAAAAAAAAGCAGCATGCTGCGATCGCATGCTAAATTTGGATCACACGCATCCATATAAGTCTATGAGTGTGTGTGAAACATCGCACTGCACTCAGATATCACCAGAGTGCAGCGCGATTCCCGCAAATGCCAGCAGCAGAGGAGATGGAGAAATTACTTTCTCCATCTCCTCCGCAGCAGAGCACTGACACTCAGCTCACGCTAGTAGCAGAGCAAGAGCCGAGTATCATTATTATGTCACATCGGATGCTCTGGCATAGGATGTGATGTGCTAGTGTGCCTCTGGCCTAAAGGTGCGTTACAGCTGCCGGAAAGCGACCTTATGCTCATAGCCTATTTGGATGGGGACAGTCTCTACCTATAAGGTATTAACATAACATATTATATATATATATATATATATATATATATATATATATATATATATATATATATATATATATATTGATTTTATGCAATCTAGTCATGTGTCTATTATTGAAAAAAATATATAGAGATTGAAAAATAAGCTGTTTCTAAATGATTTTGAAAATCGTCTCAGTGCGGTCTAGGCAGATGTACAAACCACAAGTCTTTTCTTGTACATCTTCATACTTCCCCAAAAAGTGCAGTGTAAATCCACGCTGCTTTGCCTACTACTTCCTGAAACACAAGATTCAGATTTAAACTTCTACATTATCTTTTCTTAGAAATAACCAATAGTTTGTTTCATTTAGGCAATTAATAAAAAGAAGTGAAAGTGTCACCGGAACAAAGCCACGTGGAAATGACAACAGGTGACAGGGGCTCTTGATGTTATAAGTGTTCTGTACAGTGACACGATCGATGCTCATATAGAGAGCTGTCACCTTAGCTGTATATTAATATTCCCCCTAGCGGAAGACGTAGTATCACACAAATATATCCAGATTATTATCCTGGGGAGGAAGTGGAAAAAATAGGTATGAAATTGTGTGTAGTAGTTTATAAGTTGCGGATGCTACCAATGCACAGACAGGTCCTGCCACGCGGTGGCAAAGTAAAAGGCCCATAAGACAGCACATAGGTGTTACAAAGGTAGTGACTACATGCAGTTCATTATCGCATGCCGTTATTACATGGGGGATCAGACCGGATGATGAACAGCTAAATATCTATATACAATAAATCAAAGAAACTGAAAATCAAAACATGGAGAAAGACAAAACTGTAGGGGAATTCACTGAAAAGGGTATCCTCCAGTTTGAAAGTTGTCCATTGGATAAGGAATACATTTCCAATCGTTGGGGGTCTGGCTGCTGCGGACCCCAGTGATCCAGAGAACCGTTCGATCATGCGTACTGTCTCTCCATTCATTCTAATGGGAGTGCCGAAGATCAGTCAAGAGCAGAGTTCAGCAATCTCCGGCGGTCCCATAAAGAATGAATAGAAAGGCAGTGCGCATGATTAACCTTATTCTCCATTCAGCCGGGGCTCAAGAGTCCCAGTTTTTTGGGGGCAACGGTGACCACCAGCAATCAGGAATTTATCCCCTATCCACATGATGGGGGATAAATTTCAAAATTGAGAATACTCCATTAGGTCTGCTGTTCATGTGCTTGTCTTAAAAGAACCAGGACAGAAAACGGATTTAGATACGTAGCCGTATAGCAATGGCCGCATATAGTATGATGTGATCTGATAAGATGCTCGATATTATAATAAGCTGCATAGCCCCCACATGTGTGGCGAGACATCTGCAGGTCTAAGGAGCTGGTTGCCATCTATGGCTGCTTTGGTGAAATGTAAGGATTGACGCAGTATAATGATGTCACACATGTGGATGTGATTGGGACAGTCAAAAAAATTTCGGAATAATGATGAATTTAGAAGGGAGGAAATGAGCTCACAAATAATTTTCTACCATTCTTAACTTCTATTCAAAATTAAAAGAAATGTATAAAAATAATAATAATAGGGTAAATGCAGATGCCGTCGGATCGTAAGAAATGCATAAACTACTTTATATATGATGAGTAACTAAATGTGAGTGGTCCTTATGGAAGCTGCGGATAGTTCTGTGGTCCGCAATCATATATTTATTGTCCCTGGTAAATATAAAATACTCTCATTTAATGCCTCTCACAGAATGTTGACCCTATTGACACTGTGTAATACACAAATATATATATATTTAGATATACAGGCATTCATCAGTTCTGCAGGCTCCGAGGGGGGCAATCTGAGATTGGTAGCACAAGCATGAAATGAATGATCAAAGCAAAGCCAAAGTTGGTTTGTGTATTTCGGTAAGCAGGCATTTACACACATAATATCTGAGAGTATGGATGCAAAATCTTTCCTAGGATGAAAATATTCTCAACACAACTAAAGTGCTCTTTATGAATAGGCATCTGGGAAAGGGCACTTGATTTTTTTTTCCAAAATAAAGTGCACATCTCCTGTTAAACATAATAATAAAAAATCAATGTCCTCAAATATCACGGTTACATAGCTGTCATCTGTGTTCTTTCAATCAGGCAGCCAATGAAAGCAAAAAAAAAAACAAAAAACCTCAAAACCATGATGATGCTGTGCTCATTCCAGTGCTAGAAAAAGTCTCTGAATGTCAGATATGTGGTGGTATCGGGAAAACACTGAACCTGCTTTTCTAGTTGGCGAATTTCCCGCTTCTTGGATAATGTAGTGCTGAAAGACAATGTGAACTGTCTCACCTGACTACAATCCTAGGTCATTCCTCCAAAGGTTTGTATAACAGAGCGCGATTCCTCGTAGTCACCGAAGACAACCACGCCGCCTCCCTTTAACATTTATCATGCCGAGATTCTGTAATGATCCGGTATACACAAGGTGCTCATCGCATGACGCACGAATGCAAGGACTTTCTCTGTAAACAATGGGATTCTTAATTTAAAAGCAGACAGAAGGTGCAGGTTTAAAAGGACTTCCAAGTTTCGCCATGCCATCGTCATAATCATGTAATGACTGTATTATTAGACTTTCAATTAGATTATATACATACTTTTTTTCCCCTTATATAATGCTAATATCCTGACAATGCATGAAGAAAAAACACGGTCCTCCCATTAACACACACAATGGTGTTTACCAATACATGGAATGCCTGTAAATCAAAATGCCGATATGATATATATATATATATATATATATATATATATATATATATATATTACAATCATATGGGCATTTCGAAATACTGATTATATATATTATATATATATATATATATATATATATATATATATATATATAGCAGTATTTCGTAGGAGTTAAATGTTTCCAACCAGAAATCCACGCAAACTCACGGCGGCCTTACAAATATTAAAAACTTCGTGACATTTTCATAAAACAAAAGCTAGCATAAAAGAGTCATTCACGTTACCACCTGTGCTTCTCACATACATCCACAAACGTTTGGGTGTCACTTAAAGGGAACCTGTCAGCAGGTTTTTGTTCTGTAATCGGACAGCAGCATGACGTAGGGGGCAGAGACCCCGATTCCAGCGATGTGTCACTTGCTGGTCTGCAAGCTGTCGATATGATACAATTCCTGTTTTCTCTGAAGCACATATGGTATGAGCTGTGTATAACTCGGCACATACCACTGACAGAAAGCTGCTAATCACTGGTGGCGGTGGGGTTGGACCAGGAGGCACAAGGCACCTAGTCCTGTAGTGATAATCATCTCTTGCTGATATAAGTGTTTTATCATTGAAACAGCAACACACAGACGAATAAGTAACATCGCTGGAATCCGGGTCTCGTGTTGCGCTCAGATTACATAGCAAAAACCTGTTGTCCGATTCCCTTTAAGCAACTACTGCTGTTCTAAGCTTTTTTTTCCCAGGTGGAGTGGGAATATGGAGTGAATGTATCCTAGGCAAACAGAAATTTGTTTCTAATAGGAAGTCCTTATGAAACTGCAGAAGAAAAAAAAAAGAAACACAACAAATGTCACAAAAACTAACACTTAGGCTACATTCACATGTTGCGTTTTTTATGCAAACTAAAAACTGCTTTTACAGTACTAGTAAAGTCTATGAGATATCAGAAATCTCATGCACACACATTGGGTTTTTTCCTGACTGAATTGGAAAACTGCTCCGTTTTTGTAAGAAGCAGCATGTCCCTTTCAGCGTTTTTGCAGCGTATTTGCACACATAGGAAGCAATGAGTCAAGGCATCAAAGCAGCAAAAACCGTTGCCAGTTTTAGCAGCGTTTCTTCACCCATAGGAAGCCATTAGTGCAAAAATGCAGCAAAAAAAAAAGCAGGAAACACGGAGCAAAACATGCTTTTCGTAAGCAGCTTCTCTCCTGCCAATAGAGCAGGTTTTGCCTGAAGGAAAAAAAAAAAAAAACACAGCAAAAACGTAACGTGTGAACATAGCCTTAGAGTTTTGCAGCTTCATGTAACAGAAAAACAAATGTAAGTGTATTTACATAAAACATCCTAAAATGAAAAATAAAAACCCTAGATTCGCGCCTTCATGCACATCGACTCTGGTATGGATTGTACGGGTGAGAAGAACTGTGCAATACTGATTATTACTAGAGAGAAGTAGCCACTTCTGTTACATTAACTGGAAGAACATTTCATGTTATTCTCCCCCATCCTATCTCCACATACAGATGGGCGTATGTCTGCAGATACGGCGGCACGTGTCGGTGTATACTGTCGCATCCTCTTCATATGATCACTGCCAATAGTGTAGCTTATTGCAGAGCTGCATCTGTAGCGAGGATTCATCTTAGGAATGAGAAATCAGGTTTTTCAATAATAAGATACCCAAAGGAATTCTCGTCCAGTTCCCGTTTAGTTCAACATGGCCAGTTAGGTAACCAATAGTGCTATAAAGGACTACGTATATACATGAACCACTGTGGGATAAAACCAGCCGTCACAATGAACTTAAAAAAAAAAAAAGGAAGTGATTACTTCATTAATGACTAGGTAAAATAATGTTTTACATGTTGCCGGCTCAGTGCATGGGAAATGATTCGTTTGGCAATACTGTGGTCTGTGTATACGTTGATCACGGATTGAGTTACCATGTAAGATATTGAGACGTTGATTTGCAAAACGGTGAGCTCCCACTAGAGATGGCCCAGTGTGCTAAACAGGAGCAAAGCATAAGTTGGCATACCTAAAAAAGTTAGAGGAGACAGCCCACCTTCGTCAGTAGTATGATGCAGAGAAAGCCATGATCAAAAGGAGCCTATTTAGTATAAAAAAAAGTGCAAAGCTGCTTCTGGCTCTGTTAAAAGTCTTCACCCCTGACTGACTGTGCTCGTCGGTATTAAAAAGATCCACATTCGACATTTACTCCCACCCCGAAGCTACGAAACTCCAAGCTACAGGAGGAAAAAAAATAGACTTTTCTTTACTTCATTTATAGGGAAGCTTTGTCAGAGCCCTACCAACAAGGAGAAAAGACAACAGCTGCCTTTATATATATATATATATTTTTTTTATAACTGTTTTTTTTGTTAATCTTCTTAAAGTCAGCTAACTCTCTCCGTCACTGGTGTTCTTGTATCGACCGCTTCCTCCCTGGTCGGCCTTTGTACAGATGAAGAAACAATGTCTTTTCGCTCGCCTTCCCCTCGGTTTTTGCACTTTTCTGCAGGCTGAGTCTTAGGTGGCTCCTGAGCACATCCGTCATTTTCTGGGATTTTCTCATCTTTGCAGATTTTGACACTTAAGTCCTGAGGCTCGGGGGCACTTATGCTGTCTTTTGAAGTCTCTGGCTCTGGGTTGGTAGTGGATGCTTTTGATTCGGAGTGGTGGTGGTGATGGTGATGATGATGGTGATGGTGCAGTTGTTCCTTTTTCGGTAAGATGATTCTGCTACTCTCTTTGCTCTTGCTTTCGGGGCTTTTTGCAGGCTTCTGTATATTAACACTTTTTTCTAGAACAGTGGAAGGATATTCAGGGGTCTCTGTGTCTATAACATCTATACTCACAGTTTCTCGTGTCTTGCGTTTCTTTATTGGTAATACGGTCTCTAAAAGTGGCCTAATGGAAGACTCTTTGATTGCTTTCTTCTTCGCTGCCTCTGCTGCTGCTGCTGCGGCGGCTGCTGCAGCGGCAATGACACTGCCTGGCTTACGGCCCCGTTTTTTCGGAGCGGCTGCTGGGTCAGTAACTAATTTTCTTTTACGGCCTGGACGTTTGATGACCAGTACTTGCTCGGATGTTGTTGCATCTGAGTCTTCCTTATTTTCTGAAAAAGGCATCTTCACTAAAAGCTTTCCTGGAGTCTTTTCTACGACCCGTTTAACTTGGACCCCCTCTAATTTTACAGCTGGCTTAGCTTTCACACTTCCTTTGGGTCTTCCTCTTCCTCTACCTGTTCCGACAAGCTTAGGAGCTTTGGGTTTCTTCGGCTGCTTTTGCTCCCTCCGAGATGGACTGCCTCTCCCAGTTACCGTGAAGTCAAAATCATTTGGATCAAGGGTTGTGTCTCCTACCTTTTCGAAGTATGCTATAAGCTCAACTTTGGATCGAAAAGCTTTACCAGTTGGGCTAGTAAAAAAGGGAAGACAACAAAAAAGATACATAAATAAAATGAATGTACATATGTTATAGCACTATTAGATCTAGCCTGACATTGAAAACATGAAAGTTTAGACAACTTCTAACCTCTATAGGAGGAAAGCTGAAGGTTTATAATACATTGAATAAAAGTTATACTATGTTTGGCCGTGCATATTAGATATCTCTTCCAACCCCTCCATGTACATGACTACTTGTATGCATATGCTCTGTATGGGAAAAGGAGAAAAAAAACATTGTCAGAGAGAAGAAAAGGATTAAGCATATTGAAATTTAACAGCTCAATCCTTCTCTCCTCTGATATTTCCATTAAGGAATAAGGTTGACAGCCCACATACACAATAGATGGTCAGTCAACATTAAACAGTATTGGGCTAGTTTCCCTTGTTCAACGGGACTACTTACCACGGCCTTACTGTAAACACTGCAATTCTTATTGGCTTTCAGACCACAAGGCATGAGTTACATAGCTGACAATGACATTTAGACTTGGTGTCACACGGTGGTAAAATGGAAAGCACAGACAGTGGTTTTCAGGTCAGTCAGAGAAAATGACATTTAAATGTCTGGTGAGGGCTTAACACTCATGGCTTCGGGATCGATGTTTTACCGCTGGGGTGCCAACTTCTCTCTGAGTGCTGCATTCTCTTTTTCCTGAATACCAACAGAATGGCTTGTCTATATGTACTGCATTCAAGTGAATGGGATGATCCACTTATACAGACGATTAGCTGTGCCTGTGCTCAGACGGAGTCCCAGTGATCAAACATCAATGGCCTATGCCAAGGACATCAAATGCAGCACAACAGTCATGTATTAGCACTTTGTACCTGAAAAGCTTTAGCTGTCACTTTTAAAGCTATGGCTATTCGGCAGTATGTGCTCCTATGTTATGGGTATGCAGCAGTGGTGAAGGCAAAGAGCAACAGAAAAGCTAACAAAACGGAAACTAGTGGTAATGGGAGACCAGGGGCGTGATGTTCTGTCTGCCGTTCTTGAGATTAATACACACACACACTTTGCAACAGGCTGAAATTGAAAGTTTTATAACTTGTTGAATTGTTAGACTATATCTTATTTTTAATCTAGCCACATGCAAGTTAGGAAAGCTCCTTTTTTGCTAGTATGGTTTCGGTTCTCCGTGCATATACACAAATTTCATGACATGTGATGGCCCGGACACCTATATGATTCAAACTTGCTCGATACAGGCGTTTACTGAAGCTCATTTTCCAACCATTGACTGAAGGATTCGCCAGTTACAAGGAATCCTCTGTAAGGCCAGCCACTTCCATCACAGCCTAATTGAAGGAGTTACTCAGGACGGTTTCATTTTTTTTTTTTTTAGCACATTCACAAAGTTGCTAACTACCTGTCTGTTGTGCCCGATGCCAATCTCAGCCGGCACAGAGTAGTCACCCACAGCTCCTCCTAGCAATTCAGCAGCAAATTAGCATTCCACTGACGTCACATTAACAGTGTGCTCATCCGCTCTGCTCACGGGCTGTGAGTGCCAATATCATGTTGACTGACAGCTGGCTCCCCGCTGTCTAATTGTGGGTATCCATCTGCCAATCAGCATGATGGCCGCAGTCAGGCCACGTAGACAGAGCAGCCTGGAAGAAAAACAGCTGCTCTGTTGACGTGCAGCGGCTGTATCACTGTCAGGAGACCCCTCTGAGCCTTAGCCAGGTAGAACAGATAGGTAGTTGGTTCTGGTAGCATCTACCTACCTGCCTGTTAGATTTTAGGACCATAGTTATAAAAAAAAAAAAAACTGTCCTGGACAATCCCTTTAATAGAATAGTATAAGATGAGATTATAAATTAGAAGATTAACGTGCTCCTTATTATGCTTATTCAATATGGTACAGCTGACCAACAAGTACTTTATCCTTATGATCCACGTTATGTCCTACTACTATTGGACCAAAGACAGAAAGCCCATTAAAAGGAGTTATTTTCTTTGGAACATATCTGTCATCAGGTTATCTCTGGGGGTCTATACCTGGCTTCTCAGAGCTGGGACCACCAGAGGTCAACTGTGACTTACAATGCCTATACAGAAGAGGTGAACTCAATGAGCTGTCCATATGTACATACACAAGGTGGCTTCCTTCATAGCTTGTCAGCATCTCTTCCCTCTGGCTATTACATGAGGACCCTCTTCTTGTATACATATAGTTATTAAGGTTGAAGGAAGACTAAGTCCATCTAGTTCAACCCATAGCCTAACATGCCCTAACATGTTGATCCAGGGGAAGGCAAAAAAACCCCATGTGGTAAGAGTAAGCTCCACCATGGGGAAAAAAATTCCTTCCCGACCCCACATACGGCAATCAGACTAGTTCCCTGGATCAACGCCTTATCAAGGAATCTAATATATATACCCTGTAACATTATACTTTTCCAGAAACGTATCCAGTCCCCTCTTAAATTTAAGTAATGAATCACTCATTACAACATCATTCGGCAGAGAGTTCCATAGTCTCACTGCTCTTACAGTAAAGAATCCGCGTCTGTTATTATGCTTAAAGGGAGGGTGCCGTGATTTTAGTTTTTGTATTAATAATTATTGATTATACAATCAATTATTTTTAATACAAAAGTAAATGTACCTCTTTCATACTTTTTTATTTATTCACTTTTACATTCACCACTGGAGGCCGCCATTTTCATTAGTGTGGGTGTAAGTGTCTGGGAACGACACTTGCACACCTCACTTACGGCAGCCATGTACATAGGAGCCAACGGTGGGGCTCCGACTGCATCTCCTCCTGCCTCTCAGCTGTGACTTGGCCACGCCCACTGAGCTGCTACGTCACAGCTGTGAGAGGAGATCGCGGCCATTTTGTTTATTTCCCTCTGCCATCGCACACACAGCTCAGTGCGTGCGATGGCAGGAGCTGCCAGGGAGAAGCTGCTGCCGAGGGTCCAGGGTAAGTATCTGCAGCGAGGAGCTGTGATTGCAGCCTGTACTTAGTATTACATTACAGGCTGCAATCACTGCCGACCTGTTCAGAGCAGAGCAGGGAGATCGTCACACTGCTCTGCCCTGAACATGACTCAGCACTTCCTGGTAGAGGAAAGAAGGTAAGTACAGCGTTTTTATTTTCTTATGCATCTACCACTGCTACCAGCCCCTATATACCACCTAGCACTGCCTGCCTGCCTCTGTATACCCCTGCCTGCCTCTGTATACCCCTGCCTACCTCTGTATACCCCTGCCTGCCTCTGTATACCACTGCCTGCCTGCCTCTGTATACCACTACCTGCCTGCCTCTGTATACCACTACCTGCCTCTGTATACTCCTGCCTGCCTCTGTATACCCCTGCCTGCCTCTGTATACCACTGCCTGCCTGCCTCTGTATACCACTGCCTGCCTCTGTATACCACTGCCTGCCTCTGTATACCACTGCCTGCCTCTGTATACCACTGCCTGCCTGCCTCTGTATACCACTGCCTGCCTGCCTCTGTATACCACTGCCTGCCTGCCTCTGTATACCACTGTCTGCCTTCCTCTGTATACCACTGCCTGCCTCTGTATACCACTGCCTGCCTCTATACCCCTGCCTGCCTCTGTATACCACTGCCTGCCTCTGTATACCACTGCCTGCCTGCCTCTGTATACCACTGCCTGCCTGCCTCTGTATACCACTGCCTGCCTGCCTCTGTGTACCACTGTCTGCCTGCCTCTGTGTACCACTGTCTGCCTGCCTCTGTGTACCACTGTCTGCCTGCCTCTGTATACCACTGTCTGCCTGCCTCTGTATACCACTGTCTGCCTGCCTCTGTATACCACTGCCTGCCTGCCTCTGTATACCACTGCCTGCCTGCCTCTGTATACCACTGCCTGCCTGCCTCTGTATACCACTGCCTGCCTGCCTCTGTATACCACTGCCTGCCTCTGTATACCACTGCCTGCCTGCCTCTGTATACCACTGCCTGCCTGCCTCTGTATACCACTGTCTGCCTGCCTCTGTATACCAGTGTCTGCCTGCCTCTGTATACCACTGTCTGCCTGCCTCTGTATACCACTGTCTGCCTGCCTCTGTATACCACTGCCTGCCTGCCTCTGTATACCATTGCTGCCTGCCTCTGTATACCACTGCTGCCTGCCTCTGTATACCACTATCTGCCTCTATATACCACTGCTACCTGCCTCTATATACACCTACCACTGCTACCTCTGTCCTGTGTAGCTAATCTTGTCCTGGGTAGCTAATCCTGTCCCGTGTACTGTGTCCTCACCAGTCAGTATCACACAGGACAGGATTAGATACACGGCTCAGCAGTCGGTATCACACAGGACAGGATTAGATACACGGCTCAGCAGTCGGTATCACACAGGACAGGATTAGATACAAGGCTCAGCAGTCAGTATCTAATCCTCTCCTATGCACTCCTCTCCCCCCTGCGTGTCTTTCCCCAATGTGGTTTATTATTTTTGTTGTGGGAGATGAGGGAGTCGAGGATTACGCATTCGGTATGGTTTAAAAAAGATTAATAAAGGACTTTATTCTGGCCGAGTCTTTATTTACAATACAACTATAGGATTAGTAATGGATGGGTGCCTTATAGACGCCTCTCCATTACTAAGCCGTGGGCTTGATGTCACCGGACAATATGAATGTGACATTAACCCCACAAATATGAACCCCACTTGCTACCGCTACAGGGCAAGTGGAAATTGCCAGGCAAAGCGCCAGAAAAGTCGCATGTAAAAGGCGGCTGAGAGCTGATGTTTTTAGCCTGGGGGGGGGACAGTATCCATGGCCCCTTCCTAGGCTATTAATGTAAGCCCGCAGCTGTCTGCATAATATTTGATGGTTATTAATTATAGGGGGCCCCACGTCTTTTTTTTTTTGGGGGGGGGGGGGTGTCCCCCATTTTAATAGCCAGTAAAGGCTATAAGTATACAGTTGGGAGCGTGTGAGTGTGAGCACACCCTCCCACCCATAGACCAGTACACTGCTCTCCTGAAATACTGTGCTCCTGTCACCCTGCTCCTTCCACCATACGTCTCTCACCTCCCTAGAGCAGCACAATACCATATGGATCACGTATAATGCCGCTATATATATATTTATCACATATTACTCCCATAAAGACCACACATTATGCCGGGATATTAGAATATATATAATATCACACATTATGCCGCCAAGTATTGTGTAATCTATGTGACGGTATTATATGTGATCTATATGGCAATATTATGTTTGATCAGTGTTGTGGAATGATGTAAAAACTAAATGACGGTGGTATATGAGAACTATATTGTGGGATTATGTGTGATCTATGTGGCAGTATTAGGTGAGAATTATATGGCGGTATTATGTGTGATCTATATGGTGGTATGTGAGAACTGTATGACAGTATTGTGTGATCTATTTGATAGTATTGTGTGTGATGTATATGGCGGTATTATGTGTGATCTATATAGCGGTATTATGTGAGAACACTATGGCAGTATTATCTTCAGAAAGCGGGCCCATTCTATGGTGGTTCTGGCTGAGCACCTGCACGCGGGTCTGGGGTAATAGAGGGGCAGCATGACCTCCAGTTAGGTGCAGTCAGGGCTGGTGACGCAACTGAAGAGAGGGGTCTCATTTTTATCGTTACTATATGGCTACATTTCCTTCCCAGCGTCACCCCGGACTGCGTCTGTTGTCTCACTTTCACACATCGCCAGGACAGGATGGAGAAGACAGGATCTGAGGAGGGGAATGGGGTCTTTGCATGCAGAATCTGGATCAGAACAGGCCATCAAGCCGCAGAAATGTTTCCTGGATTTCTGTGGAGCAGACGGTCCATCCACGTGTATAAAAGACAGCGTTCTATGTACAATTCCTGGCTGCTCCGCGCACTGAACAGGGTGCCCCCCCATAGACCAGCACACTGCTCTCCTGAAATACTCTGTGCTGCTGTCACCCTGCTCCCTCCACCACATATCTCCCAGAATCCTTGCTGCCTGCCATCCTCGGTGACTGTCTACTTGTCAGTATAAGGCTGCGGTCACACTATCAGTATTTGGTCAGTATTTTACCTCAGTATTTGTAAGCCAAAACCAGGACTGGGTGATAAATGCAGAAGTGGTGCATATGTTTCTATTATACTTTTCCTCTATTTGTTCCACTCCTGGTTTTGGCTTACACATACTGAGGTAAAATACTGACCAAATCCTGCTAGTGTGACGGCAGCCTTACTCTGCAGTCACCAACAAAATGGCTGCTCACTGGGTTCCTGAATCCTCTAATCCCTTAGCAAACACATGGAAGGAGAGGAGTGACATCACACACGTCAGCAGACTCCGCCCATAATTACTGCAGTGCAGTAATGTGAGCTAGTTGTACACTAGGTTTTTCTGAAATTTCAGCAGCTGCTCCCCCTAGTGTTTAAAAGTGGAAATTCCAAAACTTTTCAAATTATTTTTCATATTTTACTAAATTATAAACAAATGAAAATATTTTTTAAGAAAATGTAAACATTAATTCTTTACATTTTTACAATTGCTGTAAAAAAAATTTTTTTGATGGCACCTTCCCTTTAAACCTTTTTTCCTCCAGACGTAGAGGATGCCCCCTTGTCCCTGTCACCGGTCTATGATTAAAAAGATCATCAGAAAGGTCTTTGTACTGTCCCCTCATATATTTATACATTAACATAAGATCACCCCTTAGCCTTCGTTTTTCCAAACTAAATAGCCCCAAGTGTAATAACCTATCTTGGTATTGCAGACCCCCCAGTCCTCTAATAACCTTGGTCGCTCTTCTCTGCACCCGCTCTAGTTCAGCTATGTCTTTCTTATACACCGGAGACCAGAACTGTGCACAGTATTCTAAGTGTGGTCGAACTAGTGACTTGTATAGAGGTAAAATTATGTTCTCCTCATGAGCATCTATGCCTCTTTTAATGCATCCCATTATTTTATTTGCCTTAGTAGCAGCTGCCTGACACTGGCCACTGAATATGAGTTTGTCATCCACCCATACACACAGGTCTTTTT
This sequence comes from Ranitomeya variabilis, assembly GCF_051348905.1. Lineage (NCBI taxonomy): Eukaryota > Metazoa > Chordata > Amphibia > Anura > Dendrobatidae > Ranitomeya > Ranitomeya variabilis. The sequence continues at coordinate 220,953,982 of NC_135233.1, read as the reverse complement.
CATTGACGGTTTTGCCCAGAATTTTAGAATTGAGCACATAGTTATACATCTTATTACTTCTACCCAAGTGCATGACCTTACATTTATCCCCATTAAAGCTCATTTGCCATTTATCAGCCCAAGCATCTAGTTTACACAAATCATCCTGTAATATAAAATTGTCCTCCTCTGTATTGATTACCCTGCAGAGTTTAGTGTCATCTGCAAATATTGAAATTCTACTCTGAATTCCCCCTACAAGGTCATTAATAAATATGTTAAAAAGAAGAGGGCCCAATACTGACCCCTGTGGTACCCCACTACTAACCGCGACCCAGTCCGAGTGTACGCCATTAATAACCACCCTTTGTTTCCTATCCCTGAGCCAGCTCTCAACCCACTTGCACATATTTTCCCCTATCCCCATTATTCTCATTTTATGTATCAACCTTTTGTGTGGCACCATATCAAAAGCTTTTGAAAAGTCCATATACACTACATCTACTGGGTTCCCTTGGTCCAGTCCGGTACTTACCTCTTCATAGAAGCTGATAAAATTAGTCTGACATGATCGGTCCCTAGTAAACCCGTGCTGATACTGGGTCATGAGGTTATTCCCATGTATAGGCAATACATTTACGATCACTTGGGTCCGGTTGCGTAGAACCCCACAGATCCTGGCAACAAGGGTCCCAAAGTCCCATATAAAAGAAGGGGAAGTGAGCATATATGCCCACTGCTTCATCGACCATCTATAGAAGTGGCTATCATACTTTCTACAGCTCCATTTCCACAGGGGACTTTCAGCCCCACGTTCTTGTGGTCAAAGTTCCAGCAGACAGACCCCGAGTGATACATTTAGCATTAATCCTGTGGATAAAAGCTAATACATGTTATATATGGGACAACTCCTTTAAAGAGGACCTGGTCAAAAAGGCTAGTTTTTGCTCCAATTTTATTCCTGCAGCTCCATTTAAATACATTTTTTTAAATTCTACATACATTCCTAGGGATATGCATCTTTTCTAGCACACATTTTTATGGTCTTTACAAGATAGCATGGCTTACAGATTAATTCAGAGCAGTCTGAAGCCACGCCCCAGAGGATCACGTAAGCCACACCACCTAGGGTAAAGACTGTAAAAATTATCACAAAAAAAAAACATATCTCTGTAACTGTATGTTGGATTTAAAAAAAAAAAATTAATAAAAACTGGCCACTTTTGACCTGGTGACAAGTCCTCTTTAACATAAACTACCTAACAGATTATTTATGATGAGTTTTCTAAACCGGAAACTTACAATCCATTTTTCATATGTCTTCAGGGCACTGATATACTATTTAGACATCCACATTGCTAGAAACTTTGGACTACTTACTTTATCAAATAGACATCGAATTTTCCGGCAGATCGCCCAGATTTTCTTTGTTTCAGTTTTCTTGTCCAGCCCTCAGGAAGAGTGGGGTCTTCATACAAAGGTCCTCTATCTCTAATAACAGAGCGCCTTTGCTTTGGGGAGGCAGAGGCTTCAGCAGGCACCACGGGTGCAACCTCGGTACTTTCTGGTACCTCTGCTCTTCCCTCTTCACCGGGCTCCTCTGCCTGCTGAGCTGATGGATGTCCTTCTTCAGGTATGTCGTCATCATTCTTTTTATCCTTTTTAACTTTCTTGAGTTTAGGTGGTTTATCTTTCTGGTCTAAATCTTCCGTCTTTTCCTCCCTTAAAAATAAAAGAAGATTGGAGTTGAAACAAAATGCAGCTCACAAAATCATACGCTACCTATGGCATGGTAGTGGTATCTATCTATTCATACTTATGGTACATGGTTTGAAAATGGTTTCATTTTTTCAGCTTTATATTCTTATCTATTGGGTTTAAAAGTAGTCTAGAAAGTGAAAAACACTTTTCTGATAGAGCATCTGTGACTCACCTTACCCCATTCCTAATAAAAAATTTCTGACTCAAATGACCAGCAGGGAAGGGGCAATAAACATAGAATTAAGCCAAAAGAGAGGTTGAAGGGATCATTATACATATCGTACCTCATTGGCTGACTATTCAATTCAATAGCAAAGCTAGGTCCCTTCCATCTACGTAATGGTTGTGAGAGAGGAGGGACCTGCCTTAACTATTGACATGAGCAGTCAGCATGCCCCCCTTTATACACCACACTCAGGATGTACCCACCCTGGAGACGCTTTTCTGTTTCGAGCACAGAGCTGAAATACGAGAATAGGAACTGCAAGGACCCCAGTACATTGGTAAAGTGAATATTGGTGTAGCTTTGCTACTAATTAATCAACATCCAAGATTTATTTATTTTTTTTTAACTAAAAACCCCTTTAAATTTGATTAGAGCGGTTATCCAGCACCTCTCATTTCCACATTGGGAAGTGAAACCAATATATAATTTCCATAGCAAGATGTATTAACAAATGCTGCCCCCCCTCCCCCCCCCCCCCCCCCCCCCCCAAAAAAAAGCCCAGCAAAATTATGGCCATAAAAAAAAAACACCACAACCTGCAGTGAGAACATGGAACCTACCGTTTGCTCAAATACAAGAAAAAAATAAGAGAAGGACGGATAAAGCCACTGAACTGGCTTTTATGAAGCGCTGTGCTAAAGACTGCTGAATTTAGATTTATGAGTAAAGGAGTTTCTAATAATCATCTGCTTTAAAGACATTGGCAGAAGCACAGACTATTACTGGCAGAAGCTTTAAGTAGTTGGCATGACTGATTTATATTTGTGAGGGTATTTAGGATGCTGAACTACTCTTTGTTGGAAAACACTGGGCAAGAATGAAAAAACTAAAGCCGGATTGTCCATTTTAGGCTAGGGCTTGTGGCACAATGATATTAAGACAATGTCGAGCTACTGATAATATTCAAAGTCACACAGGAACCCAGAAAGGTGGTATTTTGGCTCACAAAGATCATATTCACTAATGTTAGCTGCTTAATATTGTTATGTTATGTCATTCCTGTGGAGCCTAAAGCCGGTCAAGTACATTAGATGGCCATCAGCCAAACGATCCTTCCTCAATAGTCATTTGAGTCGACTCTCCCATACACAGGAGCACTCCTGTATTCTTTACAAGAAAGCTGTCGAATGACACGTCCACTTATCTCCAGAACAATGTGATTGGCAGTCCTAAATCAGACATGCGCGATTAACATTTGTCCCATTAGTTGGCCCCCATATACATAAGACTGTTGGCCCAAACCATCAAAATTGTTGGGTTTGGCAAACATTAATCGAATATGTATGGAGGCCTGAAGAAGGTCAAGTAGACAAGAAACAGCCGTAGACTTCTATTGCTTGCCTGTACTTTTTTCTAACTGATTATTATTTCATAGCAAGCAATAACAAAGATTTTTCCATAACACTGAGTGCCGTCATCTTCGCTTCTACTACTTGGGTCTTTTACCTTATTTATCCCCCCCTAAGGCCTGTTTCACACCTCCTGATATTTCCAGTACTGGAAAAAACAGTACCAGAGATATCAGTGTCAGTGTGTGTCATACTTGTGGCATACATGTCGCAACCGTGTGCAGCATTAGTACGGCGGCTGGAAAGCAGTATTGTTAGCGACGTTTCCCGGCCGCTGGGTGCTGAAGACCGCTCGCATCATTCTCCCCGGCTGGCACTGCGATCAGCTGAGAATGTTGAGAGCCATAACTCAACTGATGAGTGATGGGAGTATTCATCTGCTGCCACCTGCGTTATAAAAAATACATAAAAAAAATGTCGTGGGGTCCCTCCATTTTTGACAACCAGCCTTGCTAAGGCTGGTATTCTCAGGCTGGTAAGGGGCCATGGATATGGACACACCTCCCCCCAACCTAAAAATAGCAGCCCGTAGCCACCCAGAAAAGGCACATCCATCAGATGCGCCAATGCTGGCGCTCTGCCTGGCTCTTCCCACTTGCCCTGTAGCGGTGGCAAGTGGGATAATATTTGTGGGGTTGATGTCACTTTTATATTGTCTGGTGACATCAAGCCCACGGATTAGTAATGAAGAAACATCTATAAGTCGCCTATCCATTACTAATCTTAAAGTTGTATGGTAAGTAAACACACAGAAAGTATAAAATATTTTATGTGAAATAAAAACAAAAAACACTTATTCCTTTTTATTTAAAAATGCCAAAGAAAGTTATACTCACAACGCCCATTCAGTTGAAGCCAACGTCTCCTGTAAGAAAACAAAAATAAAAAAACAAAAATATCACCTCACCCTTTGATCTCACTGAGCTGAACTGCGGTGAACTCAGTGACTTTTCCTCAAGGTGCTGAGGTCACCGCAGTTCAGCCCGCCTGGGAACACTGCCTCAGTAACCCGCGGTAACCCCGATGAGGTGACTGCTGCTCACTGAAGCTGTGCTCACAAAAGCTTATTCATCAGTGGTTTTCAGCCTAGACCAGTATTTCCCAAACTCCAGTCCTCACGGACCCCACGGGTCAATGTTTTCAGGATTTCCATAGTGTTGCACAGGTGAGACAATTCCTGATGCCTTGATGATACTTCCACTACTTGCGCAATACTAAGGAAATCCTGAAAACATGACCCGTGGGGTCCGTGAGGACTGGAGTTTGCGAAACACTGGCCTAGACGGTCGCATCTTGGCACCGTCCAGGTTGAAAACTATTTTTTCCTAGACATGGTGTGAAACAGAACGATGGACAGGTGAGGGATATTGTTTTTTTTTTATTACAGGAGATGTTGGCTTCAATGGAATGGGCGTTAGTTGAGCATAACTGTTTATTATTTTTAAATAAAAATGGAAACGTGTGTTTTGTTTTTATTTCAAATAAAAAGCTAACAGGTATAAAGGAAAAAAAAGAAAAATGCCACTATCAATTCAAATTTCTGATACTTGTCCAGCGCCCATAAAAAAAAATAAAAACACAACATGTCCAACATATACAAGTATTTGTTACAAAATGGGAACACATTTTTTTTTTTGCATTTTAGTGGTTAAAAAAAAAAGTGAAAAAAAGACACTTATTTCCTTTCTTTTTTCAATGTCACTGAAAAAAAAAAAAAAAGAATAAGACAGTGACATTTCAATAAAGTCTCATGTATCACGGAAAAAAAGGTTGCAAAAATTACTTGAAAATCTGAAATAATTTTTTCTATTTTACAAACCTATAAACTGCACGTACGAAAAAAAAAAACTAAAATGTGCCTGCGGCAGGAGCTGAGGTAAATGGTCCGATCTTGAACTGGCTAATATACTTTCACTATACTTCGTACATATTTTTTAGGAAAGAAATAGACGACTGTAGCAAAAAGCCAGCACCTTTACAGGAGACATTGGAGATTATTTTCTCCAGAAAGAGTCTGGTATGAGAGGCAAGGGCGGGTGGTTTCCATCATGGAGTATGACCTTACAGCATATTCTGCCTGCTCATACAATGAGCTACAAAAGCCATGTCCCGATTGCTTCACTTTTATGTCTGAACAATGACTTACAGAACGATATGTCACACAGCTGAAGCAGAACTTCACAGCTGTCCTGTCCGATGGACTCTGTCTGTCGGTAATAACACTCTCCTATTCAGTCCTGCTTATGGGAAAAGTGCAGCATAGATAGGATGTAATTAGATGTCCTATTTAAAATTCCGCCCCATTGTAAAATAGGCTTTTAACAATGAATAAAGTCCACTTTCTACATTTTGTACTTTCATTAGTCAACTGTTGAGTGAAACCCCTACAGGATGTGTGATTCACCTTGCAGCAATTCCTCTGAGCTTTTAAGGTACCTTCACACGAAACGACTTTGTAACGATATCGCTAGCGATCCGTGACGTTGCAGCGTCCTGGCTAGCGATATCGTTTAGTTTGACACGCAGCAGCGATCAGGATCCTGCTGTGATGTCGCTGGTCGCTGAATAAAGTTCAGAACTTTATTTGGTCGTCCGATCGCCGTGTATCGTTGTGTTTGACAGCAAAAGCAACGATACCAGCGATATTTTACACTGGTAACCAGGGTAAACATCGGGTTGCTAAGCGCAGGGCCACGCTTAGTAACCCGATGTTTACCCTGGTTACCAGTGTAAAATATAAAAAAAACAAACAGTACATACTTACATTCGCATCCCCCGCCGTCTGCTTCCCACACTGACTGAGCGCCGCAAAGTGAAAGTGAAAGCACAGCGGTGATGTCACCGCTGTGCCCTGCTACTGCCGGCGCTCAGTCAGTCAGTCAGTGCAGGATTTGTGATTTGCTATCTGATCCTGTGTGACTTTTTACACATCATTAGACCTGGAGTTCACTTTACAGGGAGCCTATCAGTGCAGTTGCCATTTGCAGTATAAGCTAATTTTTCTGTATAAATTGTCATGTTAAACTACATTAATGCGGTATAAGGACGATGCCTAAACGCTGGTCTAGTATGAGTAATTGTCTGTAACTCTGACAAGGTGTTCACAATTTACAGTCTTTCTTGTCAGCTTTAATAGGATAAAAAAACCAAGCATGGAATAGGAGAGAATGAATCTCTATAGAAGGACTTGCACCTGAAAAGCAGCGGTAAATAAAATTGCAATTTTTATAATGGGGAGGTGGGGTTTAAGAAATAGAACTTCATTTTGACAAACTTGTTTAATATAATGGGAGTAGAAAAATGTGTTTCTTGGGCGATGAGACCATGAAAGGTCTCCATATGACCCCAGGGCTGGGACTAGAGATGTGCACATATTACAAAGCCTACTGTACAAGGAATATAACAAAGTACTAGGCCACATACTGCAGGTGCCCCCATAACAGAGGAGCCTAAAGCTCGGGTAGGAACTCCGCATGAAGGAGCACTTTGCCATATATAGGGGTTGCCCACTCAGATATAAATCACAGGAGTTTTCCACATTTAGGCTAAAAAATAAAAAGCAGACCCCCAAAAGTAGCTGGTATAAAACCTATTTTAGTGGTATTTTGTGGTCTTTGAAAACTAAATTAAAAATAGAAAATGGCAGAGGTGCTTAGTTACGAGCCGTTGAGCCAAGTGATTGGCTGCAGTGGTGTTGTGAGCTGTTCACTGGATGTCACCGCTGCAGCCAAAACACAGAGATCAGAGGAGTGGAGGACCCAGGAAAGACAACTATTATCTGACTAGATGGTGGCCCGATTCTAGCGCATCGGGTATTCTAGAATATGTATGTATGTGTGTATATAGCAGTAACATAATATATAGCACAGGCCACGTAGCATATAGGAGCCATGTAGTATATAGCAGACAAATACTATGTGGCCTGTGCTATATACTATGTGGCTGCTATATACATACATACTGTAGAATACCCGATGCGTTAATACAGGGCACGCAATATATAACAGTGGCCACGCAGTATATAACACAGCCCACGTGCTATATAACACAGCCCACGTGCTATATAACACAGCCCACGTGCTATATAACACAGCCCATGTGCTATATAACACAGCCCACGTGCTATATAACACAGCCCACGCAGTATATAACACAGGCGACGTAGTATATAACACAGGCCACGCAGTATATAACACTGGCCACGTAATATATAGCACAGCCCACGCAGTACATAACACAGCCCACATAGTATCTAACACTGGCCACGTAGTATATAGCAGCCACGCGGTATATAACACACCCAAGTAGTATATAGCAGTGTGGGCACCATATCCCTGTTAAAAAAAATAATTAAAATAAAAAAATAGTTATATACTCACCCGCTGGGATCCAGCGAAGCTCTGGCGATGAACGTGGTCTGTTACCGCTGGCATTAACCCTGTGTGAGTGGTGACTGGAGGGCAGTATGCGGGCGCCGGGCACTGACTGCAGAGGAGTAGGGAGGGACTAATTCTCGGCCGGGCTGTGGCCGTCGCTGATTGGTCTCGGCAGCTGCCTGTCCTGGTTGCCGCGACCAATCAGCGACGCGGGATTTCCGTTACGGAAGTTGCAGACAGAAAGACGGAAGTACCCCTTAGACAATTATATATATATTATTTTACATGACAGGCAACTTTCAAGGCCCACTTTTCTAACAATGTAAAATCCCTTTTACCACTTCAAGATCAGGCACATTTTGAATTTTTGCTTATTGTTTTTGTACACATGGGCGCTAAAGTTCTGTTATTCAAACATATTTTGCCTAATTTTTATGCCAAATTCATATATTGGAGGGGAAGGCGTGTTGGGAACGGATATAGACTGTAGAGGTTTGTACAAACTCAGCTGCGGTTGAGGTAGGCACGGGAAGCGGTTTCAATAAAATGTCCAGGCAGTTTTAATAGAACTGCATAAACCGCTCAGGAAACCTAACAAAAGAACAGCATTTTTTCGGGCACCAAGTGACAACACAAAGTAAAAAGTCCATACAATATTGCAGGTTTGCCCGCTCAGGTTAGTGTCCAGTTCTTCATGCCTTAGCACAGACCAACACACAGGAGATCCACACATCTCCAGACCCAGACAGTGAAAGAGACACTTGGTCTCCATTTTATCTGCCCAACCACACCCCCGGGGTGGAAATATGTGAGCAGCAATCAGGGCTGTGGAGTTGGTAAGCCAAACATGACTCCGACTCCTCCATGACACTTAGGGTACTGTCACACAGTGGCACTTTGGTCGCTACGACGGTACGATCCGTGACGTTCCAGCAATATCCATACGATATCGCTGTGTCTGACACGCAGCAGCGATCAGGGACCCTGCTGAGAATCGTACGTCGTAGCAGATCGTTTGGAACTTTATTTCGTCGCTGGATCTCCCGCTGTCATCGCTGGATCGTTGTGTGCGACAGCGATCCAGCGATGCGTTCGCTTGTAACCAGGGTAAACATCGGGTTACTAAGCGCAGGGCCGCGCTTAGTAACCCGATGTTTACCGTGGTTACCAGCGTAAAAGTAAAAAAAAAAAAAACCGTACATACTCACATTCCGGTGTCCTTCAGGTCCCTTGCAGTCTGCTTCCCGCTCTGACTGACTGCCGGCCGGAAAGTGAGAGCAGAGCACAGCGGTGACGTCGCCGCTGTGATCTGCTTTCACTTTACGGCCGGGAGTCAGTCAGAGCGGGAAGCAGACTGCGAGGGACCTGGCGGACACCGGAATGTGAGTATGTACGTTTTTTGTTTTTTTTTTAACTTTTACGCTGGTAACCAGGGTAAACATCGGGTTACTAAGCGTGGCCCTGCGCTTAGTAACCCAATGTTTACCCTGGTTACCCGGGACCTCGGCATCGTTGGTCGCTGGAGAGCGGTCTGTGTGACAGCTCCCCAGCGACCACACAACGACTTTCCAACGATCACGGCCAGGTCGTATCGCTGGTCGTGATCGTTGGAAAGTTGCAGAGTGTGACAGTACCTTACATCCGATTCAGACTCCACCAAAATGGGCTCCAACTCAGACTCCACAGCCCTGACAGCACTTTCCATCCATCTCTTTTGACTGCTCATAAAACCCAGCCCTGAAATGCCTTATTAACTATCTCAGCACTATACGTGCTGGAGCATGCTTCCCCGAGGTTACATCACCGAAGCTACCAACCTCGACGATACATATATCCCCTCAAGGACCTGTCCAGCGGCCATCTTACATACCCCTCCTCTCTGCCCAAAGCTTGGGGACTTGGCACCATTTGCCATCAAACAAAGGACTCTCGACAGCATCAGCATTGCCATGCAGTTTCCCTGGTCTATGCTCTACATGGAAGTTAAAATCCTGAAGTGCTAGGAAGCACTTGGTCACATGGGCATTGTTCCCCTTCTTCTCCCTCATCCACTTCAGTAGGGCCTGGTCTGACACTATCCTGACCTTCCTACCTAAGAGGTAATACCTTAGAGTCCAACGCCCACTTGATGGCCAAACATTCCTTCTCCACTATGGAGCAATTCTTCTCACAGGATGCAAACATCCAACAATATTGGGGTGCTCTTCACTGTTCATCTGTGATAAGACAACGCACGGCCCGACATCTGACGCATCTGTCTGGACCACAAACTTCTTGGAGAAATCCAGTGATACTAGCAGTGGCTGTTTACACAGGGCCAGCTTCAGTTCCTGGAAGGCTGTCTCAGCTTCTTGAGACCACTTAGCCATAGCCGACTTTGTCCCTTTAAGGTCCGTCAAAGGGGTGGCTATCATGGCGAAGTTAGGTTAATGGCCCCCAATGCCCAGGAACGCTATGACCTGCTTCTTTGTGAGGGGTTGCGGCCAATTCTGGATCGCTTCAACATTATTTATTTGGAGCTTTATTACACCACCGGCTTATGACATAGCCCAAGTATTTAGCTTCCTCCATTCCATTGGCACATTTCTTCAGGTTTATGGAAATCCCTGCCTTCTGTAGAGTAGCAAGCATTGCATGGACTTTGCTCAGATGGCTTCCCCAATCCTGGCTGAAGATCATGATGTCATCCAGGTAAACCTCTGTGTACCTCTTGTGGAGAGTTAGGATCTAGTCCATGGTTCTCTGGAAGGTGGCTGCAGCCCCTTGTAACCCGAATGGCATCCTTGTGTACTGGAAGCATCCATCTGGCGTTGAGGAGGCAGTCTTCTCCAGGGCATCTTGGGGCATGGGAATTTCCCAGTACCATTTTGTGAGGTCAAGGGAGGTAATGTACCGGGCTGTCCATAGCCTTTCAATCAATTCGACATGGGTCATTGGGTACGTATCAAACTTAGACCTCATTCAGCTTTCTATAGTTATTGCAAAACTGCCATTCTGAATCTGGTTTCGACACTAAGACTATGGGACTGGACCAGCCACTCTTGGACTCTTCATTAACCCCCAGGCTCAGCATCTGCTTCACCTCTTTCGATATCACCTCTCGGCGTACTTCGGGAATCTGATACGGCTTCAAATTTACCTGGATATGAGGCTCCGTCCGAACCTCATGCTCGATGATTCTAGTACAACCTGGTAGTTCCGAGAACAGGTCTCTGTTCCGATGTAGCAACTTTCGGCATTATTGCTTTTGGGCACGTGACAGCGTCTCTGCCACCTTAACCTCTTCCACGTCAGCTTCAGACTTAGCCACCAAATACGGAGCTTCCACAGGCTCTCTATCTTGCCATGGCTTAATCAGGTTGACGTGGTAAACCTGGTAGGGCTTCCTTCTCCCTGGTTGGTCGACTTTATAGTTGATGTCGACAACCTTTTCAACTACTTCAGAGGCCCTGCCACCTGGCCAGGAATTTGCTCTCCATCGTAGGTACCAGCACCAGTACCCAATTCCCTTGCTGATCTATGGTGCACCTTCGACTGTGCCTCTTGTGCTTTGAGGTGTGTTTTCATGATGGGCATCTCTCTTGCATCTGGGCCACATGTCGATTACACTCCGGTATGTCTCCTTTGCTACGTCCAGGAGCCCACAGGGATGTCGGCCATACAATAGTTCAAAAGGGGAGAATTCAGTAGAGGCTTGTTGGACTTCTCTGATGGAGAACAGAAGGTATGGCAGTAGATAGTCCCAGTCTAGGCCGTCCACTATGACCTTCTTTATTATGGCCTGAAAGGTTTTATTAAACCTTTCTACCAAGCCGTCTGTGGATGATAAAACTGTGGTCCGGAGTTGTGTGATTTGTAGTGTTTTGCACAATTCCCTCATCACCTTTGACATGCATGGGGTTCCTTCATCCGTTAGGATCTCCTTAGACAACCCCGTTTTCCACTGTATTCCAAACTATTATGCACAAAGAGTTTAGGAGTGATAAGGTTAGAATTTTTTTGTCATTTAAACTCATTGATGGTGATGTATGTCAGGGCTCTTTATATCACTGAAAGCAATTGCAGATACCTATGCAAATTAGTTTGGCAGGTGTGTCCAAATAAAGGCAAAACTACTTAAGAAGGCTGTTCCACATTATTAAGCAGCCTACATTTTTGGCCAAAATGGGAAAGAAAAAGGATGTGTCGGCTGCTGAGAAGCAACAAATTATGGAGTATTTAGGTCAAGGCATGACTACAATCAACATTGCGAAGACACTTCATCGTGATCATCGCACAATCAAGATGTATGTAACTGATTCCCAGCACACATGTGTGCGTGCTGATAAGGAAAAATTGAGGACTCTTTCCAACAGGCAATTGCGTAAGGTTAAAAGAGCAGCTGCAAAAATGCCTTGTCATAGCAGCAGACAAGTTTTTGAAGCTGCTGGTGCCTCCAACGTCCCCAGAACAACAAGATGCAGGGTCCTTCAGAGGTTTGCAGCTGTGAGTAAGCCATCCTGTCGACCACCTCTATCCACTGCACCCAAGCAGAAACGGCTCAAGTGGGCCAAACGATACATGAAGACTGACTTCCAAACTGTTTTGTTCACCGATGAGTGCCGTGCAACGCTCGATGGTCCAGATGGATGGAGTGGAGGATGGCTGGTTGATGGACACCCCATGAAAACACGGCTAAGGCGCCAACAAGGAGGAGGTGGAGTAATGTTTTGGGCTGGAAACATGGGGAGAGAGATTGTCGGCCCCTTTATAATCCCTGAAGGGGTAAAGATGAACTCCATAATCTATGTGGAGTTTCTAAAACAACACTTCCTGCCATGGTTCAAGAGGAAGAACCGTGCTTTCCGCAGCAAGATCATTTTCATGCATGATAATGCACCATCTCATGCTGCAAAAAACACATCTGCATCTCTGGCTGCTATGGGCATAAAAGAGGACAAACTTATGGTTTGGCCACCATCTTCCCCGACCTCAACCCCATTGAGAACCTCTGGAGCATCATCAAAAGGAGTGTCTATGATGGCGGGAGGCAGTTCACATCTAAGCAACAGCTCTGGGAGGGTATTCTGTCCACATGCAAAACAATTGAAGCAGAAACCATCCAAAAACTGACAAATTCAATGGACGAGAGAGTTCAGAAGCTTTTTTCGAACAAGGGGTCCTATGTGCAAATGTAACATCACCTAGAATAAAGTTTTCACTTGAAAACGGTTTGTTTTCATTTTGTAATAAGCTGATAATGCTTATAACTTCACAATTGACCATTTGTTCAAAATAAAAAAAAAAGGTTGAAAACTCTGCTGTGCATAATAATTTGGAACATGCATTTTGAGTGTTTATTTTAAAAAAAAAAAGATACTGTTTTCATAGGCAGTTTGTTCCAAAACATTGCAATTACACTAGAATAGTAGATGACTGGAAAATAACAATGACTGCAATTCAGATAGGTAATTTAGAGAAAATATGATGAAATATTATTTGCATAATAATTTGGAACACAGTATAGAGAAGATGTAGACCAACTCCTGGGCTATACACTTGTCAGAGAAGTTTCGCAGTGATACGGCCTCCAGGTACAGTATAATCCAGTACTACCAGGACATACTGTTGCCCTCTGGCAGACTTGACAAGTGGTCCCACTAGATCCATGGCTATGTGATCAAATGGCACCTCAGTGATAGGCAACGGCACTAAGGTGCTACAGAAGTGAGCCACTGGGGAGGTCAGCGGCAGGTGGGACATGAACTACGATAATTGACGATTTCTCGGTGACAACTGGGCCAATAGAACCTCTGGAGGATCCGTTCCTGGGTTTTTCGACACCCAAATGACCACCTAACACGTGAATGGGCCATGTCTAACACCTTGCATCTGTATGGCCGTCACCAGTAACTGCTTAGTTATCTCCCCCACGTTGTTGACTTTCACTCCTGAAGTCGCACTTTCACCCAGGACATGCGGTACCACTGTCCATCAGGATTCGTGCCCACATTCTCCACCAATTGTAGAGGTTTGTACTCATTGAGGTAGGCACAGAAATGCCCTTTTAACTCTCTCTATACGTGGTGGAGCATGCTTTTCCGGTCTTACATAACCGAAGCTACCAACCTTGATGACCCTTCCCTTAAAGACCTGTCCGGCGGACATCTTACATGACAGAAAAAGTAAAAAAAAAAAAAAAAAAAGGCATACATGTCTGTTTTTCCATGTTTCTGATTCCTTTTAAAACCACAGAGTACCACGAAAATGCATTATTTCCAATATGTATTTCCTTTAATCAGGGGAGCAGCTAAAAACAGTCTGGCAGTGGCTTTCTTCTGCTGTTTTAATTGTCTTATTCATTTTTTTCCACAGTGTCCCCCATAAGATTGTAAAAGACCTTGGGGGGGGGGGGGGGGGGGTATTTTTAGCACTAAAATACGTATCTTGTAACTGGGGCTGGCATGTCAGCCGCAGTTACAGAGCAAATTCAGCCTCCTGTCTGCTCTGTAAAGTTGATCAGGGTCTGCTTAGACCCAGAATCTCCTGTCCCTAATCACACCTAACATGAACACTAGGACAGAATGAGGATTGTTTTTCCTTTATAAAAACTCTATATACAGCAGAGAACCAATATTGAGAACAACATCCTCCAACAACAAAAATGATCATAACTATTAAATTTTATTGGCAGATAAAGATCTATACACAGCAACTTCTCAACGGCGCTTATACAGCGATCGGGAAGGTAGAAATGGTAATAAACTCCCTGCCTTCTCTACGGGGAGTCCTTCCAGTGTGATTTACAGACCACATTATGGAAAAAATATACTGTATTTTTCAGACTATACAAAAATGTGGAGGAAAATGGGTGGTGCGTCTTATAGTCTAGATATCCCTAATCTGGCTGTGGTGGGGAGGTGGTGGAGCAGCAGTGGCGGTTCACAGAAGGCTGCAGCCAGCAGCTGCAGATAACTCCTGTGCCTGCTGCTAAAGAGAAATGAATATTCACTCCTTTCCACGCCCATGGGCCGGCAATTGAGTGTGACGGCTACTTAATGCAATGAATACTCACTGCATTCCACTCCAATAGGCATGGAATGCAATGAATTTTCCTTCCCTTTCATGTAAAAGCCTGGCAACTGCAGTAACCCGGCGGCTGGCACTGTGCTCGCTAAAGACCAATGAACACTCACTGCGCTCCACGCACACATTCCCAGTGTGGAGAACAGTGAGTATTCAGGCAGCTGTCCTTGGCAGCTTGTAAGCTGCGCATGATGTCCCTGCCATGTCTTATGATCCGGGTGGTCTTATAGTCTAAAAAATAAAGGTAATTGCTTTACTTTTGGCTAGAGCAAAAAAATGTACATGCAGCGGAAGCATTAAGATATCTTTTAGCAAACAAAAACTTATGTCTTTGCAGGTGATTGCTGCAGAAAACAGCATTACCACAAACCACACACACACCAGAGGTAACTTGCAAAAGGCAAACAACAAACTAACAGTACTGGCAGAGTAAGGCAAAAGTAAAAAAAAAAAAAAAAATAGCAACAAATCTTTAACATTTTTTAAGCTGTGAAATTTCTATGAGTCTGAAGGAGTCAGTGAAAAAAAAAGTTCAATGTCAATTAGGTGGCGACCCAGCTTACAGTGAGACGCAAGCACATGTTTACAGGGATTCTGAAATTATTTAATTTCCTAAGGAGGTGTCTTCAATCTAAATATATGTATATTACTCATATATACACACATGATCAAAACATTCACATTTAGCTTTGTAGGAAGATATATCTGAAAAAAAATCTAATACATGCCATAAATTTAAGATCTGAGGGTCTGTGCTGTCCTGAGCAATAGACCATAATGGCATTTTGGATTTTTGCTCTCTTGCACAGCATTATTTCCAAATATAGAATTGGGTGGCATTTATGAAGAGTACATGAAAAAAACAAAAAAAAAACAGCCATGATAACAAACCTACTAGCCAGTTTCTCTTTCACTTTAACATCATGGCCTACAGATGTAATGATGCTTTGATGGATCAAAGCGGTGGCTGAAGGACTCTACTGACTGATAAGGCCCATCGGGGTACAAACATTTTGATGGGAAGAGTATGTTGAGCTATTCCTGCAGTCTAGTGACAACTGACATGAAGAGTTAAGAACAATTTTTGTACAAAGCTACATTATAGTGCCATAGAATATTTATGAGGCCAAATAGAAAAAAAAAGTGCACCCGACCCATCCAATCCATAAGTATCTTATATCCTAAATCTGGTGCTATGGGACGAGTATCAGTGACCACCACATGCAATATGCCTTTTCGTAATTCAGCCATGTAATAGGCCATATCAGACAGTTACAGGGAACCTGTCACCCCCAAAATGGAAGGTGAGCTGAGCCCACCAGCATCAGGGGCTTATCTACAGCATTCTGGAATGCTGTAGATAAGCCCCCGATGTATCCTAAAATATGAGAAAAAGAGGTTAGATTATACTCACCCAGGGGCAGTCACGGTCCCATCCGATGGGTGTCGCAGGCTGGTCCGGGGCCTCCCATCTTCATCAGATGACGTCCTCTTCTTGTCTTCACGCTGCGGCTCCGGCGCAGGTGTACTTTGTCTGCCCTGTTGAGGGCAGAGCAAAGTATTGCAGTGCGCAGGTGCTGGGCCTCTCTGACCTTTCCCGGCGCCTGCGCACTGCAGTACTTTGCTCTGCCCTCAACAGGACAGATAAAGTACGCCTGCGCCGGAGCGTGAAGACAAGAAGAGGACGTCATCGTAAGAAGATGGGAGGCCCCGCACCGGACCCCAACGCCCATCATACCGGGACTGCCTGCCCAGGTGAGTATAATCTAACCTCTTTTTCTCATCTTTTAGGATCTATCGGGGGCTTATCTACAGCTTTCCAGAATGCTGTAGATAAGCCCCTGATGTTGGTGGGCTTAGCTCACTTTTGATTTTGGGGGTGACAGGTTCCCTTTAAATGAGTTGAGATATTTAAAAACATCATCACAATAAAGACAACCATTTCTTACATGTGGGTTTTGATCTGATCAGATCTGCAGCAGATCTCAATCTTATTGCAAAGGGCGAAACTAGAAATTAATTCTGTACAAAGAATTGACATGTAGGGGAAAAAAAAGAAAACTGCACAGCATAGCAATTCTTCGCACTGAAAATTTCCAAAAAGTATAGACAGTACGGTGTTAAGTTGCAAATTCATGTGGAAAATCTATATCTATACTATATGTGCAAATAGCGTAAAAAGTTACTTCTCTGGCAGTAGTAGAAATTTTGCTAATGTTGTGACTTTTAAAAAATCTGCTTTCCATCTCTCTGGAAACTTTCTAAAAATGCAGATTTTTTTTTTACAAAAGCCTATTGTTTGTTGGGTCTTCTTGGTGTGAAGAAATATGCTGCACTGTGTGCTTCAAACACAAAGAATCTGAAGCCCGCCTGACCAGGTTGGAGTCGGTAAGCCAAACCACCGACTCCAACTCTGACTCCTCAATTTCCCTGACTTCCGACTCCACAGCCCTGGTCACCACTGAGCATGTACATAAAGTGCAGCACAGATTTATAGATCAGGAATACAACAGACATTTTATAACTTTCCAAAATTATTCTGAAAACATTTACTTAACATCCTGCATGGAACTACTGAACCCAATTTATTACATATATCAGGAGTCGGTAACTTTTATACCGACTCCAACTCAGACTCCACCAAAATGGACACCGACTCTACAGCCCTGGCAGCCTCTTTGTCAACTGTATTGTGTTACTAATGACCAAATCTTTGTGGCCTTAAAATGACTGTGAACAAAGTATAGTAAGATATATATTGCATGAACTCACATTAATATAACAAACTAAAGAGCATACTATCCCCATATAATCTCTTTTTGAAAATGGCCTAGCTGATTTGGTCTCCTCATCCTTCCTAAAAGGGTCTGCTTTTTTTTTTTACTACCAGAAACAGCGCCACATTAGGCATGGGCTGTGTATGTGGAATTGCAGCTTCTGCTTAGTAATGTAAATGGGGCTGGTGTACAATCCAGACACAGCTTATGGACACAAAACACAGTCCGTTTTTTATCATCTTGGAAAAGCCTTTAGGCACCATAATAATATTCCTCAGCCATGTTTCAATAGTGATAATTTCATACATTTCTTTTTTAATTTAAATAGGTTTTTATTAAGAATAAACAAAAACATTACATATCAATCACCTTTCAATTGGTTACATACAAATTTCCTCATTTTCCAACGACCCCAACAATCCCCCCCCCCCCCCCCCCCAAGGACAGCTCAACTCTATTGGAACTTCTATATCTGGCATTAATGACTCTCCATCCCACTTATCTCAGTTATGACCGCTTAAACGTCTAGTAATTTCCACCATTCAAAGGCCCTCAGCCACCCATTCCTTTACCCACTATCCCAACTGAATCCATGGAGACCACATTTTATCAAACGTTTCTATTTTCCCGCGTCTCTTGTAAACCCCCTTTTCCAGTTCGAGACCATGTTTTACATATTGAAGGAATTCTCTCCTAGCAGGCGGATCCTCCTTAATCCAGTTCCGTGCTATCACTTTCCGAGCCATATATAATAGCCTAGCGATTGCTATCTTCCAGGCGTTATCCACTCCAATTTCATCCATATATCCCAGTAAGCACACAATCGGATCTCTCGGAACCCTACATCTATACGCACCTTCCACTCTACTCAGAACCACCAACCAAAAAGCAGCCAGTCTTGGACACGTCCACATCATATGATATATTCCTGCATTCTCAGTCCTACATCTCGGGCACTCAGAGTCGGCACGCAACCCCGCTTTGTGCAAAATTTCCGGAGATTTATAGACTCTATGCAAAATGTATAGCTGCGACAGCCTGTACGGCTCGCTTAATGAAACTCGTGGAACCCACTCCAACACCGACTCCCAGGTTTCATTCTCCATTGGGCCTAGATCTCTCTCCCATTTAGCTCTCGCTTTTATAGGAAAATCCAACAAATGTGTATGCAATAGGTCTTTATACAGAGTGGAAATAACTCCCCTTGTAGTCCCGTCACCACATACATATTCCAATACTATGTCTTCCTGAATTCTAATTCCAGCGCCCCTGTTTTGAACTCCAAAAGCGTGTCTCATCTGAGTATATTGATATTCCCCAGAGGGTCTTAGCCCAAATTCTCCCTGCAACTGGGAAAATGATTTTAATACTCGTTGTTGGACTATCTGACTAACATAACAGATTCCCTTAGCCTGCCACTCCGTCAGCACCCCCAGAGCCGCAAATTCCACTAAATTATTATTAAGCCATAGCGGTGTGAATCTAGTCAAGCCCGTAACCCCCCGAATATGCTTCAATCTGTTCCACAACTTACTTATCAGAAACATGGTTGGATACAATTTCCCCAAAGCTCCCAAGGAGCTATCCTCCAAACACTGCACCACCGGGCGTCTGTTTGTCACCCCCTCCATCAATTTTTGTACCGCACTGGAAGACGCCACCCGCGCCCAGCCCTTCAAATGCTGACTCTGGGCTGCAAGAAAATATAGTTCGGGGTTGGGCAGAGCCAAACCACCATCTTCCTTGGGTCGCTGAAGCGTCTCCAGGTTAATACGTGAGTATTTCCTCCCCCATATCAAACTTCTAAAAAGGGCATTAATCTGACGAAATTTCCCACGTGGGACCCAAACTGGCGCGTTATGAAGGACATATAGTATTTTGGGCATCAGCACCATTTTAATAAGATTAACCCTTCCTACCACCGATAAGTGTAGCTTATTCCACGCATCCACTTTTGCCTTTAGCACTCCCATGACAGGAGTCAAATTCCTATGTAAATACTCCGTAACTGGCACCGAAATCCATATCCCAAGATATTTAAAATGAGATGCCACCTTAAGCCGCCCCTCTCCCAATAACTCATTCACATTCTCTCCCACCCCATCTACCTTAAACAAAACCGATTCATCCCAGTTTATCGTCAGCCCCGACCAGGAACCAAATCTCTCAATGATCTCAATGGCCCCTCTCAAGGAGTCATCTGGGTCAGCCAAAAACAATAAAACATCATCCCCATACAACGCTATCTTTTCCTCAACCTTCCCATATTTAAACCCAGGGACCCCCTCAGATTGCCGAGTCAATTTCATACATTTCTATATCTATATGAAGACAATTACTTATTTCATTTCACTTCATTGCTACATGCTGCTGTTTTATGCAATGTAAGAAAAATTACGGTTCTTGCCCCTTGCTCCCTCCACACTCCAGATGTCTTAGCTGGTGGCTTTCAGCAGGAATGCACGATTACTAAAATTCACTTACCGGTACAACAAAACTGGAAATGTGAAAACCCATTAGTAATATCCTCGCACATTACCACATAAGATTGCATAACAATAATCCAGACTGAGCAGGGAAAGCAGTATACGATCAATACCTATACCGAGCAAATCTAAATACTAAATGCCATTCAGATAAGAGTTCATCAGCAGCAGCAAAAATGAATTCCCAAGCAAAAAGGAGATCGACATGATTGCGGCGTTTCTAAACTGAAATAATTTAAAAAAATGGGATTAAGAAAAAAAATTAAACTAGTTGGCCGTTACGAAATTTTCACACATTGGTTGTCGGGGGCGCAGGCAATTTCAGGAAAATCAAGCTGGTCAAATGTTAATGTATTTAATGAGATGATGAACACAGAGAGGTATTTATATATGTAGATTGGTAATACAATAAATTGGTTTGATAAGTAGAGGCTAAAAAATGTCTTGAGGTAGTGCTGCCACCTGCAGGTCATTGTTTTTTTCTGCAGGTTTCTGAAAATGAATGTTTAAACTTTATTGATCAAATCGTGAATGTGTGGTTTGTTTGTGTCTTTTCTTGCTGAAGGGGGGCAAGTTTACCTTTCAAATGGTGTATTACTTGTGTGTGTGGGGCGAAATAATCACCGAAAAAGCAGTGCATGTTTACAAATGTGTTTGCATATGTGACTCACCTGCAGTGAAGTGTGCAATCCTCCAATGTGCCTGAAATCGTCTGGGCAAGGAGTTCCTCAAGCTGGAATGCCCCCAAAGGCAAATGTTAGGATTTGTTTGTGATGTCTGTAAGCAGCTTTGTGGTAGTGTGCTTTGGGGTAGTGTGGTGCCACCTGCAGGTCATTTTTCCTTACTGCAGGTTTATGAAAATTAATGTTTAAACTGTATTTTGTGATCACTTCGTGGATGTGTGGTTTGTCTGGCTATTTTCTTGCTGAAGGGGGCAAGTTTACCTTTCAAATGGTGTATCATTTGTATGTGTGGGTGCAGTATGAATGGAGATACAAAGTAATCACCGAAAAAGAGTGTCTAGAAATAATTTATAAGGATGATGCAATTCATATACAGCTTACAGGACAAGCTACATATGTTTATCACTATACACAAGAAAAACGGATGACATTTGGACATTTAACACAGGACGAAAAACAGAGCTTAAAAACAAAAAAATTCAGTTTTTTTGCAAACGAGAAAA
This sequence comes from Ranitomeya variabilis, assembly GCF_051348905.1. Lineage (NCBI taxonomy): Eukaryota > Metazoa > Chordata > Amphibia > Anura > Dendrobatidae > Ranitomeya > Ranitomeya variabilis. Next base: position 220,932,777 of record NC_135233.1, on the reverse strand, counting down.
AGCACTGACTTGGCCTAACATTTTCTGGCATCCAACTACATGAGCTCAAAGGCAATGTGCCAACTAGGTGGATCAGTCTCCCTGTTGAGCAGGCAAAATGATTTTGGTCAAAATCCGCATTTCTGTTCCTAGAGGATTTTGAAAGCTAGGCTGGAGTCACACTAGCGTATGGCATGCGATGAGAGAGCATTGGATGCGATATGCTAATGACCCTCGTCTCCTGCGAGCGGGAACCGAGTGTCATGCTACTGTGCTCCGATCCTCTCGCACAGCTGCAGAGGAGGCGAAGAAAGTAATTTCTCCATCTCCTCCGCTGTCGGTGTATATTGCACCGCACTCGGATGATATCTGCTGTGCGTCACTCGTACCCATAGACTTACATGGGTGCAAGTAAGCCGAGACTTGGCAGAGTCTCTATCCCAATCACAGCATGCTGCGATTCTTCTCGCATGCCAGTTCTTCATGACAAAATAATCGCAGATATGAGCTGCCCCATAGAGTAACACTGGGCTGTATATACAGTATTAGCAATGTGAACGTATGCCAACATTCACACAATGCAGAAACAATCCACAGCATGCTGATTTATGCTGCAGCAATTTTTGCAGATTTCCAGGATGAAATGTGCAGAAACACCTCTGTATTTCTGCAAGGAATGTACGCTAAGTTTACAGATCACAGTCATGTTTTGCTGAAATTATACAGAATCTTTCCCAAGAAAACCATAAATCACTTGGCTCAGCTGACAGGTTCCCTTTATATATTTTAGATTTCTGAAACATAATATTTTGCATTCTCCGATTCGTCAGACAGAAGTGATTTCTCAGAACCTCACGAACAGCTGACATTGAACCGTTATTCACATCGTGTGGTTCAGAACAAGGACTCCTCCAATGCTATAAGTATTCACCACACAAGCAGTTTGCCCATGCATGAGTTTTATGCCTGCGCTGAAGGAAGAAGGTGGCAAGAAAGCTTCCGACAGTCACCAGAGACTCCCACCTTCTCATCTGGAGCAGACAGAATTGGAACTTACTTCCCTGCTCCTCAAAGCTCAGCAATAGACTTTGGTTTATGGACAGGAGAGGTAAGTTTCACAGGAGCCCAAAAGAGGTACATGGCGATATAATTGTACTAGTATTTTACCATTAAAGCTAATTAACTTTTTTATTAGGAAAAAAAGACGAGAAAACAAAAACTGCTCCAAAAGTGTAAAGCAAACACCCCCATCCAACTACCCCCCTCCCCCAATTTTAGTAACACACATACAGGCATTTTCAAGCATTAGAGGCTTTTTTAACATGCATTTTATTCTGGCCTGTGCAGTTTTCAAATTCCTATATAGAAGCATATGAGAAATAATAGCATTTCAGGAGCAGGCTGCATTTGTCAAAAAATAAAAACACGACTTCCGCCATCTAAAAGCAAAGCGTACTGCATTTTTAAAGAGAACTTGTCATTAGGGTTATGCATATTAAAACTAACGGTATGCCTATATTTGCACTGTAAGTGTGTAGTCAGACGGCCACATTACTCACGCGAGGGACGCATCTCAATTCTTGAACTCTCCTGATCTGATTGCATCCTTATGCGGATCTAAAACACACATTTCAGTAAAGAAATCCGTAGCCTGGTTGCTTAATGATCATCATTAGAAGTTTTGGTCTCCGTACACTGGAGCGGGACTGTGGGTAGGGTCTTCAGCTCTGCCACGGCCCCTCCCTGCCTCTGGTGTCTTAATTCTCTTATATAACCCCTTTCCGACCTTGGGTGTAATAGTACGCCGACGTCGGACTCCCTCCCTCCGGCGGTGAGCTCACATCTTTCCTGGCACATGTCAGCTGTTTTGAACAGCTGATATGTGCCTGGAACAGCCGCAGGTGAAATAGCAATCCACCCGTGGCTATTAACCTGTTAAATGCCACTGTCAAACGCTAGCAACTGAATTTAACATGCATTTCCGGCAATCGCGCCGGAAATCCGCCCACCGATGGGTTGGCGTGAAAACCAGAGGTCTCCTGGAGACCTCTATGGTTGTCACTGCCGGATTGTTATGAGCACTGCCCGGAGGTCGGCGCTCATAGCAAGTGAGGTATTCTGCTACATGCAGGTTATCTGATCATCGCCTGCATCTAGCAGAGCTGATCAGGTTATGGCAGCTTCTAGTCTCCCATGGAGACTATTGAAGCATGCCAAAAGTGAAAAAAAAAATGTTTTTAAAAATATTTTAAAAAATAACAATAAATATAAAAGTTCAACTTTTCCCCCTTTCGCCCCATTCAAAATAATAATAATCAAAAAAATTAAACATACACATATTTGGTATCGCTGTTTTCAGAATCGCCAGATCTATCAATAAAAAAAGGATTAACCTGATCGCTAAACGGCATAGCGAGAAAAAAGTAAAAACGCCAGAATTACATTTTTTTGGCCGACACGACATTGTATTGAAGTGCAATAACCAGCGATCAAAAGATCGTATCTGCACCAAAATAGTATAATTAAAAACGTCAGCTCGGCGCACAAAAAATAAGCCCTCACCTGACCAGAGATCACGTAAAATGGTGACGCTACGGGTATCGGAAAATGTCACAATTTTTTTTTAACGTTTGGCATTTTTTTAACCACTTAGATAAAAAAGAACCTAGACATGTGTATGAACTTGTAATGACCTGGAGAATCATAATGGCAGGTCAGTTTTAGCATTTAGTGAACTTAGTAAAAAAAAAGCAAAACAAAAAATAACTGTGCACTTTTTTGCAATTTCACCACACTTGGAATTTTTTTCCCGTTTTCTAGTACATGACATGATAAAACCTATGGTGTCGTTCAAAAGATCAACTCGTCACGCAAAAAATAAGCCCTCATATGGCTATATAGATGGAAATATAAAAGAGTTATGGCTCTGGGAAGAAGGGTAGCAAAAAAACAAAAACGCGAAACCAATAATACCTCCGATCATGAATGGGGCTAAATTTTGCACCTGTGCCATCCTAGCCGTGGGTGGTGTTTGCACAGATTGATCTCACAGTTGGCTTCAGTAAAATAGCTATAATTTATGCCACCTTTTCAACATTTTTGCACAACTACTGGAGGGAGAATCCACCGTTAACGTGTGTCCAAGCATACAGGGTTTTATAGACCCATAACATATTTTACAAACACCTAACAGGATAAAATATGCGTGCAAATCCTAGTAATAGGAGGCAAAATTGCAAAGTTGATGATTTTTACAAGCAATTTGTAATTTCCCCCATTTCTAAGAAATTCAGATAACCTCTTTAACTACTACTTGAGAAGAATGGAGCCTGGGAAAACTAAATGTTACGTGAGGAGACTCATCTATATACATTGTTATATAATGTATGATATCATATGTTATATAATGTATGATATCATACAAGTCTATAAGAAAAAAAAAAAGTATGAAAGTTCTACATCCAAAGGGTGGTGAAGTCCTTGGATGCTGCCAAAGGATTTAACAGTGTAGAATGGAGTTACCTGTGGGCAGTTTTGAAAAAGATGGGCTTTGGTCCTCACTACATTGCTTTAACCAGGCTGTTCTATCACTCCCCAGTTGCTAAAATTCGAGTGAATGGCCAACCCTCTTAAGACTTTTACATTACAGAGGGGCACTAAACAGGGATGTCCATTGTTGCCCTTTCTATTTACCCTGGCCATTGAACCCTTGGTGCGTCGCCTAAGGCTACTTTCACACTAGCGTTAACTGCAATACGTCGCAATGCGTCGTTTTGCCGAAAAAACGCATCCTGCAAAAGTGCTTGCAGGATGTGTTTTTTCTGCATTGACTAACATTAGCGACGCATTTGCGACGCATTGACACACGTCGCAACCGTCGTGCGACGGTTGCGCCGTGTTGTGGCGGACCGTCGGCTGCAAAAAACGCTACATGTAACGTTTTTTGCTGCCGACGGTCCGCTTTCTCCGACCGCACATGCGCGGCCGGAACTCCGCCCCCACCTCCCTGCACTTCCCCGCACCTCACAATGGGGCAGCGGATGCGCTGGAAAAATGCATCCACTGCCCCCGTTGTGCGGCGCAGAGAACGCTAGTGTCGGTAACCTCGGCCCGACGCACTGCGACGGGCCGGGCCCGACGCTAGTGTGAAAGTAGCCTAAGAGAGTCAAGAGATTTTACTGGGTTTAAATGTAGAGAAATAGAGGAAGGAGTGAGATGCAAATGATATGCTGCTTTTTATAGATAACTTCCTTAATCAGTCCAATAACATCAAACATAACAGAATTCGGAAGGTTGTCAGCTTTATTAATTATTTGGAATACCGTAAATCTGTCCTGATGCCAGTAGATCCTATGCCCCATTCTCCAATAGTGGAACAATCTCAGTTACAAATTGTAGACAAGTTTAAATACTTGGGATTAAGTGCTAGTACCAAGCCTAAAGAATATGTATGCAAATTGCCTCTTCAGAAAGAGGACTTGAACTCTATAGCGCCACTTGTTGGAAGTAAAGAATATGTAACATTAAACAAAGACCCTTTTGTTAGATAAATTTAGAACTAAGGTTAACGCATGGTCCAAACTCCCGCTATCAGTTGTAGGTGGAGGAAATCGTATCATGATGATCCTTATGCCACAATTATTATATGTGCTACATAACGCTCCATGTTGGCATCCTCCCCCCATATTTCATAAAGTACAGACAATGTTCAGAGAATTAATATGGGGTAAACAGCACGCTCAAATAAAACTACAAGCTTTCTAACATAATAAGGAAAAGACACTACAGATCCATGGCTGTATTTTATTGCATCCCAATTACAACACCTCCATGGACGGACAAATCGGTGCTCTTATTTTACAGAATATGAAATGGGCCTCACCTTTGTGTCTTCTGGAGCCTGTCTGGATTCCCTAGCAACCAGACAACCCCCACATGTACTTATGCTGGCTAACAGATGTAAATCATTCAGCTGCGGCAATAAAAACTAAATTTCCAAGAAGAAAAAAATGGCCGACACTGTCGGGCAGCGTGTGACGTCACTGACCTATGGAGCCTTAGTAACGCACTCCTTCATCAGGGTTACCGCCCATTGTTTAATGCTCCATATATAGAAACTCTGCATATACCCCGCTGCGCACTCCACCCTCAATTCAATTACACCCTCATATCTGCTTGTAGCTGCCAAACCAGGAACGGCACTTATGTATTATCCCTCTATATAAAAGGGAAGATTTCTAATCTATATATATAATTGTCTAAGGGGTACTTCCGCCTTTCTGTCGGCAACTTCCGTCATGGAATTCCCGCGTCGCTGATTGGTCGCGCCAGCTGCCTGTCATGGCTGCCGCGACCAATCAGCGACAGCCACAGTCTGATTAGACCCTCCCTACTCCCCTGCAGTCAGTGCCCGGCACCCGCTCCATACTCCCCGCAGTCACGGCTCACACAGGGTTAATGCCAGCGGTAACGGACCGCGTTATGCCGCGGGTAACTCACTCCGTTACCGCTGCTATTAACCCTGTGTGACCAAGGTTTTACTATTGATGATACCTATGCGGCGTCAATAGTAAAAACATCTAATGTTAAAAATAATTTAAAAAAAATAAAAAATCATTATATACTCACCTTCTGCCGCCTTTCCCTCTCCTCGCGACGTTCCGGTGCCAAGGATAGTATGCCAGAAGGACCTTCCATGACGTCACGGTCATGTGACCGCGACGTCATCACAGGCCCTGCGCCTGCGCGAGAAGGACCTGCCAAGACGTCACGGTCATGTGACCGCGACGTCATCACAGGCCCTGCGCGAGAAGGACCTGCCGTGACGTCACGGTCATGTGACCGCGACGTCATCACACCCTGGGACCGGAAGCTGCAGCCTGCACCGAACACAGGCGACAGAACTACAAGGGGCTCATCGGAAGGTGAGTGTATGTTTATTTTTTAACCTGTGACATACATGGCTGGGCAATATACTACGTAGCTGGGCAATATACTACGTCACTGGGCAATATACTACGTGGCTCTGTGCTGTATACTACGTGGCTGGGCAATATACTATGTGGCTCTGTGCTGTATACTACGTCGCTGTGCAATATACTACGTGGCTCTGTGCTGTATACTACGTAACTGGGCAATATACTATGTGGCTGGGCAATATACTACGTCACTGGGCAATATACTACGTGGGCTGTGCAATATACTACGTGGCTGGGCAATATACTACGTCTGTCAGAACTCTGAATATTTTTTATTACCTTTTTGTGCATTACTGCCCTTTTCCAAGATAGCGTCTTTGGTCTCATGTGCACTGTGTCTTCCTGCTATAAAACTCCACCCCAGCCTTCAGTCTGTGCTAGAGTATTCTGCCTTGCATCCAGCTCCTGACTTCTGGTGACTCCCTGGCTATATACCTGCTCCTGTGAACCTGTGGGGTTATCCTGCTACTCTGCTCTGAGTTCCTGCTGCATACACCAGTTCCAGTAATCCTCCTTCATCTGCTGCTCGTGTTTACTCCCATCTGCATTTGCTGGACATGTAAGCTGTTTCTACTCTGCAAGAACCTGAGACAGTTACCCAGACCTCCCTGGTTGAGCTAAGATATTGTTTGAACTGCCTTATAAGCATATCTATCTGTGTTTTGGACTAAGCAAGGACTTATTTGTGTCAAGTATCCTCAAGAATAATTGTGCTTCATAGACTTTCTGCGTGATTGCATTTTCCTCTGAAGTTTCCTATAGACTGCTGAGCTGCATTTGATATTTCCACCAAGTGTTGTGGACTTGAGTTTCTCTCTGCACCTGTTTGAATCACCGTGTGATAATATGGACTTTACCACTTATAAAACTGTGTCCTGTAGTTGTCTTGTTCCACGCAAAGAGTCTCCTGAGTTATCCCCTATAAATATTACAGGATACTCTAGCCTAAAAAAAAAAAAGAAAAAAAGGAGACTGCTGGAACAATGACTGCAGAAAGCAGACTAGAGCAGGTGTTTTCCATAATTAGATCACTGCAGAAAGATGTGGAAGATCTGCAAAAGAAGTTTGGAAGCTTTGAACACAATCAACAAGTGTTTGGACAGACTTTGCAGGACTTAAGCACCCGCATGGCAGCCCAGGAAAACAAACTTGCTGGCATAGAGTCCCAGTATGGACGGGCTTTTCAGGACATAAGCACGCAAATAGCTGCACAAGCGACTTTTCCCTCTGGGCAACCGCTACCAGCTAGCCCACCTAAGTTGACCCCATTCAGATTTAATGGTGATCGCGACAAATTTCGTGGCTTTGTGAATCAATGTATGCTATATTTTGATGTGCATGCTGACCGTTTTAATAATGATAGATCCAAAGTATTGTGTGTAATAATGCTGCTGACCGCACGAGCGCTCGCCTGGGCGAATCCGATGATTGAGTCTCGTGACCCACGGTTAAATAACTTGGATGATTTCTTGGCCGCTATGGCATTAATGATTGATGATCCTAATCGCCGTGCAACCGCTGAATCTGCTTTATTGTCTTTGCGCCAGGCAAAACGTTGTTATTGAGTATGCTACTGAATTCAGGAGATTAGCGGTAGATACCAATTGGGATAGTTATGCACAATTGCCTATTTTTAAAAGGGGTCTGTCTAGTATTGTAAAGAATGAACTAGCTCGCTCTGAGTCACCACAAGAGCTAGAGACATTTATACAGCATTGTGTGCGCATTGACATTCGCCTTACTGAGCGTAGGCAGGAGAAGTTTGCTGCATATAACCGTATTTATAACTTTTCCCTTCCTTCCAAAGAGCCTGCAGGTAAAACATCTCAGGAGGTGGAGGAGGTGCCCATGCAAATTGATTCCGTTCAGAGGCGTGAGATCAATGAGCGCCGGGAGCATCGCCTTCATGAAAGTCTATGTTTCTACTGCGGCCAGTCTGACCACTTCTTGATCAATTGTCCTAAGTGTCCTAGACGGCCTAACAAGGTGCTAGCAGCAGTAGGGGAGTATGACAACTGTGATGATGAATCTGACATCTCTGAATGTAGCCTGCCTTTAAACGCTGTATTCCATTCACTTTCTATGACTTCACCCCCCAAGGAGCTTTAGGAAAAGAACTCTCACTGTTCTCTCCCTATTAAGATCCTGTGTTCAGGACAGTGGATTTCCAGTGCAGCTATGATTGACTCTGGTGCAGGTGGCAATTTCATGGATATCGCATTTGCCAAGGAACATGGTATTGAAATTCAGCAAAGAGCCTCTCCAATTACCATGGAAACAGTGGATGGGTCACCTTTAATCTCTGGGCCTGTGGATCAGGAGACCGTACCCCTTGAAATTTTGTTGGAGCCTAATCATCAGGAGCAACTTTCTTTCTTGCTAATTTCTTCTCCTCATTTTCCTGTGATTTTAGGCATTCCTTGGTTGCGTTCTCAGAACCCAATTATCAACTGGGAGACCAAGGAGATTATCTTTCCAACATGGAGCAACTCTGCGTTAACAGAAGCTGTCCCTGAGTCCACGGCTACGGAACCACATGTACGGGTATTTTCTTTACCTCCAGCATATAAAGAGTTCTCTGACATCTGTGACAAGAAGAATGCAGATCAGCTTCCTCCACACAGGCATTATGACTGTCCCACTGAGTTGCTTCCTGGGGCAGCTATTCCTTTTGGTAACGTATACCCTTTGGCGGCACCTGAGCTTCAAGCCTTAAAGGAGTATATTAATGAAAATCTGGCCAAAGGCTTCATACAGTGGGGCAAAAAAGTATTTAGTCAGTCAGCAATAGTGCAAGTTCCACCACTTAAAAAGATGAGAGGCGTCTGTAATTTACATCATAGGTAGACCTTAACTATGGGAGACAAACTGAGACAAAAAAATCCAGAAAATCACATTGTCTGTTTTTTTATCATTTTATTTGCATATTCTGGTGGAAAATAAGTATTTGGTTAGAAACAATCAATCAAGATTTCTGGCTCTCACAGACCTGTAACTTCTTCTTTAAGAGTCTCCTCTTTCCTCCACTCATTACCTGTAGTAATGGCACCTGTTTAAACTTGTTATCAGTATAAAAAGACACCTGTGCACACCCTCAAACAGTCTGACTCCAAACTCCACTATGGTGAAGACCAAAGAGCTGTCAAAGGACACCAGAAACAAAATTGTAGCCCTGCACCAGGCTGGGAAGACTGAATCTGCAATAGCCAACCAGCTTGGAGTGAAGAAATCAACAGTGGGAGCAATAATTAGAAAATGGAAGACATTCAAGACCACTGATAATCTCCCTCGATCTGGGGCTCCACGCAAAATCCCACCCCGTGGGGTCAGAATGATCACAAGAACGGTGAGCAAAAATCCCAGAACCACGCGGGGGGACCTAGTGAATGAACTGCAGAGAGCTGGGACCAATGTAACAAGGCCTACCATAAGTAACACACTACGCCACCATGGACTCAGATCCTGCAGAGCCAGACGTGTCCCACTGCTTAAGCCAGTACATGTCCGGGCCCGTCTGAAGTTTGCTAGAGAGCATTTGGATGATCCAGAGGAGTTTTGGGAGAATGTCCTATGGTCTGATGAAACCAAACTGGAACTGTTTGGTAGAAACACAACTTGTCGTGTTTGGAGGAAAAAGAATACTGAGTTGCATCCATCAAACACCATACCTACTGTAAAGCATGGTGGTGGAAACATCATGCTTTGGGGCTGTTTCTCTGCAAAGGGGCCAGGACGACTGATCCGGCTACATGCAAGAATGAATGGGGCCATGTATCGTGAGATTTTGAGTGCAAACCTCCTTCCATCAGCAAGGGCATTGAAGATGAAACGTGGCTGGGTCTTTCAACATGACAATGATCCAAAGCACACCGCCAGGGCAACGAAGGAGTGGCTTCGTAAGAAGCATTTCAAGGTCCTGGAGTGGCCTAGCCAGTCTCCAGATCTCAACCCTATAGAAAACCTTTGGAGGGAGTTGAAAGGCCGTGTTGCCAAGCGAAAAGCCAAAAACATCACTGCTCTAGAGGAGATCTGCATGGAGGAATGGGCCAACATACCAACAACAGTGTGTGGCAACCTTGTGAAGACTTACATAAAACGTTTGACCTCTGTCATTGCCAACAAAGGATATATTACAAAGTATTGAGATGAAATTTTGTTTCTGACCAAATACTTATTTTCCACCATAATATGCAAATAAAATGATAAAAAAACAGACAATGTGATTTTCTGGATTTTTTTGTCTCAGTTTGTCTCCCATAGTTGAGGTCTACCTATGATGTAAATTACAGACGCCTCTCATCTTTTTAAGTGGTGGAACTTGCACTATTGCTGACTGACTAAATACTTTTTTGCCCCACTGTATGTCCTTCCTCACCTCACCAGCAGGGGCACCTATCTTTTTTGTAAAGAAGAAGGATGGGACCCTGAGACCCTGTGTTGACTATCGGGAACTCAATAAGGTAACCGTACGAAACCGTTACCCTTTGCCTCTGATTCCCGAATTACTGGAAAGAGTCCGCCATGCTAAGGTGGATCTTTGTGGGGCTTATAATTTGGTACGTATTCGTCCAGGGGATGAGTGGAAGACAGCATTCAGATGCCGGTATGGACACTTTGAATCTCTTGTGATGCCCTTCGGGCTTTGTAACACCCCTGCAACATTTCAACACCTTGCTAATGACATTTTCAGAGATTTGTTGGACCAGTTTGTAGTGATCTATTTGGACGATATACTAATCTTTTCTGACTCTCTACAGGAACATGAAGAACATGTCAAAACTGTTTTAAGACGTCTGAAAGAGAACCATCTGTATATTAAGCTAGAGAAATGCGAGTTCCATCGTTCTGAGATACAGTTCTTAGGTTATATCATCTCTCCCCAGGGGCTGAACATGGAATCTGGTAAGATTCAGGCTACCCTTGACTGGCCAGTACCCAAGAACGTTAAGGAGGTCCAACGTTTTATTGGTTTTGCAAATTTCTACAGACGCTTCATTCGAAATTTTTCTGATATTGTCTGTCTCATTACTTCCTTGACAAAGAAGGAAAAGCCCTTTAAGTGGTCATCACAGGCTCAAAGAAGCTTTTGATCGGCTTAAGATCTGTTTCACATCAGCACCGCTGTTGATACACCCAGATCCAACACTTTCTTTCATTGTGGAGGTGGACGCTTCTGATAATGCTTTGGGGGCTATTCTCTCCCAAAGAACTGGAGAGAAGGGTCTGCTACATCCTTGTGCTTTCTTTTCCCGTAGACTAACCTCAGCAGAGAAGAATTACGGCGTGGGAGACAAGGAATTGCTGGCTATTATTGCGGCTTTCAAAGAATGGAGGCATCATCTGCAAGGAGCTGCACAACAGATTATAGTGCTAACTGACCATCGCAATTTAGAGTTCCTTAGATCCGCTAGATGTCTTTCTCCTTGTCAGGCTCGTTGGAACTTATTTTTAAATCAATTTAACTTTGTTATCTCGTACCGTCCAGGTTCTCATAATGGGAAGGCTGATGCTTTATCCCGAATCTATGCTGCAGATTCCGTACCTGGAGCCCCGTACAAGACCATTCTATCTGATGCCAATTTCATCGGAGTTATCCACGATCAGGACTTGTGGAAGGAGTGCAGGGAGGCCTATGACGGTGATGTATTTCTGGCCAACCCACCTGTGGATATTAATCTTGTCTTTAAGGGTGGCATGTGGTTCAGAGATCGACGTATCTACGTCCCTGAGGTCGTCCGTCTGCAGATCCTCAAGTTGGTACATGACTCCATGTTGGCTGGTCACAGGGGGGTACAGAAGACACAAGAGTTCCTGAGCCGATTCTTCTGGTAGCCAACTTGCCTGAAGGATACCAAGGACTATGTTCTCTCTTGCGAGTCATTACAAGACTCCTCATGTGGCACCTACGGGTCTTCTACAACCATTACCTGTTCCGTCCTGCCCTTGGGGGTCTATATCAATGGACTTTATTGTGGAGCTGCCTACATCGGGGGGCATAAATACAATCATGGTGGTAGTTGATCGCCTGACTAAAGCTGCTCATTTTGTTCCGTGCACCGGCCTCCCCTCAGCTAAAGATACGGTGAACTTGGTTATACAGAATGTCTTTCGGTTGCATGGGGTTCCGGATGAGATCATCTCTGACCGTGGAGTGCAGTTCACTTCAAGATTCTGGAAGGGGTTTTGCTCTGCACTCAATATTAATGTCTGTCTCTCTTCCGCTTACCATCCCCAGACAAATGGTCAGACTGAGCGTACCAACCAGAAGCTGGAACAATATCTAAGATGCTATGTCAGCCATCTCCAGGTTGATTGGTTGGAGTTGCTGCCGTTAGCCGAATTTTCATATAACAATTCTCAGAGCGCCTCCACTAAATTTACACCTTTCTTTGCCAATCTGGGTTATCATCCGTGTATCTTACCTAGGTCTCCAATTAATTCTCCGGTTCCGGCAGTGGAGGAAAGGCTGACTGCGATGAGGCAAAATCTGGAGGTTCTGAAGGAATCCCTGACCACAGCTCAAGAACGTTATAAGAGATCGGCTGTTAGATACCGTAAACCTGCACCCATGTTCAAGGTAGGAGATTCCGTGTGGTTAGCAACTAAGAATCTGAAGTTAAACGTTCCTTCACAAAAACTTGGACAGAAATTCATTGGCCCTTTCAAGATCAACAGTATTGTGAGCTCTGTGGCCTGCCGGCAGAAGCTGCCTAGGACTATGAAGGTACACCCAGATTTTCATGTATCTTTACTCAAGCCTGTATCTCCTAATACCTTCCAGGGACGTGTTGTGCCACCTCCGCAGCCTGTGGTGATTGATGGGCAAGAACAATTTGTGGTGGAGGAAATTGTTGATTCCAGGATTCGCAGGAATCGGCTCCAATATCTGATAAGATGGCAGGGATATCCCCCTTGGGAAGCTGTGACTTGTGACAAGTCATGATTAAGGGAGCTTAGTCTCCAGTAACGCGTTGAGATTCTTACCCATATGGCTTGTGCTGAAGTCTGTATCCTCTATGTTCAATAGTATGTGAATAAAGAAAACTCTTTTTTACGGATTCGGTGAAGCTGGACATTCTTTTCTATTTGATATTTGCACCATGTGTTGTGGACTTGAGTTTCTCTCTGCACCTGTTTGAATCACCGTGTGATAATATAGACTTTACCACTTATAAAACTGTGTCCTGTAGTTGTCTTGTTCCACGCAAAGAGTCTCCTGAGTTATCCCCTATAATTATTACAACGTCACTGGGCAATATACTACGTGGACATGCATATTCTAGAATACCCGATGCGTTAGAATCTGGCCACCATCCAGTCACCCAATAAATATCCCACATTACGGGGTGTTTGTTTGGATGTAAATGTATTAGTTGCTTAGGATTTATTTCTGCCATTTTAGCATCCTGGGCATTATACAGCCATCCCATATTGCGCTTAACCTATTGCTGTCTGCAGATATATAATTTAATTTAAAGCAACCTAACATAAAACAGTTAAAACTTCACTTTTATTAAAGACCAGAAATATGTAAAAAAAATATTTAAAAAATACATTAAAATGTTATATAAAATACAATCCGCTAGTGTTTAATATGGCTATTCATGCCAAACTGGTGGTAATCTAAAACATGTGCCTATCCAGAATATTACATTTAGCTCTTTCAAAACCTATCTGGAATTACAATAATCCAGTGGGATTACCATCATAGATTATTGATAAGTACCGTACCACTCCCAGTTATTTATTTAAATGGTCATATTAAATCACACTACCCTCACTCTCCTTAGCCGGTGATAAAATTTAAAAAGCATATAATTCCAATTCACAGTTGAGGCCTTTGGGATTTAGACTGTCCAAAGTAAAAATCCATTGGGATTCCATTCTGGACATCTGCTTTAGGAAATCACCCCCTCTTTTGTTAGGACGTACGACTTGAATACCATAAAAAATAGTTCCTTTTAGAGATTTCCCATGTTTCTCCTTGAAATGTCGTGAGAGGGGATGTTCTAAGAGCCCTTTTTGGATATTCCTGAAGTGTTCTTTAATGCGTACCCTTAATTGCCTCTTTGTACGACCCACATACAACTTCTTGCATGGACATTGGATCACGTAAATCACTCCAGTGGTGTAGCAAGACATACTGTCCTTGATGGAAAATTCATTGATTCCATCTGCATCCAGGAATGTTAGTTGTCTAGTTTTCCTAAAGGTAGTGTGTGTACAGCCATAACACCCCCCGCATGGTAGGAAGCCAACCTTGGATGGATTCAAGGTTGATTTTGCCCCTACTTTATCTGTAAGGACCATTTTAGTTGTGGGGGCTATTAAATGGCCCAGGGACTGGGCTTTTCTATAAATAAACCTGGGATTGCTGGGGAGATATTCACCAATCACCTTGTCATTTTGCAAGACTGACCAATGTTTGTGTATGCTATTAACAAACCTTTTATGTCCAGCAAGAAATTGTGTTATGAATGGTAAATCACGGATTTGTTGTTCTAGAGTCCCCTCCCTTATACTTACAGTTTTATTGTTGTTTTGTAATATAGATTCCCTGGATAATTCAGTTACTTCATTTTGTGCTTTTGCTAACAGTGGTTTAGAATACCCCTTTTCCAAAAATTGTTGGGTTAGATACTTAGCTTCCTCATTGAAATCTGCAAAATTTGAACAGTTACGTCGTATTCTGGTGTATTGGCTTTTAGGTATGTTCGTTAGCCACACCGGTAGATGGCAACTAGTTATATTTATGAAGCTATTTGAATCAACTTCTTTCCAGTAACACTTGGTATACAGTTGATTACGTTCAACATAAATATTCAAATCTAAGAAATTCACGTTGATAGTACTAATGTTAGGGGTGAATTCTAGACCATATTGGTTGTTGTTTAACCCTAGGATAAAAGTATTTAGGTCTTCATGGGAGCCCTCCCATATGAAAAAAATGTCGTCTATAAAACGACGCCAGACCACTAGGCCTGGATGTAATAGCCCTTCATTACAAATATGTAGGGTTTCCCACCTGGCGACATAGGTATTTGCGTAACTTGGCGCAAATCTCATGCCCATCGCGGTACACCACGTTTGGATATAGTACTGCCCCTCATATAAAAACTAATTGTGTTGTAGTATAAATTTAATACAATCCAGAATGTACTGGATCTGCGTTTCCGTATATATACCCAGACCTTGGAGAAAGTATTCTGCCGCCTGGCACCCCTTCTCATGATTTATGACTGTATATAATGACTTAATATCGAGGGTGCCCATTATATAATTCTGTTTCCACTTAATCTTCTCCAAAAACTCCAGTGTATGGCCCGTGTCTTTCAAGTATGCTGGTATCAATCGCATACATTTTTGCAGGTGAGCATCTACATATCTGGACAGGTTGGCTGTTAAACTATTAATTCCCGATATGATGGGTCTACCTGGGGGGTTGGTTGTATTTTTGTGAAGTTTCAGAATGTGATAACATTCCGCAAATAAATTTGGCAGATTTCAATGAGGAAGCTAAGTATCTAACCCAACAATTTTTGGAAAAGGGGTATTCTAAACCACTGTTAGCAAAAGCACAAAATGAAGTAACTGAATTATCCAGGGAATCTATATTACAAAACAACAATAAAACTGTAAGTATAAGGGAGGGGACTCTAGAACAACAAATCCGTGATTTACCATTCATAACACAATTTCTTGCTGGACATAAAAGGTTTGTTAATAGCATACACAAACATTGGTCAGTCTTGCAAAATGACAAGGTGATTGGTGAATATCTCCCCAGCAATCCCAGGTTTATTTATAGAAAAGCCCAGTCCCTGGGCCATTTAATAGCCCCCACAACAAAAGAGGGGGTGATTTCCTAAAGCAGATGTCCAGAATGGAATCCCAATGGATTTTTACTTTGGACAGTCTAAATCCCAAAGGCCTCAACTGTGAATTGGAATTACCGGTATATGCTTTTTAAATTTTATCACCGGCTAAGGAGAGTGAGGGTAGTGTGATTTAATATGACCATTTAAATAAATAACTGGGAGTGGTACGGTACTTATCAATAATCTATGATGGTAATCCCTCTGGATTATTGTAATTCCAGATAGGTTTTGAAAGAGCCAAATGTAATATTCTGGATAGGCACATGTTTTAGATTACCACCAGTTTGGCATGAATAGCCATATTAAACACTAGCGGATTGTATTTTATATAACATTTTAATGTATTTTTAAAATAATTTTTTACATATTTATGGTCTTTAATAAAAGTGAAGTTTTAACTGTTTTATGTTAGGTTGCTTTAAATTAAATTATATATCTGCAGACAGCAATAGTTTAAGCGCAATATGGGATGGCTGTATAATGCCCAGGATGCTAATATGGCAGAAATAAATCCTAAGCAACTAATACATTTACATCCAAACAAACACCCCGTAATGTGGGATATTTATTGGGTGATTAGGAATCTTCCCTTTTATATAGAGGGATAATACATAAGTGCCGTTCCTGGTTTGGCAGCTACAAGCAGATATGAGGGTGTCATTGAATTGAGGGTGGAGTGCGCAGCGGGGTATATGCAGAGTTTCTATATATGGAGCATTAAACAATGGGCGGTAACCCTGATGAAGGAGTGCGTTACACTTTGAAACGCGTTGGTTAGAATTGGCCCTGCTAAGGCTCCATAGGCCAGTGACGTCACACACTGCTTGACAGTGTCGGCCATTTTTTTCTTCGTGCATCCAGGGACGCCACCGGCCGGGACGTCTCTGGCACTGCACGCAGTAGCGTTTTTAGTCCTCACCTACAGTACCCGCCGCTACCGACGCCGGCAGACGCGCGCTTACCCTCAGAAATGGACGGGGGTTGTTTTTGGCCGCAGCGAGCACCGTTGTGTGTGGTGTTATGACCTGGTGGTTAAGAGGCCACACTGATATGACCTGGTGGCTAAAACGCAACATGGGACGAGCTCTGAGGAGGTGGTATCTCTACTGACCGCAGTCCCTAATCCTAACAACAACACTAGTAATAGCCGTGGGATGTTCCTGACTCTCCCTAGACACCTCTTCACAGCCTAAGAATTAACTACCCCTAAAGAAGGAAATAGAAAGCTATCTTGCCTCAGAGAAAACCCCAAAAGGAAAGATAGCCCCCCACAAATATTGACTGAGTGGAGAGGGAAATGACATACACAGAAATGAAATCAGTTTTCAGCAAAGGAGGCCAATACTAAACTTGATAGACAGAGAGAAAAGGATACTGTGCGGTCAGTATTAAAAACTACAAAAATCCACGCAGAGTTTACAAAAATGAACTCCACACCGACTCTGCTTCCCAGAGCTTCCAGCTAGCCTGAATATGACATAGTGACAAGCTGGACAAAGAGAGACATATTTGCAAAGCAATAGTGTCCAAAGAAAATGGACAAACAAGAACGAGCAGAAACGTATCTTTTGCTGACAAGGACAGGCCATATGAGAAATCCAAGGAGAGAACCAAATCCAACCTAAGACATTGACAGCTGGCATGAACTAAAGCCCAGAGCAGGTTTAAATAACAAACCCAGGCAAGGCGATCAGTAATGGCAGCTGCTACAGCTATCTAAAGGAGCAGCAGTTCCACTCGAAACCACCAGAGGGAGCCCAAGGGCAGAACTCACAAAAATACCATTAGCAACCACAGGAGGGAGCTCCAGAACGGAATTCACAACAGTGTGGGTCTCGTACCCCGGTCCTCTGGAAGGTGACTAGCCGCTCAGCAATCTACATACACCTTCATATATTAGGTATGTAAAAAAACAAATTACCAACAGGCACTGTTAACTGTTCTAATAACATTACTATATGGTATAGCAGATTGCAGCATAAGTGGTCGGAATATAGGGAGTTCAGTGTCTCCCATCCCTCACTCCCTATATGGTAATTATTAAGCTGGCATGCAGATCAACATTGTGTAGTAGGTGGTGTTTGTAACCTTCATGTATGGGATGGTTCTTTATGATCTTCTAGGACCACGGATTTGTTTTAGTTGGTGAGTAGTCCTAGGCACTTGTAGCACGGTATTTCTCATTATTTAATTGGTCTATTATAAACGTAACTCTATGCGCAAATGTGAAAGACATGGAGTCCTTGGTTGGATATATAATGTTTACGATGTTATCCCTTAACTGTTAGTACTCTTTTTTTCCTCCATTCCCTTCTATGAATGTTATACTTTGTTATTCTAGAACTGCTCTGAAAATTAAGGCTTCTTTCAAACTTCCGTCTTTCTCCACACGTCGAAATAAGTCGGTTTGTGAAAAAACAGGATCCTGCAAATTTGTATGCAGGATCCTGTTTTTTTCCCATTGACTTGTATTAGCGATGTATGGGCACACGTTATGTCCGTCGTGCACTGGATCCTGTGCATTTTGGCGGACCGTCGTCTGCTAAAAACATTCAAGGGAACGTTTTTCTGTACGTTGGATCCTGTGTTTCCTACTGAGCATGCCCGGCAGGAAATCTCTCTCTCCTCCCCGGGATTTTACACTTTACCTTTCCGGACAGTGGACCCATTGAAACACTGCATCCGCTGCACACGTTATCCACTATTTCCCAAACGTCCGTCGGTACGTCGCGCCGACGCTTTGTGACGGCCAACTACCGATGGAAATGTGAAAGAAGCCTAAAATGGTCCTCTCTAGAATGTTGGGATTCGGGTTAGGGTATTAAAGTTGAAATACTTTGTCTATGTTTTATGCTCTAGAATTATTATGTAATTTATGTTATTTGAAAGATGGAAAAATAGTATTTGGAGTTTTTCAATAAATCTGTGTCTATGAAGTCCTTTTAACCCCTTAAAGTACCAGGCAATCATTATTGCACTTTCATTTTTTCCCTCCAGCAGCCATAACCTTTTTATTTTTCACTTGACAGCCACAGGAAGGCTTGATTTTTTTATTTTTTTTTGCATTTAGTTTTGAATGCCCCCTTCACTATATTGCATATTGTATAGAATACTGGAAAAAAATTATGGTATATGTGCAGTTAGATTGTAAAAAAATAAAAATAAATAGAGTTCCGCCATTATTTTTATAGTGTTCACTGTGTGGTAAACATCATCGGGCAACTCCAGGTCAGTATGATTACGTCAAGAATTTTTTTTCATTTTTTTTTTTTTAATGGATTGAATTTTTTTTTCTTTTATTATACACCATATGGAATAAATATTTTATTAGTATGGGCAATTACAAAGACGGCAATATCAACCTTTATACTTTTTGGGAGGAGGGGGTTTGTTTTTTTTAAATACTTTTTAGCACTTTCACACTTATTAGTGCCTTTAGGAGACTTGAATCTGCGATTGCTTAGAAAATAAACTACAATTTTATACCAGTACTATACTAAAACCGTAGTATTAGTATTATAAAACTGCTGGTCTCCTATTGAGCTCAGCCACCAGCCCTTTGTTGACTATGTAATCCAGTGGCTCAGTTCCATTCTTGGTATATGTACTTTGCTTCCGCTGAGTGTGAGCTGACACTTTGGCTCTCAGTTCCTGAGCTTGCTCCATAGTGATAGCGCTGCAGTAACCAGTGGCCCACAAGTATCCCTCCTGAGTTGCTCACACAAGCATGTACGTGTTTTCAACAAGGAGAAGACTGCTGGCAGCAGCTTATCTCTTGCAGGAACACAGCTCTCTTTATTTTCTTTTATTAGTGGCATCAACTGCATATTAGTAATGTTTACTGTAGAAGATGTAGGAATTGCTTCAAGAACAGTTGTTTGGGAAATGACGGCGCATTAACCAGTGGCCCACAAGTATCCCTCCTGAGTTGCTCACACAAGCATGTACGTGTTTTCAACAGGGAGAAGACTGCTGGCAGCAGCTTATCTCTTGCAGGAACACAGCTCTCTATTTTCTTTTATTAGTGGCATCAACTGCATATTAGTAATGTTTACTGTAGAAGATGTAGAAATTGCTTCAAGAACAGTTGTTTGGGAAATGACGGCGCATTACAACATGGTAAAACCATCCAAAATGTCCCATATGGGAACCCACTGGTTTCAGATACTGAAGCACGCTCTTTATACAGTACTAGATGGTGGCCCGATTCTATAGCATCCACATATAGCAGCCACATAGTATATAGCACAGGCCACGTAGTATATAGGAGCCATGTAGTATATAGCAAATAGTACGTGGCTTGTGCTATATACTATGTGGCTGCTATATACATACATACTGTAGAATACCCGATGCGTTAATACAGGCCACGCAGTATATAACAGTGGCCACGCAGTATATAACACAGGCCAAACAGTATATAACACAGCCCACGTACTATATAACACAGCCCACGCAGTATATAGCAGCCACGCAGGATATAACACAGGCGACGTAGTATATAACACAGGGCACGTAGTATATAGCACAGCCCACGCAGTATATCACACAGCCCACGCAGTATATAACAGTGCCCATGTAGTATATAGCAGCCACGCGTTATATAACACAGCCCACGCAGTATAGAACACAGCCCACGCAGTGTATCACACAGCCCATGCAGTATAGAACACAGCCCATGTAGTATATAACACCGCCCACGCAGTATATAAAACTGGCCATGTAGTATATAACGCAGCCCACGCAGTATATCACACAGCCGATGTAGTATATAGCAGCCACGCGGTATATAACACTGCCCACGCAGTATTTAGCAGTGTGGGCACCATATCCCTGTTAAAAAAAATAATTAAAATAAAAAATAGTTATATACTCACCCCCTGCGATCCAGCGAAGCTCTGGCGATACGCACGAGGCTGCTGCCATCTTCCGTTCCCAGGATGCATTGCGAAATTACCCAGATGACTTAGCGGTCTCACGAGACCGCTAAGTCTTCTGGGTAATTTCACAATGCATCTCTGGGAACGGAAGGTGGCGGCAGTCGCGTGCAGCTCGGCGGACTACGGAGGGTGAGAATAGCAGGTTTTTGGTTTTTATTATTTTTTACATTACATTTCTTTACTATCGATGCTGCATAGGCAGCATCAATAGTAAAAAGTTGGGGACACACAGGATTAATAGCAGCGATAACGGAGTGTGTTACCCGCGGCATAACGCGGTCCGTTACCGCTGGCATTAACCCTGTGTTAGCGGTGACCGGAGGGGAGTATGCGGCCGTCAGGCACTGACTGCAGGGGAGTAGGGAGGGACTAATTGGACTGTGCCCGTCGCTGATTGGTTGCAGCAGCCATGACAGGCAGCTGGTGAGACCAATCAGCAACGCGGGATTCCGTTACGGAAGTTGAGGACAGAGACGGAAGTACCCCTTAGACAATTATGTATATAGATAAATCCCATTCACAACTGTGTTTATTTCCTGCAGGAAAAAAGTTTTAAAGAAAACCCTGTGGGCGTACACCCAAAAGAATTACTGAAGATTTTGTTGCAAAATTGCTGCACTTTTCATCTTTTGCATTGCTCGGCAACATGTGAATGACTTTTTAAAAATCTTAACTCCAATGCTATGGCAGGTTGAAAATGCCCTGCTTATTTCCTTCATGTGCCCATAACCTAGAGGGGGGGTAACACTACAAGGTAATAACCTGAGAACAAGTAAAAGCTTCTCAACACCACTGAAAAACAAGCAAATTAGCCACTGTAAGTAGGGTAACCTAACAGCTAGCAATACTTCATAGTGGTTGGGAGAAGCCATTCTCAAGCAAATCTGAAGACTAAACGCTGTTGTAATTGCTAAATATATATATCTCTATATATGTCTCACAAAATAAGAATATCATCAAGTTAATTTCAGTGCTTCAATACAAGAAGTGACCCTCGTATATTATAGTCATTACAGAGTGATTTATTTCAAGTGTTTATTTCTGTTAATGTTAATGATTATGGCTTACATCCAATGAAAACACAAAAGTCATTATCTCAGTAAATTAGAATACGTTAGAACACTAGCATGAAAAGTGATTTTAAAAATCGAAATATTGGCCTACTGACATGTGTGTTCAGTAAATGCACTCAATACTTGGTCGGGGCTCCTTGTGCATCAATTACTGCATCAATGCGGCATGGCATGGAGGCGATCAGCCTGTGGCACTGCTGAGGTGTTATGGAAGCCCAGGTTGCTTTAATAGCAGCCTTCAGCTTGTCTGTATTGTTGGGTCTGGTGTCTCTCCCTTTTGACAATAAATCTATGGGCACAACACCAATGATATACCCTACGGTGGTTAGCCGCACATCAAATATATACCTATAAGAGAAGGCACCACACATTGATAATTTGAAAACCACTTTACTAGTATCAAAGAAAAAACCATAAATGGTCATAAAAGAGCCTAAAATAGACAGCAGGTAAGAGACAACAAACACAGAAAAAAAGGGTAGACACCTGGCAAAAGATCATAACAATGTATACAAAAATATACTGGTATATACATAACGCTCACATTACATACAATTTACATACAAATATTTCAAAAATTGGTTAAGTATAGCATAGCAGTCTAACAAAAAAGATCTAATAAGGTATTGCATAAAGACTCAATATGTGGTCTCAGTGTAAAAGGCTAACATGCCATATAAATCCACATATGAAAAAAAAGTATCCAAAAACTATAATTGGCTATACAAACACTTATCTGGCATATTATGTCACACCAGCACATATTTACCAAACAATGGAGCAGTAACCAGGAGTCCACCACACCCACTTGGACAGGGGGTGGGAGGGGGTTGGTTAACGGGAACTTTATTTCAACCGCAAAAAAAATAAAAAAAACAATGATTTTTCATTCCTTCTCTCCAGCGAACGCTGCTGGAGAGAAGAAATGAATGGCGGCTTCAGCACCACAAGCTGGGGGGGACAGCGCTTACTGTAGCGCTGTCTCCTGCACGGCACACGGACAGCATCCGTGTGCGGTACGTGTTTTACACGGACCCATTGACTTTAATGGGTCCGTGTGATCCATGTGCTCCCACGAACACTGACATGTCTCCATGTTTTTCAAACGGACACACGGTCCGTGAAAACACGCTGACATGTGCACAGACACATTGATTTTAATTTGTCTACGTGAGTCAGTGTCTCCGGTACGTGAGAAAACTGTCACCACACGTAGCGGAGCCACTGACGTGTGAAACAAGCCTAAGTGACTTTTTTAAATGCTTTGGAAGCCTTTACAGATGTTTTTATTAATTATTCCAATTTACTGAGATGACTCTTGGATTTTCATTGGCTGTAAGCCATAATTAACAGAAATAAACACTTGGAATAGAATCATTCCATATCAAGTGATCCAAATATGAATATTTTTTTTTACCTGGCGTCTTTAGATTTTATTTATTTATTTTTTTTATGAAGTACAACTTTAGTTAATTACAAATTAATAGTTTTGAATTTTTTTCTTCATCAGTTAGTTTTTTACAGATTTCTAAAGTTTTGAAAAAGAGTGAATTTTGGCCTGCTATGGCTTACATTTTTTATCATATCTCAGGCTAGAATTAAGATAAAGAGGTGGGAGAGGCATCATTTATCTCAGAACGGTACCGGCTTTCATTTGATATGTCACAAGACTATTTCTTTATATTTTGTTTTGGAGAAATCAAATTCAAAATTTGGATGCGCAATTGTGAAAAAACGTATGTTTTAAAATTGTGAAAAAATGCATGTGTGTTACTTGTGTTCTTATTTATATTTGTACAGGGATTCAACGTAGGACCTATCAATTTTTTTTTTTTTAAGCCTTGAATCATTTGATTTTATGTTTGTGTGAGTTTCTTCCTTTTTTCTTTTCAAATTACAACTTATTGAACTCAATATTTATATGCAACAATAAAGAAACACAAAAAAACAAATACCGAAGTGCCAGAATAAATACATCTTAGGCTATGTTCACACGTTCAGGATTTCCATCCTTTTTTTTTCCTGACTGAATCTGCAGGTCTCTGCAGAAAACGCAGGTGCGTTTTTTGGTGCGTTTTTGGTGCGTTTTTTGGTGCGTTTTTTAGTGCGGTTTTTTGTGCGTTTTGTATGCAGTTTTCTCTGCAAATTGTCTGTGTTTGACACAAATAAAGCTTTAACTGCAGTGGGGGAAAAAAAAAAAAGAAATGATGTCATTTCCTTGGCCAACCCTTTTCTTCTTCCATCCTCCATTTTGGGACTAAACACCAAAATGAGTGGACGTGTTTTGAATGACAGCGCTCCGCGTTTTGCGCCGCATGCGTCACTGCAGCGCACGCATCCGGGCGCAGAGGACGCAGCAAGTTGCATTTTTGCTGCGTCCAAAATCAATCAAAAAAAGGACGCATGCGGCGCAAAACGCAGCGTTGTGCATGCGTTTTGCTGCGTTTTACTTTGCGTTGTGTGTTGCGGCGCCGACGCTGCGGCGCACAACGCAAATGTGAACATAGCCTAAGTGCCACGTATTTCAGTGCCACGTGCCACGTATTTAAGTGCCACGTATTTAAGTGCCACGTGCCACGTATTTCAGTGCCACGTATTTCAGTGCCACGTATTTCAGTGCCACGTATCACGTATTTAAGTGCCACGTGCCACGTATTTAAGTGCCACGTATCTCAGTGCCACGTGCCACGTATTTAAGTGCCACGTGCCACATATTTAAGTGCCACGTGCCACGTATTTCAGTGCCACGTGCCACGTATTTCAGTGCCACGTGCCACGTATTTCAGTGCCACGTATTTCAGTGCCACGTGCCACGTATTTAAGTGCCACGTGCCACATATTTCAGTGCCACGTGCCACGTATTTCAGTGCCACGTGCCACGTATTTAAGTGCCACGTGCCACGTATCTCAGTGCCACGTGCCACGTATTTAAGTGCCACGTGCCACATATTTAAGTGCCACGTGCCACGTATTTCAGTGCCACGTGCCACGTATTTCAGTGTCACGTGCCACGTATTTAAGTGCCACGTGCCACATATTTCAGTGCCACGTGCCACGTATTTCAGTGCCACGTGCCACGTATTTAAGTGCCACGTATCATGTATTTAAGTGACACGTATCACGTATAAGTGACACGTGTCACGTATTTAAGTGACACGTATCACGTATAAGTGACACGTGTCACGTATTTAAGTGCCACGTATTTAAGTGCCACGTATCCCACGAAGATTTTCCATGGAGAACAGACACATCCAGAGATATGTCTGCTCTCCACGGATGCAGCAACACACTGACAGGAGCCATAGTTCCTGTCGGTGTGTCACTGCGCATGCGCGAGCGAGTTTACCGGCGGTCATTGACCCCGGCACTCTCGCTTAACGGCAGTGCTGCGTGGGAAAGTTCAACGCAGCTGTACTGCTGTTAACCGAGACGCCGGAGTCATTGAACTCCGGAACAGTACGCGATACACTGCTAGGAGCTTCGCTCCTGGCAGTGTATCGCCGGAGAGCAGGGGATCGGCGTGGGACACTCGTTTTATGGATTCTGCGGACAGGGAGTATGGATTTGGTTTATTATTTTGCGATTTTTTCCTGGAGGATCGAGGGCTTCGCCTACAAGTGTGCTGTTGGTGAGTATATACTCTATGTTATGTGTTGTATGTACTGTACTGTGTGTCATGTTTGTGTATTGTGTGTAGGTGTTTGGTGTAACTTTACCATTGTGCTAAGTCGCCGGACACAGGGACAACTCTCCCATCCTAATACCGGATGGGAGTAGTAGTCCATACGGCGACTTAGCACAATGGTGGCACTAGCGTCGCATGGGGACACGCACACACACACGCACACACACACAGACCAAATCAATCAAACGGCCGACACGATCCCCATGCGCCGGTATGCCTCCATGTCTCTCCGCCCACGCACTTCCGGCCCCGCACTTCCGCCGGCTTCCCCGCACTTCCGGCTGCAGCGGTTCTGCACAACAAACCGCAGTAAAACCCGCAGATATATTTTTGATCTGCGGGTTTTACTGCGATTTTGACCTCACAATGGAGGTCTATGGGTGCAGAACCGCTGCGGTTCAGGAAGAAGAATTGACATGCTCCTTCTTTTTTCCGGGAGCTATTCAGCACGGCTTTTTTTTTTAATTTCCGGACCATGTGCACAGTGTGTCCTGTTTTCCATAGGGTACAGTGTACTGTACCCTGCATGGAAAACAGCTGCGGAACCGCAGCGGCAAAACCGCCGCGGTTCCGCGGTAAAAAACGCACTGTGTGAACATGGCCTTAGGCTGCTTTCACACATCAGGTTTTTTGTTTCAGGCTAAATCCGGCTCTTTAGAGAAAAACCGGAACCAGAAAAAATAAAAACCGGAACCGTTTTTTCCCCCATTGACTTGTATTAGCGCTGGATCGCGCCGCATGGCCCAGCGTTCCTTCCGTTTTTTTCCGGATCCGGATAAAATTCCGGCTTCTGAAAAAAAGTCTACTGCAGCGTTTTTTGTCTCCGGCGAGAAAGCCTGAAGCGCCGGATCCGACGCTTCCGGCTGTTTGCTACAATGAAAGCCTATGGGAGCCGGAAGGTGCTGGATCCGCTTTTTTAAACTGAGCATGCTCCAAATTTTTTTTTTATCCAATAATCTAGATAGGCTAGCCGGATCCCTCGCATCAGTTTTTCACAATCTGCGCCGGATCCAGTTTTTCCAACACTCGCCGGATTTAGCCTGACACTGAAAACCTGATGTGTGAAAGTAGCATGGATCATCATAACACAACTTGCTCAGCATTTTCAACCTGAATGCATTAAACAAACCAAAAGAAAAAAGGTGATCATATCCTCAAGTGTGATTTTCTAAATACAGTCTCATCCTAATTATATGTTAAAAACAAGATTTTATGCAGCAATATTTTTACCACCTATTTATACATGTAACAATTATTTTTCTATTATATCACTAAACATGTAATTTGTGAAGTTTTTAAGAGTAGTAGAGTAGTTAAATCTTCGTGCTATTAAATATGAAGTAATCAAACAATTAATAGTAGGTTTTTACACTGGCCTTTTATCATCAATTTGTCCCTTCTAGTGGGTGAAATGTCATCTTGTCCATAAGCGCTTACTAGCAATGGCCATTTCCTTTTGTGTCAGAGTATGTACAGCCTGTCACGGTGTTCGGCTCCACCTGAGTTAATATCTGATTTTTGTTAACTTTTAAAATGTCTGGTTTTCTTGGATACACAAAGGACGGCGCTGGACCAGAAGGATGCAAAAAAGTCAATTCTACTTTTTCATTTTCACAATCTTTGGAGAGTACAGTAGCCGCCACCAGCGCCAATCATAGTCACAGGTCACATCACCAGTTATCTTGTGCCGCCTTCTACCACTTTGTAGACTTCACTGTCTTTGCTGAATGAAAAATTCCTTGTTTTTATTTCTGTTTCACTACATGGGATGACAATGTGGTATTGCTGTGTTGGGTTCTGCTTCCTGTAAGCGATGTTTTAACAAAATCTCCTCTTCTTCGTAGTCCTGGTTTGTACAACACATGAACTGGATGTTAAGAATATTTTTCTCACTCCATTTGAAAAGTTGCATGGGTGTTAAGATTTGGTGTGAATATGACCCCTGGAGGCCCTAGCTGCCGGCCTGTCATCTGCTCTGCATTCACTGTCTACCTCTGATCATTCTCAGGTTGAGCCCTAACAAAGCTTTCTCCTCTGTCCTCTCCTGCTTCTAAGCTGTAACATAATAAAATAATACAGTATTATCTAAAAATAATAGATTTGGTAAATATGGACCCCACACTTTTAGACCACAGGCTGAACAGATCTGAATTCAAGATTTTGGAATTGACACTGTAATAGGGCAGCACGGTGGCTAAGTGGTTAGCACTGCAGCCTTGCAGCGCTGGAGTCCTGGGTTCTAATCTGGACAACATCTGCAAGGAGTTTGTATGTTCTCCCCGTGTTTGCGTGGGTTTCCTCCGGGTACTCCGGTTTCCTCCCACATTCCAAAGACATACTGATAGGGAATTTAGATTGTGAGCCCCATTGGGGACAGCAATGATAATGTGTGCAAACTGTAAAGCGCTGTGGAATATGTTAGCGCTATATAAAAATAAAGATTATTATAATAGTTTCAGGCCAGTACACCAGGACACGTGGAGGAGGCCGTAGGAGGGCAACAAACCAGCAGCAGGACCGCTACCTCAGCCTTTGTGCAAGGAGGAACAGGAGGAGCACTGCCAGAGCCCTGCAAAATCACTTCCAGTAGGCAACAAATGTGCACGTGTCTGCACAAACGGTTAGAAACCGACTCCATGAGGATGGTCTGAGTGGTCTGAGTTAGAAACCGACTCCATGAGGATGGTCTGAGTGCCCGACGTCCACAGATGGGGTTGCGCTCACAGCCCAACACCGCGTAGGACACTTGGCATTTGCCACAAAACACCAGGATTGGCAAATTAGCCACTAGCGCCCTGTGCTCTTCACAGATGAAAGCAGGTTCACACTGAGCACATGTGACAGACGTGACAGAGTCTGGAGACGCCGTGGAGAGCGATCTGCTACCTGCAACATCCTTCAGACCAGTTTGGAAGTGGGTCAGTAATGGTGTGGGGTGGCATTTCTTTGGAGGGCCGCACAGCCCTCCATGTGCTCGCCAGAGGTGGCCTGACTGCCATTAGGTACCGAGATGAGATCCTCAGACCCCTTGTGGGACCATATGCTGGTGCGGTTGGCCCTGGGTTCCTCCTATTGAAGGACAATGCCAGACCTCATGTGGCTGAAGTGTGTCAGCAGTTCCTGCAAGATAAAGGCATTGAAGCTATGGACTGGCCCACCCATTCCCCAGACCTGAATCCGATTGAACACATCTGGGACATCATGTCTCGCACCATCCACCAACGTCACCTTGCACCACAGACTGTCCAGGAGTTGGCGGATGCTTTAGTCCAGGTCTGGGAGGAGATCCCTCAGGAGACCATCCGCTGCCTCAATCAGGAGCATGCCCAGGCATTGTAGGGAGGTCATACAGGCACTTGGTAGCCACACACACTACTGAGCATCATTTCGTTGTCTTGAGGCATTTCCACTGTAGTTGGATCAGCCCGTAATTTGATTTTCCACTTTGATTTTGAGTATCATTCCAAATTCAGACCTCCATGGGATATTAATTTTGATTTACATTTATCATTTTTATGTTTTATTCTTCTCAGCGCATTCCACTATGTAATGAATAAAGATATACAACTGGAATACTTAATTCAGTGATATCTGGGATGTGGGACTTAAGTCTTCCTTTTATTTTTTGAGCAGTATATATATATATATATATATATATATATATATATATATATATATATATATACATACATACATACATACACAGATGTTTTTTGTGACTCCCAACTTGCTGAAATTTCTCTCCGGTGATTTATATTTTCCAAGCCTGCTCCTCTTTTGTTTGCCATGATTTGTAAAAATATTTGCTCTACATGGCTTTCCATTCTTGGTATTTACTTTGCTTCCTCTGAGTGCAAGCTGCCACTTTGGCTCTTTTCAGACTCCGATTTTTTTTCCTCATCCCTTAAATACATTCACTGGGAATGTTCCTGGCATAGGAGTCTAACGGAAGAATTAAAAATATGCCACACAGTTGTATCTGTCACCCAGAAAACGTCATGCTGCTGTATTATTCCATACAGCAAGTTTCATAGTCCTGACATTTGTGATCTGAAGTCACAACATTCTGATGGGTCCAATCCATGAACATCATCAGAGACCAATACACCCAAGTAACTTAATTATGTCTTGGGTTTTAGCATAATGTGCATCATTTTTATAAGAAACACCGTAAGTGGATGCATGTAGCTCCTACACAGATGTCAACAGAGCCTAATTCAATGCTTCAGTTGAAAAACATGCTCAGATGCCAATTAATCTCTGCATGCATTCTAGGTCATTTGGATTCATGCAGTGCACTTTATTTTGCCAAAACAAGGATTGACGGAAAAGTGTCATAAAACACTAACCACAGTCCTAAATCTGAAAGTCTTCAGGACAATTTACGTTTGCGTACAAGAAAAATCATGGACCTCTGAATGAGGCCTAAGGACTTATTCATGCCTTGCATTTTAACTCAACGTTTGTGATGTCTTTTTAGGACCAGCAAAGTGAAAGAGATTTTTTTAAACCTTGTGCACAAGCTGCTTATTTTTTCCCCCTGAAGATTTGAAACTTCAAAGTGTTTTTCAAAATGTGCAACTTGCCAATACTTTTAGTGTTTTTTTTTCTGTTTTGCAGCATTTTTTTCATCCGTTCAATGGGAAAAAATGCAAGTAAAAATGCTGCAAAACAGCGTGTGCTCTATAGTGTTTTTCCTGCCAACACTGGTTATTGTTGCAGCAGATACATCTGCTGCAAATACTAAACATGTGCACATATCATAAAAGTGTAAAAAAAAAAAAAAAAAAGCATTTGATATTTACGTTGCCTACTGACATACAGACATCTAACTTGTTTGTCTTGCTGCATAAAGTGGTCATAAATGCCATAAAATTAGACAATAAATGCTGCGTATGTGGAACAAGATGGTATATGGAGCCACAGCGAGTAAAACCACTTATTAGGAATGGTTATGTACAGTAAATGACTTATTGAGAATTTCCTCTCCAAATGAAATTCTGCCACATTAACCACTGAATACTTATTGAATGAGAATCAGAGGTTAAGAACAGAAGAACACAGTGATCAAACATAAACACTGTCAAACATGTGCTCCTGAAAGCTGATCTGAGGGTCTGCAGCTAAATGGAATCAAGGCTCTTTACATGGCTGTGTACATTCCCAGCCCTCATGTGCAAAGAAAATATTGTAATAGCAAATTTACAATTAAAGTTATGTTTGTTTTCCTTTCTAAAGCTCGCTGCAGCCCTTTGTGCTTTTCTTCCTCTGACAGGGCCTTGCTCCTCGTTCATTTCAGTTGTGCCATGTTTCAGCATTTTTCGTTTCTACAGTCATTACCATTTATATTATGTAACCTAGTCCTGCCTTACAGCTAGTAAATAACATGTGCTTTCCTCAGTTGTCCCCCCAAGATCAGCTGATTGGGACCAAATTTTTGACAACCACATTTAAAACACTAAGAATGGTCAATCTATTAACCAATATTTGCAAAACTCAAAGTCCCTGATAGGGCCTTCAAACTACACAAAAAGTTACAGAATCTGTATTTTCTAGAACCTGAAAAGACAATTCATCTGGATCTACTGCATTCATCTAATGCTTTCATTCACCTTTTCACGAAGCTCCATCAGATCTAAGGCCATGTGCACACGTTCAGTATTTTTCGCGTTTTTTCGCTATAAAAACGTGATAAAAACGTGAAAAAAACACTTACATATGCCTCCTATTATTTACAGTGTATTTCCGCATTTCTTGTGCAAATGTTGCATTTTTTTCCGCGAAAAAATCGCATCGCGGAAAAAAAAGCAACATGTACATTAAATTTGCGGAATTGCGGGGATTCCGCACACCTAGGAATGCATTGATCTACTTACTTTCCGCATGTGGCTGTGCACACCATCCGGGAAGTAAGCAGATCATGTGCGGTTGGTACCCAGGGTGGAGGAGAGGAGACTCTCCTCCACGGACTGGGCACCATATAATTGGTAAAAAAAAAAATTAAAATAAAAAAATAGTGATATACTCACCTTCGATGGCCCCCGCAGTCTTCCCGCCTCTCAGCGGTGCATGCTGTCGCTTCCGTTCCTATAGATGGTGTGGTGAAGGACCTGCGATGACGTCGCGGTCTTGTGATTGGTCGCGAAACCGGTCATGTGACCGCGACGTCATTGAAGGTCCTGCACACACACACACCATCTATAGGAACGGACGCCGCTGAGGAGATCGGCTGTCTGCAGAGGGTGAGTATAACCATTTTTTTATTTTTTTTAATTATTTTTAACATGATATCTTTTTACTATTGATGCTGCATAAGCAGCATCTATAGTAAAAAGTTGGTCACACTTGTCAAACAGTATGTGATTTTTCTTTTAATAGGATTCTAACAATGAGTTTGTCTTTGCATCCTAAAAAGTGAAAAATTATACTGTCTGATTAAGGCCCGATTCATGCTGTTTCGTAGTCAGAGTATGGACTAAGGCTACTTTCACACTAGCGTCGTGCACTGCACGTCGCAGTGCGTCGTTATGGATAAAAAATGCAACCTGCAAAGTTGTCTGCAGGATGCGTTTTTTCTCCATAGACTGGTTGCGTCGTGTTTTGGCGCACCGCCGCCACAAAAAAAGTTACATGTAACTTTTTTTGTGCGTCGGGACCACCATTTTCGACTGCGCATCCGTGGCCGAAACTCCGCCCCCTCCTCCCCGGACCTTACAATGAAGCAGCGGAAGCGTCTTAAGACTGCTTCCGCTGCCAACGTCGGGCATTTTCTTCACAGTATGCGTCGGGCCGACGCAGCGCGACGGCCCCGTACCGACACTAGTGTGAAAGTAGCCTAAGCAGACACTGGCTGCGAGTATCCTGACATTAACTCACAGCCTCATACAAAAAGTGGATGTGTGAATAGGGACCAAGCCTAACTAAATGGCTGATAAGCATCATATTGATAAACCGTGTGTGCCTTTTGACCACTCAGGAAAAAAAAACACAGATTAGTATGCACACAGTGCAATTGGTCGGCACTCAGTGGTTGCAATAGTATCTGTTAATGTAATGTCGAGAGAACATCTACTAAAATGTATTTGTTTTGGGATGTGGTGCTGAACCAGACATAAAATATTTTATTACTTGAACTTCTGAGGACACAGATGTCCACCATTTACTGCCATCCATGGTTACCCATAGTCAGATGTAACAGTGATCTTCCAATACTTCTGATCGCAACAATAACTACTGATAATAGAAATCATATGATCATTTACACTAATCATATGTAGGGTAGAGAAAAACAGTGAGGCCAACACTCTGACCACTGTAATAGCTAATTGACACACAATTTTGTTTCACTATAGTGCCTACACTGGCCAGGCTTTGGCCACACTGTTAATGCATCGCCACCACACTGTCTGCCTGAACGCATTACCCTAATAAAAAGTACAAATCCCCCTATGTAGCAAATGAATAAAACACTATAGCTGCTAACATCACAAGAACACAACTAGTCATTAACCCCTTCACGACCTCCGCCGTACTATTACGGCGGAGGTCGGGTCCCCTGCTTTGATGTGGGCTCCGGCGCTGAACCCAACTCAAAGCCGGGCCATGTCAGCTGTTTTGAACAGCTGACATGTGCCCGCAATAGCGGCGGGTGAAATCGCGATTCAACCGCCGCTATTTACCAGTTAAATGCCACTGTCAAACGCTGACAGCGGCATTTAACCGGCGCTTCCGGCCGCAAATGATCGCATCGCCGACCCCCGTCACATGATCGGGGGTCAGCGATGCGTCAGGATAGTAACCATAGAGGTCCTTGAGACCTCTATGGTTACTGATGCCGACCTGCTGTGAGCACCACCTTGTGGTCGGCGCTCATAGCAAGCCTGCATTTCAGCTACATAGCAGCGATCTGTTGAAGCATGGCAAAAGTTAAAAAAAGTTTTATATTTTTTTTTTTTCATATTTTTTTAAAAGTTTAAATCACCCCCCTTTCCCCCATCCAAAATAAAACTACATATACATACATATAAAAATCAAACCTACACATATTTGGTATAGCCGCGTTCAGAATCGCCTGATCAATAAAAAAAAAGGATTAACCTGATCACTAAACAGCGTAGCGAGAAAAAAATTAGAAACGCCAGAATTATGTTTTTTTTTGGTTGCCGCGACATTGCATTAAAATGTAATAACGGGCGATCAAAAGAATGTATCTGCACCAAAATGGTATCATTAAAATCGTCAGCTCGGCACGCAAAAAGTAAGCCCTCACCTGACCCCAGGTCATGAAACATGGGGACGCTACGGGTATTGGAAAATTGCGCAATTTTTTTTGTTTTTTATTTTTTTTTAGCAAACTTTGGAATTTTTTTTTTACCACTTAGATAAAACGTAACCTAGACATGTTTGGTGTCTATGAACTCGTAATGACCTGGAGAATCAAAATGGCAGGTCAGTTTTAGCATTTAGTGAACCTAGCAAAAAAAGCCAAACAAAAAACAAGTGTGGGATTGCACTTTTTGTGCAATTTCACCGCACTTGGAATTTTTTTCCCGTTTTCTAGTACACGTCATGCTAAAACCAATGATGTTGTTGAAAAGTGCAGCTTGTCCCTCAAAAAACAAGTCCTCACATGGCCATATTGACGGAAAAATAAAAAAGTTATGGCTCTGGGAAGGAGGGGAGCGAAAAACAAGAATGCAAAAACGGAAAAGGGCAAGGTCGTGAGGGGGTTAAACCAACTCTTATTAATGTGTTAAAGTAGGGACATGCAGTCCCTATACCCCTTCGAGATGTGGATGACCACACAGAGCTGCACATGGTTTTCTGATCCTGGAGTAAGATCTCATTCACCAGCACATTTTTTTTCATATTTTTGGACAAGAGGAAAAGTGATCGATTTTGATTAGGGTTTTGTTTTTTCATCTGATTTCCATTCATTTTTTGTCTGTGCTCCATTCATTTTTCTAAAATGCAAAAAAAAAGAAAAAAATAACTTCTTCTACCCAATAAACATTAAAAATAGACAGAACTTGGATGACACGCAAGTTGCATCTGTGTGCTGTCTGATCTTTTCACAGACCCATAGACTAGACTGGAATGTGCTTTTTTGATTTATGAATGTGCATAGACTATAATAGGAAAAAGATCCACCCATGAAAACCATGAATAGAACATGTATGTGAATCACAGACATCTGAACAAGTCATAAGGCCTCATTCAGACAACATGTTTCACGTACGTGATCTAAATGTTGTTTCTATACATTGAACACATACCCATTATGGGGCTGTTCACATACTCGGGTTTTCTTGCGCACTGTGTGTCCAAAGGAAAAAAAATAGGAAAACAGAGACGTCCAAATCTGAATCAAGTCACAAATCAAACCCATTCAAGTCTATGAATCTGTGAAAAGCTCAGACAGCATTCGAAAGTGATCATAATGTTATTTCATGAACTGTATGATACCAGAAACCTCCATTAGTTATTTTAGCATACAGAAAAACTGATGAAACATTGAAGGGAAAAAAGGACACCAATCAAACACTGATGAGTAACTGACCATTCACACTTATGGAAGGGGGTCTTTGTTTTCATGTAAAGAATAAACAAATCAATTACGGTAATCAGAATAATTAATCTGAATAAGGCCCAAGTCTGTAAAATCACTGATTGATGAAACTATGACATTACCTTACTGGGATACAAAATCAGAGCACAGCTCAATCTACGGCATGCAGGTGCTATCTACTGTAATAATGTAATTCATCTTTACAGTGCACAGTTGGGTCAGGAAGACCTGACTGTGGAATCTTTTCTTTCCTACATTATGCGCAAATTTTGTGCAATATTTAGTCTACTTACATGCTGAAAATTCTTGATCTACACTAAGAGCTGAGACAAGTGGCTTGGATGACCATTCACCACACATGCAGTGGTCATGTTGAGGCTTTTAACCACAGAAGCTCTCTGACTCGTAGGTCTTTCCATTGTTTCCCTGCACAATGACTTAATTTTGCAAGGAAACATTACGATCTTCTGCAGTCTTGCAGGTGAAACAGATGTTTCCCGGCACTATTAAGTAATTGGGAAAGGAAGCAGCGGAACAGGGCTACTGCAGCATGACTGATTCGTACACCTAAGAGCCAAACATTCACAATCGCAAATAATACCTAATATATATATATATATTAAATATTATAGTGATGAACGAGCATGCTCGGCTAAGGTGTTATCCGAGCATGCTTAAATGCTAATAGAGCATCTTCGGCGTGCTCTCACACTATGTTTGAGTCGCCACGACTGTTCGACAGCCGCAACACATGAAGGCATTGCTTAATAAACAGGAAATCTCTGCATGTGTTGTGGCGACTCATAACATAGTATGAGACCATGCCGAAGATGCTCTATTACCACTCGAGCATGCCCAGATAACACCTTATCCAACACGCTCGCTCATCACTAATTGTAGATTAATTTTTCATTTAACCATACAGATGTTTCTCACAAAATTAGAATATCATAAAAAAAAATGTATTTCAGTTCTTCAATACAAAAAGTGGAACTCATTATAAAGAGTCATTACAGAGAGATCTATTTCAAGTGTTTATTTCTGTTAATGTTGATGATTAAGGCTTACAGCCAATGAAAACCCAAAAGTCATTATCTCAGTAAATTAGAATACTTTATAACACCAGCATGAAAAATGATGTTAAATCTAAAATTTTGGCCTATTGAAATGTATGCTCAGTAAATGCACTCAATACTTGGTCGGGGATCCTTGTGCATCAATTACTGCATCAATGCGGTGTGGCATGGAGGCGATCAGCCTGTGGCACAGCTGAGGTGTTATGGAAGCCCAGGTTGCTTTGATAGCAGCCTTCAGCTTGTCTGCATTGTTGGGTCTGGTGTCTCATCTTCCTCTTGACAATACCCCATAGATTCTCTATGGGGTTAAGGTTAGGCGAGTTTGCTGCCAATCAAGCACAGTGATACTGTTGTTAAATCGGGTATTGGTACTTTTGGCAGTATGGACAGGTGCCAAGTCCTGCTGGAGAATGAAGTTTCCATCTCCAAAAAGCTTGTCGGCAGAGGGAAGCATGAAGTGCTCTAAAATTTCCTGGTAGACGGTTGCGCCGACTTTGGTCTTGATAAAACACAGTGGACCTACACCAGCAGATGACATGGCTCCCCAAACCATCACTGATTGTGGAAACTTCACACTAGACCTCAAGCAGCTTGTATTGTGGCCTCTCCACTCTTCCTCCAGACTCTGGGACCTTGATTTCCAAATGAAATGCAACATTTACTTTCATCTGAAAACAACACCTTGGACCACTGAGCAACAGTCCAGTTCTTTTTCTCCTTGGCCCTGGTAAGACGCTTCTGGCGTTGTCTATTGGTCATGAGTGACTTGACACAAATGCGACACTTGTAGCCCATGTCCTGGATACGTCTGTGTGTGGAGGCTCTTGAAGCAATGACTCCAGCAGCAGTCCACTCCTTGTGAATCTCCCCCAAATTTTTGAATGGCCTTTTCTTAACAATCCTTTCAAGGCTGCAGTTATCCCGGTTGCTTGTGCACCTTTTTCTACCACACTTTTTCCTTCCACTCAACTTTCCATTAATATGCTTGGATACAGCACTCTGTGAACAGCCAGCTTCTTTAGCAATGGCCTTTTGTGGCTTACCCTCCTTGTGGAGTGTGTCAATGAGTGCCTTCTGGACATCTGTCAAGTCAGCAGTCTTCCCCATGATTGTGGACCCTACTGAAACAAACTAAGGCTGGTGTCACCCTTGCGAGTGCAATGCGAGAAACTTGCACGAGTTTCTCACATCAATACCCGGCACAGCCGTCGGAACTCGGGACCAGAGTGTTCAGCTGCATAGAAATACCTGCAGCCGCACACTCCGGTCCCAAATGCCGGCGGCTGTGCCGGGTATTGATGCGAGAGACGTGTGTGAGTTTCTCGCATTGCACACGCAAGTGTGACCCTGGCCTTAGGAAGCCTTTGCAGGTGTTTTTTGTTAATCATTCTAATTTACTGAGATAATGACTATTGGGTTTGCATTGGCTGTAAGCCATAATCATCAATATTAACATAAATAAAAGCTTGAAATAGATCACTCTGTTTGCAATTACTCTATGAGTTTCACTTTTTGTTTTGAAGAACTGAAATAAATTAACTTTTTGATGATATTCTAATTTTGCGAGAAGCACCTGTAAGTCATGATGCACATGGGAACAGAGCCTTAGGGGGGCTTTCACTACTGCTGCCACG
The DNA here is from genome assembly GCF_051348905.1 of Ranitomeya variabilis. NCBI lineage: Eukaryota > Metazoa > Chordata > Amphibia > Anura > Dendrobatidae > Ranitomeya > Ranitomeya variabilis. The sequence goes on along the minus strand of NC_135233.1, from coordinate 220,894,966 downwards.
ATAAGAGTAATAACTATACAAAGGAACCACACCAACGCAGAATCCCTGCTTGTCGTAGGGCCTGTGCACATGTTCCAGATTTGTCGCTTTTTTTTTTCTGCGCAGATTTGTCACAAAACCTGAAGGGTTACCAGATGCCAGCAAAGTAAATGAGAATCCTGAATCTCATGCATTCGTTGCTTGTTTTAACTTGCATATTTGGTGCAGATTTAAATCTGCAGCGTATCAATTATTTCAGCTGTTTTGCTGCAGATTTCACATCTACTAATGAGTAGGGAAAAATCTGAACTGAAAATGCATGTAAAAAAACGCAGCAAAAACGTGCCAATTTTATGCAACGTTTTTCCTGCCAAGAGATGCAGAAATTTCTGCATCAAATAATTTTCACAAAAGCATATCCAAAGCTTTCCAGCCACACATTCGAACATCAGCAGATACAGTAGCTAGGGAAATCAACTATCAGCTAAGTTAACATTGTACATAGAGTTAGAAAATTATCCTCTGACCAAAAACACTACAGCATGTGTTTTTACAATGCTCTTTTAGGTCCATGTGGTTTTTCCGGGGAAAACAGCACCTATGGCCATTAACACAAACACTAAAATGTGACTATACCATGCAGAAATAGCCTTGGACCTCAATCTCATTTGTGTATTTCTAAGCCGAAGTTTAATTCAAGGATTGTCATCTGTTACACACCAATTACTGACTGACAAAAACATACAAGTGTGAATGAGCCCTAAAGTGGAATGCAAATGGGGTCTACACCACTTCTGCATCCAAATTGTCCATAATAATTAACAGCTGCAAAAATTTCTGCATCTGCCCTATTTATCAGAAACAAAACAGATCTCAGGACCGTAACAATACCCCAACAACAAATCAGAAACTACATTTGAATAGGGTTGTAGAAAATGAAGAATCTTAATTTCTATCCATAAACAGCACTTGTCAATGGGTTGTAACTGGTATTACAACTCATCACCATTCAAGTGGTTATGTTCCACTTTTTTTCTCCCCAAATCAGTGAAAGGGGTTGTCCAATGAAAGCAAGTTATCACCTATCTACAGAATAGCTAATAACTTGCTGATAGGTAGAACAGGGAATTTTTATCCTCTTTACAAAATGGCAAGGCATGGAAGCCGGATAACAGCTCAATTCATTATCTCCAGGGCTGCTGGAAAAAGCCAAGCACAACGCTTGACAGCCCCATAGAGAATAAATGGAGCTGCGGTCGCATATGCACACTGCTCTGTCATTCTAAAGGGGATATAGGTGCCCTGTTCTGCCAATCACTGCAGGTCCCATTGGTTGGATCTACACTGATCAACAAGTTATTAGCCATCCTGTGAATAGGTGATAACTTGTTTTCACCAGTCCACCCTTTTAAATGGATTTGGATGCTAGAAATATGCCAGATTTTAGGCTTAAATTCTTGGCCTTAAGTAAGCAGAAAAATGCCTTATTCATTTTAGTTTTTCAAGAACTATCTGTATTTTTCATGGATGGCACTCGTACCTTTGACAGTCTATGGGGGTTTTACATATGTTAGATTTTTGCCTTGGACAAAGTAATCAGTGCAAAACGAGGAGAGACGTGGAGTGTCGGTTCTAAAAAGGCAATGCAAGTCTATGGTCAGTGGAAAAAAAAAATCTGACAGCACTCGGATGTCATCTATGTGCCGCCTGTTTTTCGCTGACTGATAGAAGGTAGAAAAACTTTTTTCTCATCAGTGAAAAAAAACCTGACCAAACTCTCATGAAAACCACTGATGAAACCCAGTCTATTTTTCTAAGGCCATGTTCACACTTTGCGGGTTTTACCGCGGATCCGCGGCGATTTTGATGCTGCGGGTCCGCAGCAGTTTCCATTGCGTTTACATTTACATGTAAACCCTATGGAAACCGCAATCCCCTGTGCACATGCTGCGGGAAAAACAGCGCAGAAACGCAGCGGTTTACATTCCGCAGCATGTCACTTCTTTGTGCAGAATCGCTGCGATTCTGCACACATAGGAATGCATTGATCCGCTAACTTCACACATGGGGCTGTGCCCACGATGCAGGAAGTAAGCGGATCATGTGCAGATGGTACCCGGGGTGGAGGAGAGGAGACTCTCCTCCAGGCCCTGGGAACCATATTAGTGTAAAAAAAAAAAAATAATAATAAAAAAAAATAATGATATACTCACCTCTCAGCGCTGCACGCGGCCATCTGGTCGCAGGGTTGCTGTGCGAGCAGGACCTGCGGTGACGTCGCGGTCACATGACCGTGACGTCGCGGTCACATGACCGTGACGTCGCGGTCACATGACCGTGACGTCACGAAGGTCCTTCTCGCACAGCATCTTTGGAACCGGACCGCCGCGTGCAGCGCCGAGGAGATCGGGACGTCAGAGGGTGAGTATAACCATTTTTTATTATTTTTAACATTACTATTGATGCTGCATATTGCTGCATATGCAGCATCAATAGTATAGGAGCAAACCCGCAGCGGAAACCGCAAAACAAACCGCGATAAATCTGCAGGGATAACCGCAGCGGTTTTGCCCTGCAGATTTATCAAATCCGCTGCGGGAGAACCCGCAGAGGACCCCGCAAAGTGTGCACATAGCCTAAGGGTATGTGCACACGTTGCGGATTCTCTGCGGATCCGCAGCATTTTTTGAGGTGCAGAAACGCTGCAGATCCGAATTGATTTACAGTACAATGTAAATCAATGAGAAAAAAAAATGCTGTGCACACCAAGAAAAATTATCTTTCACAATTGGTGCAGAATCCAACCAGAGGAGCAGCACTTTTAGACCTAATACTATCTAATAGACCTGACAGAATAACAAATCTGCAGGTGGTCGGGCATCTAGGAAATAGCGACCACAATATTGTACAGTTTCACCTGTCTTTCACTAGGGGGACTTGTCAGGGAGTCACAAAAACACTGAACTTAAGGAAGGCAAAGTTTGACCAGCTTAGAGATGCCCTTAATCTGGTAGACTGGGACAATATCCTCAGAAATAAGAATACAGATAATAAATGGAAAATGTTTAAGAACATCCTAAATAGGCACTGTAAGCGGTTTATACCTTGTGGGAATAAAAGGACTAGAAATAGGAAAAACCCAATGTGGCTAAACAAAGAAGTAAGACAGGCAATTAACAGTAAAAAGAAAGCATTTGCACTACTAAAGCAGGATGACACCATTGAAGCTCTAAAAAACTATAGGGAGAAAAATACTTTATCTAAAAAACTAATTAAAGCTGCCAAAAAGGAAACAGAGAAGCACATTGCTAAGGAGAGTAAAACTAATCCCAAACTGTTCTTCAACTATATCAATAGTAAAAGAATAAAAACTGAAAATGTAGGCCCCTTAAAAAATAGTGAGGAAAGAATGGTTGTAGATGACGAGGAAAAGGCTAACATATTAAACACCTTCTTCTCCACGGTATTCACGGTGGAAAATGACATGCTAGGTGAAATCCCAAGAAACAATGAAAACCCTATATTAAGGGTCACCAATCTAACCCAAGAAGAGGTGCGAAACCGGCTAAAAAAGATTAAAATAGATAAATCTCCGGGTCCGGATGGCATACACCCACGAGTACTAAGAGAACTAAGTAATGTAATAGATAAACCATTATTTCTTATTTTTAGGGACTCTATAGCGACGGGGTCTGTTCTGCAGGACTGGCGCATAGCAAATGTGGTGCCAATATTCAAAAAGGGCTCTAAAAGTGAACCTGGAAATTATAGGCCAGTAAGTCTAACCTCTACTGTTGGTAAAATATTTGAAGGGTTTCTGAAGGATGTTATTCTGGATTATCTCAATGAGAATAACTGTTTAACTCCATATCAGCATGGGTTTATGAGAAATCGCTCATGTCAAACCAATCTAATCAGTTTTTATGAAGAGGTAAGCTATAGGCTAGACCACGGTGAGTCATTGGACGTGGTATATCTCGATTTTTCCAAAGCGTTTGATACCGTGCCGCACAAGAGGTTGGTACACAAAATGAGAATGCTTGGTCTGGGGGAAAATGTGTGTAAATGGGTTAGTAACTGGCTTAGTGATAGAAAGCAGAGGGTGGTTATAAATGGTATAGTCTCTAACTGGGTCGCTGTGACCAGTGGGGTACCGCAGGGGTCGGTATTGGGACCTGTTCTCTTCAACATATTAATTAATGATCTGGTAGAAGGTTTACACAGTAAAATATTGATATTTGCAGATGATACAAAACTATGTAAAGCAGTTAATACAAGAGAAGATAGTATTCTGCTACAGATGGATCTGGATAAGTTGGAAACTTGGGCTGAAAGGTGGCAGATGAGGTTTAACAATGATAAATGTAAGGTTATACACATGGGAAGAAGGAATCAATATCACCATTACACACTGAACGGGAAACCACTGGGTAAATCTGACAGGGAGAAGGACTTGGGGATCCTAGTTAATGATAAACTTACCTGGAGCAGCCAGTGCCAGGCAGCAGCTGCCAAGGCAAACAGGATCATGGGGTGCATTAAAAGAGGTCTGGATACACATGATGAGAGCATTATACTGCCTCTGTACAAATCCCTAGTTAGACCGCACATGGCGTACTGTGTCCAGTTTTGGGCACCGGTGCTCAGGAAGGATATAATGGAACTAGAGAGAGTACAAAGGAGGGCAACAAAGTTAATAAAGGGGATGGGAGAACTACAATACCCAGATAGATTAGCGAAATTAGGATTATTTAGTCTAGAAAAAAGACGACTGAGGGGCGATCTAATAACCATGTATAAGTATATAAGGGGACAATACAAATATCTCGCTGAGGATCTGTTTATACCAAGGAAGGTGACGGGCACAAGGGGGCATTCTTTGCGTCTGGAGGAGAGAAGGTTTTTCCACCAACATAGAAGAGGATTCTTTACTGTTAGGGCAGTGAGAATCTGGAATTGCTTGCCTGAGGAGGTGGTGATGGCGAACTCAGTCGAGGGGTTCAAGAGAGGCCTGGATGTCTTCCTGGAGCAGAACAATATTGTATCATACAATTATTAGGTTCTGTAGAAGGATGTAGATCTGGGGATTTATTATGATGGAATATAGGAATATAGGCTGAACTGGATGGACAAATGTCTTTTTTCGGCCTTACTAACTATGTTACTATGTTACTTTGCGGAAAATCCGCTGCGGAAATGCTGCGGGTTTAAAAGAGGTAGCATGTCACTTCTTTTTTGTGAATCTGCAGCGTTTTTGTACCCACTCCATTATAGAAAACCGCAGGGGTAAAAACCACAGCAAATCCGCAAGAAAACCGCAGCAAAACCGCACAAAAAAACGCTGCGGAACCGCACAAAAAACAGCAGGTGCGTTTTCTGCCAGGAGAGACAGAATCCGCACCAGAAATTCCTAAGCCTAATCCGCAACGTGTGCACATACCCTAATACATAAAAAACACTGAACGCAGGTGAATCCACATTTGTTCACTGAACCGTACGGATTCATTGCGTCCAATACATTGCACGGGTAAAATTTCTCTTGCGGAGACTCAAGCGAAATTGACATGCTGCGGTCTGGAGAGACGTGTCGAATGTCGGTCTCCGCGGATGATCCTCAGGCATCTTTGGACGCATAGTGGACATGGGATTTCTTAAAATCCCATCATTTATGCTGTAATATCTGGACGGTGCGGGTTGGACACTGCGCAAGTACACAGCGTCCAACCTGCAGCGTTTACTGATCGTGTGCACATACCCTAAGCCTCTTTCACATGTCAGTTTAGTCACATATATGGCTATTTTCACACTTCCGTCGGCCCGACGGACGTTGTGCTAAATTTAGCACAAGGTGAGCAACGGATGCAGCCCAGTGTGATGAGTGGGGAGGAGGGGGCGGAGTTCCGGCCGTGCATGCGCGGTCGGAAAAAGCGGAACCGACAGACAAAAAATGTTACATTGAACTTTTTTGTGCGTCGCGGCCGCCAAAACACAACGCATCCGTCACACAATGTATGCGATGTGTGGCCATGTACACACGTCGCAATGCGTCGCTAATGCAAGTCTATGGAGAAAAAACGCATCCTGCGGGCAACTTTGCAGGATGCGTTTTTTCTCCAAAACGACGCATTGCGACGTACGCCATAAGACGGAAGTGTGAAAGTAGTTTAAGAAATACAAAACAAGTTTCATCAGTAATTTATCAATTTCATCAGTGTGATAAATTTGGTGAATCTTCAGATTGCCCAAACTAAGTTAACCCCTTCATGACCCAGCCTATTTTGACCTTAATGACCTGGCCGTTTTTTGCAATTCTGACCAGTGTCCCTTTATGAGGTAATAACTCAGGAACGCTTCAACGGATCCTAGAATTTGAGATTGTTTTTTCGTGACATATTGGGCTTCATGTTAGTGGTATATTTAGGTCGATAATTTTTGCGTTTATTTGTGAAAAAAATGCAAATTTGGCTAAAATTTTGAAATTTTTGAAATTTTCAAATTTTAAATTTTTATTCTGTTAAACAAGAGAGTTATGTGACACAAAATAGTTAATAAATAACATTTCCCACATGTCTACTTTCCATCAGCACAATTTTGGAAATAAAATTTTTTTTTTGCTAGGAAGTTATAAGGGTTAAAATTTGACCAGCAATTTCTCATTTTTACAACAAAATTTACAAAACCATTTTTTTAGGGACCACCTCACATTTGAAGTCAGTTTGAGGGGTCTATATGGCTGAAAATACCCAAAAGTGACACCATTCTAAAAACTGCACCCCTCAAGGTACTCAAAACCACATTCAAGAAGTTTATTAACCCTTCAGGGGCTTCACATCAGCAGAAGCAACATGGAAGGAAAGAATGAACATTTAACTTTTTAGTCACAAAAATAATCTTTTAGCAACAATTCTTTTATTTTCCCAAGGGTAAAAAGAGAAACTGGACCACAAAAGTTATTGTACAATTTGTCCTGAGTACGCCGATACCCCATATGTGGGGGGGAACCAATGTTTGGGAGCACGACAGGGCTCGGAAGGGAAGGAGCGCCATTTGACTTTTTGAATGAAAAATTGGCTCCAATCTTTAGCGGACACCATGTCACGTTTGGAGAGCCCCTGTGTGCCTAAACATTGGAACTCCCCCACAACTGACCCCATTTTGGAAACTAGACCCCCCAAGGAGCTCATCTAGATGCATAGTGAGCACTTTGAACCCCCAGGTGCTTCACAAATTGATCCGTAAAAATGAAAAAGTACTTTTTTTTCACAAAAAATTTTTTATCCTCAATTTTTTCATTTTCACATGGGCAACAGGATAAAATGGATCCTAAAATGTGTTGGGCAATTGCTCCTGAGTACGCCGATACCTCATATGTGGTCACAAACCACTGTTTGTGCACACGGCAAGGCTCGGAAGGGAAGGAGCGCCATTTTATTTTTGAATGAAAAATTAGCTCCTATCGCTAGCGGACACCATGTCGCGTTTGGAGAGCCCCTGTGTGCCTAAACATTGGAGCTCCTCCACATGTGACCCCATTTTGGAAACTAGACCCCCCAAGGAACTTATCTAGATGCATAGTGAGCACTTTGAACCCCCAGCTGCTTCACACATTGATCCGTAAAAATGAAAAAGTACTTTTTTTTTTTTTTTTTTTTTTTTCCCACAAAAAATTTATTTTAGCCTCAATTTGTTCATTTCCACATGGGCAACAGGATAGAATGGATCCTAAAATTTATTGGCAATTTCTCCTGACTACACTGATACCTCACATGTGGTGGTAAACCACTGTTTGGGCACACGGCAGGGCTCGGAAGGGAAGGAGCGCCATTTGACTTTTTGAATGAAAAATTAGCTCCAATCGTTAGCGGACACCATGTCGCGTTTGGAGAGCCCCTGTGTGCCTAAACATTGGAGCTCCCCCACATGTGACCCCATTTTGGAAACTAGACCTCCCATGGAACTAATCTAGATGTGCGGTGACCACTTTAAACCCCCAAGTGCTTCACAGAAGTTTATAACGCAGAGCTGTGAAAATAAAAAATCATTTTTCTTTCCCCAAAAATTATTTTTTAGCCCGCAATTTTTTATTTTCACAAGAGTAACAGGAGAAATTGGACACCAAAAAGTTGTTGTCCAGTTTATCCTGAGTACGCTGATACCCCATATGTGGGGGTAAACCACTGCTTGGGCACACGTCGAGGCTCGGAAGGGAAGTAGTGACTTTTGAAATGCAGACTCTGATGGAATGGTCCGCGGGCGTCACGTTGCGTTTGCAGAGCCCCTGATGTGCCTAAACAGTAGAAACCCCCCACAAGTGACCCCATTTTGGAAACTAGATCCCCCAAGGAACTTATCTAGATATGTGGTGAGCACTTTGACCCCCAAAGTGCTTCGCAAAAGTTTACAACGCAGAGCCGTGAAAATAAAAAATCATTTGGGTCATTCCACATCAAGTGGACCAGTTTTAAAAATCGTCCCCACTCGACCTTCTCCGATTTTGCTGAAAATTTATAAGGATGTACATGTATGTTTGAAAAGAGGTTCTGTAAATTTTTAGGGCCAGATCTCAAATACATTGGGCACTGTTGACCTTTCACTGGAGGTTCCACCAAGCCTGCGGCTTCAGCTAAGAGGATTTTGCAAACTTTGGCGCATAGCCATTAGCATTCTATACTGGCTATGATGCTGAAATTTGGCATACTAGCTCAACTTTTGCTGCTAAACACGATAAAATTATTACCGGCTATGACAAAACAATATTTCAGCCGCAATTTTGTGTCAAAGTAGCTTGAAAAACGCATCGCATAAAATTTATGCCAAACTTTGCCCATATATAACTCAAGACCAAAAACCAATAGTAACTGGTGCTTTGCCCTGTACACCAAACATCTACATGACTTTGCATTGCTGCAATATCACAGTCAAAGCATATGTATTTATGGAAATATTCACACCCACATATGATGAAAAACTTAAAAAAAAACAGAATTTTACCTATTTTTAGGTCAAATTTCTCAAAAAGGGTACCTCTAAAATATATTAATTCTGATATCATTAGAAAGAGCACATTTTTCTCTACAAGGATCATTTTTGTTTTTGGGAGTCTCTCAGTTTAAGAAATGAAAAATGCCACTGAACATGGTGTTATTTATTAATACGCAATGAATGATAACTGCACTATTCAAACCCTTGCGTTGGTCCATGGTGGTTATACCACAACCAATTCCCTAAGAATTGGTATTATAATCCTATTAAGAATTGTAATAATGTTGTCTTTCGAGAATTGGCAGCCCCATCACCTAGGAGCCATGGCCGATAGCCGTGCAAGGCGAGCCTTGGGCGGTCTCTTTATCGCAGGTTCCGAAGCCTGATGGTGGGTGTCTTTGCCTAGGATCCCAAGCCTAATATTGGGTATCTTTTGTTGGTTCCCAAGCCATAATGTTCAGTCTAAGTGGTCTGGAATTGTTGCTGAATTTGCAACATAATCGGTTCAGAGAAGCTGTATTGTCGGCCCATTGCTGTCCAAAAAGGTCCAAATCTTGACATTGGCACCTAAAAGTTGGTCTATTAAGGCTATATCAGACGAATTCGGTGTCTCTGAACGAATGGTCAAACAAGCTCGAAAGCTTAAATGTGAACATGGGATCTTAGCCTTACCTAGAATCAAGTGTTGCAAGAAAGTTTCTGAGGAAGTGAAGAAAAAGGTGCAGGCATTTTTTGAGGATGATGAATTCAGTCGAATGTGCCCTGGTAAAAAAGACTATGTATCAGTGCGGATAGCAGGAGAAAAAAAGCAGATGCAAAAGCCACTATTACTGAGCAATATGAGGGAAATGTTTGTTGCCTATCGGGATCGGAATTGCCCTGAAATTGGATTTTCCAAGTTTTGTGAGCTTTGGCCAAAGTGGTGCGTAACCGTTGGATCTGCTGGAACACATTCCGTTTGTGTGTGTACCATTCACCAAAATGTCAAACTGATGCTTGCAGCATGCCCAATCAATGATGACTACGAAGAGCTCACATGCAAAATGGTCTGTGGAATTGAATCCAAGGACTGTATGCTTGGCCGTTGTGATAAATGCCCGGGTCCTGAAGTTTTAAAAGAATTTCTAGTCAATGTGTTTGTCAACAGTGACCCTGAAGATATTATTGAGTTCAAACAATGGATTCACACTGATCGAGACACGCTTGATACCAAACAACTGACTATAGAAGATTTCATTGAAGAATTGGTTTTGAAAATTTCTAAACTTTGTAGCCATCACTACATCGCCAAGCATCAAAGTTGATATCTGAAATCGTTGAAGGAAAATCTGAGACCTGGAGAGCTTGTGATCCTTATGGACTTTGCTGAAAATTACTCATTTATTGTTCAAGATGCCATTCAAGGTTTCCACTGGGAAAATAGTCAAGCTACAGTACACCCATTTGTAATTTACTTCAAGGAGTTAAATGGTGAAGCTGCGCAGAACATCAGCTTGTGCATAATCAGTGATTGCTCACGACATGACACAGTTGCAGTCCACACTTTCTTAACAGTAATTGTGGAGTATCTCAAGACTCTCATCTATGGGATTCGTCATATCCACTACTTCAGCGATGGATCTGCAGCCCAGTGCAAAAATTTCAAAAATTCTCTACTTGTGCCACCACAATGCTGATTTCAATATTAGCGCTGAATGGAATTTTTTTGGTACCAGTCATGGAAAGTCGCCCTGTGATGGGATTGGAGGGACAGCAAAGAGGTTGGCAGCTCGTGCCAGTCTTCAACGCCCAACTGAAAACCAAATACTGACCCCGGTGGATTTATTCAACTTTTGCAATGAGCAACTGCATGGAATCAAGTTTTTTTTGTTCCAAAAGAAAAAAAATTGACGAAATACGGGTAGTTCATGAGGAAAGGTTCAAAGATGGACATACAATTGCTGGAACAAGAGAAAATCACCAGTTTGTGCCAATTGATGACAAAAAGATTCGCATTTCAAGGGTGTCAAATGACTCATCATCTTTCATTGCCCATGTAGATAGAGCTGTCAGATCAGAAATGCCTTTTGTGCCAATTGCAAACCTCCAGCCAGGGCAATACATTGCCTGCATTTACGATAGGAACTGGTGGATTGGAAATATTTCTGAAATTTCAGTCGACGAGCATGATGCATTAATAAATTTTATGCATCCTCATGGACCAGCTAGCTTCTTTCACTGGCCTGTGAGAAATGATACATGCTGGATTCCCGAGCAGTCAATCATTGCAATAATTCCAGCACCAGCTGCAACAGCAATGGGCCGACAATACAGCTTCTCTGAACCGATTATGTTGCAAATTCAGCAACAATTCCAGACCACTTAGACTGAACATTATTGCTTGGGAACCAACAAAAGATACCCAATATTAGGCTTGGGATCCTAGGCAAAGACACCCACCCTCAGGCTTCGGAACCTGCGATAAAGAGACCGCCCGAGGCTCGCCTTGCACGGCTATCGGCCATGGCTCCTAGGCGATGGGGCTGCCAATTCTCGAAAGACAGCATTATTACAATTCTTAATAGAATTATAATACCAATTCTTAAGAGAATTGGTTGTGGTATAACCACCATGGACCAACGCAAGGGTTTGAATAGTGCAGTTACCATTCATTGCGTATTAATAAATAACACCATGTTCAGTGGCATTTTTCATTTCTTAAACTGAGAGACTCCAAAAAAACAAAACAATGATCCTTGTAGAGAAAAACGTGCTCTTTCTAATGATATCAGAATTAATATATTTTAGGGGTAACCTTTTTGAGAAATTTGACCTAAAAATAGGTAAAATTTGTTTTTTTTAAGTTTTTCATCATATGCAGGTGTGAATATTTCCACAAATACATATGCTTTGACCGTGATATTGCAGCAATGCAAAGTCATGTAGATGTTTGGTGTACAGGGCAAAGCACCAGTTACTATTGGTTTTTCGTCTTGAGTTATATATGGGCAAAGTTTGGCATAAATTTTATGCAACGCGTTTTTCAAGCTACCTTGACACAAAATTGCGGCCGAAATATTGTTTTGTCATAGCCGGTAATAATTTTATCGTGTTTAGCAGCAAAAGTTGAGCTAGTATGCCAAATTTCAGCATCATAGCCAGTATAGAACTCTAATGGCTATGTGCCAAAGTTTGCAAAATCCTCTTAGCTGAAGCTGCAGGCTTGGTGGAACCTCAAGTGAAAGGTCAACAGTGCCCAATGTATTTGAGATCTGGCCCTAAAAATTTACAGAACCTCTTTTCAAACATACATGTACATCCTTATAAATTTTCAGCAAAATCGGAGAAGGTCGAGTGGGGACCACTGGTCCACTTGACATGGAATGACCCATTTTTCTTTCCTCTAAAATTATGTTTTAGCAAGTAATTTTTTAGTTTCACAAGGGTAGCAGGAGAAATTGGACCCCAAAAGTTGTTGTCCAGTTTGTCGTGAGTACACTGATACCCCATATGTGGGGGGGGGGAACCACTGTTTGGGCACACGTCGGGGCTCGGAAGGGAAGTAGTGACGTTTTGGAATGCAGACTTTGATGGAATGGTCTGCGGGCGTCACGTTGCGTTTGCAGAGCCCCTGATGTGCCTAAACAGCAGAAACCCCCCACAATTGACCCTCTTTTGGAAACTAGACCCCCAAGGAACTTATCTAGATATGTGGTGAGCACTTTGAACCCCCAAGTGCTTCACAGAAGTTTACAACGCAGAGCCGTGAAAATAAAAAAATATTTTTCTTTCCTCAAAAATTATGTCTTAGCAAGCAATTTTTTATTTTCACAAGGGTTACAGGAGAAATTAGACCCCAATAGTTGTTGCCCAGCTTGTCCTGAGTACGCTGATACCCCATATGTGGGGGTAAACCACTGTTTGGGCACACGTTGGGGCTCGGAAGGGAAATAGTGACTTTTGAAATGCAGACTTTGATGGAATGGTCTGCGGGCGTCACGCTGCATTTGCAGAGCCCCTGATGTGCCTAAACAGTAGAAACTCCCCACAAGTGACCCCATTTTGGAAACTAGACCCTCCAAGGAACTAATCTAGATGTGTGGTGAGCACTTTGAACCCCCAAGTGCTTCACAGAAGTTTATGACGCAGAGCCGTGAAAATATGAAGATTGGAAGATGGCGGCGCCCATGGAGAAGACGGACGGACTCCGGGAGGCTCGGTAAGTATGAGGGGGGGTGGATCGGAGCACGGGGGGGTGGGGGGTGGATCGGAGCACGGGGGAGCGAGCAGGAGGACGGGGAAGCGGACAGAGGGGACTACGTGACAGATCGGAGGACTGGGGAGGCGATCGGTGGCTGTGGGGGGGGGCACATCAGGGTTTCCAGCCATGGCCGATGATATTGCAGCATCGGCCATGGCTGGATTGTAATATTTCACCACTTTTTATAGGTGAAATATTACGAATTGCTCTGATTGGCTGTTGCACTTTCAACAGCCAATCAGAGCGATCATAGCCACGAGGGGGTGAAGCCACCCCCCCGGGCTGTAGTACCACTCCCGCTGTCCCTGCAGATCGGGTGAAATTGGAGTTAACCCTTTCACCCGATCTGCAGGGACGCGATCATTCCATGACGCCACATAGGCGTCACAGGTCGGATTGGCACTGACTTTCATGACGCCTACGTGGCGTCAAAGGTCGGGAAGGGGTTAAGGCAGCATCAGTACTCATTCAGGAGTCAGTTTTCAGATGTGTGCTGTCAGTTTTTTTCACATTATATTCTATAAAGCTGTTCACACATCAGACATGGAAATAAGTCCTATTTCTGTCTGATTTGCAGATCAAATTTGCCAATATAACTGAATGTGTAAATGAAAAAAAAGGAAATTGCACAAGCTGCCATTCATATTACATCCATGTGCTGTACCTTTTTTTACTGACTTGTTGCTAGGAGAAGCTCCTTTTACATGTGAAAATGAAAACACACTATGGTAAAAATTGACACAAGCAAGCAACAAGAGATTAGACTTGAATCCAGCACAATGATGAAAATCTGTATTTTGGGGGGGTTTAAGGTATAAGGAAATAAAAAGTGAAATGTGAATTCAACCTTGTTTGTGAAAATGCCAAACATTTCAAGCATTTTTGGTCTTTTTTCTATCATTTTAAAAGTCCTGTAGAAAAGCCTTAGCATGCTGTGCATGGAAAAAAAAAACTGTGCTAACATCTGGCTGTTACGATTTTGCCCTAAAAAGAAAAAGTTCCAAATGAACAAGGCAAAAAACACTACTAACACCTGTGTGTGAGTCTAGCCTCAAAGGGGATTTCAACTTTTGGAAAAGTGGACCTCAAACGTTTCCTGTAGCGTTAAATAAAAAAAAAAATCAAACAGCACTTATGTGGATGTATACAACGTTGCAATGTATGACAAATAAACAAGAGGTGATAAACGGTACAGGAGCTGCGGCTATTTGGTATATTTTTATTTTAGGATATTACCTGATGTTAAAGTCTTTTTAAAATACTGGATCACCCAGGCTGGAAAGACAAATGCATTTTTTGTGGCAATTCAATAAGGAATGTGCAGAACCAATATACCTATTTTGTGGCGCTCTTTTTGTTTGAGGAATATTAGAGTGGGTCTTCCCACAAAGAAAAAAACACTGCATGCTCCAAACAATTTTCCCCATAGATTTATATGTATGAAAACAACAACAAAAAATAAAAGAATAAGGGTATGTTTCCACGGTCAGGAATCGCTGCTTGTTTGACGCTGCGCAGAGCTGCAGCGTCAAACAAGCAGCGTCCAGATGTTCCAGCATAGTGGAGGGGATTTTATGAAATCCCGTCTCCACTATGCGTGGAAACCCGCACGCGGCGGCCCTGCGACTCCGGACATGCTGCGCGTCTTTTCAGATCGCAGCATGTCCGTACACCTTGCGGGGACGCAGCGTCCCCGCAAGGCATATCACAGGGCGCTATGGGAGCGAGCGATCATCCCGGATGTGAAGAGTTAACACATCCGGCATGATCGCGTCCCAGAAAGGGGGCGGGGCTTAGCGCCGAGCAGCTTCGCCGCTGCGGCGATACCGCCGGCCATCCTGACAGTGGAAACATACCCTTACGGTACATTGCAAAAAAAAAAAAAACACCAGAAATTTAAAGAAATTTTTACAAGCACAAAAGAAAGGCCACAAGGAAAAGTATTTCAAGGCAGTCGTGGGTTGGTTTCTCACAAATCAATTTTTCCAAAAAACGTGGTAAATCCGTGGTAAATCCGCGTGTGCACATACCATTAGGGTATGTGTCCACATTCAGGTTTGCTTCAGGCTTTGGTCAGCATTTTATGCAAGTAAAATCCTGACCAAAACTGCACCTGAGGTCACTGGCAGGTCACCTGCGGTGTTCCTGCGTGTTTTGCTCATTGTAGCAACATGCTGCGTTTTGAAAAAACGCACCGCATGTGCGTTTTCGCGGCAAAAACGCATGCGTTTTTTAACACATAGTGGAGTCGGGATTTCATGAAATCCCCTCCACTATGCTGTAACATCTGGACGCTGCGTTTTTGACGCTGCGGAAAAACGCAGCGTCAAAAACGCAGCGTTTCCTGAACGTGGACACATACCCTTAGTGTTTCCTACACATTTCCCATTCTTTTTTCAATCCATTTCTATCTCAAAAACTGCATATGCGATTCCTGCCATTATAGGGTTCAATGGCTTTTTTTTTTTTTTTCACGCAGCATACTTTGGATAGACACAACACTTTTCTGGAATTTTTCAAACATGCTTCTCTATAGGAAAAAATATATATTTTATTTTTACATATTATATGTATGTGTAACAAGATAGAAAACACCACCAAAAACTATTTTTAAAAAAAGCTATGATAAAAAATGTGACTTTCAAATTTTTTTGCTTTAGCAAGCATTTAAAAAAAATTGGATCATAACCACATTTTTTGCTGGAAACAAAAAAAAGTTGCCTTGTCAGAGTAAATTTGCTGCATTTGTCAGAAATTTTAATGTTTACGTGCTGAGTGCTTCCATATATAATAAATAAATATATATATATGTGTGTGAAATCTGCAGCATCAATAGACACTATGCAAAATAAATAAATGTATAAAAATGTGAAATCTGAAGCATCAATTGACAATATGCAAGCTTAAATTCCACATCATAGGTTAATTTCTGATGTGGATGTGATATAATCTCCAAATCAAATGGAGCCTAAAAGACAAAGATTACTAGTTCAACATCTCTGAAAATCAACCTCGTAAGCTCAGGATTGCAGGTTTTACAGGCAATCTAGATCATCTACCCAATGATATTAATGGTAATGAGAAGTGTGAAAGCTACTTTTAAAAATGCTATTTACTACTACTACATAAAATCAAGAAAAATACATTGCTGCTGCTTAAGAAGAAACAACCAGCGGGTGACTGATCGCTTGAGAACATTCAGGGTTGTAATGCACATTGTGAATAGGCGTTAAGTGTTACAGTGCCACAAATGTAGATCTGAAAATTCTTATTTAAAAAATTTTTTCAGCATTTTGTTCCCTACGTTTGATCAAAAGCAGTGCGGACAACATTGTATCTACTTTTACATCTCAAGACAACAACATAGTCAACAGGTGGCATTGACAACCAAATGGTCACAAGTTTCCACGCTAGCGACCGTACACCACCAAGCTATCAAGTTAGTGCTGTGTACATTTTTTTTATTTTTTTTTATCAAGGTGCTAGTTTTGTGGTGGAAAAAAAAGTGGTATTGTTAAAGCATCATATGTACACTAAAAATTGGCAAATTTTGGAAAGTGGCAAGAAACGAGGTGAATAATAACCTACAGGGTAGTGGTCATCAACATTTTCTGTTTTTGGGATGGCCCAAATAAATACAGCCCTAATCAGAATTGGCGTATTTTACTTTGACAAAAATCAGGGATAGGTAGCCGCTTCTGATTTCAGAAAAAATTCTAATATTGTGAACTGATGGAAAAACAGATAACAATGGTCACCAAAATATCTATTTTTTTTAATTTTTTTTAATAGAAAGTGGTCCAGTCATATAATTGCTTAAAGTTAGGTGTTATTGATTTGTCATTTCTTTAAGTCACCTCATGTATTTAAAGGGAACCTGTCTGCAGTTTTGGCTGATATAAGATACGGCCATCACCATTCAGGGCTTACACACAGCATTCTATAATGCCGTATATAAGCCCCTAACCCGACCTGGAAGAACTGAAAAATACGTTTTATTGTACTCACCTGCAGGGCAGTCTGGTCCAGTGGGTGTTGCTGGTCTTGGTACGGCGCCTCCCATCTTCTTTTGATCGCCACCCTCCTGCTTGCTTTCCTGCATCTTCCACACAAGATCCCCAGCATTGCGCTCCTGCGCAGGCATACTTCTCTGTACTGTTGAGGGGAGAGCAAAGTACTGCAGTGCGCAGGTGCTGGAAAAGGTCAAAGAGCCCCAACACCTGTGCACTGCAGTACTTTGCTCAGCCCTCAACAGGGCAGACAAAGTACGCCTGTGCATGAGCGTGATGCCGGGGGGATGCAGGGTCGCATCATCCACAAGAAGCAAGCAGGAGGGCGGCGATCATTAAAAGATGGGAGGCACCGGACCAAGACCAGCAACACCCATCGGACCGGACCGCGCTGCAGGTGAGTATAATAAAACTTATTTTTCAGTTCTTCCAGGTCAGGCGCTTATATACAGCATTATGGAATGCTGTGTATAAGCCCTGAAAGGTGATGGCTGTATTTTATATCGGCCAAAACTGCTGACAGGTTCACATTAAAAGAGTTACACAAGGACTTTCACTTCTGCATTGGATGATTTGCGCTACTAATGCATCAGCTGCCTATGTGCACATGTTGCGGATTCGTGTGCGGATTTTTCCGCACCGTTTCTGCAAAATCCGCAGGTAAAACGCATTGTGGATTACCTGCGGTTTTTATGCAGATTCCACCTGCGGATTCCTATTGAGGAGCAGGTGTAAACCGCTTCGGAATCCGCACAAAGAATTGACATGCTGCGAAAAATACAACGCAGCATTTCTGTGCGGTATTTTCTGCACCATGGGCACTGCGGATTTCGTTTTCCATACGTTTACATGGTACTGTACAACGCATGGAAAACTGCTGCGAATCCGCAGCGGCCAATCTGCTGCGGATCCGCAGCAAAATCCGCAACGTGTGCACATAGCCTTACAGCTCACGCATCCTATTCTCATTACTAGGCTAACAGTACGCTACTTTCTAAGTGGAAGTCACATACTGCCTGTGTAGAAATGAGGCCCTAGTTAACGTCTTTACGAAGTTGCCCTGAGATTGACAGGACAAAGTGAGAAGCACCTGATTGCTGGGGATCTCAATAGTCACCAGAAATTATCAGTGGTTGCACATGCATGATGTCGCAGCGGTGAGCATGTGTAGCACTGGTGAAGATAGCCTGGACCAGTCACAATTCAGCCACGGTCAGTATTTTACATCAGTATTTGTAAGTCAAAACCAGGGGTGGATGAAAAAAGCATAAGTGGTGACGTGTTTCTATTATACTTTTCTTCAGATTGTTCCCCTCCTGATTTTGGTTTAAAAACACTGATGTAAAATACTAACCACATAATGAACGTGGCCGTAATGCAATCCCCAGTGATCAGATGTTGATTGCCAATCATATGATTATAAAAGGCCTGGTTCACACGTCCATGAAAAAAACACGTTACTGGCGCCACCAATGTTTTTTCAGCATGGGTTAAGAAAAAATTAAATTACCGTACAAAGCTTCTGCTCTCCTTTGCAATACACATGTACAGCGCACAGACTGTACATTGCTGCCATCCGTGTACCATACATGTTTTCCACAGAATTATAGACTTGTATTGGCCCTTGTCATACGTGCGGCCGGAAAAAAAATAGACATGTCTCTGTATGTTTTACAAGGACCTACGATCCATGTAAAAACACAAACATGTGCACAGCAACATAGGTTATAATGGGTACGTGTGGCATCTGAAAAAAGATACCATACGTACTGGAGACACGGATGTGTGAAGGAGGCCCAACACATTCTCACAATATTAAAAGACTGATCTAGTGCCCCCTCATTCCTCTATTGCTAGGCAAGAGGCGCTACTGACGCACAGGGCTGTGGAGTTGGAGACGTGGAGTCGTAGTCGGAGCCCATTTTGGGGGAGTCGGAGTCATGGAAATTGAGGAGTGGGAGTCGGAGGTTTGGCTTACCATCTCCACAGCCCTAGCAGAGCTGTGGAGTCGGAGCCCATTTTGGTGGAGTTGGTGTAATGGAAACTGAGGAGTCGGAGGTTTGGCTTACCAACTCCACAGCCCTGATGATGTGGTGTCCACGGTTATCTTTCACATGTTCTATTGTATTTAACAGGCATGGCGCCAAATTCCTGCCAAATGTAACCATTTCAGTAAGGACCGTCTCCTCCAGATGTGGAAACGAGAGGCACGCTTAGGGAAAAAAAATTGTCTTGGACCGACAGGTGTTTGCTCACCGGCGATCCCACCCTTTACAGTAACGAGGCAGTGGTGATACGGATACACTGCCATAACGTTCAGTGACTAAAGGACTGGTGAAGGTGCCACTGCTTGGTGGGATTGCGAGCGATCAGATATGTATCTGCGGATAATCCCTTAAGGGTGTTATCCGGGGAACCTAATTTCCGTTATCGGTAGGAGAGAGGATCACTGGTCGTCCTCCGCTTATGGTTTACGCGTCCTTTTCTGAAGCCCATCATACACTTTGGATAGCAGTCAGCCACCTCGCTGACACTCCTACACAAGAGCGCTCGCTCTGCTCCAGTTTTCTCAACGACAGGTCATTGGCGGCTTATCGCTTACAGAAAGGAAGGATCGGCAGCTGAAATCAGACATGTCGGAGGAGATAAGGATCCGCCATCACCCGCCGGGGGTCCCCATATACCGTCCCTCTATATCGGCGTTAGTCTAATGTGTATGGGGGGGCTTTAAATACACCCGATGACCAGAACTATCACCCAGGCGATGAGTGGCTGACCGCCGCCGTGCTATCCTTAGACACAAATGCGTGAGCGCACTCCTGCCACCCCGCTCACACACCTTATTGGTGGAATCGGATGGCTTTCAACATAACGCAACAGGCGACGTTAATACATTTTTATGGGTTTGTTAAAGGGACGGCAAAGACCCCGTAAGCAGCACCATCTTTCCACCGGAGAGTGGTACATAGACGGGCAGCACCCCATGGTGAGACATGCAGCAGGCCCCCTGCCCAGCCCCCTTCAGTTTTCGGCCTCTCTGCTCTGAGGGGGGCTTCAGTGACGCACTGTGTAAATCCCACCCAGGACGGTGCCCCCCCCAGCTCTCCACAACACCGGCTCCGTGCGACACCCCACACCGAACCGAAGGAGGGAAAGCCACAGCCGTTGTCAGGGACATTTTTATCCCCACGGCCCCGCCCCCCTTCTCAGCCTGAGGGATTCATAAAAAAAACACATCCACCCTGCGGGGCCCGCCCCCCTCACACACCACACACGGACATAATAGCAGGCATTCGGCAAGCGAGAGGGCGGGAAGGGGAAGCGGAAGGAAATAGGGAGACCCAGCACTCACAGTCTCTCCTCTCCGCTCGGCGCGGCGGCCATTTTCTAACGGCTCCTCCACAGGCTGAGGAGGGAAAAGAGTGGGCAGGGCGGGAGGGAGAGCAGCGGCGGGGTGACGTCACCGCGCGTGCTGAGCCTACCTGCCTCCTCTGTCGCGTCTTACTCGCAGTGACGTCAGGGAATGTTTCATTGTACAGCGGGGGAAAAAGGCGGAGATTTCACCGGTAACCCCGCCCCGCTGATTTGCATGAAGCCCGCCTTCGTCTAATGGAACCTTATGAGAGGGGGGCGTGGCCGCCTCAGACGATGTAGGCTGTGGTGACGCAGTTACTATTATTTAGGCGGGAACTTGGAGCAGGTTCCTGTCAGGGGTTTTTGTGTGTGTGTATAATACAGGATTGTGTTTTCTTGCACCGTGTTAATAATATCTGTAAATGGAGAAAAGTTTTCCTGTAAATGAAGACGCACAAGGGGCAAATTACAAAGCGACGGCTTTTCATGGTGGCTTGTGTAATGAGAAGTTAGCTGGAAAGTGGGCAAAACAGTAACAAATCACCTGAGGAAAGATTTTATCTCATGGAAATTGACCTGCAGTGTAAAGCATCAACTCTGCCACCGTCACAGCGTCACCCACACACCAGAGGCTGGTCGCCCCTGTAACTGGGTGCTTGGTTGTATGTCAGGGATCTGTCCGTAGATTTTACAGCTATAAACCTCCGCCGCTTACCTAGACATCAGCTTTCCAAGGCCAATTCACACGTCCGACGTTCACAGCCCAAGTACGGACCTCGAAGGCCAAGACCGGCCACCAGTCTGACTGGCGACCCGAATGCAACAGCGTACATGAGGTTGTCAAGTTTGAGGGTCATAAATGGACCATGACTGTCTCAAGTGTGCACCTGGTCTTAAAGCAATGTACTATTAGTAGCTTCATTCGATTGGTATATTTAAACTACCTAGGAGTCATGGAGGTGAAACCATTGGGCAGAAGTATTCTTGTGCCGACCTCATCGTGCGTGTAACTGGAAGCCACCAGGTCTTGACATGATATATCCTGTGCTCAGGGTTGTCAATCAAGTCAGTTAGTCCTCAGACTTTTGCCTCCTAATCTGAGAGCAGTATACTTTAGGGGCAGAGACCCTGATTGAAGTGATGTATTACTTACTTGTCTGCTTTCTGTAGTTTTGATAAAATCACTGTTTTATCAGCTGGAGATTATCACTAGAGGACTAGTAAAACTGCTTGTATAACCCTACCACTGATTGGCAGCTTTCTGCGTATGCAGAGTGTACATAGGAAGCTGCCAATGAGTGGTGCGGACTGGGTTATACAGATCTCAGCATTCAGAGAATGGCCAAAGAAAACTGTGATCTTATCAAAAACGCAACAAGCAGCACAGTAAGTGACACATTGCTGGAATCAGATTCCCTTTAATACCTGACCACCATCACTCTTCTCCCAAGTTAAGTCCACCTCCATGACTCCACCTCCATTAGTCTACCACCATGACACCATTACCTTGACTCTTTGCACCTGAACCCATTGAAGCACACTCTGTGTGAAACGGCCGTCGTCCACGCTCCATCACCGCACCCTCCTGTGAACCTGATGTCCTAACATGGATGTTCATACTTGTATGAGGCATATCCAATAAAGCGCACAAATACACAGCAAAAAAGGGTGAGTGCCGCATATTTTTCTCTCTTTGATGAATACACAGCTACTTGCTTGAATTGCAGAGCACCATATACCCAGAGAATTCGTGACAACTGCAGATCAGTTTTAATTAATCCAAGTCCAAAAGAGTCTGTACTCCTCTTGTGCCGTCTATTTCACTTTTTCTTTGATATTGGGATTACCTTGACTCTACCTCCATGACTCCACCTCCATAACTCTACCTCCATGATTCCACCTCCATGACTTTTACATGGTAATTTGCATACAGGGCCTGCTCAGATTAAACGTATTCTCTTACATAATGCAACTACTAATATTACATATAATGATTCTTGAAAAGGTATAACCACTGACCGGTTCCCTTTGATGGGGCCTAAGGTGATTCTACTTCTTTTCCTATAATATAAGGGGTCTTTCTTTATTCATATTGGGCCTTTCACATGGGCCAAGGAGACCCCCCTCTACTCTTAAGGCACAAGTGCACTAAGAAAATAGAATTCATCCTTTATGTTCATACCTTGTTGGATATTATTTATTTTGTCACTTAAACTGGACAGTTTTTTTTTATCGGAATCCTATAAATGATGCAAAATATATATGACTACAAATCGAGGGGACGGTAATGGGCACAATCATGTGTGCAGCAAGGGCTATGTATGAAAAACGGGTTCCATTTTACACTATTTGTCCACAATTAAACTAAAGTAATCGCATGTTAAAAAGTATAATTTAAAAAAAAATTACTTATAACTCATGCGAAAATCACTTAGGCTACGTTCACATTTGCGTTGTGCGCCGCAGCGTCGGTGCCGCAACGCACAACGCAAACAAAAACGCAGCAAAATGCATGCACAACGCTGCGTTTTGCACCGCATGCGTCCTTTTTTTCATTGATTTTGGACGCAGCAAAAATGCAACTTGCTGCGTCCTCTGCGCCCAGACGCGGGCGCCGCAGGGACGCATGCGGCGCAAAACGCAAGTGCGACGCATATCCATGCGCCCCCATGTTAAATATAGGGGCGCATGACGCATGCGGCGCCGCTGCGGCGCTGACCGCAAATGTGAACGTAGCCTTACTAGTGATTGTTTTGTTCCAAATTCGAACCATTGAGTGACAATCTGGATTTGTACAGTGTCGGCTTGTATATACCTCTGATCTGTCATGTGCAATGAGTGGCACAATGATGTGCAAGTTTAACCCCTATTTTTATTTTCTATGTTTACTTTGCCTAATCGTAAGAAATAATTACAGTAGACAATATTTTTTAACCCCTTAAGAACATAAAAACAAATCCTATCTCTCTATTTTGGCTTTTTTTATATTTTTCTTTTGACGTCTCTTCTTTCCATTTTTTAATAGTTCAATTTAGCGAACAATTAATGTATTGTTTAATTTTTTTTATTTTTGGGGGGAGTACAGAACAATTCTGCCATTTTTTGTGGGGTTTTTTTTTTACACTGATTACAGTGCTATATAAATGATATTCTAACTTTATTACGCATGGTCTTACAATAATGGCTATACCAAGTTTATAATTTTTGTTATACTTTTTTATTTTTAAACAATAAAAACACTTTTGTCTCGTATATAATTTGTTTTTATGTCGCTGCATTTAAACAGCCGTGACATTTTTAGTTTGTCATGAGACATTGGGTTGTTTGGGGAGTTTTTTTTTTTTTGCACAATGTCTCGTAGTTTTGATCAGTACCATTTTAGAATATATTCATTTGTTATTGTTTTTTCACCATTTATTCCATTTTTATGTAATGTGATAAACAAAAAACATCAGTCTTGGCATTGTAAAATAATATGTAATATATAAATAATGGGTTAATTGTATTGAACGAGACATTGCCAAAGTGGCAATACCAATTATGGATACTTTTTTAATGTAAAAATAAAGGACTTCATACTTTTGATTACATTTTTTATTTGTTTTATTTATTTTACCTTTTTTTAATGCAGTTTCGTCTATTAATGAGACTTGGATGTCCCATCTCCAGATCGCTTAGATAGTACCCTGCAATACATCTAAATGTGTTGTGCATAAATCCATGCACATTTTGCAAAAATCACCTCCTTTCAGATCTAGGAATTTGATTTTTCTGGCACAGAAATTCCTTTAAGATTTCCACCTCCTATGTACGGTACATATCATCATTATACGGCCTTATAACCTATATGTCATTTTTTAATTATAGCAAACTAAAATATGAGTTGTAATAATATATTAGCTACCTGGAAAAAAAAGTTATAGCGTGCATAGAGTTCTAACTATATTACAATCCATCCAATCTGATTATAAAATAGACCTTGTCTAGTTGTAAAAAAAACGCGGAATATTTGGATTCTGTGATGAATTATAACTGTTCAATTGGGTCAGCTTAGATAAAAAAGCAGATTTTGCATAGATTTTTTTCTAAGCTAAAATATATTGTACAATTTTGATACTTTTTTATTGCTATAATTTAATATATAAAAAATGAAGATGATTTTCAACTATTATTGATTAAAAATAGACCACCGTTTTGTGCATGCAGCCTTTATGCAGATCTATGTGTCTTCGTAGTCAAACACCACAAGCCAAATATACATTAGCAAGGAGAATTAACCCTGAAGGCCGTCTGCTAGAAGCTGTAAACTTCTTACTGCTGCAATACAAGATACATTGTTGCAAAAAAAAGAGTGAGAAATCTGCTGTCACTGCATTAAATACATGCCAAGTGTGTCCACCAAATAATGTAGAAACATTGCATATATGAAATTTAAGCTCCATTACTGCCCTATAGAATATATGTTTAAAAAGGTACGGAATGGACAAATTGACCTATTTGTGTGTGCCCAACTGCCACGTCAAGGTCTGTTTTTGATAGGACCCTAAACTTTTCTATCAGACATAACTCTCCTGGGCAAAAAGTTTGCAAATGTAAAGGTCTCCTGCCACCACCCCATCCACTTAAAAAGGAAAGTCAAGGGAAAATATGGTAAAATATTAAAATTACCATTACTTTCCAGTTCAATCCACCTCCACTCTAGCACTTCAGCTCTGTGGTCCATGACAATCCTGCGGTGATGACATCATGTCCATAATGCGTGTGACCACTGCAGCCAATCACATCCTTTAATGGGTATACATATATACAACACATAACTATTAGGGCTGGGGATTAGCTGCAATGATTATGTGAATTATTGACCTTTATGTAGGACCATTGGGGCAGTAGCGCTGGGGTTATTATTATAACATATTTCATGCCCTTAAACCATTTTTATATACTTCCATCCATCTCCTAAATGTAATTCGGACATTGCTATTGGAAGTAATCATTGTTTTGCTTTCACTTTCAAACCTTACTAGAAAATTCCAATAAATCTAGAAGGAAGTATTGTTTCAGAGCTTTTATTTGTAAAAAATGCATATCATAGATGAGTGTCTTAATTTTATAATAAAATATATATATATATATTTTTATAATAAATTGTTTATTAAAAGTACAATCCTACATTAGACCAGATGTTCAGCAAAAGACACAAATATATACAAAAAAGGTGAAAAAATATAAAGTGAATCATTATATCAATATATATAATTAAAGTATATTTCCAGGATAATTTATCAGCAAAAAAATGGACAGATTTATAAAATACAAAATAAATAAATAAAAAAATGATTTACCTAGACAATTTACCTAGACAAAAAGACGGTCATTTTTGTTTTTCTCATTTCTACTGCTGCTTGGTATGAGAGATAATTTGAAATACTGTTATAATTATTACAAATTTTTTATTTTTATTTTTTAATTAATGACATCACCCTCATCTCTTCACTTTTTTATACTTAGCAGAAATCTTGAAGGAAACTGATGGCCTAAAAATACCGCAGAGCAAAAATGGAGTAATTGATCATGGCAATCAATCAAATCTCAACTCAGTTTTTAGTTTTGGGGGTTGGTAAAATCAAAGTAGCTACATGATATTATGGTTAGACAGTTAAAGGGGTTGTCCAGGCTTGGCTATGTGAATCCTTACACCCCCCTAAATACAAAACTGTCCTGTTTTTTTGTACCAACCAATAAGAGCTCAGCTATTATTTCTTAATCAACTCTGGTAAATTGAATGCTGGACTGTGATTGGTTACTTCAGAAAATAAAGAGTTTTTCTTCTAGATAGAATTGATAAGTCTGACACTTTTTTTGTGGCAGATTTTTTTGGGGAAACCAATGTAGATTCAAAAGGAATGGTAAATATAAATGAAAGAAGTAGATGTTTCATTTCTACTGGATTCACCTCTGGCTTTGACTCAAAGTAGTTTCACATAACGGTTTTTTTCCCCTGGTGTTTTCTCCTGGAAATCAATAAGGATATTTTCGTCACTTTAGGTGTTTGTTTGTTTTTTCATGAGTGACATTTTTTTTTTTTCACAATGCCGCATTCTCTGAGTATGGCATTTTATTCTTATAGGCTTGACTGCAGAATTTAAAAATGCTTGGAAGAAAAGGCCTGCAAAAAAAAGTCTGAATAAAAAAATTCTTCCCAAAATCTGCTTCTAAAAAAATGCATAGAAATTATGTAATTTTCAGGCTATGCTCCCACAGTGAGTATTGGGGAGTTTTTAATGTTGCAGATTTTATGCAGCATTTCTGTATCTATTAACTAAATTTGGTTACTTGCATTTTCTTTCATTGCATTTTTTTTACATGTGCTTTTACTGCGTTTTTGATTCTGCGGCCTTCGTCTCTTTTTGGTATGTTATATTTTAAAGTAAACTGCATTTGTTTTTGATATATTCTGGTAATTGGCATTGACTAAACTTTATTGATACAGTCACTTGTGGATTAGGCTAGGTTCACATTGCGTTAGGGCAATCCGTTTAGCGCATACGCTAGCGGATTGCGCTAACGCAATGTCCCAAAAGGGATCGCGTTTGGCGATCCCGCTAGCGCAGATGCCCGATCTGCGCTAGCAAGGAACGGACCTCGGACGCTGCAAGCAGCGTTCGAGGTCCGTTCTAAAATAACGGGACATCGCTAGCGCATGCCAAAAATGGCATGCGTCAGTGATGCGTTAGCGACCCGTTAGCACATTGCGGTCAATGGGTGCGCTAACGGACCCGTTACATAGC
The DNA here is from genome assembly GCF_051348905.1 of Ranitomeya variabilis. Taxonomy (NCBI): domain Eukaryota; kingdom Metazoa; phylum Chordata; class Amphibia; order Anura; family Dendrobatidae; genus Ranitomeya; species Ranitomeya variabilis. Next base: position 220,867,613 of record NC_135233.1, on the reverse strand, counting down.
GTTAATTGCGACAATTGCACCATGTAACGGAGTCCGCTAGCGGACACCCATTAACGCAATGTGAACCTAGCCTTACATGCGTTTTTTTCACCTGTCGCTTTTCTGTGTCTAATGCAACTCTGGGGAAAATCCACACAGACTACTCAGCGTGCCCTTTGTCATATAAACTATTAAAAATCCTTGAGGTCCCTCATGTCCCCCTCCCTTTTTTCTTTCATCTATCATGTGTCTTGAGGGGACAATGGTGGGTGCCCTTATGTAAAATGGCAGTGACAGAGATGTGAAACAGATTAAAGATGTGAGGATTCACCTGTATGTCCAAATGACTGCTGAGGATGTCTATTGTCCCCCCTGAGAGACCGGAAAAGGTAATTAGGATCTAAGTCGATCAAAGAAGATCTCACACCCTTTTCAAATAGCTGTGGTCACTGCACTTACAATAAATCAGCAGACAGTATTGCTCCAGGAGAAAATATGGAATATCGGAAATTTCTATCCATCCGATATTAATGAGACGTATATTGTCGGCACCGGGATAACTAGGCAATCATACACATATTTTCTCATAATTATAACCCCCACCAAAAGGCCCCAAAGCCATAGGGGCTATATAACCACCAGCAGCTAGGCCATGTTTGGTCTCTAATATTAGATGAAATCCCAATACAAAAGATGACATCAGTCTCAACCTTCTGCGGTCGTACTATGAGGAGTTATTACATGAATTGGGATTTCCTAAAATTATGAAATGCTGAGTCTTGCCCACTACCGGGACCTTGTGAGGTAATCATAGAGGGGTGTATGGGTGGGACTCGGCGTCTGATAAAAGATCGATCCTAATTATCATCAGTGTTCATACAAGAGGGTTATATGTCATGTATGTGTATGTAGGGAGAGACTCTGTTTATCGACAGACCAATCGAAGGGCTCTCCGGCTAAACTGAATCGTCTCTGCGATCGGTGTAGTAAGTTCTCCTGTTAATCCCTTTTATTTTATGTAACTGTTTATGCTGTATTGTTTTGTCCCCCTTGTAAAATCTTTTGTATATTTTTCACAAACACTGCCTCCCTTTGGATTAAATATAAAATTTAATAGTTCTGTTCCTTCTGTTCTGTAAAGTACGCCTCGAAGTGATCGCTACAGTTTAAACGTGTCTAATCGACCTAAACAGATTAGTGGTGGCAGCGAGTAGTCAGGGGTTGTCAGAGTTAGCTGTGATCGTACTGGAGTGTGTACACATATTCTATGTGTTGGATTCTGGAGGTGTATATGCCGTATGTTCACGGTTAATTTTCTGATAGCCGGTCTAGTGGTGTGAAAAGACTGCGGCCTTCTCCATTGATCGTCGGACAATTGTGTAATTGTCTGGATGATAGGGAGCAGCACAGAGCTGTTTGCCCCAAAGATCACAGTGGGTAGTACCCTGTTGTGAACTCTGTTTTCAGGCTCCCTCTTGTGGTCACAGGTCGTATTGTGTGACTTTTGTTTTGGGCTCCCCCTGGTGGCTTTGTTTGTTATCCTGCGGGTCTGTGGATGATCAGCTGCCTCGTTATTCACTTAGGAGTTTCCTATTTAGCTCTGTTTCACTTCCACTTGTTGCCGGCTGTCAATGTACTCAGTGCTATTCTGATTACTCCTGATTATCTTCGGTTTCAGTCTCTTCAGGAGAAGCTAAGTTCTGTTTAATTATTTTTTGCTCATCAGTCTGCAATATGATTTCTGTGTATGATGAGTTTAGTCCAGCTTGCTAATATGTGATTTCTTCTGCTGGTTTTCTCTGGGGTACAGAGTTGCTTCCCCCGCACCGTTAGTTGGTGCGGGGGCTCGAGCGATCTCTGCGTGGATATTTTGAATAGGGTTTTTAATTGACCGCACAGTTCCCTTTCTATTTTCTGCTTTCTAGTGTTAGCGGGCCTCATTTGCTAAATCTAATTTCATCTCTGCTTTTGTGCTTTCCCCTTAACTCACCGTTAATATTTGTGGGGGGCTATTCTATATCTTTGGGGTCATTTCACTGAGGCAAGTGAGGACTTTCGTTCCCTCTAGGAATAGTCAGTTTTTCAGGCCGTGAAGAGACGTCTAGGATTTTCAGGTAACGTTCCACGGCTGCCTATAGTTGTTTGCGGATAGGATCAGGTTGCGGTCAATTCAGTTACCACTTCCCCAGAGTTTGTAGTCGGTTTAGTTACTTAGCTAGTCCTACTTGCGATCCTTGCCACTAGGATCATAACAGTACCCGTGACCTTCCCGGTCTGTAATATCAGGGATTTGTGGGATTAAGGCCAGTCTCACACATCCAGATAATTCCGGTACCGGAAAAAATCGGTACCGGAGTTATCCGTGTCCGTGTGTCCGTGAGCTCACGTAGGCCATCCGTGTGGCACACGTGCGGCAGCCGTGTGCCGCCTGGGTACCACACGGACCGTGCAGGAGAGACAGCGCTAAAGTTTAGCGCTGTCCCCTGCATCGTGCTGAAGCCGCGATTCATATCTTCTGTGCAGCAGCGTTTGCTGTAAAGAAGATATGAATAATCCATTTTTTTAAAATAAAGCTCCATGTCCCCACCCCCTGTGCGCCCCCCGCTGTTCTGAAAATACTCACCCGCCTCCCTCGCAGTGTCGTGTCCTGGCCGCAGCTTCTCCTGTATGCGGTCACTTGGGGCCGCTCATTTACAGTAATGAATATGCGGCTCCACCCCTATGGGAGGTGGAGCCGCATATTCTTGACTGTAATCGGCGGCCCCACGTGACCGCATACAGTGGAAGGTGCGGCCAGGACAGGAAGCAGCGACAGCCAACGAGGGAGCCGGGTGAGTATTTTCAGAACAGCGGGGGGGCGCACAGGGGGTGGGGACATGGAGCTTTATTTTAAACACGAAATACCACTAAAAAATGGATTATTCATATCTTCTTTACAGCAAACGCTGCTGCACAGAAGATATGAATCGCGGCTTCAGCACCATGTGGGGGGGACAGCGCTTACTGGAGCGCTGTCTCCTGCACGGCAGACGGAGAACGTCCGTGTGCGGTACGTGTTTTACACGGACCCATTGACTTTAATGGGTCCGTGTAATACGTGCCCTCCCACGAACACTGGCATGTCTTCGTGTTTGGCACACGGAGACACGGTCCGCAAAAAATCAATGACATCTGCACAGATGCATTGATTTTAATGTGTCTACGTGTGTCAGTGGCTCCGGTACGTGAGGAAACTGTCACCTCACGTACCGGAGCCACTGACGTGTGAAACCGGCCTAAGAAAGTCCTGACACCCTTATTCTGTAATTTTGAACTAGTTCTTCCAAGAAGCTGGAATTCAGTGAGCTGTTTAGTGTATGTGCCAATAGAATTTTGTTTGAAGAGGTCAAAAACGACAAATTTTCTAGTGGAAACCTTACATTTTGTCCTGAACTGTGTTTTTGTGTTTTTTTTTTTCCCAGTCTTTTGATGTGACAGTGTCTAGTGTGGAGTGGTTTCCATCAGAATATAATTAATGAACTGCATGCGCCATTTTGAAGACTTTGGCGGAAAAAAACCCAGCAACGAATGCCACAATTCACAATGATGAACCGAGTCCTAGTGTAAAGAATTTGATCAGATCACAAGAGGAACTCTTCTAAATAGCTTTGCTTTTACATTAATGGATCAATTCTTGCTTTTGGCACTAAAATATGGCTCCGTTATGGGACCAGAATACACAGGTGTTCCTAAGCTTTTTTTTTCTTACTTTTATACCAAACTTTGATGATTTAAATGGTCTTAGACATTGCGTAGTACAATCTTCAATTACATTTATGACGGGATAGGATTCAATTATTATTGATGATGATGATTATTATTATTAATAAGCCTTTTGGGCATTTTTTAATAAATATATATCAATGAATAACAAAAAAATTGGTTCGTAGGTCCCTTTTTTTTATGAACCGACAGCAGTGGCAATGGGAATGTTAGATGGTATCTCTTAATGATGTCAAGTGGAGGGCATTGTGGAGTAATAAGCATGCTTGGTATTCACTACTAGGTGCCCCATAGACTTCTATGATGTGGTTTTTATTAGCAGCTTTAGGGCTCATACACATTGGCGAGAAAAACGGACGAGTGCAATCCGATAAAAAATCGGATTGCACTCTGACCAATGTTATTCAATGGGTTACATCTCATCTGCGATTTTTTTCTCAGCTGAAATCGGACTGAGAAAAAAATCGCAGCATGCTGCGATTTGCTGCGTATCTCGGATGAGACTCGCCAATGCCAGTCAATGGGTGCGAGAAAAAAATTGCATGGCATACGGATCATCCGTATACCATCCGTTTTTTATGGATACCTTACCATTCTGTGGCATAGAACACTGTAAATGGTCCTGTAAATGACTGTAGAAAAATAGTTGCAGAGAAAAAAAAACGGATTGCATACGGATGTCATACGGATGTAAAACGGATGGTGCGATTAAAAATCGCATTGAACTCGCATGACAATCGCATAGTTTTCATCCGCTTTTTTTCGGTCCAGATTACAGACCGTTTTTTTTCTCGCAAGTGGGTATGAGCAGTAAATGGTCCTGTAAATGATTGTATAAAAATAGTTGCAGAGAAAAAAAATGGATTGCATACGGATGTCATATGGATGTAAAACGGAAGGTGCAATTAAAAATCGCATTGAAGTCGCATGACAATCGCATAGTTTTCATCCGTTTTTTTTTCGATCCGGATTACGGACCGTTTTTTTTTCTCGCAAGTGGGTATGAACCCTAAGACAGAACTCCAGTCTGAGGATCTGGCAGGGAAAAAAACAGGATGGAGATATCATCAGCAATATCTGTAGAGTGTGAACTCCCCTGAAGACCACCAAACTAATTTATGATTTTCCACATGTGGTATATATGTTTATTACATGACGGGTGCTCTGTAATACAGCTGACACATAAAAAAAAAGTAAGTTTACTTTTGCTTGTGGATGTTTTGTCTTTATGAAGGCCCTCGTGTCTACCATCTTCTACAGGTAGGGCTTTATAGGAGCACAAAGAAAAAAAAATTAAACATTAAGAAACAGTTTACAATGTTTAAAATATATATATATATATATATATATATATATATATATATATATATAACATTAAATACAAAATGCATATAATATACTATACAAATTTAAATCATCACTTTTTTTATCCTTGATAAAAAAAAGAAACCTAAAAAAACCTAAAAAAAGGAAAATAAATCCTCATACAGCTTTGACAGAAAAATAAAACAAAAAGTTATAGATGTCGGAAAATGGAGAAAAAAATCAACAGATTTTTATTTTATTTTTCAGAGAGTGATGGTGTCTCCGTGGTGTTGGATGTTTTGATCTCCCCGAGGTCATTCATCCTTACGTTTATAGTCCTTTCACTAGGCACTGCTCCTAATAGCCAGTTTCCTACTCCACACTGATGAGGGGCAAATACCCCGAAACAGCTGTCTGTGGATGGATACCATGTTTTGGCATAGGTGGTTTTCCTTTATTGGATGCTGCCCTTCCCGTGGTTGTTCCTTCCCAGTGAAAGACCTGGCTATTCATTGCTTGCGTTGAGAAACACGTGATGGTGTCTCCGCGGTTTTTCTACATGCATGTCAGCTGTTTTGAACCTATCTGCACCAAAATGCTATCATTAAAAACGTCAGCTCGGCACGCAAAAAATAAGCCCTCACCCAACCCAAGATCACGAAAAGTGGAGACGCTACGGGTATCGGAAAATTGGGCAATTTATTTATTTTTTTTAAGCAAAGTTTGAAATTTTTTTTCACGACTTAGATAAAATAGAACCTAGACATGTTTGGTGTCTATGAACTCGTAATGACTTGGAGAATCATAATGGTAGGTCAGTTTTAGCATTTAGTGAACCTAGCAACAAAGCCAAACAAAAAAACAAGTGTGGGATTGCACTTTTTTTTGCAATTTCACTGCACTTGATATTTTTTTCCCGTTTTCTATTACATGACATGGTAAAACCAATGGTGTTTTTCAAAATACAACTCGTTCCGCAAAAAACAAGCCCTCACATGGCCATATTGACAGAAAAATAAAAAAGTTATGGCTCTGGGAAGAAGGGGAGCAAAAAACGAAAACGCAAAACCAAAATAGCTCCAGGGGTGAAGTGGTTAAAGGGTTTTTTTCCACAAGCAAAAGTTGATTTTAATTAATAGATCTTGGCACAATAATGTAAAAGCAAGAGAAAAAAAAAAAAAAAAGAGAAAAAAAAAAAAAAGAGAAAAAAAAAAAAAAATTATTGGCACAATAATAATTTTCACAATTAGATGTGTTTAAATAAGATGTCCCTGTGCAGAGATAATCTTATAAATGTGCCAAATGTACCTCTGTTGTGTACTGGGTAATGTCTGTGTCTGACCGTACAGGAACATGGTCTGATCATACCACAGCTCCTGGGCGGGGGGGGTGGTGCTTTGGGCAAAAGAGTATACAGATAGCACAGCAGGGGATCACAAGAGTATACAGATAGCACAGCAGGGGATCACAAGAGTATACAGATAGCACAGCAGGGGATCGCAAGAATATGCAGATAGCACAGCAGGGGATCGCAAGAGTATACAGATAGCACAGCAGGGGATCGCAAGAGTATACAGATAGCACAGCAGGGGATCGCAAGAGTATACAGATAGCACAGCAGGGGATCGCAAGAGTATACAGATAGCACAGCAGGGGATCGCAAGAGTATACAGATAGCACAGCAGGGGATCGCAAGAGTATACAGATAGCACAGCAGAGGAACACAAGAGTATACAGATAGCACAGCAGGGGACCACAAGAGTATACAGATAGCACAGCAGGGGATTGCAAGAGTACATACAGGGCCGTATTCAGCGTTTCTGCTGCCCTAGGCACTTTTAGTGCTGCCTCCCCATTTGGTGAGTATGACACTATCGGCAGTGACTTTGGCAAGAATCGCTGATGTGAAAGTTGCCTTTTGCAGCAGTTTTTCTGCATCTGCCGCATAACGGATCACTTACGGCAACACTGCGTTCGGCCTCATTCATTCCTTATGGGATTTGCGGCACTTGCTGTGATCTTGCAAATGCGGTACCATATCTCCAAACTTTTGAAGAAGGGAAAGAGGTATAAAGTTTGCGGCGCGCGTAGTGCGCCGCGGCAAATTTTAGGCCATGCCTCTGACCACACCCATTTCACAACTAGTCACACCCATATCCACATCCCAAACACAGCCATTTAGCACTGCTGATCACACTGTATCATATACAATAATTATAAACAAAAAAATATGGCCACACAGTGCTCCATACTGTATAATGGCCACACATGATGCTCAATACTGTATAATGGCCACACATGATGCTCCATAGTGTATAATGGCTACACATGATGCTCCATAATGTATAATGGCCACACACAGTTCTCCATACTGTATAATGATCCCACATGATGCTCAATACTGTATAATGGCCACACACAGTTCTCCATACTGTATAATGATCCCACATGATGCTCAATACTGTATAATGGCCACACATGATGTTCCATACTGTATAATGGCCACACAGTTCTCCATACTGTATAATGATCCCACATGATGCTCAGTACTGTATAATGGCCACACACAGTTCTCCATACTGTATAATGATCCCACATGATGCTCAGTACTGTATAATGGCCACACATGATGCTCCATACTGTATAATGACCCCCCTCTTGTATGCATGGCTCATCTCCCTCCCATCCCATATGCATGGCTCATATCCCCCCCTCCTGTATGTATGGCTCATATTCCCCCCCTCCTGTATGCATGGCTCATATTCCCCCCTGTATGCATGGCTCATATTCCCCCCTGTATGCATGGCTCATATCCCCCCCATATGCATGGCTCATATTCCCCCCTGTATGCATGGCTCATATTCCCCCCTGTATGCATGGCTCATATTCCCCCTCCTGTATGCATGGCTCATATTCCCCCTCCTGTATGCATGGCTCATATTCCCCCCTGTATGCATGGCTCATATTCCCCCCTGTATGCATGGCTCATATTCCCCCCTGTATGCATGGCTCATATTCCCTGTTGTGAATTCTGCTTTTGGGTTCCCTCCGGTGGTGGTAGGTGGTAATGCAGTTGTCCCTGAGTTGCAGTCCTGGTCAGGTGTTTCTGCTAATTGCAGTTCTGACTGGGGTATTTAGGTGTGCAGGATCCATTAGTCCTTGCCAGTTGTCAATTGTTGTTGGGAGGTGTTGGACCTCTGCCTGGTTCCTCCTGCCTTTCTGCCAAATCAGCAAAGATAAGTGGTTTTTTTTCAGTGGCACACATGCTGTGTGCTTCATGATTCAGTGCTATTCTTTTGTGTTTTCTTGTCCAGCTTAGATTGTGTCAGTATTTTCTCAGTCTTGTTGGATTCTCTGGGGTTGCAGATATTCATTCCACGTCTTTAGTTAGATTGTGGAATTTTTTGTATCATCTGCTGTGGATATTTTTTGAAGGGTTTTAATACTGACCGCCTAGTATTCTGTCCTATCCTTTCCTATTTAGCTAGAGTGGCCTCTTTTGCTAAATCTTGTTTTCTGCCTGCGTGTGTCTTTTCTTCTCCTACTCACAGTCAATATTTGTGGGAGGTGCCTATCCTTTGGGGTTCCGCTCTGAGGCAAGGTAGTATTCCTATTTCCATCTATAGGGGTATTTAGTCCTCCGGCTGTGTCGAGGTGTCTAGGGTTTGTTAGGCACACCCCACGGCTACTTCTAGTTGCGGTGTTAGTTCAGGATCTGCGGTCAGTATAGTTTCCACCTACTCCAAAGAAAGTTTCATGCGGCTCCAAGGTCACCGGATCATAAGAATTCCCCCCCTCCTGTATGCATGGTTCATATTCCCCCCTGTATGCATGGCTCATATTCCCCCCCGTATGCATGGCTCATATTCCCCCTCCTGTATGCATGGCTCATATTCCCCCTCCTGTATGCATGGCTCATCTCTCCACCCCCCGCTCCCGCTCCTGCTCCTGCTCCCATCTTGCATTGCGCGGCTTACCCTCCTCCTTCATCCGCCCATCCCCTGTCCCTCATACCTTTCCCACACCGCGCGGCCGCGCCGACATCCCTCTCGCTCTGTCCCGACTTCCGGTGCAGCACCTTCTTCCTGCGTGAGCGGTCATGTGATATCGCTCATTAAGGTCATAAATATGTGCATATTCATGACCTTAATGAGCGGTACCACGTGACCGCTCACTCAGGACGAGCTGCAGAAGCTGAGACCAGGCATCGCTGGAGCAGGGTGAGTATGACATCTTCAAGGAGGGTGGGTGGGAGGCAGGCGGGCGGGCGGCTGGGGGGAGGTCGGTCGGGAAGTGACCCAGGACTTAAATAAATTAAAAAAAAAAAAACCTTGCTGAGGTGCCGCCCCCTGCATTGTCCCGCCCTAGGCACGTGCCCTCAAGTGCCTAGTGGCAAATACGGCCCTGAGTATACATATAGCACAGCAGGGGATCACAAGAGTATACAGATCGCACAGCAGGGAATCACAGACGATTCTTTATTTGAGGTAAGACGTTTTCCTGGCTTTTGTTTTTAAACAATGTTTTACTTCAAATAAACAATCATTAGCGATCCCGTGCGGTAATATCTGTATACTTTCCCCCCCGTCCAGGTGATGTGGTATAATCTGACCATGTCCCTGCACGGTCAGACACAGCCATTACACAGTACACAGGAGGGGCACATTTGTAAGATTATCTCAGCACAGGAACATTTAATTTAAACACATCCAATGGTGGAAGTTATTATTAATTTAGGTTGCATTTACATGCGCTGAGTTAAGACCGTTAAACAAGTGCGATTGATAATATTGAAGACGTTCGGCGCTTGTTTGCCGGCCTCTTTATACATGTTGATGAAGAATGAGGAGGACAGAAAGATCAATAGTAAATCAATCTGTCCCAGTACAGTATCATGTTATTGGCAGCATATCTGTAGTTTACATGGGGCGATGTTCTGCTGAGAACAATTATTTTTGTTCCACCATAAACAATCCAATCAGCTGATTAATCACATTTTGCTCAATCGTTGGGCAATTGCCAACGTGTTTATTCCTATGAACTCCTGTCTGTTCAACTGGGATTTATAAATGGATCCTACATACACACACAGTATGTGACACAAACACTGTTGTCATGCCTCGGTTTCGGGACTCAATCCGGTGACTCCTTGCTGTGCCGTTTGTTTCTCTTACTGCTGAGCCACAGCCTGTTTGGTCTCTGTTCAACTGCTGATGGTTTTTTTGTCTTTTCTTTCCTTTCTTTAGTTTGATTCTTTTCAGATGTCTCTAACATTCCAATTTGGTGTTGTCTTATCACGTCTTGTGAGGGGCTACTTATTCTCACCTTGCACCTGCCTTTTAGCTGTATTTCAAGACAGTTAGGGATTATCTTACCTGTTTAATCTCCATTGCTTTTCCTACGGTTTGTTTGTGTGTCTTCATCCTCAATACCCTTTCCTTTCAGGGAGTTTTTCAGGGAGTAAAATATTTTTCTGTGTTTTTTTCTTTTAACTTACTGGGTTAGTGATGCGGGTGTCTGATAGACACCTCTCCATTACTAACCCCTGGACTTGGTGCCAGCTGACATTAAACAGCTGACATCAACCCCCCAAAATATTACACCGATTGCCAACACACCAGGGCAATCGGGAAGAGCCAAGCAAAGTACCAGAATTGGTGCATTCAATGTGATGGGCCAATTTTGGGGCCACTGGTATTTTTAGGCTGGGAAGGGGTCTATATCCATGGACCTTCAAAGCCTGATAATATCAGCCCCCAGCTGCTTCACCTTGGCTGGTTTTTCATAATTTTTTATTTAGTTCCCAGCAGTGACCTTGGAGTCAGAGATGCATACAGGCATCTTCCCCATGTTGTTTCCATTCCATTTGAATGCTGATTCCATCTATTTCAATGATTTTTCAGCTCCTTCAGCCTTTCAGGTATGGTCTTCCGGAAAAATGCTTTAGTTTTCCATAGCCTTCCATTACAGTCATTACTCAAGTCAAGTCCGTCCGACCTATTTGATTTGAATAACGAGTACTTGAGCATTTTAGTGCTTGTTTATCACTAATCACAATAATAAATCTTGCACTGATTCTCATATGTTTCAACTCTCAGCATTTTGTCTAGACTGGATACAATTGTGTCAAGTTTTCAGCTGTTAAAAGAATTATGTCAGGATAGCTTTTACATTTTTTCTATTTTATGTTTTCATTCTCACAAAGTATATTTGAAGTCTTTATCTTTTCTGTTTATTCAATTACCTATTACTGGATCTCTATGGGGATCCAAGAAGTATAATTTCTCCTTGCGGAGAGTGACATGTTAAGCATGTAGAGATGAGGAGACTTAAAGCCGGTCAGACGCCTCTCACTCAGCCAAACCAGATCTCCGCTTTGCATTGACGAGGGGCAGTACCCCGAAACACAGTGTCTGCAAATTGAGATTCTGGTTTGTTCTTTATCCTAAGTCATGTGACAAGGCTCGTTAAAGGGTCGACATTGACTGTTAGGATTGCTACTTCCAATAGGTGGTACTAGAGTTCTAGTCCTCTTCCTCCCTGAAGAGACAATTTGCATATTTCCCAGAGGAGCATTGCATATTTAAGTCTCCTCATCTCGACATGCTTAACATGTCACTCTCCGCAAGGAGAAATTATACTTCTTGGATCCCGGTCAGACGCCTCTCACTCAGGCTGGTTTCACATTTGCGTTTAAAAATGCAGCGTTTAAAAAAAACGCAGGTGATGAAAAAACGCATGTAAACGCGTGCAAACGCTGCGTTTTTTAGACGCATGCGTTTTTGCATGTGGTAAAAAAACGCGGCATTTTGACGCGTTTACATGCGTTTTTTCATGCGTTTGCGTTTTTGAAACGCATGCTGAGAAGTGTGTGACAGCTGCCAATCATCAAAATCAACTACAAAACCCACTATAAATAGAAATAGCTAGGGTTATGGTTAGGGTTAGGATCCCTAGGGTTAGGGGTAGGGTTAGGGTTAGGATCCCTAGGGTTTGGGGTAGGGTTAGTGTTAGGGGTAGGGTTAGGGTTTGGATCCCTAGGGTTTGGGTTAGGGTTAGGGGTAGCTTTTTATTAGAAGAATGTCCTGGTCACCAGGTCACTGATAAGCCACCCCCCACCATCAAGGTGATAAAGGGATCCAAACCCTACCCCTAACCCTAGGGATCAATAGGGATGTTGACCTGGTGACCAGGACATTCTTCTAATAAAAAGCTTTGTTCAATGTGGACACCCCAAGATATACGGTATTGCTATAGAGTACTAAAAATATTAACTCGAAGAGTATTCACTGTCATATTGTTAGGGTTAGGGGTAGGGTTAGGGTTAGGATCCCTTTATCACCTTGATGGTGGGGGGTGGCTTATCAGGGTGTATTCTTGTTTTTTTCTATAAAAATGCATGCGTTTTTAACGCAAGCAAACGCATGTGCTTAAAAACGCATGCGTTTACATAGACAACAATACGTTTTTTGCCGCAAAAAAACGCATGCGTTTTTTTGCCGCAAAAAAAGCCTCTAGAAATTACTACATGTTGCATTTCTGCGACACAACGCAAGCAGCAAAAAAACGCATGCGTCGCTAAACGCGGCCAAACGCGTACAAAAAAACGCATGCGTTTTTAATGTTAAACATAGGGAAAAAAACGCATGCGTTTTTTTCTGTACAAACGCTGCAGATCAAAACGCAAGTGTGAAACCAGCCTCAGCCAAACCAGATCTCCGCTTTGCATTGACGAGGGCAGTACCCCGAAACACAGTGTCTGCAAATTGAGATTCTGGTTTGTTCATTATCCTAAGTCATGTGACAAGGCTCGTTAAAGGGTCGAGATTGACTGATAGGATTGCTACTTCCAATAGGTGGCACTAGAGTTCTAGTCCTCTTCCTCTCTGAAGAGACAATTTGGATCTCTATGGTAAGAGATCCATTAGTAGAACACAATACAGTTTCCCCCACTAGTGGCTTATATTATATGCTCTCTGTGTGTATTTGACTGCCAGTATAGGTTATAGTGATGCAGGCAAGCAGATGGAAGAGAATTGTATCCCTGGTGAAGACCAGCCAACGTGGGTAAAGTTTGATTAGAGAGACAAGAACAAAGATCGAGATTGACACCACAGTGTGGAACATAAAGGTATTGTCTTGTGAATTAACACTAATTCAGAAGATCATTAAAAATGTTCCAAGTATGCACCGTGAAGTCTGGACTGGCTGTGGGACTCCTGATCTGAGCTCAACAAGTTCATATGCATATATTCAGGTCCAGAATCCCATAGCCAGTCTAGAAATCACGGTTCATACAGTCTGTTTTTCACAGACTCAATTATTGAAGAAAGCACTCACCAGAAATAATGTAGAAAAAATCCTTTATTGCTCCATAAATCTACATTTATGAAGAGTAAAGGATTTTTTCTACATTCTTCCTGGCAAGCGTTCTTCAGTAACTGAATTTGGATTAGTAACAAGTGGATTTCTTGGACTTGTTTGGACTGCGTCACTCTATGGGCTCTGGGTGTGCTGTGGAAACAAAATACTTTTTGTGTTTCACAGATGTCTGAATTTGGCCTAAAAAGCATAACTGTCAATAGGGCAAAGATTGGCATCTGATCGGGTGAGTAGATAGCCACACCAGAGGGGATCTGAAAGCTGACATCTCTGTGTAAAGGAGATTGCCAAAGCAAAGACAGCTAGGAGTCATAAAAGTGTGCAAATTAGTATACATTACTGCAGCTCAAGCAACATGAATTTATGATGCACTGCACTTAGTAACCCAGAATGTGTGTTGGATTGCAGGAGGAGCTGCTGAAGAGATTGCCAGCAAGCTTACAAATATCAGTAAAGTGTCAATAGCATCTGAAAATTGTTACAGATGTCCATCCATTGTCATTACTACAAAATGTCTATTTCGGTAGGTTGTTGTCTCCTGTGTGGCTGTCGAATTATATATCTTTGAGTGGGGGGCCTTTTTAAACGCTTAGAAACCCTTCGCAGGTGTTTTTTGTTAATTATTCTATTTTACTGAGATAATTACTTTTGGGTTTTCATTGGCTATAAACCATAATCATCAACATTAACAGAAATAAACACTTGAAATAGATCATTCTGTTTGTAATGACTCTATATAATATATGAGTTTCACTTGTTGTATTGAAGAACTGAAATAAATTAACTTTTTCATGATATTCTAATTTTGTGAGAAGCACATGTAGCTGTCAGCTGCACAAGTATGAGTTTTATGGGTATATTATAAGTTTATTGTCAGATCACTTTAAAATATTCTGTGACAAAACATACTGTACATCAGTCAAGGAGGTGCACTGCATTAGGATTTATCTTTATAAGTCTGTGATATGATATGAGCGATCATTCTTATTTGCATACATATTGCAAGAAAATGAAAAAAAAAAAAGCAAAGGAAGGAAAAAGGCATCTGGATCTAGCAGTGACACAGATTCACCTTGGGATCTGAGACAAGCTTTTAAATCAGAGCCTAGAGCTTAGGGTGATTATGGTTTTTTATTCAAAACTAAAAGCAGGACACCAGAGCACCGAGAGTACAATTTTTAAGACCTCAAGCAAATAGACAAGACAAAGTAGTGAAGGGCTATAATAGCCAATGGGCAAGTGTGACCTGAAGTCTCTGACTTTAGCTTTTGAGTGATAGCCATATTTAGAAGTGATTTATGCAGATTATGGATCTTGGAAAGAAAACTAAATGGGACTATAGGTGACCCTAGAGTTTTTGGGTACTCTAACTAATTACATATTTTGGTATGGTACTGCAGTTTTTATCTTGGATGAGTAGGGCTGGTTCTTTTTATCCCATTACAGCCAATTTTTCTTCTTTTTGTTTTTAATTTTCCTCTTCCAAGTGCCTTAACTTTTTATTTTCTGTTGACATAGCCATATGAGTTCTTCTTTTTTTTAGCAGGATGAGTTTTAGTTTTGATTGATACCATTCTTGTTACAAATGTGCTGGAGCAGGGAAACAAATTCCAATTGTGGTGAACTAGTAAATAAAAAAAGGACAATTTAGCGTCATTTTGGATTTTGTTTTTAATACAATTCATTGAATAGTAAAAATTACAAATTGATTTTTCAGGCCAGCAAAATTAGAGGAATATCAAATGAGTACTTTTTTCTATTTTTTATTATTATGTTTTAGTGATAAATGCAATTCTAAAACGTGTAAAAAAATTGGTTTGTGTTGCAATTTTCTGAGATTTTTTTTAGTGTAATGAGCTTATGTTTTAATTGATTGTATTTTAAAGGGCAACAACCCAGCAGCAGGACCGCTATCTAAACCTTTGTGCAAGGAGGAATAGGAGGAGCACTGCCAGAGCCCTGCAAAATGACCTCCAGCAGGCCACAAATGTGCATGTGTCTGCACAGTTAGAAACAGACTCAATGAGGATGGTCTGAGTGCCCAACGTCCACAGATGGGGGTTGTGCTCACAGCCCAACACCGTGCAGGATGGTTGGCATTTGCCACAGAACACCAGGATTGGCAAATTCGCCACTGGCGCCCTGTGCTCTTCACAGATGAAAGCAGGTTCACACTGAGCACATGTGACAAATTTGACAGAGTCTGGAGACGCCGTGGAGAGCGATCAGCTGCCTGCAACATCCTTCAGCATGACCGGTTTGGCAGTGGGTCAGTAATGGTGTGGGGTGGCATTTCTTTGGAGGGCTGCACAGCCCTCCATGTGCTCGCCAGAGGTAGCCTGACTGCCATTAGGTACCGAGATGAGATCCTCAGACCCTTTGTGAGACCATATGCTGGTGCGGTTGGCCCTGGGTTCCTCCTAATGCAGGACAA
The DNA here is from genome assembly GCF_051348905.1 of Ranitomeya variabilis. Classification (NCBI taxonomy): domain Eukaryota; kingdom Metazoa; phylum Chordata; class Amphibia; order Anura; family Dendrobatidae; genus Ranitomeya; species Ranitomeya variabilis. The sequence goes on along the minus strand of NC_135233.1, from coordinate 220,851,751 downwards.
TGCCAGACCTCATGTGGCTGGAGTGTGTCAGCAGTTCCTGCAATATGAAGGCATTGAAGCTATGGACTGGCCCACCCGTCCCCCAGACCTGAATCCGATTGAACACATCTGGGACATCATGTCTCGCACCATCCACCATCGTCACGTTGCACCACAGACTGTCCAGGAGTTGGCGGATGCTTTAGTCCAGGTCTGGGAGGAGATCCCTCAGGAGACCATCTGCCGCTTCATCAGGAGCATGCCCAGGCGTTGTAGTGTGGTCATTCAGGCACGTGGAGGCCACACACACTACTGAGCATCATTTCCTTGTCTTGAGGCATTTTCACTGAAGTTGGATCAGCCTGTTAATTCATTTTCCACTTTTGAGCATCATTCCAACTCCAGATCTCCGTGGGATATTAGTTGTGATTTACGTTGATCATTTTTAGGTTTTATTGTTCTCAACACATCCACTATGTACTGAATAAAGATTTACAACTGGAATATTTCATTCAGTGATATCTAGGATGTGGGATTTTAGTGTTCCCGTTATTTTTTTGAGCAGTGCATTTTTAATTTGCATTTGTTTGTGCTTTTTTTTTTTTTTTAAAATATTTTTAGTTCACTTAGAGGGATTCTGACAACTGTCCCGGGCACTAAGCGCCGGGAGCGGTCATGAACACGATTGCTGCATTCCGGGAGCTGGCAGAGGGCTGACTGCCCATCTGCCTTTGGATCGGAGACCCCACAGCGTGACGTAGAAGCGATCAGACTGCAAAAAATGATAGTCTCATAGTGGGACAAAGTAAAAAAGATAAAAATAGTAAAATTTTCTTTAAATAATTGTGAAAAATTATTATTATTAATAATAATAATAATAATAATAATAATAGTAATAATAATAAAAATCAAAAGATATTGTATCCATAAATAATATTTGCATGAAAAAAACAAAACAATAAAAGTACACATATTTGGTATCGCCACGTCCGCAACGACCCAACCTATAAAACTGTCGCACTAGTTAGCCCCTTTAGTGAACACCATAAAAAAAGCGAAAAACAATTCTTTATCATCATACAGCCGAACAAAAAGTGGAATAAAACGTGATAAAAAAGACGGATAAAAATAAATATGGTACCGATGAAAACGTCTTGTCCTGCAAAAAAAGAAGCTGCCACACAGCTCCATCAACGGAAATATAAAAAAGTTAGAGCTTTCTGAATAAAGGGATGCAAAAATAATTATTTTTTCTATAAAATAGTTTTTATTGTGTAAAAGCACCAAAACATAAAAAAAGATATAAATGAGGTATCACTGTAATCGTACTGACCCGAAGAATAAAACTGCCTTATCAATTCAGCTTAAACCCCCCCCCCCAAAAAAAAAAACCTCAATTGCTGGTTTTTGTTCATTTTGCCTCTCAAAAATCAGAATAGAAAGCAGTCAAAAAATGTTATGTGCTCGAACATGGTACCAATAAAAATGTCAACTCGTCCCATAAAAAAAAAGCCCTCACTTGACTCACTTGGGCAAAGATATGGAAAAATTATTGCTCTCAAAATATGGTGATGCAAAAATAATTTTTTGCAATAAAAAGCGTTCTGTTAGTGTGTGACAGCAGCCAAACATAAAAACCCGATATAAATCTGGTATCGCTGTAATCGCACCGACCCGAAGAATAAAGTCGCCTAATCACTTATACCACACCAGGAAGGGCGCCAAAAATAAATAAAACCAATTCTTCACCTACTGTTCATTTTTTCATTCTGCCTCCCAAAGATCGCAGTAAGGCTTGGCGCACATTTATTCTGTGCTGTGCGCTGAGCGCTTATACCGGTGTTTCTGTTGTGATGCAGTGACCCCTGTGGCAGCTAGCGGGCGCTGTGCGTGCTCCTCGGGATATGCATGGAGGCGTATCTGTGGTTATAATGGTGGTGAAACAGCGACTGGCAGAATTGTAAGTGTCCGATATGTGTCGCAGAGGGAGTCTGTGTGACAAGTCTGAAGTAATGTTGTTGTTCTGGGACCTGTAGTCCTACAAGTAAATTGTGTTGTTTGTATAGTTGTGAAGGGAGACTTACTGGGCTAGTTATGAGAGATGGGAGGGTCGAACTAGCCACACACGCACTCCCACCTGTGGGAGTGGTTACAGCTTCATAATGTGACCAGGGTGTGGGTCACATGGTCTCTGAGTTTGGACTTGAATGGTCTATGCTGGAAGGTCCTGGAGACCCTATGTGTTGGGAGTGTCGTCTCCCTGAAGAGCACGTGGTGGGGCTTGAATCTGGTGGCCTGGGGTGTTGAACAGACGTCCTGAATAGCACCCGGACAGGTCACATGCCTGTGTGTTGGACGGTCCCCGGTAGGGACGGATGTCCTGAATAGCGCACTGAGTAGCCTGTGTTGGAAGTCCTGGGAGTAAGCTTCCTGAAGAGCACAACTTGTGTTGGATGTCCTGGGAGTAGGAGTCCTGAAGAACACATGACAGTGTGTTGGACGGTGCCAGGTGGTATGGATGTCCTGAATAGCGCACAGTGAGACTGTGGTCCTGGACGGTCTGTGTTGGAAGCTCCTGTGAGTGGAGTCTTCCTGGAGCACCTGAGAGACCGTGGACCTGGACGGTCTGTGTTGGGGAAGCTAACGACATTCGGTGGCTCTGGACTAACTGATGTGTGCCTGCCAGGCAAGTTGGTGAACCCCATAAGGCAGCTTCCCTGAGAGAGGGAGGACTGACAGGAGGTCAGCGTGTGGAGCAGGAGCTCCAGAAAGGTAACACCCGGGAAGGGGGGCTATCATAACGGCAGAGACATATCTGCCAGTGGAAGAGACTGTTGTTGCTTGTTGTGTTCCATGGATAGTGATGAACTGTGCGGTCTCCCACGGTAATTGGATGAAGTGAAGTCCAGCGTGTTTAGAGACGGCGAACCAATGTCATGTGCGCTATATGACACGGACATTGACACGGCATACGGACACCCCCAGGAACTAGTCAAGGAGGATTGGCGGGTGTAGTATCTGAACTGTGAGCTAAAGCCGTATATTAAATATCTGAGTCAAAGCTGCAACTTAATGTCACCGGTTGGTGCCTGTTGTGTTCTATGGAGTTTATAATGAACTGTGCATAACCTGGTTTATGATGCTATAATAAACCACATGGACTGTATTTGTGTTAAAAAATGTGCCTGTGTGACTGAATCCCATTGCTAAGCGAGTGTCCCCCAACACATGCAGTAAGCACAATCTTACACTGTGTAAATCTCTGAAATGTGATTCAGATGGAACCTCCAGCAGAAGATTCCCTATAGTGAGGCAGTTGGAGGCACTGTGGACCCCATTTGACCTGTGATCCGGCAGTGTCTGTCTTTTTAGGATTGCATAAAAGTGCTGTCGGCCACAGTTTTGTGTAGGTCTGAAAAGAAGGACACTGCTGAACAGAGGCCAGACGGAGTCCAGAGTAACTCTGCTGCCTCATTATAGTGAATGGATCCCTCGGTAGTTTCATCTGAATCACGTCACTCAGAGATTTAGATGGAAACCCATTGTAAGTGCTCAGTGTAGAGCACCACATAAATGTGATCCCAAACGTTATGTAAAATGTTCCCAATAAAAGCTTCTACTCAATCCACAAAAAAGCAAGTTCTCACTCAGGTCTGTCATCTGTTAACGGAAATATAGGGGGCTTCCACATTACTGGTAGTACAAAGGCTCTGGAAAAGTGAAATGACTCCATAACCCTCCAAAAGAAATTCAGCAAGTTCTGCGTTCCCAAATCCAAATGCCCCCCTCTCTTCTAAGCCCAGTGTGCCTAAACCACATATATAGCTGTAAGAGTGTGACAGAAGCTGTCATGCACATCTTCCCCTAGTGTTCATGTGCATACAATTATTGTGTGGTAATGCAAATGATGCTTATGTGTACCTTGCTAATAATAATGTGGTTGTTATATTGTATAAGGGTTTTACATCTAATTTTATGTGTTTTGATATTGTTACAAGATTAAGGAACGATGTAAAGGATACCATAAGAGGGTAGCTATAAATTAGGATAAGATTGGGTTTAGTATAGTGGGGCACAATGGAGTCAGGAAAGCCAATATATGAGTAGCTAAAGTAGGGGATTTCCAATTTAGGAGGGGTAAGAGTGAATGAGTGAGTTTTTCTAAGGCTACGCTCACATTTGCGGTGTGCGCCGCAGCGTCGGGCGCCGCAGCGTCGCCGCATGCGTCATGCGCCCCTATATTTAACATGGGGGCGCATGGACATGCGTCGCACTTGCGTTTTGCGCCGCATGCATCCCTGCGGCGCCCGCGTCTGGGCGCAGAGGACGCAGCAAGTTGCATTTTTGCTGCGTCAAAAATCAATGAAAAAAAGGACGCATGCGGCGCAAAACGCAGCTTTGTGCATGCGTTTTGCTGCGTTTTTGTTTGCGTTGTGCGTTGCGGCGCCGACGCTGCGGCGCACAACGCAAATGTGAACGTAGCCTAAGGGACACTTCTTGATTCTCACTCAGTCAGTGAGAGCTGTGTACAGTAGTGTATAATAGATGTAACGCTAACAAAGTGCTGGAGAGTGATTAAGGAGAAGGCAGAACAGGCCACAGGGCCACACAGTACGGAAAGGCACAGAATGCTCAGAAAAAGCAGAATGTCGTTGGCCACCACTTGGTACGATGCTATCCATTAGAGAATCTGAGTCCTATGGCTCGAATCAGGACAGAGGAACCTTTTTCATCTCCCAGTGAAGTGGAGCCAGAGTGGGAACCAGTACGGGAAAGTAGGCGCAGTAATATGGGACCGCAGATCCAGGAAGAGCATCTCATAGGCTAGAGGAGCCAGCATTGAAAAGGAAACTTCAGGCTGAATATGGGACCACAGAGCCAGGGAGAGCATCTCACAGGCTAGGGGAGCCAGCATTGAGAGGGAAAGCTCAGGCTTAATATGGGACTGCAGAGCCAGGAAGAGCATCTCAGAGGCTAAAGGAGCCAGCATTGAGAGGGAAAGCTCAGGCTGAAAATGGGACTGCAGAGCCAGGAAGAGCATCTCAGAGGCTAAAGGAGCCAGCATTGAGAGGGAAAGCTCAGGCTTAATATGGGACTGCAGAGCCAGGAAGAGCATCTCAGAGGCTAGAGGAGCCAGCATTGAGAGGGAAAGCTCAGGCTGAAAATTGGACTGCAGAGCCAGGAAGAGCATCTCAGAGGCTAGAGGAGCCAGCATTGAAAAGGAAACTTCAGGCTGAATATGGGACCACAGAGCCAGGGAGAGCATCTCAGAGGCTAGAGGAGCCAGCATTGAGAGGAAAAGCTCAGGCTTAATATGGGACTGCAGAGCCAGGAAGAGCATCTCAGAGGCTAAAGGAGCCAGCATTGAGAGGGAAAGCTCAGGCTGAAAATGGGACTGCAGAGCCAGGAAGAGCATCTCAGAGGCTAGAGGAGCCAGCATTGAAAGGGAAAGCTCAGGCTGAAAATGGGACTGCAGAGCCAGGAAGAGCATCTCAGAGGCTAGAGGAGCCAGCATTGAGAGGGAAAGCTCAGGCTTAAAGGGAACCTGTCACCACGTTTTTGGAAGATGGGATAAAAATAGCGTTAAATAGGGGCAGAGGTGGGCGTTACATTAGTGTGTGTGTTATGCGTTTATTACCCACCTAAGTTGCCGAAATAACTTTGCAAAGTCTCCGTTTTCGCCTGTCAATCAGGCTGGTCAGGTCACATGGGCGTGGTGTCTTCACCCAGATTTGGCGTAGTTTTCCGTTGGTGGCGTAGTGGTGTGCGCATGCCCAAAGTCCGGAATCCTCTTCCAGGGGATTTAAAATAGCGCGGTGTTCGTTATTGCATTGGTGATCGGTGGGCGCGGCCATCTTCCTTTGGCCGCGCGTGCGCAGAAGCGGCGCTCTGCTGGCCGCGGCTTCAGGAAAATGGCCGCGGGATGCCGCGCGTGCGCAGATGGATATCGCGGCGGCCATTTTCCTGAAGCCGCGGCCAGCAGAGCGCCGCTTCTGCGCACGCGCGGCCAAAGGAAGATGGCCGCGCCCACCGATCACCAATGCAATAACGAACACCGCGCTATTTTAAATCCCCTGGAAGAGGATTCCGGACTTTGGGCATGCGCACACCACTACGCCACCAACGGAAAACTACGCCAAATCTGGGGGAAGACAACGCCCATGTGACCTGACCAGCCTGATTGACAGGCGAAAACGGAGACTTTGCAAAGTTATTTCGGCAACTTAGGTGGGTAATAAACGCATAACAAACACACTAATGTAATGCCCACCTCTGCCCCTATTTAACGCTATTTTTATCCCATCTTCCAAAAACGTGGTGACAGGTTCCCTTTAATATGGGACCACAGAGCCAGGGAGAGCATCGCAGAGGCTAGGGGAGCCAGCATTGAGAGGGAAAGCTCAGGCTGAAAATGGGACTGCAGAGCCCGGAAGAGCATCTCAGAGGCTAGAGGAGCCAGCATTGAGAGGGAAAGCTCAGGCTGAAAATGGGACTGCAGAGCCAGGAAGAGCATCTCAGAGGCTAGGGGAGCCAGCATTGAGAGGAAAAGCTCAGGCTTAATATGGGACCACAGAGCCAGGGAGAGCATCGCAGAGGCTAGGGGAGCCAGCATTGAGAGGAAAAGCTCAGGCTTAATATGGGACTGCAGAGCCAGGAAGAGCATCTCAGAGGCTAAAGGAGCCAGCATTGAGAGGGAAAGCTCAGGCTGAAAATGGGACTGCAGAGCCAGGAAGAGCATCTCAGAGGCTAGGGGAGCCAGCATTGAGAGGGAAAGCTCAGGCTGAAAATGGGACTGCAGAGCCAGGAAGAGCATCTCAGAGGCTAGGGGAGCCAGCATTGAGAGTAAAAGCTCAGGCTTAATATGGGACCACAGAGCCAGGGAGAGCATCTCAGAGGCTAGGAGAGCCAGCATTGAGAGGAAAAGCTCAGGCTTAATATGGGACTGCAGAGCCAGGAAGAGCATCTCAGAGGCTAAAGGAGCCAGCATTGAGAAGGAAAGCTCAGGCTGAAAATGGGACTGCAGAGCCAGGAAGAGCATCTCAGAGGCTAGAGCAGCCAGCATTGAGAGGAAAAGCTCAGGCTGAAAATGGGACTGCAGAGCCAGGAAGAGCATCTCAGAGGCTAGAGCAGCCAGCATTGAGAGGAAAAGCTCAGGCTGAAAATGGGACTGCAGAGCCAGGAAGAGCATCTCAGAAGCTAGAGGAGCCAGCATTGAGAGGGAAAGCTCAGGCTGAAAATGGGACCACAGAGCCAGGGAGAGCATCGCAGAGGCTAGGGGAGCCAGCATTGAGAGGAAAAGCTCAGGCTGAAAATGGGACTGCAGAGCCAGGAAGAGTGTCCTGATCTCAATGGCAAGAGAACATAGCATAAGCATATATAGGAACTAGCTCTTGGAAGATGGGAACTGAGCTGACCATGAACTAAACCTAACGCACAACTAGCAGTGGCCGGGTAGCATGCCTACGTTGATTCTAGATGCCCAGCACCAGCCGGAGGACTAAATAAAGCTAGCAGAGGAAAATATTAGTCCTAGCTCACCTCTAGAGAAATACCCCGAAAGGAGACAGAGGCCCCCCACATGTATTGGCGGTGAGTTGAGATGAAATAACAAACGTAGTATGAAAATAGGTTTAGCAAATTTGAGGTCCACTTACTACATAGCAGAAGACAGAAAGGACACTTTCATGGTCAGCTGAAAACCCTATCAAAAACACCATCCAGAAATTACTTTAAAACTCTGGCATTAACTCATAACACCAGAGTGGCAATTCCTGTTCACAAGAGCTTTCCAGACACAGTAACGAAACTACAGCTGTGAACTGGAACAAAAATGCAAAAACAAACATGGACAAGAGTCCAACTTATCTAGTAGTTGTCTAGGAGCAGGAACAAGCACAGAGAGGCTTCTGATAACATTGTTGACCGGCAAGCAACTAACAGAGCAGCAAGGTTATATAGCGACTCCCACATCTTGATGGGAACAGGTGAACAGAGAAGATGAAGACACCAGTTCAATTCCACCAGTAGCCACCGGGGGAGCCCAGAATCCAAATTCACAACAGTACCCCCCCCTCAAGGAGGGGGCACCGAACCCTCACCAGAACCACCAGGGCGATCAGGATGGGCCCTATGAAAGGCACGAACCAGATCGGAGGCATGAACATCAGATGCATTCACCCAAGAATTATCCTCCTGGCCGTATCCCTTCCACTTGACCAGATACTGGAGTCTCCGTCTGGAAACACGAGAGTCTAAGATTTTCTCCACAACGTACTCCAACTCACCCTCAACCAACACCGGAGCAGGAGGCTCAACGGAAGGCACAACCGGTACCTCATACCTGCGCAATAATGACCGATGAAAAACGTTATGAATAGAAAAGGATGCAGGGAGGTCCAAACGGAAGGAAACAGGGTTAAGAATCTCCAATATCCTATACGGGCCGATAAACCGAGGCTTAAACTTAGGAGAAGAGACCCTCATAGGGACAAAACGAGAAGACAACCACACCAAATCCCCAACAGAAAGCCGAGGACCAACACGACGGTGGCGGTTGGCAAAAAGCTGAGTCTTCTCCTGGGACAACCTCAAATTGTCCACCACCTGCCCCCAGATCTGATGCAATCTCTCCACCACAGCATCCACTCCAGGACAATCCGAAGATTCCACCTGACCAGAGGAAAATCGAGGATGAAACCCCGAATTACAGAAAAACGGGGACACCAAAGTGGCAGAGCTGGCCCGATTATTGAGAGCGAACTCCGCCAATGGCAAAAAAGCAACCCAATCATCCTGGTCAGCAGACACAAAACACCTCAGATATGTCTCCAGGGTCTGATTAATCCGCTCGGTCTGGCCATTCGTCTGAGGATGGAAAGCGGACGAAAAAGATAAATCTATGCCCATCCTAGCACAGAATGCCCGCCAAAATCTAGACACGAATTGGGTCCCTCTGTCAGAAACGATATTCTCAGGAATACCATGCAAACGAACAACATTTTGAAAAAACAGAGGAACCAACTCGGAAGAAGAAGGTAACTTGGGCAGAGGAACCAAATGGACCATCTTAGAAAAACGGTCACACACCACCCAGATGACAGACATCTTCTGAGAAACAGGCAGATCTGAAATAAAATCCATCGAGATGTGCGTCCAAGGCCTCTTAGGAATAGGCAAGGGCAACAACAATCCACTAGCCCGAGAACAACAAGGCTTGGCCCGAGCACAAACGTCACAAGACTGCACAAAGCCTCGCACATCTCGTGACAGGGAAGGCCACCAGAAGGACCTTGCCACCAAATCCCTGGTACCAAAAATGCCAGGATGACCTGCCAACGCAGAAGAATGAACCTCAGAGATGACTCTACTGGTCCAATCATCAGGAACAAACAGTTTATCAGGTGGGCAACGATCAGGTCTATCCGCCTGAAACTCCTGCAAGGCCCGCCGCAGGTCTGGAGAAACGGCTGACAATACCACTCCATCCTTAAGGATACCTGTGGGCTCAGAGTTACCAGGCGAGTCAGGCTCAAAACTCCTAGAAAGGGCATCCGCCTTAACATTCTTAGAACCCGGTAGGTATGACACCACAAAATTAAACCGAGAGAAAAATAATGACCAGCGCGCCTGTCTAGGATTCAGGCGCCTGGCGGTCTCAAGATAAATCAAATTTTTGTGGTCAGTCAATACCACCACCTGATGTCTGGCCCCCTCAAGCCAATGGCGCCACTCCTCAAAAGCCCACTTCATGGCCAAAAGCTCCCGATTCCCAACATCATAATTCCGCTCAGCGGGCGAAAATTTACGGGAAAAGAAGGCACAAGGCCTCATCACGGAGCAGTCAGAACTTTTCTGCGACAACACTGCCCCAGCTCCGATCTCAGAAGCGTCGACCTCAACCTGAAAAGGTAGAGCAACATCAGGCTGACGCAACACAGGGGCAGAGGAAAAACGGCGCTTAAGCTCCCGAAAGGCCTCCACAGCATCAGGGGACCAATCAGCAACATTAGCACCCTTCTTAGTCAAATCGGTCAATGGCTTAGCAATATCCGAAAAACCAGCAATAAATCGACGATAAAAGTTAGCAAAGCCCAAAAATTTCTGAAGACTCTTAAGAGAAGAGGGCTGCATCCAATCACAAATAGCTTGAACCTTGACAGGATCCATTTCAATGGAAGAGGGGGAAAAAATATATCCCAAAAAGGAAATCCTCTGTACCCCAAAAACACACTTAGAACCCTTCACACACAAAGAATTAGACCGCAAAACCTGAAAAACCCTCCTGACTTGCTGGACATGAGAGTCCCAGTCATCCGAAAAAATCAGAATATCATCCAGATACACAATCATAAATTTATCCAAATAATCGCGAAAAATATCATGCATAAAGGACTGGAAAACTGACGGAGCATTAGAAAGACCAAAAGGCATCACTAAATACTCAAAGTGGCCCTCGGGCGTATTAAATGCGGTTTTCCACTCATCCCCCTGCCTGATTCGCACCAAATTATACGCCCCACGAAGGTCAATCTTAGAGAACCACTTGGCCCCCTTTATGCGAGCAAACAAATCAGTCAGCAACGGCAATGGGTATTGATATTTAACAGTGATTTTATTCAAAAGCCGATAATCAATACATGGTCTCAAAGAGCCGTCTTTTTTTGACACAAAGAAAAAACCGGCTCCTAAGGGAGATGACGATGGACGAATATGTCCCTTTTCCAAGGACTCCTTTATATATTCTCGCATAGCAGCATGTTCAGGCACAGACAGATTAAATAAACGACCCTTTGGGTATTTACTACCCGGGATTAAATCTATGGCACAATCGCACTCTCGGTGCGGAGGTAACGAACCAAGCTTGGATTCTTCAAAGACGTCACGATAGTCAGACAGGAACTCAGGAATTTCAGAGGGAATGGATGATGAAATGGAAACCACAGGTACATCCCCATGAGCCCCCTTACATCCCCAGCTCAACACAGACATAGCTCTCCAGTCGAGGACTGGGTTGTGAGATTGCAGCCAAGGCAATCCTAGCACCAAATCATCATGTAGATTATACAGCACCAGAAAGCGAATAATCTCCTGGTGATCCGGATTAATACGCATAGTTACTTGTGTCCAGTATTGTGGTTTATTATTAGCCAATGGGGTGGAGTCAATCCCCTTCAGAGGAATAGGAGTCTCCAAAGGCTCTAAATCATACCCACAGCGTTTGGCAAAGGACCAATCCATAAGACTCAAAGCGGCGCCAGAGTCGACATAGGCGTCCGTGGTAATAGATGACAAAGAGCAAATCAGGGTCACAGATAGAATAAATTTAGACGGTAAGGTGCAAATGGAAACAGATTTACCAAGCTTTTTAGTGCGCTTAGAGCATGCTGATATAACATGAGTAGAATCACCACAATAGAAACACAACCCATTTTTCCGTCTAAAATTCTGCTGCTCGCTTCGGGACAGAATTCTATCACACTGCATACTCTCTGGCGACTTCTCAGTGGACACCGCCAGATGGTGCACTGGTTTGCGCTCCCGCAAACGCCTATCGATCTGAATAGCCATTGTCATGGACTCATTCAGACCCGCAGGCACAGGGAACCCCACCATAACATCCTTAATGGCATCAGAGAGACCCTCTCTGAAAGTCGCCGCCAGGGCGCACTCATTCCACTGAGTAAGCACAGACCATTTACGGAATCTTTGGCAGTAAATTTCCGCTTCATCTTGCCCCTGAGATAGGGACATCAAAGTTTTTTCTGCCTGAAGCTCCAAATGAGGTTCGTCATAAAGCAACCCCAAGGCCAGAAAAAACGCATCCACATTGAGCAACGCAGGATCCCCTGGTGTCAATGAAAAAGCCCAGTCCTGAGGGTCGCCCCGGAGCAAGGAAATCACAATCCTGACCTGCTGTGCAGGGTCTCCGGCAGAGCGAGATTTCAGGGACAAAAATAATTTGCAATTATTTCGAAAATTCTGAAACCTGGATCTATTCCCCGAAAAAAATTCCGGCAAAGGAATTCTCGGCTCAGATACAGGTGCATGACAAACAAAATCTTGCAAATTTTGTACCTTCGTGGCGAGATTATTCAAACCTGCAGTTACACTCTGAAGATCCATTACCAACAGGTGGACACAGAGCCATTCAAGGGTTAAGAGGAGGTAAGAAGCAGCTAGACAGCAATTAAGGGCTAGGCAGCAAAACTCTGAGGGGAAAAAAAAAAAAAAAAAAAAAAAAATTCCCTTCAACACTTCTTTTTCTCCTGCTTCAGCCCAAACAATTAACACTTTGATGGCCGGTCAAACTGTCCTGATCTCAATGGCAAGAGAACATAGCATAAGCATATATAGGAACTAGCTCTTGGAAGATGGGAACTGAGCTGACCATGAACTAAACCTAACGCACAACTAGCAGTGGCCGGGTAGCATGCCTACGTTGATTCTAGATGCCCAGCACCAGCCGGAGGACTAAATAAAGCTAGCAGAGGAAAATATTAGTCCTAGCTCACCTCTAGAGAAATACCCCGAAAGGAGACAGAGGCCCCCCACATGTATTGGCGGTGAGTTGAGATGAAATAACAAACGTAGTATGAAAATAGGTTTAGCAAATTTGAGGTCCACTTACTACATAGCAGAAGACAGAAAGGACACTTTCATGGTCAGCTGAAAACCCTATCAAAAACACCATCCAGAAATTACTTTAAAACTCTGGCATTAACTCATAACACCAGAGTGGCAATTCCTGTTCACAAGAGCTTTCCAGACACAGTAACGAAACTACAGCTGTGAACTGGAACAAAAATGCAAAAACAAACATGGACAAGAGTCCAACTTATCTAGTAGTTGTCTAGGAGCAGGAACAAGCACAGAGAGGCTTCTGATAACATTGTTGACCGGCAAGCAACTAACAGAGCAGCAAGGTTATATAGCGACTCCCACATCTTGATGGGAACAGGTGAACAGAGAAGATGAAGACACCAGTTCAATTCCACCAGTAGCCACCGGGGGAGCCCAGAATCCAAATTCACAACAGAAGAGCATCTCAGAGGCTAGAGGAGCCAGCATTGAGAGGGAAAGCTCAGGCTGAAAATGGGACTGCAGAGCCAGGAAGAGCATCTCAGAGGCTAGGGGAGCCAGCATTGAGAGGAAAAGCTCAGGCTTAATATGGGACCACAGAGCCAGGGAGAGCATCGCAGAGGCTAGGGGAGCCAGCATTGAGAGGAAAAGCTCAGGCTTAATATGGGACTGCAGAGCCAGGAAGAGCATCTCAGAGGCTAAAGGAGCCAGCATTGAGAGGGAAAGCTCAGGCTGAAAATGGGACTGCAGAGCCAGGAAGAGCATCTCAGAGGCTAGAGGAGCCAGCATTAAGAGGAAAAGCTCAGGCTTAATATGGGACTGCAGAGCCAGGAAGAGCATCTCAGAGGCTAGGGGAGCCAGCATTGAGAGGAAAAGCTCAGGCTGAATATGGGACCACAGAGCCAGGGAGAGCATCTCACAGGCTAGGGGAGCCAGCATTGAGAGGAAAAGCTCAGGCTTAATATGGGACTGCAGAGCCAGGAAGAGCATCTCAGAGGCTAAAGGAGCCAGCATTGAGAGGGAAAGCTCAGGCTGAAAATGGGACTGCAGAGCCAGGAAGAGCATCTCAGAGGCTAGAGGAGCCAGCATTAAGAGGAAAAGCTCAGGCTTAATATGGGACTGCAGAGCCAGGAAGAGCATCTCAGAGGCTAGGGGAGCCAGCATTGAGAGGAAAAGCTCAGGCTGAATATGGGACCACAGAGCCAGGGAGAGCATCTCACAGGCTAGGGGAGCCAGCATTGAGAGGAAAAGCTCAGGCTTAATATGGGACTGCAGAGCCAGGAAGAGCATCTCAGAGGCTAAAGGAGCCAGCATTGAGAGGGAAAGCTCAGGCTGAAAATGGGACTGCAGAGCCAGGAAGAGCATCTCAGAGGCTAGAGGAGCCAGCATTAAGAGGAAAAGCTCAGGCTTAATATGGGACTGCAGAGCCAGGAAGAGCATCTCAGAGGCTAGAGGAGCCAGCATTGAGAGGGAAAGCTCAGGCTGAAAATGGGACTGCAGAGCCAGGAAGAGCATCTCAGAGGCTAGAGGAGCCAGCATTGAGAGGGAAAGCTCAGGCTTAATATGGGACCACAGAGCCAGGGAGAGCATCTCAGAGGCTAGAGGAGCCAGCATTGAGAGGAAAAGCTCAGGCTTAATATGGGACTGCAGAGCCAGGAAGAGCATCTCAGAGGCTAAAGGAGCCAGCATTGAGAGGGAAAGCTCAGGCTGAAAATGGGACTGCAGAGCCAGGAAGAGCATCTCAGAGGCTAGAGGAGCCAGCATTGAAAGGGAAAGCTCAGGCTGAAAATGGGACTGCAGAGCCAGGAAGAGCATCTCAGAGGCTAGAGGAGCCAGCATTGAGAGGGAAAGCTCAGGCTTAATATGGGACCACAGAGCCAGGGAGAGCATCGCAGAGGCTAGGGGAGCCAGCATTGAGAGGGAAAGCTCAGGCTGAAAATGGGACTGCAGAGCCCGGAAGAGCATCTCAGAGGCTAGAGGAGCCAGCATTGAGAGGGAAAGCTCAAGCTGAAAATGGGACTGCAGAGCCAGGAAGAGCATCGCAGAGGCTAGGAGAGCCAGCATTGAGAGGAAAAGCTCAGGCTTAATATGGGACTGCAGAGCCAGGAAGAGCATCTCAGAGGCTAAAGGAGCCAGCATTGAGAAGGAAAGCTCAGGCTGAAAATGGGACTGCAGAGCCAGGAAGAGCATCTCAGAGGCTAGAGCAGCCAGCATTGAGAGGAAAAGCTCAGGCTGAAAATGGGACTGCAGAGCCAGGAAGAACATCTCAGAGGCTAGAGCAGCCAGCATTGAGAGGGAAAGCTCAGGCTGAAAATGGGACTGCAGAGCCAGGAAGAGCATCTCAGAGGCTAGAGCAGCCAGCATTGAGAGGAAAAGCTCAGGCTGAAAATGGGACTGCAGAGCCAGGAAGAGCATCTCAGAAGCTAGAGGAGCCAGCATTGAGAGGGAAAGCTCAGGCTTAATATGGGACCACAGAGCCAGGGAGAGCATCTCAGAGGCTAGAGGAGCCAGCATTGAGATGAAAAGCTCAGGCTTAATATGGGACTGCAGAGCCAGGAAGAGCATCTCAGAGGCTAAAGGAGCCAGCATTGAGAGGGAAAGCTCAGGCTGAAAATGGGACTGCAGAGCCAGGAAGAGCATCTCAGAGGCTAGAGGAGCCAGCATTGAGAGGGAAAGCTCAGGCTGAAAATGGGACTGCAGAGCCAGGAAGAGCATCTCAGAGGCTAGAGGAGCCAGCATTGAGAGTAAAAGCTCAGGCTTAATATGGGACCACAGAGCCAGGGAGAGCATCGCAGAGGCTAGGGGAGCCAGCATTGAGAGGAAAAGCTCAGGCTGAAAATGGGACTGCAGAGCCAGGAAGAGCATCTCAGAGGCTAGAGGAGCCAGCATTGAGAGGGAAAGCTCAGGCTGAAAATGGGACTGCAGAGCCAGGAAGAGCATCTCAGAGGCTAGGGGAGCCAGCATTGAGAGGAAAAGCTCAGGCTTAATATGGGACCACAGAGCCAGGGAGAGCATCGCAGAGGCTAGGGGAGCCAGCATTGAGAGGAAAAGCTCAGGCTTAATATGGGACTGCAGAGCCAGGAAGAGCATCTCAGAGGCTAAAGGAGCCAGCATTGAGAGGGAAAGCTCAGGCTGAAAATGGGACTGCAGAGCCAGGAAGAGCATCTCAGAGGCTAGGGGAGCCAGCATTGAGAGTAAAAGCTCAGGCTTAATATGGGACCACAGAGCCAGGGAGAGCATCTCAGAGGCTAGGAGAGCCAGCATTGAGAGGAAAAGCTCAGGCTTAATATGGGACTGCAGAGCCAGGAAGAGCATCTCAGAGGCTAAAGGAGCCAGCATTGAGAGGGAAAGCTCAGGCTGAAAATGGGACTGCAGAGCCAGGAAGAGCATCTCAGAGGCTAGAGCAGCCAGCATTGAGAGGAAAAGCTCAGGCTGAAAATGGGACTGCAGAGCCAGGAAGAGCATCTCAGAGGCTAGAGGAGCCAGCATTGAGAGGGAAAGCTCAGGCTGAAAATGGGACTGCAGAGCCAGGAAGAGCATCTCAGAGGCTAGGGGAGCCAGCATTGAGAGGAAAAGCTCAGGCTTAATATGGGACTGCAGAGCCAGGAAGAGCATCTCAGAGGCTAAAGGAGCCAGCATTGAGAGGGAAAGCTCAGGCTGAAAATGGGACTGCAGAGCCAGGAAGAGCATCTCAGAGGCTAGAGGAGCCAGCATTGAGAGGGAAAGCTCAGGCTGAAAATGGGACTGCAGAGCCAGGAAGAGCATCTCAGAGGCTAGAGGAGCCAGCATTGAGAGGGAAAGCTCAGGCTTAATATGGGACCACAGAGCCAGGGAGAGCATCGCAGAGGCTAGGGGAGCCAGCATTGAGAGGAAAAGCTCAGGCTGAAAATGGGACTGCAGAGCCAGGAAGAGCATCTCAGAGGCTAGAGGAGCCAGCATTGAGAGGGAAAGCTCAGGCTGAAAATGGGACTGCAGAGCCAGGAAGAGCATCTCAGAGGCTAGGGGAGCCAGCATTGAGAGGGAAAGCTCAGGCTTAATATGGGACCACAGAGCCAGGGAGAGCATCGCAGAGGCTAGGGGAGCCAGCATTGAGAGGAAAAGCTCAGGCTTAATATGGGACTGCAGAGCCAGGAAGAGCATCTCAGAGGCTAGAGGAGCCAGCATTGAGAGGGAAAGCTCAGGCTGAAAATGGGACTGCAGAGCCAGGAAGAGCATCTCAGAGGCTAAGGCTATGTGCACACGTAGCAGATTTTTTGCTTTTTTTTCGTGTTTTTTTCGCTATAAAAAAGCTATAAAACCGCAAAAAAAATGCTCACATTAAGCATCCTATTTAATAGAATGCAATCCACATTTTTTGTGCACATGCTGCATTTTTTTCCTGAGCGGAATCGCATTCCAGAAAAAAACGCAGCATGTTCATTAAATTTGCGGAATCGCGGGGATTCCGCACACATAGGAATGCATTGATCTGCTTACTTCCCGCATGGGGCTATGCCCACCATGCGGGAAGTAAGCAGATCATGTGCGGTTGGTACCCAGGGTGGAGGAGAGGAGACTGTCCTCCACGGACTGGTCACCATATAATTGTAAAAAAAAAAAAGAATGAATTAAAATAAAAAATCGTGATATACTCACCCTCTGATGGCCCCGGAGCCTTCCTGCATCTCAGTGGTGCACGTGGCCGCTTCCGTTCCTATAGATGGTGTGTGTGAAGGACCTGCTATGACGTCGCGGTCACATGACCGCGATGACGTCGCGGTCACGTGACCGCGACGTCATCGAAGGTCCTGCACACACACCATCTATAGGAACGGAAGCCGCTGAGGAGATCGGCTGTTTGCGGAAGGTGAGTATAACCATTTTTTTTATTATTTTTAACATTCTATCTTTTACTATTGATGCTGCATAGGCAGCATCAATAGTAAAAAGTTGGTCACACTTGTCAAACACTATGTTTGACAAGTGTGACCAACCTGTCAATCAGTTTTCCAAGCGATAAAACGCTAGTTTTCTGCGGGAATATGCATGCCAATTCCGCATGCGATATACCCGCGGCAGGAGCTGTAGAATTGCCGCGGAAATTTCCGCGGCAATTCTGCAACGTGTGCACTTAGCCTAAAGGAGCCAGCATTGAGAGGGAAAGCTCAGGCTGAAAACATTAACTTGTGCTGTACTGAAAGTGCTATGGATTGTCTGATATCAAGTAAAGATACACTGTTAAAATGGAATATGATGTCTGTTCCTGAGTGTGTGATATCGTCTGGAGACGGGACTATGGGATTAGCAGGATCTGCAAACGCAAACATGAGTTTTGAACAATCAGAGCCATATTTAGAGTTTATGCTGCCCTAGGTACTTTTAGTGCTGCCTCCCCCCTTGTTGATTATGACACTATCGGCAGTGACGTTGCCATAAATCGCTGATGTGAAAGTAGCCTTTTGCAGCAGATCTGGCAGTTTTCCCACATCTGCCGCGTAACTGATCACTTACAGCAACACTGCGTTCGGCCTCATTCATTCTCTATGGGACTTGCGGACATGTGTGGCACTTGCAGATTTGCAGCGATCCGGCAAATGCGGTACTTACAGCAATGGAAAAAAAACGCTCCTAGCAGTGTTTTTTTGTCTCACCGCAATTGCAAAACTGCAAGTTCTTCACATGTCCACAAGTAGCCATCACTACCTGTCCCTGCACCTTGCTAGCTCATCCCTCTCTGACCTAAAACTACACTATAAAGCTTTAGAAAAACAATTTATTAAAGGGAACCTGTCACCCCCAAAATCGATGGTGAGGTAAGCTCACCGTCATCAGGGGCTTATCTACAGCATTCTGTAATGCTGTAGATAAGCCCCCAATGTTACCTAAAAGAGGAGAAAAAGAGGTTATATTATACTCACCCAGGGGCGGTCCCGCTGCGGTCCGGTCAAATGGGTGTCTCAGGTCCGCTCTGGCGCCTCCTATCTTCATTCCATGACGTCCTCTTCTGGTCTTCACGCTGCGGCTCCGGCGCAGGCGTACTTTGTCTGCCCTGTTGAGGGCAGAGCAAAGTACTGCAGTGCGCAGGCGCCGGGCCTCTCTGACCTTTCTGGCGCCTGTGCACTGCAGTACTTTGCTATGCCCTCAACAGGGCAGACAAAGTACGCCTGCGCTGGAGCCGTGGCGTGAAGACCAGAAGAGGACGTCATGGAATGAAGATGGGAGGCGCTGTACCGGACCTGAAACGCCCATCGGAGCGGGGACCGCCCCTGGGTGAGTATGATCTAACGTCTTTTTCTCCTCTTTCAGGTAACATCGGCGGCTTATCTACAGCATTGCAGAATGCTGTAGATAAGCCCCTGATGACGGTGAGCTTACCTCACCATCGATTTTGGGGGTGACAGGTTCCCTTTAACTGACATATTCCTATGATAATGAGGGCTCCAGGCTACGGCGTAGACTGGGACGGGCAGTCTCCGTGTCTCTGTTCTCTCTTTGTGCACACCCTCAGTCCCTGCCTCACTGCCTGTGCTGCACTGTGCACAGACATCCCTCCACTGGACCCGGTAATCACCGCTTGCAGTAGTATACCGGCAGAGGTGTATCTAGATTTTCTGGCACCCGGGGCAAGAATTCATTTTGGCCTACCCCCCCGCCAAGGACAAATGTGATTTTCACACTTAGTCATGTACCCACGAGCCGCTCTCCCTAATGCTCTCAATGTTTAGTGAAAAACTGAGAGAAGCAGGAAGAGAAGCTCGATGTCACAGGACCATAAGTACCGTGTTTCCCTGAAAATAAGCCACCCCCGATAATAAGCCGTAGTGGGGGGTAGAGAAGGGGCGGCTAATATAAGCCATACCCCGAAAATAAGCCGTAGTGGGAAACACGTGGAAAATATAAGCCATGGTACCTTTTGACTGCCTCGGTCCCCTCTGTCCTCTCTCTAGTGGCCCCGAGTGCAGGGTTAACTTTCTGTGTGTGGGTGAGGGGGAGAGGGCGCCGAGGCATACTTACCTTGTCCCGGCGATCCTGACGCTCCCCCTCCCCGTCCCACGGTCTCCGGGTGCCGCAGCCTCTTCCCCTGAGCGGTCACGTGGGACCGCTCATTAGAGAAATGAATAGGCTGCTCCACCTCCCATAGGGGCGGAGCCGCATAATTAATTTCTCTAATCAGCGGTGCCGGTGACCGCTGACAGAGGAAGAGGCTGCGGCACCGAAGACCAGCTGTCCGGGGGAAGGAGCGGGACGCCGGGAGCAGGTAAGTATTACATAGTCACCTGTCCGCGTCCCACACGCCGGGCGTCGCGCCATCTTCCCGGCGTCTCTCCTCACTGACTGTGCAGGTCAGAGGGCGCGATGACGCATATAGTGTGCGCGCCGCCCTCTGCCTGATCAGTCAGTGCGGAGAGACGACGGGACGTGACGCTGAGGAGCTGCAAGCAAGAGAGGTGAGTATGTGTTTTATTATTTTTATTGCAGCAGCAGCACAGCTATGGGGCAATAATGGACGGTGCAGAGCACTATATGGCACAGCTATGGGGCAATAATGGATGGTGCAGAGCACTATATGGCACAGCTATGGGGCAATAATGGTGCAGAGCACTATATGGCACAGCTATGGGGCAATAATGGTGCAGAGCACTGTATGGCACAGCTATGGGGCAATAATGGTGCAGAGCACTGTATGGCACAGCTATGGGGCAATAATGGACGGTGCAGAGCACTATATGGCACAGCTATGGGGCAATAATGGTGCAGAGCACTATATGGCACAGCTATGGGGCAATAATGGACGGTGCAGAGCACTATATGGCACAGCTATGGGGCAATAATGGATGGTGCAGAGCACTGTATGGCACAGCTATGGGGCAATAATGGACGGTGCAGAGCACTATATGGCACAGCTATGGGGCAATAATGGTGCAGAGCACTGTATGGCACAGCTATGGGGCAATAATGGACGGTGCAGAGCACTATATGGCACAGCTATGGGGCAATAATGGACGGTGCAGAGCACTGTATGGCACAGCTATGGGGCAATAATGGACGGTGCAGAGCACTATATGGCACAGCTATGGGGCAATAATGGTGCAGAGCACTGTATGGCACAGCTATGGGGCAATAATGGTGCAGAGCACTATATGGCACAGCTATGGGGCAATAATGGACGGTGCAGAGCGCTGTATGGCACAGCTATGGGGCAATAATGGACGGTGCAGAGCACTATATGGCACAGCTATGGGGCAATAATGGTGCAGAGCACTGTATGGCACAGCTATGCGGCAATAATGGTGCAGAGCACTGTATGGCACAGCTATGGGGCAATAATGAACGGTGCAGAGCACTATATGGCACAGCTACTTTTTGGTTAAAAAAAAAAGTCGCCTTTTTTTTGGCTAATATAAGCCATACCCTGAAAATAAGCCATAGTGGGACTTTTGGGGGTAAAAAGAATATAAGACACTGGCTTATATTCGGGGAAACACGGTATGAAAATCACATATGAGTGAAGTGTCCATGTGATGACTACTGGAACCTGCAGAGCTGAATCCTGACATCGCAGGCTACTGAATTATCACAACGAATGCACTGCACACTTTTAGGATTCTCCCTTGCCGATGGACAGTTATGTCAGCACAAGCATGTGATTTGTATACTTCTGACCACATTCCAACTAGATGTGCCCGGCCTCGCTCAGTTCATTTTCATTGGCTGAGCCCACACATGTCTAGTCAGCATGTGACCACATGAATGTAAATCGCCAGCACGAGAGAATCCTGACAGCGTGCAGTGCGCACTGTGAGAAGTCAAAAGTCTGCAGTCACATAGAATGACTGCAGACTCATTACAAACCTGGACATCCCCTTTAATGCTCCTAACATAAATAAAAACATGAGAATTAGTCAATATCACAAATAACATTTACATCCAGGTACCTTATAGATGACGTCGTCTCTGGAGCCGTTCTCCTTTTTTTCTTCATCTTGTCCAGAACCCATGATGTTTTCTCATCCACAGCTCGTCTCTGCAGACTTTCATCTTCTCCGCTCTTTTGCAGAAAATCTCCACATGATGCCCTTAAAGGGCCACTGTCACTCCCTCCAGCCGTTATAAACTAAAAGAGCCACCTTGTGCAGCAGTAATGCTGCAGTCTAACAAGGTGGCTCTTTTAGTTTTTGATTCATTTATTACCTCAATAAAGCGTTTTAAAAATTGGCCACACATACCAGATATTGTACCAGGAGGCGGTCCGAAGCGTCCTGTATGAATCCTCCAACTGCCGTCACTCTTCTCTTCAGGGCCGATGGTACCCGCCCCCTGAGCGCTGTTGCTTCTTAAATCCGGCGCCTGCGCTGTGCGTGCCTGCCTGGGGCCTGCGCAGTGTTCTTTGTCAGTCACATCTCAGATGCCGGGTGCCTGACTGCGCCTGTGCGGGCAGTGCGGCCGCCCTGTTACTGAATCCCCGCCCCGCACTGTGTTATTCATTATGCATAGTGCGGGGCTGGCATTCCTGGGCATGCGCACTGCGCTGTTCAGGCGCTCCCCCATTTCGGACGCTCTCCCATCTCTGACGCTCCCCCGCCTTCCCAGGAACCCCAGCCCCGCACTGTGCATAATGAATAACACAGTGCGGGGCGGGGATTCAGTAACAGGGCGCAGTCAGGCACCCGGCATCTGAGATGTGACTGACAAAGAACACTGCGCAGGCCCCAGGCAGGCACGCACAGCGCAGGCGCCGGATTTAAGAAGCAACAACGTGAAGGGGGCGGGTACCATCGGCCCTGAAGAGAAGAGTGACGGCAGTTGGAAGATTGATACAGGACGCTTCGGACCGCCTCCTGGTACAATATCTGGTATGTGTGGCCAATTTTTAAAACGCTTTATTGAGGTAATAAATGAATAAAAAACTAAAAGAGCCACCTTGTTAGACTGCAGCATTACTGCTGCACAAGGTGGCTCTTTTAGTTTATAACGGCTGGGGGGGGGGGGTGACAGTGGCCCTTTAAAGATGCAAGTGTCATTATAATGCTCCTGAATAGAAAAATGCCCCTCACTATATTGTCTGCACAAAATATGACCCCCACACTGTCCCTCTTGTGGTACATACTCTTCACACTGACCTCTCCTTTCCATATCGGCCCCCTCTTCACACTGTTCTCTCACACTGTGTCCACCCTATAGGGCTCAGGCTCTATACTGTACTCTCTCATCACACTCCCCCTCCTTGGTATACTGTCCCCTCCTGGCTGTGCCCTTACACTGTCACCCATGCTACGAACCCACTACTCAGTTTCTATTCTGTGCCCACTCACTTTTGTCCCCCCCATACTGTCTCCTCACACAATTCCCCTCCCTCCTCATACTGTCTCCTCTCACATCCCTCCTGTTCACCATACTGACTCCTCATATATTTACCCCCTCACTTTCTATACTGCCTGCTCACCTGACTCCACATACTGTGTCTGCACACATCCCATCACCCTCACTCCCCGTACTCTATCCACATACATTTTTCACATCGATACTCATACTGTGTCCACATACATTCCCCCGTCACTCCCCATACTGTCTGCACCCATCCCCCCATACTGTTTCCTCATATATGCCCCATTCCCCAATACTGTTTCCTCATACATGCCCCCCATTCCCCTGTACTATTTCCTCATATATGCCCCCCATTGCCTAGTACTGTTTCTTCAAACATGTCCCTCATTCCCCCGTGTCCTCAAATCTCCTCAAGTGATAGAAAGATGTGTGCACTACAATCTTATGGTGCCTGGGTAGGTTCCCAAACCGTAGTAATAAGTAAGATATAACCCGGCACTCAACTTAGCAGTGAAATATTGGAGTAGATTTATTGATCCCAATATATAACACTGGTCAACAGCATTTTTGGTGCCAAAGATATTTCATCGAATTTAGGGTATTTTTGGGGTGCTGATTCTGAATATGTCATCAGTTTTGCCAGATTGGCTCAAGTTTTTGAGATTTTTGGTATCTTATTTATAGCACTTGTTGGTAAATGCGACGCATCATCTCATTAATTTCTTTGGATTAGTACTTGAACTGAGCAGTTCTCAATATAGTTTTGTGTTAATTAGTGTTCTAAAAGTTTGTTCATAGCTTGATTTTTGCACTAACTTTATGTTGTTGTCTGTTTTCCAGTGAAAAGCATGAACTCATCAAGAAGAAGTTGTCTTAACGATCCAGACTCATTCTGTTACATTTGTGGTGAATACACACTGCCAAAACATAGAAGAAACATAACAGACTTCGTAAAAAAAGTGTATTTTGCCTATTTTGGGGTTATGCTTGGGGACCAAGACAAGTTTTGGGCACCACACATAGTGTGCAAAGCATGTATCGAATTATTACGAAAATGGAGCAAAGGACAAAGAAAAAGCTTCAAATTTGGTGTTCCAATGGTGTGGAGAGAGCCAAAAAATCATCATGATGACTGTTATTTATGGTAAACACAGGTACAGGCACATCTTCACAATGAGGGACAGGCCTTCTTGCAGATTCCATGTTACTCCCATTTTCGTTTCTTATGCTTATTGAATCCTTGCACTTGCACTGCACAGAAATAACAGTCATCATGATGATTTTTTGGCTCTCTCCACACCATTGGAACACCAAATTTGAAGCTTTTTCTTTGTCCTTTGCTCCATTTTCGTAATAATTCAATACATGCTTTGCACACTATGTGTGGTGCCCAAAACTTGTCTTGGTCCCCAAGCATAACCCCAAAATAGGCAAAATACACTTTTTTTACGAAGTCTGTTATGTTTCTTCTATGTTTTGGCAGTGTGTATTCACCACAAATGTAACAGAATGAGTCTGGATCGTTAAGACAACTTCTTCTTGATGAGTTCATGCTTTTCACTGGAAAACAGACAACAACATAAAGTTAGTGCCAAAATCAAGCTATGAACAAACTTTTAGAACACTAATTAACACAAAACTATATTGAGAACTGCTCAGTTCAAGTACTAATCCAAAGAAATTAATGAGATGATGCGTCGCATTTACCAACAAGTGCTATAAATAAGATACCAAAAATGTCAAAAACTTGAGCCAATCTGGCAAAACTGATAGCATATTCAGAATCAGCACCCCAAAAATACCCCAAATTCATTAAAATATTTTGGACACCAGAAAAAAAAATTTTTTTTGTTGACCTGTGTAATAAGACGTTTCGGTCCTAGGCCAGGACCTTCATCAATAACGTATAGTGGGATATATAATGGTGAAGGACGGTTGTGTAAGCCGGTAATTCTAGCGAAAAATATAAGGGAGAAATTTCCAAAAGAAGTTGGGACATAGCCTGTGTCCCAAGTGCTGCCACGGCGTCCACAGGCTATGTCCCCCCCCCCCCCCGTGCACTTAATCTTTAGTGTCTTCTGCTCCACTGGAGCACTTACCACCAGTGTTCGCCTCTGCAGCGCGAGTGAACGACGTCAGCAGCGTGATCTGATCACGTTGCTCACGTCGCTCTGACCGGTAGTCAGATCCTCAATTGTACTCACTTCTGTAAGATGAGAGTACAATTGATCCCTGGGTAGGAGCGGACACTGACAGCTTGGGGCCCCTGTGCAAGAACTGCCCCCTCCTTTTATGGCAACAAAGCTACATTATATATATTGTAGGGGTTCACTCGCTCAGATGCGTAGGATGAAACAGGAGGCACATTCTCTTCAGTATTCATGTAGGTTTATTCGCTCCATAAACCATTTAAGTCAGCAAAATAAAGGTAAACAGTCTTACAAATAGCCTTTGGCTCAGGCATAGGGAACAAATGTCCGTTCCTTCAGGCTCAGTCCTGAAGCCTTAACACACTGTGGAGGCTTGCCCCTCCACACATACAGACTCCTGTCTGTAGTGTCCGCCCTGGACACATGGAAATCTGTCCACCATGACAGACTCCCACACTCACTCCCATGTGCCAAACACACCTCCCAGAACCCATCACATGATTAGATATGTGGTTGTGACATCACCACAGGTCCTGACACAAACATAGACAGGCATGGTTATGCCCCTTACCCAGGGGTGAGGTATATGGGTAGCCAGACCCTCCCATCTCTCATAGCTACCCATAACCCGGACCCAAATATACTAAACAATTCCTTATTGCTTTATGTGCATTACAGAAAACACTCCGGGTTACATCACAGCGACAAGCCTTCTCTGTGATACATACCTCCCATCGACTATCCAACCTTTAGCCATGCTACATACCTCCCCCTCTGCCTAAAGCCGTGGGGCTTGGCACTTGTCCTAAACCGACTAGAGACCCCTCTCAGTCGTCCCTGACAGTCAAACCGTCTGTCTAAGTCAGGGCCTGTTATTGAACCCTTTTGTCGGTATTCGTCATCCCTTTCCGTCACATCCATTGATAACGATGACCCCTTGTCATCTCGTCCGCTACAGGATCTCCCGCTTAGGTCACTGAGCTCTGAGCTAACTGAGGAGTCACTATTTTTAGCTCTTCCATCTGACCACCTTCGGTTCTCTCTCAGTCGTTGATCTCTCCTATTGTCTTTCTTCGGAGAGCAGCTCTTCTCTTTACGTCTATATCCTCTGTTAACTTCAGCTTGAGGACTTCCAGGCTTTAGAGCACCTCTTCGCCTCTCTGGCAGCTGTTTATTAACTTGTAGTCTCTCAAGTCTCAGCTGTTCTACCTCCCTTAGGTATGCCATGCGATATTCCAGGAGCATGCGGATATTCCTAAGACTCTCTCTGGATCCGACAACCAGGAACGGAACCATCCCATCTTCACCCATGGCCTGGACCTCTTCATCAGCCGGTATCCTCAGTCTCTTCAGACCGGATTTATCCACCATCTCCTGCATCACTCTCCCAAGTTTCCCAATGACTTTCGCCACCAGAACTTTGGGTACTTGGACTGTGTCTTCCAATAAGCCCAGCCGACTAAGAGCTTTCCTTTCACGCTCCAAACGTCGAACGGCTTCATCATTCTTCAAAATGATCCTCTGTTTTGTACGGAGGCAGTGTAGGTGCATATCCCTCAGGATAGCCACCCGCTTCACTGTGACTTCCATAGTCGACAGTATCACCAACTGTTTAGTCTCTGGTGCCCAGTGCACACTACATGCTTCCACTGCTTTTCTGAAGGCCTCATGCACACCTTCACCGGTACAGGCTTCTTGCACCTCTTCGGGTACATCAATCATGGTCTTGAAGAGTGGGGTCTCACTCTCTTCATAAACAGACGGCTCCCTTTTTGCCTCTGACCTTTCCACCAAGACGTCTGTCACAACCGGGTGACTGTCTTGTTCCGCTTTTAGCACAAACTCTTCCTCAGTCTTGTCTTCTGCTTTAGCCTTCGCCAAGATGGGGATTGGCAACTCCTCTGCCCAGCAGAGATGTTCCTCCTCTCTCTGGAGAAGCTCCTGCTGATGCTTTTCTTGAGCCATTCTGAGCACGCCCACATCTTTCAATATGGCCCTATTCACGGTTTGACACGCTGATAGGTGACCTCTGAGCTCAGAGACTTCCTTCTCCAGCTCATCCATTCTGTGCTCAATCGCCAGTCTCAGGACCCTTTCTTGCTTGACTGTCTCTTTAAGCAGCTCTATCTCATGGTCCTGCTCTCTTTTGGCCAGCACATGTCGCACCACCAGTTCTTTAATTAAACTTTCAGACGGCGTCTCTTGCCCACTCACACTCTGCCTCTTCAGAGTTCCACCTGTTTCTGCATCCACCTCTATGGTCTCTCCTGGGCTCTTGGTAACTTCAGAGTTCTCCATCTCTTCAGCATCAGGTACTCTGGAGCCTTCATACTGAGCCACTTCAGCCTTCCCGCCCATTGCAGATATGGGACTACCACAGGTCTGTTTTAATTCCAGCCCTACCTCTGTGCTGGGATTTGTCAGAGATAAAGTGACCTCCTTATCAAGTACAGTAACCTGATTTGTACCTGACCCTGTCTCTTCGTTATCATCTCTCTTCTCAGAGGGTGTAACCTGTCCCGCGTTTTTCCGTCCCCCGCGACGAGATGAAGATCTGTGATTTTTACTCGGCTCCTCCCTACTGCACTCTTTTCCCTTTGCGCTCGAGTCACAGTCTGAATAGGAGTCACCCCCTCTCACCCTGTCATATTGGAACAGCAAGTCTACCACTTAAACAAGTGTCAGACCCACACTTTCTTCCAGTCACCCGTAACTCTGGACTATTGACATTAGGTGGCGCTGCTTTCTCTTTACACATCCCATTAACAGGAATCCCCACAACCTGCTGCTGTAGTGGGGCTTCAATATGACCATTCCGTCTCTCCTCTGAACAACCCCACACTGCGTCAACTTCCCATATGTCTTCAAAGATCACAAAGTCCCGGTCCCTCTCAAATGGGTAGAACAAGTCTGGTGTTATACCGCCATCTTGGCACTTTACATTTTTGGACATATCAATAATCACTCTGTCCACAGTATAGTCAACAGTAACCCCATGAATGCAGCGAACATTGACCTTTTTCTCGGTTAGACAGAGAACGAGAGGAGTTCCCGTCAGAGTCACCTGACTCTTTGAGTCCAGCAGTCCAGATACTCCTTCACAGTGTAACATAACAGTACACACCTGTGGGCTGTCATCAAATGGGAAGTCTATGCTGCACTCGGAATACACAAAACACAAACATTGTTGTTCCCCTTTTGAAAGCTCCACCCCTTTTTAGGTCACCACCCCCTTGTAGGCTACCGCCCTTGTGGACCATTTTCTCCTTTAGGGCCACCACCCCTTTTAGGGACTCCACCCCCTTTTGGGCAACTACCCCCTTTTGAGACGCAGCCCCTTTTTTGCCAACCATAATTATTTGGGCACCGCTCCGTTTTTGGGACTCCACCCACTTTTAGGGGCACCACCCCACTCTGGGGTACACCCTGTGGACTTCCCACAGTACTCTCAGGCCCCAGTTCGCCCAGCACACCAATGTGACTCTGGCCCTTTAAGAGTCTGCACACTAAACCAGCAATGTCTTTTTTTTTTTTTTCTCTCCTTTTCTCTCTTTGCTGCAACCGTGCTGCACAGCTCAACCGCAGACTTCGTGGACCCGCCGATCCACAGCAAGCCGCTTGTCACCTTCGTGGACCCGCCGATCCACAGCAAGCTGCTTGTCACCTTCGTGACCCCACCGGGCCACAGCTAACTTCTTGACCTCACCGAGCCACAGCAAGCTGACTCTCAGGAAAAAAAAAACTCAGTCTCTCACTGACCCCGGTCAGAACACCACAGACTCCGGTCTGTTACGCACCCAGCTTTACACACAGCCCAAACATAGTTTTTCACTGACCCCGGTCAGTACAATACACGGTTTTCAGACCGTCACCCGTTGGCAACATCACGGGTTCCTGGACACCCCTCGGCCTCAGAGGTGCCCAGACATAACAGTTTTCTCACTGACCCCGGTCAGTATTTACACACGGTTTTCAAGACCGTTACCCGTCATTGCCGCACAGGTTCCTGGGACCCTCTTCTCCTCGAAGGTATCCCACCAATAACAATTCTCACTGACCCCGGTCAGTACTGTATTACTCACGGTTTTCAAGACCGTCCACTCTTCTTGGCTCAGCCCAGCCAGCGCTGCAACATGTGCTCCTGGATCTTTGCCCGCATTCCAAACACCAATTGTAGGGGTTCACTCGCTCAGATGCGTAGGATGAAACAGGAGGCAGGGCCGGCCTTTGCCCTGTGCGACCTGTGCGGCTGCACAGGGCGCCAAGCAGTGGCGTAGGAAGGGGGGCGCAATGCGGGGGGTGGGTCGCCGGCGGCGCAGAATTTACCTGTTCGCATGTCGGCTTCAGAAAAATGGCCGCCGCGATCTCCATCTGCGCATGCGCGGCATCCCGCGGCCATTTTCCTGAAGCCCCAGGCAGCAGAGCACTCCACCTCAGGAAGATGGCCGCCCCCACCGATAACCAGACAGAGCAGGATCGCGGTCAGGTAAGCAGAACTTGTTTTGTTTTTTTTTTATTGAGAGCGGCGATCGGGGGGGGGCCCAGGGCAGAAAGCTGGACACAGGGGGGCAGAAAGCTGGACACTGGGGGGCAGAAAGCTGGACACAGGGGGGCAGAAAGCTGGACACAGGGGGGCAGAAAGCTGGACACAGGGGGGCAGAAAGCTGGACACTGGGGGGCAGAAAGCTGGACACAGGGGGGCAGAAAGCTGGACACAGGGGGGCAGAAAGCTGGACACTGGGGCAGAACGCTGGACACAGGGGGGGGCAGAAAGCTGGACACTGGGGGGCAGAAAGCTGGACACAGGGGGGCAGAAAGGACATTGGGGCAGAACGCTGCACACGAGGGCAGAACGCTGGACACGGGGAGCAGAACGCTGGACACTGGGGCAGAACGCTGGACACGGGGGCAGAACGCTGGACACTGGGGCAGAACGCTGGACACTGGGGCAGAACGCTGGACACTGGGGCAGAACGCTGGACACTGGGGGGCAGAACGCTGGACACTGGGGGGCAGAAAGCTGGACACTGGGGGGCAGAAAGCTGGACACTGGGGGGCAGAAAGCTGGACACTGGGGGGCAGAAAGCTGGACACAGGGGGGCAGAAAGCTGGACACAGGGGGGGGCAGAAAGCTGGACACTGGGGGGCAGAAAGCTGGACACTGGGGGGCAGAAAGCTGGACACTGGGGGGCAGAAAGCTGGACACTGGGGCAGAACGCTGGACACAGGGGGGGGCAGAAAGCTGGACACTGGGGGGCAGAAAGCTGGACACTGGGGGGCAGAAAGCTGGACACTGGGGCAGAACGCTGGACACAGGGGGGGGGCAGAAAGCTGGACACGGGGGGGGCAGAAAGCTGGACACAGGGGGCAGAAAGGACATTGGGGCAGAACGCTGCACACGAGGGCAGAACGCTGGACACGGGGGGCAGAATGCTGGACACTGGGGCAGAACGCTGGACACGGGGGCAGAACGCTGGACACTGGGGCAGAACGCTGGACACTGGGGCAGAACGCTGGACACTGGGGCAGAACGCTGGACACTGATGCAGAACGCTGGACACTGGGGCAGAACGCTGGACACGGGGGCAGAACGCTGGACACAGGGGCAGAACGCTGGACACTGGGGCAGAACGCTGGACACTGGGGCAGAACGCTGGACACGGGGGCAGAACGCTGGACACGGGGGCAGAACGCTGGACACTGGGGCAGAAAGCTGGACACTGGGGCAGAAAGCTGGACACTGGGGCAGAAAGCTGGACACTGGGGCAGAAAGCTGGACACTGGGGCAGAAAGCTGGACACAGGGGGCAGAAAGCTGGACACAGGGGGCAGAAAGCTGGACACTGGTGCAGAATGCTGGACACTGGTGCAGAATGCTGGACACGGGCAGAATGCTTGACACAGGGGCAGAATGGAGACACGGGGCAGGATGACAGACATGGCGTCATGACTGGAGACACTGGAGGCAGGATTGGAGACAGATGGGGCAGGATGGATACGATGGAGACAGATGGGGCAGGATGGGAAGATCATATGGGGCAGGATAGATACTCATTAGGGCAGGATGGGAGAATATATGGCTGACGCCAGGAATGAGACACACGGGGGCCAGGATGGCGAATATTATTACCATAGGGGCTAATTAAGGGATATTATTACTGCAGTGATGTATTTATTTTATTTTTTGAGTATACTGTTTTAAATGGAGGGGCGGTCCTATTACTGTGTAGAGTGACACTATGTCGCCTTCTTCATGTGGTGTAATGTAGAAGTTGGGAAAATTAAGTAATGTGTTCTGCAAGTGGAACTCGAGATAACTGTTATTTCCTGCAGAGACGAGTCCTGGCTGGATGAAGTGATGGCGGTCTGTGCGGGATGAAAGATGAAGGACTTCACCTAGAGATGTCACTGGTGAGTCAGTGTGTTACCTATACACTGACACTATACACTGTATACTATATACTGAGGTCCTGTGTATGTCACTGGTGATCACTGTATTACCTATACACAGACGCTGCATACTAAGTACAGATCTCCTGTGTATAATGGCACTTATGGTGATAGTATTGTGGTTTTTTTTATTATTGATCAGTATTGTAGTATTCAGTCACTATGTGGTGGTAATATGTGGTCTGGTCATGATGTTGTGGTATTCGTTCCTTGTATTTGATATTATTCGATCACTGTGGTGGTAATATGTCATCTGGTCATGGTGTGGCGGTGTTTGGCCTTGCAGGCCGCCGCTCTGCACTCTGATTGGCTGTCAGCCCATATGGCTTTGGACCAAGCGTCATTTTTTCCTTTTGGTCCGCTTTAAAGCACTTTATAATTCCCGTTATTGCAATATTAGTGTTTCTTCAAGTGTTTTGCAGGGAAACACAAGTTTTCTAAGTAAACGTGTTGTTGTGAATATTAAAGAGTTATTGTTTTCTTTCAAAGTTTGGAGGGGGGGGGGGGGGCGCCGTCCTGCAGTCTCGCACAGGGCGCCTTTTGGGCTAAGTCCGGCCCTGACAGGAGGCACATTCTCTTCAGTATTCATGTAGGTTTATTCGCTCCATAAACCATTTAAGTCAGCAAAATAAAGGTAAACAGTCTTACAAATAGCCTTTGGCTCAGGCATAGGGAAACAAATTTCCGTTCCTTCAGGCTCAGTCCTGAAGCCTTAACACACTGTGGAGGCTTGCCCCTCCACACACACAGACTCCTGTCTGTAGTGTCCGCCCTGGACACATGGAAATCTGTCCACCATGACAGACTCCCACACTCACTCCCATGTGCCAAACACACCTCCATTAAGTAGCCTGAAACAGAGGTGTATCTAGGGTTTCTGGCACCCGGGGCAAGAATTCAGTTTGCCCCCCCTTCCCCCAGAACATATGCGATTTGCACACTTAGTCATGTACCAATGAGCTCCTCTCCCTCTCCCATGTACCAATGAGCTCCCAATGTTCAGTGAAAAACTGAGAGAAGCAGAAGAGAAGCTTGTTGTTACAGGACCAGGGAGTATGAAAGTCGCATATGAGTGAAGTGTCCATGTGACGACTACTGGAACCTGCAGAGCTGAATCCTGACATTGCAGCTTCTGAATTCTCACAACGCATGCACTGCACACTTTTAGGATTCTCCCTTGCCGGTGGACAGTCATGTCAGCACAAGCATGTGATTTATATACTTCTGACCACATTCCGACTAGACGTGCCTGGCCTCGCTCAGTTCATTATCATTGAGTGAGGCCACACATGTCTAGTCAGCACGTGACCGCATGTATGTAAATCGCCAGCACGAGAGAATCCTGACAGCGTGCAGTGCGCACTGTGAGAACTCAGAAGTCTGCAGTCACAAAGAATGACTGCAGACTCATCACAAACCTGGACATCCCCTTTAATGCTCCTAACATAAATAAAAACATGAGAGTTAGTCAGTATCACAAATAACATTTACATCCAGGTACCTTATAGATGACATCGTCTCTGGAGCTGTTCTCCTTCATTTCTTCATCTTGTCCAGATCCCCATGGTGAGTTTTCTCATCCACAGCCGTCTCTGCTGACTTCCATCTTCTTCGCTCTTTTGTAGAAAATCTCCACATGACGCCCTTAAAGATACAAGTGTCATTATAATGCTCCTGAATAAAAAAATTGCCCCTCACTATATTGTCTGCATAAAATATGACCCCCACACTGTCCCTCTTATGGTACACGCTCTTTACACGGACCTCCCCTTTCCATACTGGCCCCCTCTTCATACTGTCCTCTCACACTGTGTCCCTATAGGGCCCAGTATTTATACTGTACCCTCTCATCACACTCCCCCTCCTTTGTATACTATCCCCTCCTGTCTGTGCCCTTACACTGTCCCCCATGCTATGCATGCACACATCCCAACACCCTCCCTCCCCGTACTCTGTCCACATACGTTTTTCACATCGCTACTCATACTGTGTTCGCATACATTCCCCCGTTTGACCCCAAACTGTCTGCACCCATCCCCCATACTGTTTCCTCATATATGCCCCCCATCTCCCCCTTTGCTCTTCATTTTGTGTCCTTAGATCTCCCCCACACATTAAATCCCCCCATCCCCATGACAAATCTCCCCCCACACACATTCAATCCCCCATCTCCACTCACATTAAATCCCTTCCCCACAATAAATCCCCCCATCCCCACTCATATTAAATCTCCCCCCCCACAATAAATCCCCCCTCCCTACTCACATTAAATCCCCCCCCACAATAAATTCCCCCATCTCCACTCATATTAAATATCCCCCATCCAATAATATATCCCACCATCCCCACTCACATTAAATCCCCCCACAATATATCCCCCATCCCCACTCACATTAAATCCCCCCACAATATATCCCCCCATCCCCACTCACATTAAATCCCCCCCACAATATATGCCCCCCATTCCCACTCACAGTAAATCCCCCCCACAATATATGCCCCCATCCCCACTCACATTAAATCCCCCCACAATCCCCCCATTCCCACTCACAGTAAATCCCCCCACAATATATGCCCCCATCCCCACTCACAGTAAATCCCCCCACAATATATGCCCCCCATCCCCACTCACAGTAAATCCCCCCCACAATATATGCCCCCCATTCCCACTCACAGTAAATCCCCCCACAATATATCCCCCCCCCACTCACAGTAAATCCCCCCACAATATATGCCCCCATCCCCACTCACATTAAATCCCCCCCACAATCCCCCCATTCCCACTCACAGTAAATCCCCCCCACAATATATGCCCCCATCCCCACTCACAGTAAATCCCCCCACAATATATGCCCCCCATCCCCACTCACAGTAAATCCCCCCCACAATATATGCCCCCATCCCCACTAACAGTAAATCCCCCCCACCATATATGCCCCCCATCCCCACTCACAGTAAATCCCCTCCACAATATATGTCCCCATCCCCACTCACAGTAAATCCCCCCCACAATATATGCCCCCATCCCCACTCACAGTAAATCCCCCCCACAATATATGCCCCCATCCCCACTCACAGTAAATCCCCCCCACAATATATGCCCCCCATTCCCACTCACAGTAAATCCCCCCACGATATATGCCCCCATCCCCACTCACAGTAAATCCCCCCACAATATATGCCCCCCATTCCCACTCACAGTAAATCCCCCCCACAATATTATATGCCCCCCATCCCCACTCACAGTAAATCCCCCCACAATATATGCCCCCATCCCCACTCACAGTAAATCCCCCCCACAATATATGCCCCCCATCCCCACTCACAGTAAATCCCCCCCACAATATTATATGCCCCCCATCCCCACTCACAGTAAATCCCCCCCACAATATATGCCCCCATCCCCACTCACAGTAAATCCCCCCACAATATTATATGCCCCCCATCCCCACTCACAGTAAATCCCCCCCACAATATATGCCCCCATCCCCACTCACAGTAAATCCCCCCCTGCACCTTCGGTGTCTTCAGCTCCACTGGAGCACTTACCACCGCTCTGTGTCTCCTGGTCGATCTGCAGCTCCTGCTCTGCCGCGCAGGTGAGTGACGTCAGCAGGGTGATCACATGACCTGATCACGCTGCTGGCGTCGCTCTGACCCGGCGGTCAGAGCTTCAATTGTACTCGCATCACAGATACGAGTACAATTGAACACTGGGAGCCGGCGCGCCGCAGCTTCTCTGTGCCGGCTGTCAGCTTGACAGTCGGCACAGAGAACAGCTGACTCCCAGTGCGGGGGGCGGCAGAATGCAGCCGCCAGGGGAGACACTGCGGACCGCCGCTTTAGGCGGCCCGACTGCGCCCCCCTGCCGTCTGCGCCCGGGGCAAATGCCCCGGCTGCCCCCCCTAGATACGCCACTGGCCTGAAACCACACCCAGAACCCATCACATGATTAGATATGTGGTTGTGACATCACCACAGGTCCTGACACAAACATAGACAGGCATGGTTATGCCCCTTACCCAGGGGTGAGGTATATGGGTAGCCAGACCCTCCCATCTCTCATAGCTACCCGTAACCCGGACCCAAATAGACTAAACAATTCCTTATTGCTTTATGTGCATTACAGAAAACACTCCGGGTTACATCACAGCGACAAGCCTTCTCTGTGATACATACCTCCCATCGACTATCCAACCTTTAGCCATGCTACAATACATATATATATATATATATATATATATATATATATATATATATATATATATATACAGCCACACACATACATGTGTATATATTACATACCGTATATACTTGAGTATAAGCCGACACAAGTATAAGCCGAGGCACCTAATTTTGCCACGGAAACTGGGTAAGCTTATTGACTTGAGTATAAGCCGGGTATGTATTGCCCCCTCATTCCTATCCCGGTATGTGTGGTTCCCCCCGTCCTGTCCTGCTCTGTGTGGCTCCCCCTGTTGTATGCATGGCTCCCCTGTCCCATCTTGTATGCATGGCTCCCCCCTCCCATCCTGTATGCATGGCTCTGCTCCCCCTTCTCCCATCCTCATATGCATGGCTCTCCTCCCCCTCCTCCCATCCTCGGGCGGGCTTTTGACCCCAGCCTAAAAAACAAACAAACCTGTCTCAGGTGCCGCCCCCCGCATCCTGGCACCCTAGGCACGTGCCCTCACGTGCCTAGTAACATAGTAGCATAGTTATTAAGTTTGAAGGAAGACTTTAAGTCCATCTAGTTCAACCCATAGCCTAACCTAACATGCCCTAACATGTTGATCCAGGGGAAGGCAAAAAAAAAACCCATGTGGCAAAGAGTAAGCTCCACATTGGGGAAAAAAAATCCTTCCCGACTCCACATACAGCAATCATACTAGTTCCCTGGATCAACGCCCTATAAAACTGTCCCACTAGTTAACCCCTTCAGTAAACACTGTAAAAAAAAAAAAAATAGGCAAAAAACAATGCTTTATCATCATACTGCCGAACAAAAAGTGGAATAACACGCGATCAAAAAGATGAATATAAATAAACATGGTACCGCCGAAAACGTCATCTTGTCCCGCAAAAAACGAGCCACCATACATTGTCATCAGCAAAAAAATTAAAAAGTTATAGCCCTCAGAATAAAGCAATGCAAAATAAATATTTTTTCTACAAAATAGTTTTTATTGTATAAAAGCACCAAAACATAAAAAAATTATATAAATGAGGTATCTCTGTAATCGTACTGACCCGAAGAGTAAAACTGCTTTATCAATTTTACCAAAGGCGGAACGGTATAAATGCCCCAACCAAAATAAATTCACGAATTGCTGGTTTTTGTTCATTCTGCCTAACAAAAATTGGCATAAAAAGCGATAAAAAAATGTCATGTGCCTGAAAATGATACCAATAAAAACGTCAACTCGTCCCGCAAAAAGACCTCACATGACTCTGTGGACCAAAATATAGAAAAATTATAGCTCTCAGAATGTGGTAACGCAAAAAATTTTTTTTGCAATAAAAAGCGGACCGCCCCTGGGTGAGTATAATATAACCTGTTTTTCTTACCTTTCAGGTTACATCGGGAGCTTATCTACAGCATTACAGAATTACTAGTGGCCTTAGCTCATATACGATTTTTGGGGTGACAGATTCCCTTTAAATTCTTGTGACGCACCTGAAGCATGAGCAGTTTTTTAGGATGGTGTCACTTTTTGGTATCTTCTATCATATAAACCCATCAAAGTGACTTCAAATGTAATGTGGTCCATTAAAAAAATGGTTTTGTAAATTTTGTTGGAAAAAAGGAAAAATGCTCGTCAACTTTTAACCCTTAAATTCCTAACAAAAAAAATGTTGGTTCCAAAATTGTGCTGATGTAAAGTAGACATGTGGAAAATGCTATTTAATAATGATTTTTTGTGACATATCTCTGTGGTTTAAGGGCATGAAAATTAAAAGTTCTGTTTTTTTTTTTTTCACAAATAAGCGTAAGTCATACTGAACAAATTTTACAACTGTCAAAAAATACAATAAGTCACGGAAAAAACACAATCAGAATCACCGGGATCCGTTCAAGCGTTCTAGAGTTATTACCTCATAAATTGACAATGATCAGAATTGTAAAAAATTGGCCCAGTCATTAATGTGCAAACCACGTTTGGGTGTAAAGGGGTTAATAACATGTAAAGGCCAAAAAGACAGCTGTGAGCTGTTATTAATAGGATGGGAAGGTCCATAGGTATTGGCCCCTTCCCAGAATAAGAACAGCAACTCATAGCTGACTGCTTTCCCTTGGCTGATTATTAAAAATAAGGGGGACCCAACACCATTTTTTTTTTTCATTTATTTATTTTTTAGCTAAATACAAGTACAGAAAATTACACACGTAAGATTCTGATTATACAGTTGGGTGAAAAGGTGTTAGCCCCTTCCTGATTTCCTATTCTTTTGTGTGTTTGTCACACTTAAATATTTAAGATCACCAAACAAAGACACGAATGGCACAGAACCAGGCAGCGGTGATCGGGCTCCGGGAATCAGACAGCGGTCACCAGTCTCCGAACATCAGACACCATCTCCAGGCATCGGTCGTCAGGTTCCTAACTATGGCCGTCAGGCTCCGGGCATTGAACCTAGGAAGGAACACAACGGGATGGTGCAAGCAGGGCCGGACGGAGTTAGCACTTCATCAGGGGCGTAACAACATTCCTGCGGGCCCCGGTGCGAACTTTTGAATGGGCCCCCCCCCCCCCCAAAAAAAAAAAATGATATACAGACACACGCATACAATGTTAAACTAAGAAGTAAATAAAAGTAAATAGAAGTAAATAGTGCCAGCTTCACACATAGGCTCAGTAGATAAGTGTCATGCATAATGCTGGCTTCATACACAGGGTTCAGTAGATAAGTGCCATACACAATGCTGGCTTTATACACAGGGCTCAATAGATAAGTGCTATGCACACCACTGACTTCATACAAATGGCTCAGTAGATAAGCTTCATACACAGGTTTAATAAATAAGTGCACAATATACACAAGCTCAGTAGATAAGTGTCATGCATAATGTTGGCTTTATACACAGTGCTCAATGGATAAGTGCTATTCATAGTGCTGGCTTCATACACAATGCTCAATAGATAAGTGCTATTCATAGTGCTGGCTTCATACACATGGCTCAGTGGATAAGTGCCAT
Organism: Ranitomeya variabilis; assembly: GCF_051348905.1. Lineage (NCBI taxonomy): Eukaryota > Metazoa > Chordata > Amphibia > Anura > Dendrobatidae > Ranitomeya > Ranitomeya variabilis. The sequence continues at coordinate 220,813,091 of NC_135233.1, read as the reverse complement.
ACATAATGCTGACTTCATACACATAGCTCAATAGATTTTTTTTTTACTAGTTAACTATCTAGTGCAAAACCACAGCCAGAATGGGAAGGACTGAGGACAAGTGGCTCAGTGAGCATGACTGCCGAGCAGATTCCAGCTGTGACTGGGGCAGTGACCTGTATGGCTGCGCACCTGAGCCCTGCACAGATCTGCACACAAATGAGGCTCAGCTCCCTCCAGAAGCAATGTGCAGCCTCCATACTGTGCCCACATCCCACCCAGGGTGCCCACCTTCCCCTGTGCCAGCTCTTCCTACACTGCCCGGGGTCGCTCTCATTGCTCCTCACCCTCCTTGCTGTAGATGTGGTTGCCCCTTTTGATGTCCTCACTGGGTAAGATCAATGCTTATCTGCCCCCAGCATTGCAGCCCCCCACAATGCCGACCCTGCAGGTGGTAAAACTTACGTGCCAGATGATGAAGATGAGAGAAGCGCAGAGGACGAGGGTGAGCATGTAACAGAACGCAGCGAAGGTGAACGGCGTTCACACGTACCTTCACGTGTGCAGCACGTACCTTCACCGCTCGCTCGAAGTCCCCCAGGCAGCGCGCGAAAAGGAGGAGGAGGAGCCGAGGAACGTGACGCCGCACGGCCTGCCCCCACAGTGACCGGCCGCTCAGCCTGCAATTCATCCTGGCGGCGGCCCGGTAAGCTGCGCCCACGGCGGACTACCGAGGTCGCAGAGGTCGCGGCGGCACCGGGCCCTCTTTTGGGCCCGGGCCCTGGTGCAGCCGCGACCTCTGCGACCCCGGTAGTTCCGCCCCTGCACTTCATAGCAGGCTGAGCCCAGAATAGTAAATGCTCAGCAAAAACACCGGACTCCATCTTTAAAAGATGAACCCAGGTAGTTCACAGTCACTGGGCACAGTGTTCCAGACACAGAGGGACTTCAGGAACATAACACAGATGACACAGTTCAGACAGGGTCAGGTACAGGAACGGAAACAGGATCAAGGGTTCAGACCTGAGAATACAGCCCTCAGGGAGGCGGGAAACAAAATACAACAGAAACGGGCCTGGAGTTGCAGCCTCCAGAAAAGGCGGATCTGGGTACTCAGCCCCCAGAGTAGGCAGAAGAACAAGACACAAACAGAAACGGATCTGGCCCCCAGAGCAGGCGGGTTTCAGCTCTCCCAGAACTGAACGCAGGCAGAACAGGAGCTGAACACTCCACACACATGGCAAGACAGAAACTTAATCATGATGCTCTGGCAATGCCCAACAGGAATGAGGGAGTTTATATAGGAGCTGCCCCTCAGCAATAGGCTGGGGAAAGCAACTCAGGTGCACACACCAACCCTAATAAAAGCAGGGAAGGTGTGGCCGTGAGCACCCTAAGCACAAACAGAAACCATTACAGCACAGTCAGCACAGGAACTGAGGCTCAGGGCACCTGGCAGCGGCTGCAAGCCTGGACACACGTGGAGAGTCATGCACCAGCTGCAGAGGACCTTGTAACCCGTGAATAGCTTCCACAGTGGCAGCCAGGGACCGCACATGCGGATGTTCATGCAGTGGAGCAAAGACATCACAACATATATACAGAACTGAGCAGCATCTGTAGCGCCCCCACTGCCGCAGGGCCGAGGGGTACCCAGTACCGGGCCTCTGGGTCTCTGCTCTGGGGTTGTCACGGTGGCTAGACCCGGTCCGTGACCCTGCTGAGGGGCGCCCAATGAAAGGTGTGGATGGTGGTGGTAGTGCGGTGCTGTGCCGGTCGCAGTAAATAACGAGGACACCAGGTTGCAGTCTCTTTACCTCTTTACTGAAGGCTTCTGGATCCTCAGTCCGGAATACGGTTAGCCAGGCTGCGCAAGTCCGGCCGGTCCGATGGCATCTCCAGAGTTCCCTTTACAGGTGGAAATCTGTGCCTACCTTCTAGCGCTTGTGTGTTGCGGTCCTCCCCTGCTGTGCTTACGGGATAGTCCCAACTGTTGTGTCTGTTTCTCGTGTTCCCTCACAACTGGATTCTGATGTTCTTCTTCGTCCCCCGGATGATATGGCTAGGACGTACCCGTATGACGGGTAGGCTCGGAGCTCTTCCTGGACCCTAGTGTCGCCCTTCTCCTAGTGTGCCCCCCATGTCTTCATAGGTGATTGGTGTGAGACAGCCCGCCTATAGCTGACTGTCCTGCCGTAGGTTTGAAGTATTGCTTGGAGCCTGATACTTCCACGGCGTTCCGGCCACCGGCTACGCGCCTCAGTAGGATGTTGCCTCGATCTTACAGCACGACTCCCACTGGTATTACTCCTTGTTGCGTTGATCTCGTTTCTCACTCAGCACAATATACCTCGCTTCTTGTCCTTTCTTAGGGTACTGCCGCTATATCGTGCAGGCGCGGTCCCGTAACGTTCTCTCTGTTCGCTAGGCCTCTGTCAGGATCCCACCCCTGACAGGGACCCCTCTGAATCTTCCCCTACAACACCCTCTGCCACAAGGTGTTGCCTGGTTCCAACCCAGTCAGCTTTCTGATCTAACTTCCTATCCAACCCCCAGTTTTACCAGACTGTGAGGAGTGGCCTAATGCATAGTGTTGTTAGCTCCCCCTGGAGGCCAGACTGTGAAATGTATTGGTGTCTGTGATACCTGGTCAGATGAACTCCTTCAGTGCCATCAGACCACAGCCCCCCTTAGTGGCGGAGCAACAGTACTGCAACGACCAGGACTCTGGGGCGCTGCACATCCATACAGGTAACAGACAACAGTATCCCTGCTAGTTAGGGGGAGAGGAGCAAAGGGTTAAAGCAGAGACATGCAGAGTAACACCGGAGAAACAAGGTACAAACCCACCGGTGTTACACCTGATTCTTAATTTCTCCAATGTCTGTTGTAAGGCGAAAGTTTGGCACTCCCCTATACTTTAGATGGTCGGCTGTTGGAGATTAGTAATTATAGTAAATGTTTTCATTGTAACCTGGAAGTGCTGGTAAACATCAAGATGTTTTCATACTTTCACTTTTTGGCCCTTGTGAGGTTTAACATGGTTGTTAAATCGGTCAGAGGTTGTCAGCTCATAATTCCAACCTTGGACCTAGTTGGTGTTAGCAACTTCGTCAGGTTGATTCCAGAAGAGGCCTGACTTTCACCCTTTGACCCATATAGGGAGATCAGGAGTTACTATGGGGCTCCCTGGGTTGTGTCCACAGAGTGAGTGTTGGCCAGAGGCGTGAGTCTAAGGCAAGGAAGGTCAAATGAGATCGGGTCTGAATCAGTAGGAAATAAACTGACAAACACAAAACCATACTCAGTGGAACATCCAAGGTCAGAGAGCACAAAGTCAAACAAAAACAAGGTCAGACAGGCTGGGTTCAAAATCAGGAAGGATAACAGATAAGAAAAGGTTAAGATAAAGCCGCGTCACTTACAGTATATCACTAGAAATAGCACCAGAGATGTCTGAGGTTAACCTAGTGCAATATCTGCCAACTGCCATAAAAATGCTGGAAGTTTAAAGAGGGTGTGGTGCTGCTTCATTGTCTACAGCAGGGAGCTGAATACTACTGCTGAGTTGCAGGACAGTACACACCCATTCAGCATGGTTGCACAGAACCACAGTTTCCAGCTACATAGGTATATCTAGCAGGACAACATCTCCAGTTCATAAAGATGCTGGCTGTAATGTCTCCATCATTAGTGCTGCCCGAAGACTGAAAATGGCAGTGCTTTTCGACAGAAGCAGATATTGCTTGAGCAGGTCTCTGTGGTGATGTGACAATCACATAATTCAAATCACCAGAACAACAACTTGAAAGGAGGTTTCAGAAAACCCCGTCCCCATTTCTGCAATTTCCGGCATGTGCCACTCAGAGCTGCTGAACTAAGTGATTGACTGCAGCACTGACGACGTGACTTCAGTGCCTCAGACAATAACAGACATTGGGAGCAGCCGGGGTTACGCCTGTCCTGGGCATCCTGGGCTTCGCTTACTTCTGGGTCCGCTCCCCTTTTTCGTGCTCCACGTCAGGTTTCACAGGTTGCCCATTAACACACACATATCTGTGTCTTGGGATTGAGTTTCTAGACCTCAATGTTTTGTGTGTTCCACCTTGTGTGCATACTGTGCTGAGCTTGCTTCCATCCTTGTTGGGTTCCTCTTCATCCGTCCTGCAACTCTTCAGATTTCCGAGTGTGCCAAGTTCTCAGTCACTGCCAACGTGCATTTCAGCTTGCTGCATCAACACTCAGGATCCTTGTGCCCACCTGGACCTGGGGCTTAGAGGATCTACTTCACCTGATGAGCCTAACAGCAGGGAAGTGCTGGACCAGGGGAGGATGAGTAAACTGCAACGGGGAAATGGGGTTTCTGAAACCGTAAAGCCCCTTAAACCTCATGCTGAAAAATATTACACCTAAAGTTTATAAATAAATAATAAGTTTTAATTAAAAGTGCAGAAGTTTTCTTTGAAATATAGATATCTTGTATTCTATAAATAGTACTTAAATTACTTTATAACGTGTTGGAATTTCCTCCATAACTAATGATTTCTGCAATCTCAACTTTTGGGAAAACGTGCTTTCCAAAATTACTTTCCATAAATCGGTTCCTCTGCCAGTGCTTTTGCTGTCTTCAATAATTTCCCTCACTCTTGAGAACTTGGCACAACCATTTATTTATTGTTCAATCTCTTGATTTCAATTGCTGCTATGCAATACTACATTTTACCAAGAGTATTGTTTCCAGGCTCCAGCAGGCAACCTCTGGTGATGATACAAATGCTTGGATATGGCATTTGCTTCTCTTATAAATAAACCCCAAATATACATTTATATAACTGTGTAAAACCAGGCCAAAATAACATCTGTATTCTTTAGAAAAGTCATAAACCTCTCTTGGCCCTCATCCAGACTCCTCCATACAAATAGTGTCTACATTATTACGGTGCAGATTACAGCATCATGATATGGATTATTTATTTAGCAACGTTGCATTTTCAAGTGCGTTACATTAACAATCCGTACTTACTTAAATGTAGAATTTCTGACTGAGCAACTGGTTTGTTGCAGAATATTTTTTTTTCGTTTGGACAGCAGGCTGCTGCTTTTTTTATGTTAGCCTATACTACCACCTAGTGTAACTGTGAGTAATACTTCTGCAGAGGAAATGGTGGCCAGTGTTGGTTCAGCTTTTGCTAATCTTCCAAAATATATTGTGGTGCTCACTAAAATACCAATTCTGCATTATTTTGTCACCTTGTTATTTATTAGCCTCTTCGCCTTGCAGCCATTATCACTTATTTGCTTTTTTTTCCCCATCTACACCTTTTAAGAGCCACAACTCTTCTTATGTTAACATTTGTTTGGCAATATGAATTATATTTTTGTGAAGGCTAATTTATTATAGAATGTAATGAAGAATGGAAATGTAGGATGAAATAGAAAAAAGACAACATTTTCGCCGTTGCTTTATTTAACGTTCATTTCATTCAATAGGATGGCAGGATTTTATATAGATAGGCCATCAATATAAAAATCCTGAACAACCCCTTAATTCTGTCAACTTATTGAAAAAAATTTATATTGTCATGGTGGACTGTGTAGGATGAAGATGCAAAGAGAAGAGATGGAATCCAGACAAAGGGGTCACCTGTGAGTCAGGCCTTATAAATGTTTATTATACGTGTATAAAGCTTAACATTATTGCGCAACCTTAAAAAGAAAGTCAGATTTTTTCCAAAAATTGCATCTTCCAAAAGCCCTATTCACTTCAATAGTGCATCCATACATTTATTTGGCTTTTGCAGTGGGAAAGCTTCCAAGAAACGTGTCCATAAGCCTTCATCCATTGGAGTGCAAAATAGTGTCCTTTTAAATGCTGTTGGGTGGTATATATCTTTATAGCTATTTTTTTATGTACATAATAGCATAAGCCAGTAAAAAAAAGTATACTGTGCAATGTTCTTTTTTATTTACCATGAGAATCTATGGGCAATATGTACCACTATTTGACTATGAAATATCATACTCCAGAGGTAGTCTTCTCTACTTACGGTATATCGCTGTCATACACTGTGAATGCAAAAACACAGACACATACAGTAAGTAGGAAAGGAGCCATGTTTTTCTACTCCTGTAGAGCCCCTTTAATCCCTTCACCCCGAAGCCTGTTTTCCTGACCATGCCACATTTTTACAATTCTGGTCAGTGTCACTTTATATGGTAATAACTCTGGAACGCTTCAACAGATCTCACCGATTTTGAGAACGTTTTCTCGTGACATATTGTACTTTCTGATAGTGGTAAAAAAAATTTCAATGTGACTTGCTTTTTTGTGAAAATATCGGAGATTTGGCAAAAATTTGGAAAATGTTTGCAATTTTAAAATTTTAATTTTTATGGTCTTAAATCAGAGAGTTATGTCACATAAAATAGTTAATAAATAACATTTCCCACATGGCTACTTTACATCAGCAACATTTTTAAGGAACATTCTTTTGTTTGTTAAGAAGTTATAAGAGTAAAAGTTAACCAGCAATTTCTCATTTTTCCAACAAAATGTACAAAACCACTTTTTTAGGGACTTCATCACATCTGAAGTGAGTTTGAGGGGCCTATATGAAGAAAATACCAAAAAGTAACACCATTCTTAAAACCACATTCAATAAGTTTATTAACCCTTGAGGTGTTTCACAAGAATTAATGGAATGTTGAAGGGGAAAAATGAACATTTAACTTTTTTTCACACAAATTTTACTTTAGACCTAAACTTTTTTATTTTCTCAAAGGTAACAGGACAAAGTGACCCCCAAAATTTATTCTGCAATTTCTCCCGATTACGCTGATACCCCATTATTAAGGGAAAACTACGGTTTTGGCACATGGCAGAGCTCGGAAGGTAAGGAGCTCCATTTGACTTTTTCAATGTAAAATTTGCTGGAATAATTAGCGGACACGATGACGCATTTGGAGAGCCCCTATGTGCCTAAATAGTAGAAACTGCTCACAAGTGACAACATTTTGGAAACTAGACCGCTCAGGGAACTTATCTACATTTGTTGTGAGCACCATGAACCCCCAGGTGTTTTACCAAAGTTTATAACGTTAAGTAGTGAAAATAAAAAAAATACATTTTTCACACAATGTTTTTAACCCCCAATTTTGAATTTTCACAAGGGTAACAGGAGAAATTGCACCATACAATTTGTTGTTCAATTTCTCCTGAGTACTCCGATACCCCATATGTAGGGGAAACTACCGGCAGGGCTCGGAAGGGAACGAGCGCCATTTGACTTTTTGATTGCAAAATTTGCTGGAATCATTAGCAGATGCCATGTAGAGATTGGAGACCCCCTGATGTTCCTAAAGAGTGGAAACCACCCACAGGTGACCTTATTTTAGAAACTAGACCCTTCAAGGAACTTATCTAGATGTGTGGTGAGTACTTTGAACCCCAGGTGCCTCATAGAAGTTTATAATGTTGAGCGGTGAAAATAAAAAAAAAAATCACATTCTCCCCACAAAAATGTTTTTTATTCCCAATTTTTTATTTTCTCAAGAGTAACAGGAGAAAATGGACCCAAAAATGTGTTGTGCAATTTCTCTTAAGTATGCAGATATGCCGTACGTGAGGGAAAACTACTGCTTGAATGCACAACAGGGCTCAGAATGTATGGAGTGACATTTTGGAACGCAGATTTTGATGGAATGTTCATCATGGGTGTCATGTCACGTTTGGATAGCCCCTGATGTGCAGTGGAACCCCCCCCCCTCAAGTGAACTCATTTTGGAAACTAGACCCGTCAAGGAATTTATCTAGAAGTGTGGTGAGCACCTTGAACCCACATGCGCTTCACAGAAGTTTATAACAGAATCACATTTTTTTCCCCAAAAAATGTTCTTTTAGCCCCAAGTGTTTTATATTTCTCAGGGCTACAGGGAAAAATAGACCCCAAAATGTTGTGTACAATTTCTCCTGAGTGCACCAATACCCCATATGTGGTTAAAAACTACTTTTGAGACACAGCGCAATGCTCAGAAGGAAAGAAGCGCCATATTTGAGATTACATTTTGCTGGACTGGTTTGAGAGTGCCATGTCACATTGGTAGAGCCCTTGAGGTGCCAGAACAGCAGAACCCCCATAAGAGACCCCATTTTACAAACTACACCTCTCAATGAATTCATTTATGGGTGCAGTGATCATATTGACACCACAGGTGTGCCACAGAATTTTATACCATTGGGCAGTGAAGAAAAAAATAATTGCATTTTTACCACTAACATTTTGATTCATCCCCAGATTTTACATTTTCACACTGGGAAATAGGTAAACATGGCACCAACATTTGTTCCACAATATCTGCTGAATGTGGAAATACCCTATATGTGGCTGTACAGTACTGCTTAGCTATACGGTGAGACTCGGGAGGGACGGAGCTCTGTTTTCCTCCTGGAGCGCAGATTTTGCAAGAATAATTTGTGGACTCCATATAGAGGTAAAAATAGTAACAGAGTCCCTTAGTGCTAGAAGAGCAGAACCCCCCTCATGTGACCCCATTTTGGAAATTATACACCTTTGGGAATTTATCTACAGGTGTTGTGACGATTTTGACTCCAGAAGTGTATATTACTGAGTGGAAATTGCAAACTGCCATTGTAGTGACCAGTACATTGCAGTCACCAGTACGTTTTAGTGCCCAGTACATTGTGACAAGCTCATGCCTCTGGAGACATGCACCTGTAAATTAGGTGGACTGTCATCGCTACAGAAATGCCAAACATGTGGACGGCAAATTCGGATTAGGCACACTGTGGAGCTCAGAAGGGAGGGGGCATTTGGAGTTGAGAGTGCAGAATTTGCAGAATTTCTTTTGAAGGGAGAGGAGCTATTTCGCTTTTCCAGAGCCTTTGTACTACCAGTAAAGTGGAATTCTAATATATTTCCATTAACAGATGATGGACATGAGGGGGACTTACTTTTATTATGGATTGAGTTGAAGCTTTTGTTGGGAACATTTACATAATCTTTGGGATCACATTTATCCTGCGCTCTACGCTGAGCACTTACATCGGGTTTACATCTAAATCTCGTGATTTAGTGAGTGGCATGATTCAGATGAAACCCCTGCGGAATCCATTCACTTCAATGAGGCACCAGAGTTCAGCGATGTCCTTCCTTTCAGGAGTGCAGAAAACTGTGGCAGAGTGTGTTTTTATGCAAGCATAAAGAGATGGACACAGTCAGAACATAGGAGGCGAACAGTTTCCATAGTGCCTCCATCTGCCTTATTATAGGGAATCTTCCTCCTGGGGTTCCATTTGAATCACATACTGTATACCAGAGATTTAAATGGAAATCCTGGTGTAAGGGCTCAGGTAGAGTGCAGGATAAATGTGAGCCAAGACTTACTGTGATCTTTGCGAGGTAGAATGAAAAAAAAAACAACAACAGCGGATGACGAATTGGTTTTAATTTTTTACGCTGTTCCTCGTGCGGTATAAGTGGTTAGACAACCTTATTCTTCTGGTCGGTGCGATTACAGCGATGCCAGATTTATATCAGGTTTTTATTTATTTTTTTATTGCAAAAACTGCATCGCCATATTTTGATAACTATAATTCTCCATATTTCGGCTGACAGAGTCTTGTGAGGGCTTGTTTTTTGCAGGACGAGTTGACGTTTTTATTGGTGCCATTTTTGGGCACATGACATTTTTTGATCGCTTTCTATTACGATTTTTGGGAGCCAAAATAAACAAAAAACAGCAATTCAGGAATAGTTTTTTGAGTGTGTGCTGTTTCACGTGTTGTAAAATTGATAAACCAGCTTTATTCTTAAGGTCAGTTTGATTACAGTGATGCCACATTTATATATTTTTTTTATGTTTTGGCACTTTTACACAATAAAAACTATTTTATAGAAAAAAATAATTATTTTTGCATTACTTTATTCTGAGAGCTATAACTTTTTTATTTTTCCTCTGACGGAGCTGTATGGCCAGGGCCGGCGTTAGGGGCAGGTAGACCAGGCAGCTGCCTATTGCCCCCGCTCCCCCAGGTGCCCCCAGCTAGCGGCACTTCACGCAGCCGCTATGGGGCCCCTGTGAGGCAGGGGGGCCCGCCTGCCACTAGCACCGACTCCCCCACCACCGCATTGAACTATACCGGCGTCTGCCGGTACAGATCAAAACAATGATGGAGGAGAGAGCTTCAGCTAATTCTTCCTCTCCCATCATTCCCCGCTCTGCCTCTGACACTGAGGGTGGGCGATGACATCATTGCGCACTCACTGGGTGCTAGGCAGTGCAGCCGCGGAGACAGGAGCAGGGAGCAGTGCGGGCACGAGGAGAGGTGAGGATTGTGTGTGTTTTTTTTACTATAACAGTGAATACTGGACTGTGGGGCTATTCTCGGGGGGGAGGTGTGGGCTGTGCTATATACTATGCTGGCTGTGTAATATACTATGCGGGCTGTGCTATATACTATGTGGGCTGTGCTATATACTATGTGGGCTGTGCTATATACTATGCGGGCTGTGCTGTATACTATGCGGGCTGTGCTGTATACTATGCGGGCTGTGCTGTATACTATGCGGGCTGTGCTGTATACTATGCGGGCTGTGCTGTATACTATGCGGGCTGTGCTGTATACTATGCGGGCTGTGCTATATACTATGCGGGCTGTGCTATATACTATGCGGGCTGTGTTATATTCTATGTGGGCTGGGCTATATACTATGTATAACGTTCGGAAAGGAGGAACGAGAGTGGACCCTCTGGACCGTGGAAAGACCTACCCCTGGGCGAGCGAACCTAATGATGAACCAACCCCTATACAGGGACCGTCAGGGGCAAGCCCAGAGATCACTAAACCACGGTGAAGTACCAAGAGGGACGGCTCAGAAAAGGAGGAAGAGGATGAGAAGGAACGGAGGACAGTAAACGAAAAAACCTGATAAGTACCAAACGGGGAACCAGGAAGGTGGACGTCAGACAAGTGAGCAAGAGAGCCGGAACGGAGGAAGCTGCGGGAAAAAAGGAGGAGTTAAGAGAGAGCACGGAGGGAATATAAACAGAAGCTGGGAAAACGGAGAACGGAACTAAGGACTACTAGGACAAAAACGGATTAAGGCACAGACTCTGACAATACTTAGTAACAAGACACGGAGCTCAGGGAAAGCGTAATGGCCAGATGCACAAGTGAGGCTATATGACAATCAGGCACCAAGATGCAGGAAGGACTGCCTCTTATAGCAGAGTCCCTACCCGGATTGGTTGCTGGGAATCACTAGCCCCGGCGTCCACAGGAAGAAGAAATGGGGAAGGTGCACCTGCGCCCTCTGAAGAGCCCCGAGCGCCTGCGCAGACACCGTTCCCCCGGGAGAGCGAGACACCGGAAGTAGCTAGGAGGAAGACTGAGCTTGGACGCACCTGGACCCGGAAGCAGACATTGCGGCAGGAGGAGAGGAGTTGAGGGGCCCGGAACCGGGAGCAGAGCGGCGGGGACGCGCAGCAGGAGGAACAGACATCAGGGCGTGCTCGGACCCGGGAGCAGAGCGGCGGGAACGGTAACACTATGCGGGCTGTGTTATATACTATGCGGGCTGTGTTATATACTATGGGGGTATATTATATTCTATGGGGGAAGCTGTGTTATATACTATTGGGGTATATTATATTCTATGGGGAGGCTGTGTTATATACTATGTGGCTGTGTTATATACTATGGGGGGTACATTATAATCTATGGGGGAGGCTGTGTTATATACTATGGGGGCTGCATTATATTCTATGGGGGGCTACATTATATACTATGGGGAGGTGGGCTGTATTATATTCTATGGGGGGTTACATTGTATTCTATGGGGGGCTGTATTAGATTTTATGAGGGAGGATTGCATCATACTCTTTGATGGGGCTACATGATATTCAGTGGGGAGATGGGCTGTATTATATTCTATTCGGGGCTACATTATATTCTATGGGGGCTGTATTATATTTATATTCTATGAGGGGTGATTGCATCATACTCTATGAGGGGGCTACATTATACTATATGAGGGGGGCTGCATTATATTCTATGGGGGTTACATTATACACTGTGGGGTGGTTGCATTATACTCTGTGGGGTGGCTGCATTATGCTCTAAGGGGTGGCTGCATTATACTATATGTGGGCTGCATTATACTGTATTGAGGAATATGGGGAATACATTATACTATTTGAAGAACTATGGGGTGCATTATACTATTGGAAGTGAATTGTACTACATGGATGACTATGGGGGTGCATTATACTATATGGAGCACTATGAGGAGTGTATTATACTATGTGGAGGACTGAGCTGTGTAATTTAATATATAGAGGACTATGAGGAGTATATTATACTATATGGAGGACTATTGGAAGTGTATAATACTATATGGAGGACTGAGGAGTGTATTATACTATATGGAGGACTATGGGGTGTGCATTTTACAATATGGAGGACTGTGGTGCACATTATACTATGTGGAGGACTACGGGGTGTATTATACTAAACAAGAAAAATGCTGCATATTCATCGAGTGATTGGATTGTTTATGCCGGTACAAAAATCATTGTTCTCAGCAGCACATTGCCGGTGTAAACTGTAGCTATGCTGCTGATAGCATGATACTCAATGGTGATCTGTTAGTGATCTATTAGTGATCACTCTGTCCCCATCATTCTTTCTCAGACGGTGGAAAGAGGCCGGGAAACAAGCGTTGAACGCTCATTTAGCGGCCTGAACTCAGCGCATGTAAATACAACCGAAATGCTTCTGTGTGATGTGCAATATGTTAGCATTTGGGGCCCCATTTTAAACTTTGCCCACTTTGCCTAAAACTGGCCCTGTGTATGGCTGCTTGTTTTTTTTTTGAGGGAGAAGATGATGTTTTCAGAAATACCATTTTTATTTACATTGCTCTTTTTGATCGCGTTATATTCCACTTTTTGTTTGGCAGCATGATGTAAAACAGTGTTTTTTTTGCCTACTTTTTTATTAATTTTTTTAACGGTGTTTGCTGAAGGGGTTAACTAGTGGGACTGTTTTATAGGTCAGGTTATTCCGAATGCGTGATACCAAACATGGTGTCACGAAGTGGCAGTCCTGGCGTGACACGACCCAACGGGTGGTCGCTCACAAAACGGCGAAACACACACAAGGGTACACAGGGGACACTTTAACAACGGTGGGCCCTGTCGGTAGGGAACGGGGAATGGACACCTCCTGCACTCACCTAAGGATGTGCCCTGCTCTTACTACCGTCCCTATACGGGTTCTTTCAACCCATCACCGAACCAGGATACCTAGTCCCTCACTTGCCCTGCACCTATCCCTAAGTAGGGAACTGGCAGGTGAGAGCACTGGTCCCACCGCTGCACTAACAAAAACACAAAGGGAAAGTTTAGACAAACAAGGTAAGCAAACAACACTTAGCTTATTGCTAAAAAGCACAGCGCAGCGAGAAAGAAACACCAGATACACCACACTCAGCTGAAGAACTACTGCTCCCAGCCAGGTCTTTCTCCAACTTGGTTGATCTCCAGAAGGACCTGTATAACCAACAGTCAGCTGATGCATCAGGTGACCTTATGAAGGATGGTGGGAGCGGTCACCACCAACATCAGCTGACCCAGCAGCAATGCAATGCAATAACACCAGCGGCCACCGGGGGGGGGCTGCATTAACCCTCGATGACCAGAAAGGAAAAAAGGTTTTTATCAAAGGAAAACCAGATCTGCCACAGATCCAAACATGGATCGTGACAGTACCCCCTTTCAATGAGGGGCCTCTGGACACTTAACACCGGGCCTCACCAGATAACAACCTACGGTGAGGACGCCTCGATCCACCAGAATTCACCTCGGCAGTCACTTGACTCTCAGGTTTATGGCAAATGCGGCCTGATGAAAATGCCAACACCGTAGGCTACGGAGGTGCCACAAATCTCCAGAGCGCCGACCTGGGGAATGAGTTGTGTACATGCATAACTGGGGGTAACTTCAACTGAAAAGTCCCCGGGCTGAGAATGTCCGACACTCGATATGGCCCAATCACCCTGGAACTCCAGGTCCCAGTAGAACACTTCCACCTGATGTTTTTGGTGGACACCCATACGTACTCATTCACACACAGGTCCAGACCTAAACGTTTAATTTAACGCATACGTCTACCACGAGACGGTGAATTTTGAGGCATTGACAACAGAGGCATCCCCCTGTGTCACCACACTCACACCCCCACCAAGCTCAGAGGGAACCACCACCCTCCCCTGACCCCTCCTCCTACAACACTCAGGGTTAGCATGTGGTGAGGGTTGAGTCTTGCCCCTACTCCCTGGCAGCACCTCTGCTGCCCCCACTGGAGAAAAAGGGGTAGGTTGTAGAAGGAAGGCAGAGACAGTTGCCCCAAGGCAGCAGCCATCACAAGACTGATCCCAGCTGACCACTTCCCTTGACCACCAATCTATGACAGGGTTGTGTTTTTCCAACCAAGGGAGTCCTAAAACAATGGGTGTTGGCATTCCCCCCAAGACGTAGCACAACAGGGACTCCTCATGACGAGTCCCTATATGCAGGTGTATATTATCCACAACCTGGGTCACCCACCCCTGGCTGAGAGGTACAGAGTCAATGGCCTGGACGCTTAGGGGTTTAATGTCCTAGACCTCAGGCCATGGGTCTGGATAGAAAGAGCATCCACCAGATTGACAACTGCTCAACTGTCCACAAGCACCAGTATACACTCAGTTACCCCGCCCACCAACCACTGTCACGGGAGTACTGGGTAGACTAAGGCTGATTACCTGGGCCCCTGCGATTTCCCTTAGGCTAGGGAAACCCTGTCTGTTCCTTTCCCAGAAGTTACACTAAAGGTGTGCATGTCTGGGCCGCCAGGCCTGACCCTGTCTCCTGTTTCAGCCCTAAGCTGAAACCACCACCCGCCACCCAGTGAAGAGACCAAACACCAATCCCCACAGAAAGCACAGACAGGGAAAACTGAAAAACGCACCACGCCACAGACACACAGGAATAAACTATAATGTGAACAGGGCAAAACAAATACAAATATAGGAAGGAGTTATATGACAAAGGATAATACACCACCAGATACGATATTCCTCCAACAAGACCACCACTCCAGACCGGAATCACTAGGCACAAAGCACAAGCTATAATCGGCGATGCCCAAAGTCCAGCACGACTATTTAAAGGCCGTGGGCGTGACCCAGCCTCCAACCAAATTGCCAGCTAGATTAACCCCGAGCAAGCTGGATAAAGTCTAGCCGACGCCACTGAGTGTGTAGTGGACGTATGTGGAATTACCGTTGTCTGTCGGATGCCCTAGTGTGAACAGCGTCCGACATGACAGTACCCCGCCTTCTACGAGGGACCCCAGGGCCCTCACGACTTATAGGACCCGGCTTGTCCGCATGGCGGCGGTGAAACATACTGACCAGCCGGTCCGCATGTATGTCCGAGGCTGGTACCCAGGACCTCTCTTCCTGCCCATAACCACGCCAATGAACCAGGTACTGTAATGTGCGGAGCACTACTCGAGAGTCAACCACCTTGGAGACTTCAAACTCCAAATTGCCATCCACCAAGACTGGAGGTGGCATAGGTGACGTGTCCACAGAACCCACCACCTTTTTTAATAAAGATCTGTGGAACAGGTTGTGTATTTTATATACCGTAGGGAGCGCCAAACGGTAGGCTACCGGGTTAATGATGGCGGCAACCGTAAATGGACCTATAAACCTTGGACCCAATTTCAAGGATGGAATCTTGAGTTTTATGTTTTTTTGTGGACAACCACACCCAGTCACCCACACTCAGGTCCGGACCTGTCACACGTTTACTGTCAGCCACTCATTTGTACCTTGCACCTACGCTTAGCAAGCGCTGTTTCACTCTCCTCCACACGGATGCCAGTTGTGCTCCTAAGTGGTCCTCCTCCGGGACGCCAGAAGAAACCCCCTGACGTAGAGTACAAAACTGAGGATGGAGCCCGTAAACACAAAAAACGGGGACTCCCCAGACGATTCCTGACCGTGATTATTTATAGCAAACTCAGCCAAAGGAAGGAACGTCGACCACTCCTCCTGATTGTCAGAAACAAAACAGCGTAAGTACTGCTCCAAATTCTGGTTCATACACTCGGTCTGACCATTTGACTGAGGATGAAATGCAGAAGAATGCGACAACTTGATCCCCAGCCGTAAGCAAAAAGCTTTCCAAAATTTTGCCACAAACTGAGTACTCCTATCACACAATGTCAGACGGGACCCCGTGAGGTCTGACCACCTTCTGCACAAATACCTGAGCCAGAGTCTTAGCGTTAGGCAACGAAGGCAAAGACACAAAATGCAACATCTTTGAGAACCGATCAACAACCACCAGAATGACCGTGTTCCCAGCAGAGGAGGGCAAATCTGTGATAAAATCCATGGAAATCTCCGTCCATGGCCTACTGGGTACCCCGAGAGGATGTAGTGTGCCAGCAGGATGAGGGCGGGACGTCTTAGCCCTAGCGTACGTGGTACATGCTGATACCAAGGTACCCCTAACCCCTGGATGGCCAGCCAGGACAGCATCATGATGCTCACCCAACACCTTTAGGCGAAGATGGAGCGGTACAAATGATTTATTAAAGGGAAGCTCTGGTGGTACCTCCTCCTGAGCCTCGGCAATCTCAGCCTCAACTTCGGTCGTGAGAGCCGAGACCACTACACCCTTTTGGAGGATGGGTACCGGATCTTCCCCAGGTTCTCCCCCCGGAAAACACCTGGACAAAGCCTCCACCTTAGTGTTCTTAGACCCAGGTCGGTACGTAACAAAAAAGTTGAACCGCGTGAAAAACAATGCCCAGCGAGACTGCCTGGGGGACAGACGCTTGGCTGACTCCAAATACAGCAGATTTTTATGGTCGGTGATAACTGTAACCTGATGGACCGACCCCTCCAAAAAGTGTCGCCATTCCTCAAAAGCCAACTTGATAGCCAACAACTCCCTGTTGCCGATATCGTAATTACGTTCGGCAGACGACAGCTTCTTGGAAAAGAAGACGCAAGGACGCAACTCACCCAAGGATGAGCCTTGTGACAGCACCGCCCCCACTCCAACCTCAGACGCATCAACTTCCACGGTAAATGGTTTTGATACGTCCGGTTGCACCAGAATGGGGGCCGAAGCAAAACTGTTCTTCAGAAATTCAAAGGCGCGCACAGCAGCCTGAGGCCAGGCAGAGAAATTGGTACCCTTTTTCGTCATGTCAGTAAGCGGTTTAGCAATGGTAGAAAAATCATTTATAAACTTTCTATAATAGTTGGAAAACCCAAGGAACCGCTGGAGTGCTTTTAGGTTATCAGGCCGTTCCCAATGCAGCACCGCTTGCACCTTAGCGGCGTCCATTTTAAACCCTGAAGCAGACACAATATAACCCAAGAAAGGCAACTCCTGAACCGAAAATACACATTTCTCAAGTTTAGCATAGAGCTTATTTTCCCTGAGTAGCTGTAACACCTGCCTCACATGCTCTAAATGAGTATCACGGTCGCATGAATAAATGAGAATGTCATCTAGGTACACAATAACGAATTTCCCCAGAACATGCGAGAATACATCTTTTATGAAATGTTGAAAAACTGCAGGCGCGTTTGTCAACCCAAATGGCATCACCAAATTTTAAAAATGACCCTCAGGAGTATTAAAAGTCGTCTTCCACTCATCACTTTGACGGATTCTTATGAGGTTGTACGCCCCCCTGAGGTCAAGCTTGGAAAACCACTTAGCACCAGCCACCTGGTTGAACAAATCAGGTATCAGTGGCATAGGGTATGGATCACGAATCGTAATCTGGTTTAACTCCCTGAAATCCAGACACGGGCGTAGTCCGCCATCTTTCTTTTTAATGAAGAAGAACCCCGCTGCCACTGGCGAGGACGAAGGCCTGATGTGCCCTTTGCTCAGACTCTCAGCAATGTAGTCTTTTAACGCTTGCCTCTCAGGACCAGAGATGTTGAACATCCTAGCTTTCGGCAATTTGGCCCCTGGTTTAAACCTAATAGTACAGTCATAGGGGCGATGTGGTGGCAATTCTGAGCAACCCTTCTCTGAGAACACATCCGCAAAATCCAACAGTGACTCAGGAATGCTTGGAGTCACAGCGGACACACATGTGGCCAGGCAATTCTCCTGGCAAAATCCCCTACACTGAATTATGTCCTGAGTTTTCCAGTCAATAACCGGGTTGTGCATAGATAACCATGGAAAACCCAGAACCATTTGTGCAGGAAGATTACTGAGCACCCTACATGTAACCTGCTCAGAATGTAGGACCCCAATGTGGAGTTTCACCTCAGCCACAAACTCAGTAGTCTCCCCCTGTGGGAGAGGGGTAGAATTGATGGTGACCACCCGGATAGGATGAGGCAATTTTTCGACCGTGAACCCGGCCGTGCGCGCAAATTCCTCATCAATGAGATTAGTGGCAGAACCACTATCCACAAAAACAGTGATTGGCAGCTCTCTGCCAGCGACCGTAACTCTGGCAGGGAGCATACATTGAGAGACCACCATGGAGGATATGCATAAGCTCAGATTGGCCTCCTCCACACCCTCTGAGCTTAGTAGTTTTCCGCCGTTGCGCTTTTCTTAGAAAACACAGGACAAGCATTTACATAATGCCCCGTTTTACCACAGCAAAAACAGAGTCCCTGCTTCCTGAGCGAGGGGGCTTGCTGACGTGACACCCCTGCGATTTGCATAGGCTCCATGGGCTCACCTGCAGCAACCTCACGTGCACCTATGACCTCCCCCATAGGCGGCGTCTCTAGCGCCCCCTGATGCAAACGGTGATCAATGCGGACAACAAGACTCATGGCAGACTCTAGAGAAGCAGGAGTCTCGTACATCAGTAGGGCTTGTTTAACCCTTCTCAAAACCCCATATACAAACTGACTCCGCAGCACCGGGTCATTCCATTGTGTGTCCACCGCCCAACGGCGAAATTCAGAACAGTAATCCTCCGCCATTCGCTCCCCCTGGTGGAGAGCACGTATTTTAGATTCTGCTACAGCCAATCTGTCAGGATCATCATATATGAGTCCAAGAGCAGAAAAAAACCTCTCCACTGAGTTATATGCAGCTGAATCAGAAGGTAATGAAAACGCCCATGCATGGGGATCTCCGTTCAGTAATGACAAAACCAAGCCCACACGCTGAGCCTCATTACCTGAGGAAAGCGGGCGTATACGAAAATATAATTTGTAAGCTTCACGGAAAACAACAAATTTACTGCGTTCCCCAGCAAATCTCTCAGGTAAAGGATTTTTGGCTCTGCAACTCTACCTGCAGTTTCCACTTGCACATTAAACACCACAAGACCCTGTTGCTGAACTGCCCCCTTCAATTCAGTGACCTGTTGTTGTGAATTCTGTTGTGGGTTCTGCTCTTGGGCTCCCTCCGGTGGTTGTAAGTGGTGGTGCTGCTGTTTGTCCTTCACAATAGTCATCAGCTGCTTCCACTTTGGACGGGGCTATTTAGTCTGGCTCCTTCCTTTATTGAGTGCCAGTTGTCCATTGTTTTCTAGGGATCCACATCTCTGCTTGGTTTCTCCTTCTGGATTGTCCAAATCATCAAAGATAAGTCCTGGCTCTGTTTTTGCAGTCCACATGCGGTGGACTTAATAGTTCTGTGAATTGCTATGTTTTTTCTTGTCCAGCTTTGTCTGTGTTAACATTTACTCAGCCAAGTTGGAAGCTCTGGAGTCACAGAGTTACCCTCCATGCCTTTAGTTAGGTGTGGAGATTTTTGTATTCTCTGTGGTGGATTTTGTAGTATTTTTTATACTGACCGCACAGTACTCTTTCCTGTCTTTTCTTTCTAGGTAGCGTGGCCTCCTTTGCTAAATTCTGTTTTCAGTCTGCGTTTGTAATTTCCCTCTCCTCTCACAGTCAATATATCTGGGGGGCTGCCTTTCCTTTGGGAATTTTCTCTGAGGCAAGATAGTATTCCTGTTTCTTCCTTTAGGTGTAATTAGTGCTCCGGCCGTGACGAGGTGTCTAGGGAGTGACAGGAATATCCCACGGCTACTTCTAGTTGATGTGTTAAGTTCAGGATGTGCGGTCAGTATAGAGGCCACCTACTCCAGAGCTTGTCCATGCTGCTCCTAGGCCACCAGTTCATAACACCTGTAAGGACAGCGCCTCCAACTGGCGGGTTATAGAAGTCATGGAATCCATGACATAAAACCCCCTCTTTTTTTTCTTTTTTCTTTTTGGGCCGATTATAATGTCACGGGAGTACTGGGTAGACTAAGGCTGGTTACCCGGGCCCCTGCGATTTCCCTTAGGCTAGGGAAACCCTGTCTGTCCCTTTCCCAGAAGTTACACTAAAGGTGTGCATGTCTGGGCCGCTAGGCCTAACCCTGTCTCCTGTTTCAGCCCTAAGCTGAAACCACCACCCACCACCCAGTCAAGAGACCAAACACCAATCCCCACAGAATGCACAGACAGGGAAAACTGAAAAACGCACCACGCCGCAGACACACAGGAATACACTATAATGTGCACAGGGCAAAACAAATACAAATATAGGAAGGAGGAATATGACAAAGGATAATACACCACCAGATACGATATTCCTCCAACAAGACCACCACTCCAGACCGGAATCACTAGGCACAAAGCACAAGCTATAATCGGCGATGCCCAAAGTCCAGCATGACTATTTAAAGGCCGTGGGCGTGACCCAGCCTCCAACCAAATTACCAGCTAGATTAACCCCGAGCAAGCTGGATAAAGTCTAGCCGACGCCACTGAGCGTGTAGTGGACGTATGTGGAATTACCGCTGTCTGTCGGACGCCCTAGTGTGAACAGCGTCCGACATGACACCACTA
The DNA here is from genome assembly GCF_051348905.1 of Ranitomeya variabilis. NCBI lineage: Eukaryota > Metazoa > Chordata > Amphibia > Anura > Dendrobatidae > Ranitomeya > Ranitomeya variabilis. Next base: position 220,792,191 of record NC_135233.1, on the reverse strand, counting down.
CTTCAGCTGACAGGGTACACTGAGGAGAAGAAATGGAGGAAATATACACTCCCTGGTTGCCTCCCTCTACACGACCAGGGGGACGCGGCTTCTTAGGTGGTAAAGGTATTTTGGCACGAGCTGGGCAGACACCGATAAAATGACCAGTCTGTCCACAGTAAAAACATGCCCCCACACCACGGCGAACCGCAGGCAACCCCGTTTGGGAAACAACTCCTCCCACCTTCATGGGTTTGTACGCCTGCTCAGGTGTGTCCCCCTCCCTAGGAAGGACTACCGGGGGGCATGTTTGGTGTATGTCTCTCCCTCATGCGCCTATCTACCCGGATGGCAAGGGACATGGCGGCCTCCAATGACCTGGGGGTGGCGTACGGCACCAGAGTATCTTGCAACCTTGGGGACAGACCCTGCATAAAATGGCTCCTAAGGGCAGGGTCATTCCACTGTGTATCTGTGGCCCACCTTCTGAACTCTGAACAATACTCCTCAGCCGGCCGGCCCCCGCTTGATCTTACGGAGTCAGGATTCCGCCAGAGTGACGCCATCAGGATCACCATACAGCAGCGCCAGAGCCGTGAAAGACTCGTCCACTGACCGTAGAGATGGAGAACCAGTTGGCAGGGAGAAGGCCCAGGATTGGGGGTCACCCTTAAGAAGGGAAACGATGATTCCCACCCGTTGTTCCTCACTCCCTGATGAACGAGGGCGGAGCCTGAAGTATAACTTGCAGGCCTCCTTAAAAAACAAAAATGTATCTCTCCCTCCAGAGAACCTGTCAGGGAGAGATATCTTGGGTTCTGGTTGAGCCGAGTCCCAGAACCCCAACAACTGCTGCAGCTAGTCCCTCACTTGCCCTGCACCTATCCCTAAGTTGGCAACTGGCAGGTGAGAGCACTGGTCCCACGGGCACTAATAAAACACAAAGGGAAAGTTTAGACAAACAAGGTAAGCAAACAACACTTAGCTTATTGCTGCAAAATACAGCACAGCGGGAAAGAAACACCAGATACACTGGACTCAGCTGAAGAACTACTGCTCCCAGCCAGGTCTTTCTCCAACTTGGTTGATCTCCAGAAGACCTGTATAACCAACAGTCAGCTGATGCATCAGGTGACCTTATAAAGGATGGTGGGAGCGGTCACCACAAACATCAGCTTACCCAGCAGCAATGCAATGCAATGCAATAACACCAGCGGCCATCGGGGGGGGGGGGGGGGGGGGGGGAAACTGCATTAACCCCCGATGACCAGAAAGGAAAAAATGTTTTAATCAAAGCAAAACCAGATCTGACACAGATCCAAACATGGATTGTTACACATGGAAACCATCGGCATAATGAGATTGCATTACGTTGTGCCGATGGGAGCACAGAGAGGAGCTCTCTCCCTCTGCAGTTCTGCAAATGTCACCCATGATCAGTGCTAGCATCGATCATGGGCATTGCTACAGGTTGTCAGCTCTCTGACACCCCCATTTGATCCCGTGAACCTGCGCTATCATGGTGCCTTATATATTCGGCGTATCTCGGGAAAGGGATTAAAGTTGCTCTGTCAGCAGGTTTTTGCAATTTAATCTGAGAGCATGAGAGCAGTATAAAATAGGGGCAGATAGCCTGATTCCAAGGATGTGTTACTTATTAGGATGTTTGTAGATTGTGAGCCTTCGCGGGCAGGGTCCTCACTCCTCCTGTACCAGTTATGACTTGTATTGTTTAAGATTATTGTACTTGTTTTTATTATGTATACCCCTCCTCACATGTAAAGCGCCATGGAATAAATGGCGCTATAACAATAAATAATAATAATAATGTGTGCTGTAGTTTCAGTGCAAGTGTTTTATGAACAGGAGATTATCACTAGAGGACTAGGTCTCACATGCCAGGGAGTCCACTAATGTGTGTAACCCCGCCCCCACCACTGATTAGCAGCTTGCTGACAGTGGACACAGGAATCTGCCAATCAGTGGTGTGGGCGGAGTTATATACAGCTCAGTATTCCGAGCTCTGCTACATCTGCAGCAGAGAAAACAGGGGTTGTATCAAAACTGCACCAACCACCCCGGTAAGTGACACATTGATGGAATCAGGGTCTCTCCCTACATCATGCTGCTGTCAGATTATATAGAAAATCCTGCTGGCAGATTCCCATTAAAATTGTCAAGCTTTATTATTAAACAGGTCAGAGTCAAATATTGGCATGTCATGTATGGGTTGCTGTATTTTGCTTTTTAATTTTTTAATTATATTTTAGTGCCATCTCCTAACAACTTTGTAAATCTTCTCAGTCAGCTCAGCCTGGATTATTTATGGAAATATATAGGCATAATTCATAATTATCGTTTTCTAGGATTTAATTAGTTTTTCTTTCCTCCTTATTTATTTATTTTAACCTTGGGAGGTTAATACACATTTTCTGGTTTGATAGGAATGGTTATTGTGTGGTCTTTGGCTGTTGTGGTCTTTGAGAGATTCCTAATGATGTGCAAGACTATGGGGAGCTACACATTCAACTGCTGATAACACAGGATCCACTGATCGCAGTTGGCGCTGTCACAGCTCACCCTGCTCCCTCCATAACGACTTTTGCAGACATTTCCACAACCAATCACAACTTATTTTTACTCTGAAATGTGCTTTTGTGATATATTCATTGCAGCCCCCTATTGATCCCCAGGACGCCCTCCGATCAGCACTTGTGCCTCTTTGTCCAGGTGAGCCTTGTATCTTGTCCTAGTTTTTGAGGCTGGAATTTGTCTTTAGTAAATCCTTTTGTTTCTAAATAGATGCAATTGAAAAAGAAAAAAAAAGATTTTTCAACTTATATAATTATTATTACTACGCCAAGTCTAATAAATCCAAACACTTAGCTGTTGTTCCGGGTACCCTCAATCTTTATCAGCAGGATCACTTCCACGTTTGAGTTTATTCTAAACTTTTTTTTTTGTTAAAATTGTACACAAGGACGTATAATTAATGGCCAATCGGTTAATTGTGACTTTACCCATAAGAAATAGACCTTAGTGGAAAGAGATTGGCTTCCAAAGTCAGCTCACTAATGGGTTTCGTTCTTCACAAGCTTTTGGGCTTATTATTTGTGTCAGAGTTTGTATTTCTTGGTGGATCCTTTGATACTTTAGTGGATCTGTCCTGTTCTATAGAGTCCATAATTCATAGGCATGTCATGTTACGCCTAATGCTTATACATACTTGTTTCAATATTCTTTCCCAGACATGTGCCTACCTTTTGTACCTTAGTCACACAGTTGCTTTTTTTGCCAGTTCTGTGGAAAGAATCCATTGAGTGGCGATGATGATAATCAACGTCCGAGTCTACCCAAGTGTCTTCCGTGCCCATCAGTCAGGTAGCTCTGGCATAACCCCAGCTTCATCCACCATCCATTCTGCCATGTCTACTGCCACAGGTTTGCTCCCTAAAAATTTTCCAGGCGGCATTGGTATTCTGCAAAAATCCACACCCAATAACCCCTCAGGCTCTATCGAAATAAATACTTCACTGGCTAAGTAGATGCTATATCTTCAGGTGCCAACTCATCACTTTCTCAACTGATGACAAACGTAGTCCATGGTTTATATGGTTATAGGCCACTCGAGAATATACTTACACCAATAACACAGCATGTACTGATGCATTCAATTTGAGGATCATAAAACGTCCACCCCCACCTTGTAGGGACAAATAAAGAAGTGGTTGCACATTGAATGAGTAATTAAAGTTTTATTTATTTATTTATTTATTTATTTATTTATTTATTATTAATGAGTCACTAAACTATTATTTATTTTTGTTTTAATCGATTTGTCCTGCATGGAAAGTTATGAAACTTTGCACACCACTTTATTAGGAAGTTTTCTTCATTCTTGTAAAAAAAATTCCATGTAACTGACTTCCAAACACTGGCTTTTCCCTACTCTATTTGCCAACTGTATTGATATGAGAACATATTCATTTGGAGTACAGATGATGGCAGTGAAAGGGTCAGCTAGGCCCCTGTATCTCACTAACGCTGGGGATAAGGTGCAGAAGGTTGTTTTGAAAAGACCACGTTCAGTATTTGTAATCCAATACCAGTAATGGGCGAAAAATACAGAAGTGGTGACATGTTTCTATTCCTCTGATTGTTCCACTCCTGATTTTGGCTTACAAATACTGGTGGAAAATATTGACCAAATACTGACCGTGTGAACGTGGCCTAAGCAGAACACTCAGAGGGGGAGACAGGCTTCCTCATCACTGCCATCATCCATACCACAGAGTATCTACTGTTATTAATGCAGCTGAAGGCAGGAAAATAGACTAGGAAAAAAAACGAGGTTTGAATGCCACTTATATGCAATTTTTTTTTACAGAAATATCGACAAAGCCCCTAATAAAGTAATTTACAAAAGTTTCAGAATTTTCCATTCTGGACCTAATTCTAAAAAAAGATATTTTAGTTACTTGTAGTGATGAGCGAACGTGCTAGGATAAGGTGTTATCTCAGCATGCTCGGGTGCTAGCCAAGTGCTCGAAAAAAATATCATCTCATACTATGTTCAAGTCCCCGAAGCTTCAAGTCTTGCGGCTGTTAGACAAATGCAACACATGCATGGATTGCCTGTTTGTTAGGTAATCCCTCTATGTGTTGCGACTGTCGAACACCTGCAAGACATGCAGCCGCGGGGACTCGGAACCTATTATTCGAGCACGCCAAAGACACTCGGTTAGCACTCAAGCATGCTCAGATAACACCTTATCCCAGCACGTTCGCTCATCACTAGTTTCTTGTTAAAACTATTCTTATTGAGTCCATAGCAGTTTTCAGGTCACTTAGAATGTTTTTACCCATGATTAATATTGGTTTAATTCCAATTAATTTGGTAAAACAAAAAGGTTTATGAGACTGAGTAGTAAAATTATGATCTATAAGTTTATCAACGGATCATGTCTAAGTATTACGTATATACTTAGATAAACTTTTCCTTATTACTTTGATGTTTTCGAGAAGGATTTTATGTAATTGAAAGCTTCACTTTGTAACTGAACCCTGTTGTGATAATGACGGGCAGAAAAATCAGGAAATTGAATGGTTGAGATCAATGTCTCTTTCTCACACATAATCTATAGCTCTGAATGGTCCCACTTTACCTTGCACTGATTGGAGTCATCATTATGACCTTTATGTCAGTACTTTCCAATGCTATGTATAACTACATGCCTGATGAGAATCTTTAAAAGTAAAGATAATTCTTTTAGTAAGAAAAGCTTTGATGGAGAAACTGATCGAAAAGTATTATTACAGGACTCCATCTGCGTTCCAGCTCAATGTGTTTGATACAGGAACATTTTATATATCTTTATATTGCTCGTTTAATGCCCCTGTAATTGTAGAGGAAGCCCAATGTAAAGCTCAGATGGACTGTGAATGTTTTGTCCTTTAGATATGACATTTCTCAGCTTACTTTGCATTTCATAAAGATCTAAGGCTATCTTTCTTATAATAAGGAGCAAAGGATAATTGAGGTTTCTGGTCCTTTGTCTGCGAAAGCTTCTAAACGGTAAAATGAAGAGTGAAGTGTCCTAGCGTTAAATCCTCACTCATGTTGACATATTTAATATCAGATTTTTTATATTTTTACCTTTTTAGAATCCCGCACCTGTGATATCTTTCAGCAATGTCCACAATGATGTGATCACGACTGCCCCATTGTCAATAACCCTTCTCATTTTGTATCACCTTCTTGCATATTCACAATACAGGAATCCATATTTTATCATATTAATCACGGTCCTTGAGGCTTCCAGGCTTATATCTTTATTAGGTTCTTTGTAGGGATTAATTTTTGCTTTGGGCGCACATGACTTCATTAATAAAGATATCCCATGGATCTCTGAAGCTGTATATTGCTAAATGTTTTACTTCCATATCATGTGGCAGAAGTTGGATTAGCACCAAAGAACAGTTATTGATCAGTATCGATCATTTGTGAGTCATAAGTCACTGCCTGCATATTGGCTCATCTTATCTGTCCAAGGCTGTTTTTAATGACAGCTTGATCCTACCTGCCCTTTAAAGGGGTTTTCCAGTTTTGGAAAAACACTTGTCCACTGGTTGCAGCTTGTTTCTTAAAAAACAAACAAACAGTGCTTTACCCACCTTACCCAGGTCCGGCGCTGAGTCTCCTCCTTGTCTATTATTGTCTGCAGGGCTGATGTTACATCGACAGCGCTGCATGCAATCAATGAGCTCAGTGTCTGGAGCCACTGAGCTTAGTTATTGACTGCAGCGCTGTTGATGTCACTGAGTGCTAGACCTAGTGCTAGAGAAAAACGTAATATGTTTTTTAATTAAAACAAGCTTTTCAAATTCCTGCTGGTCTTGACACACTAGATATTATTATACACATTATGTAGCTCCATCATATTTCAGTGCACTTTACAGACATTATCGTCACTGTCCCCATTGGGGCTCACAACCTAAATTCCCTATCAGTATGGTTTTTGTTCGTGGGAGGAACAGGGGGAACATGCAAAATCCTTGTACATGTTTTCCTTGTTGGAATTTGAACCCGGGACCCAAGCGCTACAAACTAACAGTGCTGACCACTGAGCCATTGTGCTACCCAACAACTGAGCAACAGTGGTATCCACTGAGGCACTATGCTGTCTACCTAGCCAATCCCTGGCTACAGCGGTGACCCATCTTCATCTGTGATCGACCGAGTAGTCACTTCCATCCATTTCCATTGGGACAAGGTGAGAACTGGAAAGCAGAGACCAGCGAAGACCCAAAAAGCATCAATGCAGAAGCCAAGACACGTACTTCTTTTATTATTGTTTTTAGCTTAATAATTATCTCCTGGACATCACCGTTACGTTTCCAGTGATACAAAAGGCACGTCACCCCATCCTTCATAAATCTGAATGTGTGAAATGATCACAGGAAAACCTACATGCTAATGAGGCAACAAATATTTTCCTTAACCCCATTCCTAATTTTTTATTTCCTCTCTGCTTACCCATGTATATACGGCTTTAAAAAAAAACAATAAAAATGATTGAAAACCAAATATTTTAGTTAGAAGGAGTTGTCCACTTCTTGGACAACCTCTTCTGAATCCCTATGTTTCCCTCCCGTGTAATGATATCACTCATACTCACCTCCGGTGCCCGTGTCCTTCCAGCGGTGGCTCTAATGTCTCTAAATATGTCATCAGAAATATTGTTCTAGTCACTAACAGATAAAGGAAGACGTGCCAAGGCTAACTAGAGTGAGCCATAATCTATCAATGTAGACATTTGGCTTGGCTAAACTTTAATATGGATGGTTGTAGGGACACCTCCAGCGCTGCTCATCCCTGGGGGAATAAAAGAGAGTCAGTCAATGAATCCCGAAAGGCAAAACAGGTTTTTGTTCCAAGAATGAATAGTATGGTTTTCCAAAACTTCTTTATCTTCATTCTCTTAAAATATCTCCATTAATGGAGCATAAAGACATTTTCTGTACAATTATGTAAAAAAAAAACCCAAATAATTAGTATTTTCCATGTTTAGTGTCACCTTCTCTTCTTTCAACACAGTATTGCGGTCACAAGGTTGGTAAATTATACAAGTTAATATCATTTTAAAACTCCTCTATAAAATATATCACCAGCAAGATATTTGACGTTTTTCTTCAAGTTGTTAAAAATGTTGTTACGGAGTTACGGATGTGTCTGCCCACCTTTACGTTTCTATGAATTTCATTAGGAAATCAAGTTTCAATATCAATAAATCATTGCACCATGCTAACAATCCACATATCAAAAATTGCGTATGTATATAAATAAAACTTGGCACTCAACTTAACGAGAGAATCCAAAGGAAATGTTTATTGCAGTCTGTCCAAGATTGACAAGAGACGTTTCAGTCCTGCAAAGACCTTCATCAGTCATACAAAAAAAGATTTACAACAAAGCGCAAAATTACAAAACAATAAAGTGTCATAAAAAACTAAGTAAACAAGAACAACTATGAGGACATCCTCATATCCTAGGGCCAAAAAAGCCATGCCAGGAGTGGAAATAAAGGGTAAAAGGGAGTAAGGAGAAAGGGTACCTACCCAACTGCATAAAGGAGGAGGTACCCTTTCTCCTTACTCCCTTTTACCCTTTATTTCCACTCCTGGCTTGGCTTTTTTGGCCCTAGGATATGAGGATGTCCTCATAGTTGTTCTTGTTTACTTGTTTTTTTATGACACTTTATTGTTTTGTAATTTTGCGCTTTATTGTAAATCTTTTTTTGTATGACTGATGAAGGTCCTTGCAGGCCTGAAACGTCTCTTGTCAATCTTGGACAGACTGCAATAAACATTTCCTTTGGATTCTCTCGTTAAGTTGAGTGCCAAGTTTTATTTATATATTCACTGGCCTGGGAACCTACTTGTGCACCACTTGCACAGCTGTGCTACGTTTCACACCGCACAATCATTGTGTATAGACACATGTAGCATAAAGTACCGCTAAACGTTTTCTTGTTTTGTTTTTTTTTTTTTTTTTTAAAGCTGGTCATCTCGTTCAACTCATCTCTGTATATGTCAAGTCAACAGAAAAGATAAAGAAGGACACCTCTGTAGAGCTCAGCCTTTTAAAGGGTTATTCCTAAAATAACAAATGATCCCATATACCCAGTAATAGGGGATTACTTTATAGTCCCTGGGGTCCAACTGCTGGTATCCCCAGTGATCCTGAGAACAGGGCTTCCAAGGTTCTGATCTTGGGATTGCTGAGGTTTCCAGCGGTCGGACCTCCCCCCCAACAATCAGGAAGTTAATTCCTATCCCTTGCGTAGGAGATTACTTGTATTTTGGGAATAACCCTTTAAGCCTATGTACTTAGCCTAGAAACCTAGATAGTATGTCTTCCCAGAAGCATAATAAATATTTTTGTTAAAGGTATTCCTATCTACTATGAGCCATCTATTGTTCTTCAGGTGGTAGGGCTGGTTACAATTGCTATCTATGCACCCCTTATGGCAGGGTTCAGCAACATTTGGCACTCCAGCTGCGGTAAAACTACCACTCCCAGCATTGCTTGATAGCCACAAACTGGGAGACGGCTGTCAGGAAACGCTAGTAGTTGTAGTTTCACAACACCTGAAGTGCCTCAAGTTTTTGATCCCTGCTGTATATCTATGTCCCTGAGTTTACCGTGATTCCCATTCTCACGCATTAATTACATTTTCCATGCAGGAGTGTGAACCCCTCTCATATATATAACATCTAAAATGGCAGTCATTAGTGTTCACCTTTTGGATATCCGCAATAGAACATAACAATATTTACAGTAAAGAAATAGCTGAACAGAAGATAACCAACGATGTGATCGAATGGGAAAAAAAAAATCTAAATTTCAATTACTTTGTGACTTATTTTTATTTACTGTAAATGTAAATTTTTCCATGAACTAAAATGGTTGTCTACGTGATAATTGATGGATTATACAACAGCTGCAGGCTTCTACTTAAGGGCCTACTTAGAGCAGACAGCAGATGGCGCTGTGTTGACTACTATGGATACGAAGTTCCTCTATATACTATATTGTGTGACCTCTCTGTCTTTTCTTATGTCAGTTTCTTCACTGTATCGTCCTTGTATTTAATGACGAAGATAATGTTTTAGATTTGATGATAATGGTTACTGTATGTCCCATGTAAACTATTCCTTATCACACAATAAGTGCTAATGATTCTGCTGAAAGCTGAAATCCGCAACAATAACTCAGGTCTTAGATTCTATGTATAATTCAGGCTTCCTAAAAGACACATGAAAAATAAATAATAATTCAAGAACATGTATTATAAGTAGCATCGCTGATTTTTTTTTGTTAGTTATATATTCCTTTCACTAAGGTGGTAAAAGACAACTAAACAACTGATACATTCCTGTGGCGACACCAGAACTTAAGCCGATGAAGGAGTTACATAGTAGCAGCCAGTTCAGCCAGGGCCTTGGATTAAAGACACAAGGACCTGGCGCTTGAACCTCCTGCTAAAGTCAGAAGATGGCCCAGATATTGCTAAGCGTTCATCTTACCTCACGCTGCCCCCTGGCTGCCAGTGTGGTACGTGACCGAGTTCTGCTAGTAGTGAACTTTTGTTTAGCAATATGGAATAGTTCAGAACTAGCGGAATTCCTATCAAGGACCCACAGAGAGAGGGCAAGGAGGTGAATGAGTACAGGCAACGACGATGCTAAATCAAAAGAAGGAAGAACGACATCTCTTATTTGGCTTGCAATAATATTGATATTACACATATGAAATCTTCTGCTACTTTCTTCAGCTTTTTTTTTTTTTTAAATCTGCTTGTGCTACTTGACAGCTGTGGCCACTGATTTCCTTCTCTCTTGCACATCAGAACATGTCAAACCTTGAGCAGACCGACAGTCACTTGATTGCACTTTCCCGTTCACATGAAAAACTAAACTGAATGTTGCAGAAGTTGCATGTAATCCTCGTGTGCCAGGCTTTAAGTCATTCTATAGCAAGGGCCTAAGTATAAAGGAAGCCGATTCTACTTTCAATTGTACATTTTTTAAAATATTGATATATATATTTTTTCCATTTAATAAATATTTAAAGCTTAAATAAAAGATTCTGGACTCCAGAGTTAAGGATGGATTAATAAGTGACAACATTTCTGCAGTCAATGATAATTTGGGTCCTAGTTAATAATTACTAGTGCTCATCAATGACCCACAGAGAGTCTTCAAGTAACCTTAAAATTCAGCCGTTTAAAGAAAATATAACTTATTCAAGTTATACAGTTTTCCTTTATACCTTCTGCCAAAATCCTTGCTTTTTTTAAGATCTTTCCTTGCTGTCATTCTGCAATAACCATTTATTATTTACGTACCAAGTTTAAAAAAAACCGCACAGGTCCGTGAAGTTCAATCTTTCTCAGCCAATTTACAATATACACTCACCGGCCACTTTATTAGGTACACCATGCTAGTAACGGGTTGGACCCCCTTTTGCCTTCAGAACTGCCTCAATTCTTCGTGGCATAGATTCAACAAGGTGCTGGAAGCATTCCTCAGAGATTTTGGTCCATATTGACATGATGGCATCACACAGTTGCCGCAGATTTGTCGGCTGCACATCCCAAAGATGCTCCATACAAGGCAGGATGGATCCATGCTTTCATGTTGTTTACGCCAAATTCTGACCCTACCATCCGAATGTCGCAGCAGAAATCGAGACTCATCAGACCAAGCAACGTTTTTCCAATCTTCTACTGTCCAATTTCGATGAGCTTGTACAAATTGTAGCCTCAGTTTCCTGTTCTTAGCTGAAAGGAGTGGTACCCGGTGTGGTCTTCTGCTGCTGTAGCCCATCTGCCTCAAAGTTCGACGCACTGTGCATTCAGAGATGCTCTTAGGCCTACCTTGGTTGTAACGGGTGGCGATTTGAGTCACTGTTGCCTTTCTATCAGCTTGAACCAGTCTGCCCATTCTCCTCTGACCTCTGGCATCAACAAGGCATTTCCGCCCACAGAACTGCCGCTCACTGGATTTTTTTTCTTTTTCGGACCATTCTCTGTAAACCCTAGAGATGGTTGTGCATGAAAATCCCAGTAGATCAGCAGTTTCTGAAATACTCAGACCAGCCCTTCTGGCACCAACAACCATGCCACGTTCAAAGGCACTCAAATCACCTTTCTTCCCCATACTGATGCTCGGTTTGAACTGCAGGAGATTGTCTTGACCATGTCTACATGCCTAAATGCACTGAGTTGCCGCCATGTGATTGGCTGATTAGAAATTAAGTGTTAACAAGAAGTTGGACAGGTGTACCTAATAAAGTGGCCGGTGAGTGTATATCTCAAGATTATTTATAATAACCCAAAACAAGTAAAGCATCAAACCCTTTTTTTAAATGCTGATAGTGTGTCTGCCACTACTACCTATTCCAGTAGGGCATCCCACAGTCTGACTGCTCTAACTGTAAAGAACCCTTTCCTAGTCTGACTTCTCTAACTGTAAAAAACCCTTTCCTAGTCTGACTTCTCTTATTGTAAAGAACCCTTTCCTAGTCTGATTTCTCTAACTGTAAAGAACCTTTTCCTAGTCTGACTGCACTAACTGTAAAGAACCCTATCCTAGTCTGACTTCTCTAACTGTAAAGAACCCTTTCCTAGTCTGACTGCTCTAACTGTAAAGAACCCTTTCCTAGTCTGACTGCTCTAACTGTAAAGAACCCTTTCCTAGTCTGACTGCTCTAACTGTAAAGAACCCTTTCCTAGTCTGACTGCTCTAACTGTAAAGAACCCTTTCCTAGTCTGACTGCTCTAACTGTAAAGAACCCTTTCCTACTTTGATTAAGGAATTGCCTTTCCTCCACACGCACTGAATATCACCTGATCCTTTCGTAGAAATAAATCATGCGCCAATCCTTTGCATTGGCCACACATGTGTTTATACATGAAAAAGAGATTGTGTCTTTACTCTAAGCTAAAAGTCATAAATTACTTTTGTAACCTCTCATATGAGTGGTCTCCATCCCATGTAATAATCTAGTTACCGCCTTTAAACTGACTCTAGCTTTTCAATATTCTTTTTAAAATGTAAAACTCAAAGCTGGATTCCATATTCAAGATCTGATTTATAGAGGGGTAACGATACATTTTTAGAGGAGTAATATTGTATGTATAGAGAAGTAATCTTATTTGTATAAATGAGTTATATTACCTTTTATAGAGGGGTAATATTACACTGGGATTACAACATTTTATCTCTCATTTTACTATAAAATCTTGTTTCCTTTTGCAGCTGCTGCCTGACATTGAGTACAGTTTACTTGTATCCAGAATACCCAAGTCCTTCTCCTGTTCTGTAATCCCAGGTATATTTCCATTTAATGTATATTAATGAATAGAATTTCTCTATATTACCCACCCATGCAGACTTCTTATCCAGATCATTCTGTAATATTATACTATCTCACTCAGTTTTTATTATCCCACAAAGTTTTGTGTTATCTACAAAGGTTGACAATTTACTCTCATCCCCTCCACTTTCAATTCCCCTCCAGGGAACAAAAATCTGTCTCGGTCATTCGTGATGGACGGACGGCTCCTCGATTTGTTACGAGACACAGCACTAATCGCTGTACTGTAACGAGCCGTGTTACAGTGTATCCATCACATATGACAAGAACAGACTTGTATCCATTGGGTGTAAACAGTAAAGGTTTCTGTTGAATGACAGCAGGCAGAAAGCTTGAAAAACTGTGGGGAATTGACAAAAAAAAAGTATAAAGGAAAATTGTTTAACTTTTCTGTTATAGAAATAATAACCTTCATTTGCGGAATCAAGAATACAACTTTAATCTTAATTAATTACGCGGTTGGATGAGTTCAGTGGCGGAGGAGATTACTATATATACCGTAAATAGGAATTGTTATCTGCTGTTTGGCCTCCAACTCACTCCCTAATGTCAGATTAGGATCAATATGAAAAAATAAAGGAAATCTCTACATCTAAGAACCCAACCATAATCGTACACAATCATCATAACAGTCAGATATTAGCAGGAGCACAATTCCCCAAAAGACTAACAATGGCATTGCTGATGAGTCCATGACAAGAGTAGGTTAGGTACAAGAATTTGTAAACTTAAAGGTGACCTTCCAGTTTTACAAAAAAGTGTAATATTTTTTGAAAAATGCCTAATAAAGTCACCCAGTGCCCTCTTTTTGTACGCTTATACTTTTTATCCCCCAATTCTTAGTCTTTTCTTGTTTTCCTCCAGATATTAGTGTAGCACTTCTCAGACTGCTCCATGAGCACTGTGCTGTGATAATCCGAGACACTCCCCCTGCTCTGATTGGCCAGTGCTGCTATGTTGAGACATGCTGGCCAATCTGAGAGCAGGGGGGTGTGTCTCAGACTCCCTCAGTACAGTGTACACTGTGTAGGATGAAAAGCGCTGCAGCCAGGTAGAGGAATGAAAGAAAAGTCAGGGAATAGGCAGATTGGTGCAAAAGCAGGACTCCAGAACTTTACTAAGCATTCCTCAAATAATAGCATATTTTTAGATCAAGCTGGACGGTGGCTTTAAGTTCCAGGACTGAGTAAAAACATAAAATGCATCATGGCAAAAGTGACCAATTTTGTTAATTTGTTGCAAGTAAAATAATTAGTAAATTGACCGCAAATGCCTGTATATAGGAAAAGAATCGCTCAAATCTCTATGTCCTATACAGTAAATGATTTTGCAAAGGCGCCATCACATAATGTACTTTGTCAAAACCTTTTTTGGCGTTATACACTATGTCATGGTGATATTGCACTTTTGGTGGCTCTTACCATCACCTCTGGGGTCAGTCTTGTCCTCCTAACACAAGCTACCCCTTGTCTGATGACTGTCATTTATGGCTACCAAGGTCAAAACCCATACGCCCATATAAATTGTTATTTGAAATACCAAATTAGATATTCACTCTGTATGTAATATTGCTATAGAAGATCTGTCACCAGAATTTACAATTCAAACTCCATTCATTAGTTCATAGATTCCTTAAACCTGATGTGGCCAGTAAACTTACGTTGAAAATTCTTGTTAGAATGGCTTTATAATTCTGATTTTAGTATGAGCATCGTATCTATTTTTTTTTCCATCTGGACTCAGAGAATACTCATTTCATTATTAAGCGGCACAAAATTGATTAAAAAAAAAAAGATTATAGGGTCATTGTGATGTGGATTGTCTCAGTAAGTAGTTCAGCCTCTTCAGGTCTAAGAGATCAATTCAATAATGGATGTAGTTTGTAAAGTAAAATCCAGGGATAGATCCAATTTTATACTGAGAGCTCAGTTAATTCCTCTACTTTGTAGCTTAGATACAGAACAAATGCTAAGATAGTAGAAATTGGGGCTGTAACAGAACCTCATGAATTGCACAGATCCTTTTTTGCACTTTGTTCACTTCATCTGGTATGTAATATGCTGTATTTTCTGCACTATGGGTTTGCCAGTATTTTTGACCCTGACACTCATTATTGTGTTTTTGTTTTTTTTGTGGGTCTTGTTTTTAGATTTCTGCTGTTCTGCGCTCTTATATGTTTTTAATGGTGCTTTTTTGTGTTCCAATCATTATTAGAATTGATCTCTCTAAGAAACTGTATTAATTCTTTTTCATTGTGCTTGACCCATTTTACCTTTTTTCTTTTTCCTGTGTTATTTCTCATTTAGACACTTGTTTAATAAAAAATACTACATTGTGCCCTTAAAAGGAAGCTTTTCAGAGGAATTTAGGACCCTGAAAGGACACCAATCTGTTATTTAGTAGGGGCACAATGATTGTCTCCTTTATTCTCAGAGATTCAGCATAGGGAGGAAAAATACTGCATAAAAAATGCGGTAAGCGGTCATAGGGGTGGAGCCTCTCTTTGATGAAGTCATGCAGGCTGGCCCCCACCTGAATTAACATCCCAAATAATCACAGGCTACCTCTAGCACTGTTTAGTACATGTGCATTAAGATTTGGCTGGCATATTGACTTTCCCTGCATTGGATGCCAATAGAAGTGACTTGTGATGGCATATCTAACCTGTTGGGAGTTCAGTTAAGACAGGAGGGGGTTAGCATGACCGTTCTGGAAAATGACTCCACCCCTGTGACTCTTTACCGCAGTTTCAATACAATTAATGGTTTTCTCCCTCATACCAACTTTCTTAGAAGATCATCACTGAGAACTTCTTATCATTAGGTGGGCACTAGTTTGGAGGTCTCACATGTTACCTTCAATATTACACCGAGGATAGAAAATAGGAAGTTCCTATTAATAATCCAATTATTATGAGGATTGCATATTATTGTTTAAAATAAAGTCCTTCGAATTCTACATGCAGCAATTTCGATATTTGAAGGCTTTTTTTTATTCTTAAAAAGACATTTTATAATCAGTAATCATTAAGTTTTTACTTACAGGGGTTGTCCAGTGAAAGCAAGGTATCACTTATCTACAGGAAAGGTGATAACATCTTGATTGGTTGGCGTCCAACTGCTGGGATCTGCACCGATTGGCAGAACGGAAGGGGGAATTGTTGTCCCTTTTAGAATGGAGTCGGAATGCGGATGTTTGACCGCCGCTCTATTCATCTGCTATGGAGCTGCCGTGCGCTGCGCTTGGCTTTTTCCAGCAGTCCCATTGAGAATGAATGGAGTGACCATTTTGTAATGTGGATTAATTAAAATGCCCTGTCAAGAATAAAAATTCCCTGTTTTGCCGATCGCTTCGGATCCCAGCAGTAAGATCCCCATTAATCACTAAGGTATAAACTATCACTTGTTTTCAATAGAAAACCCCTTTAAATAAAATGTTTTTTTTTTTTTTTACATGTTAGAATAAGTTGACTGATCAGAATAGTCATTAACAAAACATGATTATTAGTAAATGCTACACAAGTGAATAAGACTCTGTACACACTGGCATCAGTGGATGCCCTGATAGGATCCCAAATGTATGACGGACGGTACCAATAATAATAAATATATATAAATAATATATGTATATAATAACTCTGGAACGCTTCAACATATCCCAGTGATTTTGAGACTATTTTTTCGTGACACATTATACTTTATGATAATGGTAAATTTAGGTCGATATGTTTTGTGTTTATTATATATATATATATATATATATATATATATATATATATATATATATATATATATATATATATATATGTATATATATATCTCTTATTGTACTGTCAAATTTCAATTCTATTCTTTTTTTATTGAATAAAGCAGCACGTTGCACTATTAAAATGCAATGGAAACCTAATGGGAAAAGAACTAATGCAGTGTGAACAGAGCAGAGAGGGAGCACAATACTATGATGAAAAGGTGGCATATGGTTATATATCAAGTCTTCCATGGAAATAAAGTACCGTATATATATATATATATATATATATATATATATATATATATATACACATATATATATATATATATATATATATATATATATATATATATATATATATAAAATTGTGTGTGCATTATAATAAACTATGTATAGAAAACTCTATTAAATAAACTCAGGATTGAATAATTTATGATTAAAAGATTAAAAAAGCATAATAATCATTAATACTAATAATGATAATAATATGAATATACCAAACTAAAAGTAAACTTGTAGGACTTTAAAACAAATAAAAAATTCTATTCTGAATTTTGTGTAGAATAATTTAAATTATATATATATATATATATATATATATATATATATATATATATATATATATACAGTATATAATATAAATTATTCTATATATTATATTTATAGAACATATTTATTATATATGTACTGTATGTATAGAGACACTTAATTATTTTAATTATTCAGTTTTCTATAGATTGCATCATTCTCTCAGTTTCAAACAAGTTCCAGATTTTATCAATTAAAAATCAAATTGGCGCCATATAAAATGAGTTCACCCCGGGCATGAATAGACGTTATTCCAGTTAAATATATATATATATAGCTGGAATAACGACTATCCTTCCTTCGTATTATTTAATTTCAACAATATGGCACTATATAAAATTAGTTCACTCTGGTCATAAATAGATAGTCATTGTTCCAGTTGATAAATTTATCAACTGGATTAACGACTATCTATTTATGATCAGGGTGAATTCATTTTATAAAGCGCGATATTGTTGAAATTAAATAATTTAATAGAACAATATAATAAAAGTAATATTAAATTACATAATAAACTAAAACTATAATTAAATATGAAGGAAGGTGGTTCCAAAAGTTGACAGTATTTCTTGTTTTTTTTCAATAGTGGATAGGAATATATAAGCTTTACTCCTCAGGTTATAAGCAAAAAGAAGACCAACTTCTATTTTCTACTTGAAGTTGGTAGAAATATTTAAAAGTGTTTTGTATCATTTAGTGTTATTACTACGATTCCTTCTGAAAAATCTTTAGATGTTTAGAGAAATAAAAGTTTTATATGTCATTAAATATTATTAAATTTCTCTCTGAAAACTTTTCTGTGATTTAACGTTAAGCACAAATTTGCAGAAATGGATAAAACATCTAGAACTGCAATGACAACTCTTCTATAACTTAATATAAAATTATGCGATGTAATAATTCATTTTGCAGTATCCTGAATACTATAATTCAACCAATTCCCAAATTGTTTACTCAGTATTGGGGTTTGTTACTTACTTATTGTGATTTTGTTACCTTTCCTGTTATTGTCATTATTTCTGCAGCTTTGTGCCTCCTTTCCAGCTGAGATAGGGTAAGACTTGTCCGTTTTACTCATCGCTCCACTTCCTTCATTGACATTTGCTGTACGATTTTCCTCTGCTTTTTCTTCGCTCTCTTGACTTAGCCTAAATTTTAGAGCCCATGTCTCCCCAGCATGGCAGATTAAAAATTTCCTTAATCTTCCTTCCCTGGTCTGAACCAAGAATCCTAGGGGGATTAGTGACTCTCATGGACATTTGATGTCAGTCTCCATCAGTCACTTACAGAAAGTGTGACACGTTTATAAGATTTGGGGGTCTTTGCACTAACTAGTTCCTAGTACAGAGCAGAAAGCGGAGATAATCTCAGGTGCATCTGTCAAAAGACATCTGCTAAGACCTTGAATTAATTTACTCCATAAAAGGAGAGTTTCTAAGTCAAGGTGAAACCCTCAACCATTAGATGGTCTATTACCATTGCATAATATACTATTTCACAACAAATAGTAGACAAACATTAAGCGGTCTTCGGGGGTCAACAGAAATAGAACTGGACTAAGCAAACATTGAAAGTGCCCTCATTTCCTAAAATATCACCTGTTCCTATTCGGTCGCTGAGATTCAGAGAGGCAAATTGGTGCAGACAATCTTTTAGGAAACATCTCTTTGGATCATTTGGTGTAATTTTTCTTGTCCTTGAAAACCTCCTTAGTGGAATTTTTTTTATCTGTCCCAATTAGCTATGCAATATTTCAGCTACTGGGTCGACACTCTATTATTTGAACCTATGAATTGTATGTATTATTCAGGCCAGTCTTGAGTAGATCATTAAGTAGGTCAAGAAGTTTCTGACTTTATCCACATTTTTCTGAACAAAAATGAGACAAGAATAAACTTGATAATAGTTTATACAAAGCCAAACTGATGACTCATGCCGAATGTGCACCTTCAAGACATTTACATTTCATCTCCTGTAAATTGGAGTGGTGATATATCATGATTAATACTCTTAGTTTCAACTTAAGTGTAATATTTGAGCTCAAAGCCCCCTATATTTGACAATAAAGTCAAACAAGCTACACTTGCCTTCAAATTAGCCCTCACCTCTGCTAAACAGACCTATTTCACAAACCTTGTATCTTCATTATCCTACAATCCAAAACAACTGTTCAGCACATTCGACTCTCTCCTCCGCCCACCACTGCCACCTCCTACTCCCCTCATCTCTACCGAGGACTTTGCCACCTACTTCAAAAATAAGATCGACCAAACAAGGCAAACCTTTACTGTTCCACCACCCCAACCACTCCATATACCAGACCTCTGCCCTTCCCTATTAACCTCCCTCTCCAACATCACTGAAAGAGAGCTTACTCACCTCCTTTTCAAATCACACCTCACCACCTGTGCACTTGACCCCATCCCTTCCCACCTGCTCCCCAACCTCACTAACACGCTCATTCCAGCCCTAACCCATCTCTTCAACCTTTCGCTATCTTCTGGTACCTTCCCCCTGCCTTAAAAACATTACACCATCACACCCATCCCCCAAAAAACTAACCTTGACCCAAGTGCTATGCCCAGCTATCGCCCCATATCACTGCTCTCATTTGCTTTCAAACTCCTTGAGCAGCATGCCCATGCTCAACTTTCCTCCCACCTTTCATCTAACTCTTCTTGTCAACCACCAATATGGCTTCCGCCCCCACCTTCCCTGACCAAAATTACTATTGACTTACAGCCACAGCTAACAGACAGTTCTCCATCCACCTCCTTCTTGACCTGTCCCCTGCCTTCGACACAGTCGACCACTGCCTACTGCTACAGATTCTTTCTTCCCTTGGCATCAGAGACCTTGCCCTGACCTGGATTGCCTCATACCTTTCCGACCGCACATTTAGCATTTCCCACTCCCACACCACCTCTTCATCCCTCCCTCTCTCTGTTTGAGTCCCTCAAGTCCTGGGGCCCTATGTTTTTCCATCTACACCCTTGGTCTAGGACAACTCATTGCAGTACCACCTGTATGCGGACTACACTCAGATCTACCTCTCTGGCCCAGATGTCACCTCTCTGCTGTCCAGAATCCCAGAGTGTCTATCAGCCATATCCTCCTTCTTCACTTCTCGCTTCCTAAAACTCAATATAGACAAAACCAAACTCATCATCTTTCCTCCACCTCATGTATCTCCCCCTACCCGACCTATCTATTATGGTAAACAGCACCTGAAATCTGCTGCCTCGAAGTAACTCTCGACTTTTGCCGCCTCCTGTCGCCTCCAACTCAAAAATATTGCCAGAATCCATCTTTTCCTCAGCCCACAATCTACTAAAACTCTTGTGCATGCCCTCATCATCTCCCTCCTTGATTACTGCAACACTCTCCTCTGTGACCTCCCCACTAACTCTCTTGTACCACTCCAGTCTGTCCTCAACTCTGCTGCTGACTAATCCACCTCTCTCCTCGCTACTCCCCTGTTTCTCCCCTCTGCAAATACCTCCACTAGCTCCCAATTCCCCAATGAATCCAGTTCAAACTAATAACACTGACCTACAAAGCCATCCACAACATGTCCCCTCCCTATATCTCTGAACTAATCTCCCAATATTTTCCCCCACGTCATCTTCAGTCCTCCCAAGACCTCCTACTCTCCACCACACTTATTCATCCCTTACACAACCGCCTCCAAGATTTCTCCCAAATATCCCCCATCCTCTGGAATTCCATGCCTCAACACATCCGATTATCCACCACCCTCAGATTCTTCAGACGGAACCTGAAAACCCATCTCTTCAGGAAAGCTTACAGCCTGCAATAACCACTATGTTGCCTCACCACCACCCGAGCTGCCGGCTCACCACCACCAGAGCAGCCGCCTCACCACCACACGAGCTGCCGCCTCACCACCACCAGAGCTGCTGCACCCTGACGTTCTGTCTTCCCCATTATCCCGTAGAATATAAGTCCACAAGGACAGGGTCCTCTCCCCTGTACCAGTCTGTCATCGTAAATTTGTTTACTGTAAACGATATCTATAACTTCGTATAATTTGTTTTCTGCAAACGATATGTATAACTTTGCATGTAAACCCTTCTCTTGTACAGCACCATGGAATTGATGGTGCTATATAAATAATAATAATAATAATAATAATAATAATAAAGGTTAACTAAATGTTGAAAAAAAAGTTTAATATGCTAGAGCCACCATTCGCTAGCTTTGATTGGAGTTTGTATGTCCTCAATGGATCCATGCGAGTTCTCACAACAATTTAGAATCCCATACCCTGAATGATGTTGTTGGCACAGGGCAAAGGGTCCATCTCTTATTTATGACTTCTTATATAAAACCTGTTATTTTATTCAAGGACAATTAAAAAACATGGCATCTATTTGCATCCATATTTTCGGATGGGTCAATTTCTACTTTACAACTTAATAGTTAGAAAACAAGCAGTTTACTGTGGAACCTTACCAATATGAGAGGCATTAATCTTTCTTTAATGGTAATTTCTAAAAAAAAATCCAAATGAAAGTTGATAATTTTAAGGAAAAAATAAGTATACCAAAAATGTTGAAAAAAATAAACATTATTACCAAATAACTTTAGAGAAAAAAAAAAGAACTAAATCAGTTCCTTTCGTCACCAGAAAATAGTTAATTGATTTAGATTTAGACTGGGTTGTCCTATTTTCAGCATATGTAGGGCATCTAACTAGGCTTCACATTATATCTGCTCATTTTAAAGCCTTAATCCTCAGTCAAGAAAGTGGCACCACTGTCCCAGAAAAAGTAAATCCGAAGTCTGGACTTAATCTGAAGCGCCTCGCAATTGTGATAGTGTGCTTGATTTTCTTACAAAATTATCGATACAAAAACGTTCTTCTGCGATTGCCAGACAGTTTGGCCATACTTGGCTGACTTGTTATATCAGACATGTAAGTTTTGGGACAAAAGTCACGTGGCCTTCAAAACTTTCCCTGAATGTGTCTTGTAGTTTCACCTTCGATTAATTAGACAGTGATCAATTATGCAATGGTATGTGCTTTAAAAAAAAAAGTTTCAGAGATATAGGTTCATTAGGTCTTATGTCTTGATTTCTATTTTATGCTCAATTTTCACTTCCCCTAATTAGCACAGTGACCCCAATTTCACAAAGTGAAGGGTATTAGGAAATGGACAGACATGGAGAAGATGAGATAGGATTTGGTTGCTAAGAAAGCACAAGCCATTGCCCTTCCTTCTCTCTCTCTTTCATTTAAGCAAGCTCTTATCCTGTCACCCAAAGTGTCCAGAAAAGTCATCCTTAACCTGCTCAAGTGACGTAAGCCCACAAGACAGAGTTGTAAAGATTGAATGCGGGAAAGGAGGGGGAGTGAAGTTAAAACTCATATGCCAATTAAGAGATAAAAAGTTTAAGGGGGCTTGAGCTAGTCTGTGAGTGTCTTGGCTAATCCATCTCAGCTCGGTATATAACTGGAGAGAGGTCACCTAATCACCCAACTAAGTGACAGACTGTTTAATGAGCAAAGGAGGAAAGAACTTAAGGAAATAGAAGGTAAAGAGTAAAAGAACCAATACTAGATCAAAGATATAGGAGAATCTGGTGTGAGTAGGATACGTAAGGCATGGCGGTATCATGGAATGAAGCAGTATATGCTGCCCGGAGAAAGCATGATGAGGAAGACTCCACCAGAAGTAGTGTCTTTACGTACACAAACAGCAACAACACAAGGGGTGAGTAATCCATACCATCTATCGGTAATAGTTACAGTATCATTTTTTACTCTACTTTTTAATTATTGTGTACAGTGTACTTTGTAAAACATTAGTTGCTATCCAAAGCCATAAAAATGGAAATACAGTTATAATTAACGAAAATGTTGCCACCTATTGAGTGCTTAGCAGATTAGTGTTTACAGTGTAGAATTTCGGTAAGGTAATATTGAGGTGCATATGAGATTAGCCCCATTTATACATTTTATCTTGGAAGATAGACAAGATGTGGAGAAAACCCTCAAAATCGGTCAACACAGTTGGTTTTTCCAATGGTAAAATTAAATTGGATGTACAGTACGTGTTATGGAAAAAGCCTAGTAGATCCTTGGTGGATTTATCTTTAGTTATTGCTCTGAAGAATTGTTCTTCTACTGTCTATTTATAGACAAGACAATGAAAATTTCATGCTGCTATAATAAGCTGTAAGTAAGGACATCGATTGCCTAAGCCAAATCTAAGGTGAAATAATGAGGGGTTTTTGGTCAAGTTCAGCGTTGAATATTTATCTGGATGCCATTTGAGGATGTTGATTTGTTTTAATGGGGTTGTCCAATGATAGCTTATTGATCGAGGGGATCCAGCTACTGGTGCTCTCACCGAGTGGTACTTTATTCTCATTAAAATGGAGCAGCAGTGTTCATGCTTGACTGCCACGCAATTCATTCCCTATGGGGCGGTCCACAGCTGCACTTGGCTTTTCCCGGCAGTTCCATAGAGAATGAATGGAGTGGTGGTCTCATGTGCACAGTCCCGCTCCATTCTAAAGGGGATAAAAGTGCACTGTTCTGCCAATCGGTACAGTTTCCCAGCTGTCCGACTCCCACCGATTTAGAAATTATCCTGTATATAGGTGATGACTTTTCTATAGTGTACCAAGTGTAACCAAGTAAAATTCTTAACAGTGACCTCCAAGCAGATATCACAGTTCATAAATATCCATGATACTGAAATTGCAAAGGGATCACCACATTGTGGAGTTGAACTGAAAGCCTTGGTTGAAGATGACATTTTGAGCAAAAGTTCTAACTTCTCTGAAACCTGGTCTCACTGCAGTTTCATAATAAGAACATATGCAAAGCTGGACCTCGTATGGAACAGTTAGTGATTGCTGATTTCCTTTTCTTGAAGGAGTTGTCCCAACTTAGCAAGTCCTCAAAAGCAGGGCTCTGAAGTGCCCCGATTGAATGGTGAGATGGTCACTCCGTCCATTGTCTCTGGGACTGCTGGAGATCGCAGAGCTCTGTACTGAATGGTTTCATACTTGTCTTTAATTCAGTACATCTTGATTTGAAGCTTTGGGTTGAGATCAGTTTGTAAATCTTACAGTACATTGCTGATTTCAGAATGTTTTTTTATTTTTGGAAAATATATATCATTTTTGGTGTTGGTCCCATGCCATTTGGTTGCTGAATGTAATAATTAAGATGACCACCCAAAGTTGCATGGAAAAATAGCATTTTCTAGTTCAAGGGACACATTGTCAGACTTAAATGGTTTGTTTCTATCAGGGGACATTTTCTTTTACTTAATGCATGCATTTGGAGCTATAAATCATTTTTTCTATTAGGTTTCATTAAAAAATTTGCAGAGTCTAGCTTCTACAGTTCTTTTTATTCTTGTACTTTCAACTTTGATGTGGTCTGTGATCACAGATCAGCTGAGAAGAACTAAATGCAGTTAGAAACTTTACTATTGGACTTTCAGATTGGGTAAACTCATTTTGCTGCCAGAAAAAAAGGTAAATGGTGAAAATATGTTAATGATACCCAATTACAAAAATGTTTTAAGGCAAAAATACATGCAAATAAGTTAAGGAGAAAAAAAAACTATATCAATGACCACAACAAAGCGGTATTGCCATGTGAAATTTTTATGGTATATTGAAAGTATATGCCATAAATGCAAGATAGGTGGTAGTTCGACTTTAAGAATGCCCAGCTATTGGGAGAACGGGGGTTCACACTCTGTTTACACTGAAGAAAGGAAGAAACCATGCACACAGCATGAACAAAGCAACACAAATGTATGGTCAACTCTCTACCTTTATCTACTGTTTACTGAAGAGTCCTTCTTCCGATATATGGGGATCCAAGATCAAACGCTTCTCCCGCCTGCGCGCTGCCCTCTTCTTCCTCTTCTCCCCGACATGTAAAATATATCAGAGAAGCCACCAGATATAGACAAGTATGTTGGGCGCCATAGAAAAAAATGGTATTATGGGTGGCACGTGACCATGCTCCGTAGATTATGTGCCCCCATTCTAGAGGATTTGTTGTGTAAAAGAACATGACCAGGACAAAGTATAGAACTTTACTAAAAATTGTCACTGGAAATTTAGCCTAGATAAGAGGGTCATTTTCTTGAATTAGGTGGTCATTTGAAGAGGTTCTTAGTTGGTATCTTATTATGGGAGTGCAGTAATCTCCGGAAAAGGTGGAGATGTCCTTGAAGCTGTCAGCCAAGCGGATTACTTTCTGCTCTGTTCACAACTGTTGACACAAGAGTCATTAGATTAATAAGTGTCTTATGTCACCACTAATCCCAGTCCAGGAGCCTATGGATAAGTAGAAGTTATTGCTATTGTCTTCTTCACAAATGGTGAACTAACTGGATGAGATAAGTGAACCCGCCTCTGGCATGGAATACCAGGCTGGAAGATGAATGCAATTTAATAAATGAAATAAATTTACTGCAATAAACTGAATCTAATTTTTTTCTTTAACCATTTCTAGGTCCCTTTGAAGGTCCAAACTATCACATTGCACCTCGATGGATTTATAACATCACAACCCTCTGGATGATATTTGTAGTAGGAGCTTCTATTTTCACAAATGGTCTGGTCATAGTAGCTACAATGAAATTTAAAAAGCTTCGGCACCCCTTGAACTGGATCCTGGTGAACTTAGCTATTGCTGATATTGGCGAGACATTAATTGCTAGCACCATTAGTGTCTTCAACCAGATTTTTGGCTACTTCGTCCTTGGCCATCCACTATGCGTTATCGAAGGCTATACTGTTTCAGTTTGTGGTAAGTCATGATGACGGCACTAAATGGGCTGTATATTAGCATGTGGCAGAATATTTACTACATGATGCAGGTTGAAATTATGATCTGGCATCCAGAGACGTGGGGGTGATAGCATAGGATGGGGTAGTAAGTAAGTCTATATTATTATCTTTCTAGGAGAACCAAGGCTAAATTAAGACATATTTTTCGACAATACCTTCTCAACTACCCCCAACCAACAATCTTGGGAAAAAAAAGGATTCGGTATGTTGTACTTCAACATCCAATCTTTTTGGATGTTGAACCGCCACCAGAGGCTGAGAATCTAATTCCTTTTCTGTATGAGAAGCCTCTTTTTTTATTTCCACTTTTCAAATTCCATACAGCTTTCCTGATGGACCACGTTCTCTTTTGAACATTCTCTACATATATAGTCATTCTTTATTTACTCTCTTAATGGCAACATGAATATTGTCTACAGGCATTACCGCTCTCTGGTCCTTAACAGTAATTGCTTGGGAGCGATGGTTTGTGGTCTGCAAACCCTTCGGAAACATTAAGTTTGATGGAAAATTGGCTGCTGGTGGCATCATCTTCTCCTGGATTTGGGCAGCTGTCTGGTGTGCACCACCAATATTTGGCTGGAGCAGGTAAATAAACCAAAATTTCCCATTTTTGTTACATTTAAAGGAGTAATTTTGCAGATTGATAAACATTGATGTCGTCATAAGATCCTATCATAACCACCCATACTGATGAATGCTATACATTTGAATGACCAGGAGACAATAAGATATTTCAGCATGGAAACATTGTCTGCTGTCATAGATTACTTGTAATTATAGACTTACTTTTACCATGAAGGACTGGCTTTATAGACTCATCCGGTTATTCTACTGTCTACCTATAGGTACTGGCCTCATGGCTTGAAGACCTCTTGTGGTCCGGATGTGTTCAGTGGTAATAGTGACCCTGGAGTCCAGTCTTACATGCTGGTGCTCATGATAACCTGCTGTTTTCTTCCCCTGTCTCTCATCATTCTCTTTTACATAGCTGTATGGTGGGCCATTCGTAAGGTGAGTGATGATGTGTAAGGTAAAGCCTTTAGAAGACCCGTAGAATAGCTACAGCTTGCCTTTATCTTCCACAATACAACACAACTGATGTTGGTGCACATATCAGTCTAATATATATATGTACTGTAAGAAATATCCTAATTCTAATGTTCTGTAACTAGCCTTCCACTTTTGAGTGGTTGGTTCTTATATATCATCGTTCCTCCAGCCCTATAGGTGCGTGAACTTTCTTCGCTTTTTAAAGTTGATCAGGACAGAATTGCATTTTAATATATATTTTATAACCATTTATATAAATATTTTTAATGTTCAAGGTTGCACAGCAGCAGAAGGAGTCAGAATCCACTCAGAAAGCTGAACGTGAGGTTTCCAGGATGGTGGTTGTGATGATCATTGCTTATTGCTTTTGCTGGGGACCATATACAATTTTTGCTTGCTTTGCTGCTGCCAACCCAGGCTACAGTTTTCATCCACTGGCTGCCTCGTTGCCTGCATTTTTTGCTAAGAGTGCCACCATTTACAACCCAATTATCTATGTCTTCATGAACAGACAGGTTGGTTGAATGATTTGCTATTTTCGTAGTTAAACTTGTTTAGGAGAAATAAAATAGTCACTTTACCTGCTGAGCTTTTCACGCGAATAGGTCAAACATATTTAGATTGATATTTTTTGTATTATATTGGGTCAGAAGATAAAATCAGAAGACCATTCATCATATTGAGTTCTTACGCTTGCTTACATTGCGCCATCATACAGACATTATCATTGCTGTCCCCATAGGGGCTCGCAATCTAGATTCCCTATCAGTATGACTTTGGAGTGTGGAAGCAAATCAGAAAACCCAGATGAAACCCACGCAATTACGGGGAGAACATACAAACTCCTTGCAGATGTCACTCTTGGTGGATTTTGAACGCAGGACCCCAGCGCTGTTAAGAACCGTGCTAACCACTTAGCACCATGCTGCCCATTGATTAGCAGATGGAAAACATTGGGTTTTCAGTTTTTGGAAGATATATTCTTCCAAGATTAAATTTGCTATATCTCACAGATTAGAGGCAGTATTATTTAGGTGTCCAAGGAAAGTATTTTCAATCACTAGTGGTGAAAAAATGTTATTTAAAGTTGCAGTAAAAGTTGAACTAAGTGTTTGCCAGTAGCTACCATCCATGATAGGAAATATAGACACAATTATTAGGCTTCATGCATATGTAGTATTATGGATCTTTGCTGTATGGATCCATATTTCCTACAGTGTGTAAGAGTCTGCAATGAAAAGAATGTTTTGTTTTACAGTTCCGGAACTCTATCTACCAACTATTTGGCAAGAAGGTTGATGATGGCTCAGAAGTGTCCAGCACATCTCGAACAGAAGTCTCATCGGTCTCCAACTCTTCTGTGTCGCCTGCATAAACGTCGAGGAACATGTCTTCCGAGCTTCTTCCTATGGTCTGCACATATTGTAAATACTCATTTGCAGGAGCTGCTTTGACTTTTTGTCTCCAATTGACACATGCATTGCTTGCCCGTTTTCACTGTATATTGGCACACTAATACCATGAAATCTTGTAATTAGCCTGAAAGTTACCTATTAAAAAAAAATATGCAATGAAATACTTTGCAGACAGCGGGACTGTCCATATAACGCACATTCTTGGTTATTCAGTGGGGTCTCTTAGTTAGAGCTACTGTTTCACAAATGAACTCGGTTGTCTGTGAATGTGCAACTTATCTAAGGACATGGTGAATTCAGTGATGGGTGAGGTGGATACAGACGAGAAGGCAACGTATTTGACAGCAAGTTTGGCCGATAATGCAGCAGCTTGATCTTGGAATATTTTGTAGGCTTTATCAAAAGTTAAGGTAAATGAGGTTTTCTACCAGTGCTTCATAACTAAGTCCTGGTAATCGAAAACCTGCAGCAAGGTAGGATATGATGATTTTGGTCTCCTCTTGGAATAAGCATTTTGAAGGGGTTGTGCCGGTTATAGTGGTCTACAGTCGGCCAACTATCTAAGATAGTCAAAGCGGGAAACCTCCCCTGACTCATACATGTGAAATTTCTGCTAATAAAAGAGCTGGAAAAATATGACTGGGCATATTGACTTCTACCTGTCTGATCAAGGGGCGGACATATCATTGGTGCAACCTGTGCAGCCACACAGGTGCCCAAGGGCTAAAGGGGTCCACTGTCATCTCCAAAGCAGCAAGAAGCTCCTGTCATAGGCAAATCTATTGGACTAACAAGGGCCCCCATATACTGTTCTTGAATGGGGCCCTTTTCTGCCTGTGTCCGCCACCGGTCTGATCCATATTTACCATAATGGCAGACATTGGAGAAAGTCTGCTGTTGTCTATAGCCCTAACATTGTAGGGGATCCTACAGAAATCGGTGGAATTTGCTAACAAAAGTCTCCAGTCTAAATTGAGAAGAGTGAACAATGAATGAGGGTTTTCCTAATTCAAGGGTGCAAAACTTGCAGTCCGAGGGCTACATTGGGGGGGCCGGCAGTGCTGCCCTGATCACAGACATTGTTGTCCATGTCTGATGGCTACTCATGTATATATTCTATATCAGTGAGAATAGAAGCAAGTACGGGTATTTATTATTTTACTTGCTCATATAGCGCCAACATATAACGCAGCGCTTTGCAGACATTGTCATCACTGTCACCATTGGAGCTCATCATCTAAGCTCGCCATCAGTATATGTTTGGAGTAACTACTGAGGGTGCATCTCTATTATCAAAAGAAATGGGGTCTTTTGATCCCTGTGTGGAGAAAATTAGGTGGCGAAACGTCCATGTGCGTGTGTGGCCATATTCATTGGGATTAGTGAAATTTTTTCGGTTTAGCAACTCACAACTACAATGGAGAAGATAACATGCATGTATGGTCTCTGAACAGGGGAGAAGAAGACCCCTATTCACCCCAAAAGTTGGAGCCCTGGAAGTGGAATGAACACCTATCAGACAATTATAGCACATACTTTCTATATTCCAGAAATATTCTATACTGGTTCAAGCTGACAATGTGGCTTTTACTTTTTGCATCGATGTTCTAATCCAAGGACCACAAGAAGATAAGATCTGGGACTAAGAAACAGTAGATACACTGATTTTTTAAGTTGGGCACTTTGCAATGCAATATTTCAGTTTGATGGGTCAAGAATCAGACCTTATATGTGGAATTATCCCAAAATTCTGATGACATCATAGGCTAGATGTATTCATAAATGATGTAATAGATTCTCTAGAACATCATGTTGGGTCATGTGTTATGCATTTATAATCATTGTGGTTAATATTCAGAATGAATAATAAAATCAAGGTGAAGAGTATCTCCTATACTTCCTTGGTAGACACAATAGAAAAATAAATTGCGATTGTAAAGATTCAGTTATTAATTAGGGTTTTCTCCAATTAATCCTTTTCTTCAAGTAGCGTGACTTCTTTGCAGGTGCCTAATAACAGGCCCACCCTTGGGTAGGTGACTATGCTGGATCCCTACTTTCTGATGAAGACCCCCAGTGTGACTCCTATTTTGCATCCTTTATCATATCCTCCTACTATGGCTTTTTTAGAGGCTGAATTATAACCCAAAAGCAATGACATGGATGCTGCCATAAACTTTGCAATGGGAATTCTAAATAAAAGGTTGTTTGATTTTCCATTCAGAGCGCCACATCTGCCCAAAAGCTATTAATGGTATTGCAGCCTATCCACGTTCAAGTAAAAGGAGGCTACATTGCAATTCTGGGCACTGCCCTTTGACAAATGTGGCGCTATTTATTACAGCACAACAGACCCTACTTCCTAGTCTTGGACAAGCAAATGTCATTGCAACATCATTTTTGGTCCAATGAAATGTTGGTGTGCAGGACGCACCAGGAAACCACAAAATGTCCATTGATAAATTATACCTTTGATGTTGGAATTTATCCTGCAAATAGATCTGATATTCTTCAGCAATTTTGTTAGTGGATTGATTTATTCCAACGTGTCCCCTGGTTTTTTGTCCTGACCTCATGTTTTTTTTATTTTATGTTTTGCACATAAAAAAAATAAACCAATTTTTAATTTATCTTTAAAAAAAAATGAAATTTATATAAAATTAAATTTGCTGTAATTTTTTTTTAAATTAGAATAATTTTAACTGTGTGAGCATTTAATATTCTGCCAAAAATTTCCCTGGACAGGAACCCCCTGGCCTCTCCACAACTCCAGTATGAATACTCATACGCTCTACTCATTAGCTCTTTCCATATACTGATTGGTCAAGTCAATGATTGAGATGTCAATTTACTAACGGTTATCAATTTTCCCCTGTTTTACTGTAATTCTTTCCATTGTTTCTCATTACCTACTACCCAAAACTTTTATTAAAACACAAAAAAAATCCAAAAATCTACATTGTCATTTCAGATTTTAGTTTCCTTTTAACTAGTGTAAGCTTGGGTTTGTGTAAACTATGGATCAAGCCAGAACCCTGAAGATGTTACCAATCTTCTATTAATGGCACGGGTGCAGTAGTTTTCCACCCAACTTCATCATCCAAATGGTTGCCACATGTGGTGTGATTCTATTCGTAAAATTACTGAAAATGTACACAGTTTTAGTGATAAGCAAATCGAATTCATGTTGAACGTTATAAAACTTGATTTGCCAAAAAATTGACTGCCATTCACAATGCAGAAAATTACAGTCATAGAATGTTTACATGATAACAGGATGGTTTACACAGGTTTCCCCATATTGCATCTTATCCAGCCAACCAAGAGGGACTAACATAGCCTATACAAAAGTCAAGGCAGGGAATGCAGTAGCCATTTCAGGGTTATTTTGATAGTGAGGACATCAGAGCTCACAGCTCAGTAATAGAAATAGAGCGTGAAATCCCTAAAACATTATATCAATACTCCAGACAATAATATGTTGTACCCCTGCAGCAGTGATGAAAATGAGTGTAGTACAGAATGTAAATCATAGAATCAGATGATAGACGAGAGAGATAAGAGGGCTGCCAGCAGCAGTACCAGACTCAGTGTGATTATTCAATGATACAGTGCTTTTTATCATCTACCCTACCACATTTGAATTACACATTTTTAAAAAAATTCTTAATGTCTTAGAAAGCGAAAGCAAGACAGCGCAATATTTTTTCCAGGAAAAATAAAATATGAAATCAGTGTCTGTACTGAGGTTTTGCATTTCTTATGCAATCCTTCTCATGAAGACAGAATAATCACTTTTTTTTTTAAATACAAAAGAAAATTTCCCAAAATCCAGACATATAACTGTGACTGTGTACCTAACAAAGTATGAATGTCGCAAATATATATATATATTTTTTTACACATCTGTTTTACTAGTCAAATTTTACATCTGTACAAGCCATATCAATGCAGCACTGTATTGCAGTTCCTGGCTTTTTGTATGTGTTTCTACATTTATTGTTACACAATTTTTGGGAAGGTGGTTACATTTTGTTAATAAAAAAGAAAAAACTATTAAAAATATAGACAATTAACTATGCATATGCTTTGGCAAACATGTTTTGCTAGTTAAATTTGACAACTATACATGTCACACTTATACTGCAGTCTGTTGCCATATTTTAATTTCTGTGGGTTTACCTACCTACCTAGCATTTCTTGCTATGTCCCTTTTGAAAATTTTTTAATAATTAGGTTTAAAAACATTGTCAGAAGCAAGCAAAATATCCCAGCGCTGCTCATTCACTAACTTTGCCTTATGGTTAGTACTTTACAGCAAAATCCCTTCATTGTTGCTCTGCAAAAGTTAGACAGTCATTGAAAGTAGCTTCATACCCGAAGTAGGAAAACATAATGGACAACGTGAAATGCATGTGCGGTTTGTTTGCTCTCCCTATTCTATCTATGTGCCTTAAAGGGACACTGTCACCTGAATTTGGAGGGAACAATCTTTAGCCATAGGGGCGGGGTTTTCGGGTGTTTGATGCACCCTTTCCTTACCCGCCGGCTGCATGCTGGCTGCAATATTGGATTGAAGTTCATTCTCTGTCCTCCGTAGTACATGCCTGCGCAATCTTGCCTTGTGCAGGCATGTACTACGGAGGACAGAGAATGAACTTCAATCCAATATTGCAGCCAGCATGCAGCCGGCGGGTAAGGAAAGGGTGCATCAAACACCCGAAAACCCCGCCCCTATGGCTAAAGATTGTTCCCTCCAAATTCAGGTGACAGTGTCCCTTTAAGTAAAAGAAGATTTATACACCTACAGTACATTTGGTGAGTGCTACAATTGATTTGTCCTTGTTCTAACCTAAGTTATTGTCAAAAGTTAATTATAGTGTTGTACTAAATGTATGGTAAAAGAAAAAGTGACAATGGCAAGGAATGAGGTAGTGTAAAAGTAAAAAAAAACATACCATGGCTAAGAATGTGGGAGCTGCTTGCAGCAGAGGTACCAGTACCATCACAGGAACCAGCCATTCTGGCAGCACTACTAACAATTGGTGTGGAGGGCATTATGGAATAAATGGCATATCACTTTTCTTAATCACAGCAGGATAATGTTACCTCTGAAAGCGACACCATCAGTTTTAGTCAGTGATTTGTACAAAACAGTCTTCCTCATCATAAATGACCAAAATAGATCATTTTAGACCATTTTTTATATTAAAAAACATGACTAGTCAGTCAGTGCGCTATGTTATTAAATGGACTGACGGTTACTATTGAGTAGAGATCCATTTCTATAGTGAGGTCACTTTGACATTTCTAAGGCTGTGTTTGTGTCAAAGAGATTGAAAGGGTTTAGATACAGTCCTTGGATACCTCAGTGTTTTGCATTTGTCTTTTCAGCACAAATGGTGTTTTTTAAGTATTTTGATTCACGGCAAATCAATTTGTGGCAAATCAAAATTCATCAAATCTAATGAATTCGAATTTTAAAAGATTTGATCATCACTACAGAATTGAGGAAAATTATGAAAGGTAATTTTGTAACATGGAGCTATAATGTAGCTAGTTGTAGCCTGCAGGATTCTGCCGGATCAATGTGCCTCAGGAACACTATCGAGCTACTTACCCCAAAAACGCTAAACTTGTAGGTTGTAAGTAGGACCAGATTCAAAATTGCTTCTCTCTGTCTATGTATCTGGAGGGGGAACATAACTTCAGGAACAATCTAAGGCATATTTGCTTCTGGGAGACTAAGAAACGTTTAACCCTCAAAAAATAAGTCCCAGGCTTCTTCAAATGGAGACATAAAATCATAATCATTAATGACCACATGAAAAAGAAGCATGGCATGAGAAACCAGCCGAGACCTCTGAAAGGTTGCTTCTGTATAAGACATTGAAGAACAAGGTGTAGAGAAACAAGACCTGCTAAAGAGAAGCAACCAATCACTTATTCAAGTCATCCTTCCATGGTTGCTGTACATTTTCCTACTATTTGTATGGGTGGATTGTAATTCTATAATATTTACAATATGATTTTGAGTTAATTTACTCAAATATCAATTCAGGCATAAAAAAGTAACACATAGCAATTAGTTACATTTTTCACGATTGAACCTAATAAAAAAAATCACCAGTAAATGTATGGAAGTTGTCCAAGACAGAAAAAAACCCACCAAAGTTATCGGATTTATGGTATCCCACATTCTGCCCCCTGCTGGTGGGGAGGGTATGTCACAATGTAAGAGAATACAATGATTGGATGATATCACATCTGTCATGGCACAGTAGCAAGGTATCCCAGGGCTAGTGGCTCCTCATCACTAAAGTGAGGGGCACCCTAGCTATCCCTGCCCCCAGATTACTTCTGATGTTGAAGACATCAGGGTCACATGCCTTACTAAGCTCCTGAATCAGCCCTTATCTGTCCCCTCTACCACCGAAGAAAGTGGGGAGTTGTTGTGTACATTTATACACAAAACCAGACTAACAAGGGAAGACGTACAGGGATAAATGAAATTATCAATCATACAAATATGCACGCACAAACAACAGAGTTGAAAGCTGGGAAGTAAAGGGAGGAAAAACCAAATAGGAGAAGATGAGGGTATGCACACAGACAAATCACTACACAACAGTCTCCTGAAAAATACTCCAAAATGCCTTGACAAACAACCAACACCTTCACTTCCAATTCCAATCAGGCAGTATAGAGCTAACACTGGCAACCCCTGATTGCCAGAGGCGAGCAGAGGGGAATAGCAATCACTAAACAGCTGAGACCATCAAAGCAGGAAATCTGGAGGAGCTCTCAGCAGAGCAGATTAACCCCAGCACTGATAGCAGAAACCTGCACTGTTTAATATGAAGGTGAAGTTCTTCTAATCAGTGCAGGAGTATGTGAAATCAGACAGCACGATCTTCTGAAGCCTCTCTGTGGCGGTAAACCAACGTCACTGTGGGCAGCAGTGTGCATAGTGCCACTGAGTCTATACAAAAAAAATGTAATGAAGGGGAATATTAACAGTAAGTATGACTAGAGTTGAGTGACTTTTACTTTTTTCAGATCGAGTCGGGTTTCGGGAAACCCGACTTTGTCAAAAGTCGGGTCGGGTGAAATCGGCCGATTATTGCGAAAAGTCGGGGGCCGACTGAAACACGAAACCCGATGCAAGTCAATGGGGAATCAAAGTCGGCAGTGATTGGAGGACAGGAAAACACCTACAGTGCCCATTTTAATGCCCAAAACATCAATTCTTATTACTGAAGCTTGTCAATCTTAATTTACTTTATAATAATAGTTAGGTGTTGTGATTTTGCTTTTTGCTCCCTCTAGTGGTCATTAGTGATTTGACTCTGGAGCTTCTGTCTTTTCCTATATCCTCACCTGGGCCGTTAGTTCAGGGGCGTTGCTATATAAGCTCCCTGGACCTTCAGTTCAATGCCTGGCATCGTGGAAATCAGAGCTAATCTGTTGTGCTCTTGTCCTATGATCCTGGTTCCTGTATTTCAAGCTAAGTCTGCTTCCTTGCTTTTTGCTTTAGTTTAGTTTGGTATTTTTGTCCAGCTTGTTCCAATCTGTATCCTGACCTTTGCTGGAAGCTCTAGGGGGCTGGTGTTCTCCCCCCCGGACCGTTAGACGGTTCGGGGGTTCTTGAATCTCCAGCGTGGATTTTTATAGGGTTTTTGTTGACCAGATAAGTTATCTTGCTATATTCTGCTATTAGTAAGCTGGCCTCTCTTTGCTGAACCTGGTTCATTTCTGTGTTTGTCATTTCCTCTTACCTCACCGTTATTATTTGTGGGGGGCTTGTATCTTGCTTTGGGGTCCCTTTCTCTGGAGGCAAGAGAGGTCTTTGTTTTCTTCTCCTAGGGGTAGTTAGATTCTCCGGCTGGCGCGAGTCATCTAGCGATCACCGTAGGCATGATCCCCGGCTACTTCTAGTGTTGGCGTTAGGAGTAGCTATTTGGTCAACCCAGTTACCACAGCCCTATGAGCTGGATTTTTGAATCTCGCAGATTTACACGTTCCTCTGAGACCCTGTCCACTGGGGTCATAACAGTATGCCAGGCCAGTATTAAATGTTTAATGCATTGCAGAAGTGGGATTATAAGAAAGAAAATTTTGAGTTTTTTTTTTTCCCTCTCTCATTTTTTTTTTTTTCCTTTTCCCCTTTACCTCAGAGTGGCTTAAGCT
Source organism: Ranitomeya variabilis (assembly GCF_051348905.1). Classification (NCBI taxonomy): domain Eukaryota; kingdom Metazoa; phylum Chordata; class Amphibia; order Anura; family Dendrobatidae; genus Ranitomeya; species Ranitomeya variabilis. The sequence continues at coordinate 220,755,423 of NC_135233.1, read as the reverse complement.
TGCTGCAGACATGAATGTCCAGACCTTGATTACAAGTGTGGACCAGCTTGCCGCTCATGTGCAGGGTATACAAGATTATGTTACCAGAAATCCTAGGTCTGAACCCAAGATTCCGATTCCTGAACTGTTTTCAGGAGACCGATTTAAGTTTAGGAATTTCAGGAATAATTGTAAATTGTTTTTGTCCCTGAAACCTTGTTCGTCTGGAGACTCTGCTCAACAAGTAAAAATTGTTATTTCATTCTTACGGGGTGACCCTCAAGATTGGGCTTTTTCGTTGGCGCCAGGAGATCCGGCATTGGCTGATTTTGATGCGTTTTTTCTGGCGCTCGGTTTACTTTATGAGGAACCCAATCTTGAGATTCAGGCAGAGAAAGCCTTGCTGGCTATGTCTCAGGGCCAGGACGAGGCTGAGGTGTATTGCCAAAAATTTCGGAAATGGTCCGTGCTGACACATTGGAACGAGTGTGCACTGGCCGCTAATTTTAGAAATGGCCTTTCTGAGGCCATTAAGAATGTTATGGTGGGTTTTCCCATTCCCACAGGTCTGAATGATACCATGTCCCTGGCTATTCAAATTGACCGGCGGTTGCGGGAGCGCAAAACCGCAAATTCCCTCATGTTGTTGTCTGAACAGACACCTGATGTGATGCAATGTGATAGAAAAACCGCAAATTCCCTCATGGTGTTGTCTGAACGGACACCTGATTTGATGCAATGTGATAGAATCCTGACTAGAAATGAGAGGAAAATTCATAGACGCCGGAATGGCTTGTGCTACTACTGTGGTGATTCTACACATGTTATCTCAGCATGCTCTAAACGTATATCTAAGGTTGTTAGTCCTGTCACCGTTGGTAATTTGCATCCTAAGTTTATTCTGTCTGTAACTTTGATTTGCTCACTGTCATCTTATCCTGTCATGGCGTTTGTAGATTCAGGTGCTGCCCTGAGTCTTATGGATCTCTCATTTGCTAAGCGCTGTGGTTTTATTCTTGAACCATTAGAAAATCCTATCCCTCTTAGGGGTATTGATGCTACGCCATTAGCAGAAAATAAACCGCAGTATTGGACACAGGTTACCATGTGCATGACTCCTGAACACCGCGAGGTGATACGTTTTCTCGTTCTACATAAAATGCATGATTTGGTTGTTTTGGGGCTGCCATGGTTACAGACCCATAATCCAGTCCTTGACTGGAAGGCTATGTCAGTGTCTAGTTGGGGCTGTCGTGGTATTCATGAGGATTCCCTGCCTGTGTCTATTGCTTCTTCTACGCCTTCGGAAGTTCCGGAGTATTTGTCTGATTATCAGGATGTCTTTAGCGAGTCCAGGTCCAGTGCATTGCCTCCTCATAGGGAATGTGACTGTGCAATAGATTTGATTCCAGGCAGTAAATTTCCTAAGGGAAGACTGTTTAATCTGTCGATACCTGAACATACCGCTATGCGTTCATATATCAAGGAGTCTTTGGAGAAAGGACACATCCGTCCGTCTTCTTCCCCTCTTGGTGCGGGATTCTTTTTTGTGGCTAAAAAGGACGGATCTTTGAGGCCTTGTATTGACTATCGGCTTTTAAATAAGATCACTGTCAAATTTCAGTATCCTTTGCCGCTGTTGTCTGACTTGTTTGCCCGGATTAAAGGTGCCAAGTGGTTTACCAAGATAGACCTTCGTGGTGCGTACAACCTTGTGCGCATTAAGCAAGGGGATGAATGGAAAACCGCATTCAATACGCCCGAAGGTCATTTTGAGTACTTGGTGATGCCTTTTGGGCTCTCTAATGCCCCTTCAGTTTTTCAGTCCTTTATGCATGACATTTTCCGGAACTATCTGGATAAATTTTTGATCGTTTATCTGGATGATATTCTGTTTTTTTCTGATAATTGGGACTCGCATGTGGAGCAGGTCAGGATGGTCTTTAAAATTTTGCGTGAAAATTCTTTGTTTGTCAAGGGCTCAAAGTGTCTTTTTGGTGTACAGAAGGTTCCCTTTTTGGGGTTCATTTTTTCCCCTTCTGCTGTGGAGATGGACCCAGTCAAGGTCCGAGCTATTCTTGATTGGACTCAGCCCTCGTCAGTTAAGAGTCTTCAGAAGTTCTTGGGTTTCGCTAACTTCTACCGTCGTTTTATCGCTAACTTTTCTAGCATTGTGAAACCTTTGACGGATATGACCAAGAAGGGCTCCGATGTGGTTAATTGGGCTCCTGCTGCCGTGGAGGCTTTCCAGGAGTTGAAACGTCGGTTTACTTCGGCGCCTGTTTTGTGCCAGCCTGATGTCTCGCTTCCCTTTCAGGTTGAGGTGGATGCTTCAGAGATTGGAGCAGGGGCCGTTTTGTCGCAGAGAGGCCCTGGTTGCTCTGTTATGAGACCTTGCGCCTTTTTCTCTAGGAAGTTTTCGCCTGCGGAGCGAAATTATGATGTGGGCAATCGGGAGTTGTTGGCCATGAAATGGGCATTTGAGGAGTGGCGTCATTGGCTCGAGGGTGCTAAGCATCGTGTGGTGGTCTTGACTGATCACAAAAATCTGATGTATCTCGAGTCTGCTAAACGCCTGAATCCTAGACAGGCCCGCTGGTCATTGTTTTTCTCCCGTTTTGACTTTGTTGTCTCGTATTTACCAGGTTCAAAAAATGTGATGGCCGATGCTCTTTCCAGGAGCTTTGTGCCTGATGCTCCTGGAGTCGCTGAACCTGTTGGTATTCTTAAGGATGGTATTATCTTGTCAGCTATTTCTCCAGATCTGCGACGTGTGTTGCAGAGATTTCAGGCTGATAGGCCTGATTCTTGTCCACCTGACAGACTGTTTGTGCCTGATAAGTGGACCAGCAGAGTCATTTCCGAGGTTCATTCCTCGGTGTTGGCAGGTCACCCAGGAATTTTTGGCACCAGAGATCTGGTGGCCAGATCCTTTTGGTGGCCTTCCTTGTCTAGGGATGTGCGGTCATTTGTACAGTCCTGTGGGACTTGTGCTCGAGCTAAGCCTTGCTGTTCTCGTGCCAGCGGGTTGCTCTTGCCCTTGCCTGTCCCTAAGAGACCTTGGACACATATCTCCATGGATTTCATTTCTGATCTTCCGGTGTCTCAAGGCATGTCTGTTATCTGGGTGATATGTGATCGCTTCTCCAAGATGGTCCATTTGGTTCCTTTGCCTAAGCTGCCTTCCTCTTCCGATCTGGTTCCTGTGTTTTTCCAGAACGTGGTTCGTTTGCACGGCATCCCTGAGAATATTGTGTCAGACAGAGGATCCCAGTTCGTTTCCAGATTCTGGCGATCCTTTTGTAGTAGGATGGGCATTGACTTGTCGTTTTCGTCTGCTTTCCATCCTCAGACTAATGGACAGACGGAGCGAACTAATCAGACTTTGGAGGCTTATTTGAGGTGTTTTGTCTCTGCTGATCAGGACGATTGGGTGACCTTCTTGCCGTTGGCTGAGTTTGCCCTTAATAATCGGGCTAGTTCCGCCACCTTGGTTTCGCCGTTTTTCTGCAACTCTGGTTTCCACCCTCGTTTTTCTTCGGGTCATGTGGAACCTTCTGACTGCCCTGGGGTGGATTCTGTGGTGGATAGGTTGCAGCGGATCTGGAATCTTGTGGTGGACAACTTGAAGTTGTCACAGGAGAGGGCTCAGCGCTTTGCCAACCGCCGCCGCGGTGTGGGTCCCCGACTACGTGTTGGGGATTTGGTGTGGCTTTCTTCCCGCTTTGTTCCTATGAAGGTTTCCTCTCCCAAATTTAAACCTCGTTTTATTGGTCCTTACAAGATATTGGAAATCCTTAATCCTGTATCCTTTCGCCTGGATCTTCCTGTGTCGTTTGCTATCCACAACGTGTTTCATAGGTCCTTGTTGCGGCGGTACGTTGTGCCTGTGGTTCCTTCTGCTGAGCCTCCTGCTCCGGTGTTGGTTGAGGGCGAGTTGGAGTACGTGGTGGAGAAGATCTTAGATTCTCGTCTCTCCAGGCGGAGGCTTCAGTACCTGGTCAAGTGGAAGGGCTATGGTCAGGAAGATAATTCCTGGGTGGTCGCCTCTGATGTTCATGCGGCCGATTTAGTTCGTGCCTTTCACGCCGCTCGTCCTGATCGCCCTGGTGGTCGTGGTGAGGGTTCGGTGACCCCTCACTAAGGGGGGGGGTACTGTTGTGATTTTGCTTTTTGCTCCCTCTAGTGGTCATTAGTGATTTGACTCTGGAGCTTCTGTCTTTTCCTATATCCTCACCTGGGCCGTTAGTTCAGGGGCGTTGCTATATAAGCTCCCTGGACCTTCAGTTCAATGCCTGGCATCGTGGAAATCAGAGCTAATCTGTTGTGCTCTTGTCCTATGATCCTGGTTCCTGTATTTCAAGCTAAGTCTGCTTCCTTGCTTTTTGCTTTAGTTTAGTTTGGTATTTTTGTCCAGCTTGTTCCAATCTGTATCCTGACCTTTGCTGGAAGCTCTAGGGGGCTGGTGTTCTCCCCCCGGACCGTTAGACGGTTCGGGGGTTCTTGAATCTCCAGCGTGGATTTTTATAGGGTTTTTGTTGACCAGATAAGTTATCTTGCTATATTCTGCTATTAGTAAGCTGGCCTCTCTTTGCTGAACCTGGTTCATTTCTGTGTTTGTCATTTCCTCTTACCTCACCGTTATTATTTGTGGGGGGCTTGTATCTTGCTTTGGGGTCCCTTTCTCTGGAGGCAAGAGAGGTCTTTGTTTTCTTCTCCTAGGGGTAGTTAGATTCTCCGGCTGGCGCGAGTCATCTAGCGATCACCGTAGGCATGATCCCCGGCTACTTCTAGTGTTGGCGTTAGGAGTAGCTATTTGGTCAACCCAGTTACCACAGCCCTATGAGCTGGATTTTTGAATCTCGCAGATTTACACGTTCCTCTGAGACCCTGTCCACTGGGGTCATAACAGTTAGGCATTGAAAACTGGGGGTCATTTGGCTAAAGTTGTGGGGGGGTAGGGCTGGCTCAAGATTTTCGTGGGCCCAGGAAACGCGGAATACGTCACGGCGCTGGAGCAGGGAGAGGAAAGTATTTCAACTTTGCAAGTGCTGTGATCCTGAGCAAGCAGGGGGGGCACACTCGTTGGCATTGGCACTGGCACAGGGCCCCTCATAGTACGGCGGTGTGTTTGACGGCGGGTGGCGCCTCCCACCGGCAGAGACACTTTTGCGTACTATGAGGGGCCCTGTGAGAGTGACATCGCCAATGAGTATGCCCCCCACCTGATGAAGGAACCTGCACTTTCATCTGCACCTTCCTCTTTGTCCCCGTGTAAGGTGGTATAGTATGCGGGACGGGGGAACCTGACTTTCAGCAGGGTCAGATTCTGGCTGTGTAGAGTGCAAGGGGAATGTAGTGGTCTGGGTCAATGTACCAGCAGACTGATCTAGCAGTGGCTGGGCAATGGGCAGGATGAGGAGGAAACACAGATATAGGCCCAAATAATAAAGTGGGCTAAATGCAGTTCAAAATTGGTAACAGGACTAAACAGGCAGCATTGCTTTGTTCAGTGGAGGAAAACTGTAATGAGTGGCAGACACAGTTAGTAGGCCCAAATAATTAAGTAGGCTAAATGCAGTTCAAATGCGGTAACAGGACTAAACAGGCGGCATTGCTTTGATCAGTGGAGGACAACTGTAATGAGTGGCAGACACAGTTAGTAGGCCCAAATAATAAAGTGGGCTAAATGCAGTTCAAAATTGGTAACAGGACTAAACAGGCAGCATTGCTTTGTTCAGTGGAGGACAACTGTAATGAGTGGCAGACACAGTTAGTAGGCCCAAATAATAAAGTGGGCTAAATGTCTGCCAAAAAATTGTTCAGAAATAAACAGGTGGCATAGCTAGGTACAGGGGTGGGCGCCTCTGCTGAGTAGCAGACAGTGGTAGTAAGCGCAAAGTATTAACTGGTCTAAATGGAGGCCAGGGACCCTGTATATTTTAACTATCATCTATCATTTCAACAAATTTGTATTGGCAGTGCCATTGAAGGATTTAACAGCACAGACTACACAGTGGTGGAGCAGGGAGAGGTAAGTATTGCAAGTGGTAGAGCACTGTTCGAGCTGGGGGGGAACACTCTCTCGTGGGCGGCGGTACTGGCACAGGGCCCCTCATATTACGACGGTGTGTCTGACGTTGGTTATGCACCACCACCGTCAGAGACACTTCATTGTACTGTGAGGGACCCTGTGCCAGTGCCGTCGCCCAAGAGTGGGCACACTCACCTGTCCAGGCAAACGGCACTCGCACGGGTGCTTGCGCCAGGTGGTGACCACGGCCCTGTGGTGGGAGTCAGCCCATTTAGGGAGGTATAAAAATGGCCTATGGTGGACATTCAGCAGCTGCAAATGGAGGAATTGGAGAAGTCAGTAAGAGGAGGCCAAAAGCAAGACATTTTTCAGGCAAGCTACGTGTCAGCAGGGGAAGGTGGGGCCAAATAATTTGAAATCCATGATTGGTTCATTTTATTGAAGGTTAGATCATCAACATTTCGGGTAGCCAGACGTGTCCTTTTTTTGGTCAGTATTGAGCCAGCAGCACTGAAGACTCTTTCTGATAGCACACTAGCAGCAGGGCAAGCGAGCTCCTGTAATGCATATTCTGCCAATTCAGGCCAGGTGCTATTTTAGATGCCCAGTAATCAAAGGGGAATGACCTGTGAGGGAGAACATCGATAAGGGAGGAAAAGTAGTTCGTAACCATACTGGACAAATGCTGTCTCCTGTCACTTTGAATCGATGCAGCCAGGGCCGTATTTGCCACTAGGCACTTGAGGGCACGTGCCTAGGGCGGGGACAGGCGGGGGGGCGGCACCTGAGCAGGTTTTTTTTTTTTCTTTTTTCTTTTTTTTTTTTTTAATACTAGTCCTGTGGGTCCCTTCCTGAAGACAGGGGGCGGCAGAGCGGCAGCCAGAACACGGGGCTGGTGCCGACTCTCCCTACTCCCCCTGCTGAGACACAGTGACCTCACTGACCCCCTGCTCACAGCCTCACTGGTGCCGGCCGGAATGTGTCTGCTGAGGTGGAGCGGCGGCGCCCTGTGTTCCGACCCTCGGTCCTGTCCTGGACTCACACATTGCTGGACTGGAGCTGGAGGACTCGCAGACAGTAGAGCAGTACATACACAGTAGTAAGTAGTGTACTGTCTCTGTCTGTAATCATCTCCCTCCTGGCTCCTGCCCGCGCGCTGCCTGCTGCACGGCTGTCTGTGACTCACCTCACGGTCCTCACTTCTTCCCTCACATTCCTCAGCCTCGTTTCTTCCTGTAGTGCCTGAGGCTGGAGGAGCCGTGCAAACACAGCAGCCCTGAATGTATGATGTCTGTTTGATCTTTGCTCCCGGCAGACGGACCCAGAGAGTGAGTGGTGGGGGTGGGGTATAATACACCCCCACTCACTCTATCTGGGTCCTGGGAGCAAACATTGCCAGTGCTGGTGTGCAGAGCTGTGTGTGTGTGTAGAGCTGTATGTGTGTGTCTGTGTGCGCAGAGCTCTGTGTGCGGAGCTCTGTGTGTGCGGAGCTGTATGTATGTGTGTGTGCGGTGCTGTATGTGTGTGTGTGTAGCTCTGTGTGCAGAGCTATATGTATGTGTGTCTGTGCGGTGCTGTATGTGTGTGGAGCTCTGTGTGCGCAGAGCTCTGTGTGTGCGGAGCTGTATGTATGTGTGTCTGTGCAGTGCTGTGTGTGTGTGTGTGTGTGTGTGTGTGTGCGGAGCTCTGTGTGTGCAGAGCTATATGTATGTGTGTCTGTGCGGTGCTGTGTGTGTGTGTGTGCGGAGCTCTGTGTGTGTGTGGAGCTGTATGTATGTGTCTGTGCAGTGCTGTATGTGTGTGTGTGGAACTATATGTGTGTGGGGCTGTATGTGTGTGTGCGCGTGGGCAGCGGAGCTGTGTGTGTGTGCACGGAGCTGCATGTATGTGTGTGTCTGTGTGGAGCTGTACGTGTGTGCGGAGCTGTCAGTGCCAGTGTGTCGCCCCATCCCGGACCAACTTTTTACTATTGATGCTGCCTATGCAGCGTCAATAGTAAAAAGATATAATGTTAAAAATAATTTAAAAATTGTGCTATTCTCACCTTCCGCCGTCCACCGATGCGCGCGATGCTGCCGCCAGCTTCCGTTCCCAGTGATGCATTGCGAAATTACCCAGATGACTTGACGGTCTCCGCTAAGTCATCTGGGTAATTTCACAATGCATCACTGGGAACGGAAGCTGGCGGCAGCATCACGCGCATCGGGACAGCTTCGGTGGACTCCGGAGGGTGAGTATATAAGGGGGTATAGAGCTGAGTAACAGATTTACTCCCTCATTTGCATATGTATGCAAACTGATTTCAGATGAATGGACTGAACATGTAAAAATATTGCTGAAATTGTCTTTGAAAGAGCTACATGGGCATATACATAGATTTGGACCCCTTACTGATTCCCTATGGGACTTGCGAACATGTGCAGCACTTGCGGTTTTACACTTAGGCTATGTGCACACGTAGGTCGGGTCCTCTGCGGGTTCTCCCGCAGCGGATTTGATAAATCTGCAGGGCAAAACCGCTGCGGTTATCCCTGCAGATTTATCGCGGTTTGTTCCGCGGTTTCCGCTGCGGGTTTACTCCTATACTATTGATGCTGCATATGCAGCAATATGCAGCATCAATAGTAATGTTAAAAATAATTAAAAAAATGGTTTATACTCACCCTCTGACGGGACGGGATCTCCTCGGCGCTGCACGCGGCGGTCTGGTTCCAAAGATGCTGTGCGAGAAGGACCTTCGTGACGTCACGGTCATGTGACCGCGACTTCACCGCAGGTCCTGCTCGCACAGCAACCCTGCGACCGGACGGCCGCGTGCAGCGCTGAGAGGTGAGTATATCATTTTTTATTTTAATTCTTTTTTTTTTTACACAAATATGGTTCCCAGAGCTTGGAGGAGAGTCTCCTCTCCTCCACCCCGGGTACCATCTGCACATGATCCGCTTACTTCCCGCATCGTGGGCACAGCTCCATGCGGGAAGTTAGCGGATCAATGCATTCCTATGTGTGCAGAATCGCAGCGATTCTGCACAAAGAAGTGACATGCTGCGGAATGTAAACCGCTGCGTTTCTGCACGTTTTTTCCCGCAGCATGTGCACAGCAGATTGCGGTTTCCATAGGGTTTACATGTAAATGTAAACGCAATGGAAACTGCTGCGGACCCGCAGCTGCAGAAACGCTGCGGATCCGCGGTAAAACCCGCAAAGTGTGAACATGGCCTTACGATGAGACAAAAAAACACTGCTAGCAGCGTTTTTTTCCGTTGCTGCAAGTACCGCATTTACCGGATCGTGGCAAAACTGCAAGTGCGGCACATGTCCGCAAGTCCGACAGGGAATGAATGAGACCGAACGCAGTGTTGCCGTAAGTGATCCATTACGTGGCAGATGCAGAAAAACTGCCGGATCGGTCACGAATGGTAAAAATCGCTGATGTGAAAGTAGCCCAAGTCACTGCCGACAGTGTCTGCATTAGTCATACTCACCAGTGGGGGAGGCGGCACGAAATGTGCCTAGGGCAGCAGAAACTCTAAATACGGCCCTGGATGCAGCAGTACCTGTGGTGTCAGCGGTCATTGCGAAATCACTCCACAACCTGGTCATAAAACCCCTCTGTCCAACGCCACTTCGGATTTGTGCACCTCTAACACCTCTGCCATGTTGCCCCCTACGGCTCGTGTGAGAACCATCACCGCCGCTGTGTGCTGGGAATGCCTGAAAAAAACAGTCTGCAAGAGTTGCTTGTTTGGTAGCCAATATTTGCTCAAGGTTCTCATGTGGCATGATATTTTGTAATTTTCCTTTATATCGTGGATCCAGGAGGCAGGCCAACCAGTAATCGTCATCGGTCATCATTTTGATAATGCGGGGGTCCCTTTCTAGGATATGCAAGGCATACTCAGCCATGTGGGCCAATGTTCCAGGTGTCAATTCACTGCTTGTGCTGGGTTGAGGAGCACTTTCTTACAAATCAACATCACTTGTGTCCCACAAAAACCCTGTACCTGACCTTGCAACGCCACCAGTTTCTATTGCCCCCTGAGAAGCATCCTCCTCCCATAAATATTCATCCCCATCATCCTCCTCCTCCTCGTCCGCCACCTCGTCCAGGAGAGTTCCCTGAGCAGACAATGGCTGACTGTCATCAAGGCTTCCCTCCTCCTGGACTGCAGATGCCTGCTCCTTAATGTGCGTCAAACTTTGCATCAGCAGACGCATTAGTGGGATGCTCATGCTTATGATGGCGTCGCCACTACCACCAGATGCACCACCACCACCATCAGTACCAGCTGGCAACCACCGCCCACGGGCTCTTCCTCCAGACTTCCTCATTTTTTGGAAAATCTAACCAAAATAACAACCGTTATATGGTACTGTAAAACAAGGTAGAAGGTGTATATAAACTTGTTGAGAATTTAAATCTCCCTTTTTTGGGGGGGAGACTGAACCAAAACTCAGGCCCTGTGCATAAAACAAGACAATGTAAGTGGCAGAAAGTGGTTGGCTGATATATGACAAACTAACAGGACTGAAGTATATCCACTTTGTGAGAATTTGAATCTCACTTTTTTTTGGGAGACTGAACAAAAACTCAGGCCCAGTGTATAAAACAACACAATGTAAGTGGCAGAAAGTGGCTGGCTGATATACGACAAACTAACAGGACTGAAGTATATCCACATTGTGAGAATTTGAATCTCACTTTTTTTTTGGGAAACTGAACCAAAACTCAGGCCCAGTGTATAAAACAACACAATGTAAGTGGCATAAAGTGGCTGGAAGATATATGAAAAAATACAAGGCTGTAGTACAATTTCAATCTCCCTACAATGATCTCAGGACAAGTATGGCAGCAATAAAAAGGAATGCTGCACACAAAAGTGTGGACAAATAAACAAGATAACTGTGCAGAAAGCAGCAACAGGATTTTTGCTTTTAAAAAAGCAGTTGGTTTGCACAGCAGTGTGCAAACAGCAATGCAGCTATCAGGGAGCCTTATAAGGCAGCCTAATAAGCTACAGAGGTGATGCACAAAAATATAGCCTCCACTGTCCCTGCAAAAAAGTTGGTGTTGGACAGTGGAAATCGCTACAGCACAAGCAGTTTGGGGGTTAATCTTCCCTCGCTAACTATATCCCTTCTTCTGATGGAGCTGCAGCAACCTCTCCCTATGCTAACATCGGCAGAAGTAAGATGGCGGTCGGCGTGCACGCCCCTTTATAGCCCCTGTGACGCCGCAGAAAGAAAGCCAATCACTGTCATGCCCTTCTCTAAGATGGTGGGGATCAAGACCTATATCATCACGCTGCCCACACTCTGCGTCCTCCTTCATTAGCTGAAAAATGGCTCTGAAAGCGTCATACGAAACGGGACTTTTGTGCGCAGATTGCCAACCTCATGGCCGATCCCACACTAGGATCGGGTCGGGTTTCATGAAACCCGACTTTGCCAACAGTCGGCGATTTTTGAATTTGTCCGATCCGTTTCGCTCAATCCTAAGTATGACCTTTATGGGTGATGTGTCTGGATTGTGAACAATCCCCATTAAGTCCTTGTTTAAGAAGAAGGTATTTTTTGTAGAGTTTAATATTCTAGTCTGGCAGCAGAAGTACAGTATACAGTGGGGAAAAATAAGTATCTGATACATTACCGATTTTGCGATTTTGTTTTCCCACCTACAAAGAATGGAGAGGTCTGTAATTTGTATTGTAGGTTCATTTCAACTGTGAGAGACAGAATCTTAAAAAAAAAATCACATTGTATGATTTTTATATAATTAATTTGCATTTTATTGCATGAAATTTGATGCAATAGAAAAACAGATCTTAATTTTTGGTACAGAAACCTTTGTTTGCTATTACAGAGGTCAGACGTTTCATGTAGTTCTTGACCCAGTTTGCACACACAGCAGCAGAAATTTTGGCCCACTCCTCCAAACAGATCTTCTCCAGAACTTTCAGGTTTCCAGACTGTCCTTGCATAACATTGAATTTCAGCTCCTTCCAAAGATTTTCTATTGGGTTCAGGTCAGGAGACTGGCTAGACCACTCCAGGACCTTGAAATGCTTCTTATGGAGCCACTCCTTAATTGCCCTGGATGTGTGTTTTGGGTCATTGTCTGTTGTGGATTCTGTTTGCGGGCTCCCTCTGGTGGTTACTGCTGGTACTGGGTGACTTTGGTGGGTTGCGGCCTTTGGTTTCCATCTGTCCATCAGAGGCTGGGTGTTTCCTATTTTACCTGGCCTCTCTGTCATTTCCCTTGCCGGCTAACAATGTGTTCAGATGTGCTCTGTTTGGTTCCTGCCTACCTGCTCCCAGATCTTTCAGGATAAGCTAAGTGCTGATTTTCAGTTGTTTAGTTTTTTTGTCCAGCTTGCTTAGAATGTCTCTTTGTTAGCTGGTTGCTCTAGTGGACTGAGGTTCTCCCCATGTGCCATGAGTTGGCACATGGGTTCTTGTAATCTCAGGATGTTTTTTTTGATTAGGGTTTTTTGCTGACCGCTCAGTCCCCTTTTTGTGTCATTCTGCTTTCTAGTTTTCAGCGGGCCTCTATTTGCTAAAGCTATATACATCATCTCTATGTGTGTGCCTTCCTCTCATTTCACCGTCAATACATGTGGGGGGCAACTATATCTTTGGGGTTAATTCCTCTGGAGGCAAGTGAGGTCTTTGTTTTCTCTGCAGTACTAGTTAGCTCTTAGGCTGGTGCGTGGTGTCTAGAACCAACGTAGGCACGCTCCCTGGCTATCTCTAGTTGCGTTTGTCAGGCGTAGGGCAGCGGTCAGCCCAGGTTCCATCACCCTAGAGCTCGTCCGATATTTATTATACTTTGCTCATCCTGTGCTATCCCTAGCCATTGGGGATTCATGACAGTATAGCCGGCCCACAAAGTGTTAATTGTTTGGGCTGAAGCAGGAGAAAAAGAAGTGTTCAAGGAAAATTTATTTATTTTTTTTCCTTCAGAGTTTTGCTGCCTAGCCCTTAATTGCTGTCTAGCTGCTTCTTACCTCCTCTTAACCCTTGAATGGCTCTGATCTTAGCTGTTTATCATGGATGTCCAGAGTTTGGCTTCCAGCCTGAGTAATCTCGCGGCAAAGGTTCAAAACATACAGGATTTCGTTGTTCACACTCCCATGTCTGAACCTAGAATTCCTATTCCAGAGTTTTTTTCTGGAGATAGATCTACCTTCCTGAATTTCAGGAACAATTGTAAATTGTTTCTCTCTTTGAAATCTCGCTCCTCTGGAGACCCTGCTCAACAGGTCAAGATTGTTATATCGTTCCTACGGGGCGACCCTCAGAATTGGGCATTTGCATTGGCACCAGGGGATCCTGCATTGCTCAGTGTGGATGCGTTTTTTCTGGCATTGGGATTGCTCTATGAGGAACCTAACCTAGAGATTCAGGCTGAAAAGGCTTTATTAGCCCTCTCTCAGGGGCATGATGAAGCGGAAATATATTGTCAGAAATTTCGGAAATGGTCGGTGCTTACTCAGTGGAATGAGTGCGCCCTGGCTGCAAACTTCAGAAATGGTCTTTCTGAGGCCATTAAGGATATTATGGTGGGGTTCCCTGCGCCTACAGGTCTGAATGAGTCTATGGCTATGGCCATTCAGATTGATCGGCGTTTACGGGAGCGCAAACCCGTGCACCAGTTGGCGGTGTCTTCTGAACAGGCACCTGAGACTATGCAATGTGATAGAATTCAGTCCAGAAGTGAACGGCAAAATTATAGGCGGAAAAATGGTTTGTGTTTTTATTGTGGTGATTCAGCTCATGTTATATCAGCATGCTCTAAACGCACAAAAAGGGTTGATAAATCTTTTGCCATTGATACTCTGCAGTCTAAGTTCATTTTGTCTGTGACTCTGATTTTTTCACTGTCTTCCATTTCCGTCGATGCCTATGTGGATTCAGGCGCTGCCCTGAGTCTTATGGATTGGTCATTTGCTAAACGCTGCGGTTTTAGTCTAGAGCCTCTGGAAGTTCCTATTCCTCTGAAAGGAATTGATTCTACACCATTGGCTATGAATAAACCGCAGTATTGGACACAAGTGGCCATGCGCATGACTCCCGTTCATCAGGAGGTGATTCGCTTCCTTGTACTGTATAATTTACATGATGTACTAGTGCTTGGTCTGCCATGGTTACAAACTCATAATCCTGTCCTGGACTGGAAAACAATGTCTGTGCTAAGCTGGGGATGTCACGGGGTTCATGATGATGCACCTCCGATTTCTATAGCTTCATCTACTCCTTCGGAGATCCCTGCGTTTTTGTCGGATTATAGGGATGTTTTTGAGGAGCCTAAGCTCAATTCGCTCCCTCCCCATAGAGAGTGTGACTGTGCTATAGAATTGATTCCTGGCAGTAAGTTCCCTAAGGGTCGTTTATTTAATCTGTCACTGCCAGAGCATACTGCTATGCGGAATTATATTAAGGAGTCCTTGGAAAAGGGACATATTCGTCCATCTTCGTCCCCTCTGGGAGCAGGTTTTTTTTTCGTGGCAAAAAAAGATGGTTCCCTGAGGCCTTGTATAGATTATCGCCTTCTGAATAAGATTACAGTCAAATACCAGTATCCATTGCCATTATTTACTGATTTGTTTGCTCGCATTAAGGGGGCTAGGTGGTTCACTAAAATAGATCTTCATGGTGCGTATAATCTGGTGCGGATAAAACAGGGTGATGAGTGGAAAACCGCATTTAATACGCCTGAGGGCCATTTTGAGTATTTGGTAATGCCTTTTGGACTCTCCAATGCTCCGTCAGTCTTTCAGTCCTTTATGCACAATATTTTCCGTGAATATCTGGATAAGTTTATGATTGTGTATTTGGATGATATTTTGGTGTTTTCTGATGACTGGGAGTCTCATGTTCTACAGGTCAGGAAGGTGTTTCAAGTTTTGCGGGCCAATTCTCTGTTTGTGAAGGGCTCAAAGTGTCTCTTCGGAGTCCAGAAGATTTCTTTTTTGGGGTACATTTTTTCTCCTTCTACTATTGAGATGGATCCCGTTAAGGTTCAGGCTATTTGTGACTGGACACAACCTACATCTGTTAAGAGCCTTCAGAAGTTCTTGGGGTTTGCTAATTTTTATCGTCGGTTCATTGCTAATTTTTCCAGTATTGTTAAACCTTTGACTGATTTGACTAAAAAGGGTGCTGATGTTGCTGATTGGTCTCCTGCGGCCGTGGAGGCCTTTCGGGAACTTAAGCGCCGGTTTTCTTCTGCTCCTGTGTTGTGTCAACCAGATGTTTCACTTCCTTTCCAGGTGGAGGTTGATGCTTCCGAGATTGGAGCGGGGGCGGTTTTGTCACAGAGAAGTTCTAATGGCTCGGTGATGAAGCCATGTGCTTTCTTCTCTAGAAAATTCTCGCCCGCTGAGCGCAATTATGATGTGGGTAATCGGGAGCTTTTGGCCATGAAGTGGGCATTTGAGGAGTGGCGTCATTGGCTTGAGGGTGCTAAACATCGCGTGGTGGTCTTGACTGATCACAAGAATCTCACTTACCTTGAGTCTGCCAGGCGTTTGAATCCTAGACAGGCTCGTTGGTCGTTATTTTTTTCTCGTTTCAATTTCGTGGTTTCATACCTGCCAGGTTCAAAGAATGTGAAGGCAGATGCTCTTTCCAGGAGTTTTGTGCCTGACTCTCCTGGAGACACTGGGCCTGCTGGTATCCTTAGGGATGGGGTAATATTGTCCGCCGTATCCCCAGACTTGCGACGCGCATTGCAGGAGTTTCAGGTGGATAAACCGGATCGATGTCCACCAGAAAGACTGTTTGTTCCGGATGATTGGACCAGTAGAGTCATCTCCGAGGTCCATTCTTCTGTGTTGGCTGGTCATCCTGGAATATTTGGTACAAGAGACTTGGTGGCCAGGTCTTTTTGGTGGCCTTCCTTGTCTAGGGATGTGCGTACCTTTGTGCAGTCTTGTGAAGTGTGTGCTCGAGCTAAGCCTTGCTGTTCACGGGCTAGTGGGTTGTTGTTATCCTTGCCCATCCCGAAGAGGCCTTGGACGCACATTTCCATGGATTTTATTTCTGATCTCCCGGTTTCACAGAAAATGTCCGTTATCTGGGTTGTGTGTGACCGCTTTTCTAAGATGGTTCATTTGGTGCCCTTGCCTAAGTTGCCCTCCTCCTCTGAGTTGGTTCCTTTGTTTTTTCAGAACGTGGTTCGTTTGCATGGGATTCCGGAGAATATCGTTTCTGACAGGGGATCCCAGTTTGTGTCTAGATTTTGGCGGACGTTTTGTGCCAAGATGGGCATTGATTTGTCTTTCTCGTCTGCATTCCATCCTCAGACGAATGGCCAGACGGAGCGAACTAATCAGACCTTGGAAACTTATTTGAGGTGTTTTGTTTCTGCTGATCAGGATGACTGGGTTGCTTTTTTGCCACTGGCCGAATTTGCTCTTAATAATCGGGCTAGTTCGGCCACGTTGGTCTCTCCTTTTTTTTGTAATTCGGGGTTTCATCCTCGTTTTTCCTCTGGTCAGGTGGAGTCTTCGGATTGTCCTGGAGTGGACGTGGTGGTGGACAGGCTACATCACATTTGGAATCAGGTGGTGGACAATTTGAAGTTATCTCAGGAGAAGACTCAGCAGTTTGCTAATTGCCGTCGCCGCGTGGGTCCCCGACTTCTTGTTGGGGACTTGGTGTGGTTGTCTTCTCGTTTTGTCCCTATGAAGGTCTCTTCTCCTAAGTTCAAGCCTCGGTTCATCGGTCCTTATAGGATCTCGGAGATTCTTAACCCTGTATCTTTCCGTTTGGATCTCCCAGCATCGTTCGCTATTCATAATGTGTTCCATCGGTCGTTGTTGCGGAGGTATGAGGTGCCTGTTGTTCCTTCGGTCGAGCCTCCTGCTCCGGTGCTGGTGGAGGGAGAATTGGAGTATGTTGTTGAAAAGATCTTGGATTCTCGTGTTTCCAGACGCAAACTCCAGTATTTGGTTAAGTGGAAGGGTTATGGTCAGGAGGACAATTCCTGGGTGGTCGCCTCCGATGTTCATGCGACTGACTTGGTCCGCGCCTTCCATAGAGCTCACCCTGATCGCCCTGGGGGTTCTCGTGAGGGTTCGGTGACCCCTCCTCAAGGGGGGGGTACTGTTGTGGATTCTGTTTGCGGGCTCCCTCTGGTGGTTACTGCTGGTACTGGGTGACTTTGGTGGGTTGCGGCCTTTGGTTTCCATCTGTCCATCAGAGGCTGGGTGTTTCCTATTTTACCTGGCCTCTCTGTCATTTCCCTTGCCGGCTAACAATGTGTTCAGATGTGCTCTGTTTGGTTCCTGCCTACCTGCTCCCAGATCTTTCAGGATAAGCTAAGTGCTGATTTTCAGTTGTTTGGTTTTTTTGTCCAGCTTGCTTAGAATGTCTCTTTGTTAGCTGGTTGCTCTAGTGGACTGAGGTTCTCCCCATGTGCCATGAGTTGGCACATGGGTTCTTGTAATCTCAGGATGGTTTTTTTGATTAGGGTTTTTTGCTGACCGCTCAGTCCCCTTTTTGTGTCATTCTGCTTTCTAGTTTTCAGCGGGCCTCTATTTGCTAAAGCTATATACATCATCTCTATGTGTGTGCCTTCCTCTCATTTCACCGTCAATACATGTGGGGGGCAACTATATCTTTGGGGTTAATTCCTCTGGAGGCAAGTGAGGTCTTTGTTTTCTCTGCAGTACTAGTTAGCTCTTAGGCTGGTGCGTGGCGTCTAGAACCAACGTAGGCACGCTCCCTGGCTATCTCTAGTTGCGTTTGTCAGGCGTAGGGCAGCGGTCAGCCCAGGTTCCATCACCCTAGAGCTCGTCCGATATTTATTA
Source organism: Ranitomeya variabilis (assembly GCF_051348905.1). Lineage (NCBI taxonomy): Eukaryota > Metazoa > Chordata > Amphibia > Anura > Dendrobatidae > Ranitomeya > Ranitomeya variabilis. Next base: position 220,737,594 of record NC_135233.1, on the reverse strand, counting down.
TACTTTGCTCATCCTGTGCTATCCCTAGCCATTGGGGATTCATGACAATTGTCATGCTGGAAGACACAGCCAAGACCCATCTTCAATACTCTTATTGAGGGACGGAGGTTGTTGGCCAAAATCTTGCAATACATGACCCCATACATCCTGTCAGGAATATGATATATTTGATTGTCTATGATCACACACACTGAGCTCTGCTATGTCCATTAAAGCTGAGCACAAACACACACTGCGGGCTTTCCGACCTCCCTTCTTCCCAACTCTTGCTCCCTGTTGACAATACAGCTGTAACTTGAATCTCCTCTGTGGGACTCTGTCCCCTCTCCCTCTCGAAGCAGGAGTGTGCAGAAAACCAGTCTTTTATCTGAAACCATGTGCTCTTTTGTTCATGTACCAACTTAATAGTAAGGCATAACTTGACCCCAATTAGTGACAGAGATATGAAAGTTATATGTTTGGTATGTGCATAGGCCTGGCCATCACACAGTGCATTTTCCAATTTCCTGTACCCTTGGTTTCCGAGAAACTAATTAATGCTTACTCACGGTGCATAGCCAGGTCATGTTTGGTCTTAATATATTACTAGTCGCAAAACAAGATCAATGATAATTCCGTCTTCGCTATACGAGGTTGCATCCTGGAGCTACGGTGGATATGAATGTTCCATAACTCTGAGTCCCTCTGAGAAAGTAGGAGTGCACTCCATAGCTCCACCCACTTAGTGATGTCACAACCAAGGGGTATAAGACCATGAGAGCTCATTTTTCACTAGCCTTTGACCAGGAAGCTAGCTGAGAGATGCGCTGTAATGCATTCTGATGTTCGCCCCTCCCCAGCCACATGGGTTGCCATTATCTGAAATGATATGAGAGAACTGTAAGTGTTTTTTTCAACTTTAATCCCTTTTTATTTGTAATTGTTTGTACATACGATACTTGTCTTCTTTTATAATGTCCTTTTACCCTTTTGTAAACACTGCCTACCTTTTTGGAGTAAAATATATAAAATTACTAGCTGCATTTCTCCTTGCTCTATAACGTACTGTCACATCCTCTGAAGCGAATTACTCTACTAATTTGGATTGGCTCTGGACCAGTTATTAATTAAGAAATTATAGCTGGAGGCAGCAGATTTGTCCTGTGCGTTTGGAAACCTGGTAGCGACAGACGGCGTTGATAATTATTGTTCCCGCCTGAGTGGGAGTAGTTATATCACCCTCACTGCAGTGTGCCCATCAGCCAGTACAAAGTAAGGCAGCCTTTCTGGCGACTAATTATCCTAGGTGCAGTACCCCGTCTGACCTGAGGGTAAGGGGGGCACCAGAGAGATGCAAGTTCCCAACAGGAATCGGGAAGTGGGATATAGATAAATCCCCTTCAGATAAGAACTGGGGCAACTAAACAACCCCTGTTCATGACATATTAGTGTGAATGGTGGGGATGATAAAGATATCCTCCCTGTGATCCCTGACACATCCTCCTTTCAATACGTTGCAGTCGTCCTATCCCCTTTGCAGAAAAGCACCCTCAAAGTATGATGTTTCCCCCACCATGGTTCACGGTTGGGATGATGTTCTTGGGGTTGTACTCATCCTTCTTCTTCCTCCAAACACGGCGAGTGGAGTTGATGCCAAAAAGTTATATTTTGGTCTCATCTGACCGCATGAACATCTCCTATGCCTCTTCTCAGGGCCGGCTCCAGGTTTTCACGGGCCCTGAGTGAAAGAGTCTCAATGGGCCTCTTTAACACATACCACAATTCATGATACACCGATACAGAAGAGAAATATAGGTATAGTACAATGCCCAAAGATTTCACTTCTCACATTACATGAGTGATATCTATTGTAATTCTACAACAGCTCAGAAACCAGATAGCATACAGTAGTCCTCCTTGCAGTATTATGGGCATCACATAGTCCTCCACACGGAATAATGAGCTCCATATATTGCTCCGTACAGAATAATGAGCCCCATATATTGCTCCATACAGTATAATGAGCCCCATATATTGCTCCATACAGTATAATGAGCCCCATATATTGCTCCATACAAAATAATGAGATCCATATATTGCTCCATACAAAATAATGAGATTCATATATTGCTCCATACAGAATAATGAGCCCCATCTAATGCTCCATACAGTATAATGATCCCCATATATTGCTCCATACAGTATAATGAGCCCCATATATTGCTCCATACAAAATAATGAGCTCCATATATTGCTCCATACAAAATAATGAGATCCATATATTGCTCCATACAGAATAATGAGCCCCATATAATGCTCCATACAGTATAATCAACCCCATATATTGCTCCATACAGTATAATGAGCCCCATACAATGCTCCTTACAGTATAATGATCCCCATATATTGCTCCATACAGTATAATGAGCCCTATATATTGCTCCATACAAAATAATAAGATCCATATATTTCTCCACACAGTATAATGATCCCCATATATTCATTCATACAGAATAATGAGCCCCATATAATGCTCCATACAGTATAATCATCCCCATATATTGCTCCATTGTTATGATCCTAGTGGCTGAGGATCACAAAACGGACTAGCTAAGTTTATGAACATAGACACGAGCTCTAGGGAGGTGGTAACTGGACTGACCGCAAACCTGATCCTAACCAACACACTAAAGGTAGCCGGTGAATGTGCCTAAAATCCTGGACGTCTCGACGCAGCCTGAGAAACTATCTACTCCTGGAGGGAAAGTAAGACCTCACTTGCCTCAAGAGAAATCACCCCAAAGATATAGGAAGCCCCCAACAAATAATAACGGTGAGGTAAGGGGAAAACACAAACGTAGAAATGAAAACAGATACAGCAAATGAGGCCCGCTAATACTAGATAGCAGAAGACAGATAGGGAACTGTGCGGTCAGTAAAAAACCCTATGCAAAATATCCACGCTGAGAATACAAGAACCCCCACACCAACTAACGGTGTGAGGGGAGAAACTCAGCCCCCTAGAGCTACCAGCAAGCAAGGAAATCACATATTAGCAAGCTGGACAAGAAACAAAAATAAACCAAGAAACATATGACCACTGATGGTCAAAAAATGAACCAAGCAAAACTTAGCTTCTCTTGAAGAGACTGGTAACGAAGGACTGCAGGAGAGCTCCAAAATAGCACTGAAGACATTGACAGCAGGCAACAACTGAGAGTCCAGGTGAACTAAATAGGAAACAGCTAATAGATAACGAGACAGCTGATCAAGCCTCAGACCTGCAGAATGACACAAAGAGCCACCAGAGGGAGACCAAAGACAGCACTCACACAGTACCAGTTGGGACCACAAGAGGGAGCCCAAAAACAGAGTTCACAACAGTACCCCCCCCTTGAGGAGGGGTCACCGAACCCTCATCAAAACCCCCAGGGCGATCAGGATGAGCCACATGGAAGGCATGAACCAAATCGGCCGCATGAACATCAGAGGCGACAACCCAGGAATTATCCTCCTGACCATAGCCCTTCCACTTAACCAAATACTGAAGCCTCTGTCTAGAAATACGAGAATCCAAGATCTTCTCCACCACGTACTCCAATTCGCCCTCAACCAGCACCGGGGCAGGGGGTTCAACAGAAAGAACCACAGGCACCACATACCTCCGCAACAAAGACCTATGGAACACGTTATGAATGGCAAACGACGCTGGGAGGTCCAAACGAAATGACACCGGGTTAAGGATTTCCAAAATCTTATAAGGACCGATGAAGCGAGGCTTGAATTTAGGAGAGGAAACCTTCATAGGAACATACCGAGAAGACAGCCATACCAAATCCCCAACAAGAAGTCGGGGACCCACACCGCGACGGCGGTTGGCAAAGCGCTGAGCCTTCTCCTGTGACAACTTCAAATTGTCCACCACATGGTTCCAAATCTGTTGCAACCTATCCACCACAGAATCCACCCCAGGACAGTCAGAAGGCTCAACCTGACCCAAGGAAAAACGAGGAAGAAAACCAGAATTGCAGAAAAAAGGCGAAACCAAAGTAGCAGAACTAGCCCGATTATTAAGGGCAAACTCGGCCAATGGCAAAAAAGTCACCCAATCATCCTGATCAGCAGAAACAAAACATCTTAAATAAATTTCCAAGGTCTGATTAGTTCGCTCGGTTTGGCCATTCGTCTGAGGATGGAAGGCCGACGAAAAAGACAAATCAATGCCCATCTTAGCACAAAAGATCCGCCAAAATCTGGACACAAACTGGGATCCTCTGTCAGACACAATATTTTCAGGGATGCCGTGCAAACGAACCACATTCTGAAAAAATAGAGGAACCAAATCGGAGGAGGAAGGCAACTTAGGCAAGGGCACCAAATGGACCATTTTGGAAAAACGATCACTCACCACCCAGATGACAGACATTCTCTGAGAGACTGGAAGATCCGAAATAAAATCCATGGAAATGTGCGTCCAAGGCCTCTTCGGGAAAGGCAAAGGCAAAAGCAAACCGCTGGCACGAGAACAGCAAGGCTTAGCCCGAGCACAAATCCCACAGGACTGCACAAAGGAACGCACATCCCGCGACAAGGAAGGCCACCAGAAGGACCTAGCCACCAAATCTCTGGTACCAAAAATCCCAGGATGGCCTGCCAACACCGAAGAATGAACCTCGGAAATAACTCTGCTGGTCCATCTATCTGGGACAAACAGTCTCTCTGGTGGGCAACGGTCAGGTCTATCCGCCTGAAATTTCTGCAGCACTCGTCGCAAATCTGGGGAAATGGCAGACAAAATCACTCCCTCTCTGAGGATACCAGCCGGCTCTGAAACTCCCGGAGAGTCAGGCACAAAACTCCTAGAAAGAGCATCAGCCTTCACGTTCTTCGAACCAGGCAGGTACGAGACCACGAAATCGAAACGGGAGAAAAACAACGACCAACGAGCCTGTCTAGGATTCAGCCGCTTGGCAGACTCGAGATAAATCAGATTTTTGTGATCAGTCAAGACCACCACACGATGCTTAGCTCCCTCGAGCCAATGTTGCCACTCCTCAAATGCCCACTTCATAGCCAACAACTCCCAATTACCAACATCATAATTCCGCTCGGCAGGCGAAAACTTTCTTGAAAAGAAAGCACAAGGCTTCATCACAGAGCAATCAGAGCTTCTCTGCGACAAAACAGCCCCTGCTCCAATGTCAGAAGCATCAACCTCGACCTGAAAAGGAAGAGAGACATCAGGCTGACACAAAACTGAGCTGAAGAAAACCGGCGCTTCAGCTCCCGAAAGGCTTCCACGGCCGCAGGAGACCAATTAGTCACATCAGAACCCTTCTTGGTCAAATCCGTCAAGGGTTTAACCACGCCAGAAAAATTAGCAATGAAGCGACGGTAAAAATTAGCAAAACCCAAGAACTTCTGAAGACTCTTAACAGATGTAGGCTGAGTCCAGTCATGAATAGCCTGGACCTTGACTGGGTCCATCTCAATAGTAGAAGGAGAAAAAATAAAACCCAAAAAGGAAACCTTCTGTACTCCGAAGAGACATTTTGAGCCCTCCACAAATAAGGCATTAGCACGCAGGACCTGAAATACCATCCTGACCTGCTTCACATGGGACTCCCAGTCCTCAGAAAAGACCAAAATGTCATCCAGATACACAATCATAAATTTATCCAGATATTCTCGGAAGATGTCATGCATGAAGGACTGGAACACAGAAGGAGCATTAGAGAGTCCAAAAGGCATCACCAAGTACTCAAAATGGCCTTCGGGCGTATTAAATGCTGTTTTCCATTCATCCCCCTGCTTAATGCGCACAAGGTTATACGCACCACGAAGATCTATCTTGGTGAACCAACTGGACCCCTTAATCCGAGCAAACAGATCAGACAACAATGGCAAAGGATACTGAAATTTGACCGTGGTTTTATTTAGAAGACGATAATCTATACAAGGTCTCAGAGAACCATCCTTTTTGGCCACAAAAAAGAATCCTGCACCAAGAGGGGAGGAGGACGGGCGAATATGTCCCTTCTCTAAAGACTCCTTTATATACAGTTAGGTCCATATATATTTGGACAGAGACAACATTTTTCTAATTTTGGTTATAGACATTACCACAATGAATTTTAAACAAAACAATTCAGATGCAGTTGAAGTTCAGACTTTCAGCTTTCATTTGAGGGTATCCACAATAAAATTGGATGAAGGGTTTAGGAGTTTCAGCTCCTTAACATGTGTGACCCTGTTTTTAAAGGGACCAAAAGTAATTGGACAATTGACTCCAAGGCTATTTCATGAACAGGTGTGGGCAATCCCTTCGTTATGTCATTCTCAATTAAGCAGATAAAAGGCCTGGAGTTGATTTGAGATGTGGTGCTTGCATTTGGAAGGTTTTGCTGTGAAGTAAACATGCGGTCAAAGGAGCTCTCCATGCAAGTGAAACAAGCCATCCTTAAGCTGCGAAAACAGAAAAAAACAAGCCGAGAAATTGCTACAATATTAGGAGTGGCAAAATCTACAGTTTGGTACATCCTGAGAAAGAAAGAAAGCACTGGTGAACTCATCAATGCAAAAAGACCTGGGCGTCCACGGAAGACAACAGTGGTGGAGGATAGAAGAATAATCTCCATGGTGAAGAGAAACCCCTTCACAACAGCCAACCAAGTGAACAACACTCTCCAGGAGGTAGGCGTATCAATATCCAAATCTACCATAAAGAGAAGACTGCATGAAAGTAAATACAGAGGGTTCACTGCACGGTGCAAGCCACTCATAAGAATCAAAAATAAAAAGGCTAGACTGGACTTTGCTATAAAACATCTAAAAAAGCCAGCACAGTTATGGAAGAACATTCTTTGGACAGATGAAACCATGATCAACCTCTACCAGAATGATGGAAAGAGAAATGTATGGCGAAGGCGTGGTACAGCTCATGATCCAAAGCATACCACATCATCTGTAAAACACGGCGGAGGCAGTGTGATGGCTTGGGCATGCATGGCTGCCAGTGGCACTGGGTCACTAGTGTTTATTGATGATGTGACACAGGACAGAAGCAGCCGAATGAATTCTGAGGTATTCAGAGCCACACTGTGTGCTCAGATCCAGCCAAATGCAGCCAAACTGATTGGTCGTCGTTTCATCCTACAGATAGACAATGACCCAAAACATGAAGCCAAAGCAACCCAGGAGTTAATTAAATCAAAGAAGTGGAATATTCTTGAATGGCCAAGTCAGTCACCTGATCTCAACCAAATTGAGCATGCATTTCACTTGTTAAAGACTAAACTTCAGACAGAAAGGCCCACAAACAAACAGCAACTGAAAACCACCGCAGTGAAGGCCTGACAGAGCATCAAAAAGGAGGAAACACAGCGTCTGGTGATGTCCATGAGTTCAAGACTTCAGGCAGTCATTGCCAGCCAAGGGTTTTCAACCAAGTACTAAAAATGAACATTTTATTTAAAATTATTGAATCTGTCCAATTACTTTTGGTCCTTTTAAAAACAGGGTGGCACATGTTAAGGAGCTGAAACTCTTAAACCCTTCATCCGATTTTAATGTGGATACCCTCAAATGAAAGCTGAAAGTCTGAACTTCAACTGCATCTGAATTGTTTTGTTTACAATTCATTGTGGTATTGTCTATAACCAAAACTAGAAAAATGTTGTCTCTGTCCAAATATATATGGACCTAACTGTAGCTCCGCATTGCGGCATGTTCTGGTACAGACAAATTAAAAAGTCGTCCCTTAGGGAACTTACTACCAGGAATCAAATTTATAGCACAATCACAACCCCTGTGAGGAGGCAGGGCACCGGATCTGGGCTCATCAAATACATCCTGGTAGTCCGACAAAAACTCAGGGACCTCAGAAGGAGTGGAAGAAGCAATTGATACCAAAGGAGCATCGCCATGAATCCCCTGGCAACCCCAACTTGACACAGACATAGCTTTCCAATCCAGAACTGGATTATGGGCCTGCAGCCATGGCAGACCCAACACGACAACAGCATGCAAATTATGCAGCACAAGAAAGCAAATCACCTGCTGATGTACAGGAGTCATGCACATGGTCACTTGAGTCCAATATTGAGGCTTATTCTCAGCCAATGGTGTAGCATCAATTCCCCTCAGTGGAATAGGGAATTCCAAAGGCTCCAGGACAAAACCACAGCGCCTGGCAAACGACAAATCCATCAGATTCAGGGCAGCACCTGAATCCACAAAAGCCATAACCGAGTAGGATGACAAAGAACAAATTAAAGTAACAGACAAAATGAATTTAGGCTGTATAGTACCAATGGTGACAGGTTTAGCGATTTTTTTAACGCGCTTAGAGCATGCTGAGATAACATGAGTTGAATCACCACAGTAAAAGCACAACCCATTTTGACGTCTATGATTTTGCCGCTCAATTCTGGTCAGAACTCGGTCACATTGCATAGACTCAGGTCTCTGTTCAGAAAACACCGCCAGATGGTGCGCAGATTTGCGCTCCCGCAAACGCCGATCAATCTGAATGGCCAAAGCCATTGAGTCATTCAGACTTGCAGGCGTGGGGAACCCCACCATAACATTCTTAATGGCTTCAGAAAGACCTTCTCTGAAATTTGCAGCCAGGGCACACTCATTCCATTGAGTAAGCACCGACCATTTCTGAAATTTTTGACAATACACCTCAGCTTCATCCTGGCCCTGAGAAAGAGCCAGCAAGGCCTTTTCTGCCTGGTTCTCAAGATTAGGTTCCTCATAAAGCAGTCCAAGCGCCAGAAAAAACGCATCCACATTCAGCAATGCAGGATCTCCTGGCACCAGAGAGAAAGCCCAATCTTGAGGGTCGCCACGTAACAAGGAGATAACAATTTTAACTTGCTGAGCGGAATCACCAGAGGAACGAGGTCTCAAAGATAGAAATAATTTACAATTATTCTTAAAATTCAGAAACCTAGATCTATCTCCAGAAAACAACTCAGGAATAGGTTATTTTAGGCTCTGACATAGGGCTATGAACAACAAAATCCTGAATGCTTTGCACCCTTGCAGCAAGATGATCCACACTAGAAGTCAGACTCTGAATATCCATGTCTGCAGCTGAACACAAAACCACCCAGAGATTAAGGGGATGAGAGAAGCTGGACAGACTGCAGCAAAGATAGAGAGGAAAAAAAAAAATTGTACTCAGGGCTTCTCTTATCCCACTTCTGCGATGCATTAAACACTTTTCGGCCTGCTGTACTGTTATGATCCTAGTGGCTGAGGATCACAAAACGGACTAGCTAAGTTTATGAACATAGACACGAGCTCTAGGGAGGTGGTAACTGGACTGACCGCAAACCTGATCCTAACCAACACACTAAAGGTAGCCGGTGAACGTGCCTAAAATCCTAGACGTCTCGACGCAGCCTGAGAAACTATCTACTCCTGGAGGGAAAGTAAGACCTCACTTGCCTCAAGAGAAATCACCCCAAAGATATAGGAAGCCCCCAACAAATAATAACGGTGAGGTAAGGGGAAAACACAAACGTAGAAATGAAAACAGATACAGCAAATGAGGCCCGCTAATACTAGATAGCAGAAGACAGATAGGGAACTGTGCGGTCAGTAAAAAACCCTATGCAAAATATCCACGCTGAGAATACAAGAACCCCCACACCAACTAACGGTGTGAGGGGAGAAACTCAGCCCCCTAGAGCTACCAGCAAGCAAGGAAATCACATATTAGCAAGCTGGACAAGAAACAAAAATAAACCAAGAAACATATGACCACTGATGGTCAAAAAATGAACCAAGCAAAACTTAGCTTCTCTTGAAGAGACTGATAACGAAGGACTGCAGGAGAGCTCCAAAATAGCACTGAAGACATTGACAGCAGGCAACAACTGAGAGTCCAGGTGAACTAAATAGGAAACAGCTAATAGATAACGAGACAGCTGATCAAGCCTCAGACCTGCAGAATGACACAAAGAGCCACCAGAGGGAGCCCAAAGACAGCACTCACACAGTACCAGTTGGGACCACAAGAGGGAGCCCAAAAACAGAGTTCACAACACTCCATACAGTATAATAAGCCCTATATATTGCTCCATACAAAATAATAAGATCCATATATTGCTCCATACAAAATAATAAGATCCATATATTGCTCCATACAGAATAATGAGCCCCATACAATGCTCCTTACAGTATAATGATCCCCATATATTGCTCCATACAGTATAATGAGCCCCATATATTGCTTCATACAAAATAATAAGATCCATATATTTCTCCACACAGTATAATGATCCCCATATATTCATTCATACAGAATAATGAGCCCCATATAATGCTCCATACAGTATAATGATCCCCATATATTGCTCCATACAGTATAATGAGCCCTATATATTGCTCCATACAAAATAATAAGATCTATATATTGCTCCATACAAAATAATAAGATCCATATATTGCTCCATACAGAATAATGAGCCCCGTATAATGCTCCATACAGTATAATGATCCCCATATAATGCTCCATACAGTATGATTATCCCCATATATTGCTCCATACAGTATAATGAGCCCCATATATTGCTTCATACAAAATAATTAGATCCATATATTTCTCCACACAGTATAATGATCCCCATATATTCATTCATACAGAATAATGAGCCCCATATAATGCTCCATACAGTATAATGATCCCCATATATTGCTCCATACTGTATAATGAGCCCTATATATTGCTCCATACAAAATAATAAGATCCATATATTGCTCCAAACAGTATAATGAGATCCATATATTGCTCCATACAAAATAATGAGATCCATATATTGCTCCATACAGAATAATGAGCCCCGTATAATGCTCCATACAGTATAATGATCCCCATATATTGCTCCATGCAGTATAATGAGCTCCATATATTGCGCCATACAAAATAATGAGCTCCATATATTGCTCCATACGAAATAATGAGATCCATATATTGCTCCATACAGTATAATTATCCCCATATATTGTTCCATACAGTGTAATGATCCCCATGTATTGCTCCATACAGTGTAATGAGCCCCATATATTGCTACATACAAAATAATAAGATCCATATATTGCTCCATACAGTAGAATGAGCCCCATATATTGCTCCATACAGTATAATTATCCCCATATATTGCACCATACAGTATAATGAGCCCCATATATTGCTTAATACAAAATAATGAGATCCATATATTTCTCCACACAGTATAATGATCCCCATATATTCATTCATATAAAATAATGAGCCCCATATAATGCTCCATACAGTATAATGATCCCCATATATTGCTCCATACAGTATAATGAGCCCTATATATCGCTCCATACAAATTAATAAGATCCATATATTGCCCCATACAAAATAATAAGATCCATATATTGCTCCATACAGTATAATGATCCCCATATATTGCTCCATACAGTATAATGAGCCCCATATATTGCTCCATACAAAATAATGAGATCCATATATTGCTTCACACAAAATAACGAGATCCTATATTGCTCCATACAGTATAATGATCCCCATATATTGCTCCATACAGTATAATGAGCCCTATATATTGCTCCATACAAAATAATAAGATCCATATATTGCTCCATACAAAATAATAAGATCCATATATTTTGCTTTACAGTATAATGAGATCCATATATTGCTCCATACAAAATAATGAGATCCATATATTGCTCCATACAGAATAATGAGCCCCGTATAATACTCCATACAGTATAATGATCCCCATATATTGCTCTATACAGTATAATGAGCTCCATATATTGCTCCATACAAAATAATGAGCTCCATATATTGCTCCATACAAAATAATGAGAGCCATATATTGCTCCATACAGTATAATTATCCCCATATGTTGCTCCATACAGTATAATGAGCCCCATAAATGGCTTCATACAAAATAATGAGATCCATATATTTCTCCACACAGTATAATGATCCCCATATAATCCTTCATACAGTATAATAATCCCCATGTATTGCTCCATACAGTATAATGAACCCCATATAATGCTCCATAAAGAATAATGAGCCAAATATATTGTTCCATACAGTATAATGAGCCCCATGTAATGCTCCATACAGTATAATGAGCCTCATATATTGCCGTATACATAATGGGACCCATATAATGTTTTGTACAGTGTATGATGGGCTCCATATAATGCTCCATAGATAATGGGACCCATGTAATACTCTATACAGTATATGATGGGCCCCATATATTGCTCCATATATAATGGGCTCCATATAATGCTCCATACATAAGGCGCCTCATATAATGCTTCACACATTAAGAGCCCCATATATTGCTCCATATACTGTATAATTGGCCCCACATAATGCTCCATACAGAATGGGCCCCATATAATGTTCCAATATATGATGGGCCCCATATAATGCTCCATACAGTATATGATGGGCCCATATAATGTTCCATACATAATGGCCCCCATATAATGTTCCATGCAGAATGGGCTCCATATAATGCTCCAGTATATGATGGTCCCCATATAATGCTCCATACATAAAAAAAAATAAAAAATGAAACCCTTACCTCTCCTTGCTGGCTGCAGGTCTGGACTCCTCAGTGTCACCATCTTCTGGCTGTCTGCACTGTGACTGTTCAGAGCAGAGGGTGACAGTAGTGACGTCATCGCTCCCTCTGACCTGAAACGTCACAGAATCAGAAGACGCAGCACCAGAGAAATGGGGAAAGGTAAGTATTGCAAATACCGGGGCCCTGAGCAAGGAGGGGGGCTCATTGACAGGCGCTGGCACTGGGCCACCATAGCGCGCCAGTGTCCCCAATGGCAAATGAGCCCCCGTCTGCTCAGGGCCCGACACTAGCCTGGGTGCGCCGGGTTCTGACGCTGGCTCTGCCTCCTCTGGATCATGCAGATGGTCATTGGTGAACTTCCAATGGGCCAGGACTTGTGCTGGCGTGAGCAGGGGGACCTTGCGTGCCCTACAGGATTTTAATCCATGATGGCGTAGTGTGTTACTAACAGTAATATTTGAGACTGTGGTCCCAGCTATCTTCAGATCATTGACCAGGTCCTCCCGTGTAGTTCTGGGCTGATTCCTGACCTTTCTCAGAGTCATCCTTGCCTCACGAGGCGAGATCTTGCATGGAGCCCCAGACCGAGGAAGATTGACAGTCATCTTGTGTTTCTTCCATTTTTTAATAATTGCGCCAACAGTTGTTGCCTTCTCATCAAGCTGCATGCCTTTTGTGCTGTAGCCCATCCCAGCCTTGTGCAGGTCTACAATTTTGTTCCTGGTGTCCTTAGATAACTCTTTGGTCTTGGCCATGGAGGAGAGGTTGGAGTGTGATTGAGTTTATGGACAGCTGTCTGGCATGCAGGTAATGAGTTCAAACAGGTGCAATTAATACAAGTAATGAGCGCAGAGTAAGGAGGCTTCTTAAAGAGAAACTAACAGATCTATGAGTGCTAGAATTCTTGATGTTTGGTCGGTGATCAAATACTTATTTCATGCAATAAAATGCTATTACAGACCTCTCTATTATTTGTAGGTGGGAAAACTTGCAAAATCAGCAGTGTATGAAATAGTTATTGTCCACACTGTATATAGTGCTAGCAGAATGCTGATGTTTAAAAAGTGTGAATGGCAAGTAACAAAGCATGAGAATTGGGACAGTTCCTGGACATATAACATTGGTATGTGCACCAAGAGCAGTTTTATCTTGTGTGGGATAAGGGCAGCAAGATCATGCTTTTTAGAATTTTTTGTCTTAAGGGATAACTTCCTGTGTTGAATTTTAATTACTGTCATCATATTTTGGTCCAGCATGTATAATATAGAGTGACTTAATGTACAGACTGCCCATAATTTTTTAAAAGGTCTGCTCTTTCCAGAATCAGTGCCGCTCTATGGGCCACTTTTGGTACTGCAGCTGTACCTATTGCCCCAATCTGAATCACCTCTTTACATTTCCTAATATTGTATCACTATGATGATCTTGTCTGTACACAGGAAATTATGGATAGCACATGTACACTGGATAATAACAGACTTTAATAAAATAATTAACGAACATGCAAAAACAGAACAGAGTAACGAAATAATGAGGGGTATGGGCTTAAGACATGGGGTGTCAGTGTCATTACTTGCAAGTGCATTGTTTTGGGTCATTCGCTGGTTTTGTTTAGCCCTCAAATAGTAGTTCCCAGGCTTCTTCCAATGCAGATGAAAAATTGTAATTATTAATGAGTCTATTGATAAGATGCATGGCATGAGCAACCGGCCAAGACCTCCGTAGGGTGTCTGACACTGCGCTCCAGTGGTTGAGGATGCCATATACAAGGGTCAGTGTCAATGTGATGTAAATGGCAGGTGTATTGAGGGGGATGACACTTATGGAGACTGCACATAGACATGTCAGAAGGACGATCACAATGACAGTTAAGCAGATCATCATGACTTTGCCAAAGAGTATTTGGCTGATGTTAGTCAAAAGGGTTGGCAGAAGGTTCTTGACTTGGCTGCTGGCGTCTTTCCCCAATGCCGAACTATTCTGCTTCTGCTCGGTCTCAATTTTAGAAAGGCGACTTTGGAATAGTCCCATCTCATCCTGTAATAAGAGAGATATGTAAAAATATCATATAGCCAAACTTCTCAGTCTGTGCTCCTTACGTGTACTCCAGGGCTACAGGCCTCGTTTATGGGGCCGATCAGTCTGTGATTACAGCATTGAGCATGCTTTCACCAGCTGCAGTATCAGAACGTACACATCTGGAGCACAGATGCTGGATACGTTTTACAGATGTGCTGTATATAGAGAATAGGAGCGGTGCACTGACCCAGATGTCTCTGCTATGCTCAGTGCACTGGTAGGCTATCTTTTCCTCCATGAAGAAAATCACCTCCTTCATATTTTCCATCTCCGCGTTCTGTTGCTCCTGTAGGTCGTTCATATTTACCAGTAGCTGGTTGTACCTTATTGAATGAGCAGGGAACAAATCTCAGCAAACTATGTCAAATATCACAGCCGTGGGGGGTGAAGGGGGTCATGCTAACAGCCCCCTGCTGCCCCCTATCATAGTTCCATAGTTATATAGGTTGAAAAAGACCTTGGTCCATCAAGTTCAACCTTCCTGCACCAATTGTACATTTTGTCACTAAATTAACTATAACCCTCAATGTGTATTGAAGAAATCATCCAGCCCTTGTATAAAAGCTGTAATAATGTCGGCCATTACTACCTCTTGTGGTCTTTATTCCACAGTCTGACTGCTCAAACTGTAAAGAACCCTTTCCTATTTAGCTGCCGGAAATCCCTATGGTTTTTCAAAGGAATAAGTCCTGTGTCGTCCTTTGTACTGACTATATTTATACATGTAAATGAGATCTCTGAGGCATCTGTTTTCTGAGCTAAAGAAGCCCATCTTTTCCAACCTCTCACCATATGACGGGCCTACATTCCTTGTAATATTCTAGTTGCCTGTCTTTGAACTGACTCGATCTTATGAATATCCTTTTTAAAATGTGGAGCCTAAAACTAATTCCCATATTCTAGATGTGGCCTCACCAGTGATTTATAAAGGGGTAAACATTTGTTGGGATTGCAGGATTTTATCTTTCTTTTTATACATCCCAAAATCTTGTTTGCTTTTGCAGCTGCTTCTTGACATTGAGTGCTGCTGCTCAGATTACTTGTAACCAGAATACCCGTCCTTCTCCTGTTCTGTAGTCCCGAGGATTCTGCCATCTAATATATATGCAGCATTAGGATTACTCCGTCCTAGGTGCATTACTCTAAATTTATCTACATTTAATCTCATTTGCCGAGTGTTTGCCCATCAGACATCTTATCTAGATCGTTTTGCCATATTGTAAAGTTGAAGTCAGATTTTAATATCCTACATAGTTTGGTGTTGTCAGCAAAGACTGACACTTTACTCTCAATCCCATCCACTAGGTCATTAATAAAGAGGTTTGTTATGACCTGGTGGGTACGGAGCGGTACTGAGATGACCTGGTGGGCAAAACCAATCATGGACTCGCTAAGGAGCAGCACTGAAATGACCTGGTGGGTAAAACAAAAATAGGACTAGCTCTGAGGAGGTGGTAACTTTATTGACCGCAATCCCTACTCCTAACACCAACACTAGAAATAGCCGTGGAGCGTTCCTATCTCTGCCTAGATGCCTCTGCACAGCCTAAGAACTAGCTACCCCTGAAGATGGAAACGGAAAGCTATCTCGCCTCAGAGAAACCCCCAAAGGAAGATAGCCCCCCACAAATATTGACGGTGAGTGAAGAGGGAAAATGACAAACTCAGAAATGAAACTAGATTTTTTAGCAAAGGAGGCCAATACTATCTAAATAGACAGAGATAGGAAAGGCTACTGTGCGGTCAGTATAAAAACTAAAAGTCCACGCAGAGTTTACAAAAATAACCACCACACCGACTCACGGTGTGGAGGGGCAAATCTGCGACCCCCAGAGCTTCCAACTAGCTGGAATATTTCATAATGACAAGCTGGACAAAAGAGACATAAATTGAACTGAACAGAAGGTCATAAGCAGGGAAACACCCAAAAAGTAGCAGACTTATCTTAAGCTGAAAATGGACTGGCCAACAGAGAACTTCCAGGAAAGGACAGAATCCACAGGAAATACATTGACAGCTGGCATCCACTAAAGCCAAGAGCCCAGTTAAATAACAAGGCCAGGAAACCGATTAGTGAACGCAGCTGCTAAGTTCCACTTGAAACCACCAGAGGGAGCCCAAGAGCAGAACTCCCAAAAATACCATTTGCAACCACAGGATGGAGCCCAAGAACAGAATTCACAACAGAGGTTAAAGAGAATCGGTCCTAGTACAGATCCCTGTTGTCCCCACTGCTTCCTATATCCCATTTAGAGAGCATACAATTTACAATGACTCTTTGTTTCCTTTCAGTTAGCCAGTTCCTTACCCATCTGCTTATAGTTTTCCCCAGTCCTTGCTTCTGTAGCTTCAGTTTAAGGCTGTTATGTGGTACAGTAGCAAATGCCTTTGCAAAGTCCAGATAAATCAAATCAGCCGCATTACCGACATCCAGATTTGCACTTACCTCCTCATAGAAACCCAACATCAGACATGACTTATCCTTCATGAATCCATGCTGGTTGTCATTTATTATATTATTCTCTGCAATGTATCTCCACAGGTCATCTCTTATAATACTTTGCACACTACTGATGTCAGACTTACCTGAAGGTAGTTGTCTGAATTCACCTTCTTACCTTTCTTAAATATCGGTACCACATCAGCCATCCTCCAATCCTGTGGCACCACCCCTGTTACATGAGAGTCTAAGAATATGAGATATAGTGGTCTGTCAATTACTGCGCTCAACTCCCTCAACATCCGTGGGGTGAATGCCATCTGGGCCGGGTGATTTGTCAATGTTTAATTTGCTTAGATGCATGTGTACTTCTTGTGTTAAACTAGTTATATTAGATGCTGAACTTTGATTTTTGTTGAGTGATCTTTGGAACAGTCATTGCATTGGTGAACACGGATGAGAAGTGCCTGTTTAATATCTCAGCCTTTTCTTTGTCCTCTATAATATCTTATTATTATTGTCTTTTAAGGGGTCTATGCAATCTGTTTTTTTTTTCTTTTTGGTATTGATGTATTTATTACATTTCTGGGGATTTATGGTAATGTCACTGGCGATTGTTTTTTTTTCTGTAGATAACTTTGCAGCTTGATTTCTTTTTTACATTTCTTAATGAGATCTTTATTCTCCTCAACTGCTATTTCTGTATTCTCGGTCTTGAAGGATTTTGAATGCCCTTTGTTTATTAAACTTTGTGGTGTCTTATTTATCCATAATGGTTTCTTTTTATTCCTGGACTTTTCATTACCAGAGGGTATAAATTTATACAGGACTCTAGTAGTATTTCCTTCAACACTCCCCATTAATGGTTGGTATTTCCAGTTACCATGACATGGTCCCAGTCTACACAATTAAGCTCTTTCCTTAATTTTTTTAAATCATCTTTCCTAAAGTTACAGGTGTTTGCATTTCCCCTTTTGTGGGTTTGTTTGTTTGAAAATTACATTGAAACTTACCATATTATGGTCACTGCTTCCCAAATGCTCCTGAACCTGTAGATCTGAAATTGTATCTGGTCTATTTGTGTCACAAGTGTGGCACGCCAACCTGGCCCCTTCTCCTCTGCTCATCGGGCCCCAGTGGCAGGCTTCTGCCGGTGCAGAAACTGAACCTGCGTCCAATGTCATTGTCATTCACTGGCGAGTCCACGCTTGAAATGCCTGGGGTGGACGTCGGTGCTGGACCGTGGCCAGGTAAGGAGAAAGTGTTTTTGTTTTTTCATTTTTATTTTTATTGAAAGCGGCAAGCATGGGGTAGAATGGAGACACGGGGCAGGATGGGAGACACAGGAGCAGGATGTAAACACTTGAGGCAGAATAGAGACATGGGACAGAATGGAGACGGGGCAGGATGGAGACAGGGGGCAGGATGGAGACATGGGGGCAGGATGGGAGATACGGGGCAGGATGGAGACACGGGGCAAGATGGGGACACAGGGGCAAAATGGAGATATGGGGCAGGATGGAGATAGAGGCAGGATGGAAACATGGTGCAGAATGGAGACACGGGACAGGATGGAGAAACGGGACAGGATGGAGACAAATGAGGCAGGAATATGGGGCAGGATGGACACAGATGGGGCAGGAATATGGGGCAGGGTGGAGACAGATGGGGCAGGAACATGGGGCAGGATGGAGACAGATGGGGCAGGAATATGGGGCAGGATGGAGACAGATGGGGCAGGGTCATAGGGCAGGATGGAGACACATGAGGCAGGGTCATGGGGCAGGATGGAGACAAATGGGGCAGGGTCATGAGTCAGGACAGAGACAGATGGGGAAGGGTCATAGAGCAGGATGGAGACAAATGGGGCAGGGTCATGGGGCAGGATGGAGACAGATGGGGCAGGGTCATGGTGCAGGATGGAGATACATGGTGCAGTATCATGGGGCAGAATGGATACGATGGAGACAGATGGGCAGGATCATGGGACAGATGGGGAAGGATGGGGAGATCATATGGGGGTAGAATGGATACTCATGAGGGCATCATGAGAGAGCATATGGCTGGAGCGAGGAATGAGATACACAGGGCCAGGATGGGGGATATTATTAACATAGGGCTAAGTAAGGGATATTATTACTGCAGTGATGTATTTATTTTATTTTTTGAGGATGGGGGGCGGCAGTCCTGCTACTGTGCAGAGCGACACTATGTCGCCTTTTTTTCTTTATCTGTGTAGTGTAGAAGTTGGGAAAAAATTAAGTAATATGTTATGCAAGAGGAGCTCTAGATAACTGTTATTTCCTGCAGAGACGAGCCCTGGCTGGAAGAAATGATGGCGGTCTGTGCTTGATAAGATGAAAAGTGAAGCTGGAGGACTTCACCTAGAGACAGAGGCGTAGCTAGGGTTTTGGTTCTGGGGGCGAAACGTCTGAGTGGGTCCCTAACCAGGTAATCTTGATTACAATTCAGTGACGCAGCCTAATAGTGGATGTAGGAGATGACTGTTACTGAAGATAATCTAATATATAAAGCTAAATGTGTGTATGTATGTATGTATGTATGTGTGTATGTCCGGGATTGGCATCTGCACCGTCGCAGCTACAGCCACAAAATTTTGCACAGTCACACGTCTGGACCCCGAGAGCGTCATAGGCTATGTTGTGAGGTGAAATTTTAACCCCGCGCGTTCCAATTCACCAAACAATTTTGCCCCTATCTACATAATGGGGAAAAAGTGAAGGGAAAAGTGTTGGAGGAAAATTGACAGCTGCCAGATGTGAACAATGGGGACTTAAAGAATGAGAGCGATGGCGCCAAAGAGTATATACCGTACAGTTGCTAAGGTGGGGCCCCGACATGGGATACTCACCACACACGGG
This sequence comes from Ranitomeya variabilis, assembly GCF_051348905.1. NCBI lineage: Eukaryota > Metazoa > Chordata > Amphibia > Anura > Dendrobatidae > Ranitomeya > Ranitomeya variabilis. The sequence continues at coordinate 220,717,593 of NC_135233.1, read as the reverse complement.
GATATGAACACACACACAAAATGCTCCACACACTACCACGTGCTTGAACACATATACCACCCTCAGCACACATTTCACCACACACACACCAACCTCGCCACATAAAAGTCGAAACACAAAAGTCACCACTCAAAACTCGCCACGCGCAAAACTCGCTACATGCAAAACTCGCCATATGCAAAACTAGGCTCACGCAAAACTCGCCACACGTGCAAAACTCACCTCATGGAAAACTCACCTCATGCAAAACTTGCACACACAGAAAAATTGCCACATGTACAAAAGTTGCACCACATGCAAAAGTTGCCTCACACAAAACTCGCACATACTCAAAACGCGCCACACATAAAACTCGCCACGCGCAAAACTCGCCATGCACAAATCTTGCTGCACACAACTTGCTACACTAACCTGTCATATGCAACTCGACACACAAAAAGTTGCTACACGCATGTCACCACACAAAACTCATCTCACAAAAGTCGCTACACGCATGTCGCCACATGCAACTCAACACACACACAACTTGACACATGAAACTCGCCCTAAAACACACACAAGTCTGGTATTATCCTTCAAAAATAAAAATCTGATTAATAAGCAGACAAACTACAAGAGCAACAATTGTACCATATAGGAAATACGACAGCTGTTAGTCACATGACCAGTCTATTATGTGTATGTGTGAGCTAATATATACTGCCAGGGGGGAGGGCTTCCTGTTGGCTGGGGATTTATCAGGCTGCCAATAGCAACCAATCACAGCTCAGCTTCTATTTTGCTACAGTTAATTAATCTGAGCTCTGATTGGTTAATATAGGCAACAAAGACATTCTCAGTATAACAAAGCTAATATATGTTAATAAATGCTTCTATTAGCTTAGTTTTTGCCTTTTAATAATTACATTTCTATCTATTTGTTTTGTGGTTTTTGTGTGCAGAATAAATTTTTGTTAACACATTCTATTTTGCTAACAGCAGTCATTAACCCGGGCGAAGCCGGGTAGTACAGCTAGTCTCTATATAAAGACCAACATGGATATTGCCGCCATTTGCTCAGTGGTAGATACTAGACCTACAGAACATATAAGAGATCACAGCACAGTTACAGATAGTGACTTACTGCTGACGTTCTTTCTGATGGAATCGTTAATTTTTCCCATCTTTTCCATCTGGCACAGACCAACATGACAACTTCTTCCAGCCACGACTCGGCTGCAGAGAATACAACAAAGACACGTTTCACTTCTCATATTCCAGCCCCATCACCATCTATTCCCAAACTGCACAAACGCCTTATCCTGCTGATACCCCAATACTGAGCTGCTGTTGCCGTATGTGACCCTACTACTGCACCTGCTATGTAGTTCTCTGTGCCCTCTAAATTCTAAAGCAACTGTCATGTCGGACACTGTCCAGACCAGGTCATCTGACAGACAGCGGTAATTCCGCGTTTGACCACTGTTTGCTCATTGGCGTCGGCTAGTTTTCGTCTGGCTGCTCCGGGGTTAATTTATCTGATCCTCGGATTGGAAGCTGGGCCATGCCCATATCCTTTAAATGGTTCTCCTGATCTTTGGGCGTCGCCGATTATAGCTTCTGTCTTATCCGTAGTTATCTCGGTCTGGAGTGGAGAGCTGGTTGTTGGAGAATCTTTGCTGGTGGTGTATTTTCCTTTGTCTTATTTACTCCTTCCTATATTTGTATTTATTTTGCCCTGCACCTTTATTGTGTATTCCTGATTGACTGCGGCGTGGTGTATATTTTCCTTTATCCTTGTTTGTTATAACTGTGGGTATTGGTCTATTGCATTCACTGGGTGGTGGGCAGTGGTGCTCAGTCTAGGGCTGAATCAGGAGTCAGGGTGAGGGTGGAGGCCTGAACATGCACACCTTCAGTGTAAACTTCAGGTAGCGGGTCAGACAGGGTTTCCCTAGTCTGAGGGAAATTGCAGGGGCCCGGGTTATTAGCTCTCGCCCTCCTTATATCCCCGTGACATTATAATCGGCCTAACAAAAAAACAAAAAAAAGGGGTTCCTTTTTTTTTTCCTTTTCTCTGTATTTTGTCATGGATCCCATGACTTCTATAACCCGCCAGTTGGAGGCGCTGTCCCTACAGGTCACTGAGTTGAAGGGAGCAGTGCAGCAACAGGGACTAGCAGTATCTAATATACAGGCTGGAGCGACAGGAGGAGTTAATGAGCCCAAGTTTCCTTTGCCTGAAAAATTTGCTGGGGAACGAAGTAAATTTGTTTCTTTTCGTGAAGCTTGCAAACTGTATTTCCGTATGCGCCCGATCTCCTCTGGTAATGAGGCTCAACGTGTGGGCCTGGTGTTGTCATTATTGAGCGGGGATCCCCAAGCATGGGCATCTTCGTTGCCGTCTGATTCTGTTGCATTTAACTCAGTGGAGAGTTTCTTTTCTGGTCTAGGACACATTTACGACGATCCAGACAGAATGGCTCTAGCAGAATCTAAGTTACGCACTATTTGCCAGGGGGTGCGTGTTGCAGAGGATTACTGTTCTGAATTTCGCCGCTGGGGAGTTGACACTCAGTGGAATGAGCCAGCATTGCGGAGTCACTTTATTCATGGAGTTTCTAATAGGGTTAAAAAAGCCCTCCTGATGTACGAGACTCCTGCTTCACTAGATTCCGCTATGAGTCTTGTTGTCCGCATTGATCGCCGTTTGCGTCAGGGGAATCATGAGACGCCGCCTGTGGGTGAAGGTTTAGGTTCACGTGAGGTTGCTGCAGGTGAGCCCACGGAATCTATGCAAATCGCAGGGGTGTCACATGTTAAGAATCGTACCCCTGTACTCAGGAAGCAGGGAGCCTGTTTTCTCTGCGGTAAAAATGGTAATTTTATTAATATCTGTCCTCTGCTGTTAAAGAAAAATGCAACGGTGGAAAACTTCTGAGCTCAGAGGGTGTGGAGGAGTCCAATCTGAGCTTATGTATATCCTCCATGATGATTTCTCAGTGCATGCTCCCTGCCAAAGTTGTTGTCGCTGGCAGAGAGATACCAATCACTATTTTTGTGGATAGTGGTTCCGCCACAAATCTCATTGATGAGGAGTTTGCGCGCACTGCTGGTTTTAAGATTGAAAAACTGCCTCATCCTATCCGTGTGGTCACCATCAATTCTGCTCCTCTTCCACAGGGGGAGATTACTGAGTTCGTGGCTGAGGTTAAACTCCACATTGGGGTTCTTCATTTCGAGCAGGTCACATGTAAGGTGCTCAAGAGTCTTCCGGCACAATTGGTTCTTGGTTTTCCATGGTTGTCTACACACAACCCGATGATTGACTGGAAAACTCAGGACATAATCCAGTGGAGTGATTTCTGTCAGGAGAATTGCCTGGCCACATGTGTGTCCGCTGTGACTTCAAGCGTTCCTGAGTCACTTCAGGATTATGCGGATGTGTTCTCTGAGAAGGTGTGACGGGGTGTACGGCAGAGCAAGAAGGGACAACAGGCCAAGGGATGATTCCACAGATTTATTATCCAGAACGCTGGAACAACACATGCAGGTAGATCTACAGAGTCCACAATTAGTCCACCGGAACCGGTTCGGGGGCACTTCCCGATAATCCTTGTGCCAGCTAACAAAACAATAGTCCACACGAGTCCAAGGGATCCCAAAACAATCCCACGAACGACGAGATATGTCCTCAGCTCAAGTCTCGCCCCGTTCGCTTCCGCAGTCACAGATGGACATGGGGTCTTGCCTCAGCTAAGAATCCCCACTCCTCCTTCAAGGATCAACTCACATCTGATCTCAAAAATAAGAATGGCTTGTCTGAGCTCCTGGGATCCGCCCATGAAGGGGGTAGGGGTCACACCTTCTATTCAATGGTTGGGTTCACCAGAAGATTCTATTCTGGTCGGCTCCGCTTAGTCTACGTAGTATGTACATTTGACTAGCCACCTGCTGTGAGGAAGAATGGCTATTCCTTCACTAGTTGACAAAGCTTAATTACATTAAAGCTTAGGGCTGCAAGTATTGGGGGAAGGAGACATTGTTACAGGTGACTCCCAGCACAAGAAAATACATAAATTACTGCTAATAGAAACCAGAGAACAGTTACATACATCGAATGGCATATTATTCAAATACAGGACAGGGTAAAAGTACATATCATGACAGAAGGGTTGTTCAGAGTTGCCGCCACACCGCTCATATGACTGTTCTATCAGGTTTAAACCAGGGGCCAAGTTGCCTAAAGCAAGGATGTTCAACATCTCCGGTCCGGAGAGACAAGCGCTCAAGGATTACATTTCTGAAAGTTTGAGCAAAGGGCACATCAGGCCGTCGTCCTCGCCGGTGGCAGCAGGGTTCTTCTTCGTGAAGAAGAAGGATGGCGGATTATGCCCGTGTTTGGATTTCAGGGAGTTGAACCAGATTACGGTTCGTGATCCATACCCTATGCCACTGATACCTGACTTGTTCAACCAGGTGGCAGGTGCTAAGTGGTTTACCAAGCTTGACCTCAGGGGGGCGTACAACCTCATAAGAGTCCGTCAAGGTGATGAGTGGAAGACGGCTTTTAATACCCCTGAGGGTCATTTTGAAAATTTGGTGATGCCTTTTGGGTTAACTAACGCACCTTCCAAGTGTTCCAACATTTCATCAATGATGTGTTCTCGCATGTTTTGGGGAAATTCGTTATCGTGTACCTAGATGACATCCTCATATATTCTTGCGACCGTGATGCTCATTTAGATCATGTCAGGCAGGTGTTACAGCTTCTCAGAGAGAATAAGCTGTATGCTAAACTTGAGAAATGTGTATTTTTTGCTCAAGAGTTGCCATTCTTGGGTTATATTGTGTCTGCTTCTGGTTTTAAAATGGACGCCGCTAAGGTGCAAGCGGTGCTGCATTGGGAACGTCCTGATAACCTGAAAGCACTTCAGCGGTTCCTTGGGTTTTCTAACTACTATAGGAAATTTATCAAGGATTTTTCTATCATTGCTAAACCGCTAACTGACATGACTAAAAAGGGTACCAATTTCTCCGTTTGGCCTGAGGCTGCTGTTCGCGCATTTGAATTTCTCAAGAACAGTTTTGTTTCAGCCCCCATTCTTGTGCAGCCAGACGTATCTAAACCCTTTGTCGTGGAAGTCGATGCGTCTGAGGTTGGTGTGGGGGTGGTATATCTCAAGGCTCATCCTTGAGTGGTTTGCGTCCGTGCGCCTATTTCTCCAAAAAACTGTTGTCCGCTAAACGTAACTATGATATCGGCAACAGGGAGTTGTTGGCTATTAAGTTGGCCTTTGAGGAATGGCGACACTTCTTGGAGGGGTCGGTACATCAGGTCACTGTTATTACCGACCATAAGAATCTGCTGTATTTGGAGTCTGCCAAGCGTCTGTCTCCCAGGCAGGCTCGCTGGGCATTGTTTTTCACTCGGTTCAACTTTGTTGTCACTTACAGACCAGGGTCTAAAAACACTAAGGCGGATGCTCTGTCCAGGTGTTTTCCGGGGGGAGAACCTCGGGAAGATCCAGTACCCATCCTCCAAAAGGGTGTTGTGGTTTCAGCTCTCACTACCGAGGTTGAGGCTGAGATTGCCGAGGATCAGGAGGAGGTACCATCTGAGCTTCCCATCAACAAATCTTTTGTACCGCTTCATCTCCGCCTAAAGGTGTTGGCGGAGCATCATGATACTGTCCTGGGTGGCCACCCAGGGGTTAGAGGTACTTTGGAGTTGGTGTCACGTCGGTTTTGGTGGCCCAAAATCCGACAGGACGTGGTCTCATATGTGTCAGTTTGCATCACGTGCGCTAGGGCGAAGACGCCCCGCTCCCGTCCTGTTGGCACACTACTTCCTCTGGAGGTACCTAGTAAGCCATGGACAGAAATCTCCATGGATTTCATCACTGATTTGCCTCCCTCAGCTGGGAACACGGTCATTTTGGTGATTGTGGATCGGTTTTCAAAAATGTCGCACTTTGTGTCTTTGCCTTCTTTACCTAACGCTAAGACTCTTGCTCAGATGTTTGTGCAGGAGGTGGTCAGGCTTCATGGAGTTCCGTCTGACATTGTGTCAGATAGGGGCACTCAGTTTGTAGCAAAATTTTGGAAAGCATTTTGCTCACGGCTGGGGATCAAGTTGTCTCATTCGTCTGCGTTTCATCCCCAGTCAAATGGTCAGACCGAGCGTATGAACCAAAATTTGGAGGAGTACTTGCGCTGCTTTGTCTCTGATAACCAGGAGGAGTGGTCTACCTTTCTTCCTTTGGCTGAGTTTGCCATCAATAATCACCACCAGGAGTCGTCTTGGGAGTCTCCGTTTTTTTGTGTTTACGGGCTACATCCTCAGTTTTGTACGTTGAGTCAGAGAGGCTCTTCCGGCGTTCCGGAGGAAGACCAGTTAGGAACACAATTATCATCAGTCTGGAGGAGAGTTAAACAGTGCCTGTTGAGTGTGGGTGCTAGGTACAAACGTGTGGCTGACAGTAGGCGTGTGCCAGGTCCGGACCTGAGTGTGGATGACTGGGTGTGGTTATCCACAAAAAACATAAGACTCAAGATACCATCCCTTAAATTGGGTCCACGGTTTATTGGTCCATTTAGGGTCACCGCCGTCATTAACCCAGTAGCGTACCGACTGGAGCTCCCTACGGTGTATAAAATACACAACGTGTTCCACAGGTCTCTTCTTAAGAAGGTGGTGGGTTCTGTGGACGCGGTGCCTATGCCACCTCCAGCGTTGGTGGATGGTAACCTAGAATTTGAAGTCTCCAGGGTGGTTGACTCTCGGGTGGTGTGCCGCACTTTACAATATTTGGTACACTGGCGTGGTTATGGGCCTGAGGAGAGGTCCTGGGTACCAGCCTCGGACATTCATGCGGATCGGCTGGTCAGGTGTTTTCATCGTCGCCATCTGGACAAGCCGGGTCCTATAAGCCGTGAGGGCCCTGGGGTCCCTCGTAGAAGGCGGGGTACTGTCATGTCGGACACTGTCCAGAGCAGGTCGTCTGACAGACAGCGGTAATTCCGTGTTTGACCACTGTTTGCTCATTGGCGTCGGCTAGTTTTCGTCTGGCTGCTCCGGGCGTTGCCGATTATAGCTTCTGTCTTATCCGTAGTTATCTCGGTCCGGAGTGGAGAGCTGGTTGTTGGAGAATCGTTGCTGGTGGTGTATTTTCCTTTGTCTTATTTACTCCTTCCTATATTTGTATTTATTTTGCCCTACACCTTTATTGTGTATTCCTGATTGACTGCGGCGTGGTGTATATTTTCCTTTATCCTTGTTTGTTATAACTGTGGGTATTGGTCTATTGCATTCACTGGGTGGTGGGCGGTGTTGCTTAGTCTAGGGCTGAATCAGGAGTCAGGGTGAGAGTGGAGGCCTGAACATGCACACCTTCAGTGTAAACTTCAGGTAGAGGGTCAGACAGGGTTTCCCTAGTCTGAGGGAAATTGCAGGGGCCCAGGTTATTAGCTCTCACCCTCCTTATATCCCCGTGACAGTAACCCTCTATAATATAGTAATGCCGGGTACAAGTGGCCTAGAAAACAGTGCCCATATTTTGCCCCCTAGAAAGTATTAATGACCTGTGTGCCCCTTTGATAGTCATGGTAACCTGAGTTCCCCTATAACAATAAGTACCCACATTACATTTAATAGTCCCCCCTGTACAGCTCCCCTATACACAGCATGATGCTCTCTTATACACAGTATAATGCCCCCTCACTGTATAGTACCATCCACACAGTATACTGACCCCTTAGTGTCCCCTGTTTGATGGCTCCAACACTGTACGATGGCCCCTTCACTGTAATCCCCACACTGTATGATGGCCCCCAAGATAGCCTCCATATAGTATAATTCACCAGATAGTCCTAAATATAGTATAATGCCTACTCAATATTGTATAATGCACCCCCATAGGCAGACTCTATAGCACAAGACAGCACCCCATAGGCAGACCCTGTAGTATAAGACAGCACCCCCATAGGCAGATCCTGTAGTATAAGGCAGCACCCCATAGGCAGACCCTGTAGTTTAAGACAGCACTCCCATAGGTAGACCCTGTAGTATAAGACAGCACCCTATATGCAGACCCTGTAGTATAAGGCAGTATTCTCATAGGCAGACCCTGTAGTATAAGGAAGCCCCTCATAGGCAGACCCTGTACTATAAGGCACCACCCCCAATAGGCAGACCCTGTAGTATAAGGCAGCACCCCACAGGCAGACCTTGTGCTATAAGGCAGCACCCCCATAGGCAGACCCTGTAGTGTAAGGCAGCACCCCATAGGCAGATTCTGTAGTATAAGACAGCTCCTCATAGGCAGTCCCTGTAGTATAATCCAGCACCCCCATAGGCAGACCCTGTACTATAAGGCCTCACCCCCATAGGCAGACCCTGTAGTATAAGGCATCACCTCCATAAGCAGACCGTGTACTATAAGGCAGCACCCCCATAGGCAGACCCTGTAATATAAGGCAGCACCCCAAAGGCAGACTCTGTAGTATAAGACAGCACCTCATAGACAGACCGCATAGTATAAGGCAGCACCCCCATAGGCAGACCCTGTAGTATAAGGCAGCACTTCCATAGGCAGACCTTGTAGCATAAGGCAGCAGACCCTGTAGTATAAGACAGCACCCCATAGGCAGACTGCAGTATAAGGCAGCACCCCCATAGGCAGAGGCAGTAGTATAAAACAGCACCCCCATAGGCAGACCCTGTACTATAAGGCAGCACCCCATAGGCAGACCCTGTAGTATAATCCAGCACCCCCATAGGCAGACCCTGTAGTATAAGGCAGCACCCCCATAGGCAGACCCTGTAGTATAAGGTAGCACCCCATAGGCAGACTCTGTAGAATAAGACAGCACCTCATAGGCAGACCATGTAGCATAAGGCAGCAGACCCTATAATATAAGGCAGCACCCCCATAGGCAGACACTGTAGTATAAAGCAGCACCCCCCATAGGCAGACCCTGTAATATAAGGCAGCAGACCCTGTAGTATAAGGTAGCACCCCCATGGGCAGACCCTGTAGTGTAAGGCAGCACACCCATAGGCAGACCCTGTAGTATAAGGCAGCACCCCACAGGCAGACTCTGTAGTCTAAGACAGCACCTCATAGGCAGACCATGTAGTATAAGGCAGCAGACCCTATAGTATAAGGCAGCACCCCCATAGGCAGACACTGTAGTATAAGGCAGCACCCCCCATAGGCAGACCCTGTAATATAAGGCAGCAGACCCTGTAGTATAAGGTAGTACCCCCATGGGCAGACCTTGTAGTATAAGGCAGCAGTGTCATGATCTCTGCAGGCAGAGATCATAGCAAGCCTATAGAGGGACAAGCTCTCGGAAGATGGAACTATACTGACCATGAACTAAGCCTGCCGCGCAACTAGAAATAGCCAGGTAGCATTTCCTATTTATCGCTAGATGCCCAGCTCTGGCCTAAGACCTAAATAGCTAGCAGAGGGAAATATAAGACCTGGCTCACCTCTAGAGAAATATTCCAAAGAAGACAGTAGCCCCCCACATATAATGACGGTGAGTTCAGATGAAACAACAAACGCAGCAGGAAAATAGTCTTAGCAAATTTGAGGTCCGCTTACTAGATAGCAGAAGACAGATAGTATACTTTCATGGTCAGCAGAAAAACACTAACAAAACACCATCCAGAGATTACCTTAAACTCTGGCATTAACTCATAACGCCAGAGTAGCAATCCCTGATCAACGAGAGCTTTCCAGACACAGTAACAAAACTTCAGCTGTGAACTGGAACAAATAGGCAAAACAAAACATGGACAAAAGTCCAACTTATCTAGTAGTAGTCTAGAAGCAGGAACAAGCACTGAGAGGCATCAGATAACATTGTTGACCGGCAAGAAACCACCAGAGAAATGAGCTTAAATAGCGACACCCACTACTGATGGAACCAGGTGAAACAGGAAAGAGGATGACAAGTCCAATTCCACAAGCGGCCACCGGGGGAGCCCAGAATCCAAATTCACAACAGTACCCCCCCCTCAAGGAGGGGGCACCGAACCCTCACCAGATCCACCAGGGCGACCAGGATGAGCCCTATGGAAGGCACGAACAAGATCAGAAGCATGAACATCAGATGCATTGACCCAAGAATTATCCTCCTGGCCGTAACCCTTCCAGTTGACCAGATACTGGAGTCTCCGTCTGGAAACACGAGAGTCCAAAATTTTCTCCACAACGTACTCCAACTCACCCTCAACCAACACCGGAGCAGGAGGCTCAACTGAAGGTACCACAGGTACCTCATACCTGCGCAATAACGACCGATGAAAAACGTTATGAATGGAAAAGGACGCAGGGAGGTCCAAACGGAAAGAAACAGGATTAAGAATCTCCAATATTCTATAAGGGCCGATGAACCGAGGTTTAAACTTAGGAGAAGAGACCCTCATAGGGACAAAACGAGAAGACAACCACACCAAATCTCCAACACAAAGCCGAGAACCAACACGACGATGACGGTTGGCAAAACGCTGAGTCTTCTCCTGGGACAACTTCAAATTGTCCATAACCTGCCCCCAGATGTGATGCAATCTCTCCACCACCGCATCCACTCCAGGACAATCCGAGGATTCCACCTGACCGGAGGAAAATCGAGGGTGAAACCCCGAATTACAGAAAAACGGGGACACCAAGGTGGAAGAGCTGGCCCGATTATTGAGGGCGAACTCTGCCAATGGCAAAAAAGCAACCCAATCATCCTGGTCAGCAGAGACAAAACACCTCAGATATGTCTCCAGGGTCTGATTAGTCCGCTCGGTCTGGCCATTAGTCTGAGGGTGAAAAGCAGATGAAAAAGACAAATCTATGCCCATCCTAGCACAGAATGCCCGCCAAAATCTAGACACAAATTGGGTACCTCTGTCAGAAACAATATTCTCAGGAATACCGTGCAATCGGACAACATTCTGAAAAAACAGAGGAACCAACTCAGAAGAAGAAGGCAACTTGGGCAGAGGAACCAAATGGACCATTTTAGAGAAACGGTCACAGACCACCCAGATGACAGACATCTTCTGGGAAACAGGCAGATCTGAAACAAAATCCATCGAGATGTGTGTCCAAGGCCTCTTAGGAATAGGCAAGGGCAACAGCAGTCCGCTAGCCCGAGAACTACAAGACTTGGCCCGAGCACAAACGTCACATGACTGCACAAAGACTCGCACATCTCGTGACAGGGAAGGCCACCAGAAGGATCTTGCCACCAAATCCCTGGTACCAAAAATTCCGGGATGACCTGCCAATGCAGAAGAATGTACCTCAGAGATGACTCTGCTGGTCCAATCATCCGGAACAAACAGTCTATCAGGCGGACAACGATCCGGTCTATCCGCCTGAAACTCTTGCAAGGACCGCCGCAGATCAGGAGAAACGGCCGACAAAATTACTCCCTCCCTAAGGATACCTGTGGGTTCAGAATTACCAGGAGAGTCCGGGTCAAAACTCCTAGAAAGGGCATCTGCCTTAACATTCTTAGAACCCGGTAGGTATGACACCACAAAATTAAAGCGAGAAAAAAATAAAGACCAGCGCGCCTGTCTAGGATTCAGGCGTCTGGCAGTCTCAAGATAAATCAAATTTTTGTGGTCAGTCAATACCACCACCTGATGCCTAGCCCCCTCGAGCCAATGGCGCCACTCCTCAAACGCCCACTTCATGGCCAAAAGCTCCCGATTCCCAACATCATAATTCCGCTCTGCGGGCGAAAATTTGCGAGAAAAGAAGGCACAAGGCCTAATGACGGAGCAGTCGGAACCTTTCTGCGACAACACTGCCCCAGCTCCGATCTCCGAAGCGTCAACCTCAACCTGAAAAGGCAGATTCACATCAGGCTGACGCAACACAGGGGCAGAGGCAAAACGGCGCTTAAGCTCCTGAAAGGCCTCTACAGCATGAGGGGACCAATCAGCAACATCAGCGCCTTGTCTGGTCAAATCAGTCAGTGGTTTAACGACATCCGAAAAACCAGCAATAAATCGGCGGTAAAAGTTGGCAAAGCCCAAAAATCTCTGAAGACCCTTAAGAGAGGAGGGCTGAGTCCAGTCACAAATAGCTTGCACCTTGACGGGATCCATCTCAATGGAAGAGGGAGAAAAAATATACCCCAAAAAGGAAATTTTCTGGACCCCAAAAACGCACTTAGACCCCTTCACACATAAAGAATTAGACCGCAGAACCTGAAAAACTCTCCTGACCTGCTGGACATGAGAGTCCCAGTCATCAGAAAAAATCAGAATATCATCCAGATATATTATCATAAATCTATCCAGAAAATCGCGGAAAATATCATGCATAAAAGACTGGAAAACTGAAGGGGCATTAGAAAGACCAAAAGGCATGACCAAATACTCAAAGTGGCCCTCGGGCGTATTAAATGCGGTCTTCCACTCATCCCCCTGCCTGATCCGCACCAAATTATACGCCCCACGAAGATCAATTTTAGAGAACCACTTAGCACCCTCTATACGAGCAAACAAATCTGTAAGCAATGGCAATGGGTATTGATACTTAACAGTGATCTTATTCAGAAGCCGATAATCAATACATGGTCTCAAAGAGCCGTCTTTTTTTGAGACAAAGAAAAACCCAGCTCCCAAGGGAGAAGAAGATGGACGAATATGTCCCTTTTCCAAAGACTCCTTTATATATTCCCGCATAGCAGCATGTTCCGGCACAGACAGATTAAACAAACGACCCTTGGGATATTTACAACCCGGTATCAAATCTATGGCACAATCGCACTCACGGTGCGGAGGTAACGACCCAAGCTTGGGTTCGTCAAAGACATCTTGATAATCAGAGAGGAACTCAGGGACTTCAGAGGGAATGGACGACGAAATAGAAACCAAAGGTAAGTCCCCATGAATACCCTTACATCCCCAGCTCAACACAGACATTGCTCTCCAGTCCAAGACTGGGTTGTGAGACTGCAACCATGGCAATCCCAGTACCAAATCGTCATGTAAATTATACAGCACCAGGAAACGAATAATCTCCTGGTGATCCGGATTGATACGCATGGTTACTTGTGTCCAGTATTGTGGTTTATTATTAGCCAATGGGGTGGAGTCAATCCCCTTCAGAGGAATAAGAGTCTCCAAAGGCTCTAAATCAAAACCACAACGATTGGCAAAGGACCAATCCATAAGACTCAGAGCGGCGCCAGAGTCAACATAGGCGTCCGTGGCAATGGATGACAAAGAGCAAATCAGGGTTACAGACAAAATAAACTTAGACTGAATGGTGCCAATGGAAACAGACTTATCAAGCTTCTTTGTACGCCTAGAGCATGCTGATATAACATGAGTAGAATCCCCACAATAGAAACACAATCCATTCTTCCGTCTAAAATTCTGTCGCTCGCTCCTGGACAGAATTCTATCACACTGCATACTTTCTGGCGTCTTTTCCATAGACACCGCCAGATGGTGCACCGGTTTGCGCTCCCGCAGACGCCTATCAATCTGAATAGCCATTGTCATGGACTCATTCAGACCTGCAGGCAAAGGGAACCCCACCATAACATCCTTAACGGCATCAGAGAGACCTTCTCTGAAAGTTGCCGCCAAGGCGCACTCATTCCACTGAGTAAGCACAGACCATTTACGGAATTTTTGGCAGAAAACTTCAGCTTCGTCTTGCCCCTGAGATAGTGCCATCAAAGTTTTTTCTGCCTGAAGTTCCAAATGAGGTTCCTCATAAAGCAAGCCCAAGGCCAGAAAAAACGCATCCACATCGCGTAACGCAGGATCCCCTGCTGGCAATGAGAAGGCCCAATCTTGAGGGTCACCCCTGAGCAAGGAAATCACAATCCTAACCTGCTGAGCAGGGTCTCCAGCTGAACGAGACTTCAGGGACAAATAAAGCTTACAATTATTTCGGAAATTCTGGAAGCTAGCTCTATTCCCTGTGAAGAACTCCGGCAAAGGAATTCTCGGCTCAGATACCGGAGCATGTACCACAAAATCTTGTAAATTTTGTACATTCGTGATGAGATTATTCAAACCCGCAGTTACACTCTGGAGATCCATTATTGTCAGGTGCACACAGAGCCATACAGAGATTAGGAGGAGAGAGAGAAAAAAGACTGCAGCAAGGCAGACTGGAGGAGAAAAAAAAAAAAAAAATTCCAGCAGACTTCTTATAACTCTCCTTTCTCAACCTGGGTCTTTAACACTTTATTGGCCGGTCAAACTGTCATGATCTCTGCAGGCAGAGATCATAGCAAGCCTATAGAGGGACAAGCTCTCGGAAGATGGAACTATACTGACCATGAACTAAGCCTGCCGCGCAACTAGAAATAGCCAGGTAGCATTTCCTATTTATCGCTAGATGCCCAGCTCTGGCCTAAGACCTAAATAGCTAGCAGAGGGAAATATAAGACCTGGCTCACCTCTAGAGAAATATTCCAAAGAAGACAGTAGCCCCCCACATATAATGACGGTGAGTTCAGATGAAACAACAAACGCAGCAGGAAAATAGTCTTAGCAAATTTGAGGTCCGCTTACTAGATAGCAGAAGACAGATAGTATACTTTCATGGTCAGCAGAAAAACACTAACAAAACACCATCCAGAGATTACCTTAAACTCTGGCATTAACTCATAACGCCAGAGTAGCAATCCCTGATCAACGAGAGCTTTCCAGACACAGTAACAAAACTTCAGCTGTGAACTGGAACAAATAGGCAAAACAAAACATGGACAAAAGTCCAACTTATCTAGTAGTAGTCTAGAAGCAGGAACAAGCACTGAGAGGCATCAGATAACATTGTTGACCGGCAAGAAACCACCAGAGAAATGAGCTTAAATAGCGACACCCACTACTGATGGAACCAGGTGAAACAGGAAAGAGGATGACAAGTCCAATTCCACAAGCGGCCACCGGGGGAGCCCAGAATCCAAATTCACAACACAGCAGACCCTGTAGTATAAGGCAGCACCCTCATAGGGCAGACCCTGTAGAGTAAGGCAGCACCCCATAGGCAGTCCCTGTAGTAAAGGCAGCACCCCCATAGGCAGACCCTGTAGTATAAGGCAGCCCTCGTAGGCACACCCTGTAGTATAAGGCAGCTTCTCCATAGGCAGACCCTGTAGTATAAGGCAGCAGACCATGTAGTATAAGGCAGCACCCTCATAGGGCAGACCCTGTAGGGTAAGGCAGCACCCCATAGGCAGTCCCTGTAGTATAAGGCCATACCCCCATAGGCAGACCTTGTAGTATAAGGCAGCACCCCCATAGGCAGACCCTGTAGTATAAGGCAGCCCTCATAGGCACACCCTGTAGTATAAGGCAGCTCCTCCATAGGCAGACCCTGTAGTATAATCCAGCACCCCCATAGTCAGACCCAGTGGTATAAGGCAGCACCCCATAGGCAAATTCTGTAGTAAAAGACAGCACCTCATAGGCAGACCATGTAGTATAAGGCAGCAGACCCTATAGTATAAGGCAGCATACCTATAGGCAGACACTGTAGTATAAGGCAGCACCCCCCATAGGCATACCCTGTAATATAAGGCAGCAGACCCTGGAGCATAAAGTAGCACTCCCATGAGCAGACCCTGTAGTATAGGGCAGCAGACCCTGTAGTATAAGTCAGCACCCTCATAGGGCAGACCCTGTAGTATAAGGCAGCACCCCCATAGGCAGACCCTGTAGTATAAGGCAGCCCTCATAGGCACACCCTGTAGTATAAAGCAGCTCCCCCATAGGCAGACCCTGTAGTATAAGGCAGCACCCTCATAGGGCAGACCCTGTAGGGTAAGGCAGCACCGTATAGGCAGTCCCTGTAGTATAAGGCTGTACCCCCATAGGCAGACCCTGTAGTATAAAGCAGCAACCCCATAGGCAGACCCTGTAGTATAAGGCAGCCCTCGGAAGCACACCCTGTAGTATGAGGCAGCTACCCCATAAGCAGACTCTGTAGTAAAAGGCAGCAGACCCTGTAGTATAAGGCAGCACCCTCATAGGGCAGACCCTGTAGGGTAAGGCAGCACCCCATAGGCAGTCCCTGTAGTATAAGGCTGTACCCCCATAGGCAGACCCTGTAGTATAAGGCAGCACCTTAATAGGCAGACCCTGTAGTATAAGGCAGCCCTCATAGGCACACCCTGTAGTATAAGGCAGCTCCCCCTTAAGCAGACCCTGTAGTATAAGGCAGCAGACCCTGTAGTATAAGGCAGCACCCTCAAAGGGCAGACCCTGTAGGGTAAGGCAGCACCCCATAGGCAGTCCCTGTAGTATAAGGCTGTACCCCCATAGGCAGACCCTGTAGTATAAGGCAGCACCCCCATAGGCAGACCCTGTAGTATAAGGCAGCCCTCATAGGCACACCCTGTAGTATAAGGCAGCTCCCCCATAGGCAGACCCTGTAGTATAATCTATCACCCCCATAGGCAGACCCTGTATTATAAGGCAGCACCCCCATAGGCAGACCCTGTAGTATAAGGCAGCATCCACATAGGCAGACCCTGTAGTATAAGGCAGCACCCCATAGGCAGACCCTGTAGTCTAAGGCAGCACCCATAGGCAGACCCTGTAGTATAAGGCAGCACACCCATAGGCAGACCCTGTAGTGTAATCCAGCACCCCCATAGGCAGACCCTGTACTATAGCGCAGCACCCCCATAGGCAGACCCTGTAGTATAAGGCAGCACCTCATAGGCAGACTCTATAGTATAAGACAGCACCTCATAGGCAGACCCTGTAGTATAAAGCAGCACCCCATAGGCAGACCCTGTAGTTTAAGACAGCACCCCATAGGCAGACCCTGTAGTATATGGCAGTACCCCCATAGGCAGACCCTGTAGTATAAGGCAGCACCCCATAGGCAGACCCTGTAGTATAAGGCAGTAGATGTTAGGGCTAGCGGAACGCACCAAATAATTAGAAAGATAGTGTAAGGTGCGTTTGCAGCCCGGGGTTCACCGTGCAGAGATGGAACCTGCTGCTAAGTAAAGACGGACTATATGGGGTGTAAGAGTCAGGTCGGTCTGGTAGTTGGGGGCAGGTATATCTCGCCTAGATACCTGTCCTATGTGTGTTAGGCTGCTCTGTGTCTTCAGCATACTCATGGGTTAATTAGTGCAGGTTCAAAAGATGACCAGCTGGAGGAATCAGGCGTCAGCCTGGGGCACACAGAATGCTTGTCTGTGTGGGACAAATGTGAGTAAGGAGCTGTGCTCATGACCTGTGTTATGTTTGCTGGGTGGGAGTAGCCCCCCAGTTGTTAGATAGGAACGTATTTGTCTAGTAAGTGCCGGGCAGGCAAGGATTTTCTTTTATGCTTTGTTTTCTTTATGTTGCTTTCAACTTAAATAAACCTGACCAGAGGTCAGCATACTTCGTAACCAGCTGTACGCCTCAGATTCAATGCACAAACCACGTGACCTTTGACCCCAGCAAAGGCGATCCCGGAGTGTTTTGTCACATTGTGGTGGAGAACGCGGGCACTCCGTGGCACAGGCGACAGTATGGAAGACGTGGTGAAAGCACTAGTGCAGTCCACTGCCATACAGCAGCAGGCCACTGCCGCACAGCAGGAAGCTAACCGCTTGATGGCCGCACAGCTGAAGGAGTTGGTAGATGTGACGACTGCAGACCGCCAGCTTCTCCAACAGGTGGCGCAGCGCTTGGTGAGCATGCCTGAGGCTAACCCGGAAGCAGAGTCCAGGAGAATCCATGTGAGTCGGTACTGGCAAAAGCTGACCGCAGAAGATGACGTCGAGGCGTACCTGACAACGTTTGAGCGGACAGCGTTGAGAGAGAAGTGGCCGAAGGAACGATGGGCCGATCTAATTGCTCCGTTTCTCTCCGGTGAGGCCCAAAAAGCTTACCATGACTTGGACCCGGAAGTCGCTCAGGACTTTGAGAGGCTGAAAGCTGAGGTCCTGGCCCGGCTGGGTGTGACGACGGCTGTCCGTGCACAGAGGGTACATCAGTGGACCTATCAGCCTGATAAACCGCCGCGATCGCAGATGTTTGACCTGTTCTACTTGATAAAGAAATGGCTGCAACCCGAGGTACTGACAACTCCAGAGATAATCCAGCGGATCGTTCTGGACAAGTACCTGAGAGTATTACCACCGGCGCTGAAAAAGTGGGTGAGCCAAGGAAATCCCGCGACAGCGGATCAACTTGTGGAATTGGTGGAGCGTTATTCCGTGGCGGAAGGACTTCCTGACGATACCTCCACCACCCGGTCTGTGCCTCCTCCTCGTGGAACCGGTAAGACTGTTCCAGGGACTGCGGGTGTAGGAAAATTACCTAAAACTGTGGGGGAGGTACCCGGGACTGCTCGCGCTCCGAGACCAAGAGTGTCGGACTATGGTCTCAATAGGGGGCCTGTTAGGTGTTTCCGCTGCCATGAGAAGGGCCATGTTTCTGCGAACTGTCCTGTTACCGCTGAACCCATGCAATGCGATGTTACAGACTCTAAAAAACGCATGTCTTTGGTTACACGGCTAGTGAGTGTGAATGCGGGTCAAAATGATGCAGCGAAACATCTGTGTGAATTATCTGTTGATGGGAAAAATGTTGTGGCATTGCTAGACTCTGGAAGTGTGGTGACTCTAGTGAATGCCAGTCTGGTGGCACTCCCGTCTGGCCCGTCTGACAAGTTTTCTGTAACATGTGTGCATGGTGACACCTGCTCGTATCCTACAGCGGTCATTTGTATTTCCACTCCATATGGGTCTGTGCAACACAAAGTGGGACTCATTCCCGCGTTGTTACACGATATAATCCTGGGTAGGGATTTTCCCCATTTCTGGCAGTTATGGGAGAATCAGTTGCTCCTTCACGGTAGCTGTGAACCTTCCCCCATGCCATCTGGAGGTCCTGAGTTCCTAGACGAGACCCCACAAGAAGATGTTGCTGGGGAGGTTATTGAATCTAACCTTCATTTCCCCTTCTCAGTTATGGCGGGGGAAACTGAGGAAACTGAGGAAACCCAGCGAGAGGCGGAGGCAGACAGCCATCCAGCACCCTGCCTACCCGATTTGGGAGTCCAGTTGGATGACTTCCACAGCGAACAAATGAAAGATCCTACCCTGACTCAGGCTAGGAAAAATGTAAAAATGATAGATGGGGTACCCGTAGAACCTGTCACTAGGCTAGCGTACCCGTACATGGTTCTTGAGAATGATTTACTCTACCAGGTAGAGAAAAAGGGGGAAGACACTGTGCAACAGTTAGTGGTACCCAAACCTTATCGGCGGAAGGTACTGGACCTGGCCCACGGACATATAATGGCGGGGCATCTGGGGGTACAAAAAAACCACAGAAAGGATATTGCATTGTTTTGTGTGGCCTGGAATACACAATGATGTGCGTAACTATTGTGAGTCCTGTCCAGAGTGCCAAATCTCTGCGCCTAAACCTCGGTTCTGTAGCCCTTTGGTACCCCTCCCTATTATTGGGGTCCCATTTGAGAGAATTGGGATGGATTTGGTTGGGCCCCTTCCCCGGTCCGCACGTGGGCATCAACATATCCTCGTCATCATGGACTATGCCACTCGTTACCCCGAAGCCATCCCTTTGCGTAACACTGCTACCAAAACGATCGCCAAAGAGTTGGTACAAGTGTTTAGTCGGGTGGGAATTCCAAAACAGATACTCACCGACCAGGGGACTCCCTTTATGTCAAGGGTGATGAAGGAGCTCTGCAGGCTCTTACAAATAGACCAGGTGCGTACGTCTGTCTATCACCCTCAAACAGACGGTCTGGTGGAGCGGTTCAATAAAACCTTAAAACAAATGCTCCGGAAGGCGATAGACAAAGATGGGAAGAACTGGGATTACTTGTTACCCTATTTGCTGTTTGCCATTAGGGAAGTTCCCCAGTCTTCCACAGGATTCTCGCCTTTCGAGCTATTATATGCCCGTCGTCCCCGTGGACTGTTGGACGTCGCAAAAGAAACCTGGGAAGGTCAAGTCACTCCCTTTAAAACGGTGATAGATCATGTAACGCAAATGCAGGACCGTATTGCTGCTGTCATGCCCCTTGTGAGGGAACATATGTTACAGGCCCAGGGAGCCCAGAGGCAAAGTTATGATAGAGGCGCCAAGGTCCGTACGTTTGCACCCGGGGATAGGGTGTTGATCCTAATCCCTACGGTGGATAGTAAATTTCTGGCAAAATGGCAGGGCCCCTTTGAGGTCATGGAACGAGTTGGAGAGGTGAACTATAAAGTGCACCAGCCTGGTAAGAGAAAACCAGAACAGATTTATCATGTAAATCTGATAAAACCCTGGAAAGACCGCGCTGCCCTAACAGCGGATCTGCCCCGTCCGGTTTGTTCACCTACCATACCGGAGGTGCAGATTGCCGTGACTCTCTCTGAACAACAAAAATCTGAGGTTAAGCAGTTTTTGTTGCAGAACCAACAGTTTTTCTCGGAAAAACCTGGCCAGACTAGGCTAGTGAAACATGAGATTGTCACAGAGCCTGGTGTCACAGTTCATGTGAAGCCATACCGGATTCCGGAAGCACGCCGTGAAGCCGTCTCCCGGGAGGTGAAGGCAATGTTGGACTTAGGAGTCATTGAAGAATCGCACAGCGCCTGGTCCAGTCCAATCGTGTTGATACCTAAGCCGGATGGCTCTATTCGGTTTTGCAATGATTTTAGGAAACTGAATGCGGTTTCTAAATTTGATGCCTACCCTATGCCCCGGGTCGATGAGTTGATCGATCGGCTGGGTAAAGCCCGATATATTACAACCCTGGATCTAACAAAGGGGTACTGGCAGATCCCTCTGGCCGAAGCGGCCAGAGAGAAGACGGCATTTGCTACACCGGAAGGGCTGTTCCAGTATATCTACATGCCGTTTGGACTTCACGGAGCCCCAGCAACGTTCCAGAGACTGATGGATCGAGTCTTGAGGCCCCACAGGCAGTACGCTTCTGCCTACCTCGATGACATTGTAATTTACAGCATGGACTGGGGGACTCACCTCCAGAAAGTACAAGCGGTGATTGATGACCTGAGAGACGCAGGCTTAACGGCGAATCCCAAGAAATGTCACATCGGCCTTGAAGAAGCCCGATACTTGGGCTACGTGATTGGCAGAGGAGTGGTTAAACCCCAGTTCGACAAAATACAGGCAATTCAGCGCTGGCTGCAACCAGTGAACAAAAAACAAGTTCAAGCGTTCCTGGGGATTGCCGGCTATTATCGCCGGTTCATACCCAACTTTGCAGCCATTGCCACCCCCTTGACGGATCTTACCAAAGGGAAGGATTCCGTCATGGTAAAGTGGACTTCAGCGGCCGAAGAGGCCTTCCACAGCCTGAAACGGGCTTTGTGCTCTCAGCCCGTACTAGTGACTCCCGATTTCAGCAGCGAGTTTGTGGTGCAAACTGATGCCTCTGATACTGGTATAGGAGCTGTCCTTTCCCAGGTGAAGGACGGAGTGGAACACCCGGTCCTCTACCTCAGCCCGAAATTAAATGTACATGAGCGGAGGTATGCCGTGGTTGAAAAAGAGTGCCTAGCCATCAAATGGGTTCTCGACTCCCTCAAGTATTACCTGGCAGGTAGGAAGTTTAAGCTGGTCACAGACCATGCCCCTCTCAAGTGGATGCACCTCCACAAGGACCGTAATAGTAGGGTAACTCGCTGGTTCCTTGCCCTGCAGGCCTACTCTTTCACAGTAGAGCATCGCCCAGGGGCGCAGATGGGAAACGCCGATGCCCTATCCCGAGTGCACTGTTTCGGGAGTGTCCTTGCTCGACCGGAGTGGTCTGAGCAGGAGGGGGGGATATGTAAGAGTCAGGTCGGTCTGGTAGTTGGGGGCAGGTATATCTCGCCTAGATACCTGTCCTATGTGTGTTAGGCTGCTCTGTGTCTTCAGCATACTCATGGGTTAATTAGTGCAGGTTCAAAAGATGACCAGCTGTAGGAATCAGGCGTCAGCCTGGGGCACACAGAATGCTTGTCTGTGTGGGACAAATGTGAGTAAGGAGCTGTGCTCATGACCTGTGTTATGTTTGCTGGGTGGGAGTAGCCCCCCAGTTGTTAGATAGGAACGTATTTGTCTAGTAAGTGCCGGGCAGGCAAGGATTTTCTTTTATGCTTTGTTTTCTTTATGTTGCTTTCACCTTAAATAAACCTGACCAGAGGTCAGCATACTTCGTAACCAGCTGTACGCCTCAGATTCAATGCACAAACCACGTGACCTTTGACCCCAGCAAAGGCGATCCCAGGGTGTTTTGTCACAGGGGGTACAATGTGGATACACAGGCGGGTTAACTTCACCCTGTGTGAAGGAAGTGGACCCTGTTGCGTCACAGGGCCATGGTACCACACCAAGAGCGCAAGCAAGGAGTCTCAGAACTCTGTCCCAAGACACAGGATTAGAGTTCGTCTAGACCTCTTGCGCTTGACACCTTAACTGGGGTGTCAGAGTAACTGCAAAAATAACTTGCAGTGCCGCTCTGGCGGACACCACTAACCACCCAGACTTGGGATAGGAAAGCGCTCTAATAGTGCACGGCGCCGCACTGGCGGTCACAACAATTAGATGCTGATTCGTGTGTTTATTGCTGATAGCTCAGCTGGGCGCTAGATAGCAGACATCCACCTTATGCGAGCAGTCATACACAAGGGAGGGGATGATTAATGAATGACTTTCACTCATCAACACACACACGATTTCAAGAGTACACTAGCGCATGGCCTTTTATAGCGGCAGTGCTACAAGACCTTTCAGATGAACCAATAGGAGCCGCAACAGGACCTGAGATGTGACCCGCGACCTCCAATGGGAGGTTGTCCCGTGGGCATGCTCAGTATGTGAAAAGCAGGACTTAGTCCCAGAAAGACCCGCTCGCTGCTGAACATTGCTGGCTACAAGGACAGAGCCTGGAAGGGCATTAGTAACCAGTCGTCCAGTCTGATCTAGACGCTAGGACCTACGTCTCCGCTGAGCAGACTCCACTGCAGCTGGAGAAGAATGGGAGACCGCAGCGGAGATGGTTCGAGATTCCCCCTGTGCAGAGGCGGGAACTCGACACCTAACATTACCCTCCTTCCTAGGGCCCCCCCTCCTTGGACCTCACTATGCTCGAAGGCAGCAATGAGCTGTGGAGCTCGAATGTGCTCAGCAGGCTCCCAGGACCTGTCCTCTGGGCCATGACACTTCCAATCCACCAAATAAATTGTTTTACCATGTACCACCTTACTCCCCAAGATAGCGTTTACCTTGTAATCGTTCGTAGACGAAGCCGATGTCCCGGCAGATGACTCGGAAAACCGGGACAAGTATACTGGCTTCAAGAGGGACACATGAAAGGTGTCGGTGATACCTAGGCATGGAGGAAGGGCCAGACGGTAGACCACAAGGTTAACCTGTTTGAGGACCATGAAGGGACCAAGAAGCGAGGTGCAAACTTAGTGGACTCAACTCGCAGCCTGATGTTTCGGGCGGAGAGCCACACCAAGTCGCCAGGAGCAAAGATCGGAGCGGGGCGCCGATGTGCATCGGCGGAGGACCTCATTCTTCCTTGGAGGCCCAAATGGCATCCTGATTGCGGTCCCAAATGTCCCGTGCCTCCACAGCACAGTCTGCCACCCTGGAGTCGGCGGAAGACACGGGCATCGGCACAGGAACCCTTGGATGCTGGCCGTAATTAAGGAGGAATGGGGTCTGACCAGTGGAGTCAGCTACAGCGTTGTTTAGTGCAAATTCCGCCCACGGTAGCAAGGATGCCCAGTCATCCTGCCTGGCTGAAACAAAATGTCGCAGATATGTGACCAGGGTCTGGTTGGCCCTCTCTACCAAGCCATTCGTCTCGGGATGATATGCTGAAGAGAGATTCAGCTCAATGCTGAGTAGAAGACAAAGCTCTCTCCAGAACCGAGACGCAAACGGGGGACCCCGGTCACTGACAATTTTGTCCGGCATACCGTGTAGGCGAAAGATATGTTTAATAAACAACGCTGGAGAGCCCGTGCAGAAGGTAGCCGTGGAAAAGGCACCAAGTGCACCATTTTGGAAAAATGGTCGGTGATCACCCAAATTATGGTGCAGCTACGAGACTTGGGTAAGCCCACAACAAAATCCATCCCGACCATCTCCCAGGGCCTGTCTGCCACCAGCAGGGTGGGTAAAGCAACCCAGCTGGCCATTGTCGAAGGGACTTGTTCTTGGCGCAAGAGACACACGCCCGAACATAGTCTGCGATGTCATGAGCCATATGTGGCCACCAGTATGTCCTCGCCAGTAGCTCAGATGTCCTTTTGGACCCAAAATGTCCACCCACCCTGGATGAGTGAGCCCAAGAGAGAACCTCCGAATGCAGAATGGATGGTAAAAATGTCTTGCCCGGAGGCACAGACTCTAGTGAAACCGGGGCCACAGTTCTCAGGCTCTCGGTGGGGACAATAAGCTGAGGCTCCTCTTCCTCCTCCTCAGATGATAAAACAGAGGGAGAGAGAGCGTCGACATGAATGTTCTTCTCCTCGGAAAGAAAATGGAGGGTGGAATGAAACCGAGAGAAGAACAAGGACCATCTGGCCTGGTGAGAATTTAACCGCTGGGCAGTCTGCAAGTAAACCAAATTCTTGTGGTCTGTGAAGACTTGGAAGGGAAAACGAGCCCCCTCCAAGAGATGTCTCCACTCTGAGAAGGCCAACTTCATTGCTAGCAACTCCCTGTCCCCGATGGAATAATTCCTTTCCGCTGGTGAGAAGGGCTTGGAAAAGAAGAAGCAAGGATGCTTCCGACCTTGAGCATCCTTTTGGAAAAGGACTGCTCCACCACCAACGGATGAGGCATCCACCTCCATTATAAATGACTTATCTACATCGGGGCGATGTAGGATGGGAGTGCTAGCAAAGTGTGACTTAATGGACTGAAAGGCTTTGGAGACCTCCTCAGACCACTATTTGGGATTTGCTCCCTTCTTGGTGAGGGCAACCAAGGGAGCTACCAAAGTTGAGAAGTGTGGAATGAACTGGCGATAGTAATTAATGAACCCATAAAGCGCTGCTTTAAGAGAATGGGGTTCTTGCCAGTCCATCACAGCCTGTAGTTTGGCAGGATCCATAGCCAATCCCTGGGCGGAGATCATATAGCCCAGGAAAGGTAAGGACTCCTGCTCAAACACACATTTCTCCAACTTTGCGTAGAGGGAATTTACCCGTAAGAGGTCGAAGGCTCTGCAAACATCTGTCAGGTGGGAGTCAATATCTGGAGAGTAGATGAGAATATCATCCACATAGACTACGACCGAGGTGGAGAGCATATCCCGGAAGATGTTGTTCACAAAGTCTTGGAAAACGGCTGGGGCATTACAGAGCCCGAAGGGCATCACCAGATAATCATAGTGCCCATCTCTGGTGTTAAAAGCCGTCTTTCATTCGTCCATCTCACGGATGCAAATGAGGTTGTAAGCACCCCACTGATCTAATTTTGTAAATACCCTTGCTCCCCGAAGCCTATCAAAGAGCTCAGATATCAGGGGCAGAGGATACTTATTCTTAACGGTGATGGCATTAAGACTCCTGTAATATATTTATGGACGTAGTTCCCCGTTTTTCTTCTGCATGAAGAAGAGCCCAGCCCCTGCAGGTGACACTGACTTCCTAATGAATCCTCTTGCCAGATTTTCCTGGATGAACTGTGACATTGCCTCCGTCTCTGGGAGAGATAACGGATAGATTCGACCCCGGGGAGGCTCAGCACCAGGCAAGAGGTCAATAGGATAGTCATAGGGACGGTGAGACGGAAGGGTCTCCGCAGCTCTTTTGAAAAACACGTCCGCATAGGGCCAATATTGCTTGGGGAGAGAGGATAGATCTGCGGGTACCTCAGTAGTAGCAACCTGAACACATTCCCTCTGACATCTACCCCCACAAGATTCACTCCATCCCAAAATTCTGCCTGTGGACCACTCAATATGAGGAGAGTGGTACCGTAGCCAAGGTATCCCTAACAGGACCTCATCAATTCCCTCAGGAATGACGAGCAGAGATATAATTTCCTGATGAGATGGCGACATGGACAGAGGAAAAGGGATGGTCTGGTGTGTTATCTGTGAGGGCAGTTTCGACCCATTTACCACTCGTACGGTTATTGGTTGAGCTAACATTACCAGGGGAATTGCGTGACGTTGGTCGAAGGCAGAAGACATAAAATTGCCCTCCGCCCCAGAATCCACGTAGAGCTCTACCGAGTGGGTAAATGAGCTTATAGTAATTGTCCCCTTAAAGGACAATTTGGAGGCAAACGTCGTCGACGTCGTGTCTAGTGTACCTCCACCCACTACAACTAGACGTTGACGTTTCTTCGACCGCTGGGAACATCTGATGGCAAGATGTCCTGACTGCTGGCAAACATGACAAACTTGGAGTGCACGAGCGGTCCGGGACTTAGATCCCGCTCATGACACTACCATGGCCTCATGTGACTCAGGGGCCTGGACTGGAGATTCCAAAGGTTTGGCGAAGGTGGGAGCCAGCCGAAACCTTTGCCTACACTGGGCTCGCTCTAACTTCCGTTCATGAAAACGCAGGTCAGTACGAGTGGACACAGCTATTAACTCCTCCAGTGTGGCGGGAATCTTCCTAGTGGCCAGAGCGTCCTTCACGTGGTCAGCCAGCCCCCTCTAAAATATCGGAATAAGGGCGTTATCCGTCCACTCCAGCTCAGATGCTAGGGTGCGAAAGTGGACGGCAAAATGGCTGACCAAGGACGAGCCCTGAGTCAATGCCAACAGTTGGAGCGCCATATCATGGGTGACATGAGGCCCTAAAAAGACCTGTTTCAGAGTGCTCAGGAACAACGGAGCACTCTGCACCACATGATCGCCACGCTCCCACAGCGGCATAGCCCACTCCAACGCCCTGTCCGACTGGATAGACGCAATAAATCCCACCTTAGCCTGCTCTGTGCGGAAACGTGCAACCAGAAGCTCGAGATGTATAGAGCACTGGCTCACGAAACCCCTACAAGATTTACTATCACCAGAAAAATTTTCTGGCAGCGGGAGGTGAGATAGGGTCGGAACAGGGGTGGCAGTGGACAAGGTTGCTGCAGCCACGCTAGCAGCCTGAACAGCTACTGCGGTAACATCCACAGCTGAGGTTGTGTGCTCGAGAGCCGCCAACCTACCCTCCAGCTGCTGGATGTACTGCAAGGATTGCTGTTTGTCCATCATTACTAGCCAGACCCGGGCGCTAGCGTGATGTTAGAGCTAGCGGAAAGCACCAAATAATTAAAAAGATAGTGTAAGGTGCGTTCGCAGCCCGGGGTCCACCGTGCAGAGATGGAACCTGCTGCTAAGGAAAGATGGACTATATGGCGGTACAATGTGGATATGGGTTAACTTCACCCTGTGTGAAGGAAGCGGACCCCGTTGCGTCACAGGGCCATGATACTGCACCAAGAGCGCAAGCAAGGAGTCTCAGAACTCTATCCCAAGACACAGGATTAGAGGTCGTCTAGACCTCCTGCGCTTGACACCGCAACTGGGGTGTCAGAGTAACTGCAAAAATAACTTAAGTGCACAAGAGTGGAGTGGAGATGGACCAATAGGAGCCGCAACAGGACATGAGCATGTGACCCGCGACCTCCAATGAGAGGTCGTCCCGTGGGCATGCTCAGTATGTGAAAAGCAGGACTTAGTCCCAGAAAGATCTGCTCGCTGCTGAACATTGCTGGCTACAAGGACAGAGCCTGGAAGGGCAGTAGTAACCAGTCATCCAGTATCAGCCTGAGCTAGACGCTCGGACCGACGTCTCCGCTGAGCAAACTCCACTGCGGCTGGAGAAGAATGGGAGACCGCAGCGGAGATGGTTCGAGATTCTCCCTGTGCAGAGGTGGGAACTCGACATCTAACAGCAGACCCTGTAGTATAAGGAAGCACCCCCATAGGCAGACCCTGTAGTATAGGGCAGCACCCCCATAGGCAGACCCTGTAGTATAAGGCAGCACCCCATCGGCAGACCCTGTTGCATAAGGCAGCCCCCATAGGCAGACCCTGTAGTGTAAGGCAGCACCCCCATAGGCAGACCCTGTAGTATAAGGCAGCACCCCAATAGGCAGACCCTGTAGTATAAGACAGCCCCCATAAAAAACAATAAATACTCACCTTTCTTCCTCCTTATTCCCATCGTGCTCCGAGCTCCCACTCATCTCCTGACAGGGGGTGCTGGGTAGTGACGTCATCGCGCCTGCTGTCAGTGTCGGTGACGTCAGACGCTGACAGGGGGATGATGGGAGAAGGAGCGTAGCACTCCTGCTCTCATCAATGCGGTCAGCTGTATCGGCTGATACAGTTACAGTAGTGTAGCTCTGGGTGGGCCCCCTCAGAGCGTGGGGCCCTGGGTGACCACCCCCTCTGCTCCCCGGTAGCTATGTTACTGCCTAGAGACGTCATTGGTGAGCCAGTGTTGTTACGTGTAAACTGAAACTATACACTGTATACTATATACAGAGGTCCTGCGTACAATGTCACCAGTGATCCTTGTATTACCTGTACACTGACAGTATATACAGAGCTCCTGTGCATAATGTCACCGGTGATAACTGTATTACCTGTACACAGACACTGCATACTATGTACAGATCTCCTGTGTATAATGGCACTTATGGTGATAGTATTGTGTATTTTTTTAATTAATAATCAGTATTGTAGTATTCAGTCACTATGTTGTGGTAATATGTTGTCCAGCCATGGTGTGGCGGTATTTGTCCCTTGTATGTGCTATTATTCGATCACTGTGTGGTGGTAATATGTGGTCTGGTCATATTGTGTTGGTATTTGTCCCTTGTATGGGCTATTATTCGATCACTGTGTGGTGGTAATATGTGGTCTGGTCATGTTGTGTTGGTATTTGTCCCTTGTATGTGCTATTACTCGGTCACTATGTGGTGGTAATATGTGGCCTGGTCATGTTGTGTTGGTATTTGTTCATTGTATGTGGTATTATTGGTCACCATGTGGTGGTAATATGTGGTCTGGACATGGTGCGGTGGTATTTGTCCCTTGTATGTGATATTATTCAGTCACTGTGGTGGTAATATGGTGTCTGGTCATGGTGCGGTGGTACTTGTCCCTTGTATGTGATAATATTGGTCTTTTTAAAAATTGAAACAAATAAAAATATACCTTAATTGTATTGCATATTTTAACAAATGTTTAATAGGTTAGAGTCTACTTTGTCGTGGTGGCAGATTAACAAAATCTTTTGGTCAAAACAAGAGATGCTGGCTATATGTGTTATCTGGTGATGGGAACTGTTAATGTATGACTACCTTGCATGTCTTTTTACTCCAGTCATTGTCAGCAAGCAACCTGAATGGTATCTAACTCATTCTATCTCCGGCACTGCATCCTGCATGTATCTAGATTTGTTAGCCATCTTAGGCTAGTTTCACACTAGCATTTTGAGGAGCTGCGGAGGGCTGCGGACTTCCTCCGTGAAGCCCCGCCCTTGGCCGCACCTCCGCCGCTAGCTCCGCCTACTTCTGCATGCGACGTGCATGCGGCCTGCGTACCTATCTTTAACATTAGGTACGCAGGTCGTGCCGCTGTATGCGGATGCTTCCGCATGCGTTGTTTTGACGATGAGGTGACCAGCGTAGAACGTAGCTTGTAGCAATTTTTTTTTCTACGCATTGTCAAAACGACACATGCGGAAGCATCCGCATACAGCGGCACGACCTGCATACCTAATGTTAAAGATAGGTAGGCAGGCCGCATGCAGGCCGCATGCAGAAGTAGGTGGAGCTAGTGGCTGAGGGCGGGGCTTCACGGAGGAAGTCCGCAGCCCTCCGCAGCTCCTCAAAACTCTTGTGAGACTAGCCTTAGAAAGCATTTGTTTTGTATATAGATATTGAACTTACTTCTGCTTGCCCTCATGCAGAGAGGTCACATAAGTGTTTTCAAAGTGGTTTATGATCCATGTAGGCCTGGACATTAGTTTATCTGTTCACTACATTTATTGTGTCCTGCTGCCTCAACTTAATTTGATTGATTGCTAACGAGAAAAAAGTAAGATCTAAGATTTGGCCTCCTATATATTCAGACATTGCCTGGGGAAGCATTTGTGCAGGGGGGCATTTGTGCACTATTAATTTTGCACATTTAATCAAAGTACATTTATCAAAGTACTGGCAGTTACAACATGGCAGTTAGACAGGGCAGGAGATAGGTAAGACAATGGAATAAATCTATTCCCAGTTCATTTGGAACACAACAAATACAGTGCCTTGCGAAAGTATTCGGCCCCCTGGAGCTTTTCAACCTTTTCCCACATATCATTCTTCAAACATCAACAAGTGGAACACAATTGTGAAGTTGAACGAAATGTATTGGTTATTTTAAATTTTTGTGGAAATTCAAAAACTGAAAAGTGGGGCGTGCAATATTATTCGGCCCCTTTACTTTCAGTGCAGCAAACTCACTCTAGAAGTTCATTGTGGATCTCTGAATGATCCAAAGTTGTCCTAAATGCCTAATGATGATAAATATAATCCACCTGTGTGTAATCAAGTCTCCGTGTAAATGCACCTGCTCTGTGATAGTCTCAGGGTTCTGCTTGAAGCACAGAGAGCATCATGAAGACCAAGGAACACAACAGGCAGGTCCGTGATACTGTTGTGGAGAAGTTTAAAGCCGGATTTGGATAGAAAATGATTTCCAAAACTTTAAACATCCCAAGGAGCACTGTGCAAGCGATCATATTGAAATGGAAGGTGTACCATACCACTGCAAATCTACCAAGACCCGGCCGTCCCTCTAAACTTTCATCTCAAACAAGGAGAAGACTGATCAGAGATTCAGTCAAGAGGACCATGATCACTCTGGATGAACTGCAGAGATCTACAACTGAGGTGGGACAGTCTGTCCATGGGATAACAATCAGTCGTACACTGCACAAATCTGACCTTTATGGAAGTGTGGCAAGAAGAAAGCCATTTCTCAAAGATATCCATAAAAAGTGTTGTTTAAAGTTTGCAACAAGCCACCTGGGAGACACATCAAACATGTGGAAGAAGGTGCTTTGGTCAGATGAAACCAAAATCAAACTTTTTGGCAACAATGCCAAACGATATGTTTGGCTTAAAGGCAACACAGCTCATCACCCTGAACACACCATCCCCACTGACAAACATGGTGGTGGCAGCATCATGGTTTGGGCCTGCTTTTCTTTAGCAGGGACAGGGAAGATGGTTAAAATTGATGGGAAGATGGATGGAGCCAAATACAGAACCATTCTTGAAGAAAACCTGTTGGAGTCTGCAAAAGACCTGAAACTGAGATGGAGATTTGTCTTCCAACAATGATCCCAAACATAAAGCAAAATCTACAATGGAATGGTTCACAAATAAAGGTATCCAGGTATTAGAATGGCCAAGTCAAAGTCCAGACCTCAATCCAATTGAGAATTTGTGGAAAGAGCTGAAAACTGCTGTTCACAAACGATCTCGATCAAACCTCACTGAGCTCGAGCTGTTTGCCAAGGAAGAATGGACAAGAATTTCAGTCTCTCAAGGTACAAAACTGATAGAGACATACCTCAAGGGACTTGCAGGCGCAACAAAGTATTAAGTTAAAGAGGCCAAATAATATTGCACGCCCCACTTTTCAGTTTCTGAATTTCCACAAAAATTTAAAATAACCAATAAATTTCGTTCAACTTTACAATTGTGTTCCACTTGTTGATTCTTCACCAAAAAATGTACATTTGGTATCTTTATGTTTGAAGCATGATATGTGGGAAAAGGTTGAAAAGGGGGCCGAATACTTTCGCAAGGCACTGTATTCACCATATACATTTGTATAATCTATATCCTGGCTGCTGCATTCACTCACATTCACTGCCCTTGCCTTAACTCATTAAACTCCATCCATATCGGCCCCTCTGTCCTTTCCTCTCCTATGTATAGCACTCACACTCTGTTCAGATTGCTTAACAGCACTGATCCATTCAGTCCCACCATCCAACACAAGAGACGCTCTCACAAATCACTTAACCATCTGCTCACTCTTTCTATCCTCCTTCTCCTAGTCGCAGGAGACATCTCTCCCAACCCCGGCCCCCCATGTTATAGCAAGTCTAACCTCCCAACTGCTACACTCAGAAGCCCCTCTAACCTTATTAATATCCCATGCATGCCTTCTGCCTCTTTCAATTGTGCCCTTTGGAATTCTCGCTCTGTGTGTACTAAACTCCCTTTCATCCATGACTTCTTCCTTTCTAATTCTCTTAACCTCCTGGCTCTTACTGAAACCTGGATCCAGCAGTCATACACCACAGCTGCTGCTGCTCTTTCATATGGCGGACTACACTTTTCTCATACCCCAAGATCAGACAACAGAGCAGGTGGAGGCGTTGGTCTGCTCCTTTAATACATAAATGTACCTTCCAAGTTATCCCCCAAGTACCCTCACTTTTCTTCAATTCCTTTGAAGTCCATGTTGTTAGACTCTACATCCCCTTCTCCATGCGAGTGGCGGTGGTATATCGTCCTCCAGGCCCCTCTCATCAGTTTCTGGATCACTTTGCCACCTGGCTTCCACAGTTTCTCTCCTGTGACATTCCCACCCTCATCATGGGTGATTTCAACATCCCCGTTGCTTTTCCCCTCTCCCCATCTGCTACTCACCTTTTATCTCTAACCTCCTCTTTCAGCCTCTCGCAGCATACTAACTCTCCAACGCATGAAGACGGAAACTCCCTCGACTTCGTCTTCTCCCGGCTTTGCTCAGCGGACGACTTCACAAACTCCCCTCTCCCGCTCTCGGACCACAACCTTCTTTCATTCTCTATCAAGAACTGCCATCCCGCTCAGGTCACCCCCACTTTCCACACTTATAGAAACATACAGGCCATTAACACCCAGAAACTTATGAAGAACTTGCAGTCTACATTGGCTCCTATCTTCTCCATCTCATGTCCTAATTCTGCACTGAATCATTACAATGAAACTCTGCAAAGTGCCCTGGATAAAATTGCACCTCCAATACATAGAACAACTTGGCACAGACGGCGACAACCATTTCCTGCAGCGGTGCTCCAGGTGCGCCGAACGTCTGTGGAGAAAATCTAATCTACCCGAAGATTTCATCCATTATAAGTTGATGCTTAAAACATACAACTCTGCCCTTCACCTCTCCAAACAAACCTATTTTAACACCATCATCACCTCACTATCCAATAATCCTAAACGTCTCTTTGACATTTTCATTCGCTACTCAACCCAAGAGTGCAGGCCCCAACAACGGATCTCCATGCTGACGATCTGGCCAATTACTTCAAAGAAAAAATTTACCACATCTGACAGGAAATTATCTCCCAATCCCTTCATACCATGCACTGTCCTCCCTCCCCCATTGCATCTAGTTCACTCTCGGACTTTGAACCAGTTACAGAAGAAGAAGTAATCAGGCTCCTTGCATCTTCTCGCCAGACAAATTGCACCAGTGACCCCATTCCGTCACATCTCTTCCAGTCCCTTTCCTCGGTTGTCACCTCTCACCTAACAAAAATGCTTAACCCTTCTCTCTCTTCCGATATCTTTCCCTCCTCATTTAAGCATGCCATCAATCATACATTCATTACTTAAAAAACCATCCCTCGATCAAAACTGTGCCGCTAATTATAAACCTGTCTCTAATCTTCCCTTCATCTCTAAACTCCTGGAATGCCTGGTCCACTCCCGTCTTACCCACTATTTCTCAGATAACTCTCTTCTCGACCCTCTACAATCCGGTTTCCACTCTTTACACTCTACTAAAACTGCCCTCACTAAAGTCTGTAATGATCTACTAACAGCTAAATCTAATGGTCACTACTCCATGCTAATTCTCTTGGATCTCTCCGCAGCAATTGATACTGTGCATCATCAGCTCCTCCTCACTATGCTCCGCTCCATCGGCCTCAAGGACACCGTTCTCTCCTGGTTCTCCTCCTATCTCTCTGACTGCTCCTTCACTGTATCTTTTGCTGGTTCCTCCTCCTCTCACCTTCCCCTTACTGTTGGGGTTCCTCAAGGATCAGTCCTAGATCCCCTCCTCTTCTCTTTGTATACTGCCCCTATTGGACAAACAATCATTAGATCTGGTTTCCTGTACCATCTCTATGCTGATGACTAGTGTTGAGCGATACCTTCCGATATCAAGAAGTATCGGTATCGGATTGGAACGGCCGATATCGCCGATACCGATACCCGATAACAATGCAAGTCAATGGCACACAAATATCGGAATGTAAATAAGCCCTTTCTGTTCTTCTACATCCTGTTCCGGGGGGGGGAAGAGTGTGGGCGGTGCGTGGGCGGACACTGTGCGTGTCTGTGTGTGCGGGCGGGGTCTGTGCGGGCGTCTCGGGGCTCTGTGCGGCGTGCCGGGGCTCTGTGGGGCGTGCCGGGGCTCTGTGTGGCCTGCCGGGGCTCTGTGCAGGCTGCCGTGGCTCTGTGCGGGCTGCGGGGGCTCTGTGCGGCGTGCCGGGGCTCTGTACAGCGTGCCGGGGCTCTGTGCGGGCTGCCGGGGGTCTGTGCGGGGCTCTGTGCGGCGTGCTGGGGCTCTGTGTGGGGCTCTGTGCGGCGTGCCGGGGCTCTGTGTGGCGTGCCGGGGCTCTGTGCGGCGTGCCGGGGCTCTGTGCGGCATGCCGGGGCTCTGTGCGGGGCTCTGTGAGTCGTGCCAGGGCTCTGTGCGGGGCTCTGTGCGGCGTGCCGGGGCTCTGTGCGGGCTGCCGGGGGTCTGTGCGTGTGTGCAGGCATCGTCCGATGGGACTAGAAGTCCCATCGGACGATGCCTGCAACAGTGACAGTGATTGACACATTAGTCCCATCATCCGGCTAATGTGTTGAATGTAAAAAAAAACAAAACATACATACAACATACATACTACATACATACTACAAACATACATACTACATACTATACATTCATACATTACATACAATACATACATACAGACATACAGTACATTAAACATAGATTTCATACTCACCATTACTTGTCAGTTTGTTCCCCGAAGCCAGTGTCATCTGTAAAAAAGATTAAAATAACAAACAACCAATATACTCCCTGTCTGCAGAAATCCACGAGTGTCCCACGACGATCTCCCGTGGAGAATGGCAGCATCAGCTGATGCGACCGCTCTCTAGGGGCTTCAGGAACACAATGACGGGAGGAAGGTATCCTTCTGCACTGTATTCCTCCGCCGCTGAAAAAAAATAGTCCCTAGTCTCACTTTATGCATTGCTGTGTGAGAAATTTTCCCACGCAGCAATTGCCATAAAGTGAGACTTTGTCCTAAGGTAACCTCTCAGTGATGCACTGCAGAAGCCATTGTCTCCTGTCAGTGTGTCACTGAGGGTCCTATAGAGCAGTGACATCACCCGATGTCACTGTTCTATAGGGGAGATCGTTGTGGGACACTCGTTATTAATTGGACTAAGGCGGACAGGTAGTATACGGTTTATTATTTTACGTTTTTTGCAGGCGCTGAAGTATGGTAAGTTTGGTTAAATGAAGAATATTAAAATACTTTTTTCCTAATGTGTGTGTGTTTTATTAACCCTTTATTACTATTGGATTAATAACGGATAGGCGTCTTATTGACGCCTCTCCGTTATTAACCTGGCTTAATGTCACCTTATAATAGCAAGGTGACATTAACCCCTTATTACCCCATATCCCACCGCTACACGGTAGTGGGAAGAGAGGGGCTAAGTGCCGGAATTGGTGCATCTTACAGATGCGCCATTTCTGGGGCGGCTGCGGACTGGTATTTGTAGCCGGGGGGAGGGCCAATACCCATGGCCCCTCTCTAGGCTATAAATATCAGCCCGTAGCTGTCTGCGTAGCCTTTCTGGCTATAAGATATAGGGGGACCCCATGTCATTTTTTGGGGGTCCCCCTATTTTAATAGCCAGTAAAGGCTACGTAGACAGCTGCGGGCTGATATTCATAGCAGGCTACAAATATTGGCCCCCGGCCGTCGGCTTTCCCCCTCTGGCGCAGAAAATTGCGAGGGAGCCCACGTCGTTTTTTTCCGTTTTTTTTTAAATTAAATTCAACGCCCATTAAGGAATCTTTCACACTTGCGTCGGTACGTGTCCGTTGCTATGCTTCGGGCCGACGTACCGACGCACGTTGTGAAATTTGTGCACCACGTGGGCAGCGGATGCAGTTTTTCAATGCATCCGCTGCCCATTCTGAAGTCCGGGGAGGAGGGGGCGGAGTTTTGGCCGCGCATGCGCGGTAGAAAATGGCGGATGCGACGGACAAAAAAGTTCACTTGAACGTTTTTTCGTGCCGACGATCCATCAAAACACGACGGATCCATTGCATGACGGACGCGACAAATGGCCATTCAAGTCTATGGGTAAAAACGCATCCTGCGAGCACATTTGCAGGATCCTTTTTTTCCGCAGGACCCGTTTTTTTCCGCCGGATCTGTTTTATTTCTGCCGGATCCGTTTTTTCCGCTGGATCCGTTTTTTTTTCGCCAGATCTGTTTTTTCTGCTGGATCAGTTTTTTTCCACCAGGTTCGTTTTTTTACGCCGGATCCGCCATTTTCTACCGCGCATGCGCGGCCGAAACTCCGACCCCTCCTCCCCGGACTTCAGAATGGGCAGCTGATGCATTGAAAAACTGCATCCGCTGCCCACGTCGTGCACAAATTTCACAACGTGCGTCGGTACGTCTGCCCGACGCATAGCGACAGACCCGTACCGATGCAAGTGTGAAAGATTCCTTAATGAGCGTTGAATTTAATTAAAAAAAAAAATGGAAAAAACGGCGTGGGCTCCCACGCAATTTTCTGCGCCAGAGAGGGAAAGCCGACGGCCGGGGGCCAATATTTGTAGCCTGCTATGAATATCAGCCCATAGATGTCTGCGTAGCCCTTACTGGCTATTAAAATAGAGGGACCCCCCAAAAAATGACGTGGGGTCACCCTATATGTTATAGCCAGAAAGGCTACGCAGACAGCTGCGGGCTGATATTCATAGCCTAGAGAGGGGCCATATATATTGGCCCCCCCGGCTACAAATACCAGTCCGCAGCCGTCCCAGAAATGGCGCATCTATAAGATGTGCCTATTCCGGCACTTAGCCTTTCTCTTCCCACTCCTGTGTAGCGGTGGGATATGGGGTAATAAGGGGTTAATGTCACCTTGCTTTTGTAAGGTGACATTAAGCCGGGTTAATAGCGGAGAGGCGTCAATAAGACGCCTATCCATTACTAATCCAATAGTAATAAAGGGTTAATAAAACACACACACATTAGGAAAAAAGTATTTTAATATTCTTCATTTAACCATACTTACCATACTTCAGCGCCTGGAAAAAACGTAAAATAATAAACCGTATACTACCTGTCTGCCGTAGTCCAATTAATATTGAGTGTCCCACGACGATCTCCCCTATAGAACAGTGACATCGGGTGATGTCACTGCTCTGTAGGACCCTCAGTGACACACTGACAGGAGACAATGGCTCCTGCAGTGCATCACTGAGAGGTTACCTTGGGACAAAGTCTCACTTTATGGCAATTGCTGCGTGGGAAAATTTCTCATACAGCAATGCCAAAAGTGAGACTAGGGACTATTTTTTTTCAGCGGCGGAGGAATGCATTGCGGAAGGATATCTTCCTCCCGTCATTGTATTCCTGGAGCCCCTAGAGAGCGGTCGCATCAGCTGATGCTGCCGTTCTCTATGGGAGATTGTCGTGGGACACTCGTGGATTTCTGCAGACAGGGAGTATATTGTTTGTTTTTTATTTTAATCTTTTTTACAGATGACACTGGCTTCGGGGAACAAAGTGACAAGTAATGGTGAGTATGTAATCTATGTTTAATGTACTGTATGTCTGTATTTATGTATTGTATGTAATGTATGAATGTATTGTATGTAGTATGTATGTATGTAGTATGTATGTAGTATGTATGTAGTATGTATGTATGTAGTATGTATGTAGTATGTATGTAGTATTTATGTAGTGTGTATGTAGTATGTATATAGTATGTATATAGTATGTAGTATGCATGTAGTATGTATGTAGTATGTATGTTGTATGTATGTAGTATGTAGTATGTATATAGTATGTATGTAGTATGTATGTATTTAGTATGTATGTATGTCATATGTATGTCGTATGCATGTTGTATGTATGTAGTATGTATGTAGTATGTATGTAGTATTCTTTTTTTTTACATTCAACACATTAGCCGGATGATGGGACTACTACTGTCCCATCATTGGCTAATGTGTCAATCACTGTCACTGTTGCAGGCATCGTCAGATGGGACTTGTAGGCCCATCGGACGATGTCTGCACACACGCACAGACCCCCGGCAGCCCGCACAGAGCCCCGGCACGCTGCACAGAGCCCCGGCACGCCGCACAGAGCCCTGCACAGAGCCCCGGCACACCACACAGAGCCCCGGCACGCCGCACAGAGCCCCGGCACGCCGCACAAAGTCCCGCACAGAGCCCCGGCACGCCGCACAGAGCCCTACACAGAGCCCCGGCACGCTGCACAGAGCCCCGCACAGAGCCCCGGCACACCGCACAGAGCCCCGGCATGCCACACAGAGCCCCGACATGCTGCACAGAGCCCCGGGACGCCACACAGAGCCCCGCAAAGAGCCCCGGCACGCCGCACAAAGCCCCAGCACGCTGCACAGAGCCCCGGGACGCCGCACAGAGCCCCGCAAAGAGCCCCGGCACGCCGCACAAAGCCCCAGCACGCTGCACAGAGCCCCGGGACGCCACACAGAGCCCCGCAAAGAGCCCCGGCACGCCACACAAAGCCCCAGCACGCCGCACAGAGCCCTGGCACACTGCACAGAGCCCCGGCATGCCGCACAGAGCCCCGGCACGCCGCACAGAGCCCTGCACAGAGCCCCGGCACGCCACACAGAGCCCCGGCACGCTGCACAGAGCCCTGCACAGAGCCTCGGCATGCCGCACAGAGCCCCGACATGCTGCACAGAGCCCCAGGACGCCACACAGAGCCCCACAAAGAGCCCCGGCATGCCGCACAAAGCCCCGGCACGCTGCACAAAGCCCCGGCATGCTGCACAGAGCCCCGGCACGCCGCACAGAGCCCAGGATGCTGCACAGAGCCCCACACAGAGCCCCGGCACGCCGCACAGAGACCCGGGACGCCGCACAGAGCCCCAGCACGCCACACAGAGCCCCGGCACGCCCGCACAGAGCGCCGAGATGCCGCACAGAGCCCCGGCAGGCACGCACAGACCCCGCCCACACACACACGCAGTCTCCGCCCACATCTCGCCCACACTCCATTATAGTGCATAATTGCACTATGGTAACTTCTGATTCCGGTATCCGATATCGCAAAAATATCGGAACTCAGTATCGGAATTCCGATACAGCGAATATCGGCCGATACCCGATATTTGCAGTATCGGAATGCTCAACACTACTGATGACACCCAATTATACAATTCTTCTCCTGATAGCACGCTTGCCTTTTTAGAAAACACCAGTGATTGTGGAGCACCCACCAGGGCAGTGGGGTACTCGGTACCGGGTCCAGTCTTAAAAGGGATATCACAGTGGCTGCGACCTGGTCCATGGCCCTGGGCGCCCAATTAAAGGGGAAGGTCTTTAAGGGAATTTGTAATGTCTATGTTCGTGACGCCACCTGTGGTTTTCGGTCAGTGAGGACCAATGCTTCTTAAAGGGGTCTTCTGGGATGATGGTATGCAGCAAGATGGTGATGCTTCCCACTGGTGAAGTGGGGTCCCCAGGGCTTCCCAAGTGTAGGGCACCGATGGTGTTGTGGATTGTATGGCAAAGAACGAGGACACAGGGTTGCAGTCTTTACCTGGTTTATTGATGGTAGTAGTAGTCCTCAGTCCAGGGTACCATGTGCAGGGTAGCTGTAGTCCGGCCGGCTTGGAGGCAATAGGAGATCCCTCTCCCAGGTGAGGTCCGTAAGCCTTTCCTACTAGCGCTGTTTAGTTGGTTAGGTCCCTGCCGCTTGATGCTCAGTGCAAGTCCCTTCTCTCCTGTCCTACAGATGTCTGTACGATAGGCAGTTCGAGCCTGTTTATAGGGACTCTATCATGCCCTGGGCTCTTAAACTACTGCTTCTCCTCAGACTTGATGCAGGCAATTGACATACAGTCCTATGCCCTCCTGTTCTGCTAAGTGTCTTAGAGTCCCACTATAGCCTCGGGCTCCCGGTACCTGGTTCTGCACTCTGGCTCCCAGGGTGTCCTTCCACTGTTCCCCTCCTGAGCCTCTTCCTCCTCTGTTCTTCTTCCCTCTAATCTCCTCCACTATTCCACTCTCCTTCGGATTTTCCCTCTTTCCAGGGGTAACAGCTCCCTCGTGGCTGCTCTGCCCATACGTCTGCTCCAGACATCCTTCTTCTCACTCCTGGAGACCAACTGTCTACCTCCACTGTCTCCCTCAGACTGCCTGGCTCCTCCTCCAGACCAGGATACATAAAGTGTAAGGAAGCTCCCCTGAATCCAGGTCCTGAGCTCCCCCTCCTGGCCTAGATTCAGATATGTTGCATGTGAGTGCCT
The DNA here is from genome assembly GCF_051348905.1 of Ranitomeya variabilis. NCBI lineage: Eukaryota > Metazoa > Chordata > Amphibia > Anura > Dendrobatidae > Ranitomeya > Ranitomeya variabilis. The sequence goes on along the minus strand of NC_135233.1, from coordinate 220,677,038 downwards.
TACCTGATAGAGAGAATCTCCCTTGCCTCCAAGCATGACATCACCCTCCTGGAAAGGAAGGCAACATCACTGCAACAACCGGTTACCTGGGGTGTTGCAATTGTCTCACCGCTGTCTCTAACATCATGTCCTGCCTCTGTCTGAAACTGAACCTGTCAAAAACTGAACTCCTCATGTTCTCTCCATCTACTAACCTACATTTGCCTGACATTGCCATCTCCGTGTGTGGTTCCACCATTACTCCCAAGCAACATGCCTGCTGCATTGGGGTCATACTTGATTCCGAGCTTTCATTCACCCCCCACATCTGATCATTGGCTCGCTCTTCTTATCTGCATCTCAAAAACATTTCTAGAATTCTCCCTTTTTTTACTTTCGACTCTGCAAAACCTCTTACTGTTTCACTCATTCATTCTCGTCTGGAGTATTGTAACTCTCTACTAATCGGCCTCCCTCTTACCAAACTCTCCCCGCTCCAATCTGTCCTGAATTCTGCAGCCAGGATCATTTTCCTTACCAACCGTTACACCGATGCCTCTACCTTGTGCCAGTCATTACACTGGTTACCCATCCACTCCAGAATCCAGTACAAAACTATTACCCTCTTCAACAAAGCACTCCATGGCTCAGCATTATCCTACATCTCTTCCCTGGTCTCGGTGCTCTCCGTTCTGCTAATGACCTGAGGTTAACATCCTCAATAATCAGAACCTCCCACTCCTGTCTCCAAGACTTTTCATGTGCTTCGCCAATTCTTTGGAATGCACTGCCCAGTAGTGTTGAGCATTCCGATACCGCAAGTATCGGGTATCGGCCGATACTTACCGCATATCGGATACCGGAATCGGAAGTTCCCATAATTCAAACAGCACAAATTCAGCCAATGAGGAATGATTACAAGTGTGGGCACATCCTGTTCAGCATGGTGGGCATGTAACTACTGGCAAGGCTGTGATTGGCTGCTGAAATGATGTCATGATGCACTATAAAAAACGCTGCCGCCCTTTCTGGCTCACTCTGCTGTGAATTCAGTTAGGCATAGGACGCTGTGTTCTGACTGAGGGCCAGTTGAGATAGCGATTAGCTTCTTTGTGCTTTCCCCAGGCTAATTTAGCAACCGCTGTGTGTTCACCTTGCTTTTGCCTTGCAGCGCTGTTTTCACAGCGATCTGCAAGGTCTCTGTGTGTGTGTGTGTGTGAGTGCAGCCCATTCTCTAGTCTGTGTGCAGCCATAGCCGGTTGTATTCAGCTCAGGGTGGTTCACTGTCTCATACTGTTCTATCCATTCCATTGTCCATTTTTGTAAATAGTGCAGCCCGCTGCACATTTTTTCAAATCGTTCCTATTAGTGGCTTTCCACCCGTATCCAGCTAAATTGTGGAAAAACACTACATAGGATAACGTAGAGGAGGTTTTTTGGGCCTTGCAGCGCCGTTTACGGCTGTCTGCACGGTCTGCGTGTGAGTGCAGCTCGCCCTGTAGTCTGTGTGCAGCCACAGCCGGTTGTATCCAGCTCAGGGTGCATCACTGCCTCATAGCGTAAAATACATTGTCCTTTTTTTGCAAATAGTGCAGCCCGCTGCACATTTTTTCAAATAATTCCTATTTGTGGCTTTCAACCCGTATCCAGCTAAATTGTGGAAAAACACTACATAGGATAACTTAGAGGAGGTTTTTTGGGCCTTGCAGCGCCGTTTACGGCTGTCTGCACGGTCTGCGTGTGAGTGCAGCTCGCCCTGTAGTCTTTGTGCAGCCACAGCCGGTTGTATCCAGCTCAGGGTGCGTCACTGCCTCATAGCGTAAAATACATTGTCCTTTTTTGCAAATAGTGCAGCCCGCTGCACATTTTTTCAAATAATTCCTATTAGTGGCTTTCCACCCGTATCCAGCTAAATTGTGGAAAAACACTACATAGGATAACGTAGAGGAGTTTTTTTGGGCCTTGCAGCGCCGTTTACGGCTGTCTGCACGGTCTCCGTGTGAGTGCAGCTAGCCCTGTAGTCAGTTCAGCCCAAAAAAATAAATAACTAATAAAGTTCACCAAACACCACTTTACAGTTGTGTAGGCGACATTAGCTCATATTAAAGTCTAGTCCACACTTTAGAAAATTAGTGTTTCTTATACCTGTTAGGAGCTGTTCAGGAATAAGCACACTAAGCCGTTAGTACTTTTCTGCTTATCTTTATCAGTCAACCAAGATGAAGAAGGCAGGGAGTAAGGCACGTGGGCGTGGGCGCGGAGCAGGGAGGGGACGTGGGGATTCTGTGCCTGCTGCGGGCACCGGTGACTCATCATAACCCAGTTTCAGCAGGGAACAGTCCTTCATGCGCAGCTTTGTCGGAGAGCGCCGTACACCGCTGCTGCGTGAAGACCAAATTGAAGCCGTTGTCGGATGGATGGCAGCTAACGCATCGACTTCAATTAGTGCCACATCCTCTCAGGCACAGAGCACTGGAGAGCACCCATCTGTCTCTTCACCACCTGACAAATTGCCCAGGCAGTCAGAGAGCCCAGGACAGGAGCCGTCTCTATTTCTGTTCTCTGAATCTCTTGGCTTGGAAACAGGGGGCCAGCCAAGCAGCATTGGAGAAATGGAAGAAGAGGAAGTGTGCAGTGATGCCCAACAGCTTTTTCTCTCTGAGTCTGAAGAGGCGGGTGGGCCAGTGCCTCCGGTCACCACACCGCAGTACGCATCCGCTGATGATGACACTCAGGTGCCACTTTCTGGTGCGTGCTGTGCTGCTGAGACTACCCAGGAGGAGCAGTTGGTGGCAGAGGGTAGTGTAGATGATGAGGTTCTAGACCCATCGTGGCGTGAGGGACAGGAAGGTGGTGGGAGCAGCTCTGAGGAAGAGATTCCCCGAACGGGCCAAAGAGAGAGAGGGAGGGGGAAGACTGCAGAGCCTGTAGCCTCCACTTAGGCACCCGTTAGGAGCATGCCTCTTCCAACAGCCAAAAAGGGCGCTCCCAAGACTTGCAGTGCCTGGGCCTTTTTTGACACAGTTGCAGATGACATTTGCTTTGTCAAATGCAAGGTGTGTCATCAGAAAATCAAAAGAGGGAGAAATGTCAGCAGCCTCAATACCTCAAATATATGGAAACATGTGCGGACCAGGCACGCGGCGGAGTTACAAAAACACACTGAAGAGCTAGGCCAACCAACAGCGGCAGCTACCACCTCTTCAGCTCGTGTTGCCTCTTCCTCCAGCTCACACACAGCTGGTTCGGCTTCCTCCCAGGATCGCCATGGAAGAACCTCTGGCACTGTTGTCCAGAGACCTACTGTAATTCCACCCGCAGCACCACATTCCCAGTCATCCTCACACTCCCAGGCCAGTCTACAGCCATCGGTAGTACAGGCATGGGAGAAAAGGCAGCCATTCTCGTCAAACCACCCACGAGCACAGGCTCTGAATGCAGGCATTGCCAAACTTCTGTCACTAGAAATGCTGTCATTCAGGCTGGTGGAGACTGACAGCTTCCGTGACTTGATGGCATTGGCAGTCCCACAGTACAATGTGCCCAGCCGCTTTTATTTCAGCAGGCAAGCCGTCCCTGCCCTGCACAAGCATGTGGAGGGACACATAAAACATGCGCTACTGAACGCCGTCAGTTGCAAGGTCCACCTCACCACAGATGCGTGGACCAGTCACCATGGACAGGGGCGATACCTTTCCCTCACTGCCCATTGGGTTAATGTTGTTGAGCCGGGTACAGATCGTGCGAGTGGCGCAGGACGTGTCCTGCCCACTCCAAGGATTGCAGGAATCCAGTCTGTACGCATTGACTCCTCCTCATACACAAGTTCCTCAGAAACATCGCTGCAGGAGCCGTCACAGTCCACCTCCACATGGACCCGTGAAGGTTTACCTGTTACGACCGACATGAGCACAGCTGTGGCCAAACGTCAACAGGCCGTCTTGAAATTAATTTCTTTGGGGAATCGAAGCCACACAGCGCAGGAGCTCTGGAATGCCATCAAGCAGGAGAGCGATGTGTGGTTTGTGCCAGCGAATCTCCAGCCAGACATGGTAGTGTGTGACAATGACCGAAATCTGGTGGTAGCTCTGGGCCTCGGCAACCTCACTCACATCCCATGTCTGGCACCTGCTACGACCGACATGAGCACAGCCGTGGCCAAACGTCAACAGGCCGTCTTGAAATTAATTTCTTTGGGGAATCGAAGCCACACAGCGCAGGAGCTCTGGAATGCCATCAAGCAGGAGAGCGATGTGTGGTTTGTGCCAGCGAATCTCCAGCCAGACATGGTAGTGTGTGACAATGGCCGAAATCTGGTGGCAGCTCTGGGCCTCGGCAACCTCACTCACATCCCATGTCTGGCACATGTGCTCAACTTGGTCGTGCAGAGTTTTTTGAGGGACTGTCCGGATCTTGATGCACTGCTGCACAAGATCCGCCTAGAGTGTGCTCACTTGCGGCGTTCCAGCACGGCAAGATCGCGCATTGCAGCTCTGCAGCGCCGATTCCGCCTTCCGGAACATCGCATCATATGTGACCTACCTACCAGTTGGAATTCCACGCTACATATGTTGGAGCGGTTGTGTGAGCAGCAGCAAGCAGTAATGGAGTACCAGCTGCATCAGGCGCAAAGAAGTCAGACTTCACAACCACAGAATGGGCCACTATGAAGGACGTCTGCCAGGTTTTGCGTCCCTTCGATTATTCCACGCGGATGGCGAGTGCAGATGATGCACTAGTCAGCATGACTGTCCCCCTTATCAGCTTGCTTCAACAAACACTGCAAGCGCTAAGGGATGATGTTGTGGAAGAGGTGGAGGATGAGGACTCACCATTTCCATCACCTTCTGGACAGTCAGCGCCACATGGTTCCTCACAAACGCGTAGGCAGGGGACACTTTGTGGGGAGGATGAGGAGGAGTCAATGGAGGAGGAAGACATCCGTCCAGAGGAGGGAGTTACACAATTGTCCAGTAGTCAGTGTGTACAGCGAGGGTGGGGTGATGAAGAGTGGGCAGAGCTCACGCCTCAAGCAGGGGACAGCGTTTCTTGGCAAGTTGGCAGTCTGCAGCACATGGTTGATTACATGCTGCAGTGCCTGAGAAACGACCGGTGCATCGCCCACATTCTCAACATGGCTGATTATTGGGTGTACACCCTCCTCGATCCTCGCTACCGGGACAACTTACAAAGCCTCATCACACTGTTGAACCGGGATCGTAAAATGCGGGAGTACCAAGACACACTGGTGAATTCCATCATCTTCTCCAGTCCAACTGAGAGAAGTGCTGCTAGTGCTTTACAAAGCAGCTCAGTGCGTCCTGGCAGTGGAGGAGGCTCTGCACAAAGAGGGAGCAGAAGCAGTGCCTCTGCCCAAGGCAAGACCAGTATGGCCCAACTGTGGCACAGTTTTGTGTGCCCGACACAAATGTCTACACCATCACAGGCGGCTCCAGTCAGCAGGAGGCAACGGTTCCGTCAGATGGTGACAGACTACATGTCTTGCCCTCTTACTGTACTCCCAGACGGCTCTTCCCCTTTCAAGTTTTGGATCTCTAAGCTGGATACATGGCCAGAGCTAAGCCAGTATGCATTGGAGGTGCTGGCTTGCCCTGCGGCTAGTGTGTTATCGGAACGCGTCTTTAGTGATGCAGGTGGTGTACTAACAGACCGTCGCATGCGACTATCCTCCGATAACGTTGACCGGCTTACTTTCCTGAAAATGAACCAGGCCTGGATCTCGCAGGAATTTGCCACTCCTCTTCCTGATTAAATAATTGGGTGACTGTCTACAGTATCCAGGTCTCCTGTTGTGTTCATCTTTCTACCACCTGAACTGTAATTCCTGGGCTCCAACACCGCCAGTTGAGGCTCAGAAGTGCCATCTGCACAGTCAAAACATACGACCCAGCGTTATTGGGTGTCAGTAACGTCAGCTGATCCCCAGCTGTGTAGTCGGCAATGTGTCTTGCGACTGCCACGCTGACACAACAACTGAAATTTAAGGGAACCTGTCCCCCCCCAGGCGTTTGTTACTGAAAGAGCCACCTTGTGCAGCAGTAATGCTGCACAAGGAAAAGGTAGCTATTTTTATTTAGCTCCTTGCACACGCAGAACTTAACACTTATAAAATGTGTCCACTGATACCGTAAAACCGTCCCGGAGGTGGGACTTTCCTTCGTAATGTGACGCAGCACAGCCGTCATTCCTACCCCCTTGGTGCCATGCGCCGCCTCCTTAGCGTTGTTTGATTCTGTCCCGGAGCCTGCGCTGTTATGTTATCCCTTGGACAGGCACACTTAGCGCTGCCCGTCTTCTGACATCATTTGGTGTCAGGCTGACTGCACCTGTGCGGCCGCGCTGGCCAAGATCCCGCCTCGCAGTGTCTTCTGATTTAATCACACTGCAGGCCTGGGATCCATGGGCATGCGCAGTGCATATCTTCACCTCCGCCTCTCACTCATCTCCCTCCGCCTTCTTCAGACTGTGCGCCGTCAGCTGATCCCTAATAGCATGCCACGGCCGTGACGCCGCACAGTCTGAAGAAGCCGGAGGGAGGGGAGTGAGAGGCGAGGATATGCACTGCGCATGCCCATGGATCCCAGGCCCGCAGTGGGATTACATTAGACGACACTGCGAGGCGGGATCTCGGGCAGCGCTGCCGCACTGGCACATCTGTTGTGAAATTGGATTCTGGGCTCCCCCGGTGGCCACTTGTGGAATTGAACTTGTGTGCATCATCCCCTCTGTTCACCTGCTCCTATCAGGATGTGGGAGTCGCTATATAACCTTGCTCCTCTGTCAGTTTCTTGCCGGTCAACAATGTAATCAGAAGCCTTCTGTGCTTGTTCCTGCTACTAGACAACTCCCAGCTAAGTTGGACTTTTGTCCTTGTGTGTTTTTGCATTTTGTTCCTGTTCACAGCTGCTGTTTCGTTACTGTGTCTGGAAAGCTCTTGTGATCGGAAATTGCCACTCTGGTGTTATGAGTTAATGCTAGAGTCTTAAAGGAATTTCTGGATGGTGTTTTGATAGGGTTTTCTGCTGACCATGAAAGTGTCCTTTCTGTCTTCCTGCTATCTAGAAAGCGGACCTCGATTTTGCTAAACCTATTTTCATACTACGTTTGTCATTTCATCTAAAATCACCGCCAATATATGTGGGGGCCTCTGTCTGCCTTTTGGGAAAATTTCTCTAGAGGTGAGCCAGGACTGTCTTTTCCTCTGCTAGGATTAGGTAGTTCTCCGGCTGGCGCTGGGCATCTAGGGTTAAAAAACGTAGGCATGCTACCCGGCCACTTCTAGTTGTGCGGCAGGTTTAGTTCATGGTCAGTATAGTTTCCATCTTCCAAGAGCTAGTTCTCATATATGCTGGGCTATGTTCTCTCGCCATTGAGAATCATGACACACATCCAGCCTGACACCAAATGATGTCAGAAGACGGGCAGCGCTAAGTGCGCCTGGCCAAGGGATAACATAACAGCGCAGGCTCCGGGACAGAATCAAACAATGCTGAGGAGGCGGCGCACGGCACCAAGGGGGTAGGAATGACGGCTGTGCTGCGTCACATTACGAAGGAAAGTCCCACGTCCGGGACGGTCTCACGGTATCAGGGGACACATTTTAGAAGTGTTTAGTTCTGTGTTTGCAAGGAGCATAATGAAAAGCGCCACCTTTTCCTTTTGCATCCTTTGTGCTGCACAAGCTGGCTCTTTCAGCTACAAACGCCTTGGGGGGGGGGTTAAAGGTTCCCTTTCGACTTGCTCCAATCAGGCTTTGGCCTACACTGTGTTCCTCTGCTCCTCCTGCTGTCCCTGAGCTCTAACACCGCTAGTTGGTGCCTGGAAGTGCTGTCCGCACAGTCAACAGTCGCTCCTCTGTTATTGGGGTTCAGTAACGTCAGCTGCTCCCCAGCTGTGTGTGCGGCAATACCTCCAATCTGCTCCTCCTGCTGTCCCTGGGCTCTAACACCGCTAGTTGGTGCCTGGAAGTGCTGTCCGCACAGTCAACAGTCGCTCCTCTGTTATTGGGGTTCAGTAACGTCAGCTGCTCCCCAGCTGTGTGTGCGGCAATACCTCCAATCTGCTCCTACTGCTGTCCCTGGGCTCTAACACCGCTAGTTGGTGCCTGGAAGTGCTGTCCGCACAGTCAACAGTCGCTCCTCTGTTATTGGGGTTCAGTAACGTCAGCTGCTCCCCAGCTGTGTGTGCGGCAATACCTCCAATCTGCTCCTCCTGCTGTCCCTGGGCTCTAACACCGCTAGTTGGTGCCTGGAAGTGCTGTCCGCACAGTCAACAGTCGCTCCTCTGTTATTGGGGTTCAGTAATGTCAGCTGCTCCCCAGCTGTGTGTGCGGCAATACCTCCAATCTGCTCCTCCTGCAGACCCTGGGCTCTAACACCGCCAGTTGTTGCCCGGAAGTGCTGGCTGCACAGAGAAAAACACCCGCCAATGTGTCAGTGGGGTTCAGCAACGCCAGCTGTTCACCTGCTGTGTAGCCGGCAACGTGTCCTGCAAACGCCACGCAGACACAACAGACCTAAAACTGCAGTCAGTGCAGGCTTCGGCCTACACTCTGCTCCTCCTGCTGTCCCTGGGCTCCAACACTGCTGGTTGTTGCCCGGAAGTGCTGTTTGCACAGAGCCAAACACCTCGCCAATGTGTTAGTGGGGTTCAGTAACGTAAGCTGCTCCCCTGCTGTGTATCCGGCAACGTGTCCTGCAAACGCCACGCAGACACAACAGACCTAAAACTGCCGCCAGTGCAGGCTTTGGCCTACACTCTGCTCCTCCTGCTGTCCCTGGGCTCCAACACTGCTGGTTGTTGCCCGGAAGTGCTGTTTGCACAGAGCCAAACACCTCGCCAATGTGTTAGTGGGGTTCAGTAACGTCAGCTGCTCCCCTGCTGTGTATCCGGCAACGTGTCCTGCAAACGCCACGCAGACACAACAGACCTAAAACTGCCGCCAGTGCAGGCTTCACCCTACACTCTGCTCCTCCTGCTGTCCCTGGGCTCCAACACTGCTGGTTGTTGCCCAGAAGTGCTGTTTGCACAGAGCCAAACACCTCGCCAATGTGTTAGTAGGGTTCAGTAACGTCAGCTGCTCCCCTGCTGTGTATCCGGCAACATGTCATGCGACCGCCACGCTGGCACAACAAAAATTTAAGGGAACCTGTCCCCCCCCCAGGCGTTTGTTACTGAAATAGCCACCTTGTGCAGCAGTAATGCTGCACAAGGAAAAGGTAGCTCTTTTAGTTTAGCTCCTTGCACACGCAGAACTTAACACTTATAAAATGTGTCCACTGATACCGTAAAACCGTCCCGGAGGTGGGACTTTCCTTCGTAATGTGACGCAGCACAGCCGTCATTCCTACCCCCTTGGTGCCGTGCGCCGCCTCCTCAGCGTTGTTTGATTCTGTCCCGGAGCCTGCGCTGTTATGTTGTCCCTTGGCCATGCACACCTAGTGCTGCCCGTCTTCTGACATCATTTGGTGTCAGGCTGACTGCGGATGTGCGGCCACGCTGGCCGAGATCCCGCCTCGCAGTGTCTTCTGATTTAATCACACTGCAGGCCTGGGATCCATGGGCATGCGCAGTGCATATCTTCACCTCAGGCTCTCACTCATCTCCCTCCGCTTTCTTCAGACTCTGCACCATCAGCTGATCCCTAATAGCATGCCACGGCCGTGATGCCGCACAGTCTGAAGAAGCCGGAGGGAGGGGAGTGAGAGGCGAGGATATGCACTGCGCATGCCCATGGATCCCAGGCCCGCAGTGGGATTACATTAGACAACACTGCGAGGTGGGATCTCGGGCAGCGTGGCCGCACAGGCGCTGCCAGCCTGACACCTGAATGATGTCAGAAGACGGGCAACGCTAAGTGTGCCTGGCCAAGGGATAACATAACAGCGCAGGCTCCGGGACAGATTCAAACATTGCTGAGGAGGCGGCGCACGCCACCAAGGGGGTAGGAATGACGGCTGAGCTGCGTCCCATTACGAAGGAAAGTCCCACCTCCGGGACGGTCTCACGGTATCAAGGGACACATTTTATAAGTGTTTAGTTCTGTGTTTGCAAGGAGCATAATTAAAAGAGCCACCTTTTCCTTTTGCATCCTTAGTGCTGCACAAGATGGCTCTTTCAGCTACAAACGCCTTGGGGGGGGGGGTTAAAGGTTCCCTTTCGACTTGCTACAATCAGGCTTTGGCCTACACTGTGTTCCTCTGCTCCTCCTGCTGTCCCTGGGCTCTAACACCACCAGTTGGTGCCTGGAAGTGCTGGCTGCACAGTTAACACTTGCTGCCGTGTTATTGGGTTTCAGTAACGTCAGCTGATTCCTAGCTGTGTATCTGGCAAAACAAATCTGCTCCTCCTGCTGTCCCTGGGCTTCAACACCGCCAGTTGCTGCCCAGAAGTGCTGTCTGCACAGTCAACAGTCGCTCCTCTGTTATTGGGGTTCAGTAACGCCAGCTACTCCCCTGCTGTGTTGCGGCAATACCTCCAGCCTGCTCCTCCTACTGTCCCTGGGCTCTAACACCGCCAGTTGGTGCCCGGAAGTGCTGGCTGCACAGAGAAAAACACCCGTCAATGTGTCAGTGGGGTTCAATAACGCCAGCTGTTCCCCTGCTGTGTAGCCGGCAACGTGTCCTGCAAACGCCACGCAGACACAAAGCTGCCGCCAGTGCAGGCTTCGGCCTACACTCTGCTCCCTCTCCTCCTGCTGTCCCTGGGCTCTAACACTGCCAGTTGGTGCCGGAAGTGTGGTCTGCATAGAGAAAAACACCCACCAATGTGTCAGTGGGGTTCAGCAACCCCAGCTGTTCCCCTGCTGTGTAGCCGGCATCGTGTCCTGCAAACGCCACGCAGACACAAGAACTGAAATTGAAGGGAACCTGCCCCCCCCAGGAGTTGGCATGTATAACAGCCACCTTGTACAGCAGTAATGCTGCATTTGTACAAGGTGGCTCATTCAGTTATTCTCCTTGCACACGTCGAACTCAACACGTCTAAAATGTGTCCCTTGAGACCATTAAACCACCCCTGAGGTGTGACTTTCCTTTGTAATGACACGCTGCAACCCCCTTGGTAGCACAGCCCTTCTTCTGACATCATTGTTTGGCTGGCTGCGCCTCTGCGGCCGCCCTGCCCGACACAATGCCCCTCGGTGTCTTATTTATTTTTACTGCGAGGGTGTGATTGCTGGGCATGAGCAGTGCATATGTTCGCCTGTCACTCATCTCCTTCCGCCTTCTTCAGACTGTACGGCTTCATGGCCGTGGCATGGGATAAGGGATCAGCTGACGCCGCACAGTCTGTAGCAGGTGTAAGGACACGAGTGAGAGGCGAACATATTGACTGCGCAAGGCCATGAATCCCAGCCCCGCAGTGTGAATTAATGAAAAGACACTGCGGGGCTGGGATTCATGGGCATCGCGAACCGCACCGGCCGACATGAAATGATGTCAGAAAACGGGCAGCGCTAACAGCGCATGGCCAAGGGATAACACAACAGCGCAGACTCCTGTACAGCTAATAACGATGCTCAGGAGGCTGCACCCAGCACCAAGGTGGGATTTTTGACAGCTGTGCTGCGTCTCATTAAGAAGGAAAGTCACGCCTCCAAGACAGTTTGACTGTATAAGGGGCTAAATTCTATACGTGTTTCGTTCAGCGTCTGCAAGTTTCAAAACTTAAAGAGCAACCTTTCACTTGTGCAGCATTACAGCTGCACAAGGTGTGGCTCTTCTAGTTTGTAACACCTGAGGGGGGGTTAAAGGTTACCTTTAAAATTGGTTCAATTAGGCTTCGGCCTACACTCTGCTCCTCCTGCAGACCCTGGGCTCTAACACCGCCAGTTGGTGCCCGGAAGTGCTGGCTGCACAGAGAAAAACACCCGCCAATGTGTCAGTGGGGTTCAGCAACGCCAGCTGTGCCCCTGCTGTGTAGCCGGCAACGTGTCCTGCAAACGCCACGCAGACACAACAGACCTAAAACTGCCGCCAGTGCAGGCTTCGGCCTACACTCTGCTCCCTCTGCTCCTCCTGCTGACCCAGGGCTCTAACACCGCCAGTTGGCACCCGGAAGTGCTGGCTGCACAGAGAAAAACACCCGCCAATGTGTCAGTGGGGTTCAGCAACGCCAGCTGTTCCCCTGCTGTGTAGCCGGCATCGTGTCCTGCAAACGCCACGCAGACACAACAGACCTCCAAATGCCTCCAGTGCAGGCTTCGGCCTACACTCTGCTCCCCCTGCTGACCGTTTGCTCCAACACCACTAGTTGGGGCTCTAGGAAGACAAGCTTGAATAGGTCCCCATCCTGGTTCCAGTACCGTCAGCTGGTTCCGGGTAGAGCCTTTGGATTAGGTGCCTCCTTCTGGGTATCTGAGTTCCACCAACGTCAAGTGGTCCTTGGTAGTGCTTTCAGGCACGGGTACCTCCTGCTTAGTAACCGGGTTCCAGTAACGTCAGCTGGTCCTCGGTAGTTCCATTGGCTCTTGGACCTTCGGCTACCCATCCGGGTTCCAGTACCGTCAGCTGGTTCTCGGCAGTGTCTTTTGCTCTTGTACCTTCTGCTCCCCATCCTGGTTCCAGTACCGTCAGCTGGTTCCGGGCAGAGCCTTTGGCTTAGGTGCCTCCTTCTGGGTATCCGAGTTCCACCAACGTCAGGTGGTCCTTGGTAGTGCTTTCAGGCACAGGTACCTCCTGCTTAGTAACCGGGTTCCTGTAACGTCAGCTAGTCCTCGGTAGTTCCATTGGCTCTTGGACCTTCGGCTACCCATCCGGGTTCCAGTACAGTCAGCTGGTTCTCGGCAGTGTCTTTTGCTCTTGTGCCTTCTGCTCCCCATCCTGGTTCCAGTACCGTCAGCTGGTTCCGGGCAGAGCCTTTGGCTTAGGTGCCTCCTTCTGGGTATCCGAGTTCCACCAACGTCAGGTGGTCCTTGGTAGTGCTTTCAGGCACGGGTACCTCCTGCTTAGTAACCGGGTTCCAGTAACGTCAGCTGGTCCTCGGTAGTTCCATTGGCTCTTGGACCTTCGGGTAGCCATCCGAGTTCCAGTTCCATCAGCTGTTTCTCGGCATTTTCTCAGCCTTCTTGTACCTTCTGCTACATTTCCAAGTTCAAAACCCTAAAGACAACGACCCGGAAGACCACCCCTAAGATGACGACGACACCAGAGACGACAACCACTGAGATGACGACGACCCTGGAGACGATGACCCTGAAGACCACCCCGATGACGACGACCCCGGAGACGATGACCCTGGAGACGACGACGACATGGGAGACCGAGAAGCAGAAGAACAAGAGGCTGCAGAACAAAGAGCAGAAGAACATTAAGCATCACACTAAATATCAGAGCAAAAGATATTATCTAAATTATAAGCAGAAGAAGACTAAGCAGTGTATGGGGGTGAGTCCGTTCCTCCTCGAGGTGCCCCTGGATAAAGCCTGATGCTGCAGGCCAAACTGAACGCGGACAAATGTAACTCTTTTGTGACAGGCAGAACGGAAGGTGTAATCTTCAAACTTTTAGAGATAACAACTACGGGAATGCCTGTCACAAATAAAAATATGATGAAGAAGTTGAATATGAAGAAGAATAATAGTTAAATATAAAGAATATGAACAATGTAACAAAAAAAAAATAATAGGTAGAAGATGAAGAAGATGAATAAGGTGAAGAAGAAGTTGATGTCAAAGATGCTGATGATGATGAAGAAGAAAGTGTGGGAGAAGTAAAAAAGAGGGTGAAGGGCGTGGAAGTAGTGAAACATCAATATCTGACAAAATTAAAAAAAACTTAACATAGTCAATATCTTTGTAACTCCGAACGTATTAAAAAAAAAATTAAATTCCTGCTATTCTATGTGATTGGGCTAAACCTCTATGCCTTTAATATCTCCGCCACCTCCCCCAATACATCCTACATTATTCTTAGCTGTTTTCCTTCATGTAGAATGAACTTACAAGGAAAGAAAGGGTTTATTTTAATTCCGATATTTTCGTCCCATTGACTTGCATTGGTATCGGCGAGATCCGATATTTTGCCGGTATCGGCCGATACTTTCCGATACCGATACTTTCCGATATCGGAAGGTATCGCTCAACACTACTGCCCAGGTTAATACGACTAATCCCCAATTCCCACAGTTTTAAGCGTGCTCTAAAAACGCATTTGTTCAGACTGGCCTACCGCTTCAACGCATTAATCTAACTATCCCTGTGTTGCCCATTCAAAAAACTTAAACCATAATCTGGTTCCTCGCATCATGTTCTCATACACTTCATGCAGTTAATAGCCCTCTGAGTCTTTACTGTTACAAATTTAGGCTGTTAACTGGTTCATTCAGCTTTATATGAACACCCGATCCTTACACTATGGCTGGTCTGAACAACGAAAGTGATTGTTACCATCCACCTCTCGTGTCTCCCCTTTTTCCTCATAGTTTGTAAGCTTGCGAGCAGGGCCCTCACTCCTCTTGGTATCTGTTTTGAACAGTGATTATTGTTATGCTGTAATGTCTATTGTCTGTACAAATCCCCTCTATAATTTGTAAAGCGCTGAGGAATATGTTGGCGCTATATAAATAAAGTTATTATTATTATTATGATTTGTGAGAAGTGGAGTTTTTCCAAGAGAAAGCGTTTGGGACTGTGGACAGTTTGAGGGGTGGAAGCTGGACTGGGGTGGAGCCTGTGTGGAGTGTCAAGGGAGCCCGAAAATGATGCCAGTATGGGGCCCCGAAATTCCTAGTGGCAGCCCTGTGGAGAAAAATAACATTAGCAGTCCAAAGTAGGACATGCCCAATCTCCCCTACATGAAGATTCTCCTGTGCCTTGGCCAGGCCCCTTTTGCCCTCCAGCAAGAAGCTTTGCAGTTGTTATGAAATTGACTCTGATTGCCTTGAAACATGGCACAACTGCCAATATGTTGCAAAAAGACAAGGTTGGAGCAGTTAGTAGCAGCACTATCAGCATTGTATGTCATATACCGCCTTTTTGGGCCTCCTCAAAAAGTTCCTTGAAGGGGAGGTGCGAAATACAAATTAATTTCCATCCTAAATCCTTATCTATTTAATTCCATAATCTAAACTATTTTCTAATATACTTGAATTCAAGTTTCCCCATCCTTCCCTAACTACACTATTTAACTGCTTTTCTTCTATTACAACTTCCTCTTCTATGATGCTTTATTTGAGAATCACAGTGCATGCTGGGATACTCAGTCACTGCCGCAGCCTCCTCCTCTGTAAAACAAAGCTTCATCAGTAACATTCGTTTCAGGGGCTAGGCTAGTCTCTGCGTGATGTTGTCACTGTGTGGTGTGCACAAAGATAGTGAGCTCTTGTAGGGGATGTGAAATACATGATGTTCCCTTTTCTCCCCAACCCCTTTTAGAATGTAAATGTTTATTATTAATGTGTCCGTGCACGGTGGCACTGCTACCCATAAAGGGTATTGTCACCATGTACAAGAGTATTGCTACATCCTAATGCGTACTACTCTGCATATTTGTATAATGTTTGCCATGTGTTTGCACACTGTAGGGAAAGTTTGTCCCTGGACCCAGTATAGTGATAGGGGCGTAGTGTCCATAGTTGGCCATTAGAGGAGGGGCACAGTGCATAAGTATAGTGCAGCTTCCTGCTTTAAGGGTACCGTCACACAGTGCCATTTTCATCGCTACGACGGTACGATTCGTGACGTTCTAGCGATATCGTTACGATATCGCAGTGTCTGACACGCAGCAGCGATCAGGGACCCTGCTGAGAATCGTACGTCGTAGCAGATCGTTTGGAACTTTCTTTCGTCGCTTGATCACCCGCTGACATCGCTGGATCGTTGTGTGTGACACCGATCCAGCGATGTGTTCGCTTGTAACCAGGGTAAACATCGGGTAACTAAGCGCAGGGCCGCGCTTAGTAACCCGATGTTTACCCTGGTTACCATCGTAAAAGTAAAAAAAACAAACAGTACATACTCACATTCCGGTGTCTTTCCTCCGGCGTCTCAGCTTCTCTGCACTGTGAGCGCCTGCCGGCCGGAAAGCGAGCACGGCGGTGACGCGGTGACGTCACCGCTCTGCTTTCCGGCTATGGTGCTTACACAGTGGAGAGAAGCAGAACTGTCATGATCTCAATGGCAAGAGATCATAGCATCAGCATATATAGGAACTAGCTCTTGGAAGATGGAAACTGAGCTGACCATGAACTAAACCTAACGCACAACTAGCAGTGGCCGGGTAGCATGCCTACGTTGATTCTAGATGCCCAGCACCAGCCGGAGGACTAAATAAAGCTAGCAGAGGAAAATATTAGTCCTAGCTCACCTCTAGAGAAATACCCCGAAAGGAGACAGAGGCCCCCCACATGTATTGGCGGTGAATCAAGATGAAATAACAAACGTAGTATGAAAATAGGTTTAGCAAATTTGAGGTCCACTTACTACATAGCAGAAGACAGAAAGGACACTTTCATGGTCAGCTAAAAACCCTATCAAAACACCATCCAGAAATTACTTTAAAACTCTGGCATTAACTCATAACACCAGAGTGGCAATTCCTGTTCACAAGAGCTTTCCAGACACAGTAACGAAACTACAGCTGTGAACTGGAACAAAAATGCAAAAACAAACATGGACAAGAGTCCAACTTATCTAGTAGTTGTCTAGGAGCAGGAACAAGCACAGAGAGGCTTCTGATAACATTGTTGACCGGCAAGCAACTAACAGAGCAGCAAGGTTATATAGCGACTCCCACATCTTGATGGGAACAGGTGAACAGAGAAGATGAAGACACCAGTTCAATTCCACCAGTAGCCACCGGGGGAGCCCAGAATCCAAATTCACAACAGTACCCCCCCCCTCAAGGAGGGGGCACCGAACCCTCACCCGAACCACCAGGGCGATCAGGATGGGCCCTATGAAAGGCACGAACCAGATCAGAGGCATGAACATCAGATGCATTCACCCAAGAATTATCCTCCTGGTCGTATCCCTTCCACTTGACCAGATACTGGAGTCTCCGTCTGGAAACACGAGAGTCTAAGATTTTCTCCACAACGTACTCCAACTCACCCTCAACCAACACCGGAGCAGGAGGCTCAACGGAAGGCACAACCGGTACCTCATACCTGCGCAATAATGACCGATGAAAAACGTTATGAATAGAAAAGGATGCAGGGAGGTCCAAACGGAAGGAAACAGGGTTAAGAATCTCCAATATCTTATACGGGCCGATGAACCGAGGCTTAAACTTAGGAGAAGAGACCCTCATAGGGACAAAACGAGAAGACAACCACACCAAGTCCCCAACATGAAGACGAGGACCAACACGACGACGGCGGTTAGCAAAAAGCTGAGTCTTCTCCTGGGACAACCTCAAATTGTCCACCACCTGCCCCCAGATCTGATGCAATCTCTCCACCACAGCATCCACTCCAGGACAATCCGAAGATTCCACATGACCAGAGGAAAATCGAGGATGAAACCCCGAATTACAGAAAAACGGGGACACCAAAGTGGCAGAGCTGGCCCGATTATTGAGAGCGAACTCCGCCAATGGCAAAAAAGCAACCCAATCATCCTGGTCAGCAGACACAAAACACCTCAGATATGTCTCCAGGGTCTGATTAATCCGCTCAGTCTGGCCATTCGTCTGAGGATGGAAAGCGGACGAAAAAGATAAATCTATGCCCATCCTAGCACAGAATGCCCGCCAAAATCTAGACACGAATTGGGTCCCTCTGTCAGAAACGATATTCTCAGGAATACCATGCAAACGAACAACATTTTGAAAAAACAGAGGAACCAACTCGGAAGAAGAAGGCAACTTGGGCAGAGGAACCAAATGGACCATCTTAGAGAAACGGTCACACACCACCCAGATGACAGACATCTTCTGAGAAACAGGCAGATCTGAAATAAAATCCATCGAGATGTGCGTCCAAGGCCTCCTAGGAATAGGCAAGGGCAACAACAATCCACTAGCCCGAGAACAACAAGGCTTGGCCCGAGCACAAACGTCACAAGACTGCACAAAGCCTCGCACATCTCGTGACAGGGAAGGCCACCAGAAGGACCTTGCCACCAAATCCCTGGTACCAAAAATGCCAGGATGACCTGCCAACGCAGAAGAATGAACCTCAGAGATGACTCTACTGGTCCAATCATCAGGAACAAACAGTTTATCAGGTGGGCAACGATCAGGTCTATCCGCCTGAAACTCCTGCAAGGCCCGCCGCAGGTCTGGAGAAACGGCTGACAATACCACTCCATCCTTAAGGATACCTGTGGGCTCAGAGTTACCAGGCGAGTCAGGCTCAAAACTCCTAGAAAGGGCATCCGCCTTAACATTCTTAGAACCCGGTAGGTATGACACCACAAAATTAAACCGAGAGAAAAATAATGACCAGCGCGCCTGTCTAGGATTCAGGCGCCTGGCAGTCTCAAGATAAACCAAATTTTTGTGGTCAGTCAATACCACCACCTGATGTCTGGCCCCCTCAAGCCAATGGCGCCACTCCTCAAAAGCCCACTTCATGGCCAAAAGCTCCCGATTCCCAACATCATAATTCCGCTCAGCGGGCGAAAATTTACGGGAAAAGAAGGCACAAGGCCTCATCACGGAGCAGTCAGAACTTTTCTGCGACAACACTGCCCCAGCTCCGATCTCAGAAGCGTCGACCTCAACCTGAAAAGGTAGAGCAACATCAGGCTGACGCAACACAGGGGCAGAGGAAAAACGGCGCTTAAGCTCCCGAAAGGCCTCCACAGCATCAGGGGACCAATCAGCAACATCAGCACCCTTCTTAGTCAAATCGGTCAATGGCTTAGCAATATCCGAAAAACCAGCAATAAATCGACGATAAAAGTTAGCAAAGCCCAAAAATTTCTGAAGACTCTTAAGAGAAGAGGGCTGCGTCCAATCACAAATAGCTTGAACCTTGACAGGATCCATTTCAATGGAAGAGGGGGAAAAAATATATCCCAAAAAGGAAATCCTCTGTACCCCAAAAACACACTTAGAACCCTTCACACACAAAGAATTAGACCGCAAAACCTGAAAAACCCTCCTGACTTGCTGGACATGAGAGTCCCAGTCATCCGAAAAAATCAGAATATCATCCAGATACACAATCATAAATTTATCCAAATAATCGCGAAAAATATCGTGCATAAAGGACTGGAAAACTGACGGAGCATTTGAAAGACCAAAAGGCATCACTAAATACTCAAAGTGGCCCTCGGGCGTATTAAATGCGGTTTTCCACTCATCCCCCTGCCTGATTCGCACCAAATTATACGCCCCACGAAGGTCAATCTTAGAGAACCACTTGGCCCCCTTTATGCGAGCAAACAAATCAGTCAGCAACGGCAATGGGTATTGATATTTAACAGTGATTTTATTCAAAAGCCGATAATCAATACATGGTCTCAAAGAGCCGTCTTTTTTTGACACGAAGAAAAAACCGGCTCCTAAGGGAGATGACGATGGACGAATATGTCCCTTTTCCAAGGACTCCTTTATATATTCACGCATAGCAGCATGTTCAGGCACAGACAGATTAAATAAACGACCCTTTGGGTATTTACTACCCGGGATTAAATCTATGGCACAATCGCACTCTCGGTGCGGAGGTAACGAATCAAGCTTGGATTCTTCAAAGACGTCACGATAGTCAGACAGGAACTCAGGAATTTCAGAGGGAATAGATGATGAAATGGAAACCACAGGTACATCCCCATGAGCCCCCTTACATCCCCAGCTCAACACAGACATAGCTTTCCAGTCGAGGACTGGGTTGTGAGATTGCAGCCAAGGCAATCCTAGCACCAAATCATCATGTAGATTATACAGCACCAGAAAGCGAATAATCTCCTGGTGATCCGGATTAATACGCATAGTTACTTGTGTCCAGTATTGTGGTTTATTATTAGCCAATGGGGTGGAGTCAATCCCCTTCAGAGGAATAGGAGTCTCCAAAGGCTCTAAATCATACCCACAGCGTTTGGCAAAGGACCAATCCATAAGACTCAAAGCGGCGCCAGAGTCGACATAGGCGTCCGTGGTAATAGATGACAAAGAGCAAATCAGGGTCACAGATAGAATAAACTTAGACGGTAAGGTGCAAATGGAAACAGATTTACCAAGCTTTTTAGTGCGCTTAGAGCATGCTGATATAACATGAGTAGAATCACCACAATAGAAACACAACCCATTTTTCCGTCTAAAATTCTGCCGCTCGCTTCGGGACAGAATTCTATCACACTGCATACTCTCTGGCGATTTCTCAGTGGACACCGCCAGATGGTGCACTGGTTTGCGCTCCCGCAAACGCCTATCGATCTGAATAGCCATTGTCATGGACTCATTCAGACCCGCAGGCACAGGGAACCCCACCATAACATCCTTAATGGCATCAGAGAGACCCTCTCTGAAAGTCGCCGCCAGGGCGCACTCATTCCACTGAGTAAGCACAGACAATTTACGGAATCTTTGGCAGTAAATTTCCGCTTCATCTTGCCCCTGAGATAGGGACATCAAAGTTTTTTCTGCCTGAAGCTCCAAATGAGGTTCGTCATAAAGCAACCCCAAGGCCAGAAAAAACGCATCCACATTGAGCAACGCAGGATCCCCTGGTGTCAATGAAAAAGCCCAGTCTTGAGGGTCGCCCCGGAGCAAGGAAATCACAATCCTGACCTGCTGTGCAGGATCTCCGGCAGAGCGAGATTTCAGGGACAAAAATAATTTGCAATTATTTCGAAAATTCTGAAACCCAGATCTATTCCCCGAGAAAAATTCCGGCAAAGGAATTCTCGGCTCAGATACAGGTGCATGACAAACAAAATCTTGCAAATTTTGTACCTTCGTGGCGAGATTATTCAAACCTGCAGTTACACTCTGAAGATCCATTGCAAACAGGTGAACACAGAGCCATTCAAAGGAGAGAAAAAAAAAAAAAAAAAAAATTTCAGCAGACTACTTATTTCTCTCCTTTCTCAGCCAAGGATTTTAACCCTTTAGTGGGCCGGTCAAACTGTCATGATCTCAATGGCAAGAGATCATAGCATCAGCATATATAGGAACTAGCTCTTGGAAGATGGAAACTGAGCTGACCATGAACTAAACCTAACGCACAACTAGCAGTGGCCGGGTAGCATGCCTACGTTGATTCTAGATGCCCAGCACCAGCCGGAGGACTAAATAAAGCTAGCAGAGGAAAATATTAGTCCTAGCTCACCTCTAGAGAAATACCCCGAAAGGAGACAGAGGCCCCCCACATGTATTGGCGGTGAATCAAGATGAAATAACAAACGTAGTATGAAAATAGGTTTAGCAAATTTGAGGTCCACTTACTACATAGCAGAAGACAGAAAGGACACTTTCATGGTCAGCTAAAAACCCTATCAAAACACCATCCAGAAATTACTTTAAAACTCTGGCATTAACTCATAACACCAGAGTGGCAATTCCTGTTCACAAGAGCTTTCCAGACACAGTAACGAAACTACAGCTGTGAACTGGAACAAAAATGCAAAAACAAACATGGACAAGAGTCCAACTTATCTAGTAGTTGTCTAGGAGCAGGAACAAGCACAGAGAGGCTTCTGATAACATTGTTGACCGGCAAGCAACTAACAGAGCAGCAAGGTTATATAGCGACTCCCACATCTTGATGGGAACAGGTGAACAGAGAAGATGAAGACACCAGTTCAATTCCACCAGTAGCCACCGGGGGAGCCCAGAATCCAAATTCACAACACAGAACGCCGGGGGACAGACACCGGAATGTGAGTATGTACTGTTTGTTTTTTTTACGTTTATGCTGGTAACCAGGGTAAACATCGGGTTACTAAGCGCGGCCCTGCGCTTAGTAACCCGATGTTTACCCTGGTTACCCGGGGACTTCGGCATCGCTCCAGCGCCGTGATTGCAAAGTGTGACCGCAGTCTACGACACTGGAGCGATAATCATACGACGCTGCGACGTCACGGATCGTGCCGTCGTAGCGATGAAAATGGCAGTGTGTGACAGTACCCTTAGTTAGTTGGAGTCAGGGCCTGAGCGCCCGTGCAGCTCTCTGGGCTGCTGGGCCAGGAGTCGCTGTGCCCTGTAATGTTATAAGAGAGGGGCCCATCATAGACAGAGGAAGTACGAGAGCGCTGCAGATGCAGCTGAAAAGGCCTTCCCCATAGAAAAGGAGATAGTTCAGCATGGGAACAGGACACTCACAATGTGGCAGGTCTTTGTGTGGGTGACGGTTCTAATTGCTGGGTTGTAGCGGTGGAGAGCACCCCACAGGAGGCAAGATTACTGGACAGTGAGTACGTTAAGGGACCGCAGAATCAGTCTGACCCGGGGCTGAGCATGATGAAGGAAAGGACAGATCAGGGACAGACGAGAGGGTGCTGTGTGCGATACCCGAAGTGTCTCTATTTGAACAAACTGTGCTGAGTAAAGAAGTTATCGTTAAAGTTAACCTGGAGTGTGTCTCTTTTATTCTGGAGCCGTCTGTAAGGAAACCATCCCCGTACCGGGCAAGTCCAGATGAGGCAGAAAGCCAGCACAGAGTTAATGCAGCAGAGAATTGTGAACTTTTATGGGGAAGGGACCAGGGAGTCATACAAGGATTACTTTTGGCCATGGCTACCTCCCTGGCTACCCCTTCCTACACATGGCGTAGATGGCAGGAAGCCGGTGCTGCGATGAAGAAATAGATAAAGACTGTGACTGATGTGACTAACGCCGCAACTTCAGGAGGAACGGATGCCCTGGAGATAGCGGAGAACCTGGATGTGGCTGAGAATTAGGTAGGTGCTGACCCAAGATGACGACCAAGATGGCAGTGAGTGGCGCCAAACAGAGAGACTATCACTGTGACTTTTCCCTTTGTGGGCGTTTTTGAGCTGTAATGGCGCGAAAATCCTTTGAGCGATGCCTCTGGAGGATGCGCCGAAGAAACCTTCCCCCCAAGCCTACTTCAGCGACTTGAAAAGAAATGGGAGGAGCGACTGGAAGCGACCCCACCTTGGAACGGGTGGGGCCCAGAAGAGGATCTTGTATGCAGCTGTGGCAGCCTAGGCCGCATTGGAAGGAGGTGGCAGCAGGAGGATGTAAGAACCCGGTCCGCAAGACAGTGGGAAGAAATCGCAGAGCACCCCACTTACCAGCATCCGGAGAGTTCGTCAGCGCAGAGTCAGCAGCCGGCAAAGTCCACATCGTCCCGTTGACCAGCGACATCGCGAGCAGAGCAGTCCTCTTCACGTTTACTGGAGCCGGAACATCTTGTGGAGCCAGAAGAGGAACCTCGTCACCCGGAACCAAAGTTGTTAACTCAGTGGGAACTGGAACCAGCAACAAATCCAAAGGAGCCTGAAACAGAAGCAAGGCCGGAGCCGGAACTACCTCCAGAAAGATCAGTCCGCACCACCTCCGCGGAAGGATGCAGCGTTCGCAGAGAGGACGTGATCCGGGGATGACCAACTGAGGCGGTGAGTGAGTCTCGTCCCATGGCCCAAGAGAGCGAGACCCCGTTCCCATCGTCTGTTCTTGGAACCCGTCCCAAATAGTTTCCCTTTGCCGCAACCGATTGATACGCGCTAAAGGAGTCAGAGGTCCCGGGGCATACGACAGCTCGCCGGATGCTGGAAGGGAGGCATGTTGCAAACACCCTGGCATCCCGGGGGATCACATGCTTTGCACGTCTTAACGAGGGCCCATTTTCTTCTACAGACCAGCTGGCCTGGATAGCTGAAGTGGTGAAACAGTATGCGGGATTGAGCGTGGCCTAATCGGAGTCCCACTAAGTTTTTGTTGGTTCTTTTAGCCCCTTTACAGCAATTGTTTTACCGGGGGCAATCGTTAAAGTTAACCCAGAGTCTCTTTTATTCCGGAGCCATCTGTGAAGAAACCATCCCCGTACCGGGCAAGTCCAGATGAGGCAGAAAGCCAGCACAGAGGTAACGAAGTGGAGAATTGTGAACTTTTATGGGGAAGGGATCAGGGAGTCATACAAGGATCACTGTCAGCCATGGCTACTTCCCTGGCTACCCGTTCCTACACTCTCTTGCTCAGATCATTAGTAACAAGCTGGCAAGAGAGCACACTGTCAGCGCGGTTTATGAAAATACACAGCATGCAGAGACCACTGCTGCCCACATGAAGTCACTTGCAGAGGCAGGCCTGGAATCTATATGCCAGGTATTCTAACAAAGCACACTGACAGTGCACTCTGTTACCCGCTTGTCAGTGCTGATCTGAGCCAGCGAGAGAGCGCACTGTCTTGGTGCACACATGCACATCCACACGGCATTGTTATGCCACCTGAGCCTTGCAACGAGTCCAGCAGCAGCCCCTGAAACAAAGGTCACTAATGACGGTTCATTTCAGGGAGGGGTAGAGGCTGCGGCAGTGACCACAGCCTCTGCCCCCTGATGACGGTTTGTTTGAATATCCCAGCATGCACTAGGATTCTCAAACAAAGCGTCATAAAAAAGGAAGTAGGATAAAAATAAAAGAAAAGCAGTTAGATAGTGTAGTAAGGGAAGGATGGGGAATTTTTAAGTCAAGTATACTATAAAATAGTTCAGATTATGGCACCAAATAGATAGGGATTCATGATGAAAATTAATTTGTATTTCAGACCACCCCTTTAATACTTGGAAACATCTTGAGGTAATTCTTTAGCAGACAAGATTCACCTTCATCCAAGAGGATGAGACTGGAGCAGTGAGATCGACGCTAAGGCCTCTTTCACATTCCAGTCTTTTAGCGTCAGTCTGAAACCGCCATTTTCCTCAAATAGAAGGATCCGCCATTTTTTTTTGCGGATCCACTATTTTCCCATAGACATGCATTAGCGACGGATTGTGGCGGATGGTCGTCCGTTCCATCTGCCATGCGACGGATCCGTCGAAATTTGGCGGACGTTGTCTAGACATTGACGGACATTATAACGTTTTTTGTCTGCGCTGAAATGGCGGTTCGCGACGGATCCGTCGCGTCCGCCATTCCATAGAATGGCCGCCTATGGGCGACGGATCCATCGCGACCATCATTTTGGTGGATCCGTCGCCCCAATCCGCTTTTTCAATTGCGCATGCTCCAAAAAGTAGATACTTTTCCCAGACAACCCCCAAGTAACTGATCCGTCAAAAAAACGGATCCGTTAGAACCGTTTTCTCAACAATTTTGACGGATCCGTCGATCCGTCACGATGTCGGAGCTAACTGACGCCAAACAACTGAAGTGTGAAAGAAGCCTAACAGAGTGGTATGTAACCGTCCCTCTTTAAAACTGATGCAACAATGGACAATTTGCCACGAAAAATTCACTTACTGCATATGCAGCTGCTACATCTAGTGCTTTATTTGTGACCATAACAGGGATTGCTGCTATGAGAAGAACCAGGCCTATTCAGGGTAATATTTAATTAGTAAAAAATCTATATAAGATGGCAGTGGCATCAGACATCATGGATACAGGAGAGAAGTTGCTCAGAAAACTATTGTTTTCATCAGTCTTCTATTAACACCATTCCAACCTACCTGAGATGTTGTTCTCGAAGTAACTCCCTAATAATATTATTGTCCGTGTATCTACTACTTAGTTGTAGACACTCATTTTCTAGGAAATTGTGTTTGTTCTTCATGGCAATGATTTCTTTCATAAGGGTTTCATTATTGCAACATTTCCTATCCAATGGTTCATATATCGGTGTTCCTCGAACTGGGTGGGATGATGCCGGGGATTGGATCGCCGTCAATGATGAGTCATTATCATGAGAGTACGAAACCTTGTCTTGCACTGTAGAAGCATCAGACAAAGTCCCTTCACTCGAGGCGAGCTGGGTAGAAGGGTTTTCAAGACCCTCCACTGATTTAGGGTCAACATCTTCTTCATCTACGGCTTTGTTAATCTTGGATATCTCGTTGTTGACGTGGATTTCTTCTTGTTCCATAGACTTTTCCTGACGAACTTGCAGATGGGCAAGCTCTACATCCATTGGACTGTTCACTTTTTCTAATTATGGTTGGATTTGAGAATCCTGATACTGATAACCATTGGGCAACACATGCAGATAATCAGCTTTGTTCTCTAATTCAATAGTCTCTTCCGTGGGTAATTGTCCCGATAGATCTAACATCTTCTGCATAAAATATGACTTCATGGAGACATCCTCTGCCCATCCTGGACAGGGCACGTTCTTGAGAAGATTGGTTACTACTGGGGAAGAAGTGGTCTGATTTACTGCAGTTTTGCTTGTTCTATTCTTAAAGGGTCCTATCTAGAAGTAGCAAACAAAACTTTACTTTACTGCACTACAGTGAAATGAAAGAATCCAAATATTTTGATTAAGAAAAAATAATGAGAAAAGGTGAAATAACATATCAATGCTTTTCTGAACACTTTAAAGAGTGTTGTTTAAAATCTGGACAACCCCTTTTTAAATGAATTGTAAAAAAAAAAGAAAGAGAAAACATATACTCACCTCCTCGACCATCCTAGTCAGAGCTGAGGCTGCTGGCATCCGCATAGCATTGTTATGCCACCTGAGCCTTTCAGCCAGCCCAGCAGTGGCCACTGTGTTGCTGCACTCTCACTTCTTCCGATTGTCCAACATTCGTCTGGGGAAAGTAAGAGCGCAGTAGCTCAATAGCAGCCTCTGATTAGCTGCAAGGGTCACATGGCTTAACAAGGCCACATGGACGCTGGCAGATACAGAGCCGACATTGCTATAACAGTGTGGGTGCGGGAAGTAGTGTCCTTTTTATTTTTCAAGGAGGACAGCTTCACATAGGGTTTGTCCAGCTAAGGTCACAAGATGCTAACATATTTGCCAAAGTGTCAAAAGATATTTGATCAATGTAACCCATCTTTAGAGCCACTTTTTATGCTGTCCCCTACTGAGATTAAAATTGCAACCTTTTTTGTAAGTTTTTATAAAGCCGCAATTTATAAATCAATCTAAGTTGTTATTCGGATAGTTGATCATGCCCACACTTTACCCACTTATAAAAAGTGGCATGAGGAGGCTTGTAAGTTCTCTCATGTATGTGCATTTAGCCTTAATATTGTAATCACTTTAGTAGTCTGTAGTGTGACCACATGTCTGAAATCCTCTTTGTTTCACATAAACCATATGGATAAGGCCGTATGGTGTGACCACCTAGTGGGTTAGAGTCGACCATTATAAATTGGTAATGAGTGCACATTTTTTGCCCACAAAACTGCAAAACCATTACAGATCAATTTGAAAATCATGAGAGCGGAATTTAAGATTGCTTCACAGATGTGTCTCACTGACCCTGAAGACACTAAATAGAGCCTTACACTTAGGCCGGGGTCACACTTGCGTGTGCAATGCGAGAAACTTGCACGAGTCTCTCGCATCAATACCCGGCACAACTACGGAACTCGGACCGGAGCGTGCGGCTACATAGAAATACATGCAGCCGCAAGCTCTTTTCTTGAGTGTGACCCGGCCTTAGGGTCATCTACATCATTGAAAATCTGTGGCTAGACCTCAAAATAGCAGTGAGTGCAAGACAACCCAGGAATCTCACAGAACTGGAAGAATTTTCCAATGAAGAAATTATGAAAATCCCTCAAACAAGAATTGAAAGACTCCTGTGTGGATACAAAAAGTGTTTACAAGCTGTGATACTTTCAAAAGGGAGTGCTACTAGGTACTAACCATGCAGGGTGCCCAAACTTCCATGCATCTGCCCATTTTCCTTTTTGTAATGTAATTTTTAAAATGTAAAAGATAAAAATATTTTTTTGTTGCCTAAGATACAAAGGAAATATGTCATCTGTAACTTTAGCCCTTTCAGAGATCATTTTATCTTCAACTTATTTAACTCTTCACAATAACAGTAATTTTGACCGGGGGTGCCAAAACTTTTAAATGCCACGGTAAGTCCAGTTCAATGGCATCACAGGATTGATTGTCAGAGCATTGGTCTATGGAGCTGATAAAAAGTTCCTTATTTCTATTGGGCAGTTTAGTGTAAAGCTTTGCTGTGTAGACTAAGACAGGGTCAACAGAGCCATCTCATTATTGTCACGCTTTCATATCGGAGGGTGGCCTTGGGTCTCCTTGAGTGACAGCTCATCCTGTTATGGTTCTCAATGGCAAGAGAACATAGCCCAGCAAACATACGAACTAGCTCTTGGAAGGATGGAAACTAAACTGACCATGAACTAAACCTGCCGCACAACTAACAGTAGCCGGGTAGCGTAGCCTGCGTTTTATCCCTAGACGCCCAGCGCCGGCCGAAGGACTAACTAATCCTGGCAGAGGAAAATATAGTCCTGGCTCACCTCTAGAGAAATTTCCCCGAAAGGCAGACAGAGGCCCCCACAAATATTGGCGGTGATTTTAGATGAAATGACAAACGTAGTATGAAAATAGGTTTAGCAAAATTGAGGTCCGCTTACTAGATAGCAGGAAGACAGAAAGGGCACTTTCATGGTCAGCTGAAAACCCTATCAAAATACCATCCTGAAATTACTTTAAGACTCTAGTATTAACTCATAACATCAGAGTGGCAATTTCAGATCACAAGAGCTTTCCAGACACAGAAACGAAACTACAGCTGTGAACTGGAACAAAATGCAAAAACAAACAAGGACTAAGTCCAACTTAGCTGGGAGTTGTCTAGCAGCAGGAACATGCACAGAAAGGCTTCTGATTACAATGTTGACCGGCATGGAAGTGACAGAGGAGCAAGGCTAAATAGCGACTCCCACATCCTGATGGAAACAGGTGAACAGAGAGGATGATGCACACCAGTTCAATTCCACCAGTGGCCACCGGGGGAGCCCAAAATCCAATTTCACAACAGTACCCCCCCCTCAAGGAGGGGGCACCGAACCCTCACCAGAACCACCAGGGCGATCAGGATGAGCCCTATGAAAGGCACGGACCAAATCGGAGGCATGAACATCAGAGGCAGTCACCCAAGAATTATCCTCCTGACCGTATCCCTTCCATTTGACCAGATACTGGAGTTTCCGTCTGGAAACACGGGAGTCCAAGATTTTTTCCACAACGTACTCCAACTCGCCCTCAACCAACACCGGAGCAGGAGGCTCAACGGAAGGCACAACCGGTACCTCATACCTGCGCAATAATGACCGATGAAAAACATTATGAATAGAAAAAGATGCAGGGAGGTCCAAACGGAAGGACACAGGGTTAAGAATCTCCAATATCTTGTACGGGCCGATGAACCGAGGCTTAAACTTGGGAGAAGAAACCCTCATAGGGACAAAACGAGAAGACAACCACACCAAGTCCCCAACACAAAGCCGAGGACCAACCCGACGCCGGCGGTTGGCAAAAAGCTGAGTCTTCTCCTGGGACAACTTCAAATTGTCCACTACCTGCCCCCAAATCTGATGCAACCTCTCCACCACAGCATCCACTCCAGGACAATCCGAAGATTCCACCTGACCAGAAGAAAATCGAGGATGAAACCCCGAATTACAGAAAAAGGGAGACACCAAGGTGGCAGAACTGGCCCGATTATTGAGGGCAAACTCCGCTAAAGGCAAAAAAGCAACCCAATCATCCTGATCTGCAGACACAAAACACCTCAAATATGTCTCCAAGGTCTGATTCGTCCGCTCGGTCTGGCCATTAGTCTGAGGATGGAAAGCAGACGAGAAAGACAAATCTATGCCCATCCTAGCACAGAATGCTCGCCAAAATCTAGACACGAATTGGGTACCTCTGTCAGAAACGATATTCTCCGGAATACCATGCAAACGGACCACATTTTGAAAAAACAGAGGAACCAACTCGGAAGAAGAAGGCAACTTAGGCAGGGGAACCAAATGGACCATCTTAGAGAAACGATCACACACCACCCAGATGACAGACATCTTCTGAGAAACAGGAAGATCCGAAATAAAATCCATCGAGATGTGCGTCCAGGGCCTCTTCGGGATAGGCAAGGGCAACAACAATCCACTAGCCCGAGAACAACAAGGCTTGGCCCGAGCACAAACGTCACAAGACTGCACGAAGCCTCGCACATCTCGAGACAGGGAAGGCCACCAGAAGGACCTTGCCACCAAATCCCTGGTACCAAAGATTCCAGGATGACCTGCCAACGCAGAAGAATGAACCTCAGAAATGACTTTACTGGTCCAATCATCAGGAACAAACAGTCTACCAGGTGGGCAACGATCAGGTCTATCCGCCTGAAACTCCTGCAAGGCCCGCCGCAGGTCTGGAGAAACGGCAGACAATATCACTCCATCCTTAAGGATACCTGTAGGTTCAGAATTACCAGGGGAGTCAGGCTCAAAACTCCTAGAAAGGGCATCCGCCTTAACATTCTTAGAACCCGGCAGGTAGGACACCACAAAATTAAACCGAGAGAAAAACAACGACCAGCGCGCCTGTCTAGGATTCAGGCGTCTGGCGGACTCAAGATAAATTAGATTTTTGTGGTCAGTCAATACCACCACCTGATGTCTAGCCCCCTCAAGCCAATGACGCCACTCCTCAAAAGCCCACTTCATGGCCAAAAGCTCCCGATTCCCAACATCATAATTCCGCTCGGCGGGCGAAAATTTACGCGAGAAAAAAGCACAAGGTCTCATCACGGAGCAATCGGAACTTCTCTGCGACAAAACCGCCCCAGCTCCGATTTCAGAAGCGTCGACCTCAACCTGAAAAGGAAGAGCAACATCAGGCTGACGCAACACAGGGGCGGAAGAAAAGCGGCGCTTAAGCTCCCGAAAGGCCTCCACAGCAGCAGGGGACCAATCAGCAACATCAGCACCCTTCTTAGTCAAATCAGTCAATGGTTTAACAACATCAGAAAAACCAGCAATAAATCGACGATAAAAGTTAGCAAAGCCCAAAAATTTCTGAAGACTCTTAAGAGAAGAGGGTTGCGTCCAATCACAAATAGCCTGAACCTTGACAGGATCCATCTCGATGGAAGAGGGGGAAAAGATATATCCCAAAAAGGAAATCTTTTGAACCCCAAAAACGCACTTAGAACCCTTCACACACAAGGAATTAGACCGCAAAACCTGAAAAACCCTCCTGACCTGCTGGACATGAGAGTCCCAGTCATCCGAAAAAATCAAAATATCATCCAGATACACAATCATAAATTTATCCAAATAATCACGGAAAATGTCATGCATAAAGGACTGAAAGACTGAAGGGGCATTTGAAAGACCAAAAGGCATCACCAAATACTCAAAGTGGCCCTCGGGCGTATTAAATGCGGTTTTCCACTCATCCCCCTGCTTAATTCGCACCAAATTATACGCCCCACGAAGATCTATCTTAGAGAACCACTTGGCCCCCTTTATGCGAGCAAACAAATCAGTCAGCAGTGGCAACGGATATTGATATTTAACCGTGATTTTATTCAAAAGCCGATAATCAATGCACGGCCTCAAAGAGCCATCTTTCTTAGCCACAAAGAAAAAAACGGCTCCTAAGGGAGATGACGAAGGACGAATATGTCCCTTTTCCAAGGACTCCTTTATATATTCTCGCATAGCAGCATGTTCAGGCACAGACAGATTAAATAAACGACCCTTAGGGTATTTACTACCCGGAATCAAATCTATGGCACAATCGCACTCCCGGTGCGGAGGTAATGAACCAAGCTTAGGTTCTTCAAAAACGTCACGATATTCAGTCAAGAATTCAGGAATCTCAGAGGGAATAGATGATGAAATGGAAACCACAGGTACGTCCCCATGCGTCCCCTTACATCCCCAGCTTAACACAGACATAGCTTTCCAGTCAAGGACTGGGTTATGAGATTGCAGCCATGGCAATCCAAGCACCAACACATCATGTAGGTTATACAGCACAAGAAAGCGAATAATCTCCTGGTGATCCGGATTAATCCGCATAGTTACTTGTGTCCAGTATTGTGGTTTATTGCTAGCCAATGGGGTGGAGTCAATCCCCTTCAGGGGTATAGGAGTTTCAAGAGGCTCCAAATCATACCCACAGCGTTTGGCAAAGGACCAAAGGACCAAAGCGGCGCCAGAGTCGACATAGGCATCCGCGGTAATAGATGATAAAGAACAAATCAGGGTCACAGATAGAATAAACTTAGACTGTAAAGTGCCAATTGAAACAGACTTATCAAGCTTCTTAGTACGCTTAGAGCATGCTGATATAACATGAGTTGAATCACCGCAATAGAAGCACAACCCATTTTTTCGTCTAAAATTCTGCCGTTCACTTCTGGACAGAATTCTATCACATTGCATATTCTCTGGCGTCTTCTCAGTAGACACCGCCAAATGGTGCACAGGTTTGCGCTCCCGCAGACGCCTATCGATCTGGATAGCCATTGTCATGGACTCATTCAGACCCGCAGGCACAAGGAACCCCACCATAACATCCTTAATGGCATCAGAGAGACCCTCTCTGAAATTCGCCGCCAGGGCGCACTCATTCCACTGAGTAAGCACAGCCCATTTACGGAATTTCTGGCAGTATATTTCAGCTTCGTCTTGCCCCTGAGATAGGGACATCAAGGCCTTTTCCGCCTGAAGTTCTAACTGAGGTTCCTCATAAAGCAACCCCAAGGCCAGAAAAAACGCATCCACGTTGAGCAACGCAGGATCCCCTGGAGCCAATGCAAAAGCCCAATCCTGAGGGTCGCCCCGGAGCAAAGAAATCACAATCCTGACCTGCTGAGCAGGATCTCCAGCAGAGCGAGATTTCAGGGACAAAAACAACTTGCAATTATTTTTGAAATTTTGAAAGCAAGATCTATTCCCCGAGAAAAATTCAGGCAAAGGAATTCTAGGTTCAGATATAGGAACATGAACAACAAAATCTTGTAAGTTTTGAACTTTCGTGGTGAGATTATTCAAACCTGCAGCTAAACTCTGAATATCCATTTTAAACAGGTGAACACAGAGCCATTCCAGGATTAGAAGGAGAGAGAGAGAGAAAGGCTGCAATATAGGCAGACTTGCAAGAGATTCAATTACAAGCACACTCAGAACTGAGAAAAAAAAAAAATAAAATCTTCAGCAGACTTCTCTTTTCTCTCCTTTCTCTGTCAATTAATTTAACCCTTTAGGCCGGTCAAACTGTTATGGTTCTCAATGGCAAGAGAACATAGCCCAGCAAACATACGAACTAGCTCTTGGAAGGATGGAAACTAAACTGACCATGAACTAAACCTGCCGCACAACTAACAGTAGCCGGGTAGCGTAGCCTGCGTTTTATCCCTAGACGCCCAGCGCCGGCCGGAGGACTAACTAATCCTGGCAGAGGAAAATATAGTCCTGGCTCACCTCTAGAGAAATTTCCCAGAAAGGCAGACAGAGGCCCCCACAAATATTGGCGGTGATTTTAGATGAAATGACAAACGTAGTATGAAAATAGGTTTAGCAAAATTGAGGTCCGCTTACTAGATAGCAGGAAGACAGAAAGGGCACTTTCATGGTCAGCTGAAAACCCTATCAAAATACCATCCTGAAATTACTTTAAGACTCTAGTATTAACTCATAACATCAGAGTGGCAATTTCAGATCACAAGAGCTTTCCAGACACAGAAACGAAACTACAGCTGTGAACTGGAACAAAATGCAAAAACAAACAAGGACTAAGTCCAACTTAGCTGGGAGTTGTCTAGCAGCAGGAACATGCACAGAAAGGCTTCTGATTACAATGTTGACCGGCATGGAAGTGACAGAGGAGCAAGGCTAAATAGCGACTCCCACATCCTGATGGAAACAGGTGAACAGAGAGGATGATGCACACCAGTTCAATTCCACCAGTGGCCACCGGGGGAGCCCAAAATCCAATTTCACAACATCATCCACCCTATTGGATCTTAAGAGTGCTGGACTGTCAATTTTGTGAATGATGGTCCCATCATCCAATCTGATCCTGGGGCGTGCTGGGCTGTCAGCATTTTGATTGACAGCCCTGCTGCTCAATCTGGTCTAGCCTGCTGGCATTTCCCCAGGTGCCTCCCATCTTTCATTATTTACCAGCTATTTAGCTGGGTTGCTGTTTACAGTCCAGTGTCAGCTGTAGCTTTGCTTAAGTTAGGCATGTGTGCTTGCTCTCTGTCTGACTTCTTGACCTTGTTGATGACTTTGGATTTGTTGTGACTATTCATGTGGATTATCCCTTTTGCTTTTGATGCTCTCTGACTTCAGGTATCTGACCTTGAACTTGGCCTCTGACTACGCATTTGTTCTACTCCCTGGTCATGTCGTACCCTCCTGGCATTTGACCTTGGATTGTTACATTTCCACACCTTTGTCTTGCTCCTCTGTACTACGAGCCCAACTGGTATCTGACCTCATACCACCTGACTACCCTGTCTCATGGCTTGCTCTTGAGTAGTCGCTCAGCATCACATTACTGCTGATCTTATACATTTTCTTTTTCACCAGTATGAAGCCTGTTCACATGCTTTGTGACCAGGTGGCGAATTTGAGGCAGATGATATAGAATATGGCTAAGGAATGCCAGAGTCTGGAATCCTCACAGTACCTGTTGCAGGGTCAGATAATTAGTTTATTGAATACTTCCTCTAGCCCTTCACTGGTAGTGGAGACTGCGATGTCTGTCTGCTATGAGTTTCAGTCGATCTCCACCGAGCCAGTAGTGGCCCTTCCTGATAAATTTTGAGAGGTGAGAACCCAGTTTAGGGTGTTCATGGAGAGTTCTAGGCTATTCTTTACCTTACAACCCTGGTCTTTGGGTGATGAGTCCCAGCGGGAGGGAATAGTTATGTCCCATTTGTAAGGGGGCACTCAGACTTGGGCATTTTTCTTGTCCCATTGGAGACCCAGAACGGTCTTCAGTTAACTCCTTTTTGATGCCTTAGGGGCTATCTGTGATGAACCTATCAGAATCCAGGTCGCTGAGGCTAAGATCATGAACCTGACACAGGGTAGCTGCATTGCTAAGCACTACTGTACTGAATTCCGACAGTGGTCCACTGAGGTTCAGTGGAGTGATGCAACCCTTAGGTGACAATTTCATAGAGGTCTGTCTGAATTCCTTAAGGATGCTCTGGTTCTGTATGATCACTCTTGCTCTTTGGTGGAAGCCATAACCCAGGTCGTAAGGATAGACTGTAGAATTTGTGAGAGGCATTGTGAGCTGCAAGATGCCTTGCATACTTCCCCGGAACATGTTTACTTGCGGTAGAGCCAATGGAGGTTGGAGCTGCCAGTTTTCGTGCCAGGGAGAAAAAAAATGGAGACTCTTTTTCTACTGTGGTCTCACAGGACATTTTTAAAAAGACTGTTCAACTCGCCTTCAAGCAAATAAGCCTTCGGGAAAACATCTAAGTCTGGGTGATAGTCGAGGAGGTCACCCAGACTTCCAGGTACCCTTTTAGTACTCAAATAACGTACTGGTCAAAACAGTTTTGTCTTTCAAGAACCAGGTATTGCTAGTTTGGCTTTTATTGACTGCGGCTCTGCAGCTAACTTTATTGTTTCTGAACTGATTTGGGAATTAGGATTAGGCCACTTTCACATGCTCAGTATTTGGTCAGTATTTTACATCAGTATTTGTATAGTAAAATCCAGAGTGAATGCAAAATGCAGAAATGGTTCCCATATTTCTATCACATTTTTCCTCTAGTTGTTCCACTCCTAATTTTGGCTTACAAATACTTATGTAAAATACTGACCAAATATTGAACATGTGAACGTGGCCTTAGGGACAATTAGTCTTACAAAACCCATCCACATTTTTGCCATTGACAAAACACCGCTACTTCAGGAGCACTTCAAACAGAATCCATTTCCTGTTTTGTCTTGGATAAGCTACCTCGTGCGGTGGTATTGGGGCTTCCAAGGTTGCTCATTCACAATCCTGTTATTGATTGGTGTCAGAAGGAAATTGTTAAGTGGAGCCCCAAATCATGAAATGTCTAAGCTCTGTGCATGCAAACTCTTCAAATCTGGAGGGTCTGCTGGGGTACCTGAAAGACTTCGGAGACGTGTTTTTGGAAAAAGAGGCAGAGACATTACCTCCCCATCATTCATTTGTCTGTGCTATTGATCTTGTGTCCATGAAAAGTTTCATGAACTAAAGTTTACGAAAGGGTCATATCCATTCCTCTTCCTCCATTGTGGTTGCTGACATTTTCTTTGTAAAAAAGAAAGATGAGGGTCTCCGTCCTTGCCTCAATTTCTGAGATCTGAACAAAATCACGCTTAATTAATCATACCCATTTCCACTCATCCCCGACCTTTATACTTAGCTTACTGGGGCTAAATGGCTTTCTAAACTTGACCATAGAGGGTGTAGTGCAGCGGTGTCCACACCATGCAGAAATGAGGCAGTGACCCAGGAAAGTTCAAAGCAAACGTGTTTAATGTCCAAAAACTCACACAAAACGAAAAGCACACTGTGTCCTCCGGATCGCAAGGTGAGAAGGTGCAGGCCATAACTGATTGGGTTCAAACCAGTGACCTGAAAGCGTTGCAACATTTTCTAGGATTCGACAGCTATTATAGGAAATTCATTAAGGGATGTTTTCAGTTTGTTAAACCTCTTACTGACCTCATACGTAAGATAAGGGACCTCAAGGTATGGTCCCCAGATTCTATTGGGGCTTTTGAAAAATTGAAAAAGTATTTTATGTCTGCTCCTGTTCTAATCCAACCCAATCTTTAGAACCATTCATTGTGAAGGTGGATGCTCCTGAAGTCAGGTTAGGAGCCGTTTTATCCCAGGGGCCTAAAACTAAGACAAATTTGCGGCCATGTGCATTTTTCTCAAAGACGTTTCCATCTCCTGAAAAAAAATTATGTTGGGAATTGTGAGTCACTCCCTATTAAACTAGCTTTTGAGGAATAGAGGCATTTTTTTGTAGGTGGCAGTTCATCAAATCACTTTGGTCACTGACCATAAAAATGTAGCTTACATTGAATCAGCTAAGCAATTAACTATGTTACTATATACAAATATCTCTCCGAGGATCTGTTTATACCAAGGAAGGTGACAGTTACACGGGGGCATTCTCTGCGTCTGGAGGAGAGAAGGTTTGTCCACCAACATAGAAGAGGATTCTTTACTGTTAGGGCAGTGAGAATCTGGAATTCCTTGCCTGAGGAGGTGGTGATGTTGAACTCAGTCGAGGGGTTCAAGAGAGGCCTGGATGTCTTCCTGGAGCGTAACAATATTGTATCTTACAGTGATTAGGTTCTTTAGAAAGACGTACACCTGGGGATTTATTCTGACAGAATATAAGATGAACTGGATGGACAAATGTCTTTTTTTGGCCTTGCTAACTACAGTATGTTACTAGACAGGCCAGATGGTCCTTAATTTTCTCTAGATTCACGTTTTCTGTCACATTCAGGCCAGGGTCTAAGAATGTGAGGGGGCTGACGCATTGACGCACTCTTAATCCTGAATACCCACTGTGGATCGCCCCCAGGTTAGGGCAATGGGGTACTCGGCACCGGGTCCTTCGGTTCATGGGATGTCACGGTAGCTGACCCGGTCCGTGGCCCTCAGGGGTGTCCAGTAAAATAGTTTATATATGGGAAAGGTCTTTAAAGGGGAAATGTTTGTGACGCCACCTGTGGTATTCGGTCAGGGTGACCGATGCTGCTTAGGGGTCCGCTGGGGGTGATGTTATGGCAGCTTGATGGCATACCTTCCCACAGGTGAAGTGCACCCCCAGAGCTTCCCAGAGTGGAGATGGTGAATGGTGTGAGGCGCAGTGAATAACGAGGACACAAGGTTGCAGTCTCTTTACCTTTACTGGAGACTTCACTGTCCCCAGTCCAGGGTACGGACCACAGGGTAGGCAGAGTCCCGCCGGTCTGAAGGCAAATCCAGAGTCCCCTTATCCAGGTGGAATGCAATAGCCTTCCTATGCGCACAGTAACACAGTAGGTCCCTACTTGCATAAGCTCAAATAAGGTCCTCACTGTTATTACTCCTCTCACTGTTCCCCATGGTCGGATAGAACAAAACACGTATGACCGGTGACTTGAGACTTTGGTTAGGACTCTAGCACGCCCCGGCCTCTTTAAGGTTGCCACCTTGACTCCTGTGTATAAAGGGCGGACAGGCAACTTGGAATCACCTGCCCTGCCGGTCTCTGAAGCAAGGTGTAGGGCACTTACTCCCTCGGTATTCCGGCTACCGGATCGCGCACCAGAAGGATGCCGCTTCTCTCGGCCACTATCCTCTCTGGAATCCACTTGTTGCTATGCCTCCGTTTCTCACTCACTGCAATACACTTCTCTTCTATATCTCTTTCTTAGGATGCTGCCGCACGTGGGGCAGGCGTAGCTCCATGGACCCTCGTCCTCCTCAGCCCGCAGTCTGGATCTGACTGGAACTCGCTCCAGCCAGCTCAGTCTGGAGACCGCTCTGTCTCGGTCCCCAGCCAGGAACTCTCTAACTTTCCCTCCAACCCCCAGTTTTACCTAACTGTGAGGAGTGGCCTAATAAATAGAAACTTTGCTCCCCCTGGTGGCTGGAGTGTGAAGTATGTTGTGTGTGGTTGTGATACCTGGACAGAAGATGTCCTTTATTGCCTTCAGACGTAATATCACTCCCCCTGGTGGAAGAATGACATTACTGCAACGACCAGAACTCTGGGGCACTGCAACTGCACCCCAGAATCCCATGTACTCCTCTTCCTCTGTTCTAACTGGTACGCTGCTGCTTTTTCCCTGACTTTAATTCCATGTATCATACTTCAAACTTACTGAATGCACATTGATATGTACATGCTCCTCACAGCTATCCCTATCCTTCCATCTTATCCTGTCTCTTTCCTCAGCTTTGATGCTAATCAAGTGTTCTATTAACTGCAGATTGTTAATTGCTCTCTGCTGTGAACTGTCCTCCTACTCACTCCTCCCCTCTCCCTCTCTCACCTGGCTTCATTTCATGGACACTTGAATGGTATAAGTTGAATGGAGCAGGTCAGATATGACCTTGGTCAGATGTGACATCATTTGAAGTGTGACATCTTTCAAGTGTAACATCAGAAATATACCAGAAATAGTCCCGAATTCGGTCAGACAGTAAGACTAATCACTGTCTTCTAATTTTGCTTACGTTTTCTTCTCTTACCCTGCTCTTTAACCATGCTCACATTTGCCCTCACCATTTTTGCTCAACTAATCCTCAGTCTCCTTCGCTATCCCCAAACCACTGCACCCTCAAACCAAATAACTATCTCCCCCTCTCTCCTACCCCCCTACCTCGCTTCATCTGCAGACCTGCTCCTTAACCTCAGACCTCTCCTACTAAAGTATAAGCCGATCACTCTCCTTCACCCACCTGCTTTCCCTTTCTCTGCTCCTTCTCACTGCTGGCAAT
This sequence comes from Ranitomeya variabilis, assembly GCF_051348905.1. NCBI lineage: Eukaryota > Metazoa > Chordata > Amphibia > Anura > Dendrobatidae > Ranitomeya > Ranitomeya variabilis. The sequence continues at coordinate 220,637,726 of NC_135233.1, read as the reverse complement.
ATATCCCCCAATGCTGCCCCCCCTTCTCATACATCCCACTAATCCTCACCCCTATACTTCTCACACTAAGAGAAACAGAGAAACTATCACAATCCCTCACACTTAAAATCTGTGCCACTGACCCCCACCACCCTGCTTCCTCTCTCTGGAGCACTTTGGAATGTCTGCTCCGTCTGCAACAAGCTCCACATGATCCACGATCTCTTTCCTTCCCTCAATCTTTCCTTCCTGGCCCTCACTGAGACCTGGCTGGCGCCTCCCGACACGGCCTCCCCTGCTGCATTGATTTATGGTGGCCTCCACTTTACCCACACTCCTCGCTCTGGCAACAGACATGGCGGAGGAGTGGGTTTCCTTCTTTCTAAAAACTGCTCCTTCAACCCTATCCAACCCCCACTCTCCTTTATCCTCTATTCTTTCGAGGTTCACTTTGTCTGCATCTCCTTTCCCTCTAATCTCCAAATGGATGTCATATACCGAACACCAGGCCCAGCCACTGCCTTCATTGACCAATTCTCCACCTGGCTTCTTCACTTTCTGCTGACATCCCCACCTTCATCATGGGCGACTTTAATATCCCTACTGACACCCTCCAGACAGCAGCCTCCAAACTCCTGTTCCTTACCTCAAACTTTGGACTTACTCAGTGGTCCTTCACACAGATGGACATACACTTGTCCTCATCTTCACCCGCCTCTGCCCCTATGTAATCTCACAACCTCCCCCTTCCCACTATCTTACCATGATCTACTCCCCTTCTCATCCTTGTCTTCCTCATCCGCCCCCCATATCCAGCCACTAGCACATCCTCGCAGAAACCTCGCACACCTAAACATTCACAGACTTATCAGACTCTCTTCTACCTCTCTCCTCCATATCTTCACTCCACAACACGGACAGCGCCACCTCTTTCTATAACGCTACCCTCACACAGCCATAGACACAGTCGCCCCTCTCATGCATGGCAAAGTGCGACAAATCAATGAGCAACCCTGGCACAACAATCGCATCAAAAAACTTCGACAAGCATCCAGGGTCGCGGAGCGGCATTGGAAGAAAACACGCCTGCCAGATTACTTAATCGCTTCCAAACAAGCTACACTTGCCTTCAAATTAGCCCTCACCTCTGCTAAGCAGACCTATTTCACAAACCTTGTATCTTCATTATCCTACAACCCAAAACAACTGTTCAGCACATTCAACTCTCTCCTCTGCCCACCACTGCTTCCTCTAACTCCCCTAATCTTTGTCGAGGACTTTGCCACCTGCTTCAAAAATAAGATTGACCAAACAAGGCAAACCTTTACAGTTCCACCACCCCAACTACTCCATATACCAGACCTCTGTCCTTCCCTAATAACCTCCCACTCCAACATCACTGAAGGAGAGCTTACTCACCTCCTTTCCAAATCACACTTCACCACCTGTGCACTTGACCGCATCCCTTCCCACCTCCTCCCCTACCTTACTAACACACTCACTCCAACCCTAACCAATCTCTTCAACCTATCACTATCTTCTGGTACCTTCCCCTCTGCCTTCAAACATGCCAACATCACACCCCTCCTCAAAAAACCTAACCTTGACCCAACTGCTATGTCCAGCTATCGCCCTATATTACTGCTCCCTTTTGTTTCCAAACTCCTTGAGTAGAATGTCCATGCTTAACTTTCCTCCCACCTCTCATCTTACTCTCTCCTTGACAACCTCCAATCTGGCTTCCGCCCCCACCACTCCACCGAAACTGTCCTGACCAAAATTACTAATAACTTACAGCCAAAGCTAACAGACAGTTCTCCATATTCCTCCTTCTCGACCTGTCCTCTGCCTTCGACACAGTCGACCACTGACTACTGCTACAGATTCTTTCTTCCCTTGGCATCAAAGACCTTGCCCTGTCCTGGATTGCCTCACACCTTTCCGACTGCACATTTCCCACGCCCACACTACCTCCTCATCCCACCCTCTCTCTGTTGGAGTCCCTCAAGGCTCTTTCCTGGGGCCTCTACTCTTTTCCATCTAAACCCTTGGCCTAGGACAACTAATAAAGTCCCATGGCTTCCAGTACCACCTGTATGCGGATGACACTCAGATCTACTTCTCTGGCCCAGATGTCACCTCTCTGCTGTCCATAACCCCGGAGTGTCTGTCAACCATATCCTCCTTCACCTCTCACTTCCTAAAACTCATTGTAGACAAAACTGAACTCATCATCTTTCCTACATCTTGCGTATCTCCCCTACCGACCTATCTATTATGGTAAATGGCATCACGCTCTCTCCCGCACCTGAAATCCGCTGCCTCGGAGTAACTCTCGACTCTGCCCTGTCCTTCAAACCGCACGTCCAAACTTTTGTCACCTCCTGTCGCCTCCAACTTAAAAATATTTCCAGAATCCGTGTCTTCTTCAGCCCTCAATCTACTAAAACTCTTGTGCATGCCCTCATCATCTTTCGCCTTGATTACTGCAACAGCATCCTCTATGGCCTCCCCGCTAACTCTCTTTCACCACTCCAGTCTGTCCTCAACTCTGCTGCTTGACTAATCCACCTCTCTCCTCGCTATTCCTATGTTTCTCCCCTCTGCAAATCCCTCCACTGGCTCCCAATTCCCCAATAAATCCAGTTCAAACGACTAACACTGATCCACAAAGACATCCACAACTTGTCCCCTCCCTATATCTCTGAACTAATCTCCCAATATCTTCCCTCACGTAATCTTCAATTCTCCCAAGACCTCCTACTCTCCTCCACACTTATTCGTTCCTCACACAACCGCCTCCAAGATTTCTCCCGAATATCCCCCACCCTCTAGAATTCCACGCCTCAACACGTCCGATTATCCACCACCCTCAGATCCTTCAGATGGCACCTGAAAACCCATCTCTCCAGGAAAGCTTACAGCCTGCAATAACCAATATGCCACATCACCACCACCCGAGCTTCCACCTCACCACCACCAGAGCTGCTGCATCCCCGACCTTCTGTCTCTTCCCCTTTAACCCGTAGAATGTAAGTCCGCAAGGACAGGGCCCTCTCCCCTCTGTACCAGTCTGTCATCGTAAATTTGTTTACTGTAAATGATATCTATAACTTTGTATGTAACCCCTTCTCATGTACAGCACCATGGAATTAATGGTGATATATGTCATGAATCCCCAATGGCTAGGGATAGCACAGGACAAGCAAAGTACAAATAAATAACGGACGAGCTCTAGGGTGATGGAACCTGGGCTGACCGCTGCCCTACGCCTGACAAACGCAACTAGAGATAGCCAGGGAGCGTGCCTACGTTGGTTCTAGACGCCACGCACCAGCCTAAGAGCTAACTAGTACTGCAGAGAAAATAAAGACCTCACTTGCCTCCAGAGGAATGGACCCCAAAAGATATAGTTGCCCCCCACATGTATTGACGGTGAAATGAGAGGAAGGCACACACATAGAGATGATATATATAGCTTTAGCAAATTGAGGCCCGCTGTAAACTAGAAAGCAGAACGATACAAAAGGGGTCTGAGCGGTCAGCAAAAAACCCTAATCAAAAAAACCATCCTGAGATTACAAGAACCCATGTGCCAACTCATGGCACATGGGGAGAACCTCAGTCCACTAGAGCTACCAGCTAGCATAGAGACATAATAAGCAAGCTGGACAAAAAAAACCAAACAACTGAAAATCAGCACTTAGCTTATCCTGAAAGATCTGGGAGCAGGTAGGCAGGAACCAAACAGAGCACATCTGAATACATTGATAGCCGGCAAGGGAATGACAGAAAGGCCAGGTAAAATAGGAAACACCCAGCCTCTGATGGACAGGTGGAAACCAAAGGCCGCAACCCACCAAAGTCACCCAGTACCAGCAGTAACCACCAGAGGGAGCCCACAAACAGAATCCACAACAGTACCCCCCCCTTGAGGAGGGGTCACCGAACCCTCACGAGAACCCCCAGGGCGATCAGGGTGAGCTCTATGGAAGGCGCGGACCAAATCAGTCGCATGAACATCGGAGGCGACCACCCAGGAATTATCCTCCTGACCATAACCCTTCCACTTAACCAAATACTGGAGTTTGCGTCTGGAAACACGAGAATCCAAGATCTTCTCAACAACATACTCCAATTCTCCCTCCACCAGCACCGGAGCAGGAGGCTCAACCAAAGGAACAACGGGCACCTCATACCTCCGCAACAACGACCGATGGAACACATTATGAATAGCAAACGATGCTGGGAGATCCAAACGAAAAGATACAGGGTTAAGAATCTCCGAGATCCTATAAGGACCGATGAACCGAGGCTTGAACTTAGGAGAAGAGACCTTCATAGGGACAAAACGAGAAGACAACCACACCAAATCCCCAACAAGAAGTCGGGGACCCACGCGGCGACGGCGATTAGCAAACTGCTGAGTCTTCTCCTGAGATAACTTCAAATTGTCCACCACCTGATTCCAAATCTGATGTAGCCTGTCCACCACCACGTCCACTCCAGGACAATCCGAAGACTCCACCTGACCAGAGGAAAAACGAGGATGAAACCCCGAATTACAAAAAAAAGGAGAGACCAACGTGGCAGAACTAGCCCGATTATTAAGAGCAAATTCGGCCAGTGGCAAAAAAGCAACCCAGTCATCTTGATCAGCAGAAACAAAACACCTCAAATAAGTTTCCAAGGTCTGATTAGTTCGCTCCGTCTGGCCATTCGTCTGAGGATGGAATGCAGACGAGAAAGACAAATCAATGCCCATCTTGGCACAAAACGTCCGCCAAAATCTAGACACAAACTGGGATCCCCTGTCAGAAACGACATTCTCCGGAATCCCATGCAAACGAACCACGTTCTGAAAAAATAAAGGGACCAACTCAGAGGAGGAGGGCAACTTAGGCAAGGGCACCAAATGAACCATCTTAGAAAAGCGGTCACACACAACCCAGATAACGGACATTTTCTGTGAAACCGGGAGATCAGAAATAAAATCCATGGAAATGTGCGTCCAAGGCCTCTTCGGGATGGGCAAGGATAACAACAACCCACTGGCCCGAGAACAGCAAGGCTTAGCTCGAGCACACACTTCACAAGACTGCACAAAGGTACGCACATCCCTAGACAAGGAAGGCCACCAAAAAGACCTGGCCACCAAGTCTCTAGTACCAAATATTCCAGGATGACCAGCCAACACAGAAGAATGGACCTCGGAGATGACTCTACTGGTCCAATCATCCGGAACAAACAGTCTTTCTGGTGGACAACGATCCGGTTTATCCACCTGAAACTCCTGCAATGCACGTCGCAAGTCTGGGGATACAGCGGACAATATTACCCCATCCCTAAGGATACCAGTAGGCCCAGAGTCTCCAGGAGAGTCAGGCACAAAACTCCTGGAAAGAGCATCTGCCTTCACATTCTTTGAACCTGGCAGGTACGAAACCACGAAATTGAAACGAGAAAAAAACAACGACCAACGAGCCTGTCTAGGATTCAAACGCCTGGCAGACTCAAGGTAAATGAGATTCTTGTGATCAGTCAAGACCACCACACGATGTTTAGCACCCTCAAGCCAATGACGCCACTCCTCAAACGCCCACTTCATGGCCAAAAGCTCCCGATTACCCACATCATAATTGCGCTCGGCGGGCGAGAATTTTCTAGAGAAGAATGCACATGGCTTCATCACCGAGCCATTAGAACTTCTCTGTGACAAAACCGCCCCCGCTCCAATCTCGGAAGCATCAACCTCAACCTGAAAAGGAAGTGAAACATCTGGTTGACACAACACAGGAGCAGAAGAAAACCGGCGCTTAAGTTCCCGAAAGGCTTCCACGGCCGCAGGAGACCAATCAGCAACATCAGCACCCTTTTTAGTCAAATCAGTCAAAGGTTTAACAATACTGGAAAAATTAGCAATGAACCGACGATAAAAATTAGCAAACCCCAAGAACTTCTGAAGGCTCTTAACAGATGTAGGTTGTGTCCAGTCACAAATAGCCTGAACCTTGACGGGATCCATCTCAATAGTAGAAGGAGAAAAAATGTACCCCAAAAAAGAAATCTTCTGGACTCCGAAGAGACACTTTGAGCCCTTCACAAACAGAGAATTGGCCCGCAGAACCTGAAACACCTTCCTGACCTGTAGAACATGAGACTCCCAGTCATCAGAAAACACCAAAATATCATCCAAATACACAATCATAAACTTATCCAGATATTCACGGAAAATATTGTGCATAAAGGACTGAAAGACTGACGGAGCATTGGAGAGTCCAAAAGGCATTACCAAATACTCAAAATGGCCCTCAGGCGTATTAAATGCGGTTTTCCACTCATCACCCTGTTTTATCCGCACCAGATTATACGCACCGCGAAGATCTATCTTAGTGAACCACCTAGCCCCCTTAATGCGAGCAAACAAATCAGTTAATAATGGCAATGGATACTGGTATTTGACTGTAATCTTATTCAGAAGGCGATAATCTATACAAGGCCTCAGGGAACCATCTTTTTTTGCCACGAAAAAAAAACCTGCTCCCAGAGGGGACGAAGATGGACGAATATGTCCCTTTTCCAAGGACTCCTTAATATAATTCCGCATAGCAGTATGCTCTGGCAGTGACAGATTAAATAAACGACCCTTAGGGAACTTACTGCCAGGAATCAATTCTATAGCACAGTCACACTCTCTATGAGGAGGTGAGCGAATTGAGCTTAGGCTCCTCAAAAACATCCCTATAGTCAGACAAAAACGCAGGGATCTCAGAAGGAGTAGATGAAGCGATTGAAATCGGAGGTGCATCATCATGAACCCCCTGACATCCCCAGCTTAACACAGACATTGTTTTCCAGTCCAGGACAGGATTATGAGTTTGTAACCATGGCAGACCAAGCACTAGTACATCATGTAAATTATACAGTACAAGGAAGCGAATCACCTCCTGATGAACGGGAGTCATGCGCATGGTCACTTGTGTCCAATACTGTGGTTTATTCATAGCCAATGGTGTAGAGTCAATTCCCTTCAGAGGAATAGGAACTTCCAGAGGCTCCAGACTAAAACCGCAGCGTTTAGCAAATGACCAATCCATAAGACTCAGGGCAGCGCCCGAATCCACATAGGCATCGACGGAAATGGAAGACAGTGAAAAAATCAGAGTCACAGACAAAATGAACTTAGGCTGCAGAGTACCAATGGCAAAAGATTTATCAACCCTTTTTGTGCGTTTAGAGCATGCTGATATAACATGAGCTGAATCACCACAATAAAAACACAATCCATTTTTCCGCCTATAATTTTGCCGTTCACTTCTGGACTGAATTCTATCACATTGCATAGTCTCAGGTGCCTGTTCAGAAGACACCGCCAAGTGGTGCACGGGTTTGCGCTCCCGTAAACGCCGATCAATCTGAATGGCCATAGCCATAGACTCATTCAGACCTGTAGGCGTGGGGAACCCCACCTTAATGGCCTCAGAAAGACCATTTCTGAAGTTTGCAGCCAGGGCGCACTCATTCCACTGAGTAAGCACCGACCATTTCCGAAATTTTTGACAATATATTTCCGCTTCATCATGCCCCTGAGAGAGGGCTAATAAAGCCTTTTCAGCCTGAATCTCCAGGTTAGGTTCCTCATAGAGCAATCCCAATGCCAGAAAAAACGCATCCACACTGAGCAATGCAGGATCCCCTGGTGCCAATGCAAATGCCCAATTCTGAGGGTCGCCCCGCAGGAAAGATATTACAATCTTGACCTGTTGAGCAGGGTCTCCAGAGGAGCGAGATTTTAAAGAAAGAAACAATTTACAATTGTTCCTGAAATTCAGGAAGGTAGATCTATCTCCAGAAAAGAACTCTGGAATAGGAATTCTAGGTTCAGACATGGGAGTGTGAACAACAAAATCCTGTATGTTTTGAACTTTTGCCGCGAGATTACTCAGGCTGGAAGCCAAACTCTGGACATCCATGTTAAACAGCTAAGATCAGAGCCATTCAAGGGTTAAGAGGAGGTAAGAAGCAGCTAGACAGCAATTAAGGGCTAGGCAGCAAAACTCTGAAGGGAAAAAAAAAAATAAAAATTTCCCTTAAACACTTCTTTTTCTCCTGCTTCAGCCCAAACAATTAACACTTTGTTGGCCGGCTATACTGTCATGAATCCCCAATGGCTAGGGATAGCACAGGACAAGCAAAGTACAAATAAATAACGGACGAGCTCTAGGGTGATGGAACCTGGGCTGACCGCTGCCCTACGCCTGACAAACGCAACTAGAGATAGCCAGGGAGCGTGCCTACGTTGGTTCTAGACGCCACGCACCAGCCTAAGAGCTAACTAGTACTGCAGAGAAAATAAAGACCTCACTTGCCTCCAGAGGAATGGACCCCAAAAGATATAGTTGCCCCCCACATGTATTGACGGTGAAATGAGAGGAAGGCACACACATAGAGATGATATATATAGCTTTAGCAAATTGAGGCCCGCTGTAAACTAGAAAGCAGAACGATACAAAAGGGGTCTGAGCGGTCAGCAAAAAACCCTAATCAAAAAAACCATCCTGAGATTACAAGAACCCATGTGCCAACTCATGGCACATGGGGAGAACCTCAGTCCACTAGAGCTACCAGCTAGCATAGAGACATAATAAGCAAGCTGGACAAAAAAAAACCAAACAACTGAAAATCAGCACTTAGCTTATCCTGAAAGATCTGGGAGCAGGTAGGCAGGAACCAAACAGAGCACATCTGAATACATTGATAGCCGGCAAGGGAATGACAGAAAGGCCAGGTAAAATAGGAAACACCCAGCCTCTGATGGACAGGTGGAAACCAAAGGCCGCAACCCACCAAAGTCACCCAGTACCAGCAGTAACCACCAGAGGGAGCCCACAAACAGAATCCACAACAGATATATAAATAAATAATAATAATAATAATTTCATGCAGTCTTGATTCAGTTTTGTCTCCAGAACCTCCATCCTCCATTCTTCCTCAGTTCATTGTGGTTTCTGTGGTACCTACGGAGTTGGAAACGAAGATCCGTAAAACTCAGTCTTTGGCCCGTGCCCCACTCCAGGGTCCAAATTATTTGTACCTGTGTACTTAATATTGCACCTGTTACAAGAGTTTAATGATTCTAGGTTGAGTGGTCACCCTGGGGTCACAGCTACGCAGAAAGCTATTTCCAGACTCTTTTGGTGGCCATGTAAGGGTAATGATATTAAAGATTTTGTATCCGCCTGTGAAGTCTGTCTCCGCACACTTAACTTTGTCATAATCGATGGTGCCAGGGAATTGGTTACATTGCCAATTCCAGAAAGACGGTGGACTCATCTGTCCATGGATTTCATCACGGATTTGCCTCTGTCTGATGGGAAAACTGTCATTTGGGCTGTATTTGACGAATTCAGCAAACAAGCTCATTTTGTTTCACTGTCAGGGTTACCTAATGCAGAAACACTTTCCGAGTTGTTTATTCATCATGTGGTAAGGTTGTGTAAAGCAGGTGGTTGGATGCAACAGGCAAAGGAACACTAGGAGGGTACAATCAATGAGCTATTTATTTTCTCAGATATGGCGGGAAATTGCAATAGTTATAACAACAGTTAACAAGATACAACAGAGGTATCAAAGGTAAATTATACAATACAGAGCATATAGTTCACTTTAAACTTTGGTTGGAAGCTTCATAAGGATTATGCTTATGTTCTTCTAATTGGTAAATACTCGTTCCTGTGTGAGCTACTGTGGAGACTATGCCCGTAACAATGACCCTAGCAGGGGCCTTCGGTTGTTGCTGAAAGGCCACAAGTCATCTTGACAAAGTCTACCAAAGCACATTGGGCCTCCTTTGCTTCAATTGATCCCTGCACTGTCCCATGCCCCTCGCCATTCCAACCGCTGTACCATTCGTCAGTGTTGGAAGCGACAGCTCGACTCACTCATGTATCACTTTCACCACCACAAGCATCCTCTTCCAGGCGAAGTCTCCTCACGGACCTTTGGTGCTTAACAGACGTCACGTGTCTTCCAGGTCTGAAGGAAAGAGGGCTGGACTCTGGCTCTTGACTCATCGTCTGGACTCTGGGTCTTGACTGGTGTGGGTCCGGGATTCGGGTTTTGACTGGTATAGTCGGGACTCTGGGTCTAACTTGGTGCTGCTGGGGTCCAATAAGTAACCGGACAGCACTCTGCTGGCACACGCTTCTCAATTAGGCCTGTCACTTCGGTTGCAGCGTCTCCTCCTGAGCACGTCTGGACCACTCTCCTTTGGCACCAAAATCCACCCCAGTTTGGCATGCAGACTCTTTATATTGTTCAAGTCTGACATCAATGGCACCTAACTGGGTGTTTTTGTAAGAAACTGGGGATTGACTTGTCTTTTTCCTCTGCTTACCACCCTGAAATCAATGGTCAGACCCAGAGGACAAATCAATCTTTGGAACAAATTTTGAGGTGTTTTGTTGTGTTCTCAGCAGGATTGGTCCTCATTCCTACCTTTTGCAGAGTTCGCCTTTAACAGTTAGGTCAATCAATGCACGGGAATGTTGCCATTTTTCCGTAATTAGAGTTTTCATTCCCATTTTAGTGAGCTTTCCAGAATAAGTTCTGAGTGTCCGGTTGTAGAGGTTGATATACAGATGCTTGAGGATGTTTGTAAGGAGGTTCAAAGGAATATTGGGGTTGCTCAAGTTCACCAAAAAGGAAGGCTGTTAAAAGATGTTTGGTGATTCCTGTTTTTAAAATGGGCTAGAGGGTTTGGCTATCATCCAGAAACATTAAACTTAAGGTACAGTGGGCGAAGTTAGGTCTGAAATTTATCGGTCCCTGTGAGGTCCTGGAAGTGGTCAATTTGATGGCATTTGATTTGTAGCTTCCTGCATCTCTACACATCCCTAATGCTTTCCATAGGTCCCTGTTAAAGGAATTTTTTCCCTTGGAGGTATGGCCCTCCTCCAGTTGCTGCCTATGACAGTTTAGAGTATGAGGTACAGAGAATTGTGGATTTCTGGAATATATTGAAAGGGATATGGACCGGAGAAGAGATCCTGGGTTCCATGAGTGGCGGTCGACTGATCAGGGCATTTCATACAATGTGTTCTGGGAGACCTGAGGGTTCAGTGGCCCCCCTAGAAAAGGGGGTACTGTTACGGTTTCATATTTGACTGTGGCCTAGGGACGCCTTGAGTCAGCTCATCTGCCTGGTGATCGACGCTCAAAGCAATCCAGCAATGACAACCACATTATTTTCCATTGTCTGGGTTACACAGCCAGAGCTACCTGCTACTCCTCCCCCCAATGGTTTATGTAAAGCCAAAAACTTTCTTGCAGCTCCTTCCTCTGTCTCTACAAATTTCCACTCCCCTCCTTCCCAGCAAATGGTCATTTTTATTGCTGGCCAGCTAGCAGAGAGCTGAATGTGTCCCTGCCAAGAATCCCTCCCTTTGTCTGCTAGGAAGAATACTCAAAGTACTCAGTAACACACATTAACCATAGAAGCCTGAAAATTAGATTTACAGGATCTGGGCAATTAGGGCTATGCATGGCAGCATTTTGTGGCATTTAGGGCCATCGGAAACCTGGGAAATTAATTTCTGCCCACCAGTAAATTACAGACATACCGTGTTTGGACTCTAAAGAACGGTAAAATCACAGGGTTAAAAATACTGCCAATATTGTTGGCCTTTGAGCTTCCGGGCCAAAGATATGGAAAAAAGGAGTTTTGATAACTTTCCAAAATAGGAGTATCTTCCAGGAAACAGCCCACATGTGAGGTCAGCCAAAGTGGGAGTCCCTAAGTTTGTGGCCAAACCATAAAACAGGAATGTCCATTTTTGGCCTTCTTTCAGAGAGCCGGAGAGACAGCTGAAGATATCATGCTGGGGTGCTGACTCATTTCTCTGGGAACTCTCCTCCCCTTTATCAACACGTCATACCTGTGGCTGAGATTTAGTACGTTCGTACCTTTATCCCTTTTATTTTATAACTGTTTGTACATATTTGTGTTTGTCTCTTTTGTAATATCTTTTGTAATTTTTTATAAAAACTGACAATGTTTTCTGGAGTAAACTTATAAATTTGCTAGCTTGGTGGTATAAATGTGGTATTGCTGTAATCGTACTAACTAAAAGAATAAAACTGCTTTATCAATTTTGCCACATGCGGAACGGCATAAAAAAAAAAACAATTTCTGAATTGCTGGTTTTTATTCATTCTAACTTCTAAAAATCAGAATAGAAAGTGATAAAAAAATGTCATGTGCCTGAAAATGGTACCAATAAAAACGCTGTCAAATGACTCTGTCGAGAGAAATATGGAAAATTATAGCTATCTTAATATGGCAATGCAGTTTTGTAATAAAATGCATCTTTTAAAACTGATATAAATCTGGTATTGCTGTAATCACACTGACCCAAAAAATAAAGTTACCTAATCACTTATACCGCATGAGCAACGGCGTAAAAAATGAATAAAACAAATTCTTCACCTGCTGTTGATTTTTTAAATTCTGCCTCCCAAACATCACAGTAAGGCTCGGCACACATGTATCCTGCGCTCTACACTGAGTGGTTTCCGTGTGAATGTGTGAAATGCGTGATTCAGAAGAAACCCCCGTGGAAGATTCCATATAATGAAGCAGATTGAGGCAATTTGGATGCTGTCTGACCTTTGATCCGACAGTGTTAGTCTTTTTAGGTGTGCATAAGGCTATGTGCACATGTAGCGGATTGTATGCATTTTTGCTGCGTTTTTTCGCCGCGAAAACGCATACACAACACAACCCTTTGAATTCAATGGGATTCCGCAATGCTGTGTTAATGCTGCGTATTTTTCCGCGGCGGGATCGCTGGAAAAATACGCAGCATGCTCATTTTTTGTGCGGAATTGCAGCGATAGGAAGGCATTGATCCGTTTACTTCCTGCATGGGGCTATGCCCACCAAAGTAAGCGGATCATGTGCAGATGGTACCCAAGGTGGAGGAGAGGAGACTTTCTTACAGGCCCTAAAAAGAGAATTAAAATAAAAAATAATTATATACTCACCTTCTGGTGGCCCCCGGATCCAGCCCAGGCCTTAGCGATGCTCCCGGCAGCTCCCGTCCCCAGTGATGCTTTGCGTCAATGACCTGTGATGATGCAGCGGTCTTGCATGATGCTACGTCATCTGGGGTCATTATCACGAGACATCGCTGAGAACGGGAGTTGCCGGGAGCATCACGAGGATCGTGAAGACTGCGGGGCCACAGGAAGGTGAGAATATCATGATTTTTTAAATTTTTTAAATTATTTTTAACATTATATCTTTTTACTATTGATGCCGCATAGCATCAATAGTAAAAAGTTGGTCACACTTGTCAAACACTATGTTTGACAAGTGTGACCAACCTGTCAATCGTTTTTCCAAGCGATGCTACAGATCACTTGGAAAAAGCTAGCATTCTGCAAGCTAATTACGCTTGCAAAACACTAATTACGCTTGCAAAACGCCAATGTTTAGTGGGAATACGCATGCCAATTCCGCATGCATGTTTCCGCGGCAGGGAGTTAAAGAATTGCCGCGGAAATTTACGCAGCAATTCCGCAACGTGTGCACATAGCCTAAAAGTGCAGTCTGCTCAGTTTCGTACACTTCTGAAAAGAGAGAGTTACTCTGAACTCCGTCTGACCTCTGTTCAGCGTTGTCTTTCTTTTCAGAAGCATATGAAACTGTGCCAGACTGCGCTTTTATGCATTATAATGAGTGGCTCCCTCGGGGGTTTCATCTGAATCACGTCATTCAGAGATTTAGCAGGAAGCTCCAATATAAGTGCTCAGCGTAGAGTGCCAGATAAATGTGATCCCAAACATGTAAAATGTTCCCAATAAAAGCTTCAACTCAATCCACAAAAAAAAAAAAAAAAGTCCCCACTTAGCTCCATCATCTGTTAGCAGAAATAAAGGGGGCTTCCAAGTTACTGGTAGTACAAAGCCTCTAAAAAAGCGCTATGGCTCCTTGCCACCCAAAAGAAATTTAGGAAGTTCTGTGCTCCCAAATCCAAATGCCCCCTCTCTTCTAAGCCCCACAATGTGCCTAATACACATTTAGCATTTTTGGAGCGATGACAGCCCTCCTAATTTACAGGTGCATGTCTCCAGAAGCATTAACTGGTCACGACAATGTACTGGGCACTACAATGTACTAGTGACTATGATGTCCTGGGCACTACAATGGCAGTTTGCAATTTTCACTCGGCAACATCCACTGTTGCTTGTTTCTGGAAAACACCCATGGAGTAAAAACCATCACTGCACCTGTAAATAAATTCCCAAAGGGGTATAAGTTCCAAAATTGGGTCACTTGAGGTGGGATTCTGGTCTTCTAGCACTTAGGGGCTCTGTATATGGAGTCCGCAAACTGTACTAGGAAAATCTGTGCTCCAGAAGGCAAATAGAGCTCTGTCCCTCCCGAGTCTCGCCGACTGGCTAAGCAGTTTTATAAAGCCGCATATGGAGTATTTCAACATTCAGCAGAAATCGCCATTTTTACCCATTTCCCAGTGTAAAAATGTAAAAACTGGGCATAAAATAAAATTTTGGTAGTAAAATTTAATTATTGTTTCTTCACTGCCCAATGATATAAAATTCTGTGATACAGCTGTGGTGTCAATATGATCACTGCACCTCAGGGGCTCTACCAATGTGATATGGCACCCTCAATCCAATCCAGCAAAATCTGAAATCCAATATGGCACTTTTTGCTTTCTGAGCTTTGCACTGTGCCTCTAAAGTAGTTTTAACCACATATGGGGTTTGTGTGCTCAGGAGAAATCACACAACACATTTTTTGTCCTGATGAAGAGGTCCTGGTGGCCTCGAAACACATTGACTTTTAAACCTGTTTAAATCTAAATATTTTATTTCACCAAATAATTTGCCATCAGCTGTGCATGAGTGTTACCTTTGTCTTCATCTCTAGTTTCCAAAATAGGGTCACTTGTTGAGGGTTTCGTCTTCTGTGAAACACCTGGGAGTTCAAGGTACTCACCACACATCTAGATAAGTTCTGTGAGGGGTCTAGTTTCCAAAATCGGGTCACTTGTGGGGGGTTTCCACTGTTTAGGCACATCAGGTGCTCTCCAAATGCGACATGGCATCCATTAATGATTCCAGCAAATTTTGCATTAAAAAAAGTCAAATGGTGCATTTTTCTTTCTGAGCCCTGTCATGCGACCAAACAGTAATTTCCCCCGACATATGGGGTATACGAGTACTCAGGAAAAATTGCATATCAAAGTGTATGGTGCAATTTCTCCTGTTACCCTTATGAAAATGCTAAATGTGGGGCTAAAACAACATTTTTGTGGAAAAAATTTGACTTTTTATTTTCATAGCTCAATGTTATAAACTTCTCTGAATCACCCGGGGTGTTCAAGGAGCTCACCACACATCTAGATAAGTTCCTTGAGGAGTCTAGTTTCCAAAATGGGGTCATTTATCAGGGGTTTCCACTGTTTAGGCACATCGGGAGTTCTCCAAAGGCAATATGGCATCTGCTAATGATTCCAGCAAATTTTGCATTCAAAAAGTCAGATGCCATATGTCCAAACAGTAGTTTCCCCCACACACATGGGATATCGGTGTGCTAAAGAGAATTTGCACAACAAATTTTGAGGTAAATTTTCTCCTGTTACCATTGTAAAATAAAAAATTTGGGGTCTAAATAAAATTTTTGTGAAAAAGTTACCGTAAATGCTAATTTTGTCCCTCCACATTCCTTCAGTTACTGTAAAGCACCTGAAGGGTTAACAAACTTCTTAAATGTGGTTTTGATCACCTTGAGGGGTGCAGTTTTTAGAATGGTGTCACTTTTGGTATTTTCAGTCATATAGACCCCAAAATCACATCAAATGTGAGGTGGTCCCTAAAAAAAATGCTTTTCTAAATTTTGTTATAACAATGAGAAATTGCTGGTCAACTTTTAACGCTTCTATCTTCCTAACTAAAAAAATTGTTTCAAATATTATGCTGATGTAAAGTAGACATGTGGGAAATGTTATTTATTAAGTATTTTGTGTGACATATCTTTCTGATTTAAGTGCATAAAAATTAAAAGTTTGAAAATTGCAAAATTTATCCCAAATTTCTGATTTTTTCACAAATAAATGCAAGTCATATTGAAGAAATTTTACACCTATCATGAAGTACAATATGTCCCGAAAAAACAATCTCAGAATCAGTGGGATCCATTGAAGCATTCCAAAGTTATTACCACATAAAGTGACACTGATTACAATTGAACTGAATAGAAGTGTAATTGGGAGATTTATTATGATGTGCCAGAAATCTGTCTTTCTTTTTGTAACACCACATCTATTATTTACTTTAGATACTTCTTAGACTGACGAGGGGGCATGGCTTACCTGGATAGTGCCTTTTAAGAGAAATGGGTGTGGTCTAGATGTGACACCTTGTACAAAAATGCCCACATTTCTAGTGCAAATTAAGCCACCTTTATAGGTGGTGTAAAGTTAGACTAGACAGTTTAAGGGCCTGTTCACATGTGGAAGATTTGTTACTTTTTTGTCACATTTTCCTGATGCCGGCAAAGCGAATGAGATTCCTGGAGCCTCATGCACGTGTTGCAGATTTAAATCTACAGTTTGTCAATTTTTACAGAAGATTTCACCCATAATAATGAGTGGGGAAACATTTGCGCCAAACATGCATGTAAAAATTTCTTAAAAAATGCATAAAAAGTGCGCCTATTTCACACCGCATTTTCTGTGCTAAGAGATACAGAAGTGGTGCAGAAATTCCTGCTGCAAATACTTAATGTGTTCACAGACCCTAAAGATGCACCAGATTTATGAAACAGCATGAAACAATGTGTTAAATGTAGCACATTTAAAGACTCGACAATTCCTATAAGGTTTTTTCCCACACCAGTATTTTTGATCAGTATTTGTACCCCAAAACCAAGAGTGTCTCCAAAACACAGAACAGGTGTCTATCTTTCAATTAGTTCTATAAGTTCCACTTATACAAACTGTCAGGAAATAGGAAAGTTCTGATTATTTCACTTATACAAACAGAGCTCTCAGCTGCAGTTTCCTCTGCCTGCCAACACAAGGCTGGAATTCTGAGCCACTCTTTCTCCCTCTGCCTGTGTGTGTAACCCTAAACCCCTCATTTCCCCCTCCCTCAAGAATTTATATGGCTCTATGCTGCGACAGACAAGTCTCCCACCCTTCTCATTCCCCCCTCCCACCTGGTACTGGTTAAAACTGGTACAGAAAGCATGAGATTCTATTGTTCTCTGAAGCTTATTTCTATTGGCACTGATCAGGGCTAGAGATATAACAATTATATATTCCGGATGTCCATCGAGGGATCTATAACTTCCTGAAATCGCTGGAAGCTAAACCCAATGAGTGCAAAGAGCGGGTTTCTCCGTAAGCAGGTCATGTAATTAAATGTGTTTACACTTAAAAGAATCCCCCTGATGTGGAGCCCATCCTGATCATTGTGTCTTTCGTATATGAGATTCATACAGCGAGCTAGGCATAACTCTAAGCAAATGAGGTCACCATAGGGGGAGTGCCTGGGTTTTAGGCTAGGAAATAAGTGAGGGAAGCTGCAGTCTTCACGTGTCTTTGTCTGGGGTCTAGCTGCTATTCAGGGGTGATGCATCTGGATATATGCTCGCCCTACCCCCACAGCACACAGTCAGCCATGAAATAAGATGACATAATGAAATGTAAGTGTTCTTTTCAACTTTAATCCTATTTTATTTGTAATTGTACTGTACATACGATACTTGTCTTCTTTATAATATCTTTTTATACTTCTATAAATACTGCTACCTTTTTTGGAGTAAAATACAAAATTACTAGCTTGTCTCTCCTTGCTCTATAACTTACGGTCACGTCCTCTGAAGTGAATTACGCTACTAATCTGGGTTGGCTCCGGACCCGTTAATAAGTAAGAAATCGGAGCTGGTGGCAGTGGATTCGTCCTGTGCGTTTGGGAGGCTTTGTAGCGACCGCCGGCGTTGATAATTATTGTTCCTGCCTGAGTTGGAGTAGTTATATCGCCCTCGCTGCAGTGAGCCCATTAGCCAGTACAAAGTAAGGCAGCCTTTCTGGAGAATAATTATCCTAGGTGCAGTACCCAGTCTGACCTGAGGGTGAGGGGGGCGCCAGAGAGCTACAAGTTCCAGACCGAAGCTGGGAAGTGGGATATAGATGAATCCCCTCTAGAAAGAACCAGGGGTAACCAAACAACCCCAGTTCATGACAAATTGGTGTGAGTGGTGGGGATGATAAGGTTATCCTCCCCGTGAACCGTGACACAAAGACTGAGGAAAAATACTGATGAAATACTGATGTCTGAATTAGCCCTAAAGAGAACTTTTGAAAATCACTTTGTTAGACGAATTTTCTTCATTTCTGCAAAAAAATTGCATGTAAGTGGCTTCCAAACCTGAGCCTTTCCCCAGCTGCATTGTTATCAGAACGTACTCATGTGGAGTACATCTGACGGCAGAGATGAGGAAGCACCTGTGTCACTAACTCTGGGGATATGCTGCTGAAGGAGATTGTTCTGATAAGGCTGGTATCAGACTTGCAAGTGCAATGCGAGAAGGTCGCGTGAGTCTCTCGCATCAATACCTGGCAGTGCCGGTTATTGATGTGAGAGACTTTCGCGAGTTTCTCGCATTGCACTCGCAAGTGTGGCCCTGGCCAAAGCAGAAGACTCAGAGGGGGAGACGGGATGATCCATCACTGCCATCATCTGTACTCCACATGAGTATGTCCTGATCTCAAGGCAACTGATGGCAGGCAAATAGACTGGGGAAAAGACCGAGTTTCAAAGCTAATTCCATGCAATTTTTTTACAGTAATAAAGAAAAATCTCCTAATAAAGTGATTTGCAAAATTGTAGAAATTTAATTGCTGGACAAAATTATTATTATTATTTATTTAATTATTAAAATTAAAAAATGTGATTTTCAAATTTTTTTATGCTATTTTTATAACCTGGTTTTGATAAATGTTGGCCTTTTTGACTTTCAATTGGAGAATCTTGGCTTTTTGCCAGCTCTTGTCATTTTTTTTGATAAAACATCACTTTTTATGTGCTCCTTAACAAGATGCCACTTGACTCTGGTAGACGATTCATCCTCTCCTTAGGCTGGCCTCACACTAGCGAGTTTTACGGACGTATGAGCGCATAAACTACGTCCGTAAAATTCGCATTACACACGGCCCAATGAATCTCTATGTCCCAGCTCATATCTGCCGTATATTACGCATCCGTAATATACGGTCTTGTACGGCCATACAAAATCGCAGCATGCTGCGTTTGTCACCGTATTGTGCAAACAAATCGCCAATGAAAGTCTATGGGGGCGAGAAAAATACGGATTCCACACGGACCAGCAGTGTGACTTGCGAGAAATACGCAGCGGTGTTAGAGAAAAGCCGGTAAGGCTAGTTTCACACTAGCGTTTACCTGATCTGCGGCGGGCTGCGGACTTCCTCCGTGAAGCCCCGCCCCCCACCACACCTCCGCCGCTAGCTCCGCCTATTTCTGCATGCGGCCAGCATGCAGCCTGTGTACCTATATTTAACATTAGGTACACAGGTCCTGCCGCAGTAAGCGGATGGTGCCGCATGCGGCGTTTTGACGTTGCAGATAAAAAAAAAAAATGCTACAGGCTGCGTCCTACGCTGGTAGCTGCAGCGTCAAAATGCCGCATGCGGCAGCCTCCGCATACAGCCGCACGACCTGCGTACCTAATGTTAAATATAGGTACACTGGCCGCATGCCGGCCGAATGCAGAAGTAGGTGGAGCTAGCGGCGGAGGGCGGGGCTTCACGGAGGAAGTCCGCAGCCCTCCGCAGCTGCACCATACGCAAGTGTGAAACCGGCCTAATTCAATTGCCGGCTTTTCATTTCTCCTTCCCAAACCCGACAGGATATGAGACATGGTTTACATACAGTAAACCATCTCATATCCCCTTTTTTTTTGCATAGTCCACACTACTAATGTTAGTAGTGTGTATGTGCAAAATTTGGGTGCTGTAGCTGCTAAAATAAAGGGTTAAATGGCAGAAAAAATTGGCGTGGGCTCCCGCGCAATTTTCTCCGCCAGAGTGGTAAAGCCAGTGACTGAGGGCAGATATTAATAGCCAGGAGAGGGTCCATGGTTATTGCCCCCCCCTGGCTACAAACATCTGCCCCCAGCCACCCCAGAAAAGGTACATCTGGAAGATGCGCCTATTCTGGCACTTGGCCACTCTCTTCCCACTCCCGTGTAGCGGTGGGATATGGGGTAATGAAGGGTTAATGTCACCCCGGGTGCTGAAAGGAAAGCTGGGTGATCTGTACTTACATTGAGTCGCGGTGAGGCGCCCTCTGCTGGATGTCCTCATGAACTGGAGCCTTGGAAAAGTTCCCACGCTCGAGTTCATATGAGTTCATCCAGCAGAGGGCGCCTCACCGCGACTCAATGTAAGTACAGATCACTCAGCTTTCCTTTCAGCACCCGGGGTTTACAGGCACAAGCGAGTGCTTTAGCACAGCTCCTGCCTGTAAAATGATTTAACCCCTTCAGATGGATTTACTTTGTGGGACGTGACAGATCAACAGAAGGTATGTATATTGTTGGTTTATTATTTTGCAGAGCGAGGGTCTTCAGGTGGATTGAGAGAGCAATAAAATATTAAAACAACCTGTGTGTTTATTTCATTAAAATACTTTTTAATAATGTGTGTGTGTTTTTTAAACCCTTTCATACAATTGGATTAATAATGGATAGGTGTCATAATTGACGCCTCTCCATTATTAATCTGGCTTAATGTCACCTTACAATAGCAAGGTGACATTAACCCTTCATTAACCCATATCCCACCGCTACACGGGAGTGGGGAGAGAGTGGCCAAGTGCCAGAATAGGCTCATCTTCCAGATGTGCCTTTTCTGGGGTGGCTGGGGGCAGATGTTTGTAGCCGGGGGGGGCCAATAACCATGGACCCTCTCCTGGCTATTAATATCTGCCCTCAGTCACTGGCTTTACCACTCTGGCGGAGAAAATTGCGCGGGAGCCCACGCCAATTTTTTCCGCAATTTAACCCTTTATTTTAGCAGCTACAGCACCCAAATTTTGCACATACACACTACTAACATTAGTAGTGTGGAATATGCAAAAAAAAAGGGATATGAGATGGTTTACTGTATGTAAACCATGTCTCATATCCTGTTGGGTTTGGGAAGGAGAAATGAGAAGCCGGCAATTGAATTACCGGCTTTTCACATGTATCGCGCTGAATTAAATATAAATACAGAATATATATATATGTGTCTCAATTATATATATATATATATATATATATACTGTATATATGTTTTAACGAACATTTGAGCACATAAATCCATTAGATGTCGGTTTTGCAAGCCTGCGAGAAAATATCGCAGTACGGATGCATACGGATTACATACGGAGAATGCCATGCGCAAAATACGCTGACACACCCTGCCTACGGATTACATACGGACCACTATTTTGGGGACTTTTCTGCGTATTACGGCCGTAAAAAACGGACCGTATTTACATACGCTGAGTGTGAGGCCGGCCTTAGAGCGATAGGAGGTGCAGCGACTCAGACGTTCTGTCTTCGTAGTGTCCACCATTGGCCCCCAATGGCCATATCATTGTCCTGTTTGGTGTCTTTTCTCTTGTTGGAAGAATTTATGATGATTCTGGCTCTTGTAGAGACATAGAAATGTGATGTAGGACACTGCGTGTTTATTTGATTCTAATTCTGACGTTTAGTGAGTCTGTATGTATCACGTGTAAGGTTTGTAGGTATCACAGATAATATGCAATGTCTGGACATATCACACGTAATGTCTATACATGCCACACGCAATATCTGGACTTACCAAACGTAATGTCTGGACATAACACACATAATGTCTGGACGCATCACAAGTAGGCGGGTCTTGTGTTATCCGGTATAATTTTTCCGTTAAAAACCTGATTAGTTGCTATGGAGACGTAGCTGGATGGGTAATTTCACACCAAGCAGGTTTATAATAAAGCTTGGTTGATCTTACATGGATGACCGGTGTCACATGTC
This sequence comes from Ranitomeya variabilis, assembly GCF_051348905.1. Classification (NCBI taxonomy): domain Eukaryota; kingdom Metazoa; phylum Chordata; class Amphibia; order Anura; family Dendrobatidae; genus Ranitomeya; species Ranitomeya variabilis. Next base: position 220,615,624 of record NC_135233.1, on the reverse strand, counting down.
CGATATTCAGCATCTGAGCACAGACCGCCACGACTGCAGCGGCCACAGGTCTCCTGACCTGAACTCAACGGGCAACAAGGCGGCCACGATCCAGACATTGCAGCCCACACTCGGACTGTGAGTGTCAGATGTGTGAAATCAGCCCGTATACCCACCAGTTAAAATGCCCATTCAGCCTACACTTATTCCTCCTGAAGTTCTCATACACATCAACATTCAACTAGGCTGAGATTCCCATTGCAAGGCCTCTGTTTATGTCCTATTGGTGTTTTTCACAGATTATATTCTAAGGGTTTTCTCACATGCACATTTTTTCCAGGACTTTACTTACAATCACTCCTTCTAGTCAATGGGTTTGTGAAAAAAAAAAAAAACATCACACGGACGGTATCCATGTTGGTTGCATCCCTGTCTGTTTTTCATTAATGGGTAAGGAGAAGCTTAGAAACCTTCAGCATTTAAGAAAAACAGGTGTCGCAGTGATGGTAAACGGATCAAGTTGGATGAACACGTATGTGGGCTGCGCCGCTGAATAACATTTGATTTTTTCACTTGATAAAGACGTCGGTATGGAGTTGAAATGCGTTGTGAATAAAATAACCTCATTCTCATCATCCTTTCTGAAGAATTGATTTACTCCAGCAGCGCAGTCCACCTACGTGTTCATCCAACTGTATCCAATATCTCCTGGAGGATTCTCCACCAGCCACGGGGGCAGCAGCTGTTTTTCTTCATGCCTACAATAGGAGTTGTGCCTGTCAGGTGAGTGTAACCAGCACTCTCCTATTCTCCCTCCATAGTGTATCACCCTACTCTGCGCTCTGTTTCTCACTTCTAGATTTATTGATGGTAAAAACAGACACACAAACTAAAAATGGAGTAAAAACAAATCCAGCACACTGATTGAAACATTTTTTTTTAAATATTAGTAAAACAGAAACTGACATGTGGTTGAGGCCTACAGAGAAGACCCACATGGAGGTTGCCAGGTATAACTCCAAAATCCTCCATACGCAAGAACGCTCTGTTTAGCCAAATATTCCTGTGTTCTCTATGATAAAGCCTTATCTCCCAAACAGGGGTGTACATAGAAAAAATGGGGCCCCATAGCAGAAGTTCTATTTGCCCCCCCCAACTCCACCCACCACTAACCTTAATATTCAGCAGGGTCAAAGAAGAGCATATCTCACAACTTTGCAACTCTCAAAAAGTCATTTTCATCCTATATAGTTCTCCATACAGTATTATGGGCACCAAATAGTCCTCCATACAGTATATATGCACCACATAGACCTCCATACAGTATTATGTGCACCACATAGTCCTCCATACAGTATTATGGGCACCAAATAGTCCTCCATACAGTATTATATGCATCACATAATCCACCATACAGTATTATGGACACCATATATTGCTCCATACAGTATTATGGCCACCACATAGTCCTCCATACAGTATTATAGGCACCATATAGTGCTCCAAACAGTATTCTGGGCATCATATAGTGTTCCAAACACTATAATGGGCCCCATATAGTTCTCCATACAGTATTATGACTGCGTAAGAACGTCTGGGAATGAAGGGGACTCAGCCTTACCACTAAACTGAAGGTTTACAACGCTGTGGTCCTTACCACACTTCTCTATGCCAGTGAGACCTGGACTGCCTACATCCGGCATGAAAAAGAGCTCAATCACTTTCAGCTGAGCTGTCTCCACAGACTTCTCATCAGGTGGCAAGACAATGTTCCCAACACGGCAATCCTGGAACAATGTGGGCTCTGCAGCGTTTACACTCTCCAGCTGAAAGCCCAAACCAGGTAGGCTGGACATGTGGTCAGCATACCAGATAGCATATTGCCTAAACAACTGCTGTATGGAGAATCATGTCAGGGAAAGTGAGCAGTCAGTGGACAGAAAAAACATTACAAAGACTGCCAAAGGCTATGTTCACATGTTGCATATTTGCTGAGTTTTTTTTCTGCAGGCAAAATCTGCTCTCTTGGCAATAAAGAAGCTGCTTACAAAAACAAGCTTTGCTGCTTTTTTTGTGGTGTTTATGCTGCATTTTTTTTGCTGTGTTTTTGTTGTTTCTTGTGCATGCTGATAAAATGTAGTGCCCCCCAAAAATCATGATGCAACTTCCTTAATGTTTTTACATAAAAAAAAACAAAGCAAAATCTGATACCTTTGTTTTTTGCTGCGTTTTTGCACTTAGTGCTTTCCATGGGTAAAAAAAAATGCTGCAAAAACGCTGAAAAACTGTGAAAGCAGTTTGCAAAAACGCAGAAGTTTTCCAAATCAGTTAGGAAAGAAAAACAATATGTGTGCATGAGATTTCTGAAATCTGATAGCTTTTACTGCTAATGTAAAACGCAGCTTAAAATTTGCTTAAAAAATGCAGCAAAAAATGCACCAAAAATGCAACGTGTGTACACAGCTTTAAAGCGTCTCTCAAAATTCTTTTAGTCAACATCAACAAATGAGAGAAGTATGCTCTGGACCGTTCAGCTAGGCTGGGCAGGATCACCTCAGGAGCATGTGCAGCTGTGCTTAAGGCACAAGTGGTATCTACTGTCCTGACCACATCTAGTTACATATGTCACATATGTGGGTGAGCACTCAGGGCCAGGGTTGACCTCATCAGTCCCTTCTGGACCCAAGCCACTGATCCTCCTCTAAACCCTGATCTGATGGTCATCTTCGACTGCGAAGGAAAAACATGTTGATAATGGGCCCCATATACTGCTCCATACAGTATTATGGGCACCATATGGTATAATGGGCCCCATATATTGTGCTATACAGTATATTGGCCCCATATAATGCTCCATACAGTATTATGTACCCCAGTGCTCCATGTAGTATTATGGGCCCCATATATTGCTGCATACAATATGATGGCCCTATATAGAGCTCCATACAGTATAATGGGTGCTATATAGTACTCCGTACAGTATAATGGCCCCATATAGTGCTCCATACAGTATAATGGACCCCATATAATGCTCCATACAGTATAATGTACCCCAGATAGTGCTCCATACAGTATTATGGGCCCTATATATTGCTCCATACAATATGATGGCCCCATATAGTGCTCCATACAGTATAATGGGCCCCATACAGTGCTCCATACAGAATAATTGGCCCCATATAGTGCTCCTCTCCCCATTCCCCTCTTTGTTGGTTTCTGTAATCTGTAGTTTTCTGACCCTCTGCATTGCTGAGCACAAAGGGTGCTCTGTAGTGACGTGCCTTCTGGCCTGAGATGTCGCACCAGGCCCCCTGACTCATGGGCCCCATAGTACGTCACTGCTCCCAAAGAGCAAAATGATTGACCCTTGTGTATCCAATAGGACGAGCCTTCTCGGCCCCAACATCATGTCAGGAGAGTTGATGGGCCCCCATATACATTAGATTCTCAGCTGATCCCAACAATATATCGGTATGTAGCTAGGTTTAGTCAACCCTACTCTAATATGTTTGGGGGTCTTAACCTACTGTCGTCAACTTATTTCCCCTAAGAACAAAAGGATCCGATATTGAAATTCAACATGCCAAATTTTTCTTCCCTCATCATCACCTGTTGGAAAAGTGTCAGAAGCAGGGCCATAACGATCAGGACAGAGCGGTGGCGGCCCACCGGTGGCCAGTGCTATTTTGAACTAGATGTATGTCCTTAGAGTCACATCTACTTGAAAACTATTAGTGGGCAGAGAGTCATTGGCCCCCTGCCCGGTGTGAGCAGCAATGGATGGCAGCATGCTGTAGCAAGCAGCACAATGACGTCAGTGCACCTCTTGCATCGGGCAAAGGAGGATGGAGACCAAGCCTCTCGTTGTGGGGGCAGGAACAAGGAAAAGGCAGGGTTGGGGTTTTTTTATATCTGTCACTTCAAAAGGGGCATTATTAAGGTATAGGGCTACAAATGAAGGGTTTTATTAATATACTAGCTGTACTACCCGGCTTCGCCCGGGTTAATGACTGCTGTTAGCAAAATAGAATGTGTTAACAAAAATTTATTCTGCACACAAAAACCACAAAACAAATAGATAGAAATGTAATTATTAAAAGGCAAAAACTAAGCAAATAGAAGCATTTCACAACATATATTAGCTTTGTTATACTGAGAATGTCTTTGTTGCCTATATTAACCAATCAGAGCTCAGGTTAATTAACTGTAGCAAAATAGAAGCTGAGCTGTGATTGGTTGCTATTGGCAGCCTGATAAATCCCCAGCCAACAGGAAGCCCTCCCCCCTGGCAGTATATATTAGCTCACACATACACATAATAGACAGGTCATGTGACTGACAGCTGCCGTATTTCCTATATGGTACATTTGTTGCTCTTGTAGTTTGCTTATTAATCAGATTTTTATTTTTGAAGGACAATACCAGACTTGTGTGTGTTTTAGGGCGAGTTTTATGTGTCAAGTTGTGTGTGTTGAGTTGCGTGTGGCGACATGCATGTAGCGACTTTTGTGAGATGAGTTTTGTGTGGCGACATGCGTGTAGCAACATTTTGTGTGTTGAGTTGCATGTGACAGGTTAGTGTAGCAAGTTGTGTGCAGCAAGATTTGTGCATGGCGAGTTTTGCGCGTGGCGAGTTTTATGTGTGGTGCATTTTGAGTATGTGCAAGTTTTGTGTGAGGCAACTTTTGCATGTGGTGCAACTTTTGTACATGTGGCAATTTTTCTGTGTGTGCAAGTTTTGCATGAGGTGAGTTTTCCATGAGGTGAGTTTTGCACGTGTGGCGAGTTTTGCGTGAGCCTAGTTTTGCATATGGCGAGTTTTGCATGTAGCGAGTTTTGAGTGGTGACTTTTGTGTTTCGACTTTTATGTGGCGAGGTTGGTGTGTGTGTGTGGTGAAATGTGTGCTGAGGGTGGTATATGTGTTCAAGCACGTGGTAGTGTGTGGCGCATTTTGTGTTTGTGTTCATATCCCCGTGTGTGGTGAGTATCCCATGTCGGGGCCCCACCTTAGCAACTGTACGGTATATACTCTTTGTCGCCATCGCTCTCATTCTTTAAGTCCTCATTGTTCACATCTGGCAGCTGTCAATTTTCCTCCAACACTTTTCCCTTCACTTTTTCCCCATTATGTAGATAGGAGCAAAATTGTTTGGTGAATTGGAACGCGCGGGGTTAAAATTTCACCTCACAACATAGCCTATGACGCTCTCGGGGTCCAGACGTGTGACTGTGCAAAATTTTGTGGCTGTAGCTGCGACGGTACAGATGCCAATCCCGGACATACACACATACATACATACACACATTCAGCTTTATATATTAGATATACCTGTATGTAATCTCCTGTATATAGTATATACCTGTGTGTCATCTCACCTATATATAGTATATATCTGTGTGTCATCTCCTGTATATAGTATATACCTGTATGTCATCTCCTCCTATACATAGCATATACCTGTGTCATCTCCTCCTGTATATACTATATACCTGTAGGTAATCTGCTCCTGTATATAGTATATACCTGTGTGTCATCTCCTCCTGTATATAGTATATACCTGTATGTCATCTCCTCCTGTATGTAGTATGTACCTGTATGTCATCTCCTCCTCTATATAGTATATACCTGTGTGTCATCTCTCCTGTATATAGTATATATCTGTGTGTCATCTCCTCCTGTATATAGTATATACCTGTGTGTCATCTCCCCTGTAAATAGTATATACCTGTGTGTCATCTCCTGTATATAGTATATAGCTGTATGCCATCTCCTCCTGTATTAGCCCTCGTTCACACGTTATTTGGTCAGTATTTTTACCTCAGTATTTGTAAGCTAAAATGGCAGCCTGATAAATCCCCAGCCAACAGTAAGCCCACCCCCTGGCAGTATATATTAGCTCACACATACACATAATAGACTGGTCATGTGACTGACAGCTGCCGGATTCCTATATGGTACATTTGTTGCTCTTGTAGTTTGTCTGCTTATTAATCAGATTTTTATTTTTGAAGGATACCAGACTTGTGTGTGTTTTAGGGCGAGTTTCGTGTGTCAAGTTGTGTGTGTTGAGTTGCGTGTGGCGACATGCATGTAGGGACTTTTGTGAGATGAGTTTTGTGTGGCGACATGCGTGTAGCAACTTTTTGTGTGTCGAGTTGCATGTGACAGGTTAGTGTAGCAAGTTGTGTGCAGCAAGTTTTGCGCATGGCGAGTTTTGCGCGTGGCGAGTTTTATGTGTGGTGCCTTTTGAGTATGTGCAAGTTTTGTGTGAGGCAACTTTTGCATGTGTTGCAACTTTTGTGCATGTGGCAATTTTTCTGCGTGTGGCAATTTTTCTGCGTGTGCAAGTTTTGCGTGTGGCGAGTTTTGCACGTGTGGCGAGTTTTGCATGTGGAGAGTTTTGCGCGTGGCGAGTTTTGAGCGGCGACTTTTGTGTTTCTACTTTTATGTGGCGAGGTTGGTGTATGTGTGGTGAAATGTGCACTGAGGGTGGTATATGTGTTCGAGCACGTGGTAGTGTGTGGCGCATTTTGTGTGTGTGTTCATATCCCCGTGGTGGTGTGATTATCCCATGTTGGGGCCCCACCTTAGCAACTGTACAGTATATACTCTTTGGTGCCATCGCTGTCATTCTTTAAGTCCCCCTTGTTCACATCTGGCAGCTGTTAATTTGCCTCCAACACTTTTCCTTTCATTTTTTCCCCATTATGTAGATAGGGGCAAAATTGTTTGGTGACTTGGAAAGCGCGGGGTTAAAATTTCACCTCACAATATAGCTTTGACGCTCTCAGGGTCCAGACGTGTGACTGTGCAAAATTTTGTGCCTGTAGCTGCGACGCCTCCAACACTTTTCCTTTCACTTTTTCCCCATTATGTAGATAGGGGCAAAATTGTTTGGTGAATTGGAAAGCGCGGGGTTAAAATTTCACCTCACAACATAGCCTATGACGCTCTCGGGGTCCAGACGTGTGACTGTGCAAAATTTTGTGGCTGTAGCTGCTACGGTTCAGATGCCAATCCCGGACATACATACATACATACATACATACACACACACACACATTCAGCTTTATATATTAGATAGGGCCACAAAGGTGGGGACATTATTAATGTATGAGGCAGCCATTGTTACTGTATGGGGGCACAAATAAGGTAAAAAGTGGGGAGGCTGTTCTAGAAGTGATCAGCTATGCAGTATATATCTGTGTGTAGCATTCGGCTGAGTCCTGGCATGAAGAAGTCATAACGGTCTGCGATAGATGGAGAAGAAAAGTGAAAATGAAGGACCTCAATTGGAGGCTTTATCGGTGATCACTGGGTTTTGCTTTACTGTATACACTTATACCATCTTTACTGCTCCTGTGTAGAACTGATATCTACTACTAAACTGCTATACATGTGCATCTCACAAAATTAGATTATCAAAAAGTTAATTCATTTCAGTTTTTCAATACAAAAAGTGAAACTCATATATTATATAGAGTCATTACACACAGAGTGATCTATTTCACGTGTTTATTTCTGTTAATGTTGATGATTATGGCTTACAGCCAATGAAAACCCAAAAGTCATTATCTCAGTAAATTAGAATACTTTATGACACCAGCTTGAAAAGCTGATTTTAAAATCCGAAATGTTGGCCTACTGAAATGTATGTTCATTAATTGCACTCAATCAAGTATTGAGTGCATTTAATGAGCATACATTTAAGTAGGACAACATTTCGGATTTTAAAATCAGTTTTTGAAGCTGGTGTCATACAGTATTCTAATTTACTGAGATAATGACTTTTGGGTTTTCATTGGCTATAAACCATAATCATTAACATTAACAGAAATAAACACGTGAAATAGATCACTCTGAAATAAATCACTCTGTTATGACTCTATATAAAATATGAGTTTCACTTTTTGTATTGAAGAACTGAAGTAAATTAACTTTTTGATGATATTCTAATTTAGTGAGATGCACCTGTAGTATCACTGGTGGTAATATCAGTCTTAGTACAGTGGGTTTTTTAAATCATCAGTATGGTGGTATTACTCAGGCACCTCTGTATGTGCTAGTAAGGTATGGTCACTATGTGGTGGTATTATCTGATCACATTGAAATTGCTGTGCTCAAATGCCTTTACTGAAATGAGTCTAGAGGTCTTAAAGAATTTATACAGCACTTCTTAGGGCTGTCCCACACGTCCAGATAATTCCGGTACCGGAATAAATCGGTACCGGAGTTATCCGTGTCCGTGTGCCTGGGAACTCACGGAGGCCATACCTGCGGCACACGTGTGCCACCCGTATGGCGAGTGGGTACCACACGGAGCGTGTGGTACCCACTCTGCATCATGCTGAAGCCGCAATTCATATCCTCTCTGCAGTAGCGTTTGCTGCAGAGAAAATATGAATTATAGTGTTTAAAATAAAGATCTATGTGTCCGCCGCCCCCCCACCCCCTGTGCGCCCCCCCGCTGGTCAGAAAATACTTACCCGGGTCCCCCGTCGGCTGTCGCTCCTTCCTGGTCTGGCCGCGGCTTCTCCTGCATGCGGTCACGTGAGCCCGATCATTTACAGTCATGAATATGTGGCTCCACCTCCCATAGGGGCGGAGCCGACTATTCATGATTGTAAATGATCGGCCCCACGTGACCGCATACAGTAGGAGGCGCGGCCAGACCAGGAAGGAGCGAGGGAGCGGGTAAGTATTTTCTGACCAGCGGGGGGGCGCACAGGGGGTGGGGGGGCGGCGGACACCTAAATCTTTATTTTTAACACTATTCTTCATATTTTCTCTATAGCAAACGCTGCTACAGGGAAGATATGAATACCGGCTTCAGCACCATGTGGGGGGGACAGCGCTTACTGTAGCGCTGTCTCCTGCACGCACACGGACCCCAGACGGAGAATGTCCGTGTGAGGTCCGTGTTTTACGCGGACCCATTGACTCTATTGGGTCCGTGTAAAACGTGCGCTCCCACGAACACTGACATGTCTCCGTGTTTGGCACACGGAGACACGGTCCGCAAAAAATCAATGACATCTGCACAGATGCATTGATTTTTATGTGTCTACGTGTGTCAGTGTCTCCGGTACGTGAGGAAACTGTCACCTCACGTATCGGAGCCACTGACGTGTGAAACCGGCCTTATTATCACTTTTGGACTTTGAGGGTCTCTTCTACATACTCAGCCCCATCAACGGAAATCAATTTTGATGCAATACCAGGCACAACCCAAGTACACAAGTGGTGCTATTTCTGTCCCCCCCCAAAAAAAAAATAAATAAAAATAAAATAATAATCTGACTTTTTTTTCTAGACTCGGCCACACACAAACATATAAATGAAATAGTCATATTTAAAAGCTACTTTGGAATTTCATTTTTTTTAAAACCATTGGGATTAACGATGAAAGGAATTTATTCATCCTTTTCCAAAGAAAAGAAAGAATGAAAGGAAGATAATTTCTATTGATATGACACTAAATGTTCTCTGCGCACCTGTCAGGATGAGAGCGGATATTCATTGGACGCTCCAGTGGTTGGATAAAGCATGAATGACGGACGATGTGATGTACATTGATTATTTCCCTCCCATCATGCATTTCTAGTCTGAATAAAACATTTCTGTTTGGTGAGCTCAGCTGGTCTATTATAGAGCGTTCAGCTAGTGAGTCGGATCACTGCGGAGGAGCGAGAGAGGAGAGAAGGAGCTTCTATAGGACGAGCAGAGGCGGCAACGAGCAGCAGACAAGGTACCGTATCTCCCAAATGATAACATATATTATTAGGACATTGACCGAAATATACGTCGCTACAGAAGGGTTTTATGATCCTACATTCCGGATCCAGCGCCGTCCTTGGCACTGATACGCCGCTTTGCACCGAACCATCGCACGCTTGTGTGACGCCGGGCGTGACGCTCTATTTTAATGAATCGTCACAGAAAATGACATTCGGATGGCGTCAGCCGACTATCGGAAAATGATCTTATATAATTAATGATAAAATGTGCAGTTTAGTAAATGTGGGATACGTTTTACATTAATTAATCACTTTTTAATATACTTTGTGTCTCAATTCATCTGCATTTGCAAGATCTTTGATCGCTGTCAGTATTAAAAAAAAAAAAAAAAGGGAAATATACTTTCTTAAACCTTATTCAGATGTCCATTAATTTTTTCGGTGCAGGGAAAAAAAAGGAGTGTTTTTCGTCACTCTGCAGCAAGCCATTTTCATCCACTCTTGGTCCGTGTGTTAGTTTTTACCATCAGTTTTGTATTCCTTTTTCTTGTACACCCCCACAATTTTTTTTTCTCGTCCCTATAAGTAAAAAACGGACAGCACTCGCATGACACACGGATGGCATCCGACTGCTCTTAGATTTTTTTCTTATTTTTCACTGATCCATTCAAATAGGAGAGTTTGATCCACAAAGATAAAAAATGGACTTGTTTATTTTGTTTGTTTGTTTGACGGACAATTAAAAAACAACGGGCATTTGAAAGGCCCCCACAGATAGTAATGGGTGAAAGCACGGATAGGACAGGTACGTCTGATTGTGGCCTTGCTGGGTTTATACTTCTTCTGTGAATTTGCTACAAGTGAATGCAATGCCCTTGAAATCTGCAGCAGATACATCACAGAAAATCTCTCCTGCCCCAAGATCGTTCACTACACTGAGCTGGTGATGTAAATATTTATTGTTAGGTATCTAGCACCATCATATTCTGCAGCACTTTACATGAATCATCATTATCACTGTCCCCGTTGGGGCTCAGTATGTGTTTGGAGTGTGGGGAGAACCCGGAGGAAACCCACGCAAACAAGGGGAGAACATACAAACTCCTGTTGTCCTTGGTTAGGGGTGAACCCAGGACTCCAGTGCTGCAAAGCCACAGTGCTAATCACTGCATGGTGAATGTTTTCATTCACTGACAGCAAGCAGAGAGCTTTAAAATGGAAATGCATGTTATTTCCAGCAAGCACCAATATAGCTGATGCTGATTGGCTACTACTATTCATACTACAACTCCCAGCAGGCTGTTGAACTAAAATACAACTTGGGCAGCCATCCTGCTGACAGGTACAAGATGTTGTCACTTTTACTTATCGCTGTCATACTAACTTAGGATGCCCAACGTATTTATACAACCATTACATATACAACCATTATTAGGAATAATCACCAATAGATTCCCAACGCCAATTTACCCAACAAACATGGGGGAGAACAGACAAACTTCATGTAAACCCATGATCTGAACCCTGCAATGAAATAAAAAGTCCACAATGTTGTGCTGGGGAGCGGAATATATATGATTGCCCTTGTGTTGGCTCCATGCACAAGTCCCCAGAGGAATTGCGGGGAATATAACATATTATCGCTCCGTTCCAGCTGTGGCTATTAATTGTTCATTTCAACTTAACGCTTAGTAAGCAATTTCTTATCTCCAACCTTCTCTCCGCTACAGCAGTTTCACAGCCTCCTGTGTCACAATGAAAAATCTGTACACGGTCTCCCTCCTCTGGATGGGATGCAGAGGCGTAGCTAGGGTTTTGGTTCAGGGGGGACGAAACCTCGGAGTGGGCCCCTAACCAGGTAACATTGATTACAACTGGGTGACGCAGCCTAATAGTGGTGGAGAACCTCAGCAGATGACCGCGCTGTTACTGAAGATAATCTCTATATAAAGACCAACATGGATATTACCGCCATATTATTATTATTATTTATTTATATAGCACCATTAATTCCATGGTGCTGTACATGAGAAAGGGGTTACATACAGGGTTATAAATATCGTTTACAGTAATCAAGTTTACAGTGACAGACTGGTACAGAAGGGAGAGGACCCTGTCTTTGCGGACTTACATTCTATGGGATAGTGGGGAAGAGACAGAAGGTCGGAGGTGCAGCTGCTCTGGCGATGGCAAGGCGGCAGAATAGTTATTGCAGGCTGTAGGCTTTCTTGAAGAGATGGCCATATGGTCAGTGGTAGATACCAGCCCTACAGAACATATAAGAGATCACTGCACAGTTACAGATAATGACTTACCGCTGACGTTCTTTCTGATGGAATCGTTCATTTTTCCCGTCTTTTCCATCTGTCCCAGACTGACACAACTTCTTCCAGCCAGGACTCGGCTGCAGAGAAAACAACAAAGACACGTTTCACTTCTCATATTCCATCCCCATGACCATCTATTCCCAACCTGCAAAAACTCCTCATCCTGCTGATACCCCAATGCTGAGTCGCTGATGACTTATGTGCCCCTATTACTGCATCTACTGTGTGGTTCTCTTTGCCCTCTAAATTCTAAGGCACCCCTCTAGAATAAAGTAATGCTGGGTGCGAGTGCCCTAAAAAACAGTGCCCATATTTTGCCCCCAGAAAGTAATAGTGCCCTCTGTGTGCCCCTTTGATAGTCACAGTAACCGGAGTTCCCCTATAACAATAAGTGTCCACTTTACATTTAATAATGTCCCGAGTCTCCCCCCCTGTACAGCTCCCCTATACAAAGTATGATGCTCTCTTATACACAGTATAATGACCCCTCACTGTATAGTACCACCCACACAGTATACTGACACGCTAGTAGCCCCCAAACTCTTTGATGGCTCCAACACTACGATGGCCCCCTCACTGTAATCTCCACACTGTATGATGCCCCCCTAGATAGCCTCCATATAGTATAATGCACCAGATAGTCCTAAATGTAGTATAATGCACTCCCCATAAGCCTCCATATAGTATAATGCACTCCCCATAAGCCTCCATATAGTATAATGCACTCCCCATAAGACTCCATATAGCATAATGCACTCCCCATAGGCAGACTCTATAGCAAAATGCAGCACCCATAGGCAGACTCTATAGCACAAGGCAGCACCCATAGGAAAACTCTGTAGTATAAGGCAGCACTCCATAGGCAGACCCCGTAATATAAATAAGCACCCCATAGGCAGACCCTGTAGTATAAGGCAGCACCCCATAGGCAGACCTTGCAGTATAAGGCAGCATCCCATAGGCAGACCCTGTAGCATAAAGCTGCACCCTCATAGGCAGACCCTGTAGTATAAGGCAGCACCCTCATAGGCAGACCCTGTAGTATAAGGCAGCATCCCCATAGGCAGACCCTGTAGTATAAAGTAGCACCCCCATAAGCAGACCCTGTAGTATAAGGCAGCACCCCACAGGTAGACCCTGTAGTATAAGGCAGTACCCACAGGCAGACCCTGTAGTATAAGATAGCACCCCCATAGGCAGACTCTGTAGTGTAAGGCAGCACCCCTATAGACAGACCCTGTAGTATAAGACAGCACTCCCATAGGCAGACCCTGTAGTATAAGACAGCACCCCCATAGGCAGACCCTGTAGTATAAGGCAGCACCCCCATAGGCAGACCCTGTAGTATAAGGCAGCACCCCATAGGCAGACCCTGTAGTCTAAGACAGCACTCCCATAGGCAGACCCTGTAGTATAAGACAGCACCCCCATAGGCAGACCCTGTAGTATAAGGCAGCACCCCACAGGCAGACTCTATAGTATAAGACAGCACCCCCATAGGCAGACCCTGTAGTATAAGGCAGCACCCCCATAGGCAGACCCTATAGTATAAGGCAGCACCCCCATAGGCAGACCCTGTAATATAAGGCAGCACCTCATAAGCAGACCCTGTAGTATAAGGCACACCCTCATATGCAGAGCCTGTAGTATAAGGCACCACCCCCATAGGCAGACCCTGTAGTATAAGGCAGCACCCCACAGGCAGACCCTGTAGTATAAGACAGCACCCCCATAGGCAGACCCTGTAATATAAGGCAGCACCCCATAGACAGACCCTGTAGTATAAGGTAGCACCCCTATAGGCAGACCCTGTAGTTTAAGGCAGCACCCCTATAGGCAGACCCTGTAGTATAAGGCAGCACCACATAGGCAGACCCTGTAGTATAAGGCAGCACCCCTATAGGCAGACTCTTAGTATAAGGCAGCACACACCCCCACACAGGCAGACCCTGCAGTGTAAGGCAGCACACCCCACACACACTGGCAGACCCTGTAGTATAAGGCAGCCCCTATAAAAAATAAATATTCACCTCTCTTCCTCTGCTTCCTCCGCAGCTCTGAGCGCCCGCTCATCTGACAGCGGGTGCTGGTTAGTGACGCAATCGCGCCCCCTGTCAGTGTTGGCCTCGGTGACATAAGACGCTGAGAGGGGGATGATGGGAGAAGGAGCGCATCAATGTGATCAGCTGCATCGGCTAAATGCCGGTACAGCTGACCTTGCGATGATGGGCGGGGGGCCCACTGCTGGCTCCGGGGTCCCCCAGCCTGCTCAGGGGTCCCATAGCGGCCGGGCAGCAGAGCAGGGAGATCAATTCTCCCTGCTCTGCCGCAGAATGTAACTGTATCGGCGCTCTGCATGAATACTAAACAATTACATTAGCATAGCTCCGGGTGGGCCCCCTCAGAGCGCGGGGCCCTGGACGACCGCCTCCTCTGCCCCCCTGGTAACTATGCTACTGATGGGATGGAAAGCGTTGTGCACTGTATGGCGACCTAACATACAGACATGGTGCAATTCTGTGCTGTCAGCCTGGTGCCGAGTTCCACATTACATCTGTACGGTATTACACATTAGGCTATATGGAAAGCAAAAGTGTCTTCTCTGTCTTTATACATCGTTTTCCAAATTATTATGCAAATGCTATTTTTCTTTGATTTTCCTAAATGGCGGATGCAATTAGTTAGTATAATGTTCAAATCATCGACCATTTTATTGCACAAACCCCCCAATTATAACAGGAATTTTTTGCATGAAGATGATTTTGCTGCAGATGGCACAGTTCTTCTTTTGGTACCATGAAAGAAAGTGATTAGTCAGAAACTCTATATACCGTATATACCCGAGTATAAGCCAAGGCGACTAATTTCACCACAAAAAAACTGGAAAAGCTTATTGATTCGAGAATAAGTTGTGTACGCATGGCCCCCTCATCCCTATCCTGGTATGCATGGCTCCCTCATCCCCATCTTGGTATGCATGGCTCCTTATGCCCATCCTTATATGAATGGCTCCTCATCCCCATCCTGGGTATGCATGGATCCTCATCCCTATCCTGGTATGCATGGCTCCTTATCCCCATCCTTATATGAATGGCTCCTCATCCTCATCCTGGCATGCATGGCTCCTCATCCCTATCCTGGTATGCATGGCTCCTCATCCCTATCCTGGTATGCATGGCTCCCTCATCTCCATCCTGGTATGCATGGCTCCTTATCCCCATCCTTATATGAATGGCTCCTCATCCCCATCCTGGTATGCATGGCTCCTCATCCCCATCCTGGTATGCATGGCCCCCTCATCCCTACCTTGGTATGCATGGCTCCCTCATCCCTATCCTGGTATGCATGGGTCCTCATCCCTATCCTGGTGTACATGGCTCCTCATCCCTATCCTGGTATGCATGGCCCTCATCCATATCCTGGTATGCATGGCTCCTCATCCCTATCCTGGTATTCATGGCCCTCATCCATATACTGGTATGGATGGCTCCTCATCCCTATCCTGGTATGCGTGGCTCCTCATCCCCATCCTGGTATGCATGGCCCCCTCATCCCTATCCTGGTATGCATGGCTCCTCATCCCTTTAATGGTATTCATGGCTTCTCATCCCTATCCTGGTATACATGGCGCCTTATCCCTATCCTGTTATTCATGGCTCCTCATCCCTATCCTGGTATTCATGGCTCCCTCATGCCTATCCTGGTGTGAATGGCTCTTTATACCTATCCTGGTATGCATGGATCCCTCATCCCTATCCTGGTGTGCATGGCTCCTCATCCCTTTAATGGTATTCATGGCTTCTCATCCCTATCCTGGTATACATGGCTCCTAATCCCTATCCTGTTATTCATGGCTCCTCATCCCTATCCTGGTATTCATGGCTCCCTCATGCCTATCCTGGTGTGCATGGCTCTTCATCCCCATCCTGGTATGTATGGCCCCCTCATCCCTATCCTGGTATGCATGGCTCCCTCATCCCTATCCTGGTATGCATGGCTCCCTCATCCCTATCATGGTATGCATGGCTCCTCATCCATATCCTGACATGCATGGCCCCCTCATCCCTATCCTGGTATGTATGGCTCCCTCATCCCTATCCTGGTATGCATGGCTCCCTCATCCCTATCCTGGTATGCATGGCCCCCTCATCCCTATCCTGGTATGCATGGCTCCCCCATCCCTATCCTGGTCTACATAGCTCTTCATCCCAATCCTGGTATGCATGGCTCCCTCATCCATATCCTGGTATGCATGGCTCCCTCATCCCTATCCTGGTATGCATGGCTCCTCATCCCTATCCTGGTCTACATAGCTCTTCATCCCAATCCTGGTATGCATGGCTCCCTCATCCCTATTCTGGTATGCATGGCTCCTTATCCCCATCCTGGTATGCATGGCCTCCTCATCCCTATCCTGGTATGCATGGCTCCTCATCCCTATCCTGGTATGCATGGCTCCCTCATCCCCATCCTGGTATGCATGGCTCCTCATCCCTATCCTGGTGTGCATGGCTTCTCATCCTCATCCTGGTATGCATGGCTCCCTCATCCCTATCCTGGTCTGCATGGCCCCTCATCCCTATCCTGGTATGCATGGCTCCTCATCCCTATCCTGGTATGCATGGCTCCCTCATCCCAATCCTGGTATGCATGGCTCCCTCATCCCTATTCTGGTATGCATGGCTCTTCATCCCTATCCTGGTATGCATGGCTCCCTCATCCCTATTCTGGTATGCATGGCTCCTCATCCCAATCCTGGTATGCATGGCTCCCTCATCCCAATCCTGGTATGCATTGTTCCCTCATACCTATCCTGGTATGCATGGCTCTTCATTCCTATCCTGGTGTGCATGGCTTCTCATCCTCATCCTGGTATGCATGGCTCCCTCATCCCTATCCTGGTCTGCATGGCTCCTCATCCCTATCCTGGTATGCATGGCTCCCTCATCCCTATCCTGGTATGCATGGCTCCTCATCCCTATCCTGGTATGCATGGCTCCTCATTCCTATCCTGGTATGCATGGCTCCTCATCCCAATCCTGGTATGCATGGCTCCCTCAGCCCTATCCTGGTATGCATGGCTCCCTCATCCCTATCCTGGTCTACATGGCTCCTCATCCCAATCCTGGTATGCATGGCTCCCTCATCCCTATCCTGGTATGCATGGCTCCTCATCCCTATTCTGGTAAGCATGGCTCCTCATCCCTATCCTGGTATGCATGGCCCCCTCATCCCTATCTTGGTATGCATGGCCCTCATCCAAATCCTGGTATGCATGGCTTCCTCATCCTTATCCTGGTATGCATGGCTCCTCATCCGTATCCTGGTATGTATGGCTCCCTCATCCCTATCCTGGTATACATGGCTTCCTCATCCCTATCCTGGTATGCATGGCTCCTCATCCCTATCCTGGTATGCATGGCCCCCTCATCCCTATCCTGGCATGCATGGCTCCTCATCCCTATCCTGTTATGCATGGCTCCTCATCCCTATCCTGGTATGCATGGCTCCTCATCCCTATCCTGGAATGCATGGCTCCTCATCCCTATCCTGGTATATGCATGCCTCCCTCATCCCTATCCTGGTATGCATGGCCCCCTCATCCCTATCCTGGTATGCATGGCTCCTCATCCCTATCCTGGTATGCATGGCCCCTCATCCCTATCATGGTGTGCATGGCTCCCTCATCCCTATCCTGGTATTCATGGCTCCTCATCCCTATCCTGGTGTGTATGGCTCCTCATCCCCATCCTGGTATGCATGGCCTCCTCATCCCTATCCTGGTATGCATGGCCTCTTATCCCTATCCGGGTATGCATGGCTCCTCATCCCAATCCTGGTATGCATGGCTCCTTCATCCCTATCCTGGTATGCATGGCTCCCTCATCCCTATCCTGGTCTACATGGCTCCTCATCCCAATCCTGGTATGCATGGCTCCCTCATCCCTATCCTGGCATGCATGGCTCCTCATCCCTATCCTGTTATGCATGGCTCCTCATCCCTATCCTGGTATGCATGGCTCCTCATTCCTATCCTGGAATGCATGGCTCCTCATCCCTATCCTGGTATGCATGCCTCCCTCATCCCTATCCTGGTATGCATGGCCCCCTCATCCCTTTTCTTGGTATGCATGGCTCCTCATCCCTATCCTGGTATGCATGGCCCCTCATCCCTATCATGGTGTGCATGGCTCCCTCATCCCTATCCTGGTATTCATGGCTCCTCATCCCTATCCTGGTGTGTATGGCTCCTCATCCCCATCCTGGTATGCATGGCCTCCTCATCCCTATCCTGGTATGCATGGCCTCTTATCCCTATCCTGGTATGCATGGCTCCTCATCCCAATCCTGGTATGCATGGCTCCCTCATCCCTATCCTGGTATGCATGGCTCCCTCATCCCTATCCTGGTCTACATGGCTCCTCATCCCAATCCTGGTATGCATGGCTCCCTCATCCCTATCCTGGTATGCATAGCTCCTCATCCCTATTCTGGTAAGCATGGCTCCTCATCCCTATCCTGGTATGCATGGCCCCCTCATTCCTATCCTGGTATGCATGGCTCCTCATCCCTATCCTGGTATGTATGGCTCCCTCATCCCTATCCTGGTATACATGGCTTCCTCATCCCTATCCTGGTATGCATGGCTCCTCATCTGTTATGACCTGGTGGTTATGGAGCGGTACTGAGATGACCTGGTGGGTAAAACCAATCATGGACAAGCTCAGAGGAGGTGGCAGCTCCACAGACAGAAATCACTGATATGACCTAGTGATTACGAAGCAGCACTGAAATGACCTGGTGGGTAAAACAAATAATGTACAAGCTCTGAGGAGGTGGTAGCTTTACTGACCGCAATCCCTACTCCTAACACCAACACCAGAAATAGCCGTGGAGCGTTCCTATCTCTGCCTAGACGCCTCTTCACAGCCTAAGAACTAGCTACCCCTGAAGATGGAAACGGAAAACTATCTCGCCTCAGAGAAACCCCCAAAGGAAGATAACCCCCCACAAATATTGACGGTGAGTGGAGAGAGAAATGAAAACTCAGAAATGAAACTAGATTTTAGCAAAGGAGGCCAATACTATCTAAATAGACAGAGATACAAAAGGCTACTGTGTGGTCAGTATAAAAACTAAATGTCCACGCAGAGTTTACAAAAATAACCTCCACACCGACTCACGGTGTGGAGGGGCAAATCTGCGACCCCAGAACTTCCAACTAGCCGGAATATTTCATAATGACAAGCTGGACAAAAGAGACAAAACTTAAACTGAACAGAAGGTCATAAGCAGGGAAACACCCAAAAACTAGCAGAACTTATCTTAAGCTGAAATGGACTGGCCAACAGAGAACTTCCAGGAAAGAACTGAATCCACAGGAAAAACATTGACAGCTGGCATCAACTACAGCCAAAAGCCCAGTTAAATAACAAGGCCAGGGAACCGATTAGTGAAAGCAGCTGCTAAGTTCCACTCGAAACCACCAGAGGGAGCCCAAGAGCAGAACTCCCAAAAATACCATTCGTAACCACAGGATGGAGCCCAAGAACGGAATTCACAACACTCATCCCTATCCTGGTATGCATGGCCCCCTCATCCCTATCTTGGCATGCATGGCTCCTCATCCCTATCCTGGTATGCATGGCTCCTCATCCCTATCCTGGTATGCATGGCTCCTCATCCCTATCCTGGTATGCATGCCTCCCTCATCCCTATCCTGGTATGCATGGCCACCTCATCCCTATCCTGGTATGCATGGCGCTCTCATCCCTATCCTGTTATGCATGGCTCCTCATCCCTATCCTGGTATGCATGGCTCCTCATCCATATCCTGGCATGTATGGCTCCTCATCCCTATCCTGGTATGCATGTCCCCCTCATCCCTATCCTGGTATGCATGGCTCCTCATCCCTATCCTGGTATGCATGGCTCCTCATCCCTATCCTGGAATGCATGGCTCCCTCATCCCTATCCTGGTATGTATGGCTCCTCATCCCAATCCTGGTGTGCATGGCTCCCTCATCCATATCCTGGTATGCATGGCTCCCTCATCCCTATCCTGGTCTACATGGCTCCTCATCCCAATCCTGGTATGCATGGCTCCCTCATCCCTATCCTGGTATGCATGGCTCCTCATCCCTATTCTGGTAAGCATGGCTCCTCATCCCTATCTTGGTATGCATGGCCCCCTCATCCCTATCCTGGTATGTATGGCTCCCCATCCCTATCCTGGTGTGCATGGCTCCCTCATCCCTATCCTGGTATGCATGGCCCCCTCATCCCTATCCTGGTATGCATGGCTCCCTCATCCCTATCCTGGTATGCATGGCTCCCTCATCCTTATCCTGGAATGCATGGCTCCTCATCCCTATCCTGGTCTACATAGCTCTTCATCCCAATCCTGGTATGCATGGCTCCTGTTATGATCTGGTGGCCTAGGAGCAGCATGGACGAGCTCTGGAGTAGGTGGCCTCTATACTGACCGCAGACCCTGAACTTAACACCGCAACTATAAGTAGCCATGGGATGTTCCTGTCACTCCCTCGACACCTCGTCACAGCCGGAGGACTAATTACCCCTAAAGAAAGAAACATGAAAACTATCTTGCCTCAGAGAAGATCCCCAAAGGAAAGACAGCCCCCCACAAATATTGACTGTGAGAGGAGAGGGAAATTACAAACGCAGACTGAAAACAGAATTTAGCAAAGGAGGCCACGCTACCTAGAAAGAAAAGACAGGACAGAGTACTGTGCGGTCAGTATTAAAATACTACAAAAATCCACCACAGAGAATACAAAAATCTCCACACCTAACTAAAGGCATGGAGGGTAACTCTGCGACTCCAGAGCTTCCAGCTTGGCTGAATAAATCTTTACACAGACAAAGCTGGACAAGAAAAAACATAGCAATTCACTGAACTATAAAAGTCCACCGCATGTGGACTGCAAAAACAAAGCCAGGACTTATCTTTGATGATTTGGACAATCCAGCAGGAGAAACCAAGCAGAGATGTGAATCCTCCAGAAAACAATTGACAACTGGCACTCACTAAAGGGTGAAGCCAGACTAAATAGCCCCGTCCAAAGTGGAAGCACCTGATGACTGCTGTGAAGGAAAAACAGCAGCACTACCACTTATAACCACCGGAGGGAGCCCAAGAGCAGAACCCACAACAGAATTCACAACAGTACCGCCCCCTTGAGGAGGGGTCACTGAACCCTCACCAGAGCCCCCAGGCCGATCCGGACGAGCCAAATGGAAGGCACAAACCAAATCGTCAGCATGAACATCGGAGGCAACAACCCAAGAATTATCCTCCTGGCCATAACCCTTCCACTTGACAAGATACTGAAGCCTCCGTCTTGAAAAACGAGAATCCAAGATCTTCTCCACAACATACTCCAACTCCCCATCAATCAACACCGGGGCAGGAGGATCAACAGAGGGAACCACGGGCACCACATATTTCCGCAACAAAGATCTATGAAAAACATTATGGATGGAAAAAGAGGCTGGGAGGGCCAAACGAAAAGACACTGGATTGATAATCTCAGAAATCCTATAAGGACCAATAAACCGAGGCTTGAACTTCGGGGAAGAAACCTTCATAGGAACATGACGAGAAGACAACCAGACCAAATCCCCAACCCGAAGCCGGGAACCCACACGCCGACGACGGTTGGCAAAACGCTGGGCCTCCTCCTGAGACAACACCAAATTGTCCACAACATGAGCCCAAATCTGCTGCAACCTGTCAACCACAGAGTCCACCCCAGGACAATCAGAAGACTCAACCTGCCCTGAAGAAAAACGAGGATGAAACCCAGAATTACAAAAGAATGGTGAAACCAAGGTAGCAGAACTAGCCCGATTATTAAGGGCAAACTCGGCCAATGGCAAGAAAGCCACCCAATCATCCTGATCGGCAGACACAAAGCATCTCAAATAAGTTTCCAAAGTCTGGTTAGTTCGCTCGGTTTGGCCGTTTGTCTGAGGATGAAATGCGGAAGAAAAAGACAAATCAATGCCCAGCTTAGCACAAAAGGACCGCCAAAACCTAGAAACAAACTGGGAACCTCTATCGGACACAATATTCTCAGGAATGCCATGCAAACGATTCACATGCTGAAAAAACAACGGAACCAACTCAGAAGAGGAAGGCAATTTAGGCAAAGGTACCAAATGAACCATCTTAGAAAACCGGTCACAGACCACCCAGATAACAGACATCCTCTGGGAAACAGGAAGATCCGAAATAAAATCCATAGAAATATGCGTCCAAGGCCGCTCAGGGACCGGCAAAGGCAAAAGCAACCCACTGGCGCGGGAGCAGCAAGGTTTGGCCCGCGCACAAGTCCCACAGGACTGCACAAAAGAACGCACATCCCGTGACAAAGAAGGCCACCAAAAGGACCTACTAACCAAATCTCTGGTACCAAAAATCCCAGGATGGCCAGCGAACACAGAACAGTGAACCTTAGAAATCACTTTACTAGTCCATCTGTCAGGAACAAACAGTTTCCCCGCTGGACAGCGATCAGGTTTATCAGCCTGAAACTCCTGAAGAACCCGTCGCAAATCAGGGGAGATGGCAGAAAGAATCACCCCCTCCTTCAGAATACCAACCGGCTCAAGAATCCCAGGGCAATCAGGCAAAAAACTCCTAGAGAGGGCATCAGCCTTAACATTCTTAGAACCCGGAAGATACGAGACAACAAAATCAAAACGGGAGAAAAACAGGGACCATCGGGCCTGTCTAGGATTCAGCCGTTTGGCAGACTCGAGGTAAATCAGATTCTTATGATCGGTCAAGAGTCAAGACCACAATACGGTGCTTGGCCCCCTCAAGCCAATGTCGCCACTCCTCAAATGCCCACTTCATAGCCAACAACTCACGATTGCCGACATCATAATTGCGTTCCGCAGGCGAAAACTTTCGAGAAAAGAAGGCACACGGTTTCATCAAGGAACCATCAGAATTCCTCTGAGACAAAACGGCCCCTGCCCCAATCTCAGAAGCGTCAACCTCAACCTGAAAAGGAAGAGATACATCTGGCTGACGCAACACAGGGGCAGAAGTAAATCGGCGCTTATGCTTCTGAAAGGCAGAAACAGCCTCAGAGGACCAGTTAGCTACATCAGTGCCCTTCCTCGTCAGATCGGTCAGGGGTTTAATGACACTGGAGAAGTTGGCAATGAAACGGCAATAAAAATTAGCAAAGCCCAAACATTTCTGAAGGCTCTTCACGGATGTGGGCTGGATCCAATCATGAATGGCCTGAACCTTAACCGGATCCATTTCTATAGATGATGGAGAAAAAATTAAGCCCAAAAAAGAAACCTTCTGTACTCCAAAGAGGCACTTAGACCCCTTCACAAACAAGGCATTATCACGAAGGACCTGAAATACCATCCTGACTTGTTTCACATGAGACTCCCAATCATCTGAAAAAATCAAAATATCATCCAAATATACAATCATGAATTTATCAAGATAATTCCGAAAA
This sequence comes from Ranitomeya variabilis, assembly GCF_051348905.1. Lineage (NCBI taxonomy): Eukaryota > Metazoa > Chordata > Amphibia > Anura > Dendrobatidae > Ranitomeya > Ranitomeya variabilis. Next base: position 220,592,069 of record NC_135233.1, on the reverse strand, counting down.
ATATCATGCATGAAGGCCTGAAACACAGATGGGGCATTAGAGAGTCCGAATGGCATCACAAGATATTCAAAATGGCCCTCGGGCGTATTAAATGCAGTTTTCCATTCGTCACCCTGCTTAATACGAACAAGATTATATGCCCCTCGAAGGTCAATCTTAGTAAACCAACTAGCCCCCTTAATCCTGGCAAACAAATCAGAAAGCAAAGGCAAAGGGTATTGGAATTTGACCGTGATCTTATTCAAGAGGCGATAATCAATACAGGGTCTCAAGGAGCCATCCTTCTTGGCAACAAAAAAAAAACCTGCTCCCAATGGAGAAGAAGATGGCCGAATATGCCCCTTCTCCAAAGACTCCTTTACATAGCTCCGCATGGCGGCATGTTCAGGCACAGACAGGTTGAAAAGTCGGCCCTTAGGAAACTTACAGCCTGGAATCAAGTCAATAGCACAATCACAGTCCCTATGCGGTGGAAGGGAACTGGACTTGGGCTCATCGAAAACATCCTGGAAATCTGACAGAAACTCAGGAATTTCAGAAGAGGGGGAGGAGGAAATTGACAACAGAGGAACGTCATCATGAACCCCCTGACAACCCCAACTAGTCACAGACATAGATTTCCAATCCAACACCGGATTATGTACCTGTAACCATGGAAACCCCAGCACAATAGCATCATGCAAATTATGCAACACCAGGAAACGACAATCTTCCTGATGGGTTGGCGCCATGCACATGGTTAACTGTGTCCAAAACTGAGGTTTATTTTTAGCCAATGGTGTAGCATCAATACCCCTCAAAGGGATAGGACTCCGCAAAGGCTGTAAGGGAAAACCACAACGTCTGGCAAATTCTAAGTCCATCAAATTTAAAGCGGCGCCTGAATCCACAAATGCCATGACAGAGAATGACGATAATGAGCAGATCAGGGTCACAGATAACAGAAATTTAGGTTGTACAGTACTGATGGTAACGGAATTAGCGATTCTCTTGGCACGGTTAGGGCAATCAGAAATAACATGAGCAGAATCGCCGCAGTAAAAGCACAACCTATTCTGACGTCTGAATCCTTGGCGTTCAGCTCTAGACACAATCCTATCACACTGCATTGGCTCAGGACTCCGCTCAGAAGACAATGCCATAGTGTGCACAACTCTGCGGTCACACAAGCGCCGATCAATTTGAATGGCCAGAGACATAGAATCACTCAGACCTGCAGGCGTGGGGAAGCCCACCATAACATCTTTAACAGATTCAGAAAGACCCTTTCTGAAAATTGCCGCCAAAGCATCCTCATTCCACTTAGTAAGCACCGACCATTTTCTAAATTTCTGGCAATATGATTCTGCCGCTTCTTGACCCTGTCACAGGGCCAACAAGGTTTTCTCAGCATGATCCACAGAATTAGGTTCATCATACAATAACCCAAGCGCCTGAAAAAAGGTGTCTACATTAAGCAAGGCCGGATTCCCAGATTCCAGGGAAAATGCCCAATCCTGCGGGTCGCCACGCAACAGAGAAATGACAATTTTTACCTGCTGGATGGGATCACCAGAGGAACGGGGCTTCAGAGCAAAAAACAGTTTACAGTTATTTTTAAAGCTCAAAAATTTGGACCTGTCCCCAAAAAACAGATCGGGGGTAGGAATTCTAGGCTCTAAAACAGGAGTCTGCACGATATAATCAGAAATACCCTGTACTCTAGCAGCAAGTTGATCCACCCGAGAAGCAAGTCCCTGAACATCCATGTCAGCGCCTAACTCCTGAGCCACCCAGAGGTGAAGAGGGAAAAAAAAACACAACAGAGTACAGAAAGAAAAATGGCTCAGCACTTTCTTTCCCTTCTTTTGAGATGCGGTTAACTCATTGTTGGCCAGTTGTACTGTTATGATCTGGTGGCCTAGGAACAGCATGGACGAGCTCTGGAGTAGGTGGCCTCTATACTGACCGCAGACCCTGAACTTAGCACCGCAACTATAAGTAGCCGTGGGATGTTCCTGTCACTCCCTCGACACCTCGTCACAGCCGGAGGACTAATTACCCCTAAAGAAAGAAACAGGAAAACTATCTTGCCTCAGAGAAGATCCCCAAAGGAAAGACAGTCCCCCACAAATATTGACTGTGAGAGGAGAGGGAAATTACAAACGCAGACTGAAAACAGAATTTAGCAAAGGAGGCCACGCTACCTAGAAAGAAAAGACAGGACAGAGTACTGTGCGGTCAGTATTAAAATACTACAAAAATCCACCACAGAGAATACAAAAATCTCCACACCTAACTAAAGGCATGGAGGGTAACTCTGCGACTCCAGAACTTCTAGCTTGGCTGAATAAATCCTTACACAGACAAAGCTGGACAAGAAAAAACATAGCAATTCACTGAACTATAAAAGTCCACCGCATGTGGACTGCAAAAACAAAGCCAGGACTTATCTTTGATGATTTGGACAATCCAGCAGGAGAAACCAAGCAGAGATGTGAATCCTCCAGAAAACAATTGACAACTGGCACTCACTAAAGGGTGAAGCCAGACTAAATAGCCCCGTCCAAAGTGGAAGCACCTGATGACTGCTGTGAAGGACAAACAGCAGCACTACCACTTATAACCACCGGAGGGAGCCCAAGAGCAGAACCCACAACAGAATTCACAACAGGCTCCCTCATCCCTATCCTGGTATGCATGGCCCCTCATCCCTATCCTGGTATGCATGGCTCCTTATCCCCATCCTGGTATGCATGGCCTCCTCATCCCTATCCTGGTATGCATGGCTCCTCATCCCTATCCTGGTATGCATGGCTCCCTCATCCCCATCCTGGTATGCATGGCTCCTCATCCCTATCCTGGTTTGCATGGCTTCTCATCCTTATCCTGGTATGCATGGCTCCCTCATCCCTATCCTGGTCTGCATGGCCCCTCATCCCTATCCTGGTCTGCATGGCCCCTCATCCCTATCCTGGTATGCATGGCTCCTCATCCCTATCCTGGTATACATGGCTCCCTCATCCCTATCCTGGTCTACATGGCTCCTCATCCCAATCCTGGTATGCATGGCTCCCTCATCCCAATCCTGGTATGCATGGCTCCCTCATCCCTATTCTGGTATGCATGGCTCTTCATCCCTATCCTGGTCTACTTCGCTCCTCATCCCAATCCTGGTATGCATGGCTCCTCATCCCTATCCTGGTATGCATGGCTCCTCATCCCTATCCTGGTGTGCATGGTTCCTCATCCCAATCCTGGTATGCATGGCTCCCTCATTCCTATCCTGGTATGCATGGCTCCCTCATCCCTATCCTGGTATGCATGGCTCCTCATCTCTATTCTGGTAAGCATGGCTCCTCATCCCTATCCTGGTATGCATGGCCCCCTCATCCCTATCCTGGTATGCATGGCCTTCATCCCAATCCTGGTATGCATGGCTTCCTCATCCCTATCCTGGTATGCATGGCTCCTCATCCCTATCCTGGTATGTATGGCTCCCTCATCCCTATCCTGGTATACATGGCTTCCTCATCCCTATCCTGGTATGCATGGCTCCTCATCCCTATCCTGGTATGCATGGCCCCCTCATCCCTATTCTGGCATAAACCACCAAACCACCATAAGATAGGAAATCACCAGAGATTACCACAGCACTAGGATTAATAACATGCCTTTATTAGATGTATTGGCAATACATATATCAAAATAATAAGTTTTTATAAAATATTACATACAAAAGATTATTAATTAATAACAAAACCGCAGGAAAAGTATAATATAATATATGGTACCCAGAGATCCCCAAATACACAGGTAGCAACCCCCTAAGATAAAGATTGCCTTTACTTTATAAAAACTTATTATTTTGATATATGTATTGCCAATACATCTAATAAAGGCATGTTATTAATCCTAGTGCTGTGGTAATCTCTGGTGATTTCCTATCTTATGGTGGTTTGGTGGTTTAGTCCCCTTTATCAGTGGCTTACACTGAAGCTCTCACAGTGCACCCTGACCATATAAGACATATTACGTCACATTTTCTCCTATTTAGGTTTGATCTATGGTTTATATAGGTCCTATCCTGGCATGCATGGCTCCTCATCCCTATCCTGGTATGCATGGCTCCTCATGCCTATCCTGGTATGCATGGCTCCTCATTCCTATCCTGGTATGCATGCCTCCCTCATCCCTATCCTGGTATGCATGGCCCCCTCATCCCTATCCTGGTATGTATGGCCCTCTCATCCCTATCCTGTTATGCATGGCTCCTCATCCCTATCCTGGTATGCATGGCTCCTCATCCGTATCCTGGCATGTATGGCTCCTCATCCCTATCCTGGTATGCATGGCCCCCTCATCCCTATCCTGGTATGTATGGCTCCTCATCCCAATCCTGGTATACATGGCTCCCTCATCCATATCCTGGTCTACATGGCTCCTCATCCCAATCCTGGTATGCATGGCTCCCTCATCCCTATCCTGGTATGCATGGCTCCTCATCCCTATTCTGGTAAGCATGGCTCCTCATCCCTATCCTGGTATGCATGGCCCCCTCATCCCTATCCTGGTATGCATGGCCCTCATCCCAATCCTGGTATGCATGGCTCCTCATCCCTATCCTGGTATGTATGGCCCCCTCATCCCTATCCTGGTATGCATGGCTCCTCATCCCTATCCTGGTATGCATGGCTCCTCATCCCTATCCTGGAATGCATGGCTCCTCATCCCTATCCTGGTGTGCATGGCTCCCTCATCCCTATCCTGGTATTCATGGCTCCTCATCCCTATCCTGGTGTGTATGGCTCCTCATCCCTATCCTGGTGTGTATGGCTCCTCATCCCTATCCTGGTATGCATGGCCTCCTCATCCCTATCCTGGTATGCATGGCGGCAGGGCCGGCATCAGCATCCGGCGCACCCGGGAAAGTGCCAGCGCCCTGAGCAGGCAGGGGGCCCACTCGCCGTCGGGGACACTGGGGTGTTATGGGAGCTTGGTGCCGGCCCACGCGAGTGGACACCCCCCCGCCTGCTTTGGGCCCCGGCACTTGCGATACTTACCTCTCCCGGTTCCAGCACTGCAGCGTCTTCCATCCTCTGACTGTGACGTTCAGGTCAGAGAGCGTGGTGATGTCACCAGTGTGCCCCCTCTGCCTGAGCAGTCACAGCACAGAGAGCAGGAAGACGCTGAGGAGTCCAGAGCAGCGACAAGCAACGAGAGGTGAGCATTTCATTTTTTTTTTTATATTTGGAGCAATATATTATTATTATTATTATTATTATTTATTGTTATAGCGCCATTTATTCCATGGCGCTTTACAAGTGAGGAGGGGTGTACATAATAACAAGTACAATAATCTTGAACAATACAAGTCATAACTGGTACAGTAGGAGAGAGGACCCTGCCCGCGAAGGCTCACAATCTACAAGGGATGGGTGAGAATATATATGGGGACCAGCAGAAGGGGCCCATACATGGAGCATTATATGGGTCTAATTCTATGTGGAGTATCTTATTGGACCAATAATATAGGGAGCATCTTATGGGGCCAATTCTATATGGAGCATCTTATGGGGCCAATTCTATATGGAGCTTCTCATGGGGCCAATTCTATATGGAGAATCTTATGTGGCCAATTCAATATGGAACAGTATATGGGGACAATTACATATGGAGCAGTATATGGGGTCAATTACATATGGAGCAGTATATGGGGTCAATTACATATGGAGCAGTATATGGGGCCAATAATATATGAAGAATCTTATGGGACTAATTATATATGGTGCATTTTATATGGCCAATTATATATGGAGCATTATATTGGGCCCATTATATATGGAGCATCTTATGGGGCCAATTATTTTTGGAGCATTATATGGGGCCAATCCTATACTGTAAGGAGCATTATATGGGGCCCATTCTGTAAGGAGCATTATATGGGACTCAGTATACAGTATGGGGTCGATCATATACTGTATGGAGCATTATATGAGGCCCATTATATATGGAGCAATATATGGGGCCCATCATATACTGTATTGAGAATTATATGTGGCTCACTATACTGTATGGAGCATTATATGCGGCTCATTCTGTATGGAGCACTCTGTGGTGCCCATTATACTGTTTGGAGCAATATATGGGGCTCATTATTCTGTATAGAGGACTATGTGGTGCCAATTATTATGTATGGAGCACTATATGGGGCCACTATACTGTATGGAGCAATACATGGGGATCATTCTTCTGTATGGAGAATTATATGATGCCCATAATACTGTATGGAGGACTACACTGTCTGGTATCTGACCTGCTGCAGAATGTACAATAGTTATCACTCATGTAATGTAAGAAGTGAAATCTTTGGCATTGTACTATACCTATATTTCTCTGCCTCATCTGTGCATTATGAATTGTGGTATGTGTTAAACGGGCCCACCGGGACTCTTTCGCCAAGGGCCCATGAAAACCTGGAGCCGGCCCTGCATGGCCGCCTCATCCCTATCCTGGCATGCATTGCCCCCAGCAGAAAAAAAATAAACCATCTTACCATCACATCAAGGGGAGCTCAGAGCACATACATAAAATAGACCTGATGATGTTCTTATGAGCTTATGTGTTCAAGTCTATGCAATTTTGTACTGAGCAGTGATTTCAGCAGCAGCAGGAAGGAGGGACACGGAAGAGCTGTCAATCAAAAAAAATTCACAAAAGATAGTAAGTATACCAGTTTCATTAGGTCTAAATATCTATTTAACAATGTACAATAGTTTGTGTTTCCTTTTAGCTTTAAGTAAAAGTTATAAGAGAGCACCAAAAAAATGTAAAAGGTACACTTAAAATAGAACTGTACATCTATATATAATAACTATAGGTTCTGTATCGTATGATGCATAAATATTGTCTGACACCTTTCCAAATATCCCTGAGAGAGAAAAAGTGAAAGCAGCTGAACTCATAAAGATCACGTGTCACATCCTTCTTAAGGAAATGTATGCAACGTGACAACAGCTGCAAATTAAATAGTATGGAAAATCAATTCTTGCAGCACAAGTCTTACCATGTTGATATCCGGCAATCTGGAGAATATCTTCAAGGCAAATAATTCCTTGTAAAAAATTATTAAAATGAGTGAACCTAAGCTGTAATACCAGACACAACCTGTGAACAAAACTGGCGCTAATTCTGGAAGCAGAGTTTGTTTTTTTAATCTCACACAATGAATGACTGAGAGGTATAAAGTGAATCAGGGTTATGGCACACAGGGTCTTATGGAAGAAAAAAAAAAAAAAAAGTGAAAAATCTGAAAAATTACAACAAAATAAGTCAAATTAGGTAATGTGACAAGCATCTAGGAAAAGATGTAAAGGGCATGCCTAAAATTGGTAATAATTTGGGAAGCACATTAGGTATAAAGTGAATCAGAGATAAGTGACACCAAGAGGAGTGTGGACCCCACTCACAAATCTAAAAGGAAATTGGGGTAGCAAAAGTGCTCAATTTGCTCAATGGTTCAAAATTTGGGAAGATACTAAAGATGAGCAAAAAGATTCCAACTACCTGGGTCTGATGTTCGGTTCAGCCCAATGTGATGGTAGTACCCACGGTAGTGGTCACTGCCACTTGCTAGACACCCGTGACGTCATGATGTTGAGGGAAGCCTAATGACTAGGCTGCTCATGATGCCATAATGTCGTGGTAGGCTTAACATGCTGTAAAATTGGGCCAGTGGTCAGCGGCCCAAACGAGTTTCTGCCTCTAGTAGGTGTACGTACCCGAAAATGATGCATGGCAGTGCTTACGTTTGTTCTGTCGGCACCATTAGAGTCAACTGAATCGTCGTCGCATATGTCCGAATCCCATATTGCGGGGGATTCAGATATATTCCCTGACGGGGTCACTGAACGGGTGACTAAGCCTAAGCGCAATGTCAAAGCACCCAAAGAGGTGCCAGGCAGAGAATTTCCGGAGCAGAAGCAGACACTACCCTGGTCCAGAATGTTCACTCCTGCATCGGCAATTCTCTGCCCGGCCTCCTGGGCGCTTCTGCAGCCTACCAAGCCTTTCGCGACATAATGACACCATATAAAGCCTGGTCTCTAGGCTTCACTTGACATAATGACATCAAAGGTGCCTAGTAAGCAGCAGAAGTGCCCAAGATGCCAGGCAGAGAATCACTGGAACAGAAGTGAACATTGCTCTGGTCCGGCGTCCATCTCAGTCTTCCATGGCAGCGTTCACTTTTGCACCAGCAATTCTTTTCTACAGAAGACTGAACTAGACACCGGACCAGGGCAGTGTTCATTTCCGTTCCAGCAATTCTCTGCACGGCATCCTGGTCACCTCTGGCACTTTCCAGGCACCCATAACTACATGATGTCGTTATGGGTTATGGCACAGAGGGTCTTATGAAAAAAAGAAGTGAAAAATCTGAAAAATTACAAGAAAATAAGTCCAATTAGGTGATGTGACAAGCATCTAGGAAAAGATGTAGTTAAAGGGCATGCTTAAAATTGGTAATAATTTGGGAAGCACATTCCAGAGAACTGGTGCAGCATGACATAAATCCTGTACAAGGAAGATTCGGATTATGGCGAATATTAGTCAGATCATTGCACGAATGTAGATAATGGATGGGGTGGTAGACAGGGATGATGGGAGAGCTGTAAGGTGATGCAGCACCGTAGACAGCTCCTGCATTCAGGAGAGATTGCAGGGGTGAGGTTTTGGCATTTGGCACAAGGACAGGTATCAGAGCTAGACATCTTGGACTGCAGATAAGGTTTGATATAGGCTCTATAGAACATTGGAGATGACCATGCTGAGTTACACCGCAGCCTGTATAGTCTACCCTTCTCCAGCTGGCCTCTGTAATCACCTTCCAGTTAAAAATGATCTAATGCTCACAGCCAAATTTTACACTTTACATGAAATCTCTTGCGTCTTTTAGTGTCGTGAGGACACTCAGCCGAGAAAGATGTGATGTGAATACAAGTTACAAGCCTGAGAACGCAATGGGGAATTCACATCTTATTACTCATGGTGGATGAGCAGCGAGACAACTAATCGTTTCTGTGGTGCAGAGGAGTCTCGGGGAGCTGTCACATTATCAAATCACTAGTTTCATTTACTGTCATATCAGACAATTCATATAGGTGTCCCCCAAGTGTGCCCCTCGCTGTAAGTGACTTCCAAGCGTATACGTCACCTCAGACTGAACTTTATCATGAACTTTCTGGAGGTGTCGAAGCACTCTGATGGACGTAGATATTTAATCATCTGACAAACGTGATAATTCTGGCAACATCATTTGCCGTTTTTGTCAATCTTATTCTCCATGTTGGATTTGTCAGGTTATTCGCACAATGTCTATGGCATCGATGGCCAATTTCACCGAATTCCAAATTATTATGCAAATGCTATTCTCTGATTTTCCTAAATGCAAATGAGTCAGTATAATGTTCAAATCATTAACCGTTAGAGGATAAATCACATTTTATTGGACAAACCTCCCAATGATAACAGGATTTTTTTTCACATTGCATTGTTCCCAATCGTTCTGCACAAATATTTTATAGGTTGTAAATAACTGAAAATGGTAATTTTTGGTCAAAATGGTCACATTTATAGAAATCAAAAGCTTTTCAATTAAAAACATCTTAACAGGCCAAGTGACATGTAACATACAGGTGCTTCTTACAAAATTAGAATATCATCAAAAAGTTAATTTAATTCAATACAAAAAGTGAAACTCATATATTATATAGAGTCAATACAAACAGAGTGATCTATTTCAAATAAGTAATGGTAAACTGACTGAACAGAGAACTAGTCTGAACTGGTGCATAACCAAAAACAACTTACATAGCAAATAGATAAATCGCTGCACTCAATTGTACTAAAACAAATGAATGTGTGATACATGAAATGTGAATAGCATAGTGGCTTGTGAAATCTATGAAAAAACACATTCATTTGCTTTAGTACAATTGAGTGTAGTCATTTATCTATTTGCTATGTAAGTTGTTTTTGGTTATGCACCAGTTCAGACTAGTTCTCTGTTCAGTCAGTTTACCATTACTTGCTATGTACTATTTTTTCTGACTTGAACGCCCCGCCCTTCACCATGCTGTGATTTTAAATACATCTAAACACACTTGGTTCTGACCTTCCTATAAGTAAAGGCTTTACCATGACATTAGCCAGAGGTAAGTGTTCACACTAGGCAGTCAGGTCAGGGACCCATCCGATCCATGAGATTACCTCAACGTTGGTGGATGGGCTCACATTTTTTGGCCAAATTTTGTGCTAAGCATCTCATGTGTTTTTTCATAGATTTCACAAGCCATTATGCTATGCACATTCATTTGCTTTAGTACAATTGAGTGCAGCCATTTCTCTATTTGATCTATTTCAAGTTTTTATTTCTGTTAATGTTGATGATTATGGCTTAAAGCCATTGAAAACCCAAAAGTCATTATCTCAGTAAATTAGAATAATTAACAACAAAAAAAAACAACTGCAAAGGCTTCCTAAGCATTTAAAAAGGTCCCCTAGTCTGTTTCAGTAGGCTCCACAATCATGGGGAAGACTGCTGACTTGACAGATGTTCAGAAGGCAGTCAATGACACACACCACATGGAAAGTAAAGTTTGCATTTCATTTGGAAATCAAGGTCCCAGAGTCTGGAGGAAGAGTGGAGAGGCCACAATCCAAGCTTCTTGAGGTCTACAGTGAAGTTTCCACAATCAGTGACGGCTTTGGGAGCCATGTCATCTGCTGGTGTAGGTCCACTGTGTTTTATTAACACCAAAGTCAGCGCAGCCTTCTACCAGGAAATTTTACAGCACTTCATTCTTCGCTCTGCCGACAAGCTTTTTGGAGATGGAAATGTCATTCTCCAGCAGGACTTGGCACCTGTCCACACTGCCAAAAGTACCAATACCTGGTTTTCAAACAACTGTATCAGTGTGCTTGATTGGCCAGCAAACTCGCCTGACCTTAACCTCATAGAGAATCTATGGGGTATTGTCAAGAGAAAGATGAGAGGCACCAGACCCAACAATGCAGATCAGCTGAAGGCTGTTATCAAAGCAACCTGGGCTTCCATAACACCTCAGCAGTGCCACAGGCTGATCACCTCCATGCCACGCAGCATTGATGCAGTAAGTGATGCACAAGGAGCCCCGACCAAGTATTGAGTGCATTTACTGAACATACATTTCAGTAGGCCAATATTTCGGATTTTAAAATCATTTTTTCAAGCTGGTGTTATAAAGTATTTTAATTTACTGAGATAATGACTTTTGGGCTTTCATTGGCTGTAAGCCATAATCATCAACATTAACAGAAATAAACACTTGAAATAGATCACTCTGTAATGACTATATTAGTTTCACTTTTTGTATTGAAGAACTGAAATACATTAACTTTTTGATAATTTTCTAATTTTGTGAGATGCACCTGTAGGACCGTTCTTTTATGTCACCTTCACAGTTCTTGCATCTCTTGAATTTAGAATTTTTGGAGAGTTTCTGCTTGAATTTCTTTACAGGATGTTAGAATATCCCCCAGAGCTCCTGTTTTGATGTGAACGGCCTCCCACCCTCAGAGATCTTTTGCTTGATACCCCAAAAGTTTCTCAATAGGGACAAGATTAGGGGAGGATGGTGGCCACAGAATATGCTTCTTTCCTTTTATGCCCATAGCAGCTAATGATTTTGCTATGGATTGCACAGTTCTTTTTGTACCATGGAAGAATGTGGAATGTCAGAAACTCCATTGACGTTGCCATGGTTATTTTCACACCTTCAGTGACCCTAAAATTGCCTACCAGCTCTCTTTCCACGATTCCAGCCTCAAAACATGACTATGCCACCTCCTTGCTGATATTGCAGCCTTGTTAGGACATGGTGGCCATCCACTTCGTCATCTATTTAGACCACCCAGGGTTGCACGGGACTCATTAGTTAACAACACTGTTTCAAAATTAGTCGTCATGTATGTCTGGGTCCATTGCAACCATTTCTGCTTGTGAGCACTGTATAGGGGTGGAAGAATAGTACGTTTATGCAAAACTGCAGCCTCTGGAGGATCGTACACCTTGAGGTTTGCGGGATTTCAGAGGCACCAGCAGCTTTGAATACCTATTTGCTACTTTGTCATGGTATTTTAGCAGCTGCTTTCTTAATCCAATTAATTTGTCTGGCAGAAACCTTGCTCATTATGCCTTTATCTGCACAAACTCTTCTATGCGCTGTATCAGACACATAGTACAATGAACACGCTTTGTTTACATGAAATATCTAATGTTTTCATTCCTTTTCCAAGGTATTGTACTATTTGATGCTTTTTGGCAGCAGAGAGATCCTTATTCTTTCCCATATTGCTTGAAACCTGTAACATGCTTGAAGGGAACCTGTCACCAGAAAAAAACACTATTAACAATATGGGATTAATCTGTAGGTTAACAGCATTATTAACTTGCCTGGCACCTGCACTTAGCCTATTGCTGCGGAGAGAAAATTAACGTTATTCTCCCCAGCAGTTGCCGTTTCAGACATGTGGGTGACGGCGGCGCTGGTTCAGTCACAGCTCTGAGTAATAATCCGCCTTAAGTAGTTTTCCTTTAATTGGACTCACCTGGGAAACTAATTATCACAGGTGTTTGAGATTGATTTCAGAGATCCAAAGACCCGAGACAAACCATCCAGGAGATTATGTGACAAACAAAAAATATCTCTTCATGACCCTTAAATCTAATTTGTATAATAATTTGGAACACAATGTATATATTACAATGGAGCTTTTTCTTCCATGCAGATATTCCAGGATGAGGACCTTGTTGATCTCAAGTTCGGTATTGCTGCTGGTCACCTTGACTTTCAATGGGCTGGATTTCTCCCATAGTGTGAATATTTTGGGGAGCACCCTTCCGATTGCTGATCGATTGGTCATGCAAGAAAGGGATGAAGAGCCTCAGTACCCAGGTAAGGCATCAGTACCTGTTAACAAGGTCTATCTTTGATGTGTTATTAGTGATGGGGCTTAATTATAAAAGCTATTACCAAGCCTGGTTGGTTTTAGATCAGATAGTCCACACTGTTGCAAAACACCATAAGAGTGGTCCGCGGCCACTAAGGCTAAAATCCTATAATAATTGATGTCCTAAAAGCTGTAGATAGGCTTCACGTGGGGAAGTACTTACAGATATTTACCCGATAAAGGCTAACCAGCCAGCAAAATGAGTCACTAAAACTTGCACAAAGGGAGGAATTGAATAATATCTACCCCCACGTCAGTTAGCCTATGAATACTATAATCATACATTATTAGTGAATTTTCCAATATTGATCCTTGCATTAATAGCCCCCTGCAGTTAACGGCCACACTGCATGAGGAGGTAGAACGTCTAGACTATATGATCAATATATTAAGCTAGGACACCAATAGCTACTGTGGACTCTGTAATTTTAATGAGCAAATTTTTCTTATTATTTTCATTATAATTTAATCATTAAAAGTTATATTTTATTAATCTCAGAATCTTTAGTTAGAGTCTATTTGCCATACAGCAATCTGTTAATTACTGTACAAAACCCTGCGCTGATTCCGGTTGAACTGTATTGGAGAGCTATGTTGTGCTGACAGACTCCCTTTAAGGCCCTGCAGTATTTTAAGTGGGACAGGTACCTATATCTCCACCAGGAACAGGCACCTGATCTAATTGGAACCTCCAAACTACCTATTGCCACTTTACTTTGCTATCTATTTCTATATGTGTATATTGTCAAAAGGAAATCCAAACATTTTATAGGGCCACGACTGATAATGAGGGGTCAGACACTAGAAAATCTTCACATAGGAGACTGCACTTAAAAAAGAACAATCACTTGCTACAAAAATTGCGGTTAATACCATGTAAAAATCCCTGAGCTCCCCTGATTCTGATGCTATTTCTAGTTTTGTGCTATGTTGCTCTATTGCCGAGATATTCACATTTATTGTTTTAGAGCACAGTTTGTGAAATCTCTGCTTGCAGACCAACTGGGTGTTTCTTCAGAACCTTCTCTGGGAGCATGCACTTTCTAGATTAGCTGCTCAGCTGTGATTGGCAGAATCTGGGAGGAAAGGGTGAAAGCACACGTCCCCAGAGAAGACAGTGAAGAAATGCCCAGTTGGTCTGCAAGCAGAGATTTTGCATACTGCTCCCAAAAACAAGAAATGTGAATATCTCTGCAGTGGAGCGATGCACCTCAAAATGGAAATGAGTGACAAAATCAGGAAAACTCAGGGATTTTTTTATAAGGTGAAATTTTTGGAGCAAGTGACAGGTCCTCTTAAAACGATTCATTGGTCCTTTATCAGGCAGAGAGCAGAAGAAAGTAGAAATTCAAGAGAACAGATGATATTTGTAATTTTTGATCGGACTGGTCATGGTGCTGCTAATGGCTATGGCTAAGCTTATCAATTCAGGATCAGATTGCAGGTGATAAACCTACCTTATTTAATTAATTTTTTAGATTTTGATTCAGGAGAGCAAGACCGCTGGCCAACGTTGGAGGAGCTGGGTTTGAGCAAAAGGATACTGGCTCACAAAAGGGATGAAGAAAATTTTGGGGGGAGCGAAGGAAGAATGGCTTATGGAAAGCGCCCATTAACAGTGAACAGACCAATGAACGTTCAGGCAGGTGCAGGAGAAGACAAGGACCACATTGTAAACAGTTTGTATGACCTTCTCGCCTCACCACCAAAGCCTGGACCACAGAGAAGAATCATGGACAATCTTAAGGACATATATGCAGCTGAACTTGTAAAGAGACATCGCCTCCCCAGGAGTCCAGATGATACCACCAATAATATAGTACCTACTGAAGAGGAGCAAACATCTGAACAAGTTGTGCAAGAAACAAGTAGCAATGGACAGGTGACAGAATGAGCCTGCCAAAAAAATTCAAGGGAGGTAAATATGTCCCTGGACTGTCCTCTACTGTCATGTCCTTAAACGGGTTATTATAAACATATTTATCACCCATCCACTAGAGTTGAGCAAAAAGATTGGTAGGACTTTCGGTCAGGATCCAAATTGGTACTCCATGGCAGGAGGACAAGGGCAGTGTGAACTTCCTCAGCCGACTCTTAAATGTAAGTATCCTGGGTCCCTCTTGTGATTTGAGTCTTGGGGCCTAATAATCATACAATGTTCCCAGGATGTAGGCTGCGGAAATTCACACTGCCCTGGTTCAGCTGACGAGGAGTACCAATATGGATGTTGGACCAGGTTCCTGTCAATCTTTTTGCTCAACTATCCACAGGATGAATGATAAATGTCTGAACTTTAGGAATCCCACAGCTGGGCCTGCTGCCGATCCATTCACTGTTTACAGGACTAATGACTTGCTATTTTCCTTAGTCACATAGGCATGAATAAAGCAGCAGCTATCATACAGTGGCCGTTTTGCTCCATTCAATGTTCTAAAGATTGGTGGTGGTTCCAAAGCTGGAAAAGTTCTACTCGGCTGTTTCTTAGTTAGACCTTTTTTGGTGTTAGTAATGGCCACTATTACAGTTCCCAACATGGTTGCCTCCCTGGCTTTGTAAAATGATAGCAAATCATGTACCAATACGCTGCAATAGTTTATCATTTAGGAGTCTAACAATGCCCAATGACTACTCAAGCATCTCCAAAGCCAAATGGTGCTGCAGCCAAATGCCAGGGTCACCCTCTTTGGTTGAGGTTTGCATAAACCTTGACTCTTTTGTGTTTAGTTTCTCAGAACTGTCTTAGGAAAATATTAAAGCCCACCATACACAATGGATGGCTGCTGGCCAAACCATCGATTAACCAGAAGCCATGTCAGCCCATACACAGGACTGCTCACTTGGGCAAGTGCTCCTGTGTTCTCCACGTCTGACCGCTGCTTATCTCTGGGAGAACGAAAGGATTGGTAGTCCAAAATTGGACATGCCAGATCAATTTCTCCTTTGACACATTCAGGTCCCCCATAGACATTAGACTGTGACCAGAATGATATCGGCCAACATTAGTCTAATGTGTAGGGGAGGGCTTTATTGTGGTCTCCATAGACGTGGCCCATGTGGGTGTATTCTGAAAGAAAAGAGCCGTAATAATAGCACACAAGTCCAAAAAATTGGTTGGGCTGTCTGGACCTACTGCCCAAGGGGTTAGGAATGTTGGATCCTTATTTTTACCTTTGTCATGGAGCCCAGATCCTCTACATTCACTTCTGCCTCACAGACCTGTAATGGCAGCCATATAACTTCTGACAGAAGAGGACACATCAGGGACTTCTATTTACTTCTCATGATGGTTATAATAATGACCATATTGAACATATCAGATTATCTTAATGTTTGATGGGGTGCAAAGCTTTGTACGACATGCTGAAATTATTCCTATTTCTTAAAAGGGTTTTCTAGGATTGTAGTACGTATGGCCTATGTGTTGGGTAGGTCATCTGTATCAGATCGGTGGAAGGCCTGCTCTTGGGACTCTTGATGATCAACTGCTTGAAGGAGCCACAAGCCCAATAGCCTCTTCTGCTCTACTTTCCCGCCATTTACACAGTGGCGGCTGTGCTGGGAATTTCACCATTACTCTACTGAAGTTAATGGGACTCTGCAGCATTGCTAAACACAGTGGCGAGACGGTAAAAAGCAGAAGAGGCTGCAGCACTCACCAAGCGGCGTGGCCCCACTAAACAGCTGATTGGCTGGACCCCCAATGATTTAATATTGACATCAATATTCTGAAAGTGGAAATCTTCTTTAAGGAGTCTTACAATCTCCTCCGAAACACTTATTCTGGATAATTCATTTTTACCCCATAAGAGCTGGTTCACATGTAGCAGATTTTTTAAACAAATTTTATTCATGTGCAAAAAAAAGCGTTTACAGTAACAGCAAAATGAATGATATTTCTAAATAATTCTCAATCACATTGTACATTTTTTATCCCTCCATATTTTTTTTTTTAAAAAAAGCAGCATACCAATTCTTTCTGTTTTATTACTGATTTTTTTTCTCAATTACTTGGAAATGAAAAATGCATACAAAAACGCCTCAAAACAAAACACCTAAAAATGTCTCTAATACTTGGCGCGGTCGCCTGCATTAAAAAAAAAGAAATAAATAAATAAAAAAAAGCTACATGTGAACGTTCCTTTAGGATACTTTCACGCAATTCTTTTGCACGGCAGATAAAAAATCGCAAAGAAGAAAATGCACCCTGTGATTGAGGTTTTAGAACACTAATTTACTTTGCTGTTACCGTAAAGGACGGAAAAAAGCTACATGTGACTTACTTTAAAAAAAAAAAAAAGTATTGCCCGGTCTGGTGTATCCAGATTTGCAATGCGCTTGTAAAAGCATTATATTGCGGTGACATGTGACAGGGATGAATTTAACCAGCTGTCGCTTAGGTAACGTTCACATTTGCGTTGTTGGGCGCAGCGTCGTCGACTCATACCGACGCATGCGTCATGCGCCCTTATCTTTAACATGGGGGGCGCATGGACATGCGCCGGTATGCGTTGTCTAGCGTTTTGTGACGCATGCGTCATTTTAGCGCAACAGTCAGGGCGCAGGCGACGCTACATGATGCAGTTTTTCTGCGTCAAATTTAAGGTAAAATTAGAACGCATGCGTCACAAAACGCTGCGTTGTATATGCGTTGTGCGTTGCGTCGACGACGTTGCGCCCAACAACGCAAATGTGAACGTTACCTTACAGGTTCCTTCTCACAAGCTTTGTATGAATTATCCATATCCTGATCTCAAGGTCATCTTGGGGGGCCAAGCGTTGGGGGGCCGAGGTACGCATTACCTTACACTGTACCTGACAGAGGGGTCTGATATAACCTGCAGCCCAATTTAGGATCTTTTAGGCATGTCGCTAAAGCCGGTATCTCTGCATGTGCGTAATACTTGGTGCTCGTCCGGTGCAGTAACATTAATGTTGTGTGTTATGCTGAGATGTGTGCATGATTATTTTGACCTTTCTTTATATTATTTTCATATACACATACGTATGTCATGGTCTGTGATGTACGGACCGGTCACGGGTTCCCTGACCCAAACTCATCAGCTTCATAGGGATATATGAGTCCTTCAAGGTCGGGTCAGGAGACCCGTGGCTGGTCCGTGCATTGTGGACCATGGCGTACAGATGTGTAAATCTGAGCCTAGGTGTATGCTGCCAGTGCAGGTGCACAGGGTGTGTCACTTGTGGGTCCTGAATGGAGCACCACCGGCTCCGATATCATAGCCGCCCTGTGCTTGCCCTTTAATTTTAGCTTGAACCTATGCAAAGGCAGCTGCGCAGCTTTAATCTGTAATTTATTAATTGGGCAGTGTTAATTGTGTTTTCTGTCTGACTGCAATATTTGGCACTACATGGTGCAACCCAAAAAGTGACCAATAAGGGCACAATCCAATTTAGGATTGGCCAAAAAACTACATGTCTGCACCCTAGATCTCATGTATAAAAGATGTTATCGAGAGCTGGTCATAGCACTGCGTTAGATCAGAGGTTGCAATATGAGCATCTAGGTAAAAAGTGGGAAGATTTTGCTCAGATTTTATTCCCATGGCTTCCCTGATTATACAATTTTAAAAAAAAAAAGTCTGTACGGTTTCAGACATATGGGCTTTTTTATTCAGTGCTTACCAAGAAAGTAAGGCTCACAGGGTAATACTGTAGAGCACCCTAAAGACACGCCCTTGAGGATCCTGTGAACCACGCCCACTTTATAAATACCACAAAAATGGCTGATTAAACACACAAAAAGTGGAATACTCAAGATGCAACAGGAATAAAGAGGAGCAAAAACAATGCCACAAGGTGCCCACTTTTGGCAAGTTATGTACTAGCCCATATAACTCTATAGTTGCCATATTTTGGTTTAGTACAATACAAGATTGATATTACGGCAAGAAAAATTAACACAGAAAATGAGTTTCAGGGTAGGGAAAAAATGGAAATAAATAGATGATTATTGTATTATTTTCCTGGTGTTTATGTGTCTACTATTTATGTTTGAATATAGAAATAAACATAATAAAATAAATATAAATATAGAAAAGGCATCTACATTTATCTTCAGCATGAAAGAACAATCTGATGAAATAGTATTGTACATGGTGATACTTATAGATCCAATGTAATAGTTATAATAACATGAAATTCATGTGGATGAATATTTTCTTGGCTGCTCAATAAAGTTGCATTGAAAAAAAAACAACAGAATGTCGTCATTGACCACCGAGTCTTTAAAGGGGTGTTTAATACTAAATACAATGGCCGTCTGTAACAAGCTGAGAACATTTAAAAAAGACAAAAAAAAAAATCACATGCGGTAGACACTTATTGGTGGAGATCACTGCCCTCCTGCCAGGCACGAGACGTTGTGTTCTGAGTCCGGTGCTGTCAGGGACCTGCAGTACCACTGCATCCAAAGCCCATGGGATTGACCTGTTCATAGGGAATTTATCAAAGAAAAATTATTATTTTTTTAAAATCAGGTTTAAAAAAATGTGATTTTTTTTTAATATTACAGTTTTTTATTAATTAAAATTAATAATCTACCAATTTTCACACTGGACACTGAGGCTATTGTAGGCTTGAATGTTCTGTCCTTTAGGGCTCGCTCACACTGGCGTATAATGCGGAGGAGTGCAAAGTGAGAAAACATCGTATTGCACTCTGACCAATGTACAAGGATATATACAAGGATCACCTGCTCATCTGAAAGTTTTTCCTCAGCTCAAATTGGACTGTAAAAAAAAAAACGCAGTACGCTGCGATCGCCTGTGAAAATCGGATGGTACTCGTCAATGGGGGCTAGAAAATTTATTTTACTCGCACATCTCAAAAGAAACACAACATTTCATCAGCCGAGTACAGTAAATTCACAGTCCGAACCCTCAGAATAGATAGAATAGAGATATACAATAGATAGATAATAGATGATAGATTTGCAGATAGATAATAGATAGATGATAGATAAATAATAGACAGATAGATATAGATTGATAATAGATGATAGATAATAGATAGATAGATAATAGATAGATACATAGATGATAGATAATTGACAGATAGATAATAGATAGATAGATAGATAGATAGATAGATAGATAGATAGATAGATAGATAGATAGATGATAGATAAATAATAGACAGATAGATATAGATTGATAACAGATGATGATAGATAGATATAGATAGATAAATAATAGATGATCGATAGTAAGTAGATAGATAATAGATAGATAATAGATGATAGATAATTGATAGATATTAGATAGATAGACGCATAGATGATAGATGATAGATAATAGATAATAATAATAGTTATTAGATAATAGATAGATGATAGATAATAGATAGATAGATTGATAGATGTCATGTAGAGATATAATGTCACAAGCCCCTACATATAATACACTTACACCATCTAGAGCCTTTCATGTGGCATTAAAGGGTTTTTAGCCTTAGTAAACCTATTAAATATATAAAAAAATTACATGGGTTCCCGCAATTTTTAATAACCAGCTAAGGGAAATCAGACAGCTGTGGGCTTGTATTATCAGGCTGGCAAGGGACAGAAAACCACGGACACTTCTAGCCTATTAATATATCAGTTCACAGCTGTCTGCATTGCCTTTGCTGGATATAACAAATGGGTAGACCCGAAAAAAAATTATGTGCCCCTCCCCCATTTTTGAGGACCAGCAAAGGCAAAGCAGACAGCTATGAGCTGATATTAATAGGTTGGGAAGGAGCATGGTTATCTGGCTCTTCCCAGCCTACAAATACAAGCCCACAGAGGCCCCAAGATTGGCAAATCCATTAGATGCATCAATTCGGGCACTTTGCCTGACTTTTCTCGATTGCCCTGGTAAGGTGGCAATCGGGGTAATGGTTTACTCCGAACAAAAAAACTAATGACGATCCAAAGTAGCCCTGGGAATCCAAAGTATTCCAGAGATTGGAACCTGAAAGACATAAAAAGAGAGAATTAAATAAAGACAAGAACCACTCCCTCATTCATCAATTTATTATAAAAAAAATCCCCGTAGCTCCGAGGTAATCCATGACGATGCCACGACGTCCAGCGATTCTGTATTACAAGCTATTGAGCCTCGTTCTGAGAATGGCTCTTCATAGGTCACTCCCGATCATGTCTCACGAGTGATCACATCAGTAACTCAGTAACTGCTCATGAGACATGACCAGGAGTGATCTATGAAGTGTCGTCCTCAAAACAATGCTCCATTGGGTGCATGACAGATTCAAAGTTGCTGGCTCCCTCCAGACCCGGCGGCAATGAGCAAGAGTGACATGAGTACCTACATACACCGCTCATCAGAGTAGCCGAGCCTCATAGAGACTGATAACACCTCTACACACAGCTGATAATGCAGATCCATCATCCACAATAGGTGATGTCACAGCTCACCTCCTCCTCCTGTATAATGACTGATAACACCTCTATATACAGTAGATAACCCAGGATCCACCATCCACAATAGGTGATGTCAGAGCTCACCTCCTCCTCCTGTACAATGACTGATAACACCTCTATATACAGTAGATAACACAGGATCCAAGATCCACAATAGGTGATATCACAGCTCACCTCCTCCTCCTCTTGTACAATGACTGATAACACCTTTATACACAGTAGATAATACAGGATCCACCATCCACAATAGGTGATGTCACAGCTCACCTCCTCCTCCTGTACAATGACTGATAACTCCTCTATATACGGGAGATAACACAGGAACTCCTCTATATACGGGAGATAACACAGGATCCACCATTCACAATAGGTGATGTCACAGCTCACCTCCTCCTCCTGTACAATGACTGATAACACCTCTATCTACAGTAAATAACACAGGATCCACCATTCACAATAGGTGATGACACAGCTCACCTCCTCCTCCTGTACAATGACTGATAACACCTCTATATACAGTAGATAACCCAGGATCCACCATTCACAATAGGTGATGTCACAGCTCACCTCCTCCTCCCGTACAATGACTAATAACACCTCTATATACAGTAGATAACACAGGATCCACCATTCACAATAGGTGATGTCATAGCTCACCACCTCCTCCTGTACAATGACTGATAACACCTCTATATACAGTAGATAACACAGGATCCACCATTCACAATAAGTGATGTCACAGCTCACCTCCCCCTCCTGTACAATGACTGATAACACCTCTATATACAGTAGATAACACAGGATCCACCATTCACAATAGGTGATGTCACAGCTCACCTCCTCCTTCTGTACAATGACTAATAACACCTCTATATACAGTAGATAACACAGGATCCACCATTCACAATAGGTGATTTCACAGCTCACCACCTCCTCCTGTACAATGACTGATAACACGTCTATATAGAGTAGATAGCACAGGATCCACCATTCACAATAGGTGATGTCACAGCTCACCTCCTCCTCCTGTACAATGACTGATAACACCTCTATATACAGTAGATAACAAAGGATCCACCATTCACAATAGGTGATGTCACAGCTCACCTCCACCTGTACAATGACAGATAACTCCTCTATATACAGTAGATAACACAGAATCCACCATTCACAATAGGTGATGTCACAGCTCACCTCCTCCGTCTGCACAATGACTGATAACACCTCTATATACAGTAGATAACACAGGATCCACCATTCACAATAGGTGATGTCACAGCTCACCTCCTCCTCCCGTACAATGACTAATAACACCTCTATATACAGTAGATAACACAGGATCCACCATACACAATAGGTGATGTCACAGCTCACCTCCTCCTCCTGTACAATGACTGATAACACCTCTATATACAGTAGATAACACTGGATCCACCATTCACAATAGGCGATGTCACAGCTCACCTCCTCCTCCTGTACAATGACTGATAACAAATTAGTTTTACAGTTCTTGGCGCAGAATCCAAGTTCTTGATGACGTTTGGAATTTTTGAGGAGGATTTGCAGGTTTCCACTTAGTTTCTGCTCCAAAAGCTCATAACCCCCCCCCCCCTGTCTGCACATACCCTAATGATATGTGCACAAAGGGTCTTTTTACTGATTTTTAGACCACAAACTGAGTAGAAACAACAAGTTTTTGAGGAGTTTCAGCTCCAAAAACTTCTTGTACCACTCTGTGTACATAATGTGCACCTTTGTGCACAGTGAGCTTTTTTAGAAATACTTGGAGTGGTATCTCCCCAAATCCTCCAAAGAATCTCAAAATATCTCAAAACCGTGAATGTTCTGCTCAGTTTCTACTCTACAAACACTGGTGAGAGACTCTGTGTGAACTCGCCCCGATATGAATGACATGGTTTATTATTTGTACGCCTCCCAGCAGTCAGGATGACGGACAGGTCTCTGCTCGCAGCGTGTGTCATGGAAGACACCAATGGCTGCCGGCCAGCGGCCTCAGCAGTAAGCGCAGGAATGCTCCGCAGCTGTCTGCCAACTATGTGGGGCTCTCCCTGCGCATAGTGACAGGATTGGCACCGGATAAATGAGATATAATATTGGATGCAGCTCCCACCACCACGGACGTGAATGGCTGACAGAGACGCTGGGAACATCAAGGAAAACTCCGGCATCAAGCGCCAGCGAGTCACCTCCAACCGAGGAGGCGGATGGGCGCTGATGATACCTGCAACCTGCACCCAAAACATGGCTGTACATCAGCTAAGGAGGAAAAGTGGTGGAATTATGGAAATCACAGAATGGACACATATATATGTATGAGGAGACTGGTCACCAGTGGAGGGACTACACATCAGTGTGGGAGACTGGTCACCAGTTGGGTGACTACACATCAGTGTGGGAGACTGGTCACCAGTGGGGGACTACACATCAGTGTGGGAGACTGGTCACCAGTGGGGGACTACACATCAGTGTGGGAGACTGGTTACCAGTGGGGTGACTACACATCAGTGTGGGAGAATGGTCACCAGTGGGTTGACTACACATCAGTGTGGGAGACTGGTTACCAGTGGTGTGACTACACATCAGTGTGGGAGACTGGTCACCAGTGGGGGACTACACATCAGTGTGGGAGACTGGTTACCAGTGGGGTGACTACACATCAGTGTGGGAGAATGGTCACCAGTGGGGTGACTACACATCAGTGTGGGAGACTGGTTACCAGTGGTGTGACTACACATCAGTGTGGGAGACTGGTCACCAGTGGGGGACTACACATCAGTGTGGGAGACTGGTCACCAGTGGGGGACTACACATCAGTGTGGGAGACTGGTTACCAGTGGGGTGACTACACATCAGTGTGGGAGAATGGTCACCAGTGGGGTGACTACACATCAGAGTGGGAGACTGGTTACCAGTGGTGTGACTACACATCAGTGTGGGAGACTGGTCACCAGTGGGGGACTACACATCAGTGTGGGAGACTGGTTACCAGTGGGGTGACTACACATCAGTGTGGGAGAATGGTCACCAGTGGGGTGACTACACATCAGTGTGGGAGACTGGTTACCAGTGGTGTGACTACACATCAGTGTGGGAGACTGGTCACCAGTGGGGGACTACACATCAGTGTGGGAGACTGGTCACCAGTGAGGGACTACACATCAGTGTGGGAGACTGGTCACCAGTGAGGGACTACACATCAGTGTGGGAGACTGGTCACCAGTGGGGGACTACACATCAGTGTGGGAGACTGGTCACCAGTGGGGGACTACACATCAGTGTGGGAGACTGGTCACCAGTGGGGGACTACACATTAGTGTGAGGTGACTGGTCACCAGTGGGGGACTACACATCAGTGTGGGAGACAGGTCACCAGTGGGGGGACTACACATCAGTGTGGGAGAATGGTCACCAGTGGGGGACTACACATCAGTGTGAGGTGACTGGTCACTAGTGAGGTGAGTACACATCAGTGTGGGAGACAGGTCACCAGTGGGGTGACTACTAGTGATGAGCGAGTGTACTCGTTGCTCGGGTTTTCCTGAGCACGCTCGGGTGGTCTCCGAGTATTTATGACTGTTCGGAGATTTAGTTCTCATCGCGGCAGCTGAATGATTTACAGCTATTAGCCAGGCTGAGTACATGTGGGGATTCCCTAGCAACCAGGCAACCCCCACATGTACTTATGCTGGCTAATAGCTGTAAATCATGCTGCTGAGGTGATGAAAACTAAATCTCCGAGCAATCACAAATACTCGGAGGTCACCCGAGCGTGCTCAGGAAAACCCGAGCAACGAGTATACTCGCTCATCACTAGTGACTACACATCAGTGTAGGTGACTGGTCACCAGTTAGGTGAGTACACATCTGTGTGGGGTGACTGGTCACCAGTGGGATGAGTACACATCAGTGTGGGGTGACTGGTCACCAGTGGGGTGAGTACACATCTGTGTGAGGTGACTGGTCACCAGTGGGGTGAGTACACATCAGTGTGGGGTGACTGGTCACCAGTGAGGTGAGTACACATCAGTGTGGGGTGACTGGTCACCAGTGAGTACACATCAGTGTGGGGTGACTGGTCACCAGTGGGATGAGTACACATCAGTGTGGGGTGACTGGTCACCAGTGGGATGAGTACACATCAGTGTGCAGTGACTGGTCACCAGTGGGATGAGTACACATCTGTGTGAGGTGACTGGTCACCAGTGGGGTGAGTACACATCATTGTGGGTGACTGGTCACCAGTGAGGTGAGTGCATGTCATTGTGGGGTGACTGGTCACCAGTGGGATGAGTACACATCAGTGTGGGGTGACTGGTCACCAGTAGGATGAGTACACATCAGTGTGGGGTGACTGGTCACCAGTGAGGTGAGTACACATCAGTGTGGGGTGACTGGTCACCAGTGGGATGAGTACACATCAGTGTGGGGTGACTGGTCACCAGTGGGATGAGTACACATCAGTGTGGGTGACTGGTCACCAGTGAGGTGAGTGCATGTCATTGTGGGGTGACTGGTCACCAGTGGGATGAGTACACATCAGTGTGGGGTGACTGGTTACCAGTGGAGTGAGTACACATCTGTGTGAGGTGACTGGTCACCAGTGAGGTGAGTACGCATCAGTGTGGGGTGACTGGTCACCAGTGGGGTGAGTACACATCAGTGTGGGGTGACTGGTCACCAGTGAGGTGAGTACACATCAGTGTGGGGTGACTGGTCACCAGTGGGTTGAGTACACATCAGTGTGGGGTGACTGGTCACCAGTGAGGTGAGTTCACATCAGTGTGGGGTGACTGGTCACCAGTGGGATGAGTACACATCAGTGTGGGGTGACTGGTCACCAGTGGGATGAGTACACATTTCTGTGAGGTGACTGGTCACCAGTGGGGTGAGTACACATCAGTGTGGGTGACTAGTCACCAGTGAGGTGAGTACACATCAGTGTGGGGTGACTGGTCACCAGTGGGATGAGTACACATCAGTGTGGGGTGACTGGTCACCGGTGGGGTGAGTACACATCTGTGTGAGGTGACTGGTCACCAGTGAGGTGACTACACATAAGTGTGGGTGACTGGTCACCAGTGAGGTGAGTACACATCAGTGTGGGGTGACTGGTCACCAGTGAGGTGAGTACATGTCATTGTGGGGTGACTGGTCACCAGTGAGGTGAGTACACATCAGTGTGGGGTGACTGGTCACCAGTGTGGTGAGTACACATCAGTATATGGGGTGACTGGTCACCAGTGGGTGAGTACACATCAGTGTGGGGTGACTGGTCACCAGTGGGGTGAGTACACGTCAGTGTGGGGTGACTGGTCACCAGTGGGATGAGTACACATCAGTGTGGGGTGACTGGTCACCAGTGGGTGAGTACACATCAGTGTGGGGTGACTGGTCACCAGTGGGATGAGTACACATCAGTGTGTGGTGACTGGTCACCAGTGGGGTGAGTACACATCTGTGTGAGGTGACTGGTCACCAGTGGGGTGAGTACACATCAGTGTGGGGTGACTGGTCACCAGTGAGGTGAGTACACATCAGTGTGGGGTGACTGGTCACCAGTGAGGTGAGTACACATCAGTGTGGGGTGACTGGTCACCAGTGGGATGAGTACACATCAGTGTGGGATGACTGGTCACCAGTGAGGTGAGTACACATCAGTGTGGGGTGACTGGTCACCAGTGGGATGAGTACACATCAGTGTGGAGTGACTGGTCACCAGTGGGATCAGTACACATCTGTGTGAGGTGACTGGTCACCAGTGGGATGAGTACACATCAGTGTGGGTGACTGGTCACCAGTGAGGTGAGTGCATGTCATTGTGGGGTGACTGGTCACCAGTGGGATGAGTACACATCAGTGTGGGGTGACTGGTCACCAGTGGGATGAGTACACATCAGTGTGGGGTGACTGGTCACCAGTGGGATGAGTACACATCAGTGTGGGGTGACTGGTCACCAGTGGGATGAGTACACATCAGTGTGGGTGACTGGTCACCAGTGAGGTGAGTGCATGTCATTGTGGGGTGACTGGTCACCAGTGGGATGAGTACACATCAGTGTGGGGTGACTGGTTACCAGTGGAGTGAGTACACATCTGTGTGAGGTGACTGGTCACCAATGAGGTGAGTACGCATCAGTGTGGGGTGACTGGTCACCAGTGGGGTGAGTACACATCAGTGTGGGGTGACTGGTCACCAGTGAGGTGAGTACACATCAGTGTGGGGTGACTGGTCACCAGTGGGTTGAGTACACATCAGTGTGGGGTGACTGGTCACCAGTGAGGTGAGTTCACATCAGTGTGGGGTGACTGGTCACCAGTGGGATGAGTACACATCAGTGTGGGGTGACTGGTCACCAGTGGGATGAGTACACATTTCTGTGAGGTGACTGGTCACCAGTGGGGTGAGTACACATCAGTGTGGGTGACTAGTCACCAGTGAGGTGAGTACACATCAGTGTGGGGTGACTGGTCACCAGTGGGGTGAGTACACATCAGTGTGAGGTGACTGGTCACCAGTGGGGTGAGTACACATCAGTGTGGGTGACTAGTCACCAGTGAGGTGAGTACACATCAGTGTGGGGTGACTGGTCACCAGTGGGATGAGTACACATCAGTGTGGGGTGACTGGTCACCAGTGAGGTGAGTACACATCAGTGTGGGGTGACTGGTCACCAGTGAGGTGAGTACATGTCATTGTGGGGTGACTGGTCACCAGTGAGGTGAGTACACATCAGTGTGGGGTGACTGGTCACCAGTGGGGTGAGTACACGTCAGTGTGGGGTGACTGGTCACCAGTGGGTGAGTACACATCAGTGTGGGGTGACTGGTCACCAGTGGGATGAGTACACATCAGTGTGGGGTGACTGGTCACCGGTGAGGTGAGTACACATAAGTGTGGGTGACTGGTCACCAGTGAGGTGAGTACACATCAGTGTGGGGTGACTGGTCACCAGTGAGGTGAGTACATGTCATTGTGGGGTGACTGGTCACCAGTGGGTGAGTACACATCAGTGTGGGGTGACTGGTCACCAGTGGGGTGAGTACACGTCAGTGTGGGGTGACTGGTCACCAGTGGGTGAGTACACATCAGTGTGGGGTGACTGGTCACCAGTGGGGCGAGTACACCTTAGTGTGGGGTGACTGGTCACCAGTGGGGCGAGTACACCTTAGTGTGGGGTGACTGGTCACCAGTGGGGCGAGTACACCTTAGTGTGGGGTGACTGGTCACCAGTGGGATGAGTACACATCAATGTATGGGGTGACTGGTCACCAGTGGGTGGTGTGTATGGGGTCCCTGGTCCTCCCCCCCCCTCCTCACAGCAGCCCCCTCCCCCTTCAGCTGATCTCACTTCCTCCGTGCAGGGGCTGGGGGCGGCCCCGTATAAGTGCGGCCTCTGGTGTGAGAAGCATTGCCGCTGCACAGGTTGGAGGAGAAGCATCTCGCCGCTATCCCCAGCATGGATACCTACCAGAAGCCCGAGGACAAGGAGCTGCAGGCCCTCAGAGACGTGGCCAACCGGCTGAGGATCCACTCCATCCGGGCAACATGCGCCTCCAACTCCGGGTGAGCCCCCTTCATCTGTGTGCGGGGTCTTTTCATGCGTTATCTCTGGAGGTCCCCCTGCACACGTGCTGGCCTGTATCACACCCCCTGTCTGACCTCCACTTGTGGCGTTGTAGCCCCCCTTCAGCACGTGTCCTGTGCACACATGGGGGCCGCAGCCTCTGCTCCATACTGTTATAGAGCCGCATTGCAAATGTTAACCCCTCATTATCCTCCCCTCCACCCTGCCATTGCATCTTCATGTTAGGATGTGACGAGTTAATGTGTCAGTTCCCGCAGGCCTCTACAGTGTGAAGCAGCAGCTCCTTCTTAAAGGGGCACACCACTCCTGGCAGATCACTGACTACAGACACCAGACTCCTGCCGCACATGGCTTCTTTGTCTGGGTGCCCCCTGGTGTCTATGTGGATGGTTGGGGGGCTTCATTTGACACTGACCCATTGTGACTCTTCACCCCTCCCCCCCACCACCACCACCAGGCTCATCTTAGCTGTGGAGGTCTCTTTAAGTTCCCATGTCGCAGTACAAGGTTAAATATTATCTTCTGTCCTTGGCTTATGGATCAGGTACAGGTTAGGGAATTGGAGAGAAAGTGAGGGGTTTTTCTTTGTGGTATCTGCCTTATTACAGGGCAGAGATTCTAAAATAATGCTGTACACACAAGGGGTCCTCAGGGGGGCTGTGCAGGGTCAAGATGGTGGCTGAGACGTGAGCTTGATATGTGGAGCCTGATGTAGTGTCATCACTGTGAACTCCTAATCTTTATCCCCCCCCAGTAGACGAGCTGTCATCCACACACTGAGTATGATCAGCCAGTCTGAGCGTGCATGTACATGGGGGTGTCTGGCTGCTGGCAGTGTCAGGTGTATGGGCACTGTTATTGTAGCTTTGTCTTGTTGAGTGGCCTCCAATTCCTGGGACATAGCTGTCCGTGTCCCCCCTGTGACGGCTCATTCTGGATCTACGTTCCCTCTTATAACTTTGTGCCTCCAGGAAAAGTTTCCTAGACAGCAGGGATCCTGCTTCTCCCATGTGACTGTATGCTCTGCCAGCTGTCTAGTGGGTGCAGCTAGGGCTGGTGACGCTGCCAAAAAAATGTGTGTAGTTAAATGGCTAAGACACCGGGCCTGTGTATGATCAGCCTAGTCCTATGTGTGGGGGGGCATGAAGACCAGGATTTGGGAACTGTCTTTATTGTGGGTCTGGTACAGGAGTGTGCTTCCACTTATGCACAGGACAGACTGCATGGAAGAAAATGGGGAGGTATAGGTTGCCCACCTGTACATACAAAGTGTAGGACACTGAAGGTTTTTTTTTTTTTTATGCTTTGTCAAAACCCATTGGATGCTGCTCGGAGGATTTTATTTTTTGTGCAAAATGAGTTATAGATCAGTTGGTTAGCGTAAAATATGTTGTCAGAAGTCTCTGCGCTGTGCCAAAGGGATTTAGAAGTTTTCCAACCTCTACCATTGACTTCCAAATCTGACTCCACCAATTTCAGGAGATCCCCCCCCCCCTATAATCAGTGTCGGATGTCATATGGTTATGGATAACTTAGTGACTGTGTAATGTGCTCTGCCCCTTATGACAGGCATCCCACATCCTGCTGCAGCGCTGCCGAAATCCTGTCTGTCCTCTTCTTCAAAGCCATGAAATACGATGCGGCTGACCCCGGCAATTACAATAACGACCGCTTTGTTCTGTCAAAGGTGAGGATGACCGCTCCGTGCCTACTACTGATCACCAGGCATGAGGTGTGGGGCTGGTGCTCCTGTAACTGCTACCTGGTGCAACATCATTGGTGGGCAGTCAGCAGAATGGAGGGGCTGGGGTGCACTAGGTCCCTCTTTATATACAGGCATGTTGGTGCCGGATCTCGGGTACCATGGTGCTGTGGTTTATGCAAGACCGGAGCACTAGCGGCACAACTTCTACAGTTCTCATAGTTTGTCCCTTTTTCAGGGTCACGCTGCACCCATCTTGTACGCAGCCTGGGTAGAAGCTGGTTACATCAAGGAATCGGACCTCCTCAACTTGAGAAAGATTGACTGTGACCTGGAAGGACATCCTACACCGGTATGTAATGGGCACGTCTACACTAATACAAACGTTGGTTATTATTCTGTAAACTTCCAAATTTGTATCATTTAAAATGTGACAATTGTACATGATTTTAGTGTCTCGGGACATAATCCAAAGAAAAAGCAAATAATGTGACCATGCCTCAATAATGACACCACAGCTTGTGATTGGTTACACAGGTAGTGTCACTAGATGAAGTTTAGGCCCTGGCGGCAGACATGTATTTCATATGGCCACCAGAGGCGTAGCTAGGCGGCAGACATGGATTTCATATGGCCACCAGAGGCGTAGCTAGGGGTTTGGTTCAAGGGGCAAAACATCTGAGTGGGCTTCTAACCAGTTATCAGTAGGGCCCTGGGGCAAACCCACCCTCTACACCCCCAGAAGCTATATGCTGGCCATTTTTAAATCCTCTTCTGCACTTATATAGATCAGCAGGGTCATCGCAAACTAACCGTAGTTGCCATCAGACACTTGTCCATGAATGAAGCAAGTCTCTTGGCGTTAGAAAGCTCCGCAGATGGCTTGCTTTATTGCCTTCATCTGTAGGATAACCAACCTTCCCCAGTCCTACCCTTTATCCACTACAACCAACTGACAACATCACCTCTTGAAAAATTGTCCAACAATACATGTAAAAGTCCCTCCAGAAGCAACTAAATGACACCCCCCCCATATTCTACTCTGCTGACGCCACGTCTGGGTAATCCATGCTTTGATTTGGTCTTAAAGGGAACCTGTCACCTGAATTTGGTGGGACCTGTTTTGGGTCATATGGGCGGGGTTTTCGGGTGTTTGATTCACCCTTTCCTTACCCGCTGGCTGCATGCTGGCCGCAATATTGGATTGAAGTTCGTTCATCAAAACAGGTCCCGCCAAATTCAGGTGACAGGTTCCCTTTAACCAGAGAAATGTTGTGCTAGACGAAAGAATCCTGAAGCATAAAGCCACCCCAGACCTGGGTTTGTGGTGGCCATAAACTCCTTTACCAATTTAATTTGTGCACTTGGGGAATGTGAAGGGACAATGGCAGGATGGGCAAATGTGTCCCAGCACCAACCTTATACCTGTTACAGGGAACCAGGGTCTCCCCTAGACAGTAGAGTGGCTGAGCCCGTATACTGGGACATCATTACTGGTCCAGTATCTGACTGTTAAAGGGCCTATCTGGCGTTGCTCGCTTCAGGCAGGATGTCTTGCTAGTGTGTGATCATGGGCAGATAACTTCTAGGAGGAGCATTCGTACTTGTGTATCTCTACATACTACTCTATATTAATATTATAGTTGTATATTTCCTACATGAAGAACCTTGCTATACACCAGAACAAAAAAAGCAACCAGCCACACTAATATGTGGACAGGTCAAGTTTCCCATTCACTTGGCTAGCCGCCACTTTCCATAGAGAAAGCTGATCGCTGGGGATTTCGGAAGTCTGAGCTGTTCACTTCAAGCTGAAAATTGCATGTCAAGATGGTGTCTCTTGGGGAATCTGTCATCTAAAGTCAGTACGGTTGCAGCCAGGTATATGCTCCTAAATGTTTCCGAAAAGAAACTTGCAGCTCCAGCCTGAGACTAGACCTTTCCTAACTCGGCTGCAGGTGGCCAACTGCTCCACCCATGTACATGCGAAGAAAATACGTGGTAGCTTGCAACAGTGCTGGGAAGAGTCAGACTAATGTCACCCTTGGATCTTTAAAATACTAGTGGTTTAGAACTATACCAGTCTGCAAATGTGCACCCTTGCTGATTGTTACTGCCGAACCATCAAATTACTTTTTAAAGAGGCATGGGCTTAACAGTGCGCTTGTCTAACAGGTGTCAACCACCTACTCAATGGGTGGTTGTTGGACTACTCAATAAACCATAAGTGGTCTACAAATTGCTAGTTTGCATGAATGTGACACTTTATCTTTTTAACTACCAGAAACTACCATTTGTGGATGTGGCCACCGGCTCCTTAGGACAAGGCTTGGGGGCATCTTGTGGCATGGCCTACACTGGAAAGCACTTTGACAAAGCCAGGTAAGAATTGTCTGAGGTTTCCTCTGATGCAGTTCACAATGACTTATCTTCTGACTGTCGTATATTATCCCCTCTCAGTTACCGGGTTTACTGTCTGCTGGGTGATGGAGAGTCATCTGAAGGAGCCGTATGGGAAGCCATGGCTTTTGCATCTCATTACAAGTTGGATAATCTGGTAGCCATTTTCGATGTTAATCGTCTGGGACAGAGCGAGGCAGCTCCTCTTCAGCATCAGACTGACGTATATAGGAAGAGATGTGAAGCTTTCGGGTACGTTGCCCCTCTTCTAGCAGACACCTGCTTACTCTAAGTTCACATTTGCGGTCTGCGTCGCCGCATGCGTCATGCGCCCCTATATTTAACATGGGGGCGCATGGACATGCGTCGCACTTGCGTTTTGCGCCGCATGCGGCGCCCGCGTCCGGGCGCAGAGGACGCAGCAAGTTGCATTTTTGCTGCGTCCAAAATCAATGAAAAAAAGGACGCATGCGGCGCAAAACGCAGCGTTGTGCATGCGTTTTGCTGCGTTTTTGTTTGCGTTGTGGTGCTGACGCTGCGGCGCACAACACAAATGTGAACGTAGCGTTACTTGCACATATCGTACGTGTTACAGCCTTCTGATACACTTGCAGGTGGAACACCTATGTTGTAGATGGCCATAGTGTGGAGGAGTTGTGCTGTGCCTTATGGCAAGCTGCCAATGTGAAGGATAAACCCACAGCAATCATTGCAAAAACCTACAAGGGGAAAGGGATTTCTGGTAAGTACCTGGAAGCAATGGCATCGGATGTACTCCCAGGCTTGACGAGGTTTGAGCCAGCGGACTAGGAAATATTTGTTTCTTCAAGGTGTTGAAAATCAAGATAACTGGCACGGGAAGCCGATGCCCAAAGACAAGGTGGAGTCCATCATCAAGGAGATCCAGGATAATATTCAGACTAATAAGAGCCTGACTCCAGCAGCTCCAGTAAAAGATGCTCCTGAAGTTGTCATTGCCGACATTAAGATGCCAACCCCACCAAGCTACAAAGTTGGTGACAAGGTAAAGAGAGGTCTGGTGTAATATAAGAACTGTATCTATGGGTCTCCTGACTATATAAACTCCACCATTCCTTGCAGATCGCAACACGTAAAGCATATGGGCTAGCACTTGCTAAACTCGGCCACGCAAATAACAGAGTTGTTGCTCTTGATGGTGACACCAAAAACTCCACTTTCTCTGATATCTTCAAGAATGAACATCCTGACCGTTTCATTGAGTGCTTCATTGCTGAACAGAACATGGTAAGTTGTCTTTAATGGGTAGAGCTATAAATTGGCTGTAAAAATAAGCAGTTTACGTCCTAATTATAAAAAAAAAACAAAAAAAAAAAACTTTTATCTTCCAGGTGAGTGTGGCTATGGGCTGTGCTACCCGCAATCGCACTGTTGCTTTTGCCAGCACTTTTGCCGCTTTCCTTAGTAGAGCTTACGATCATATTCGTATGGGTGCTATATCTCAATCCAACGTGAACCTTTGTGGCTCCCACTGTGGTGTTTCAATAGGTGAGTGACCATAACCTTGTACACTTTTTTTTTTTTTTTTTAACACTTAAAGGAGCTAGTCTCTCTGCACACATCTACACTGTGACACATCTGATGCCTGACACACCTGATCCATGCACTATCTGCAAGAATCGGACATACGAGGGGCAGATCTATCCCTTTTAATAATTCAGTGATCTTCCATTATGTCGCACCACACATGGTTCACCCGTTTACTGTGTTTCAGGTGAGGACGGACCCTCTCAGATGGCTTTGGAAGATCTTGCCATGTTCCGTGCTATTCCTTCCTGTACAATCTTCTACCCCAGTGATGGTGTCTCCACAGAATATGCCGTCACATTAGCAGCTAACACCCCAGTAAGTGTTACCCTCTCACCTCAATTTGCACTTCATGTTCCCCCCCCCCCCTGGAATAAGTGGCTCTTTACATGTGCTGTAGTAACTTCTCATCACTTTACACTGTAGGGCATCTGTTTCATTCGCACCAGCCGTCCAGACACCGCAATAATCTATTCTGCAGAAGAAAAGTTTGAAATTGGTCAAGCAAAGGTAAAAAAATAAAATGCACAAAGTCCTGGTGTCTCACTCCATAGCCCTCTTATCTTTTAGGCACCACTTTATTTTCCTCTTCATACAGGTCGTCCGTCAAAGTGAAACGGACAGGGTCACGGTTATTGGTGCTGGCGTCACCTTGCACGAGGCTCTGGCGGCAGCAGATGAGCTCGCCAAACAAGGTGAGACTTTGTGTGTGTGTGTATATATATATATATATATATATATATATATATATATATATTTTTTATGCATCCATGCAGTGCACAAATTGTTGCTGCCATAACAACCCCCCCCAGCCCTTGAGTCATGGAATGTTAATTGCGTCACTGGTTTCAATACTTTGATTGGCAGTATAACTTGGCGCACTGTCAACCTCCAACTACTCTGATGGGGAAACCACAACTCCCAGCATGCTCAACTCTGGCATGAATAGTGATGGCTTAATGGGCACTGACTGATGCGTCTGTTCTCCTTAGGTATTAACATCCGTGTGATCGATCCTTTTACCATTAAACCTCTGGACGCAGCGACCATTATATCAAGCGGTAGAGCTACTGGCGGACATATAATCACCGTGGAGGATCACTACAAAGAAGGTAATGGGCTGTGAAGTGCTTTCCTAAAGCTGATCCGTCCTGTTAAGCCATGCAGACTTGCTTGGAAAGGGAGTGGTTCTCCCCTCTTGGACCTGATCAGATTAAAGGGGGTTCAGCCACACGTAGGGTGCACAAAGTGTCTCTGCGTAAATATACATTTTGTGATTGAATTATAAAATGGTCCTTCACAGTTCTAGCCAGTAGATGGCACTATTGCCACACATGTTCTGCAGGACCAGTGCTGTAGTTCCACCCTGCACACTCTACATCAGCCTGCAGCACTGCCCACTAGGAACTGGCACAGCACCTTAATATTCTATATTAAATGGCCTTACCTCTATCCCTAATCTCTCCTTACTCCAGGTGGTATAGGGGATGCTGTGGCCGCAGCTGTTGCAGGAGAACCTGGATTCGTTATTCAGAGCCTTGCCGTTAAGGGTGTACCTCGCAGCGGGAAACCTACAGAGCTGTTAGAAATGTTCGGCATCAGCGCAAAATGTATTGTGGAAGGTGTAAAAGCCACGTTTGCAAATTAATCAGATCAAGTTGTCTGCCATAGAAAAGCACTTCTGTGTAAAGCACTGTCTAATACTAGCCCGTGTCACTGGCCTCCACATAACATGTCGGCTACCTCAGTGTATACATGTTTAACAGTTCTGACATTTCCATACGCCACGTGGCACGAGCTGGCTTCTACAGCTCTTCAACAATTCCATGTCTGTTTATCCTCTACTGTGCACTTAATAAAGCAAAAACTCATCTAAATGTTCTACTGTGATTTATCAAAGCTAAAATTGTCTGAGTCAAATAAGTTTCTGTAATGTTGGGTTATCAGATCAACACTTGTATTCGGTGCTACTACAATCTGTCCACCACCGATGGTCAGGCCTGAGTGTTCTGGACAATGAATCAATAACTCTTGCTGAG
Organism: Ranitomeya variabilis; assembly: GCF_051348905.1. NCBI lineage: Eukaryota > Metazoa > Chordata > Amphibia > Anura > Dendrobatidae > Ranitomeya > Ranitomeya variabilis. The sequence goes on along the minus strand of NC_135233.1, from coordinate 220,555,283 downwards.
ACCTTCTGGATTAACATTGTGGAGTTTACTTGACACATGTCACTTGCCACATATGCTCTCAAAGGAGTGGGGGAAAAGGCAGTGTGTCCCTCCCCAATTTGTCAACTTGACTCATAATTGAATGTTGGGTCTCTAAACTCCTATACTAAAAAAAAAAAAATAAAAAAAAAAAATGGTGCAGATAGGGAGGACATTTACTGACTAGCTCTCATTCAAAGGGAACCCGTGATTAAATTTAATGTTAATCCACTAAAATCATGTTTATTAATTGTAGTTGTTTAAAAACCATGGTAAGGGGAAAATTCACGGTTATATTACAAATAGGACGCTGTTACAAAGAAATACTTGTAAATAGCACTAAAAAACAGCCCATTTACTGAAGTGATAACAAGGAATGTACAAAATTATGTGAAAAAACATGTAAAAAGTTGTAAACTATGAGCAAAAAAGAAATAAAATTTAGATAACTCACTATTAAATTCAAGTGTAAAAGTGCTAAAGTGCAATAGAACGTGCTAGCATATAAGGAGATTGGTATTCTAACCACAAATGCCAAATGGTATACGCTGGGTATAAATAGTAACAGTAGTTCAATACTTATAAGAGATGAGTGAAACTTACTAAATAAACTGTGTAACCCAGGGCTCCAAGACAGCGTCCTCCCCAACACGCGTTTCGGCACTATTGCCTTAGTCAGGAAGGCAATAGCGCCGAAACGCACGTTGGGGAGGACACTGTCTTGGAGCCCTGGGTTATACAGTTTATTTAGTAAGTTTCACTCATCTCTTATAAGTATTGAACTACTGTTACTATTTATACCCAGCGTATACCATTTGGCATTTGTGGTTAGAATACCAATCTCCTTATATGCTAGCACATTTATATGCCCTCTGTTCTATTGCACTTTAGCACTTTTACACTTGAATTTAATAGTGAGTTATCTAAATTATTTTTTTTTTTTTTTGCTCTTAATAGTTTACAACTTTTTACATGTTTTTTCACAATTTTGTACGTTCCTTGTTAGCACTAAAACAGTCCATTTACTGAAAAGTGATATTTATAAGTGTTTCTTTGTAACAGCATCCTAGTTGTAATATAACCGTGAATTTTCCCCTTACCATGGTTTTTAAACAACTACAATTAATAAACATGATTTTAGTGGATTAATGGTCGTTTTCTTAGTGTGTTTTTTCTGTGGTGTTTCACGACTATCCACGTCCTTATTTATTGGTCCAAACTCACGGTTAGCATTTTATATATTTATAACATTACTAGTCATAAATTTTTATACGTGAGTATTTTTTCCTTTGCAATCTGTCTGTTAAATTTAATGTTGCCCAATGGGTGCAGCATGACTGAGCCTGGCTGCATGATTGCTGTATACTATGTACTGACACAATTGATATCTGTAAAATCTATGGGTGCTATATTTTTACAGCTGCAGCTTTCAGTACTGCAGCCTCCTCATCAACCTGCTCCCCAGCTGCCGAGTTTCTAAATTTTAGTCTTGGCTTTGATGGAGGTCTAGTCCTACAGCTGGGGACCCCCCCCCAGCAATCCAATCAGTTGAATGGGCTTTCCTGCGGCCACCACCCTCTGGGTGGCTTCCCAGCACACTATTTATTTCTAGGCACTTTCTCTCCACTTACCCTTTGCTTGCCACATTTTTTTTTATTTTCCCCTGAGGCCAGCTATACACAAACGGGCAGAAGCTCAGCTGCTCATCCATTGTGTTGGTCTTTTTGCCCACCCGCACACAATACATGTACACGCTTCAGAACAGGTTTCTCAGTCCCCCATGACAGCACCACAGAGAGAGGGGATCTGCCCTTCAGGGACAGGAAACCTACGGGATAAAAGGGCGGTACCTCTCCCGTGCATCAGTTTGGTTTCCTGCATCAGTTTGGTTTCCTGTCCCTGACCGGGAACCTAATAGGTGTCAGTACCTAAAGATATCCGAAGCAAGGAGCCGGCCAGTCAGGTTCTGGCAGCGGAGTGGCCCTTCCACGGCGGGTGCGGTGTCCAATGATGGGTCTGAAGCATGTGCAGGGGGTAAGCGCAGCCACCACTATGGATAGGAGGTAGGGGCTTCCAGGGACTGGCGTGTGAGGGTGTCCATCCAAGATGGATGCTGCGCAGGAAATGACTAACCCTTTTTGGGGCGAGCGCATGCGCTGAGTGTGCATGAGGTGCACCAAGATGGCTGCCGCCCCGGATCCATCCTGTTCATTTCCGGGTCCCTGGCAGCATGCGCAGAAAAAGGAGGGGGAGTTAGCGCTTCCCCAGCAACGCAGCCATAGGGGATGGAGCTGGTAATAGGCACCAGTTTTAAAAATCGGTGGACGACAGAGCTCCTTGCTGCATGCCGTCCAATGGAAGTAAGAAGCCATGGAAGACAGCGACCAGCCACCACAGCAGCAGCAGTGCCACCAACAGCGAACAATGCCGGATGTACAGAGGAAGAGATCTTCTGCTGACACCCGGAATACTCGGTCCAGCAGCCATTCCACGCAACATGGCAAGAGCTCCAGCGTGGTGAACCAGCCACCACCACCACCTACGGATCTCATACAGGATCCTACTCCTCCTCCAGAACCGGTACCTACGGCTGCGTCAGATTGGTTGGTGAGTGATCTTCGTGAAAGTTCACTGATATAATTGGGGTCCCCTCTTCTCCATTTATCTTAGGAAAAGAACAGGGAAAACAAAACACAGAACCTGCCCCCTGTGTGAGAAGACCCTACCACAAACCTGGGATAAGCTCTGTGACTCCTGTATAGGACGAGTCCTCTGTGAGGAAACCCCAAACTTTGCCTCTGAGTTACGATCTGTAAGTCAGAGGTAGAAACAGCATTTAAATCCCTTAAAGAAGGGGAAAAGATTAAGGGAAAAACACCTACAGCTTATTCCCACTCTGATTCCTCTAGTTCCGAGAGTGGGGACTCAGATACACGGGACTCCTCCTTCTCTTCCTCGGATAACAAGAGTGGAGATCGTCATTGCTTTCCTCTAGATGAAGTCAACGCACTTGTGAAGGCAGTAAGATCGACTATGGGGGTGCTGGATCCTCGTCCTGACAAAACGGTTCAGGACATAATGTTTGGGGGATTAGGCCAAAAAAAAGCGCAAAGTCTTCCCTCTTAATGAAAATATCCAAGCTTTAATTAAAAAGGAGTGGGAAGAGCCAGAGAAGAAAAACTCGTCGGTGCCCTCTCTTAAAAGGAAATATCCCTTTGAGGAGGAGGCTTCAATTTCATGGGATAAAGCCCCCTAAACTTGACGTTGCGGTGGCTAAGGCCTCAAAAAAAATTTGCGCTACCCTTTGATGACATGGGAACCCTAAAGGATCCCCTTGATAAGAGCTGATACCTTCCTAAAAGGGGCCTAGGAATCGGCAGGAGGATGTTTAAGGCCAGCAATAGCAGCTGCATGCACTTCTAGGTCCCTAATGATTTGGGTTGATAATTTAGAAAAACAACTGAGGGAGTATCCAGAAATAAGGTGCTAGAATCTATCCCCATAAGAGGGGCGGCGGCCTTTTTGGCAGATTTATCGGCTGACTCGGTTAAACTTGCATCTAAATCGGCAGCCCTTTCCAATGCAGCCCGTAGGACATTATGGCTAAAGAGTTGGCTAGGTGACCTGCAAACCAAACAAACTTTGCTCAATTCCATGTGAAGGCAAATTTTTATTTGGAGAGACCCTGGATGATATCTTGCAAAAAGCAGGGACAAGAAAAAAGGGTTCCCTGATTTAGCCCCACCATTTATTTCCCTTTCGGAATGGGAATTTTTTTTAAAGAAGGCCCCCAAGGGAGCAGAACAGATGGGATGAAGGGAAAAGGAGAGATAGAGGGTTCCTTTTCGGTAAGTCCTCAAGGGATAAAAAGACCCCCCCCAAGTGAAGGCTCCCCCAGGGTGGGAGGGAGATTATCTCAGTTCCTCCCGACCTGGGAAAAAATCTCACCCAGCCCCTAGATATTGAACTTAATAAAATCAAGGCTTCGAATAGACTTTTTCCCTTCCTCCCCAAAACTGTGGTCACTCCGTTGAGGTCCTCCCCTCAAGACACTTTAGAACAAGAAATTATAAAGCTCATAGACAAAGCCGTTATCCACGAAGTCCCCCCGCTGGAAAGAGGGAAGGGATTCTATTCCCCATTATTTCTAGGTCCAAAACCGGACGGATCCTTCTGGACGATAATAAACTTACAGAAGCTAAACAGTTATGTGAGGAACCAGAGATTCAAAATGGAATATATAAAATCAACGATCAAAAATCTGTTTCCGAACTGTTTCATGATAGTGTTGGATCTCAGCGACGTGTATTATCACGTTCCTATCCACAAGAACTCCCACAAATTCCTCAGACTAGCAGTGGCCATGAAAGGAGAGATAAGAGAATACCAATACAGAGCCCTTCCCTTTGGCATATCAGTCGCGCCCCGCATATTTACCAAACTGATAGCGGAAATCATGGCCCATCTGAGAGAGAGACATTTTGATAGTCCCATACTTGGATGACTTTTTGATTGTGAGCAATTCAGCCCAACACTGCCGACAACAGTGCGACAGAGTAGTAAATACTCTAACAAAGTTAGGCTGGCTTCTAAACCTACAAAAATCAAAACTAGAGCCAACCAGAGTTCAGGAGTTTTGGGGTCTAACTTTGGACTCCACAACACAAGAATGCCGTCTCCCAGCCCAGAAAAAACAAAAGATAATCTCGTGTTAAAAGCTTGCTCAAACCCTCATATGACCTTAAGGGGCGATGTCATTACTGGGGTCCCTTTCTGTTTGCCTCCCAGCAGTCCAGTGGGCACAACTTCACATGAGAGACCTCCAGTGGGACATTTTGAGGAATCGGGTTACACTAAGGGGGCGTTTAGAAAGTCACATGACTCTAAGTTCAGCCACTATTCATTCCCTAGTTTGGTGGTTGGATCCCAACAACCTGTCAAAAGGGATTACTTTGGTAATAGAGGTATCTCGAATAGTTACAACAGATTCAAGCCCCACGGGGTGGGGAGCTCACCTGGACAACAGGGTCACTCGGGGTTTGGACAGGTCAGGAACACGAGGCTTCCTCAAACCAAAAAGAACTCTGGGCAGTGGGTCGTGCCTTATTATCCTTCCTTCACAGCCTACGGGGGGCATCATGTCCGGGTATTTTCGGACAATCAGGTAGTGGTAGCCTACCTGAACCACCAGGGGGGACCAGGTCTTGAGCCCTAATGAAAGCCACTTCCGAAATCTTCAGCTTGGTAGAGAACAACTTCCTTTCCCTCTCTGCGCTGCATATAAAAGGAGTAGGGAATCAGAAGGCAGACTTCCTGAGCCGCACCAACGGGGAATGGACACTAAATCAATGCATTTTTGATCAGATCACAGAGCTTTGGGGTATCCCTGTAATAGACCTTTTCGCCAATATAGACAACAGAAAAGTGAAAGCCATTTTGTTCCCTAGACCCTAGGGGGGCTCTCGGGCGCCGGATGCGTTCATGATTCCCTGGACTCAGGGTCTCGCATATGCCTTTCCCCCACCTATCCTCATCCCGGCAGTTCTGCGGAAAGTCAGACAGGACCGGGCGAGACTCATCCTAATAGCCCCCTTCTGGCCCAAAAGAACCTGGTTCTCCTGGCTGAGGATACTATCGGTCACCGATCCGTGGGGTCCTTCTGGATCTTCCGGACCTCCTATCACAGGGACCGGTGTTCCACCCTCAGTCAGAGAATCTCCACTTAACAGCGTGGAATTTTAAAGGTCGCTGCTGAAGGAAAAGGGTTTTTCGGATAAACTAGTCTCCACACTAATAAAAAGTAGAAAAACCGTGACCACTAATCTATGTCAAGACCTGGAAAAAATGTATCCACCTCCGGGGTAAAGTTACAGGATGGGGTTCCAATTGCTGAGGTGTTACAATTTCTACAGAAAGGTCTAGATCTGGGCCTCTCGATAAGCACCTTTAAAAGTACAGATAGCAGCTCTAGGAGCATTGTACAGTGAAAATATAGCTGCCAACCCTTGGGTGACACGATTTATTAGAGCTGCTGTGAGATCTAGACCCATAACCAAACATTTCTAGAATTCGCCCTTTTCCTATCGCCACAACAGCACCCTACGAGAGAGGGGATACGCCCACCATCCGGACAGGAACCTACAGGATTTAAAGGGGCGGTCCCCCTCACCACTCCAGTTTGGGTTCCTGTCCGGACGGCGGGAGCCTGCAGGATGAACTTACCTGGGTCCGCCATGCCTCTGTGCGGTATCCGTTTGGGAACGGCAGAATCGGGGGCCCGGAAGCAGCGTCGGGGGTGTCCTGCGTGCAGACCCCCCCCCCCCTCGTCTGGCCATGTGGAGTGCGTCCCAGGAGTCGGGCAGTGCCGTCCTGGTCTGCAGATCGAGCGCGCGGTTCAGCGTTCTCACCGGCGCTGGTGAACCCAGAAGTAGTTGTAACACTTCCGGGGTAAGCCGGGTGAGGAGTGCTGCTGTGGATATGAAAGCGGCGGCTATGGAATGCGGTGTGAAGCAAAATGTCCTCAGTAGGGGACGCGGACCACCCTCAGGGAGAGGGACCCGAGCAGCGCAGCAAGAGCGGTAGCGGCCGCTCAGGAAGTAGAAGCAGGGTGGTACGGGGGCAGCAGCATGCGGGCGCCCCAGCGTCACAGAGGGATTCTTCTCCAAAGCCGGTATTCACGGGATCAGCCTTATGGTGAGTGCTAACAGTACACCTGATGCTGATATGGTCCGTTATTCTGTGCTTTGTTTTAGGGAAAAAAAAACATCTAAATCTAAACATAAGCAATGTGCTCTATGCACGACTCCAATGCCTGACAGCTATACTAAAAGGCTTTGCCAGGCTTGCATCTCTCGGACCTTAGAAGAGGAAGTTCCCCTTCGTTCATCAGACCTCAGAGCGGTCATCAGGGAGGAAATAAGTTATTCCCTTAGAGGCAGCCGCCATGAAAGGTCGGTCAGGGACATATCTCCTGGATCTAGCCCGTCCCTGCAAGAAGGTGGATGTTCCCGCTCCTCATCACCATCATCCTCAGATGAAGAGGGAAGGCCATGTTTTTCGGTTGAAAATATGGATATGTTAGAGGGAACCAAGATCTGCGCAAGACAATGTTTGCGGGCTTGTGCCAGAAGAGTCGTAAGTTATTCCCGGTAGTGGATACAGTTAAAACCCTTATTAAACGGGAGTGGGATAAACAGGACAAAGGTTTCCTGCCGTCATCTGCAAAGAGAAGGTATACCTTTGACGATAATGACTTGGCGGAATGGATGAAAGTCCCAAAAGTGGACGTGGCGGTGGCTTCTACATCTAAAGCTGGTACCTTGCCTCTGGAGGATGTAGGTCTTCTGAAAGATCCGTCAGATAGAAAGGCGGATATGTTCTTGAAGAAAGTGTGGGAGTCATCGGCTGGAGCATTCAAACCGGCAATCTCTAGTACTTGTACAGCTAGATCTGTCATGGTCTGGATAACCCAGCTGGAGGAACAGTTAAAATCCAAAGTGCCTAGAGATAAGATACTGAGCTCCCTTTCGCAAATACGTGAGGGTGTGGCGTATTTGGCGGACGCATCGGTGGATTCCCTGAAACTGGCAGCCAGATCAGCAGGTCTCTCGAACGCTGCTCGCCGAGCTCTATGGCTTAAGACCTGGAAGGGGGATGCTCAGGCAAGAGCTAAACTGTGTACAATTCCGTGTAGGGGTGAGTACCTGTTTGGCTCGGTATTGGACGATATCCTAGCTAAAGCTGAGGATAGGAAGAAGGGTTTTCCTAAAGTATTCAATCCTACCTTTAGGAATAAGTTCAGGAGACGCTTCCCATACCGGAGACCTTACCAAAACCAAGACTGGGAATCAACGGAGCCGAAAAAGAAAGGTTCGGACTTTAATGCCTCATCATCTTCCTCAAGACGCAGAAGGAATTACCGTTAATACAAATCTCCCAGTAGGGGGCAGGTTGAAGCACTTCTATACTCAGTGGGCCAGAATAACTTCGAGCAATTGGGTTCTGGGTATAGTTAAGTCGGGTTTAAGACTAGAATTCCGGGAAAGACCTAATTTTTATATTTTGACTGCCCCTGATTCCTTAGACCAACAGAAGGCCCTGGAAAAAGAGGTTCAGATGTTAAGACAGGAGGTTATAGTAGAGGTTCCAAGACATCAGCAAAGGGGAAGGGTTCTATTCCCCTTTATTTTTGATCTCCAAACCAGATGGATCCTTCCGAACCATCATAAATTTATGGAGATTGAACAAGTATCTACAATACCATGCCTTTAAAATGGAATCGATTAAAACGGCGACTAAACTTTTTTCCCAGATGCTATATGACAGTCCTGGATTTAAAAGATGCGTATTACCATCTGCCCATTCACAAGGATCATCAACAATTCCTCAGAATGGCGGTGCGCTTAAACGATCAGGTCAGACACTTTCAGTTTACTGCAATGCCATTTGGTCTATCTATGGCACCGAGGGTGTTTACTAAGATCATTGCGGAAGTGATGGCCTATGTCAGAGAACAAGATACATTAATTATACCCTACTTGGATGACTTCCTGGTGGTAGGAAATTCGTTTTTTCAGTGTAGGGGTCGCCTAAAGCATGTAATATCTTCCTTACAGGACTTGGGTTGGCTAGTCAATATGGAAAAATCAAGATTGGAGCCATCAACGACTCAGACTTTCTTGGGTATTCTGCTAAATTCGGAAGAGAAGAAGCAGATGATTGTGCACAAAGTCAGTACTGTGACAAAAAAACCAGATCTGACTTTGAGAGACGCTATGTCCCTTCTGGGATCCCTAACATCTTGCATACCGGCCGTCCAGTGGGCTCAATTCCACACTCGAGTATTACAGGCACAGGTCTTGGATGCAGAGAGGAGTCTTCAGGGTCAGTTAGGCAGAAGACTCAGGCTATCCACCACCACTCTCCACAGTCTGAGATGGTGGCTATATATGGAACATTTAGGAAAAGGGGTACACTGGAGTGTAGTACCAGACAACACGGTCACAACCGATGCCAGTCCAATAGGATGGGGAGCTCACATAGGAGATGTTTGGACTTAAGGGCAATGGTCTCTCTTAGAGGCTCAAGAGTCCTCGAATTGGAAAGAGCTTATGGCAGTAAAAAAGGCCCTACTCAGGTGGCTACCCTCTCTGCGGGATTCACATGTAAGGGTCCAGTCAGACAACACAACAGTAGTAGCGTATCTCAACCATCAAGGGGGGACAAGGTCAAGATCTCTAATGAACACCACTTCAGACATACTCGACATAGCCGAAGCTCACTTTCGCTCTCTTTCAGCCGTTCATATTCGGGGAGAGCTCAACACAGAGGCAGATTACCTCAGCCGTCATTCTCTACGTCAGGGAGAATGGGTTCTAAGTCACCGGGTGTTCAAACGGGTAGTAGACCTATGGGAATTACCCGATATAGACCTATTTGCAACGAGAGAGAACAGACAGACCAGGAAGTTTGCTTCACTTCGGGTGGCGGACAAACCCTGTGTAATAAACTCCCTTCAGATTCACTGGGATTTCCCTCTGGCATATGCATTTCCCCCAATGTGTCTGATCCCTATAGTCCTCAGAAAGATCAGGGAGGAGAGGGTGAGAGTGATCCTGATTGCCCCCTTTTGGCCCAGGAGTGCATGGTTCTCGTTACTCAGAGCAATGTCTGTGACCGACCCCTGAGTATTGCCGGTCAGTCCGGAGCTTCTTTCTCAGGGTCCATTCCGTTACCCCAATGTGGAATCCCTGCATCTGACGGCGTGGAATTTGAGAGGGAGTTATTGAGGAGGAAAGTGTTTCCAGAGGCTCTAATATCTACCCTTTTAAATAGCAGAAAAGAAGTTACCACTAAAATCTATTCTAAAACTTGGAAAAAGTTCCTTGCCTTCTACCAACATCCCTTTTCAGGCAAGGTTCCAATTCCGGCTATTTTGGAGTTTCTACAGAAAGGCCGAGAATTGGGCTTGGCGGTTAATACCCTTAGAGTCCAAGTATCAGCTTTGGGGGCATTATATAACAGTGATGTGGCAGGAAATAGATGGGTATCCAGATTTATTAAGGCCACCGAACGTAGTAACCCAGTGTATGTTCCTAAATTACCACCATGGGATTTAAATTTGGTTTTAGATGCTTTAACAGAACCCCCCCTTTGAGCCTTTAGATTCTGTCTCCATTAAAAATGTAACTTTAAAAACAGCCTTCCTAGTGGCCCTGACCTCCGCTAGGAGAGTGAGTGATTTACAAGCATTATCAATAGACCCTCCTTATTTGATGGTTTTTCAGGATAAGATAGTGTTAAAACCAGATCCAGCATATCTACCAAAAGTAGCTTCCAAATTTCATAGAAGTCAGGAAATCATTTTACCATCATTCTGTGAATCCGGTTTCAGCTGAAGAGCAAAAATGTCATATGCTAGATGTTAGAAGAACACTGTTACAATACCTGCACAAAACAGAACCAGGGAGGCAGAGTAGGGCTCTGTTTGTTTCCTTTCAGAACCCAAGGAGAGGGGCGAGTGTAACAAAAGCGTCTATCGCCAGATGGATAAGAGATGCGATATATCTTGCTTAGGGTACCGTCACACATTGAAATTTTCATCGCTGCGACGGCACGATTCGTGACGTCGCAGCGTCGTATAATCATCGCTCCAGCGTCGTAGACTGCGGTCACACGTTGCAATCACGGCGCTGGAGCGATGCCGAAGTCCCCGGGTAACCAGGGTAAACATCGGGTAACTAAGCGCAGGGCCGCGCTTAGTAACCCGATGTTTACCCTGGTTACCAGCGTAAACGTAAAAAAACAAACAGTACATGCTCACCCGTCGGTGTCCTTCAGGTCCCTTGCCGTCTGCTTCCTGCTCTGAGTGCAGCACCGCTGTGATCTGCTCTCACTTTCCGGCCGGCACTCTCAGAGCAGGAAGCAGACGGCAAGGGACCTGAAGGACACCGACGGGTGAGCATGTACGGTTTGTTTTTTTACGTTTACGCTTGTAACCAGGGTAAACATCGGGTTACTAAGCGCGGCCCTGCGCTTAGTTACCCGATGTTTACCCTGGTTACAAGCGAACACATCGCTGGATCGCTGTCACACACAACGATCCAGCAATGTCAGCGGGAGATCCAGCGATGAAAGAAAGTTCCAAACGATCTGCTACGACGTACGATTCTCAGCAGGGTGTCTGATCGCAGTAGCGTGTCAGACACAGCGATATCGTAACGATATCGCTAGAACATCACGAATCGTAACATCGTAGCGATGGAAATTTCAATGTGTGACGGTACCCTTATACTGCCAAAGGCCAGATACCACCAGACGGCATCAGGGCCCACTCCACTCGAGCCATGGCCTCATCCTGGGTGGAAAGAGCAGATGTCTCCATAGACGTAATATGTAAGGCGGCAACGTGGTCATCTCCTTCCACCTTTTATAGACATTACCGTCTCGATTTATCATCAAAGGCCAATTTAGTTTTTGGCCGTACAGTACTTAGTGCTGTAGTCCCGCCCAGGTGATTGAACTTTGAAAATCTCTCGTAGGGTGCTGTCGTGGCGATAGGAAAACCGGTTTTTACGGACCGGTAATAGGATTTTACAAAGTCCATGACAGCACCCGCACATTCCCCCCGTAGTTAATCACTGGATTCCTGCACTCTATTGGAAGGTGTGCCTTTAGTTATCACTCTTTAGAGGTGATGGTATTTCGTAATGTTTAAGTATATATGATTGTGTACTAACTCAATGGCGGTGTCCCTTATACTCTGAAACACAAACTGGAGTGGTGAGGGGGACCGCCCCTTTAAATCCTGTAGGTTCCTGTCCGGATGGTGGGCGAATCCCCTCTCTCGTAGGGTGCTGTCATGGACTCTGTAAAATCCTATTACCGGTACGTAAAAACCGGTTTTCTTACTTTCGACTCTGCAAAAACTCTTACTGTTTCACTTATTCATTCTCGTCTGGACTATTGTAACTCTCTACTAATCGGCCTCCCTCCTACCAAACTCTCCCCTCTCCAATCTGTCCTGAATGCTGCAGCCAGGATCATATTCCTCACCAACCGTTACACCGATGCCTCTACCTTGTGCCAGTCATTACACCGGCTACCCATCCACTCCAGAATCCAGTACAAAACTACCCTCATCCATAAAGCACTCCATGGCTCAGCACCACCCTATATCTCTCTGGTCTCAGTCTACCACCCTACCCATGCCCTCCGCTCCGCTAATGACCTCAGGTTAGCATCCTCAATAATCAAAACCTCCCGCTCCAGTCTCCAAGACTTTACACGTGCTGTGCCGATTCTTTGGAATGCACTGCCTAGGTTAATACGATTAATCCCCAATCCCCACAGTTTTAAGCGTGCCCTAAAAACTCATTTGTTCAGATTGGCCTACCGCCTCAATGCACTAACCTAACTATCCCTGTGTGACCCATTAAAAAAAAAAAAAAAAAAAAAAGTAAACAAAACCATAATTAGGTTCCTCGCATCAAGTTCTCATACACTTTATGCAGTTAATAGCCCTCTGTGTCTGTACTGCTACATACTTAGGCAGTTAACTGGTTCATGCAGCTTTACATGAACACCTGAGCCTTACACTATGGCTGGTCTGAATAACTAAAGCAATTGTTACCATCCACCTCTCGTATCTCCCCTTTTCCTCATAGTTTGTAAGCTTGCGAGCAGGGCCCTCACTCCTCTTGGTATCTTTTTTGAACTGTGATTTCTGTTATGCTGTAATGTCTATTGTCTGTACAAGTCCCCTCTAAAATTTGCAAAGCGCTGCGGAATATATTGGCGCTATATAAATAAAATTATTATTATTATTATTATTATTATTATCCATAAAAAGGCTACCACCTTGGGATTTGAACCTGGTCTTGTCAGCTCTAACAGACTCCCCATTTGAGCCTATAGAGCCAATACCCCTTAAAACCTTATCACTTAAAACGGCCCTTCTGATAGCCCTAACATCAGCCCGCAGAATAAGTGATCTCCAAGCCCTGTCCGCGAGCCCTCCCTTCACAAAAATCCTGGATGATGGGGTTATCTTAAAAACTGACCCTGCCTGTCTACCTAAAGTAGCGTCCAAATTTCATAGGTCCCAGGAGATAATCCTTCCTTCTGTCCAGGCCCTAAAAATAAGAGAGAAGAAAAATTCCACACATTAGATGTAAGAAGGTGTCTAGTTCAATACCTACAATCCTCTCTGTGGCATAGGAAGGAAGGGTCTCTCTTTATCTGCTTCCAGGGACCCAGGAAAGGACTCAAAGCTTCCAGGGGCACTATAGCACACTGGATAACAGATGCAATAGCCTTGGCGTACTCATCTACCGGAAATGCAGTTCCCGAGGGGCTGAAAGCTCTTTCTACAAGGGCTATGGTGACCTCCTGGGCCAAAAGGTCAGAGGTATCAGTAGACCAAATCTGTAAGGCGGCCACCTGGTCATCACCTTCAACCTTTTTTAGACACTACCGTTTAGACGTAGCCTCTTCATCTGACTTAACCTTCGGAAGAAGGGTTTTGCAGGCTGTGGTCCCTCCCTAAGCAACAATCTCTGCAATTCTCTCTGTGGTGCTGTCATGGGGGACTGAGAAAAGCATAGTTACTTACCGATAATGGTATTTCTCAGAGCCCATGACAGCACCCGCTTATTCCCCCCCCCCCCTCATCACGTGTGCGGTGAGCACATTATATTATACAAAATGTTTTTTATATAGACACGGTGTACACCTGTTAAGCAATATGTTAAAAGTGTATATGTTTTGTCACTAACCTGGAGGACCTCCGATGCTCTGTAAACCAAACTGATGCAGGGGAGAGGTACCGACCTTTTATCTTGTAGGTTTCCTGTCCCTGAAGGACGGATCCCGTCTCTGTGGTGCTGTCATGGGCTCTAAGAAATACAGTTATCGGTAAGTAACTATGCTTATTCAGATCATTGTTGAGGGAATCAGACTCGCCACTTTCCTTATGGCATCTCCTGGTCGAGTGCAGCTGCAGACCATATTTCCTGTCCACTATCTGAGCCACTGGCCGCTCACCACTTACCACATGATTGATTACAGCAGTATCCTGTGTTTTCCTGTGCATGATCCAGTGAGCCAGGTGCTCAGTCTACAGTGTACCTCAGGGTCGATTGCAGCAGCTGTCCATGTTCCCTTTCCAGTGAGCCAGACACGCTGTCTTCCACATGGCCGCTCACAGAGCACTTGCATTGCTCCTATCTGCCAGTCGGTAAATCACATGCACCATTTTTCCTTTTGGGATTTTTGGCTCAGGTACTGCTGTGCCTTCCAACAACCTCCAAGATGCCATATTCCACAGAGCTTTTGGCCTTCCGCCTGGTGAGATAGGATTCAGTGCATCTCTTCTGGACTGCATAGACTACTAGAATCTCAGCCAGCCCCAGGAGTTACCATCAGCTTAGCCTCTTCTCAGTGTCCTTTCAAGGATCAAACATTTGATCTGGGGCTCCTCCCTTTTTTTTACATGCTGTGCGATTCTTTACATTTTTTTTTTTCCTCAGGGCTCTCTCCCACTCGGGCTTGACCTTCAACAGGCCATAATTGGCCCTTATATCTACCCTGTCTCTAGTTTTTGGAACACGCTGCCTCAATTCGCATGCGCACCACTCCTTTCCAAGAGGGTCCTCTGCTTTCCTTCTCTGAACTCAAACACTCCAACTTTCCTTCCATGTGTTCTCTCATCTGAGCATACTCCTAGTCTTGGTCTACTGGCGGGTTTCTTCCCTCATTCTTCGCAAGAGATCTTTCAGACTGAAGAAAGTTTATGACCAGCATCTTTCTTATCAGCTAGGAACTAACACTGTCTATTAGCCTATGGATCGTCAGTAGGATAATTAAGCCTCCTTTCCCTCTTCATCTGGAACTCTGCGGATAAGTATTCTCTCCCTTCCTTCCATGGCACAACCTAGGACTCCCAAGGTGTAACGCTATACTGGTCAACCTTGGTGGAGGCATCTGGTCTTGGGCTGATCAATGTTTGCTGATTTCATCTAGAGGAAACTGTTCGTTCTACCGACTTCCTAATCATGTGAAAGGTCTTCGATGGGAGATGGGCTGTCTCATCGGAATGCTGTCCGTTTTATTTCATGAGAAGGTTCTTGTCCATAGTTGTTTATGACAGCATATCCTACATTTCCTCGTAGAGTTCCAGGGTTCTTGGGCCTCTTCCAGATTCCGCGACTCAGTGATTGTTCTCCATCACTTTCGCAGTCGCCTTCATTTAATTTCCTCCCCCTTCCTCACACCTTCTATCAGGGAGGTTTGTTTACATTCTTACAGTATCCTCTGGGAAACTTCTATATCTTTTTTTTTTCTAGATCTATCTTCTGTGCTATTCCTGTTTTTCTCAGCCTGCTTGTTTAATGCAGCATCCAAGCTCCGGTTCCCCTTTCACAGCATGTTTACGATCTATGTAGGTAAATCCTCCCTATTGTCGATGTTGAGGCTAGTTTGTTCCTCAGTGCCCTATGTGCAGGTTTCTACCTCCCTTTCAGGGAAAGTGTTTTTTCCATTTATTCGAATTTCCCTATGGAGTGCGCATGCTTACTAAATCTCTAGCAGTTTCCCGTGTGCTTTGGGTGGTGGGCTATATCTGATGTTGAATACTCTTCAGCATTCTTCCCTCATTTCCTTTTTAAATTAATCTCAAAACTTCTCGTCCTCCTATTGGTCTCTCGGATATATTGTTACTGGTCAGAGCGCATTTTCAGATCTCCTTTTGTCGAGTACCGTTTTCTTCAGATGCTCAGATTCCCCGTATGCATCTGGAGAGTCATCATAATTGTCTTCGAGTCTGGATCCGCTCTAGAATTCTGGATGCATATTGACTAGTGTTGAGCGATACCGTCCGATACTTGAAAGTATCGGTATCGGAAAGTATCGGCCGATACCGGCAAAGTATCGGATCCAATCCGATACCGATACCCGATACCAATACAAGTCAATGGGACTCATGTATCGGACGGTATTCTTGATGGTTCCCAGGGTCTGAAGGAGAGGAAACTCTCCTTCAGGCCCTGGGAACCATATTAATGTGTAAAAGAAAGAATTAAAATAAAAAATATTGCTATACTCACCTCTCCGACGCAGCCTGCACCTTACCGAGGGAAGCGGCAGCGTTCTTTGTTTAAAATTCGCGCTTTTCTTTCCTTTACTGAAGTCCCGGCTTGTGATTGGTCGCGTGCCGACCATGTGGCCGGGACGCAACCAATCACAGCAAGCCGTGACGTAATTTCAGGTCCTTCAGGATTTTAAAATTACGTTCCGGCGTTGTGATTGGTTGCGTCGCAGTCACATGGGCAACGCAACCAATCACAGCAAGCCGTGACGTAATTTCAGGTCCTTAAGGATTTTAAAATTACGTCCCGGCTTTGTGATTGGTTGCGTCGCAGTCACATGGGAGACGCAACCAATCACAAGCCGTGACGTCACGGGAGGCTGGACACGCGCGCATTTTAAAATGAGCGCGTGTCCAGCCTCCCGTGACGTCCCGGCTTGTGATTGGTTGCCTCGCGGTCAACCAATCACAAGCCGGGAGGCTGGACACGCGCGCATTTTAAATTGCTGGTTTCGAATTTCCCTCTCAATCTCTGTTCTTTCTCCGTCGGATTATTACCGGCCCCTCTGCTGTAGCGGCGGTCGCTGTGTATACCGGTGGGGGCAGCTCTACCCCGCTGATAATACCGGGTCCTGTCCTTCCAGCTGTCTGCCCCCAAACACGGCCTCCCGTGACGTCCCGGCTTGTGATTGGCTGCGTCGCGGTCAACCAATCACAAGCCGGGAGGCTGGACACGCGCGCATTTTAAAATTTTTAAAATGCGCGCGTGTCCAGCCTCCCGGCTTGTGATTGGTTGACCGCGAGGCAACCAATCACAAGCCGGGACGTCACGGGAGGCTGGACACGCGCTCATTTTAAAATGCGCGCGTGTCCAGCCTCCCGGCTTGTGATTGGTTGATCGCGACGCAACCAATCACAAGCCGGAACGTCACGGGAGGCTGGACACGCGCCCATTTTAAAATGCGCGCGTGTCCAGCCTCCCGTGACGTCACGGCTTGTGATTGGTTGCGTCTCCCATGTGACTGCGACGCAACCAATCACAAAGCCGGGACGTAATTTTAAAATCCTTAAGGACCTGAAATTACGTCACGGCTTGCTGTGATTGGTTGCGTTGCCCATGTGACTGCGACGCAACCAATCACAACGCCGGAACGTAATTTTAAAATCCTGAAGGACCTGAAATTACGTCACGGCTTGCTGTGATTGGTTGCGTCCCGGCCACATGGTCGGCACGCGACCAATCACAAGCCGGGACTTCAGTAAAGGAAAGAAAAGCGCGAATTTTAAACAAAGAACGCTGCCGCTTCCCTCGGTAAGGTGCAGGCTGCGTCGGAGAGGTGAGTATAGCAATATTTTTTATTTTAATTCTTTCTTTTACACATTTTTACATTAATGTTGTTTCGATACCGATACCCGATACCACAAAAATATCGGATCTCGGTATCGGAATTCCGATACAGCAAGTATCGGCCGATACCCGATACTTGCAGTATCGGAATGCTCAACACTAATATTGACGTGTCACGCCTCCATCATTTTCTTGCTCTCTTCATCTGGGACAAGGTCCTCCTGTACTATTCTTCATCAGGCCTCTATTAGCAGCTTTCTAAGTGGTTTCCCCCGTTTAGCTATTTTTACCTTCAAGTTTCTACAGAATACTCACTTTCTTCCGCCTTCTGGACGTTTTCAGGCCTGGGCAGAAACGTTTTGCATATTACAGTGGCTTGTCTCAGACCTAGGATCCTCGCCTCTGTTTGTGCATTTGACTTGTCCTTTTTTGTCATCCCACCCTTGGGGACTGCTTTCGGGGCATCCCATGGTTTCGCGTGTCCCTCAATTCAGCGATGGAGAAAAGATTTTGTTCTTGCCGTAAAATCTTTCTCTGAGCCTTCATTGGGGGACACAGCACCCACCCTTTTTCTAAATGCTTCTGTTGGGACAGGCTGTGTTCTATTTCGGGTTGCTTCTCCTACTGCTTTCACACTAACTGATCAGTTTGACTCTGGTCGATGGGTGTATATTACTGAGGAAGAGCTAATTTTTTTGTTAGGTAGTGTCTGCAGCATACACCCATGGTTTCCTGTATCCCCCAATGAAGGTCAGAAATTTTATGGTAAGAAACCAAAACTTTCTTTTTACCTGAAAACCCCTTATCACCTATCTAAAAACACCCAAAAGAGAAAGAAAAAAAACGACCAAAATAGTCCAAATTTATATTAAAAACATAAAGTTTTTATTAATAAATGGTTTAAAAACAAAGAGATCAAAAACAATTATACATATAAAAAGTAATCCTGTATATTACTCTCAAGACGCAAACATATCCCGTATAGCAAAAATAATGAGCTGCACTGACTCCAATGGTTGGCTTCATAAGATGTGTATATCAATATATATATTTATATAAAACCATAAGTGCAAAAATTATGAACGCTATATAAAAAATAATATAACAATAGTGCATACAAAAAATGTAAACTTTACCACACAATAGAAAAGTGCAACGTGCAATATTAAGAGCCAACACTAGGGGTCAGTGTTTGCCCATATATATTTTTAGACCGACCAGGACAATAGTAGAAATGTAAGCCGTATATTTGTAATTGTCACCTCATGACAGATGAGTGAAGGAATGAATAAAACGATACTTACAACACAATATAATATCCACCTGGTCTCCTAGGAATGGCGTCCGACACCCGACGCGCGTTTCGGCGCTTTGCCTTCGTCAGGGGGTGGCGAATTTTCAGACGAATAATGTTTATTGTTGAAGGAGGACAAGAACTGAACAGAATTCAACCCGTTTGACATCAGTATCTTCTTCTGCTACTTCTGCAAGTGACACGTCGTTGAGTTCCACATTTTCAACATATACATACTTGGGGGCAAGACCTAAATGTAATCGGGACCAAAGATTTGTCTCACATAGACGGTATACGGAGTTGTCCCCGGAGAGAAAAAAGCGGGATTTAAAGGTAATTAATCTTAGTACACATGCCCTGTCAGAGAGTGATATGGAAGTCCTGTCTAAGGGCCTTTCCTTTTCACCACAGTCGAATTTTCATTTGTTTACAGTGATTAAAGACCTTCATATTTTTGCTCGGTCTTTAATTTTTAAAAAACATTTTCATGATCAAACTGTACATCAAATGTTCCCAACGGAAACGGAACAAGAGGCCCTAAGGTGTTTAGAAGAACTAGCAGAGGAACACAATACTCCGATTAGTGGTAAGATTCCAGCATCCATACGCCCTAGATCAAAGAAGTTTCCATCTATCTCTACATGTTCTAATGTGGATCTTTTTGTTAAGATGGTTTCAAAGGACCTGGAATCCATCCCTAGGAGGATGGATTATGATTATCTATTAATGAACATAGTTCCCTTAAAAAAATGCAGAGTTGGGATGATGTGGTAATCAAACCATCCGATAAAGGGGGGAACATTGTCATTTGGCCAGTAGAATTATACGAACAAGAGGTATTTAGACAACCTGGCAATAAACAGTGTTATAAAAGATTGACATTTAACCCCTCTTTATCCTTCTGCATAGAATTACGGGACATAGTAATGAAGGCACAGGCTGATGGCGTCATCTCTAAGGATTTATTTTTGGCTTTACAGGTATCTGAACCAATTATTTCAACTTTATACTTACTGCCAAAAATCCATAAAAACAAAAAGATCCCTCCGGGCAGACCAATAGTTTCGGGTACAGGTAACTATTTGGAGAAGGTAAACAAGTTTATTGATGCCAAACTTCAACCTTTGGTTGAATGTTTGCCATCATATGTAAAAGATACCACGGACATCTTGAAAAAGATTGATGGGCTATGCATTAGTAGTGACACTTTGTTAGTCACGTGTGATATTGAATCACTTTACACCAATATTTGCCACGGTGATGGCATTTCCGCTACTAAATTCTATCTTGAATCATCGGACTCTTGTATGGAGATGGCCCCATTTATTCTTAGACTATTGGAGTTTTCTCTGTCTCACAATTTTTTTTACGTTCAAGGGGTCCTTCTTCCTGCAGCTCCAGGGAACAGCAATGGGCGCAGCATTCGCACCTGCCTATGCTAACCTGTTCTGGACTGTCATTGGTGGACCGCGTTCTTTTTTGGGCGCGGTACATCGATGACATTTTTTTCGTCTGTCAGGGGACGTATGAGGAGCTGGCTACATTCATTTCTGCTTTGAATATGAATAATATGAATATCCATTTAACATATACAGCTCATGTGAATGTGGTTGACTTTTTGGATGTTAGTAACAGACGTGATAAAAATAACGTGGTACAAACTGATATATTTCGTAAACCCACGTCGGTTAATGCTCTTTTACATGCCACATCGGCCCATCCTCAGTCAGTTTTTAGAGCAGTACCAGCTGGACAATTCCTCCGACTTAGGAGGATATGTTCAACGACTGAGGACTTTGAAAGACAGGCACAGAATCTCAAGGAGAGATTCTATGATCGTGGCTACAGCCATTGGACAGTGAAACGAGCGTATCAGAGGGCAAAACACTCCAGTAGGAATGAACTACTATATGCTTCAAAGACTTTAAAAAGTAACAACAAAGTACGTTTCTTTACGGAGTACAATGCACAAGCTGAAGCTATCCGTGACTGTTTAAGTAAAGCATGGCCTATTTTACGTATTGACCCAACCTTAGCCACATACTTGCCAGAAAGGCCATTAATAACGTTCCGGAGGGCAAGTAATTTACGTGATCAACTTGTAAAAAGTCATTATACTCCTGTTTTGAAAACCACTTTTTTAGATAAATTTCCACCTGCAGCCAATGGATCTTATCCCTGTGGTAACTGTGTGGCATGCCCGAATATAGAACGTGTTGAATCTTTTACTAATCAAGAAGGTACCCGTTCCTATAAAATTAGGCATCGCATTACATGTGCCTCAAAAGCTATCATCTACTATGCCACCTGTCCGTGTAGGAAAATTTATGTTGGCATGACTACAAGACAGTTGAAGGTCCGTGTACGTGAACATATCTTGGGGATCAGAGCAGCAGTGACAGAGAAAGATCCGAATAATTTAAAGACTATCCCGAAGCATTTCAAAATACATCACGATTGTGATGATACCCTATTGAAGGTACGGGGTATTGACACAATCTTAACGAATATTAGAGGAGATAATGTTAGTCGCAAATTGGCTCAACTAGAAACCAAGTGGATTTGGACCCTGAATACAGTCCAACCACTTGGTTTAAATGAGAATAATAGTTTTGCTCCATTCCTTTGACCATTTTTATATATCTGTGCTCTTTAATCATGTATTATTATTATTATTTTTTCTGTTTTTATATTACATTTTAATTGTTTGGTGTTTTTAGGAGAATACATTGTTATGTGTTAGCACAATATGTATATTTATGTTATTGTGTACATAACTTTTGGTATTAATACTTCTTACTTTGTTTCTTCAGTGGAAAGATGTCTTAACAGTATTATTGTACATCGTTTTGAAAATAGAATATTGACACAATGGAAGCCTCCTCCTTGATTATGAAGAATTATAGAAGATGTCGACATTGGTGTATTTGTCATTGAAGCTGTATTGCTATATTATGTGGATATGTTTATAGTAATTGAATATAGGTTTCTTGATTTATGGTTAATTATGTGACATGCATTCTCAATAATGTAGATCTGTTGGACTTAATTTTTAAGCCATTGGTTTTTTATTCATCCTAATATAATCCTATGTATGATTATATGTATATATCATACTTTATTGGTCTAGCTCTGTTGGACTGTATGCGGTGTGCGCGCGCTGTGGCTGCGGGTCACCGGGGCGCTCCGCGGTGGGCAGCGTCTCTGTAGTCCCCTTGGCAATGGCTTTGCCATGGCGACTTGACGCGCCTTCCTTGGATGTGCCTGGTGGGCCTGCTGCGCTGTGCGTGCCAATATGCTTTCGGTCCTGCAGATCTATTGTTTCCATCATTATTGGTGCACAATTATTAGGTGGATGTATCTTTAAAGAAATATGTCATTTATATATTTATTCTCTCTGTTCACTATATGTCATTGGTGCACATTATAATAGGTGAAAGCATTTGTAAACATGAATGCCATATATATCTAATCTTCTATTTTATTTATTCATATGCCACTATGATAAGTTTAAAGAATACGTAGGGTTAATATTTTGAGTTATATGTTTGTATTTCCCCTTGTGTATACAATCCACACTGCTCCGCGTATCATGTTGGCACAATGGGAACTGGCGTCCTTGTCTCTATGGCGATGGAATGCGCTGAGATTTTCATTTCCGGTTCTACGCAAGCTCATGTTTTACATCTGCGGAGCTATGGGTTTAAACACGAATTTTGTATGCGTGACACAATGTACATACGTACCCACTTATAATATGGCACTATACACTGTGTTCCAAATTATTATGCAAATAATATTTCCTCATATTTTCTCTAAATTACCTATCTGAATTGCAGTCATTGTTATTTTCCAGTCATCTACTATTCTAGTATAATTGCAATGTTTTGGAAAAAACTGCCTATGAAAACAGTATCTTTTTAAAAAAAAATAAACACTCAAAATGCATGTTCCAAATTATTATGCACAGCAGAGTTTTCAACCTTTTTTTTTTATTTTGAACAAAAAAAATGGTCAATTGTGAAGTTATAAGCATTATCAGCTTATTACAAAATGAAATCAAACAGTTTTCAAGTGAAAACTTTATTCTAGGTGATGTTACATTTGCACGTAGGACCCCTTGTTCAAAAGAAGCTTCTGAACTCTCTCGTCCATTGAATTTGTCAGTTTTTGGATGGTTTCTGCTTCAATTGTTTTGCATGTGGACAGAATACCCTCCCAGAGCTGCTGCTTAGATGTGAACTGCCTCCCGCCATCATAGACACTCCTTTTGATGATGCTCCAGAGGTTCTCAATGGGGTTGAGGTCAGGGGAAGATGGTGGCCACACCATAAGTTTGTCCTCTTTTATACCCATAGCAGCCAGAGATGCAGATGTGTTTTTTGCAGCATGAGACGGTGCATTATCATGCATGAAAATGATCTTGCTGCGGAAAGCACGATTCTTCCTCTTGAACCATGGCAGGAAGTGTTGTTTTAGAAACTCCACATAGATTATGGAGTTCATCTTTACCCCTTCAGGGATCATAAAGGGGCCGACAATCTCTCTCCCCATGATTCCAGCCCAAAACATTACTCCACCTCCTCCTTGTTGGCGCCTTAGCCGTGTTTTCATGGGGTGTCCATCCTCCACTCCATCCATCTCGACCATCGAGCGTTGCACGGCACTCATCGGTGAACAAAACAGTTTGGAAGTCAGTCTTCATGTATCGTTTGGCCCACTGGAGCCGTTTCTGCTTGTTGGAGTGGATAGAGGTGGTCGACAGGATGGCTTACGCACAGCTGCAAACCTCTGAAGGACCCTGCATCTTGTTGTTCTGGGGACGTTGGAGGCACCAGCAGCTTCAAAAACTTGTCTGCTGCTATGACAAGGCATTTTTGCAGCTGCTCTTTTAACCTTACGCAATTGCCTGTTGGAAAGAGTCCTCAATTTTTCCTTATCAGCACGTACACGTGTGTGCTGGGAATCAGCTACATACTTCTTGATTGTGCGATGATCACGATGAAGTGTCTTGGCAATGTTGATTGTAGTCATGCCTTGACCTAAATACTCCACAATTTGTTGCTTCTCAGCAGCCAACACATCCTTTTTCTTTCCCATTTTGGCAAAAAATGTAGGCTGCTTAAAGGGCCACTGTCACCCCCCCCCCCAGGCGTTATAAACTAAAAGAGCCACCTTGTGCAGCAGTAATGCTGCAGTCTAACAAGGTGGCTCTTTTAGTTTTTGATTAAGTTATTACCGCAATAAAACGTTTTAAAAATTGGCCAAACGTACCAGCGATTGTACCGGGAGGCGGTCCGAAGCGTCCTCTATGAATCTTCAAACTGCCGTCACTCTTCTCTTCAGGGCCGATGGTACCCGCCCCCTTCGCGTTGTTGCTTCAAATCCGGCGCCTGCGCTGTGCGTGCCTGCCTGGGGCCTGCGCAGTCTTCTTTGGCCGTCATCACTCACACGCAGGGTGCCTGACTGCGTCTGTGCGGGCAGTGCGGCCGCCCTGTTACTGAATCCCCGCCCCGCACTGTGTTATTCATTATGCACACTGCGGGGCTGGCATTCCTGGGCATGCGCACTGCACTGCGCTGTTCAGGCCCTCCCCCAGCTCGGACGTTCTCCCTTGTCTGACGTTCCCCCTGCTCCCCCGCCTTCCGGCATTATTTTCGGCTGCCAGATTCCAAAATCTGGTGAGGATTAGTGTATATGGCGGCAAGCTGCTGTGTGCTTTGTCTCTCTCTATGTGTTTGTATGTTTTAATGCAAATGCATATTTACACCAGCAGCAATGAAAATTTGGTACTTGTGTGGGTGGCCATAAATTACAAAGCACTGATGATCAATACTGTTTTTTGGGGGAGCATTATAGGTTTACATTGCGTTCGGGCAATACGTTTTGCGAATATAGCTAGCGTATTGCACCAGCGCAATGTCTTTAGCGGGATTGCTTTTGCCGATCCCGCTATCGCAGATCCACAATCTGCGCTAGCGAGGAACGGAGCTGGGACGCTGAAAGCAGCATCTGAGGTCCGACTGAAAATAACGGCACATCGCAAGGGCGTGCCTAAAAAATGGCATGCGCTAGCGATGCGATCCAGATCCTAAACACATTGCCGTCAATGGGTGCGCTAACGGACCCGTTGCATGGCGTAACTTGCGACAATCACGCCATGCAGCGTACTCCTTTAGCGTTAACCCATTAACGCTTAGTGAACCTATTCGTAACGCACTGAACATCACTAAAGGAGGAGGGGTCTGCATTATACCACATCAAAGAACAATAAACGTTGAGGGGTGACCATTATTACACCGTACTGCAGATCAATGCACGGTCAGGGGTCTGCATTATTATACCGCACTGATCATCAATAAACGGTGAGGGGGGATCATTATTCCGCACTATAGATCTATAAACGGTCATGGTGGAGCATTGAGTGGAGCACTTAAATACGTGGCACTGAAATACGTGGCACTGAAATACGTGGCACGTGGAACTGAAATACGTGGCACTGAAATACGTGGCACGTGGCACTGAAATACGTGGCACTGAAATACGTGGCACGTTGCACTGAAATATGTGGCACTGAAATACGTGACACGTGGCACTGAAATACGTGACACGTGGCACTGAAATACGTGGCACTGAAATACGTGACACGTGGCACTGAAATACGTGGCACTGATACGTGGCACGTGGCACTGAAATACGTGGCACTGAAATACGTGGCACTGAAATACGTGGCACTGAAATACGTGACACGTGGCACTGAAATACGTGACACGTGGCACTGAAATACGTGGCACTGAAATACGTGGCACTGAAATACGTGGCACGTGGCACTGAAATACGTGGCACTGAAATACGTGGCACGTGGAACTGAAATACGTGGCACTGAAATACGTGGCACGTGGAACTGAAATACGTGGCACGTGGCACTGAAATACGTGGCACGTGGCACTGAAATACGTGGCACTGAAATACGTGGCACGTGGAACTGAAATACGTGGCACTGAAATACGTGGCACGTGGCACTGAAATACGTGGCACTGAAATACGTGACACGTGGCACTGAAATACGTGACACGTGGCACTGAAATACGTGGCACTGAAATACGTGGCACGTGGAACTGAAATACGTGGCACGTGGCACTGAAATACGTGGCACTGAAATACGTGGCACTGAAATACGTGGCACGTGGAACTGAAATACGTGGCACGTGGCACTGAAATACGTGGCACTGAAATACGTGGAACTGAAATACGTGGCACTGAAATACGTGGCACGTGGCACTGAAATACGTGGCACGTGGCACTGAAATACGTGGCACTGAAATACGTGGCACGTGGAACTGAAATACGTGGCACTGAAATACGTTGCACATGGCACTGAAATACGTGGTACGTGGCACTGAAATACGTGGCACTGAAATACGTGGCACGTGGCACTGAAATACGTGACACGTGGCACTGAAATACGTGGCACGTGGCACTGAAATACGTGGCACGTGGCACTGAAATACGTGGCACTGAAATACGTGGCATGTGGCACTGACGTGGCACGTGGCACTCAGTGCAACGTATTTCAGTGCCACGTATTTCAGTGCCACGTGTCACGTATTTCAGTGCCACGTGTCACGTATTTCAGTGCCACGTATTTCAGTGCAACGTGCCACGTATTTCAGTGCCACGTATTTCAGTGCCACGTGCCACGTATTTCAGTGCCACGTATTTCAGTTCCACGTGCCACGTATTTCAGTGCCACGTATTTCAGTGCCACGTATTTAAGTGCTCCACTCAATGCTCCACCATGACCGTTTATAGATCTATAGTGCGGAATAATGATCCCCCCTCACCGTTTATTGATGATCAGTGCGGTATAATAATGCAGACCCCTGACCGTGCATTGATCTGCAGTACGGTGTAATAATGGTCACCCCTCAACGTTTATTGTTCTTTGATGTGGTATAATGCAGACCCCTCCTCCTTTAGTGATGTTCAGTGCGTTACGAATAGGTTCACTAAGCGTTAATGGGTTAACGCTAAAGGAGTACGCTGCATGGCGTGATTGTCGCAAGTTACGCCATGCAACGGGTCCGTTAGCGCACCCATTGACGGCAATGTGTTTAGGATCTGGATCGCATCGCTAGCGCATGCCATTTTTTAGGCACGCCCTTGCGATGTGCCGTTATTTTCAGTCGGACCTCAGATGCTGCTTTCAGCGTCCCAGCTCCGTTCCTCGCTAGCGCAGATTGTGGATCTGCGATAGCGGGATCGGCAAAAGCAATCCCGCTAAAGACATTGCGCTGGTGCAATACGCTAGCTATATTCGCAAAACGTATTGCCCGAACGCAATGTAAACCTATAATGCTCCCCCAAAAAACAGTATTGATCATCAGTGCTTTGTAATTTATGGCCACCCACACAAGTACCAAATTTTCATTGCTGCTGGTGTAAATATGCATTTGCATTAAAACATACAAACACATAGAGAGAGACAAAGCACACAGCAGCTTGCCGCCATATACACTAATCCTCACCAGATTTTGGAATCTGGCAGCCGAAAATAATGCCGGAAGGCGGGGGAACAGGGGGAACGTCAGACAAGGGAGAACGTCCGAGATGGGGGAGGGCCTGAACAGCGCAGTGCAGTGCGCATGCCCAGGAATGCCAGCCCCGCAGTGTGCATAATGAATAACACAGTGCGGGGCGGGGATTCAGTAACAGGGCGGCCGCACTGCCCGCACAGACGCAGTCAGGCACCCTGCGTGTGAGTGATGACGGCCAAAGAAGACTGCGCAGGCCCCAGGCAGGCACGCACAGCGCAGGCGCCGGATTTGAAGCAACAACGCGAAGGGGGCGGGTACCATCGGCCCTGAAGAGAAGAGTGACGGCAGTTTGAAGATTCATAGAGGACGCTTCGGACCGCCTCCCGGTACAATCGCTGGTACGTTTGGCCAATTTTTAAAACGTTTTATTGCGGTAATAACTTAATCAAAAACTAAAAGAGCCACCTTGTTAGACTGCAGCATTACTGCTGCACAAGGTGGCTCTTTTAGTTTATAACGCCTGGGGGGGGGTGACAGTGGCCCTTTAATAATGTGGAACAGCCTTCTTAAGTGGTCTTGCCTTTATTTGGACACACCTCCCAAACTAATTTGCACAGGTATCTGCAATTGCTTTCAGTGATATAAAGAGCCCTGACACACATCACCATCAATGAGTTTAAATGACAAACAAAAAAATTCTAACCTTATCACACCTAAACTCTATGTGCATAATAATTTGGAACACAGTGTATATACGGATATATAGCGAGACATTTTAATATTCGTGGGAGGTATCCCTGATTCGTGGTATTTATTTATCACCTATCTGCAGATGGGTTATAACAGCTCGATATTCGATTGAGTATTGGGGTGCTCAGGTATGCTTGTTACTTGATGAAGTATCACAGGTAGTGGTGAGCATTCCGATACCGCAAGTATCAGGTATCGGCCGATACTTGCGGTATCGGAATTCCGATACTTGCGGTATCGGAATTCCGATACCGAGTTCCGATACTTTTGTGATATTGGGAATCGGTATCGGAACCATATTCATGTGTAAAATAAAGAATTAAAATTAAAAATATGGATATACTCACCTCTCCGGCGGCCCCTGGATCTTACCGCTGTAACCGGCAGCTTCCGTTCCTAAGAATGAGCGCGTGAAGGGCCTTCGATGACGTCGCGGCTTCTGATTGGTCGCGTGAGCGCTCATGTGACCGCTCACGCGACCAATCACAAGCCGTTACATCATCGCAGGTCCTTCACGCGCTCATTCTTAGGAACGGAGGCTCCCGGTTACGGCGGTAAGGTCCAGGGGCCGCCGGAGAGGTGAGTATATGGATATATATATATATATATATATATATATATATATATATATCCATATACTCACCTCTCCGGCGGCCCCTGGACCTTACCGCCGTAACCGGGAGCCTCCGTTCCTAAGAATGAGCACGTGAAGGACCTGCGATGACATCGCGGCTTGTGATTGGTCGCGTGAGCGGTCACATGAGCGCTCACGCGACCAATCAGAAGCCGTGACGTTATCGAAGGCCCTTCACGCGCTCATTCTTAGGAACGGAGGCTCCCGGTTACATCGGTAAAGTCCAGGGGCCGCCGGAGAGGTGAGTATATCCATATTTTTTATTTTAATTCTTTATTTTACACATGAATATGGGTCCCAGGGCCTGAAGGAGAGTTTCCTCTCCTTCAGACCCTGGGAACCATTCTGATACTTAGCGTCCCATTGAAATGCATTGGTATCGGGTATTGGTATCGGCCGATACTATCCGATACCGATACCAATGCATATCGGAAGGTATCGCTCAACACTAATCACAGGTGCTCGAGCGCTATGCTCAAGGCCCCGCATATTTTGCAGCTGTTAAGACAGCCAATAAACATTGCCTGCTATACCAATGGTGGCGACTGGCATTACTCTGATTTTATGTATATTATAAGACCTGGTAACATGATGCTTGCCACTGTCCTCAGAAAGCAGTTCAGGGAGAGTTGATCTAGGAGTGTAAGCTTAAATTAGAGCAGGCATATAGGCAGTGTTTAACTGCTTTTGCAGTACTTGTATACTGCTGCTGCACCATGAAAACAAGTCCTTTTCAGTGCTACATGTTGTCCTTTCTCTAGTAAAACCATGTTACCTGCATTCAGTGTCAGTGTCAAATTTTGGATTGGAGGTACATAGGCAAGGTTTGTCTTAGTCCATTTGCACAGGTGTTTTTAGCCTGGTTTTAATAATTAATGACGTTGGATCCTTCCTATTTTTGATAACGTAAAGCAGATGGCTATGGGTTTATAATATCAGGCTGTGAAGATCCCCTGGTTATTGGGCCCTTTCTCAGCCTAAAAATGCCAGCCTGCAGCTGCCCCATCATATTAGATGCTCATATTCTGGCGCTTCCCCTTCACTCTTCCCAATTGCCCTGGTGCAGTGACAATCGGGGTAATGGTAGTTGGGTTTGACATCTGTGACCGGTCAAAAATCACAGCAGCCATAAACCTCTGGGGTTAGTAATGGAGATGTGTCTATCAAACACCCCCTATTTACTAGCCTGGTAATAAAAACACGCAAACATTATTTGAATAAAAACTCCCTCACACTATCCCTCGTACACAGTAGCGGGCCCACCCGGAGCTATACTACTTTAGCTGTATCCTGAGATCACAGCATGCCCATACAGTTATGTTGTGCTGCAGAGTAGGGAGAACCAATCTCCCTGCACTGCCACCCGGCTGATATGAGGACAGGCAGGGGAGCCCGATGCCAGCAGTGGCCCCGCCCGTCATTGCAAGTTCAAGGGCTTTACGCTCCTCCTCCCATCATCCACCTCTGTGTCTGACGTCCCTGACTCAGGCACTGACAACAGGTGCGATAACGTCACTACTTGGCGCCCGCTTGCTGGAGAGGTGTGGGCACTCGGAGTAGCAGAGGAACGAGGAAGAGAGGTGAGTATTGGATGTATATATTTTTTTATGGGCGTGCTCTATATTATATAGTGTCTGCCTATGAGTGATGCATTATACAATAGTCTGCCTATGGGGGGTGCATTATACTACAGTATATAGTCTGCCTATGGGGGGTGCATTATAGTGTATAGTCTCCCTATGGGGGGTACATTATAGTGTATAGAGTCTCCCTATGGGGGGGTGCATTATACAATAAAGACTGCGAATGAGAGGTGCATTATACTATGTAGAGTCTGCCTATGGGGAGTGCATTATACTATATGAAGGCCTATGGGGAGTGCATTATAGGATATTGAGGACTATGGTGCATTATACTATATGGAGGCTATCTAGGGGGCAATCATACAGTGTGGAGATTAAAGTGATTGGGCCATCATACAGTTTGGGGGGCACTAAGGGGCCAATAGACTGTGTGGGTGGTACTATGCTGTGATGGGGCATCATACTGTGTATAGGGGAGCTGTACAGGGGAGGAGACTCAGGACATTATTAAATAAAAGGTATGATCTCAGGTTACTGTGACTGTCGGGCGCACAGGGCTTTATTACTTTCTAGGTTTCTAGGGGCTATAATGTGGGAACTGTTTTCTGGGGCACTTGCACACAGCATTACTATATTCTAGAGGGTTGTTTTAGAATTTAGAGGTCACACAGGTGCAGTAATAGGGACACATGGCAGCAGCGGCTCAGTATTGGGGTATCAGGTGCAGTAATAGGGACACATACGGCAGCAGCGGCTCAGTATTGGGGTATCAGGTGCAGTAATAGGGACACATACGGCAGCAGCGGCTCAGCATTGGGGTATCAGCAGGATAAGGAGTTCGTACAGATTGGGAATAGTCTCATCGGGGACAGTGCTGAAAATATGAGACTTGAAATGTCTTTGTTGTAATCTCTGCAGCCAAGACGTGGCTGGAAGAAGTTGTCATGTCGGTCTGGTTCAGATGGAAAAGACGTGAAATTTGAACGACTCCATTGGAAAGAACGTCAACTGTACGGCTATGTGCACACGTATTTTTGAGGTCTGCGGATTTTTCCGAAGCGGAATTGAGAAATCTGCAGGTAAAAGGCACTGCATTTTACCTGCGGATTTACCACGTATTTTGTGCGGATTCCACCTGCGTTTTTTCCGCAGCATGGGCACAGCGGTTTCTGTTTTCCATAGGTTTACATGGTACTGTAAACTCATGGAAAACTGCTGCGGACCATCAGCTGCAGATCCGCAGCAAAATCCGCAACTTGTGCACATAGCCTAAGTCACCATCTATAACTGCAGTAATCACTTATAGGTTCCATATGACTGGTATCTGCCACTGACCATAGATCGGTAATATCAATGTTGGTCATTGTACAGAGATTATTTTCAGCAACAGCACAGTGATCTGCTGAGGTTCTCCTCCACTATTAGGCCCGGATCACACGTGCGAGAAACGGCCGAGTCTCGCATGTTAATACCCGGCACTGCAGCCGGCACTCAGGAGCGGTGCGTGCGGCCACATAGCAATACATGCAGCCGCATGCCCTTCTTCTGAGTGCCAGGTGCAGTGCCGGGTATTAACATGTGAGACTCTGCCGTGTTTCTCGCATGTGTGATCCCAGCCTTAGGGTGCATCACCCAGTTGTAAGTAAGGTTACCTGGTTAGGGGCTCACTCAGAAGTTTTGAGGCACCTTCCCCCCTTCTTGAACCAAAACCCTAGCTATGCCTCTGTTGGTACACCAATTTGAGGGGAAAAAAACAATGCAAATGCAAAGTAGTGCAGAAAAGGATACCTGAAAGACATAAAAAAAGACAGAACTAAAGACAATAGACACTCCCTCCTTCACCAATTTTCTCACCCACAAATGTTTCCACTCAGGTCTGGGTACTCCATCGAGGAGATTATGTCTCTTGTTTGAAAATCAGTAAAGTGACTGCTAGTCACAGGTGCTGGGTAGTGCCTTCAATGCTCAATTTTGACGGGTCTAGCTGAGCGCAGCTGTCATCAAACCCCACTACCATTACCCTGATTGCCATCTCACCAGGGCAAGCAGGAAGAGCCAGGCAAAGTGCCAGATTTGGCGTATGTAATGTGTGCCACTTCTGGGGCGGCTGTGGGCTGGTATTTTTAGCCTGATGATAACTAGCCAAGGTAAAGCAGACAGCTGCGGGTTGTTATAAAAAAAATAGGGGGGGGACCCCACAATTTTAAAGTTTTTTTTATTAGGTAATTAGACCAGACTAAACACTTGCATAAACACACTTAAAATGTATGTTTTTATCTGGATTTACAGCATATAATGCAAGTCTATGGGGAAATTCCGCACAGAAACCTGAACGTTCTCGCAAGAGAAATTGACATGCTGCGGCTCGGAAACTTTTATCACTATTACAAAATTCAGCTCTATTCACTCTTTGTAGTGGCTGCAGGAAAAAGTGTGCAATGCTCTGCTCCCCCTTAACGAATGCATTTAGAAATGCACTGCCACGCCATTCTAACAGGGCAGAAGATTCCCAGTGGTTGGATTGCCACCAATCAATAAGTAATCACTAAGGCTGGTTTCACACTTGCGTTTTTGTCTGCATGCGTTTTTTTAAAAAAACGCATGTGTGAAAAACGCATGTAAACGCGGTAAAACGCATGCGTTTTTTAGACGCATGCGTTTTTATAGAAAAACACAAGAAAACACAAGAAAAAACAAGAAAACCCTACCCCTAACCCTAACCCTAAACGTGACTGAAATACGTGGCACTGAAATACGTGCAACTGAAATACGTGGTACTTAAATACGTGGCACTCAAATACGTGGCACGTGGCACTTAAATACGTGGCATGTGGCACTTAAATATGTGCCACGTGGCACTTAAATAATTGGCACGTGGCACTTTAATACGTGGCACGTGGCACTTAAATATGTGGCACGTGGCACTTAAATACGTGGCACGTGGCATACGTGGCACTGAAATACGTGATACGTGGCACTTAAATATGTGGCACGTGTCACTTAAATACGTGGCACGTGGCACTTAAATATGTGGCACGTGGCACTTAAATACGTGGCACGTGGCATACGTGGCACTGAAATACGTGGCACGTGGCACTTAAATACGTGGCACATGGCACTTAAATATGTGCCACGTGGCACTTAAATACGTGGCACGTGGCACATGGCACTTTAATACGTGGCACATGGCACTTTAATACGTGGCACGTGGCACTTAAATATGTGGCACGTGGCACTTAAATACGTGGCACGTGGCATACGTGGCACTGAAATACGTGATACGTGGCACTTAAATACGTGGCAATATGACTGTCAGAAAATGTTCATTAAACGGTTAGGGGTGAGGTTAGGGGTAGAGTTAGGGTTAGGGTTTGGATCCCTTTATCACCTTGATGGTGGTGGGTGGCTTTTCAGTGTGTTTTCTGGTTTTTTTCTATAAAAACGCATGCGTTTTTAGCGCAAACAAACGCATGTGCTTAAAAACGCATGCGTTTACATAGAGAGCAATGCATTTTTTTGCCGCGAAAAAACGCATGCGTTTTTTCGCGGCAAAAAAACGCGCAAGAAAATACTGCAGGTAGCATTTTTGAAAATGAACGCATGCAGACAAAAAACGCATGCGTTTGAAAACGCGACCAAACGCATGTGCAAAAAAACGCATGCGTTTTCAATGTTAAATATAGGAAAAAAACGCATGCGTTTTTTGTGCAAAAAACGCTGCAGACAAAAACGCAAGTGTGAAACCAGCCTTATGCTAATATCACTGCAGCATCCCCACTGCGGGTGTTTTAGAGATGATACTACAAAGGTCTAAAGGTACCTTCACACTAAACAACTTTACAACGAGAACAACAGCGATCCGTGACGTTGCAGCGTCCTGGATAGCGATCTCGTTGTGTTTGACACGCAGCAGCGATCAGGATCCTGCTGTGATATCGCTGGTCGGAGCTAGAAGTCCAGAACTTTATTTGGTCGTCAGATCGGCGTGTATCGTCGTGTTTGACAGCAAAAGCAACGATATCAGCAATGTTAAACATGGAGCTAACGACCTGTGAGAACGATAAGTGGGTCACCGCTACGTCACAGGATCGCTCCTGCATCGTTGTGGAGCTGCTGTGTTTGGCATCTCTACAGCGACCTAAACAGCGACGCTGCAGCGATCGGCTCGTTGTCTATATCGCTGCAGCGTCGCTGAGTGTGACGGTACCTTAAAGGGGGTTTCTCCTTTCAAATGTTTTTTTATCTTAATGGCATATCCCGGTCAGACGCCTCTCAATCAGCCAAACCAGATCTCCACTTTGCACTGACAAGGGGCAGTACCCCGAAACACAGTGTCTGCAAATTGAGATTCTGGTTTGGCTATTATCCTAAGTCATGTGACAAGGCTCGTTAAAGGGTCGACATTGACTGTTAGGATTGCTACTTCCAAAAGGTGGCACTAGAGTTCTAGTCCTCTTCCTCTCTGAAGAGACAATTTGCATTATATCTTAATGATAATTCTTACTTTAACACATGATCCACAGATGCTCACCCTCCACGGGTCTGGTGCTGCGTCACTGCATGAGCCCAATGGTTGGCCACATCGCTATTGATGTACATAATCTCCGGAGCAGTGGTGAGGATGTGTCGCTGGACCGCATGTTCTGTGCTAGTGATCTAAGGATTAGCAAAAGTTTTCACCAACTTACAAATAAAGGACTTTCCCCAGTTTCTTCTTTTGTGTAGTACCGGTTTCTGCCTGCGGATGGCACTGTAGCTATGCATAATGTGTGTGTTGTGAGACCAAAAATGACTACCAGAGTGTAAGTACAGTTGTAACCAGAAGTTTACCTACACTATATAAAAAGACACATCTGCGTGTTTTTCTCAATATCTGACATGAAATCAGAATATACCTTTCCCTTTTTAGGTCAATTCGGATTACCATAATTATTAATATTTGCCAAATGCCAGAATAATGAGAGAGAGAATGTTTTAAGGTATTTTTATTACTTACTGCAAAGTCAAACGTTTACATACATTTCATTAGTATTTGGTACCATTGCCCTTAAACTGAATGACTTGGGTCACACGTTTGGGATATCCTTCCACAATCTTCTCACAATAGTTGGTGGGAATTTGGGCTAATTCCTCCTGACAAAACTGGTGTAACTGATCCAGGTTTGTAGGTCGCCTTGCTTGCATTGGCCATTTTCCCTTCCCCCATGACAGCACACTTGAGAAAGGGGATCCGCCCAGTCAGGACAGGAACCCTACTGAAAATAAAAGGGCGGTACCTCTCCTTCAGTTGGGTTTCCTGTCCTGACAAGGGACCCTTGTGCTGAAGATGGCGGTGAAAATCTTCTTACCCACTCCCGTCTCGGCGTGGTAGAACAGGCAGGGCCTATGCGATGGTCCTCGGGTGATGGAAGCGCTGTCCGCGGGTCCTGAGGGCCTTAGCGTCCGAGCGGGCATGGGTGCAGCACGGACAGGAGTCCAGGGCTCTTCCGTGGCTGCCGCACCACCCTCTCTCTTCTGCTGGGATGACCACAGAAGACACACTCATGCCCAGAACTTCATCATGGAGGTAGAGCAAGAGCAGCAGCTGCCGCCGTTACAGCAGCAGGAGCTCTCACCAGATGCCTTGCCGAGCCACCAGCATACCCGGAAGAGTAGCTGCTCAAGTGGTAGAAGTGGCAGTCGTCCTGTCCGGCAAGACTCCTCAACGTCCAGAAGGGACGTTCTACATGCATCTGACTAGCCTCCGAAACCGGTACCCTTGACTGACAGCAGTGGTGAGTGATCTTCGTGAATGTCACCCTTATGGTAATGGGGTCCATTTTTTCCTGCTTGATCACTAGGGGTCGAGGAAGGCTAGCGGTAAAACAAAGAACAAAGAATGTGCCCTTTGCAAAAGACCGCTGGCAGTTCAGTGGCAGAAAAATCTCTGTGCTGACTGTATTAATAAGACCAGACAGGAAGAGACACCTGATGTCGCCACTAGCCTTAGGGCTATAATACAGGCAGAAGTAGAAGGCTCCTTAAAAGCAGCTCTTAAATAAGCTAGTAAAAGAAGCCGCAAGGTGCCTACGGATTCGGAGGCCTCTCTAGAGCAGGAAGGTCGGCAAAGATCCCTGTCTCCCTCTGCCGCCTTCTCCTCTCCCCAGTCCTCAGAATCCTCCTCGGATATAGGAGGCCGACCATGTTTTCCAACTGAGGATGTAGAAAGACTGGTCAAAGCAGTCAGGTCTACAATGGGCCTTAAGGAAGAGAAAATACCTAGGTCACTAGAGGATGTTATGTTTTGTGGGTTGGAGGAAAAAAGGAAACGCACGTTACCTGTCAATGCGAAAATAAATGCATTGATTGATAAAGAATGGGAAAGGCCTGAGAGAATAGGTACTTTACCTTCTTCAAAAAGGAGGTACCCATTTGAGGACAATAACTCTGAAGCTTGGGAAAAAATCCCTAAAATTGATGGTGCCGTGGCAAGATCCTAAAAAAAAATCATCCCTACCATTAGAGGACTCGGGTGTACTAAAGGACCCGCTAGATAAAAAGGCAGATGGCTTTTTAAGACACGTCTGGGAAGCGACTGCAGGGGGATTAAAACCAGCAATAGCTGGAACATGTACTGCCCGTGTTCTCATGATCTGGCTACAGCAGATAGAAGATCAGCTGAGGGATAAAGTGCCAAGATACAGTACGTTATCCTAGCAAATATGACCTTAGGCTGGTTTCACATTTGTGGTTGTGTCTGCAGCATTTCGGCTGCATACATCCACATGCGTCGTGTTTTCCTATCTTTAACGTTGTGGACGCAGGTACATGCATTCGTATGCTTTTGGCCGCGTTTGACTACCCATGCGTCATTTCAGCTTGTGCGGCTGGGCGCGGCTAACGCAACATGTTGCAATTTTCGAGGCGGCAATATGCCGTCAAACGTATGCGGACGCTTGCAGAACGAATGCGTCGAAACAATGCATTACAGTCTGGAAACACAGGCGTGCGCAAGCACACGCGTTCGTTAGCGTTTTCGTATTCATGTGTTTTTTCCAGAGTAAACCTGTCTAGACACTGATTAGTCACAGCACACACAAAGATAGGTAAAAAGAAGGTGTGGGCACTGGCATTCCAATACTCTACAGACTTGGAACCAGACTGGAAACTTCTCTTCATCTGTGAAGAATCACAACTTTGGCTAATGTGAGTGTAAGGCTATGTGCACACGTTCAGGATTTTTCGTATTCCTTCAGTCTTTTTCCCATCATTTCAATGCATTCCACATTTTTTGTGCACATGCTGCTGTTTTTCCACGAAAAAACACATAGCGGTAAAAAACACAGCATGTTTATTAATTTTGCGGATTTTTCACGTTTTTGCCGCTATATTATTGTATTGGGAAGCTCTGGAAAAAAAAGCGAAAAATCCGCAAGAAAGACACACAAAAAACGCAAGCTGATTTCCTGCAGAAAAAGTCCGGTTTTGTTCAGGAAAATTCTGCAAAGAATCCTGACGTGTGCACATAGCCTAAAAGCGAATGTCTGTCTGTCCTTTTTTCTATCTTTAGTATGTACTAATTTCTGTACTTTTTTCTTGCAGCATTCATAATGTTTTCTTCTTCCTCGTCTTCTGAGGAGCGCCCTGGCCCTGAACATGCTGGACGGGAAAGTGAAATGAGTACATTCCCTACCGACTGGTAAGTATTCTCTGTCACATATACACGTTGCCAATTTTTTTTTTTTATCAGAACAGTTCTTCCACTGCAGCGGAGGCAGAGCAGGAGCAGCCAGCACAAGTTCGGGTGGCAAGACGGCGTATAAGTATACTTGACTGATTGTACTCTGTTTTGTTTTCCTGACTGTACTACTCTTGACTGTTTTTTTATATCTATCCTTTGCTTCTATCTTCCCTTTTTTGTCTTGACTACAATTTTTTTTCTTGACTTTACCTATTCTTTCCTGTTTTCTGTATCTCTTGTTTTCTTTCTTTTTTTATCTTTACAACATTAATGTCTTTCTTTCTTTTCTAGGTTCCAGAACCGGATGAAGACTGTTATGGTTTCCAATGGCAAGGAAACATCAGAAGCATAGAATAAACGGACAAGCTCTCGGGTGATGGAAACTAGAGCTGACCACGATGCTAAACCTACACACCACACTAGAAGTAGCCAGGGGGCATTCCTGCGTTGACTCTAGATGCCGCGCGCCAGCCGGAGAACTAACTACCCCTGGTAGAAGAAAACACAGTCCTGGCTTGCCTCCAGAGAATGTCCCCACAGGAGATAGCAGCCCCCCACATATAATAACGGTGAGAGCAGATGAAAAGACACACGTAGTATGAAAGCAGATTTAGCACAGAGAGGCCCGCTAACTAAATAGCAGAAAGATACAACAGAGGACTTCGCGGTCAGCTGCAAAACCCTTCAAAACACCATCCTGAAATTACCTTAACTCATGTGACAACTCATGCCACTGGAGTGGTAATTTCAGCCCAACAAGAGCTTCCAGCTGCAGAGATTCACATAAGTGCAAACTGGACAAAACATACAATAATAGACTTAAGGACTAAAATGTCCAACTTAGCTGAGCAGAACACTGGGAGCAGGAACATGCAACAGAATCACTCTGGATACATTGATGGCCAGCATTAGAATGACTGAGGAGCAAGGTTAAATAGGATACTCCCACATCCTGATAGGAACAGGTGAACTGAAGGCAAGGCTTGCAGGACACCAGTACCACAAGAGACCACCGGGGGAGCCCACGAACCGAATCACAACAGAAGACCTCATCGATAATGACCTCCTAATTTCCCTTTTCGAGGAGCGAGTCCCATTGTGGGACACCCAGGTTCAGCAGCACTTGGACAACGTGGTGGTCCGGCTGCTGTGGAATGAGGTGGCCCGAGCGATGATGGATAACCCATGTGTGTTGTATCAATAAAAGCCTCTTTTGTATTTTGTGTACATATGACGTGGTGTGCATTATTACAATGGTGCTTTTTTCTACATTATAGAATTCGGTATTCACCATTGTCTGCGCCCCGTTTTGATTTTGATTTATAATCATGTTATGGTAGTGCGCCAGGTGCTTTTCCTGTCTACAGTATACGATGATGGATAGCTGGGACAACGCCACGCCACTGGGTCCACAAGGAATTTTCTAAGTATTTAAATGTTGTGTGAAGAGGCATTGACCTTGGCCGGGATCACACAACTGTGTGTGATGCGATAAACTTCTCCGAGTTTCTCGCATCACACACAGTTGTGTGATCCCGGTCGAAAGTGCATTGTCTAACAATTTTTTCTTTTTTTCACAGTGAACAAAGTCAGAACCCATTGGCGTTCGATGAAGGATCGCATCAACAAGGACCTTCGTCAGAAGAGCCAGGTTCGCAGTGGTGCTGCAGCAAGGATCAGAAAATACAAAT
Organism: Ranitomeya variabilis; assembly: GCF_051348905.1. Classification (NCBI taxonomy): domain Eukaryota; kingdom Metazoa; phylum Chordata; class Amphibia; order Anura; family Dendrobatidae; genus Ranitomeya; species Ranitomeya variabilis. The sequence goes on along the minus strand of NC_135233.1, from coordinate 220,515,624 downwards.
ATCACTGCATGCTGGTGTTTTTGAGACTGGTCCTTGCCCAGAGAACATAAGTATTTTTGTGGTGTATTGTATTGTGTTGCATTCCCTTATCTGTATTTTTCTAGTCCGCAGGAGTTGGTGCTTTTACTATTCTAAATTTTTGATACTAATGTTTTTCTTTTCTTTTCACAGAACCTGGAGCAGCACCCTCGAACCTGGATCTGGAGCGGTCCTTCCTCGAACAGCCACGGACCCGTCCCAGCCATCCACCAGTGTAGCAGCAAGTGGGCTGGCAACGCAGACTGGAGACCAGGAAGCTGGGTCCATCAGGTGTTCCCCTGTCCTAGGCCTCTGCCACTGGTTTTTCGGAGTATTCCCGCCAGCGGCAGAAGGCCTCAGACAGGACCCTCATGCCCGAGTTCATTCACTTGAGCTCGGTCTTCTAGAATGGCCTTAAGGCGCTGGGAGACAGACTGGAAAGTGGTTTCAACCATATTGCTACACTTTTCCAGGATGTCAACCAACGCCTTGAACATCTGAAAGCTGACCTCCAGAGACCAGCACTTAATTTTTTTAATCAAATAGAACAGGGCATGTCAGAACACCTTACTCCTGATCTCCAGCTTAGTGTCATGCAGGCCTGCAATGCTGCTTACGTGCAGGCTATGCAGCAGACTCGGTACTTGCAGCAGTCAGTGGGGGCATTTCCACCTCTGCCCACACTGACACGCTTGACCTCAATACCGAGTTCTGCTGCATACCACTGCACGGCCATCACCATTCCAAGCCCTGCCGGACACACTACAGTGCCCCCACCATGCCGAGTGCTGCTGCACAGTCCACCGCCATGCCAATTGCTGCTCCTGCTTGGACCACCACCGACATGTCACAGAAACCGGACCCTGGCTGGCCGTCCATCAGCACCAGGCCACAGCAGCAGCACCAGGATCCTGCCAGGCCGTCCATCCGCACCATGCCGCCAGAAGGCACCACGCCAACGCTCCCCAGAAGACAGCAGCGCAGAACACAGGAAAAGAAGAAAAAAAAACAGTGGACTCTCGCACTCCCTCCCCCCCACCTCTCAATGTGTCTGTGATGTCCGGTTTATCTCTCCCTTCCAGTGTGTTTGTCCCGTCCCATGCCTCCACTCCCATCCCTCATATAAATAAGGCAGCACACTGCGGCGCTAAAACATGCACACATGAAACATGAAAATTGAACTGCATTACTACACTAGAAATATGAAAAAATGAGAGCGTTTAGCGCATAAAATGGCCAATTTATGTGTACCTGGTAGCCATCTGAATGGGTACCTGTGAAACCTCTTAGACTAAAATTCTCTCTCTCTATGGACTAAGAGACTAAGTGTGGACAAGTGCTGAACCTAGAGTCACCAACTCGTACACAGTCAAATAAGGTAGCACACTGCGGCGCTAAAACATGCAAACATGAAACGTGAAAATTGAACTGCATTACTGCATAATGGGAGTGCATAACTCCCATCCCTGACCCCACTACTTTCGTCGCCCCTTCCCTTGCAACCCCTTTGTCGTCTTTACCCAGTCAAACGTCATCTCCGCTCAACACACCCCAGTTCCATCATGTTTCCCCAAGTGGCCGAAGTTAATGTAATTTTTTTTTTTTAATAAGTGTGATTTTTTTTGCCCCCAAAACTGTTTGGTTCTTTGTATTCCGCCGCCGGCAACACACACCGTGCACCGACTAAACACACTGCGCTGTACACTTTGTACTTTTGCAGCTTATATCTCCAGGACTGACACAACTTGTACACTGCAGATTTGCTTCTTGTGCCTGCCATGGAGCTATGAGTTGTCAAAATCAAATATGACTTGTATTTTCTCCAGCATCTCTTCAGTCTGCATAATCTATTGGACGCAGAATGAAGAGATGATGGAGGTAATACAAGGTTTATATATACTCACCTGGCCAGGTGTCAGAAATAGAGAATTCAGGATGCACAAAACCCAGCATCCTGAATTAACTATTTCTGACACCTGGCCTGGTGAGTATAGATATGCCTTGTATTACCTCCATCGTCTCTTCATTCTGCGTCCAATAGATACTGCAGACTTAAGAGACGCTGGATTGAATCAGAAGTCACCTACCATAGCACTGACATCATAAATGGATTTGAGTGGATTAAAGAAAGAGGGCACTCGGTACAGGTATCAATACAGGTTTTTTAGTTACACCAAACATTACAACATTACAGGAACATTTTAACATTGCAGGTACATACACAACAGAATATTTTTTTAAACCCTTTCATCTTGCCATGCCACACATCCGATATCAGAAACCAAGTAGGCAGCAAATTGGTCCTTCATTTGCGCAACTTCTACTGTTGACCGCAGAGGGTGATGATGGTAATCTGGCAATGGGTTTGAAACAGGTTCATCAAGTTCAATGTTGGGTCCCTCTTTAGCCTTTATGTAGTTATGCAGAACCACACAGGCTTTGACAACCTCATCGACTGTCTCCATTTTTAGATTAATGGCTGTTCCAAGAATACGCCATTTGGAGACAAGAATCCCAAAGGTAAACTCAACAGTTCTTTGTGCCCTGGTCTGTCTGTAGCTAAAAAAATTTTTGGTTTGGTTCAAGTCCCGACTGGAGTATGGTTTCAGTAGGTTTTCACACATCTGAAAGGCCTCATCCCCAACCAAGTCTGGGAGTCATTGCCACGGCCAAAATCTCCAATGTCCACTGCGACAAAGCGACAGTCCGCATCTGCAGTTGCCATGAGCACTACAGAAAAATATTTTTTGTAGTTGAAGCACTCAGGTCCAGCTCTGGCGGGTTTGGTAATCTGAATGTGTTTTCCATCCACTGCTCCCAAATAGTTGGGGAAATTACACACTCGCCAGAATTTTTAGGAAATTTCCAGCTACATTTCCGTGGTGGGTAGGGGGATAAATTCATCCCAGAGAATGTTCCACAAATCCCGGCAGGTGTCCGCAACTATTCCAGACAGGGCGGAAATTCCTAGCCGGTACTGAAAATGGAGCGATGATAAGCTCTCTCCGGTAGGCAGGAATCTACCAAACAGAGAAAAAAAAATATTACGAACAATAATATTTATGATGGGGTTTTGCAAAACACATAAGGAAAAAAAAATTAATACGTGGCAGAACAATAACAATTATAACAGGCGTTTGTTTTGAAATATTACCTTAATGTGACCAAGAGACGTTCAGCAGCAGGAATCGCTCTATGGAGCAGGGTGTTCTGTCTCCTGATGGCTCCTTGGACATCACCAAGCAAATCCCGGAAGGTCTCTTGAGACATCCTGGTATATTCCGCAAATTTCTGTGGGTTGGCATGGAGCTCGCTGTATAGGGTGTGGTAGGTTCCATGGCTCTCCCTGAGTTTGATAATGGGGTGTCTCCAAAAACGCAGACGCCATCTTCTCCGTCTTTCTCTGTTTCTTTGTTGCTCACAAGCAAACGCAAAGGCAAGCAACAGCTTTATATCCAAATCCAGGTTGAAATAAAAGCTCCATGCGAAGTTACATAGGCAGAATACAGGAGCAAAATCAGAAGATTTCAGCTGTACAAAGGGTCTATGTAAAGAAATCCCATGAGACACGCCCATTCGTGTCCCATTGGTGGTGTCTGTGTATCTAGATTTTTCTCCTAGTAAATTTTTCACCTTTAAAACTCATGCGCATAAAAGGCGCAAACGCATGCAAACGTTGCATTTTTTGACTGCATGAATAAGCTGATGCGGATAAAAAACGCAGCGTTTGCATGCATTTTTTCTTGCGTTTTTTCTTGCGGACACAACCGCAAATGTGAAACCAGACTTAGTGCATGGAGCAGCAGCTTTCTTAGCAGATTCCTCAGCGGATTCTGCAAGATTAACATAAAATTAAAATTAATTAAAATTCATCCGTCCATCCAGGCAAAATTTTATAATGACACCCCGAAGGAAGTCCCAGCAGGAGGTCTTGGGACTTGTTCAGAAACAAGTTCTACAGGAAGTCCCGATTCAGGAGGAAGGAAGGGGATTTTACTCCCGCCTCTTTTTGATACAAAAACTGGATGTTTCCTGGAGAACCATAGCAACCTGAAGAAGCTCAATCAGTCGGTAGAGAATTGCTCCTTCAAGATGGAGTCAATCAACATGACAACAAAAATCTTGTTCCAACACTGCTTCATGGCAGTAATAGACTTAAAAGATGCCTATTACCATATCCCAATCCATCAGTATGAAGTATCGGAAGTACCTGAGGGTAGAGCTTTATGTCCAAGGTCAGGTCAAATATTACCAGTATACAGCCCTTCCATTCGGCCTGTCTACAGCTCCCCAGGGTCTTCACCAAATAAATGGCCCGAAGTAATGTCATACCTTCGATCCCAGGACATAGTGATTGTCCCAAACCTGGACGACTTCCTTGTGGTAGGGAGGCCGGAGGCCCACTGCACATATCAAGTAACAGAAGTGACGTCAGCTCTAATAGAGTTAGGATGGATAATAAATACCCCCAAGTCAAGAATAGCGCCAGAAAAAATGCAATCCTTCCTAGGGTTAATACTGGACTCCGAGTGACAGCTCTGCCTCCTGCCAGAGAGCAAGGTGATCAAGATAAGGAACCTGGATCATACAGCAATACCACAGCCAGCAATGACACTAAGGAACGCAATGTCCCTACTAGGCTCGTTAACATCATGCATACCAGCTGTAGGGTGGGCACAGTTTTACCTAAGACAGCTGCAGTGGGAAGTCCTGGGTGAGTATAATCTAACCTTTTTTTTTCTTTTAGGATACATGGGGGGGGGGCTTATCTACAGCATTCCGGAATGTTGTAGATAAGCCCCTGATGCCGGTGGGCTTAGCTCACCCTCGATTTTGGGGGTGACAGGTTCCCTTTAAGGAGCACCTCACATTTGAAGTGACTTTGAGGGACCTATATGATAGAAAATACCAAAAGTGACACCATTCTAAAAACTGCACCCCTCAAGGTACTCAAAACCACATTCATGAAGTTTATTAACCCCTCAGGTGATTCACAGTAATTTTTTTTTAAAGTGGAAGGAAAAAATAAGCATTTACTTTTCTTTCAGAATAATTTTCCTTTAGACCTAATTATTTTACTTTTGCAAGGTTAACAGGAGAAAATGGACTATACAATTTGTTGTGCAATTTCTCTTGAACAAGCTGGGAAATCTACTGTTTAGGTACTCGGAAGGGAAGGAGCGCCATTTCACTTTTTGAATGTAAAATTTGCTGGCATAATTAGCAGGTGCCATGTCGCATTTGAAGAGCCCCTGATGTGCCTAAACAGTGGGAAAACCCCAACAATTTACAGCATTTTGGACACTAGACCCCTTAGGGAACTTATCTAGATGTGTATTGAGCACCTTGAACCCACAAAAGTTTATAACGTTAAGCCGTGAAAATAAAAAAATCACATTTTCCAGGACGTCCCTCCTGACAGCACCATCAAGATGTTATCCTTCTTAACCTTTACAGGGACACACAAGAGGTTAAAAGGCCCCTCCCTCCACCCACCATTCCTCAGTGTTTTTCTTGTCCCTATCAGGGACAGACGAAGAAGAGGCCACCTGACAACTATCCAGTCCCCCCCAAGTCACAAGAAGGCTGCTGGCAGACGTAAAGAAGTTTGTGGATTCAGGAGCAGTGGTTCCAGTGCCAGAGTCAGAACGGCGTCTCAGTTACTATTCAGGCCTATTCTCAATAAAGAAACCGGTTGGAGACTATCGTGCCATAATAATTCTGAAGTCACTAAACAGATGGGTATCATACAAAAAATTCAAAATGGAGTCTTTAACCCCTTTCTGCCATCCCGTCTGTGTGACCTGGGAATTAATTCCCATGGACGGGATAGTACGTCATATGTGATCAGCCACGCTCAAGGGGGAAGCGCGGCCGATCGCGGCCGGTTGTCAGGCACATCCACCACCTCTGAAGGCGCTCCCCTGACACAGACATTAGCCCCAGCTGGGACTTCCATTTCCTATATTTCTGCAACTTACTGCAACTTTGTCTACTGCACAAGCGAGGTTTGATAAAGACCCGGAACAAGGGTCGAAACATTATCGCTGTACTTTTTTTTGGTGGTGTATTATGAATAAAATGTAAACACTTTTTTTCAAAATTCAAAGACTTATTGAGTGCGGCTGTTACTTTGCTAGGATTATCACAGCTGACACCCGGCACTCAATTCCAGCCAATTCTGTGTTGAAAAAGTAAAACAGTGCTTCCCTTCTGAGCTCTCCCGTGCAATATGGGGTCACTTGTGGAGGGTTTTTACTGTTTAGGTACATCAGGCGCTCTGCAAACGTGACGCCCACAGACCATTCCATCTGTTTGCATTCCACAACGGCGCTCCTTCCCTTCTGAGCTCTGCCATGCGCCCAAATGGTGGTTTCTCCCCACATATGGGGTATCAGCGTACTCAGGACAAATTGGACAACAATGTTTGGGGTCTAATGTCTCCTGTTATCCTTGGGAAAATAAAAGTTTGACTTTTTGTTGTGACTTCAAATGTGATGAGTTCCTTAAAAAATTGTGTTGTAAAAATGAGAAATTGCTGGTCAACTTTTAACCCTTATAACATCCTAACAAAAAAAATTTTGGTTCCAAAATTGTCCTGATGTAAAGAAGACCTGTGGGAAATGTTACTTATTAAGTATTTTGTGTGACATATCTCTGTGATTTAAGGGCATGAAAATGCAAAGTTGGCAAATTGTAAAATTTTCAAAATTTTCTCCAAATTTCAATTTTTTTCACAAATAAAAGCAAGTATTGTCGAGGAAATTTTACCACTAACATGAAGTACAATATGTAATGAGAAAACTTTGTCAGAATCACTGGGATCCATGCAAGCGTTCCAGAGTTATAACCTCATAAAGGGACAGTGGTCAGAATTGTAAAAATTGGCCCGGTCATTAATATTCTAACCACCCTTGGGGGTTAAGGGGTTAAGATTATTATTATTATTATTTATTTATATAGCACCATTAATTCCATGGTTCTGTACATGAGACGGGGTTACATCAAAATACAAATATCACTTACAGTAAATAAACTAACAACTACAGACTGGTACAGAGGGAAGAGGACCCTGCCCTTGCGGGCTTACATTCTACAGGATTGTGGAGAAGGAGACAGTAGGTCAGGGGTTGCGGTAGCTCCGATGGTGTTGAGGTGGTCATTACAGGTTCTAATCTTCTTTGAAGAGATGGGTTTTCAGGTTCCGTTTGAACGATCCAAATGTGGTGGATAACCGGACTTGTTGGGGCACAGAATTCCAGATGATGGAAGATATTCGGGAGAAGTCTTGGAGGTGATTGGGTGAGGAACGAATAAGCATGGAAATGAGAAGGAGGTCTTGGGAGGACCGGAGATTACGTGAGGGAAGATATTGAGAGATTAGTATGGAAATATACTACGGAGGAGAAAGGTTATAGATGGCTTTGTAGGTCAGTGTTAGTAGTTTAAACTGTATACGCTGGGAAATTGGGAGCCAGTGAAGAGATTTGCAAAGAGGGTAAGCAGGAGTGTAGCGAGGCGAGAGATTAATTAGTCGGGCAGCAGAATTAAGGATGGACTGGAGGGGTGCGAGAGTGTTAGAGGGTAGGCCACAGAGGAGGATGTTGCAGTAGTCGAGACGAGAGATGATTAGGGCATGCACAAGCATTTTGGTAGAGTGAGGGTTGAGGAAAGCACGGATTCTGGAAATATCTGGAAAGATCTACAACACCATTGATCAAAGAAAATATGGTAATGTGCATGTTAGATCTCAAAGAAGCATATTATCACGTGCATATTTATCCTCACAGCCAGCGGTATCTAAGATTTGTGGTGGTAGAGGGGGGAAAAATTCAACATTACCAGTTCAAATGCCTCCCATTTGGTCTTTACTAGGCGCCACACATTTTCACCAAGCTGGTGGCAGAAGGCTATGAAGATTCTGGGACTGATGACGGCTTCTATTCCAGGGGTCCGGTGGTGTCAATTCCACTCAAGACACCTGCAAGATCAGGTCTTGACAACCTGGCACAGAAGGACAGATGGGCTAGACAAAAAGTTAAGACTGTCAGCAATAACAAGAAGGTCGTTAACCTGGTGGACGTCAATAACCAACGTGAAGAAGGGGATCATGTGGAGACGGTTCCCGTTTATATTGATCACCAAAGACACAAGCGTCAGTGGCTGTGGGCCCAGGTGCAGGATCAGTGCATACAGGCAGGGCCGCCATCAGGGCATTACTGCCCTTACTGCTGTATGGGGCCCGGTGAATAGCAGTACGCCGAGGGGCCCGCAGGTCCGGGGCCCCGCTTATGTGCTACTGTTCATCGGATCCCATCGTGCAGCAAAGTGGTGCACGCTGTGGCGCTCACATCGGCGCTGGGGCCCAGGAGCTTTCCTGGAGCTGTGCACGGCTGTCTTATCTTGACGGCTGCGCAGCTCCTGCTCCCTCTGTCTTTGGTTGAGCCTAGACTGTATGGGTTCCTTCCAGGTCCTGACTGCAGCCCATACAGTCTAGTCGGCTGACTACTGAAGATGGCAGCTTCTCTTCCTGCCTTTGCTAAGTCGGAACATGCCCCCTGTATGACACGCCCCCCAAAATTACATCATACCTGGAGGGAGCACATACAGGCTAGCATTTACCCTGGAGGCAGAGCCGCGCTGCTGGGGAGCGACTGTGAGGTTAAGTATACAAAACTTTTTGTTTTATGTACAAAATGAATTAAATGGGTGAGGGGAGGAGGAGGAATTGCACATGATGACAGGAGAAGGAGTAAGGGTACTTTCACACAGTCACACTTTGGACGCTACGACGGCACGATCCGTGACGTCGCAGCGTCGTATGAGTATCGCTCCAGCGTCGTAGACTGCGGTCACACGTTGCAATCACGGCGCTGGAGCGATGCCGAAGTCCCCGGGTAACCAGGGTAAACATCGGGTAACTAAGCGCAGGGCCGCGCTTAGTAACCCGATGTTTACCCTTGTTACCAGCGTAAACGTAAAAAAAACAAACAGTACATACTCACATTCCGGTGTCTGTCCCCCGGCGTTCTGCTTCTCTCCACTGTGTAAGCAGCAGAGCCGGAAAGCACAGCGGTGACGTCAGACGTCACCGCTGTGCTCGCTTTCCGGCTGGCCGGCGCTCACAGTGCAGAGAAGCTGAGACGCCGGAGGACAGACACCGGAATGTGACTATGTACTGTTTGTTTTTTTTTACTTTTACGCTGGTAACCACGGTAAACATCGGGTTACTAAGCGCGGCCCTGCGCTTAGTTACCCGATGTTTACCCTGGTTACAAGCGAACACATCGCTGGATCGCTGTCACACAACGATCCAGCGATGTCAGCGGGTGATCAAGCGACGAAAGAAAGTTCCAAACAATCTGCTACGACGTACGATTCTCAGCAGGATCCCTGATCGCTGCTGCGTGTCAGACACAGCGATATCGTATGGATATCGCTGGAACGTCACGGATCGTACGGTCGTAGCGATCAAAGTGTGACTGTGTGACAGTACCCTTAGGGGGACTGCACATGATGTGGGGAGGGGGGTTAAAAGGGGACTGCACATGATGATCTGGGGATAAACGGGGACTGCACATGATAATGTGGGGGGGTTAAAAGGGGACTGCACATGATAGTGTGGGGGGGTTAAAGGGGGACTGCACATGATGATGTGGGGGGTTAAAGGGGGCTGCACATGATGTGGGGAGGGGGTTAAAAGGGGACTGCACATGATGTGGGGGGTGAAAGGGGGCTGCACATGATGTGGGGAGGGTTAAAGCGGGACAGCACATGAAGTGGGAGGGTTAAAGGGGGATTGCACATGATGTGGGGAGGCGGAATAAAGGGGGACTGCACATGATGATGGGGGGGTTAAAGGGGGACTGCACATGATGATGTGGGGAAGGGGTTAAAGGGGGACTGCACATCATGATGTGGGGGGTAAAAGGGGGATTGTACATGATGTGGGGAGAGGGGTTAAAGGGAGACTGCACATGATGTGGGGAGGAGGTTAAAGGGGGACTGTACATGATGTGGGGAGGGGGTTAAAGGGGGACTGCTCATGATGTGGGAAGGGGTGTTAAAGGGAGACTGCACATGATGTGGGGAGGGGGGTTAAAAGGGGACTGCACATGATGTGGGGAGGGGGTTAAAGGGGGACTGCACATGATGTAGAGAGGGGGGTTAAAGGGGGACTGCACATGATGATGCAGGGAGGGCGGTTAAAGGGGGACTGCACATGATGTAGAGAGGGGGGTTAAAGAGGGACTGCACATGATGTGGAGAGGGAGGGTTAAAGGGGACTGAAAATGATGATGTGGGGAGGGGGTTAAAGGTGGACTGCACATGATGATGTGGGGAGGGGCTTAAAGGGGGACTGCACATGATGATGTGGGGAGGGGGTTAAAGGGGGACTGCACATGATGATGTAGGGAGGGAGATTAAAGGGGGACTGCACATAATGATGTGGGGAGGGCAGTTAATCGGGGACTGCACATGATGATGTAGAGAGGGGGGTTAAAGGGGGACTGCACATGATGATGTGGAGAGGGACGGTTAAAGGGGGACTGCACATGATGATGTGGAGAGGGGGTTAAAGGGGGACTAAAGATGATGAAGAGGGGGAGTGTTGTGAATTCTGCTCTTGGGTTCCCTCTGGTGGTTGTTGGCGGTAATACAGTTGTCCCTGGGTTGCAATCCTGAGCAGGTGTCCCTGCTGATTGCAGCTCTCTCTGGGTATTTAGGTTTTCAGGATCCATTAGCCCTTGCCAGTTGTCCATTGTTCTTGGAGGTCTTACATCTCTGTCTGGTTCCTCCTGCCCTGCTGCCAAATCAGCCAAGATAAGTGTCTGGGTTTTGTTTCTGCAGCACACATGCTGTGTGCTTTACTATTCAGTACTATTCATTGTTTTTTCTTGTCCAGCTTAGACTGTGTTTGGATTTTTTCAGTCATGTTGAATTCTCAGGAGATGCAGATATACATTCCATGTCTTTAGTTAGATGTGGAATTTTTGTATTATCTGCTGTGGATATTTTTAGGGTTTTAATACTGACCGCTTAGTATTCTATCCTATCCTTTTCTATTTAGCTAGAGTGGCCTCTTTTGCTAAATCCTGTTTTCTGCCTGCGTGTGTCTTTCCTCTAATACTCACAGTCAATATTTGTGGAGGGCTACCTATCCTTTGGGGTTCTGCTCTGAGGCAAGATAGAATTCCCATTTCCATCTATAGGGGTATTTAGTCCTCCAGCTGTGTCGAGGTGTCTAGGATGTGTTAGGTACACCCCACGGCTACTTCTAGTTGCGGTGTCAGTTTAGGGTTTGCGGTCAGTACAGGTTCCTCCTACTCCAGAGAAAGTCTCATGCGGCTCCAAGGTCACCGGATCATAACAGCACAACTGGCCAATAATGAGTTAAATGCATCTCAGAAGAAGGGAAGAAAGGTGTTGAGCCATTTTTTTCTGTAGCCTGTTTTGTCTTTCCTTCCCTCTTTTTCTCTGGGTGGCTGAGGAGTCTTGTGCTAGCATGGATGTTCAGGGATTAGCTTCTTGTGTAGACCAGCTTGCTGCTAGGGTACAGGAAATTTCTGATTATATTGTTCAGACTCCAGTTTTAGAGCCTAAGATTCCTACCCCTGATTTGTTTTTTGGGGACAGGTCCAAATTTTTGAGTTTTAAAAACAACTGTAAACTGTTTTTTTCTCTGAAACCTCGATCCTCTGGTGATTCCATTCAGCAGGTTAAAATTGTCATCTCCCTGCTGCGTGGCGATCCTCAGGATTGGGCATTTTCCCTGGAATCTGGGAATCCGGCCTTGCTTAATGTAGACGCCTTTTTTCAGGCTTTAGGATTATTATATGATGAACCAAATTCTGTGGATCAAGCGGAGAAGACCTTGTTGGCCCTGTCGAAGCGGCAGAATTGTATTGTCAGAAATTTAGAAAATGGTCTGTGTTGACTAAATGAAATGATGATGCTTTGGCGGCAATTTTCAGAAAGGGTCTTTCTGAATCCGTTAAAGATGTTATGGTGGGGTTTCCCACGCCTTTCGGTCTGAGTGATTCTATGTCTCTGGCCATTCAGAGTGATCGGCGCTTGCGGGAGCGCAGAACTGTGCGCGCTGTGGCGTTGTCCTCAGAGCAGATGCCTGAGCCAATGCAGTGTGATAGGATTCTGTCTAGAATGGAACAACAAGGATTCAGACGTCAGAATAGGTTGTGTTTTTATTGTGGCGATGCTTCTCATGTCATTTCAGTCTGCCCTAAGTGTACAAAGAGGATCGCTAGTTAATTTACCATCAGTACTGTACAACCTACATTTCTGTTATCTGTGTCCTTGATTTGCTCATTGTCATCATTTTCTGTCATGGCGTTTGTGGATTCAGGCGCCGCCCTGAACTTAATGGACTTTGAGTTTGCCAGGCGTTGTGGTTTCCCCTTGCAGTCTTTGCAGAACCCTATTCCTTTAAGGGGCATTGATGCTACACCTTTGGCTAAAAATAAGCCCCAGTTTTGGACACAGGTGACCATGTGCATGGCGCCAGCCCATCAGGAAGATTGTCGTTTTCTGGTGTTGCATAATTTGCATGATGCTATCGTGCTGGGTTTTCCGTGGTTGCAGGTACATAATCCTGTGTTGGATTGGAAGTCTATGTCTGTGACTAGCTGGGGTTGTCAGGGGGTTCATAATGACGTTCCTTTGATGTCAATCTCCTCTTCTGAAGTTCCAGAGTTTTTGTTTGATTTTCAGGATGTATTTGATGAGCCCAAGTCCAGTTCCCTTCCACCGCATAGGGACTGTGATTGTGCGATTGACTTGATTCCAGGCTGTAAGTTTCCTAAGGGCCGACTTTTCAACCTGTCTGTGCCTGAACATACCACCATGCGGAATTATGTTAAGGAGTCTTTGGAGAAAGGGCATATTCGGCCATCTTCTTCACCGTTGGGAGCGGGATTTTTTTTTGTTGCTAAGAAGGATGGCTCCTTGAGACCCTGTATTGATTATCGCCTCTTGAATAAGATCACGGTCAAGTTTCAATACCCTTTACCTCTGCTTTCCGATTTGTTTGCTAGGATTAAGGGGGCTAGTTGGTTTACGAAGATTGACCTTCGGGGGGCATATAATCTTGTTCGTATTAAGCAGGGTGATGAATGGAAAACTGCGTTTAATACACCCGAAGGCCATTTTGAATACCTTGTGATTAGTGTTGAGCATTCCGATACCGCAAGTATCGGGTATCGGCCGATACTTGCGGTATCGGAATTCCGATACCGAGATCCGATACTTTTGTGGTATCGGGAATCGGAATCGGAAGTTCCCAGTGTATGGTTCCCAGGGTCTGAAGGAGAGGAAACTCTCCTTCAGGCCCTGGGATCCATATCCATGTAAAAAATAATGAATTAAAATAAAAAATAGGGATATACTCACCCTCTGACGCGCCCTGGTAGTAACCGGCAGCCTGCTATGCTTAAAATGAGCGCGTTCAGCACCTTCCATGACTTCTCGGCTTCTGATTGGTCGCGTGCCGCTCATGTGACCGCCACGCGACCAATCACAAGCCGCGACGTCATCCCTCAGGTCCTAAATTCCCTTCTAGGAATTTAGGACCTGAGGGATGACGTCACGGCTTCTGATTGGTCGCGTGGCGGTCACATGAGCGGCACGCGACCAATCAGAAGCCGTGACGTCATGGAAGGTACTGAACGCGCTCATTTTAAGCAAAGAAGGCTGCCGGTTCGCAGCGGTAAGGTCCAGGCTGCGTCGGAGAGGTGAGTATATCAATATTTTTTATTTTAATTCTTTATTTTACACATTCATATGGATCCCAGGGCCTGAAGGAGAGTTTCCTCTCCTTCAGACCCTGGGAACCATCAGGATACCTTCCGATACTTGAGTCCCATTGACTTGTATTGGTATCAGGTATCGGTATCGGCGAGATCCGATACTTTGCCGGTATCGGCCGATACTTTCCGATACCGATACTTTCAAGTATCGGACGGTATCGCTCAACACTACTTGTGATGCCATTTGGGCTCTCTAATGCTCCATCTGTTTTTCAGTCCTTCATGCACGATATCTTCCGGACTTATCTTGATAAATTCATGATTGTATATTTGGATGACATTTTAATTTTTTCCGATGATTGGGAGTCTCATGTGGAACAGGTCAGGATGGTATTTCAGATCCTTCGTGATAATGCTTTGTTTGTGAAGGGGTCTAAGTGTCTCTGGAGTGCAGAAGGTTTCTTTTTTGGGCTTCATTTTTTCTCCCTCATCTATGGAGATGGATCCGGTTAAGGTTCAGGCCATTCATGATTGGATTCAACCCACATCCGTGAAGGGCCTTCAGAAATTTTTGGGCTTTGCTAATTTTTATCGCCGTTTCATTGCTAACTTCTCCAGTGTGGTTGTATATTTGGATGACATTTTAATTTTTTCCGATGATTGGGAGTCTCATGTGGAACAGGTCAGGATGGTATTTCAGATCCTTCGTGATAATGCTTTGTTTGTGAAGGGGTCTAAGTGTCTCTGGAGTGCAGAAGGTTTCTTTTTTGGGCTTCATTTTTTCTCCCTCATCTATGGAGATGGATCCGGTTAAGGTTCAGGCCATTCATGATTGGATTCAACCCACATCCGTGAAGGGCCTTCAGAAATTTTTGGGCTTTGCTAATTTTTATCGCCGTTTCATTGCTAACTTCTCCAGTGTGGTTAAACCCTTGACCGATTTGACGAAGAAAGGCGCTGATGTGATGAATTGGTCCTCTGCGGCTGTCTCTGCCTTTCAGGAGCTTAAACGCCGATTTACTTCTGCCCCGGTGTTGCGTCAACCGGATGTTTCTCTTCCGTTTCAGGTTGAGGTTGACGCTTCTGAGATTGGGGCAGGGGCCGTTTTGTCTCAGAGGGATCCTGTTGGTTCCTTGATGAAACCGTGTGCCTTCTTTTCCCGTAAGTTTTCGCCTGCTGAACGCAATTATGATGTCGGCAATCGGGAGTTGTTGGCTATGAAGTGGGCGTTTGAGGAGTGGCGACATTGGCTTGAGGGAGCTAAGCACCGTATTGTGGTCTTGACCGATCATAAAAATCTGATTTACCTCGAGTCTGCCAGACGGCTGAATCCTAGACAGGCTTGATGGTCCTTGTTTTTTTCCCGTTTTGATTTCGTGGTCTCGTATCTTCCGGGTTCTAAGAATATTAAGGCTGATGCCCTCTCTAGGAGTTTTTTGCCTGATTCTCCTGAGGTCCTTGAACCGGTCGGCATTCTGAAAGAAAGGGTGGTGCATTCTGAAAGAAGAGGTGGTCCTTTCTGCCATTTCCCCTGAATTTTAGACTGACAAACCTGACCGCTGTCCAGTGGGGAAACTGTTTGTTCCTGATAGATGGACTAGTAGAGTGATTTCTGAGGTTCATTGTTCTGTGTTGGCTGGCCATCCTGGTATTTTTGGTACCAGAGATTTGGTTGGTAGGTCCTTTTGGTGGCCTTCTTTGTCACGTGATGTGCGTTCTTTTGTGCAGTCCTGTGGGACTTGCGCGCGGGCCAAGCCCTGTTGTTCCCGTGCTAGTGGGTTGCTTTTGCCTTTGCCGGTCCCTGAGAGGCCCTGGACGCATATTTCTATGGATTTTATTTCTGATCTTCCGGTTTCCCAGAGGATGTCGGTTATCTGGGTTGTTTGTGACCGGTTCTCTAAGATGGTTCATTTGGTGCCTTTGCCTAAATTGCCTTCCTCTTCTGATTTGGTTCCGTTGTTTTTTTAGCATGTGGTTCGTTTGCATGGTATTCCGGAGAATATTGTGTCCGACAGAGGTTCCCAGTTTGCTTCTAGGTTTTGGCGGGCCTTCTGTGCTAGACTGGGCATTGATTTGTCTTTTTCTTCCGCATTTCATCCTCAGACAAATGGCCAGACCGAGCGAACTAATCAGACTTTGGAAACTTATTTGAGATGCTTTGTGTCTGCTGATCAGGATGATTGGGTGGCTTTCTTGCCATTGGCCGAGTTTGCCCTTAATAATCGGGCTAGTTCGGCTACCTTGGTTTCGCCCTTCTTTTGTAATTTTGGTTTTCATCCTCGTTTTTCTTCGGGGCAGGTTGAGCCTTCTGACTGTCCTGGTGTGGATTCTGTGGTTGACAGGTTGCAGCAGATTTGGGCTCATGTGGTGGACAATTTGGTGTTGTCTCAGGAGGAGGCTCAACGTTTTGCTAACCGTCGTCGGTGTGTTGGTTCCCGGCTTCGGGTTGGGGATCTGGTCTGGTTGTCTTCCCGTCATGTTCCTATGAAGGTTTCTTCCCCTAAGTTTAAGCCTCGGTTTATTGGTCCTTATAGGATTTCTGAGATTATTAATCCGGTGTCTTTTCGATTGGCCCTTCCGGCCTCTTTTGCTATCCATAATGTCTTCCATAGATCTTTTTTGCGGAAATATGTGGTGGCCGTGGTTCCCTCTGTTGATCCTCCGGCCCCTGTGTTGGTTGATGGGGAGTTGGAGTGTGTGGTTGAGAAGATTTTGGATTCTCGCTTTTCTAGGCGGAAGCTTCAGTACCTTGTCAAATGGAAGGGTTATGGCCAGGAGGATAATTCTTGGGTTTTTGCCTCTGATGTCCATGCTGCTGATCTGGTCCGTGCCTTTCATCTGGCTCATCCTGATCGGCTTGGGGGCTCTGGTGAGGGTTCGGTGACCCCTCCTCAAGGGGGGGTACTGTTGTGAATTCTGCTCTTGGGTTCCCTCCGGTGGTTGTTGGCGGTAATACAGTTGTCCCTGGGTTGCAATCCTGAGCAGGTGTCCCTGATGATTGCAGCTCTCTCTGGGTATTTAGGTTTGCAGGATCCATTAGCCCTTGCCAGTTGTCCATTGTTCTTGGAGGTCTTACATCTCTGTCTGGTTCCTCCTGCCCTGCTGCCAAATCAGCCAAGATAAGTGTCTGGGTTTTGTTTCTGCAGCACACATGCTGTATGCTTTACTATTCAGTACTATTCATTGTTTTTTCTTGTCCAGCTTAGACTGTGTTTGGATTTTTTCAGTCATGTTGGATTCTCAGGAGATGCAGATATACATTCCATGTCTTTAGTTAGATGTGGAATTTTTGTATTATCTGCTGTGGATATTTTTAGGGTTTTAATACTGACCGCTTAGTATTCTATCCTATCCTTTTCTATTTAGCTAGAGTGGCCTCTTTTGCTAAATCCTGTTTTCTGCCTGCGTGTGTCTTTCCTCTAATACTCACAGTCAATATTTGTGGAGGGTTACCTATCCTTTGGGGTTCTGCTCTGAGGCAAGATAGAATTCCCATTTCCATCTATAGGGGTATTTAGTCCTCCAGCTGTGTCGAGGTGTCTAGGATGTGTTAGGTACACCCCACGGCTACTTCTAGTTGCGGTGTCAGTTTAGGGTTTGCGGTCAGTACAGGTTCCTCCTACTCCAGAGAAAGTCTCATGCGGCTCCAAGGTCACCGGATCATAACAGGGGAGGGGATGGGAGACTGCAAATCATGAATTGAGAGTGAGGGAAGAGGGACAGCAATTGAATTGAAGGTGGGGGTGGGGTGATCAAATGATGATCAGGAGAGAGCAAATAATTATGAATTTTGACGGTGGGAGAGTAAATGATGTATTGAATGTGGGAGTAGAGCTGTTGATAATGAATAGAGTGTGGGAGAGAGAAGACATGACAATGAATTGGGGCGGAAAGGGCATGTACATATAAGGAGTCAGGGAAGCGGGAGGTACATAGTAGGGGGTGTTGAGTATGCAGTGACTGGTAATGAATTGGGGGAAAGAGTACAGGTGCTAATTAATTTATATATTTATTAGGTTGGGAAAGTGGCTATGTATAGCTAGAAGGGGCTCAGTGGTGGAAAATAATTTATATTTGGAATGCTGGGTTGCATAATAACCAATTATACACTCACTGGCCACTTTATTAGGTACACCTGTCCAACTTCTTGTTAACACTTAATTTCTAATCAGCCAATCACATGGCGGCAACTCAGTGCATTTAGGCATGTAGACATGGTCAAGACAATCTCCTGCAGTTCAAACCGAGCATCAGTATGGGGAAGAAAGGTGATTTGAGTGCCTTTGAACGTGGCATGGTTGTTGGTGCCAGAAGGGCTGGTCTGAGTATTTCAGAAACTGCTGATCTACTGGGATTTTCACGCACAACCATCTCTAGGGTTTACAGAGAATGGTCCGAAAAAGAAAAAAAATCCAGTGAGCGGCAGTTCTGTGGGCGGAAATGCCTTGTTGATGCCAGAGGTCAGAGGAGAATGGGCAGACTGGTTCGAGCTGATAGAAAGGCAACAGTGACTCAAATCGCCACCCGTTACAACCAAGGTAGGCCTAAGAGCATCTCTGAACGCACAGTGCGTCGAACTTTGAGGCAGATGGGCTACAGCAGCAGAAGACCACACCGGGTACCACTCCTTTCAGCTAAGAACAGGAAACTGAGGCTACAATTTGTACAAGCTCATCGAAATTGGACAGTAGAAGATTGGAAAAACGTTGCTTGGTCTAATGAGTCTCGATTTCTGCTGCGACATTCGGATGGTAGGGTCAGAATTTGGCGTAAACAACATGAAAGCATGGATCCATCCTGCCTTGTATGGAGCATCTTTGGGATGTGCAGCCGACAAATCTGCGGCAACTGTGTGATGCCATCATGTCAATATGGACCAAAATCTCTGAGGAATGCTTCCAGCACCTTGTTGAATCTATGCCACGAAGAATTGAGGCAGTTCTGAAGGCAAAAGGGGGTCCAACCCGTTACTAGCATGGTGTACCTAATAAAGTGGCCGGTGAGTGTATATTGATTGTGGGTGCACCTTTGTATTCAAATGTGTAGTGTAGAAGAAAGGGAAAAAGAGATGAGTCCTGGCTGGTAGAAGTGATGGTGGTCTGCGCTGTATGAAAAAGAAAAGCAAAGATGAAGGACTTCAGCTAGAGACGTCACTGGTGAGTCAGTGTGTTAATGGTACACTGACACTATACACTGTATACTCTGTACAGAGCTCTTGTATAATGTCACCAGTGATCACTATATTATCTGTACACTGACACTGTATACAGAGGTCCTGTGTACAATGTCACCAGTGATCACTGTATTACCTGTACACTGACACAGTATACTATGTACAGAGCTTCTATGTATAATGTCACTGGTGATCACTGTATTACCTGTACACTGACAGTAAATACAGAGTTCCTGTGTATAATGTCACTTAGTATTGTGTTTTTTTTAAAATAATTAGTATTGTAGTATTCAGTCACTATGTCGTGGTAATATGTGGTCTGGTCATGGTGTGACGGCATTTGTCCCTTGTAAGGAGCGTAGACGTGGTTTCAGGGAGGAAGAAGGGAGGAAGTACGCTGCCATCTGCAGCACTCCCATACACAAGTGTGAAACCAGCCTATGTTGTATTAATGGTCATTTAAAAAATGTATGTGACTCATTCCCTTAAAGAAAAATACATAAAAATATGTATATATTTAATAGCTTAGTGTAGAGTAGGGTCTGGCCAAAAGACCATGTTGTGGTGGCAGCTTAAAAATTCTTTTGGCCAGAATAAAAGCTGCTGGCTATGTATGTGATCTGGTGTTTGATGGGAAATGTTAATATCTGATTGATGAGGATGTGGTGAAGTTGAGTTTATCCAAGAGTGGGCGGTAGGACTGTGGAAGGTTCGAAGGGTGGAGGCGGAGCTGGGGTGGAGCCTGGGTGGAGTCTCAGGGGAGCCCAAAAATTTTGCCAGTATGGGGCCCCGAAATTCCTAGTGGCAACCCTGCATATACAGGGCACCTGGCGAAGATCAGATCCTCGGAGATCATCCAACCTCAGAGAGCTTCAGGCAGTCTGGGAAACTCTAAAGCCAAGTGGGCCAAGTCTAAAAAAACAATGGTTTTTGGAAAAACGGTCTCAGAAGCGCAGATTTCAGATTACAGATTTCCTCTTCTCTTACTGCACCTTTCTTCCTTTCACATAACACATACCAGGGTCAGACTGTGCCACACGGGTCCTCAGCATCCTCACAATTCAGCTCTGCCACGGTTAGGCCTTTCTTAGTCTGCTTTGCCAGAGAAAAAGAGTTTCCACCTCCGAAGCTAGTTGCCACCTGGCGAGTGACCTGCCCTTCAGTATTGTTCTCTGTGAAGTCCCAAAGCAGTCCTGCTCCCAGCTCACTGCTTCTGAGTTCTGCCCCAGCCACCGTTTCGCCCCAGTACTAAGGACATCTGCCCAAGCTATAAGTTGCCACATTCTAGGGCTACCTGTCTTCTTTCCTTCTTTCTTACGGCTGTGCTGGCCTCCGCTTTTCTGGCCTGATACTGTGGATGGCTGAGCTCTCTCCTCTTAATCAACCAATGTTGCGTGGTAGCTGCCAATGTCCTAGGCCTAGAGCCCGTGTGGACTGTCTGGGCACTCAGGACCTTCTGAACTGTATCAGGAAATGTTCCCTCTCTAGCTGCAGCTGATCCCTCCTGCATAATCTTACTGCGATCTTTGGGAGGCAGAATGAAAAAATCAACAACATGTGAACGATTGGTTTTATTTATTTTTTACACCGTTCCTCATGTGGTATAAGTGATTAGGTGACTTTATTCTTTGGGTTGGTGCAATTACAGCGATACCAGATTTATATCGAGTTTTTATATTTGGCTGCTGTCACACACTAAAAGACGCTTTTTATTGCGAAAAATAGTTTTTGCATCACCATATTTTGTGAGCTATAATTTTTCTAAATTTCTGCCAACAGAGTCATGAGAGGGCTTGTTTTCAAGCTGACGTTTTTATTGGTACCATTTTGGGCACACTAACTTTTTTGATCGCTTTCTATTCCAATTTTTGAGAGACAGAAAGAACAAAAAACAGCAATTCAAGAATTGCTTTTTGTTTGTTTTTTTTATACCGTTCTGCGTGTGGTAAAATTGATAAAGCAGTTTTATTCTTCTGATCAGTACGATTACAGCGATACCTCATTTATTTTTTTTATGTTTTGGCGCTTTTACACAATAAAAACTATTTTATAGAAAAAATAATTATTTTTGCATCGATTTATTCGGAGAGCTATTTTTTTTTATTTTTCTGCTGATGGAGCTGTATGGTGGCTTGATTTTTGCAGGACAATATGACATTTTCAGCGGTAACGTTTACATTCGTAATTTTGATCACGTGTTATTGCACATTTGTTCAGTGGTATGGTGATAAAGCATTGTATGTTGCCTCTTTTTTTTTCACTGAAGGGGTTAACTAGTGGGACAGTTTTATAGAACGGGTCGTTACTGATGCGGAGATACCAAATATGTGTACTATTGTTTTTTATATTTACATAAATAAATGTATTTATTGGAAAAATATCCAAGAAGTATTGTTTCTCGTTGCAGAGACTGACATGCTAAGCATGCCGAGATGAGGAGACTTAAAGCTGCAATGCTCCTCTGGGAAATATGCTAATTATGTAAGTTGTCTCTTCAGAGAGGAGGAGAACTAGAACTCTAGTGCCGCCTATTGGAAGTAGCAATCCTACAAGTCAATGTCGACCCTTTAACGAGCCTTGTCACATGACTTAGGATAATAGCCAAACCAGAATCTCAATTTGCAGACACTGTGTTTCGGGGTACTGCCCCTCATCCATGCAAAGTGGAGATCTGGTTTGGCTGTGTGAGAGGCGTCTGATTAATATCCACTGACGAGGTGCAGTACCCCGAAACACAGTGTCTGCAGAGCCCTTGCTCCTACGGCATATGACAAATACAATAAATGGATGCTGATGGCACACCACGCCTGTTGTCTTCTCTCAACTTTGTAAAGCTTTGATTACTTTTCCTAGTTTTAAAATAAGTCACAGACTTCAGACTTGAGACGTTCCCTGTCCTAAAAGGGCTGAGGCATTTAGGGAAGAAAGAATAACATGCACTGACATGCGGAGGTCAAGTATCACTTCTGATTGCCCTTTAGGTCCATAATTAGATGTTTTCCCAGGAAATTTAGGACACTCTTCACCTGTCTGATGTCAGCTGTGTGGGGGGTGAAAAGTAAGTGGACTACATGAAGAAGAAGCAGCAGGAGGCTCTATAGAAAAGGACGGAGACTGACCCCAGATTATAATACACCCATGTGTAAAAGCCATAGACTCTGCAGGGCTGATATCAGCATTAATAGATGACGGTTTCTACAGAACCTGTGGCTCCTAGTTTTGGAGGTTTCCACTCTTTTATTGTTTATGTCCTAGTCAGCTGTTCTCAGATATCTTGATGTCCGCTAACATATACCGTATGTCGACCAGACGCAGTGCCCATAGGGGATGTCACTCAGCTTTCTATACACTCTGAATAGCATTTACAAAAATACAGACCTCTATTAAATTCAGAGGCTGCATCCCCTCCGGGTGATCGCGTCCAAGGCTATTTTTCCTAATAAGTTTCTGTTTTTCGTCTTTAAAAGATAGACCATTTTTCTCCCATGTAAAATCCATCTTTCTCTGATATTTTTTCTTTTCATTTATTATTGAAGATCATTTCATAAGAATTTATATCCATATTGCTATGAAGCGATGAAGCACATGTAATCAATGTATACAGCACCGAATAACACTGTATCATGTTAATATTAATTCTTACAAATAACTGTAACCATGTACCATCATATAAAAGATTTAAAGAAAAATAAAACATGAGGTCAAATTGTCAGAAATTACTCATTAAAACAGTTGTCTCATCATCATAAATATGTAAAATTGTAAGTAAAAACAAGGAATCACTCCTAAAATACTTTTGTCGTTTTTGAGCATAAAAGTATTTACATCCATTAAGTAAAAACAAGCAATTTCCCTCTTATTAAAAGTCCTCTCCATTCTCAAGAACAGAAAGAATTTGAGTTCTATTGTTTACTACTTGTTGCCTAAGTTACAGAAGTCTATCAGAGGTGGCTGGTTTCCTAGGCAAGGAGTGCAGCGCTTACAGCCACTTTGCTGTAGGATTTGCAACTGCTGCTACGAAGCTGGCGGGATTGCTGATCCAAACTGTCAGTCATCAGGAGCAAAGGAATCCCTGAGCAGCGCGCGCCTGAAAAGCAATTATGAGAATGACCACAAATTAAGGCTGTGACTGGCGCTGTGCTCGTCCACCTATCGGATGGGTGCCGGAGCTGCCTGCTATTTACATGCACTAGTGTGATTGATGTGAGATAGACAGCTTTTTTTTCTGAGTGAGAGTGAATTTTCATACATTCTCTCCCATTTAAATATGTCTCCATACTCTGCAGTGAATCTTAAATACGGACACCCTTGGACTACATATACAACAAAAATCACGAGTGATATCGAGAATGGCGCACTGCACAGCTCAGTCAGGGAACAGGAAGTGCACAAGCTCAACCTCAACTCCCTTCACTGTCTGTGGGACTGCTGGAAACAGCACCTTACTCTGTTTCCTCATGCAATCCATAGACAATGAACGGAGCAGAGGCCGAATATGATCCCCTTTGCTGCATTTAAGATGGGGTCGCTGGAGGCCACAGTCGTTGCAACCGAACCCACAGCACTGACTGACAGCAGCTCAGCACTGACTGACAGCAGCTCAACTGTCAGTCAGTGCAGGAGGTGTAGTTACAGCCGCCGCTCTCTATACTCAGAGAGGTGATTGAGCCCGCGCCGGCGCCTCCCCTGTGACTGAACGCTGCCTGGAGGAATAAAGTTAATATCCACCCGGCAGTGGGGGCCTAAGTGTGGGCGCCGGGCAGGGGCACAATGCTATTAACCTAGAGAATAACCCCATATCTGCAGGTTAATAGCATATTTTTCACCTGACTGGTTCCCTTTAAAGGGAAATCTGCATCTGTGTAATGTACATTTCATACTATATATTGTATTTTGCTCATTTTTTAAAAATGTTTCGATGTGCTATAAACTCGCAACCATTCCGCCACGTGTGATTATGATCTAAGTTACCACTTATCGACTAGAAGTAACATGCCTCTTAATAATGACCGCATGAAATTGTAATTCAGTGCAGTTAAGTGGCGACTCTTTAAAGGGACGGAGTATAGAAATATACAGCACATGCATCTGCCATTTTGAGCTTGTAAATGGATTTCACTCTCTATATGAGATAATTCAAGAATTCACGAGCGGTCAGGTCAAATTAACCAGGCATGTGGGAATGTCATAAACAGCTCTAGCTATGACGTTGAGAGACATGTACAACTGCATAAACATGAGGACGACCATCAATTCTGCCTCGGCAGTCAGACCCCTTTCTTTTATTTAAGGGCTTAGGATCACATAGGAAATGGAAGGCGTAGATGTCAGTCATGTTAGGAAAAAAGCGTGAAGGGGGAAAAGAAGCAATGAACGTGCCGGACTGTAGGGAAGGCAACCCATGGGCCCGGGTCATACTTGCTAGTTCAATGCATGAAACTTGAGCAAGTCTCTCGCATCAAGTACCGGCACTGCCAACGGCACTCGGGACCGGAGTATTCAGTTGCAAAGAAATACATGCAGCTGCACAATCCGGTCCCGAGTGCTGGCAGCAGTGCCGGGACTTGAGGAAAGAGACTCGTGTGCATTTCTCGCATTGAACTCGCAAGTGTGACCACGGCCTAAGGGTTCATTCCTACTTGCGATGAAATTGGACGAATGCAATCAGATAAAAAAATCGGATTGAATTCGGACCAATATTATTCTATGATTGTGTCTTCATTTGCGTTTTTTTCCAGCTCGGATCGGATCACGATCGGACTGGAAAAAAGTCGCAGCATGCTGCGATTGTAATCAGAATTCAGATGTCATCCCGCAATAGAAGTCAATGGGTGCGAGAAAAAAATCACACAGCACTCGGACCATGCGAGTGCTGTCCGATTTTTCCACACTGATCGCATTTGAAAAGCCGGTAATTCATATGCGGGTACAGTAAAATCACACTGACAGGTTAGAATAGAATAGATATACACACATAGAATATATATATATATATACCGTATTTTTCCGACTATAAGACGCACTTTTTCCCCCACAAAGAAGGGGGGAAAATGGGGGTGAGTCTTATAGTTGGAATACAGGCTTACCGGCAGTGGTGTGGCGGCGGCAGAGGTGCGGCGGCGGCAGAGGTGCGGGGATGAGGAGGCGCAGTGAGCGGTATGGCGTGAGCGGGGTCCCTTCCACAGGTGAGGTGACGCAGCAGCCCGGTAAGCAGCAGAGCCGGGTGAATCATGTCATTATCGGTGGTGGCGGCCATCTTCCTGAGGCCGCGCGTGCGCAGATGGAGTTCTCTGCTTCCCGGGGGTCCAGGAAAATGGCCGCGGGAGGCCGCGCGTGCGCAGATGGAGATCGCGGCGGCCATTTTCCTGAAGCCGAGTTAGCAGATTTAGATCTCGGCTTCACGAAAATGGTTGCCGCGATCTCCATCTGCGCACGCGTGGCCTCCTGCGGCCATTTTCCTGAAGCCCCGGGAAGCAGAGCACTCCATATGCGCACGCGCGGCCTCAGGAAGATGGCCGCCGCCACCGAGAAACCAGTAATTAACCCGGCTCTGCTGCACACATTGGAAACCGGGCCCCTGGGTCACCTCACCTGTGGAAGGGTCCCTGCTCACGCTATACCACTCTTTATCCCCGCACCTCTGCCATCGCCACACCACTCCTGCAACCCCCCCATGAACACCAGGCCATGGCGTTGCCCACCTAAGCAGGAAGGGACCCTGCTCAGGTGCACGCTGTACCGCATCACCCCACCTCTGCCGACACCATGCCTCCTGTGACCCTCCTCTGCCACCGCCAGCCCTCAGGTAAGATACTGTAAATTCGGACAATAAGACGGACCCCCATCTTATAAAAAATCTTTTTTTTCTGCAATTTTCACCCCAAATTTGGGGTGCGTCTTATGGTCTGGTGCGTCTTATAGTCCGAAAAATACGGTAGATGTCAGTGACACATATATATATATATATATATATATATATATATACAGTACAGACCAAAACACCTCATTTAAAGATTTTTCTGCATTTTAAGACTATGAATATTGTACATTCACACTGAAGGCATCAAAACTATGAATTAACACATGTGGAATTATATACTTAACAAAAAAGTGTGAAACAACTGAAATTATGTCTTATATTCTAGGTTCTTCAAAGTAGCCACCTTTTGCTTTGATGACTGCTTTGCACACTCTTGGCATTCTCTTGATGAGCTTCAAGAGGTAGTCACCGGGAATGGTTTTCACTTCACAGGTGTGCCCTGTCAGGTTTAATAAGTGGGATTTCTTGCCTTATAAATGGGATTGGGACCATCAGTTGTGTTGTGCAGAAGTCTGGTGGATACACAGCTGATAGTCCTACTGAATAGACTGTTAGAATTTGTATTATGGCAAGAAAAAAGCAGCTAAGTAAAGAAAAACGAGTGGCCATCATTACTTTAAGAAATGAAGGTCAGTCAGTCCGAAAAATAGGGCAAACTTTGAAAGTATCCCCAAGTGCAGTGGCAAAAACCATCAAGCGCTACAAAGAAACTGGCTCACATGAGGACCGCCTCAGGAAAGGAAGACCAAGAGTCACCTCTGCTTCTGAGGATAAGTTTATCCGAGTCACCAGCCTCAGAAATCGCAGGTTAACAGCAGCTCAGATTAGAGACCAGGTCAATGCCACACATAGTTCTAGTAGCAGACACATCTCTACAACAACTGTTAAGAGGAGACTTTGTGTAGCAGGCCTTCATGGTAAAATAGCTGCTAGGAAACCACTGCTACGGACAGGCAACAAGCAGAAGAGATTTGTTTGGGCTAAAAAACACAAGGACTGGACATTAGAACAGTGGAAATCTGTGCTTTGGTCTGATGAGTCCAAATTTGAGATCTTTGGTTCCAACCACCGTGTCTTTGTGCGATGCAGAAAAGGTGAACGGATGGACTCTACTTGCCTGGTTCCCACCGTGAAGCATGGAGGAGGAGGTGTACTGGCGTGGGGTTGATTTGCTGTTGACACTGTTGGGGATTTATTCAAAATTGAAGGCATACTGAACCAGCATGGCTACCACAGCATCTTGCAGCGGCAAGCTATTCCATCCGGTTTGCGTTTAGTTGGACCATCATTTATTTTTCAACAGGACAATGACCCCAAACACACCTCCAGGCTGTGTAAGGGCTATTTGGCCAAGAAGGAGAGTGATGGGGTGCTACGCCAGATGACCTGGCCTCCACAGTCACCAGACCTGAACCCAATCGAGATGGTTTGGGGTGAGCTGGACTGCAGAGTGCAGGCAAAAGGGCCAACAAGTGCTAAGCATCTCTGGCAACTCCTTCAAGATTGTTGGATTGTTGGAAGAAATCCCACTTATTAAACCTGACAGGGCACACCTGTGACGTGAAAACCATTCCCGGTGACTACCTCTTGAAGCTCATCAAGAGAATGCCAAGAGTGTGCAAAGCAGTCATCAAAGCAAAAGGTGGCTACTTTGAAGAACCTAGAATATAAGACATAATTTCAGTTGTTTCACACTTTTTTGTTAAGTATATAATTTCACATGTGCTAATTCATAGTTTTGATGCATTCAGTGTGAATGTACAATTTTCATAGTCATGAAAATACAGAAAAATCTTTAAATGAGAAGGTGTGTTCAAACCTTTGGTCTGTACTGTATATATATTTATATTACATAGATATATAGAAGAAAAACCGGTTATTCAATACCTGCGGTAGTGTAAAATCATAGCAGGAGCCGACAGGATAGAAGAGATGGATTACGTACAGTAAATACATATAGAATAGGTAGATATATAGATGGCTGATACAAATACAATTAGTACAGTGTGTGTGCAAATTACTGGACATGTATTTAATTAATAAAAGATTATTTTTTGTAAAAAAATGGCGTTGGCTCCCGCTCAGTTTTCGTAACCAGCAGAGGTAAAGCCGATGACTGGGGGCAGATGTTTATAGCTTGGGAAGGGGATAATACCCATGCAGATTCCCTGGCTATTAATATCAGCTCACTACTGAATACTTAGCCTTTACTGGCTTTTAAAATGGGGGACCCCCAAAAAATATGACATGGGGTCCCCCCATAATTAATAACCAGCAAAGGCTATGCAGACAGCTGCGGGCTGACATTAATAGCCTAGGAAGGGGCCCTGGATCACCGTGAGAATTTTTCATGGCGATCTGCTGTGAAGACACTATGCTTGAACTGCGGTGACCTCATCACTGGCATTTTCCCACGGTTCAGAGGGCATCCCAGTTCAACACGGCTGGGAGCACGGCCTCAGTGACGTTACTGAAGCTGCGCTCCCAGAAGCTCATTCACCAGAGATTTTCAGCTGGGACAGTAGCATCTTGGCACCGTCCTGGTTGAAAACTAATTATCCTCAAGACATGGATTACAGCGTGGGACACAACGACGAGAGGTATGGTATATTGTTACTTTTTAAAAAAAAAATTATTACAGGAGATCGACGGCTTCGTAGGAATTAGGTGAGGTCGTAAGTATAGTTTAATTAAGAATAATAAAGGAGTCTGTGTGTTTCTTTCAGATAAAGGACTTTATTGTGGCTGTGTCTTTATTTACCATGCAAATATAGGATTAGTTATGGATAGGTGTCTTATATACCCTTCGGTGACATCAACCCCCCCAACTATTACCCCACTTGCTGCAGGGCAAGTGGGAAGAGCTAGGCTAAGTGCCAGAAATGGCGGATCTTAGAGATGCGCCTTTTCTGGGGCGGCTGAGAGCTGATGTTTTTAGCCAGGTGGGTCAGTATCCATGGCCCCTTCCTAGGCTATTAATATCAGCCTGCAGCTGTCTGCATAGCCTTTGCTGGTTATTAGTTTTGGGGGGACCCCACGTCATTGTTGGGGGGTCCCACATTTTAATAGCCAGTAAAGGCTAAGTATACAGTTGTGAGTTGATATTAATAGCCAAGGAAGCTCCATTTTTTTCTCAGTAATGTACACTCTGCACCACATCTTGACTGAAAAAAAACCCCAAATGTAGTATTCTTTGCAAAATTGTTAAAAAAGAAAAACTGAAATATCACATGGTCATAAGTATTCATACCCTTTGCAAAATATTGAGTAGAAGCACCTTTTGAGCTAGTACAGCCATGTGTATTCTTGAGAATGATGCAACAAGTTTTTCACACCTGGATTTGGGGATCCTCTGCCATTCTTCCTTGAAGATCCTCTCCAGTTCCGTCAGGTTGGATGGTGAACGTTGGTGGAGAGCCATTTTCAGGTCTCTCCAGAGATGCTCAATTGGGTTTAGGTCAGGGCTCTGGCTGGGCCAGTCAAGAATGGTCCCAGATTTGTTCTGAAGCCACTCCTTTATTATTTTAGCTGTGTGCTTAGGGTCATTGTTTTGTTGGAAGGTGAACCTTCAGCCAAGTCTGAGGTCCAGAGCACTCTGGAAGAGGTTTTCATCCAGGATATCTCTGTACTTGGCCGCATTCATGTTTCCTTCAATGACAACCAGTCGTCCTGTACCTGCAGCTGAAAAACACCCCCATAACATGATGCTGACACCACCATGTTTCACTTTTGTGATTGTATTGGGCACAGTAGCGTAGCTACCAGGGGGGCAGAGGGGGCGGTCGCCCCGGGCCCTGTGCTCTGAGGGGGCCCACCCGGAGCTACGCTACTGTCAGGGCCGGTGTTACGGGCCCCTGCCTCCGGTCAATGATTCTCTTTTCTTTCCCCTGCGTTTGTACTGTGTACGTATGTAAAGTAACATGCACGGTACAAACATGACCACAGGGAGTCAGAGAGAAGGAAGATAAGGCCTCCAATCAGAGTGCAGGGAGTGAGTCATGTGATCGCTCTTCTGCAGTCTGCGTGGAGGAGAGGGGGAAGGGAGGTCACTCACCCAATCCCGGCTGAGCGCGCTGTCCTTCAAAGCTCCTGTGCTGCAGAGAAGTGATCAGCTCCAGCAGCAGCCAGGACACAGGGGACCTCACTATCTACACATGTGTGCATCTGACCAGAAGGAGCCTGAGAGCCGAGGAGCAGCAGCCAGGACCAGAGGACACACTCCACACAGCATGTGGACTGAGGAGTATTCTGGCACTTGTCATTTACTAGGTGCTATGTCTGAACTGTTGCTTTGAATACATACATACAGGCACAGTATATAAAGCAATAAAGGTTCTTAAACTTGTATGTCATGTTTAACCTGCAAGCTGGACAGACTCTGAAAACTGATCAATGTGTGTCTTGGCACATGTAATTTATTTCATGTGTTTACAATAGCACAAAGGTATATTAGATCTGTAGGTGGGAATATACACATTCTAGTTTTTGGAACCTTTCTTGCCTGACATGATAACACTGAAAGACTGACATGTGGACTGACAAGTATCTTGGCAAATTACATTTATTATATGTAGGCAGACCAAAGCATGAAAAGATATATCTGATCTGTGTATAGGCATATAAGTTCAGTAACCATCTTGCTTTTCAGTTTTATAGGTTTTGCCTATCATGCAAGCCCCATCTGGCGGGTTATGTTATATATACATCCACTAACTTACATTAAAGGGAACCTGTCACCCCCAAAATGGAAGGTGAGCTAAGATGAGAAAAACAGGTTAGATTATACTCACCCAGGTCCAATGAGCGTCGCGGTCCGGGTCCAGCTCCTCCCATCTTTTTACGATGACATCCCCTTCTTGTCTTCACACTGCGGCTCCGGCGCAGGTGTACTTTGTTTGCCCTGTTGAGGGCAGAGCAAAGTACTGCAGAGCGCAGACGCCAGGAAAGGTCAGAGAGGCCCAGCGCCTGTGCACTGCAGTACCTTGCTCTGCCCTCAACAGGACAAAGTACGCCTGCGCCGGAGCCGTGAATACAAGAAGAGGACGTCATCATATGAAGATGGGAGGCCCCTGACCTGACCGCGACGCCCATCAGACCATCCGCCCAGGTGAGTATAATCTAACCTCTTTTTCTCATCTTTCACGATACATCGGGGGCTTATCTACAGCATTACAAAATGCTGTAGATAAGCCCCTGATGCCGGTGGGCTTAGCTCATCTTCCATTTTGGGGGTGACAGGTTCCCTTTAAAGGGAGCCTGTCACCATATAAGGTCCGGCATCTGTACGCCCTCACATAGTGTTCTAGAATGCTCTCTATAGCTCCAAAATCCTCTATGCAAGGCACAACAAAGAGTTTTTATATTACTCACGGATGGCGCAGTCTGGGCGTCTCTAGTCTTGATCAGACGCCTACCCTCTTGTGATCACTGTCCCGCTTCGTGTGGAAGATGCATCCTACATCATGCATTCAGTCTCCTCTATCACACTCCTGTGCAGGTGCACTTCTCTTTGCCCTGCTAATCTCAGAGCACAGTATTGTAGTGCGCATGCCCCAGCTTTATTTCCAGGTAATCAGCGCCCTTTGGCCAGCGCATATGCACTACAGTACTTGGCTCTGCTTTCAGCAGCCCAGAGAGAAGTGCGCCTGCACAGGAGCGCAATGGGTGACACTGTGTGGATGACGTAGGGCGTGTCATCCAGATGAAGCAATAATGGAGGATGGCGATCTTAAGTCAAGACCAGTTATGCCTTGGTGAGCGCCTTTGGTGAGTATAATGAGAGGCCATTTTTATGCCTTGCAGAGGGGATTTTGGACAGATTTACAGCCTTCCATATAGAGGCTGCCTATGGGGATGCATTACGCTATAGAGGCTGCCTATGGGGAGCTGCATTATACTATATGGAGGCCTATGGGGAATGTATTATACCATATTGAGGACTATCTGGTGTACTATGCTATATGGAGGCTATCTAGGGGGCCATCATTCAGTGTGGAGATTACAGTGATGGGGCCATCATACAGTGCTGGAGCCAGTTTGGGGGATATTAAGGGGTCAGTATATACAGTGAGGGGGCATCATACTGTGTATAGAGGAGCTGTAAAGGGGGGATACTCTGGACTTTATTAAATGTAAAGTGGGCACTTATTCTTATAGGGGAACTCAGGTTACTGTGACTATCAAAGGGGCACACAGGGCAATATTACTTTCTAGGGGGCAAAATGTGGGCACTGTTTTCTAGGGCACTTGCACCCGGCATTACTATATTATAGAGGGGTGCTTTAGAATTTAGAGGGCACAGAGAACCACACAGGAGGTGCAGTAATGGGAACACATACAACAGCAGCGGCTCAGTATTGGGGTATCGGGTGCAGTAATAGGGACACATACGGCAGCAGCGGCTCAGTATTGGGGTATCAGGTGCAGTAATGGGAACACATACAACAGCAGCGGCTCAGTATTGGGGTATCGGGTGCAGTAATAGGGACACACGGCAGCAGCGGCTCAGTATTTCGGTATCAGGTGCAGTAATAGGGTCACATACGGCAGCAGCTGCTCAGTATTGGGGTATCAGGGGCAGTAATAGGGACACATACTGTACGGCAGCAGCGGCTCAGTATTGGGGTATCGGGCAATAATAGGGACACATACGGAAAAATGAATAATACGGGCGACAAAAAATGAATGGCACAAGGAGCACAGTCCCAAGGAGAGGATACCCTTTCTGTCGGATCCAACTATCGACATGCGGTGATACGCCCCACTGGTAGTAAGGTGCTCTGCATATATGCAAGTAGTTTATTCAATCTTCATGTCAAGAGAAAAGAAAAATATGCGGCACTCACCCAGCTTGCGTGATATTGTAACCTTTAATGCACCAAGATTTCGGTTACAAACATTTCATTCAGCTCGGCAAGTTACGTCTGGGTGCGGGGAGTGTGGAGGGGACGACGGCCGTTTCGCGCGATCAGCGCTTCTACGGGTCTCCTGTATGATGGACCCGTAGAAGCGCTGATCGCGTGAAACGGCCGTCGTCCCCTTCACACTCCCCGCACCCCCACGTAACCTGCCGAGCTGAATGAAATGTTTGTAACCGAAATCTTGGTGCATTAAAGGCTACAATATCACGCAAGCTGGGTGAGTGCCGCATATTTTTCTTTTAGATGAATGTTGGCCCAACCTGACAACCATCTAATGTGCTGTATTTATTATGCTTTGGTTATATAGCGCCATTATATTCCACAGGGCTTTACAGACATTATCATCGCTAATCCACCTGTCCCCCCGCTATTCACCGGTCTCTCCCCTCTGTCAATCCCTTCACTGGCTCCCCATTACCCCGAGACTCCAGTACAAAAGCCTAACCATGACATACAAAGCCATCCACAACCTGTCTCCTTCATACATCTGTGACCTCGTCTCCTGGTACTTTCCTGCACGTAACCTCCGATCCTCACAAGATCTCCTTCTCTACTCTCCTCTTATCTCCTCTTCCCACAATCGCATACAAGATTTCTCTCGCGTATCACCCCTACTCTGGAGCTCTCTACCGCAACATATCAGACTCTCACCTACCATCGAAACCTTCAAAAAGAACTTGAATACCTACCTCTTCTGGCAAGCCTACAACCTGCAGTAACTACCGATCGACCAAACCACTGCACGACCAGCTCTATCCTCACCTACTGTATCCTCACCCGTCCCTTGTAGATTGTGAGCCTTCGCGGGCAGGGTCCTCTCTCCTCCTGTACCAGTTGTGACCTGTATTGTTCAAGATTATTGTACTTGTTTTTATTATGTATACCACTCCTCACATGTAAAACGCCATGGAATAAATGACACTATAATAATAAATAATAATAATAAAAATACCCATTGGGGCTCACAATCTAAATTCCCTATCAGTATGTCCTTGGAGTGTGGGAGAAAACCAGAGAACCTGGACGAAACCCAGGGAGAACATACAAACTGCTTATAGATGTTGTCCTTGGTGGGACTGCGCTGCAAAGCTACACTGCTAACCACTGAGCCACCATGCTGCCAAATCCATTATGAAGTTCAATATGCCTGAGACTTTTTTATTTTAAGGAGATAAACTGCGAGCGGAAGTGTCTGGCAGCAGTTTACTCCTCTCTCTCCACTGAGAAAACATGCATGCTCGGTTTGTCCAAGTGTGCATGTGTATACACGGTAGCTGAATAACTGTGCGTCCGGGGATCTAAAGTGCATGATCAGCTTTTCTCTGAAGGAGGGACACTAGAGAGAAAGGTAAATTATTTGGTCGTGCAGAACAGGTTACAAGTTAAAAAAAGAAAAAATGCACTTCACAGAGAAGTTTGGTGAAAGAGGACTTCATCATCCCCTATGAGTGGGTGCTGACCTTACTGGATTATTTTAAGAGCATAACACATGGCAAGGCTTATTGCTACTGTCGGTTCTGTCCAGGCCTTCAGAATTGTGTGAACAGGAGTCACTCTATCGACAGTAAGAAGAATTCAGAACACTCCAGGAAATAATTTCATAAAGTTTATTATCTATAAAGGAACTGTGAAGAAAGGAGTGAACCCCCGTTTTACAGCATGGTGTCCTGTCCTGACACATGGACTGTTTTGTTTCCATAAAAAAAAATTGTTATTGCAGAAACAGTGCCACACTGTGCATTATAGTGTGTCTATCTTTAGTGAAACACTTTGGATAATATGGGGCTTAATCAGGGACATCCTCACACAGTGCTCCAAGTCATACCAGCAGCAGATATAAACCATCCCCTCTATACAGTCCTCCTCACTGCAAACGTAAAGCTTTTTTTTTTTTTAACTAGCGGAGAACAGCTGCTGTATTACATTTGGAGTCAGCAGAAACAGTGAAAGGCCATACTATACTATGAACCGTGCCCCATGGTTGGTGTGTGTTCAAAATGCAATCATCAGTATGGATGGTAAACTTTACCTCCATATTCTTTTATATTTGTTAATAATAGACAGATAACTTGCATGCTAGTACACATGAGTGATTCTCCACTTGGACCTTGGGTCTGTGAGAAAGGTAAACAAAAAAGTTGGATGCGCTAGTCTGCTCTGATGTACAGATCAGACAAGTACATGTAAGGCTACTTTCACACTAGCGTCGTGCCGACGCAACGACGCTAGCGTTGAAAGCGCCGCACAACGGGGGCAGCTGATGCAGTTTTTCAACACATCCGCTGCCCCATTGTAAGGTCCGGGGAGGAGGGGGCGGACACGTCGCACAAAAAAACATTACATGTAGCTTTTTTTGTGCCGACGGTCCGCCAAAGCACGACGCATCCGTCGCACGACGGATGCGACGTGTGGCAATCCGTCGCAATGCGTCGCTAATGCAAGTCAATGGAGAAAAAACACATCCTGCAAGCACTTTTGCAGGATGCGTTTTTTCTCCAAAACGACGCATTGCGACGGAGGCCAAACGACGCTAGTGTGAAGGTAGCCTAAATGGCAGGTAGCTCATGCCAAGTGGATGGGCACATGGAGCTACACATGAAGCAAGTCATATCTGCAATTTGTGGGCTTGACTGGTCTGATCGCATAGCAATCCTTGGACTGGCCGACGGCTCCCCTGACCTGAGCGTGACTGCTGCATAGAAATACATCAAGCTGTCACTCACGTCCGGTCAGGACTGCGCCCTAATTCAGATAACGTACAAGAAAAAACACAATTTGAATCAGTGTGATGGATCAGATTTTTGTCAGTGTGTTTGATTTTACTATTAGTGATTTACCAGTTTTTCTTGTTAGCAAAATAAACTGGTTTTAGGTTTCTCAAGGCTTTTCCTATCAAACTGAGAAAAATGGCCAGCACAAGGATGCAACTAGGATGCCATAAATGTGCTGTTAAAGTTTTCCCATGGATTCAAGGACTTGCATTAGTGAGTTACATCTTGGATCAAAATCTAACATTTTTCTTTTTTTTTTAATAACACTCAGTCCACAAAAAGTAACGGATGTGTGAACGGCCCCAGATTTTAATGGTTATGCCATTTGTGGAAACATGGACACAACACATATCTAAATTTTTCTTTTATGTGCTCTATGTTTTTTCACCAATGGAAACACATACCTAATAGAGTCTATGGGACTCAGGTGGGTTTTTTTTGCAGTCCAACTGTCCGCAAGAAAAAAGGAGACATGTCTGATTTTGATCCAATGTGTGCATCACAATCACCAATTCAGTTGTGAAACAAAAATGGACATCAGGGCTGTCCCACACGTCCAGATAATTCTGGTACCGGAATAAATCGGTACCGGAGTTATCCGTGTCCGTGTGCCTGGGAACTCACGTAGGCCATACGTGCGGCACATGTGTGCCGCCCGTATGGCGAGTGGGTACCACACGGAGCGTGTGGTACCCACGCGTGTGGTACCCTGCATCGTGCTGAAGCCGCGATTCATATGTTCCCTGCAGCAGCGTTTGCTGCAGAGAAAATATGAATAATAGTGTTTAAAATAAAGATCTATGTGTCCGCCGCCCCCCCACCCCCTGTGCGCCCCCCCTTGCTGTTCAGAAAATACTTACCCGCCTCCCTCGCTGCTTCCTGGTCTGGCCGCGGCTTCTACTGTATGCGGTCACGTGGGGCCGATCATTTACAGTCATGAATATGTGGCTCCACCTTCCATAGGGGCGGAGCCGACTATTCATGATTGTAAATGAGCGGCCCCACGTGACCGCATACAGTAGGAGGCGCGGGGCAGAGAGGAAGGAGTGACAGCCAACGTGGGAGCGGGTGAGTATTTTCTGAACAGCGGGGGGGCGCACAGGGGTGGGGGGGCGGCGGACACATAGATCTTTATTTTAAACACTATTATTCATATTTTCTCTGCAGAAAACGCTGCTGCAGGGAACATATGAATCGCGGCTTCAGCACCATGTGGGGGGGACAGCGCTTACTGTAGCGCTGTCTCCTGCACGCACACGGACCCCAGACGGAGAATGTCCGTGTGAGGTCCGTGTTTTACACGGACCCATTGTCTCTATTGGGTCCGTGTAATCCGTGCGCTCCCACGAACACTGACAAGTCTCCGTGTTTGGCACACGGAGACACGGTCCGCAAAAAATCAATGACATCTGAACAGATGCATTGATTTTTATGGTTCTACGTGTGTCAGTGTCTCCGGTACGTGAGGAAACTGTCACCTCACGTACCGGAGCCACTGACGTGTGAAACCGGCCTCACATGGATTTAATCCGTGTGTCATCTGAGTGATGAACGTTATTTCATTGAGTATGAGAAGCTTGGAAATTATTTTTTTTTACTTTTTTCAAAAAGCATGCCAAACTGATGGTAAAAATGAACAGACACATGCAACAGATGAAAAGCACTGATGAAATTCAATCCATTGGAAAAAAAAAATGTTGGACTTGTTGGAAAAAAGATCCTACAAAAAGTAAAAGGCAGAAACTATGAACATAACAGATTTATGTCAGTTGATTAAAATTGATGTCACTGTACGCAGCAGAATTTCTAGCAGTAATTTGACCACTTCATCGACTGCGTGTTGACAGAGAATATATAGCGCAGGGCAAATGCAAGCATGTCAGAAATCTCTTGTATGTAGTAAATAGAAGCAGCACCACCCAGGCCACATCTCATGAAAATAACACCATGTGAATGGGCTCTCACTTAATATAAATAGTGAACAGCATTAATCCAGGGTAATGTAGAGCGCAGTTTTTATCAGCCCGAAACAGGAGATGTAGGATTTAACATACAGTAATTATATTTAGGGCTGTCCCACACGTCCAGATAATTCTGGTACCGGAAACAATCGGTACCGGAATTATCCGTGTCCGTGTGCCCCTGCGTTTCTGGTGAACATCAGTGTGGCACACGTGTGCCCACTGGGTACCACACGCACCGTGCTAGGTACCACACGTACTACCAGCATCTGGTGCTGAATCCGCAATTCATATGTTCCCTGCAGCAGCGTTTGCTGCAGAGAAAATATGAATAATAGTGTTTAAAATAAAGATCTATCTGTCCACCGCCCTCCCACCCCCTGTGCGCCCCCCCCCCCGCTGTTCTGAAAATACTCACCCGCTCCCTCGTTGGCTGTCGCTGCTTCCTGGTCTGGCCCCATCTTCTCCTGTATGCGGTCACGTGGGGCCGCTCATTTACAGTCATGAATAGGCGGCTCCACCCCTATGGGAGGTGGAGCCACATATTCATGACTCTAATCGTCGGCCCCACGTGACCACATACAGTAGAAGGGGCGGCCAGCACAGAACACTGCGAGGGAGGCGGGTGAGTATTTTCAGAACAGCGGGGGGGCGCACAGGGGGTGGGAGGGCGGCGGACACATAGATCTTTATTTTAAACACTATTATTCATATTTTCTCTGCAGCAAACGCTGCTGCAGGGAACATATGAATCGCGGATTCAGCACCAGTGGGGGGGACAGCGCTTACTGTAGCGCTGTCTCCTGCACGCCACACGGACTGTAAACGGAGAAGGTCCGTGTGTGGTCCGTGTTTTACACGGACCCATTGACTTTAATGGGTCCGTGTAATATGTGCGCTGCCACGAACACTGACATGTCTCCGTGTTTGGCACACGGAGACACGGTCCGCAAAAAATCAATGACATCTGCACAGATGCATTGATTTTTATGGGTCTATGTGTGTCAGTGGCTCCGGTACGTGAGGAAACTGTCACCTCACGTACCAGAGCCACTGACGTGTGAAACCGGCCTTAAAGGGATTGTCAGGTTAGAAAATTCTCACGACAATAAAATGGTTATAGGTTATAGTCTAAAGCAATGAGGGCGAACCTTTTAGAGACCAAGAACCCAAACTGCAACTCACTTATTTTTCGCAAAATGTCAACAAAGCAATTAAATCTGAATACTGAATTTTTAGTTTAGAAAAACAAATCATACATTAACATAAGAGTAACATCACCCACGCAGCCCCCAGCACGTAGTCCTATGCAAGTAACATCATCCCCTTTCCCACGCAGCCCCATATGCGTATCAGTCTCCTTCACCGCACAGCCCCCAGCTTGAATCCACACATGTGTAATATCTTCACCCTCCCAATACAGCCCCCCAGCATGCAGCCCCAAGCACGTACCACCCCCTTCCCAAAGCAGCCCCCAGCATGCAGCCTCATGTTACTAACACACAATCCTATATGCATATCACTTCCTTTCTCATGCAGCCCTCCCCTAGCATGCAGTCCTATGCAAGTACCCCTAAATACTTGTGGACTAAAGAGATAAAAGTTAAACGTTTTGGAAGGTGTATGTCCCATTATATCTGGCATAGAAGTAACACATCATTTCAGAAAAGGAACATCATACCAACAGCAAAATATTGTGGTGGTAGTGTGGGGCTGTTTTGCTGCTTCAGGACGTGGAAGACTTGCTGTGGTAAATGGAACCATGAATTCTGCTGTCTACCAAAAAATCATGAAGGAGAATGTCTGGCCATCTGTTCGTCACCTCAAGCTGAAGCGCACTTGGGTTATGCAGCAGGACAATGATCCAAAACACACCAGCAAGTCCACCTCTGAAAGGCTTAAGAAAAACAAAATTAAGACTTTGGAGTGATCTAGTCAAAGTCCTGATACTGTGACATGACCTTAAAAAGGTGGTTCATATTCGGAAACCCTCCATTGTGACTGAATTACAACAATTCTGCATAGATTAGTGTGCCAAAATTCCTCTGGAGCGTCGTAAAAGAATCATTGCTTGATTGCAGTTGTTGCTGTTATTAGGTTTAGGGGCAATCACTTTTTCATACAGTGCTCTGTAGGATTTCTTTTTCCCTGAATAATAAAGACATTCATTTATGAACTTCATTTTGTGTTTACTTGTGTTATCTTTGTCTAATATTTCAATTTGTTTGGTGATTTGAAACATTTAAGTGTGACAAACATGCAAAAGATTAGGAAATCAGGAAAGGGGTATGGAGACATGGCGGGTTGGCAGGCGACCTGGACCGCTAGCCGAAATCGCATGGATCGTCCCACCGAACGCCCGCTATCCTTTTAATGTGTGCGTAAGGCTACCCAGACAACACAGGGTGAGGGTAAAACAGTGTGGCAATGTATTATTGAACCACAAAACAGGCAAATAACACGTAGAACTGTCCCAGCAAAATATTCCAAGATGGTGCACATTACAGAGTCTCACCCTTCTGCTGACTCGCTGGAATAGAAGCTGTTACTTCAGAGCTTCCACAGTCGACTACTCCACTTGTGGCATGCACACAGTGAGGAGGTAACAACAAGTATAGGAAGATGACATCCCATTCAGATACAAGGACCAGTTGATCGGTGGGTCACAACCTGGCTTCACCTTCCAGGGTAGATTACCCCACCTGTGGCATGCACACAGAGAGAAGGTAACAACAAGCTGGCTTCTCCGAACATCTCCATGGAGCCAGGCCAGAGGCATATCTAGGGGGGCGCAACCGGGGCATGTGCCCCGGGCGCAGCCGGCAGGGGGACACTGTCAGGCCGCCTAATGCGCCGTTCTGCAGTGTCTCCCAGGCGGCTGCATTCTGCCGCCCGCCGGACTGGGAGTCAGACGTTCTCTGTGCCAAGCTGACAGCCGACACAGAGAAGCTGCAGCACGTCGGCTTCCAGGGATTAATTGTACTTGTGTCTTTCAGACACGATTACAATTGAAGCTCTGACTGTTGGGTCAGCGTGACACCAGCAGCGCGATCATGTCATGTGATCACGCTGCTGACGTCACTCGCCGGTGCTACAGAGCCAGAGAAAGAGGTCGGTAGTAAGTGCTCCAGTGAAGAGACCGAAGGTGCGAGGAGATTTAATGCGTGTGGGGATGGGGGAGATTTAATATGAGTGGGGATGTGGGATTTATTGTGGGGGGGATTTAATGTGAGTGGGGATGGGGGATTTATTGTGGGGGAGATTTAATGTGAGTGGGGGTGAGGGGATTTAATGTGAGTGGGGATGGGGGATTTATTGTGGGGAGGAAATTTAATGTGAGTGGGGATGAGGGGATTTATTGTGGTGGGAGATTTAATGTGAGTGGGGATGGGGGAATTTAATGTGAGTGGGGATGGGGGGATTTATTGTGTGTGGGGAGACTTAATGTGAATGGGGATGGGGGATTTATTGGGGGAGATTTAATGTAAGTGGGGATGAGGGATTTATTGTGGGGGGAGATTTAATGTAAGGGGAATGGGGGATTTATTGTGGGGGGGATTTAATGTGAGTGGTGATCGGGGGATTTATTGTGCAGGTTGAGAATTTGAGTGGGGATGGGGGATTTATTGGGTGGGGGGAGAACTGAAGTGAGGATCGGGGATTTATTGTGTGGGGGAGAACTGGAGTGGGGATGGGAGATTTATTGTGTGGGTTGAGACTTTGAGTGGGGATGGGGGGATTTATTGTGTGGGGGAGCATTTGATTGAGGATGGGAGATTTATTGTGTGGGAGGGAGAATTTGAGTGGGGATGGGAGATTTATTGTGTGGGGGGAGAATTTGGAGTGGGGTGGGGGAATTTATTGCGTGGGGGGAGAATTTGAGTGGGGATGGGGGATTTATTACATGGGGAGAATTGGAGTGGGGATGGGTGTATTTAATGTGTGTGGGGAGAATTTGAGTGGGGATGGGGGATTTATTGTGTGTGGGGAGAATTGGAGTGGGGATGGGGGGATTTAATGTGTGTGTGGGGGAGATTTGTCATGGGGATGGTGGTGTTTAATGTGTGGGGGGAGATTTGGAGTGAGGATGGTAAATGTAATGTGTGTGTGGTGAGATTTAAAGTGGGGATGGTGGATTTAATGTGTGGGGGAGATTTGGAGTGGAGATGGTGGATGTAATGTGTGTGGGGGAGATTTGGAGTGGGGATGGTGGATTTAATGTGTGGGGGGAGATTTGTAGTAGAGATGGGGTGATTTATTTTGTGTGGGGAGATTTGTAGTGGGGATGGAAGGATTTAATGTGTGGGGGAGATTTGAGGACACAAAATGAAGAGCAAAGGGGGAGATGAGGGGCATGTATGAGGAAACAGTACAGGGAATGGGGGGCATGTATGAGGAAACAGTACTGGGGAATGGGGGCATGTATGAGGAAACAGTACTGGGAATGGGGGGCATGTATGAGGAAACAGTACTTGGGAATGGGTGGCATATATGAGAAAACAGTATGGGGGAATGGGGGGCATGTACGAGGAAACAGTATGGGGGAATGGGGGCATATATGAGGAATCAGCATGGGGGAATGAGGGGCATGTATGAGGAAACAGTACAGGAGAATGGGGGGCATGCATGAGGAAACA
This sequence comes from Ranitomeya variabilis, assembly GCF_051348905.1. NCBI lineage: Eukaryota > Metazoa > Chordata > Amphibia > Anura > Dendrobatidae > Ranitomeya > Ranitomeya variabilis. The sequence continues at coordinate 220,473,561 of NC_135233.1, read as the reverse complement.
ATACAGGAGAATGGGGGGCATGTATGAGGAAACAGTACAGGGGAATGGGGGGCATGTACGAGGAAACAGTATGGGGAAATGGGGCGCTTATATGAGGAAACCGTATAGGGGATGGGTGCAGACAGTATGGGGAGCAAACGGGGGAATGTATGTGGACACAGTATGAGTAGCGATGTGAAAAATGTATGTGGACAGAGTACGGGGAGTGAGGGTGATAGGATGTGTGCAGACACAGTATTGGGGGTCAGGTGAGCAGGCAGTATAGAAAGTGAGGGGTAAATATATGAGGAGACAGTATGGTGAACGTGGGATGTGAGAGGAGACAGTATGAGGAGGGAGGAGAATAGTGTGAGGATACAGTATGGGGGAGAAAAGTGAGTGGGCACAGAATAGAAACTGAGTAGTGGGGGCGTAGCATGGGGGGACAGTGTAAGGGTACAGCCAGGAGGGGACAATATACCAAGAAGTGGGAATGTAATGAGAGTACAGTATAAATGCTGGGCCCTGTAGGGGAGACACAGTATGAGAGGACAGTGTGAAGAGGGGACCGGTACGGAAAGGAGAGGTCAGTGTAAAGAGCATGTACCATAAGAGGTACAGTGTGAGGGTGATATTTTGTGCAGACAATATAGTGAGGGGAAATTTTTTATTCAGGAGCATTATAATGACACTTCTATCTTTAAGGGCATCATGTTTAGATTTTCTGCAAAAGAGCACAGAAGATGAAACTCTGCAGAGATGGCTGTGGATGAGAAAATGGGGTCTAGATAAGATGAAGATTAAGAAGGAGAACGACTCCAGGGACAACATCATCTATAAAGTACCTGGATGTACAGTAAATTTTATTTGTGATACTAACTAATTCTCATCTTTTTATTTGTTAGGAGCATTATAGGGGATGTCCAGGTTTGTGATGAGTCTGCAGTCATTCTTTGTGACTGTAGACTTCTGACTTCTCACAGTGCGCACTGCATGCTGTCAGGATTCTCTCATGTTGGTGATTTACATACATCAGGTCACGTGCTGACTACTGTAGACGTGTGGCCTCACTCAATGAAAATGAACTGAGCGAGGCAGGGCACGTCTAGTTGGAATGTAGCCAGAAGTATACAAATCACATGCTTGTGCTGACATGACTGTCCACCGGCAAGGGAGAATCCTAAAAGTGTGCAGTGCATTAGTTGTGAGAATTCAGAAGCCTGCGATACTACGATTCTGCTCTGCAGGTTCCAGTAGTCATCACATGGACACCTCACTCATGTGCGATTTTCATACTTATGGTCCTGTGGCAACGAACTTCTCTTCCTGCTTCTCTCAGTTTTTCACTGAACATTGAGAGCATTAGGGAGAGCAGCTCATCGGTACATGATTAAGTGTGCAAATTGCATATGTCCTTAGAGGGGGGGCGCCAAACTGAATTCTTGCCCCAGGTGCCAGAAACCCTAGATACATCTCTGAGGAAAGCGACCAGCATGTTCCAATCCTGGCTTTCTCTAAACATATCCATGGTTCAGAAATGGTCAATGGAGCAGATCTGTATTCTTCCAACCAGGGCCGAGATCCCTTAAGTTGTTTCCTGTAGAATAATAGATCCGTGTCCCTCGTAATGGAGTTATAATCTATTGGCTGCTGTTCTGTCTCTGGTCCTTTGGATGTATGGATGTCTTGGCAGAATCTCTGGCTGTCTCTCTCTCTGTCTCATAGTGGCATATCACCTCTTTTTATGTTTAACAAGTGTCCTTCAATCCAGCATCACAGATAAGGGGAAGAATGGTGACAACCAAGTCGCATTGTTTGATTATGTAATCTATTTGTATAGATTTTCCTCCTCTGTTTTAAAAGTCAACAAACTATCTGGCCTAGACAATGCATAATTAGCATATCAGAAAACATCACTAGTCATCAAGGACAAGAGCATTCTTTCTGACTTTATAGAAATAGTCGACTGGTTAATTAAGATATAATGCTGTGACGCCACATTGCTCCCCTATCATAAAGGGAACCTGTCACCATGTTTTTGGAAGATGGGATAAAAATAGCGTTAAATAGGGGCAGAGGTGGGCGTTACATTAGTGTGTTTGTTATGCGTTTATTACCCACCTAAGTTGCCGAAATACCTTTGCAAAGTCTCCGTTTTCGCCTGTCAATCAGGCTAGTCTGGTCAGATGGGCGTTGTCTTCCCCCAGATTTTGCGTAGTTTTCCGTTGGTGGCGTAGTGGTGTGCGCATGCCCAAGGTCCCGAATCCTCTGCCAGGGGATTTCAAAGAGCGCGGTGTCTGTTATTGCATTGGTGATCGGTGGGCGCGGCCATCTTCCTTTGGCCGCGCGTGCGCAGAAGCGGCGCTCTGCTGGCCGCGGCATCAGGAAAATGGCCGCGGGATGCCGCGCGTGCGCAGATGGATATCGCGGCGGCCATTTTCCTGAAGCCGCGGCCAGCAGAGCGCCGCGGCAAGCAGAGCGCCGCTTCTGCGCACGCGCGGCCAAAGGAAGATGGCCGCGCCCACCGATCACCAATGCAATAACGGACACCGCGCTCTTTGAAATCCCCTGGCAGAGGATTCGGGACCTTGGGCATGCGCACACCACTACGCCACCAACGGAAAACTAAACAAGATCTGGGGGAAGACACCACGCCCATCTGACCAGACCAGCCTGATTGACAGGCGAAAACGGAGACTTTGCAAAGGTATTTCGGCAACTTAGGTGGGTAATAAACGCATAACAAACACTCTAATGTAACGCCCACCTCTGCCCCTATTTAACGCTATTTTTATCCCATCTTCCAAAAACGTGGTGACAGGTTCCCTTTAATTAGACATACATGATAGGATTACGATCACCTTCCTCTGCTTATCGGGAACAGTCCACCTCATGTCTTTAAGCACAGTCACGAATTTAAGAGATCTCACCTTTATAACAAAACTTTCCATCATCCGGTTTCCTCAGTGCATATTTCATGTCCTATGCTGAAAAAGAGAATAGACAGCACCTCCAAATATCATACAATGATCTAATGAGGTTCTTAATTTAACATTCTGATCAGACTGTATGAATCCCACTGCCACATCACGGCAAAGGTCTTAGTGAGTCCCTATCACCCTAACAGAGCGGAGCCTTGCGCTGACCGCCGCCGCAGTGACCATGCACTGTCGAGGAGGACAGCCTGGGGCCTCACAGCGCCCATGGTGTAAGACTGAGTCCCTATGACTCCAGACCACACCGCCCCACCAGCACAAAACAAAAGCAACAATGGCCGCCACACAGCACCACAGCAAATGAAAGGATCATTGAAACTCACCTTTCTCAAGCTCTCCAGTGAGAGCAAAAATGGGCAAGATTCCTTTCTTTGCAGTCTCCTGCTAATTTAAAATCACTTGTGCCAAATGGGAGGAATACACATCCAAAGAAAAAAGGAAAAAAAGAAAAAGAATGGTCAGCACCTCCAGAAATCATGCAATGATCTAATGCTGCTAGGCAAAAAATATACCATATTTTTCAGACTATAAGACGCACTTTTTTCCTCCAAAAATGTGGAGGAAAATGGGGGGTGCGTCTTATAGTCCGGATGTACTGGCTCTGGCTGTGGTGGGTAGGTGGCAGAGTGGCATCAGCGGAGCAGCGGGTCAAAGGAGGCAAACATGGCAATCATGATATGGTCTCTAGTATACATTAAATGTCTTTTTTATATATATACTGTATATATATATAGTAACGTTGCGCTTACTGCGTGTCTTGGGGGACACTCGCTTGGCATGGGATTCAAGCCCTCATTATGGTTTTTCCAGTTAAAACAGTTTATTTGGTTTATTCTCTCCATAAACCGTAGAAACATGAACAAAAGACAAACAGTCTTACATCAGACAGATAAATCCTTATTGTCCATAGTAGAGCTCTGCTCTCTCAGGTCTGTGGGGCACACAGGCTGTGCTATGTCCAGCACGCAGGCTCTACAGCCTAAACACGGTCTCTCTGTATTGTCCAGCTGGGACACATGGAAGTCTGCCCACAGTGACAGACTCCCAAACACTCACATGTGCCAAACACACCTCCATTAGGTAGCCTGTAACAACACTCACAGTGGAGGTAACATCATGCACTGGTCACATGATCATGACATCACTGCAGGTCCTCAAACACAAGCACTTCCCGCAGGAAAAAGGGGTACAGTGAGCACCCTCAGGTGAGGTATGTGGGAAGCCAGACCCTCCCATCTCTCAAAGCTACCCGCAACCCGGACCCATGTACACTAAACGACATCTTTAGTGCTCATGTGCACTAAAGACAAGACTCCGGTTTTCATCGCAGGGAGCATCCATCCCTGTGATACATACCTCCCATTAACCACGCGACCACCAGTCACACCACTATATATATATATATATATATATATATATATATATATATATATATATATATATATGCACCAACATATCTTTGTGTCGGTTTTGCTGGTTACATATATGTTTTTTTATTTACATTCAATTAAAATGTAATGTTACTTTTTGAAATTGTTTCAGACCCTGCAAGTTTTTTTTGGGATGTTGTTTTTGTCTTCTGTAGTCGTGCTTTTGAGACCTCTGACCTTGCCTATGGTTGCAATTTCTGTTTTCATAACCCAAGTGGAGTCATACATGTGCAGTGTCGGTCTGGGGTGCCAAGGGCCCACCGGTAACAATGACTTTGGGGGCCCACTTTTCACTTGCATACAAATATTACACTACCCTTGTTCACAAATTTACCTACATCTCTATATAATAGTAAACTGGGCAGTTTGGTTAATGAATGATGAGATGCTGCTTTTTTCTGTACAGAGTAAATCATGTGAATTATGCCATGTACTACCCATATATTGGGGTTGGGGGACCGTGTCTGCACAGGGGTCCACCAGGGGATTCCCCTGTTCCCCTATTGGCAAGTCCGAGCCTGTACATGTGTGGCTAGTTGCTATCTCAGGATTGCTGGAGGCCCAAGCAGTCAGTTCCCAAGCAATCAGCAAGTTATCACTTATCATGTAGACAGTTGATAACTTGAAAGTTGGGAAAAACCCATTAATATACGATGTTCTGAAAAAAGGGTCATAGTTAATGACATTTCTTGGACTCTTGTACATGCCACGTCTTAAGTCTAAAGCCATTCAACGCTGAAATGGTAGGGTCCCTAACCAATATAACTTTTTCATTGAGTGCTGAGCCCCAGTGTTTCTTTTTTATTTCTGAACTGGAGAACCCCTACTCACATTACACTTTCACACATTTTGCAGTGTGAAGAAGCCTCACTTTTTTACATGACTCCTCTCTGTCTTATTTGCTTTATCTCAACTATTCATGGTTTTCAGGTTGATTGTATAACTAATGTTCATGCTGTCCCACTCACTGTACCTTATAATAATGGCTGATAAAATGGAATCAGCATCATTAAATTAACTAGCTCCTCCTTTTTGCAATGTATGATGTGGCCAACTCAAGATATAAACATATATATTGCCCTTTGTGAGCCAGAAGTTGGGCCCATTTCCCTCAACCCAATCATTGACTCACCTCCTCTAATTTTTGGTTCAATTTTCACATTGACAGTCACCGATAAATTACAGTTTTGCCTTGATATATATTTTATGTAAGGGGCGGCCTGAATCCCATTTTTCAGTAATCCAGATGGAACATCTATAGGAGTGATCAAAATGCTATAAGAATGGCCCCTTAAAGGGAAGACTATGATACTCCAAGTGCATTGTGCCAAAGAATCTGCCTGCAACAGAAAGAAGATGTAAAGGTGTCAATGGATATAGCTTTCAAACACTTGCTTGCCTATATATATGGTTTTAGGAGGTTGATCTTACTGACTGCACACCTCCCACTCCGAGTCCTACAAGTTGAGGTCCCAGCATAATGCACCCACTCTCCCAAAAATGATTTATACCATTTCTTTAGGTTCTGTGTAATGTGATCACAATTGATCAACTGATTATCATAGCATTTTTCACACAATTTTCAACATAATTGAAAAACTGTCATAAGTTAATATAGTGTGCAAAGCTAAGAAATGAAAGAATGCAAAAAAGGCAAAATGCCAGCTTGTCAGTTGTCTCACAGCACACTTGTGCCTTAACCATGTGTTTGCTCCAGTTTTGGAAGAGAAGACACTTGATGAATGTCCACTTCTAGCAGCTAGAGTATTCCTGACTCAGAAGTTCCTTCGTCAAACTGTGTGACACATGGGTAATGAGTAAAACATAAGTTGTTTTCCATTAACCCCTGAGCTCCAGTTGTGAAATAGTTAAAGCTCCGGACCGTAACTACATTTGGTGTTTTTTGGTTTGTGATAAAAAAATCTTTTCTAAAAGTGTCTTTGTAATGAACTTAGATCTGTCACTGAGATACTTACACGTTATTTAATATCTCCCAATTACGAGGTACTAATCCTCAATTGGAAATCAAGAAGTAGTGCCCAGCTGAAGACATTTAATAACTACTTAATCATCTTGAGGGGGAATATGTGGTGGTCTATTCCTGTAAATTATACGTACTGGCAAACCATACTGTTGTAAACATGAACTGGAGTGAGATTTTTTTCATATATAAGTGTTAGTAAAACACGTATTAATATCCATTGATGAATTACTCTTAAAGGAACTCGAGCTGATATCAAAGTGTATCAGTTTCTGTAATCATAGGTTCTATAATGATAATTTTTATTATATGATCTATTATATATTTTTTAAGATTAATAAGTTATCTATAGTAGAACTGATGCAAATTGATCGTTTGAAAGGGAACCTGTCACTTCGTTTTGCCACTACAAGATGTGATCACTGCTTTTCGGGGCTTATCTACAGCATTCTATAATGCTGTAGATAAAAGCCCCCAATCTAACCTGAAAGAGAAGAAAAACATGTTTTATTATTCTCACCAGGGGGCAGTCCGGTCCGATGGGTGTCGCAGGTCCGGGGCCTCCCATCTTCATTCAATGTAGTCATCCTGCTTGCTTCGTGTCGCACTCCTGCGCAGGTGTACTGATCTGCCCTGTAGAGGGCAGAGCAAAGTACTGCAGTGCGCATGCGCCGGGAAAAGTCAGAGAGGCCCAGCGCCTGTGCACTGCAGTACTTTACTCTGCCCTCAACAGGGCAAATCAGTACGCCTGCACCGGAGTCCCACAAGAAGCAAGCAGTATGACGACATCGCATGAAGATCAGAGGCGCAGGGACCTGCCACATCCATCGGACAAGACTGCCCTTGGGTGAATATAGTAAAACTTGTTTTTCTTCTCTTTCAGGTTAGATCGGGGGCTTATCTACAGCATTATAGAATGCTGTAGATAAACCCCGAAAGGCAGTGGCGGCATCTTATAGCGTCAAAATGAGGTGACAGGTTCCCTTTAAGGCTTTAATTTGTCCACAAGGGAGAAATGACAGCTATGCTTTCAAATCTGCTTTCAAATAGAGTTTGACATATCCCGATAGATCCTATTAATTTAAAATAGGGTGTTTCAGATTTCCATTGGAGTAACTGTATTTTTACCAGGGTAAATATCAGATTTGCTATCCCTAAAATCGTAAAAAATACCAAAACCTATGAGGGAACATAAAACAGAATACCATTTTCCCCCCAAAAAATGTGAACACACCCTTGTTTCTCTTCTGGGCAGGAAGTTGCATCTTGTCTACAAAAATGCAACAAGGTTACTCAATTAGTATTCTTTTCTATGTTTCAGTAGTCTTTTCCAATGTCTGCAGTAAAGCTGTGGGAAAAGAGCAGCATATTGTACTCTAATGGTAGTGGGAGGGCTAATCATCCAGGGCACCTAGCCTGTGTTCACTGCCCCATATATTGAGGCCAGACACTACCGCTCATAACTGTATCTGGATGCCAATAAAACTAAATTCCTGAGCGACTCTATGTAAAGAGCTTGACATGATGCCAGTTAACAACAGTAGGCATCTATACTATGCATTTAATGGATGACAGAGATTTCTGGAGTGTGCTTATGTATTTATTATAAACAGATATAATAGATATAACACTAAGATTAAAAATTTCATTATTCATAGGCGACTAAAGACTAAAATATGTAGAAAAAAAAAGAAAAAAACAGATTTACAAAGTAAAGCTTTTTTATGCCATTGGAATAAAGTGCACTAATTTAAAAAAAACAAAAAAACACATTCGCACAGCTTGATAAAAATTTGGCACAGATATACACTGTCTAGAAGTCATTAAAAACGGAGATCTACAACTCTTAAAAGTATATGGATCTATGTCAAAATTTGCGCCATTTTTAGGGGTAAAGCTTAATAAATCTTGTCTAAAAGTTGTTGGGAATGCTCACTCCTGGTCCTAAGACCCCTCCTTTTTAAGGCAAGCATGGATTAAGAATCAAAAATGGTGCGCAATTTGTGATATTTTCTTTTTATAAAGTGCAAAATATAAAGTTGAGATTACACCAAAAACTGGTATTAAACTGCTTGATAAATGTAGGGAAGAAGTTTATAAAACTTAGTTGTTTTTTATTTTTTTTAACAAAACCTGGAAGGATAATGAGAGAAACATAATACCTTATTTATGCTACTTGCATAAAAAAAGTCAAATAATTAATTTTATAGTTAAAAGTTAAGTTAGCTTCATATTGAGAAATTACTTTGGTTGTGATATAGGAAAAGGAAAGAGCATTAGGGAAATTAAAGACATTCTTCTAAATAGAGTAGAACATGTTTTTTTGTGATACAAATCATTTGGAATCAGACTTTTTTCTAAACAATATTGTGCATGAAATTAGTTCTAGTTTGTGTCTCAAAATCATAGTATTGATATGAATTGTTACTGTGTTGTGAGATTTCAGATCGGTCTCTAATTTGGAAAAGCAGGTGTAGAGTATCCAGACGTCCTAATACATTATGCGGGTTATTTTTACTTGCGATGCACTGACAATTTGGGCTTGTTGCACACTTAAGGAAATCTGAAGACATTTCCTTTCTTGAAGAGAGCTGAGTAGGCAGATGGGTTGCTCTATAAAGGCGAGCTTGACAGTCCCCTCTTGGTCACATTTGTGTTGGTGGTGAGTACTGTGCATGATGTCTTTTTCTGTATGATAGGAAGTTCTAGAGTAAATTAATCCAGTTAATTAATATACTATCAGAGGAGGTGAAAACATTTGATTACTTCCTATGATTTTTCTCTATGAGACATTGCAAAGAAAAAAAAAATTAATAAATAAATTTGGGTAACAAAATTAACCCAAAATGTAAATTCTGGGAATGTCCTATAGATACAGATCCATGTAGCAAATCATCTCTACTCCAAACCCAACTGTTTAAATGTCCATAACATAATTATAAAAGATATTTATTTGGTTGTTGAATTCTTTTTTGTTTTATGAAAAATTGCATTCCCGTAATTTATTTCCAAATTTTTGTTTCCTTCCTGCAGAGGGGGAATCACCACTTTGTTTCCGCCCTCTTCAACAACAAAAGGTGAGTCTTTATATTTTCCTACTGTAAGGTGGATTGGGCATTTATATATCATTAGACCAATCTATGTTCGAGGAAAATTGCTTTGTCAATGCAGACAGGAACAGAGACCCAAAAATGAAAGAGAACAGCATCCAGTCCGGGTGAAAAAAATAAAAGTCAATCTTTATTTTGCCATAATGCAACGTTTCAACCATGAAGGTCTTTTTCAAGCTTTTCTTCACCTGGACTGGATGCTGTTCTCTTTCATTTTTGTTATGTATTTTCCAATTGGGTTCTGAACGTGCATCCGTATTTTTGAAGTGCTGTCAGCTGCTGCTTTGTACTTACAGGAAGAGAGACCCAGTCTTTCATGAGGCCATTATATGTCTAGAAGTTCTGGTGAATTATTATTAAAAGTCCACTTTTCACTTTAATGCAGGCAAATAGATAAAATTAAATCTAAATTTGTTGCCTTGCAAATCCTGAAAAGTAGTCGTTCATGATCCCCATTTCAGCCATGTCTTGATTAGGTTAGGTTCAGTCATGTTTGTGCTCATTAAAAAAAAAAATTAAATATTTTTTCTTTAGAAATATCAATATAAAGTGTAGACTTATATTCACACTCTCAAAAAAAATATCTGTCATTGAAAATCCAATGAAAGAAAACACGCAAGCTTTCCCGCTTCATTCAAGGTGTATTATTCCCCAGGCATCATATAGATCAATACTTGAAAAAAGACATTTGTGGTTGAAGTGTTACAGTACATGCCTGGAAAATAAAACACCTTAGATAAAGCAAGAGTGCTACAGTTTTTTCTTTGGAACTTCTTATTGGATTTTCAATGTGTCTCTGGATCAGGATATGTTGTTGTCTGCACCCATTCTGAAGAAATGTGATTTTGAGGTCTGCTGACCTTATTTCTAATTATTATATCTGCCATTGACACATTAATTTCAATGATTAAATCATATACACTATAACTTATATAGAATTTTGTACTTTCCTGTTCTTTTTTTTTTTTTAAAGTGCTGTATTGTCAAAAATATTATCCAGACGATAACCAATTTTGACATTGGTCTTTCCTTATTGAAGTCCATGGGTACTGTACAATATAATTCTCAGTATTTTTTCATGCATACACACCTAACCAGACAGGCCAAAATATGGATGTGAATAGAGACATCTGATGATAACAAGCTATATAAACGGGGGGACTTAAAATGGTTGACAACAAAAAAAAATTAGGTTTACTTCCCGGTAGGTCTAAAGGTTTATCTTTACATTTTGTGTGTTTATGCAGTTTAGCTTGAATCGTATATAAAAAATATCTCTTGCAGAAACCAGCAACCATGGGTGACGGTGAAATGGCCTGTTTTGGCGATGCCGCCCAGTTTCTCCGTAAGTCCGATAAGGAGAGACTGGAGGCTCAAAGCAAACCTTTTGATGCCAAGAACACCTGCTTTGTAGACGATCAAAAAGAACTCTATGTGAAAGGTATGGTCACTGCTCGTGAAGATGGAAAAATCACAGTGAAGACTGACGACGGGAGGGTAATTATTATAATATATCCCTAATAAATCAAATGCCATATTCTGCACATTCTATAACATCACTAAACATATTGTTTTCTTCCTAGACTGTAACTGTAAAAGAAGCTCAAGTTTACCCTCAGAATCCTCCAAAGTATGACAAAATTGAAGACATGGCCATGATGACTCATCTGAATGAGGCTTCTGTGCTTTATAACCTCAAAGAGCGTTATGCAGCCTGGATGATCTACGTAAGTCTGAAAGGTTCTGATTTGCGAAATCTAGGAAACAATCAAAAAACAATTACTCTAGAAGTTAAAATATATTTTCTAAAACATAATATACCATATAAAAATATCAAGATAGTGAACATTTTTCATCTATATATTATAAATCCCAGGAGAGCGTGTAGACTCTGGTCTCCTACTAAAAAGCCAATTGGTATAAACCTTAAGCAATAATTATTTGTTGGCTTTAAATGGTCTATCTTTACCTAAGATGACCACATTTTTTTAGTTAATATATCTAACTTAATATCCCTAAGCGGGGTCCTAATAACTGTGTTCTGGGGCCGTTGTCTATAAATTTTAAGCAAGGGGACATCTTTTAAATAACAATAACAGATATTCAGTCATATTTAATATACTTCTTTCATATGATATAAAATGTTTTTGCCTAAAGTGCTTATATCTATTACAGACCTACTCTGGGCTTTTCTGCGTCACTGTCAACCCCTACAAGTGGCTGCCAGTCTACGACCCTAAGGTGGTAGCTGGCTACAGAGGGAAGAAGCGTGTGGAAGCCCCACCACACATCTTCTCCATCTCTGATAACGCCTATCAGTTCATGTTAACAGGTACAGATAACTCACATGATAAACAATAGTTCCACCTGACATTTCATAAAATATATAACCTGTTTCCTTTATTTTGGCAGATCGTGAAAATCAGTCTGTCTTGATCACGTAAGAAATCACAACTATATATTTCTCATACAAGCAATGTGTTTGATTTCTACATATCCATGATGTATTTGATCTCCTCTATCCCCAGTGGAGAATCTGGTGCTGGAAAGACTGTAAACACCAAGCGTGTCATCCAGTACTTTGCAACAGTTGCAGCTATCGGAGACGGTGGAAAGAAGAAGGAACCCACCAACCAAAATAAGGTAAATGCAAAACTAAAGAAACCTTAGCTGTCACTATGAAAAGATTCCTAACAAACCATGAATGTAACACTCACAAAATTACACATTACCAAGTATAACACTACTATAGTTTCTACTTTAAGGTCTACCTAATGATTTATCTTAGATTAATACAAATATATCTTAATCTGGTATGTGAATATGCCTGTACATAAAGACACTAAGTCATTGTATTATGCCTTTTAGGGAACTCTGGAGGATCAAATTATCCAGGCTAACCCTCTGCTAGAAGCCTTCGGTAATGCCAAGACTGTGAGAAATGATAACTCCTCTCGTTTTGTAAGTATTTTAAATGCAGCTCCACACACACACAAAACATATGCTTTCCCAAATTCTTGATAATCTGTAAACTCTGAGCTATCTCTCGTTTAGGGTAAATTTATCAGAATCCATTTCGGAACCACAGGAAAACTGTCTTCTGCTGATATTGAAACATGTAAGAATTACATTCTTGATGTTTCTCTTCTTTTTTTGTCACTTATGACATATACTTATATGTTACTTTCTATATAAAATTACAGATCTGCTGGAAAAGTCCAGAGTAACATTCCAGCTTTCCGCAGAAAGAAGTTACCACATCTTCTACCAGATCTTGACAAACCATAAGCCAGAGATCGTTGGTAAGTTTAGTGTCTGGAAGAAAAGTGAAGAACATTAAAGATATTACTGTGCAATCAGTAGATCCTAGATGTATTCAATGCACAGATCACTAGCAATGTAAATATAAATATACGGTAATATGAAAAGGCAGCACTAGAGAATTCAAAATAATAGACAAGGTTGTGCCTTTATTGAGCAATGTGGATAGAGCAAAGCTTCAGCTCCTCCTGGAACATTTTTTCAGGCAATTTAAATACATATAATAAACATTCTTCCTTGGTCACAAACTGGTTTACTTTCTTGTACTTAGAAATGCTTCTGGTCACCACCAACCCATATGATTATCCTTGGATCAGCCAGGGTGAAATCACCGTGAAGAGTATCGATGATACAGAAGAATTGGTAGCCACAGATGTAAGTATGTGGTACTTCAATTTATATGTTCTTGAGGTTAAATGTGATATATGTCAGTGGCTGACGCTTTCATACTGTATGATTTTCTGACAGACTGCTATTGATATCCTGGGATTCACACCAGAGGAGAAGATAGGTATCTACAAAATGACTGGTGCAGTCATGCACAATGGTAACATGAAATTCAAGCAGAAGCAAAGAGAGGAACAGGCTGAGCCAGACGGCACTGAAGGTTAGTACTTGTATTTAATATTTACTATATATAATTGCTCCATTAACATCCACTTACAATTATACGGTGCTATATATTCTAATGCAGTTGCTGACAAAGTTGGTTATTTGATGGGCTTGAACTCTGCTGACTTGCTTAAGGCTTTGTGCTACCCAAGAGTAAAAGTCGGTAATGAATTTGTCACCAAGGGACAGACCGTGCAACAGGTACATTATAAAGAAAATAGTAAGAAAGAATTGGACTATTTTAATAAACACTAATAAACACTGTTGTGATTTCCACTTTAGGTGTACAATTCTGTCGGTGCCCTCAGTAAGTCCATCTTTGAGAAACTGTTCTTGTGGATGGTCACTCGCATCAACCAACAGCTGGACACAAAACAGCCAAGACAATTCTTCATTGGTGTGCTGGATATTGCTGGATTTGAAATCTTTGATGTAAGTCTTCATCCTGTTCTACCATCATGAGTTTCCGAGCCAGCTATGATGTATTTTCTCATGTCCTTTTAATAAATTACAGATGAACAGCTTGGAACAGCTTTGCATCAACTTCACCAATGAGAAGTTGCAGCAGTTCTTCAACCACCACATGTTCGTCCTGGAACAGGAGGAATACAAGAAGGAAGGTATCGACTGGGAGTTCATTGACTTCGGTATGGACTTGGCTGCCTGTATTGAGCTCATTGAGAAGGTAAACTCACATAAATAGATTTTATAAGTCTATAGTAAGCATCTACATGTTACTCAGAAACACAATAACATTTGCTGTGTGTTTTCAGCCCTTGGGTATTTTCTCAATCCTTGAAGAGGAGTGCATGTTTCCCAAAGCCACTGACACATCTTTCAAGAACAAGCTGTATGAACAGCATCTTGGCAAGTGCAAGAACTTTGAGAAGCCCAAGCCAGGCAAAGGAAAGGCTGAAGCTCACTTCTCTCTGGTGCATTATGCTGGTACTGTGGATTACAACATCTGTGGTTGGCTCGATAAGAATAAGGATCCATTGAACGAGTCTGTTATCCAGCTCTACCAGAAGTCTTCTGTCAAACTGGTGTCCTTCTTATATGCTTCCCACGCTGGTGCTGAAGGTAAGTGACTCATTCATGTCCATTATTGTATTTATCATATTGAGAACATTTAGTTAGCTTGAATGATAAAAATGATTCTTAATATTTTGCTGTACTTTTACGTAGCGGATGCTGGTGGCAAAGGTGGAAAAAAGAAGAAGGGATCCTCCTTCCAGACTGTGTCTGCTCTTTTCAGAGTCAGTATAAATTATTGTACATACAATATTAAATGTACAATATATATATATATATATATATATATATATATATATATATATATATATATATATATATATATATTTTCATGCATTCTTAATTTCCTTTAATATAGGATGTTCATCAGCCTTCTCAGTTCATTGAAATATATATTATTTTGTATTTTCTTCAGGAAAACTTGGGCAAACTGATGACCAACTTGAGAAGCACCCATCCTCACTTTGTGCGTTGTCTGATCCCTAATGAGACCAAGACACCAGGTATTGATTTATATATTTCTACTTAATTGTTTAAATAGAGAACATTAAAACTGAACATCATTATTTATCATTGGCACAATCAAATTACTTTTATACTATCAGGTATCATGGATAACCACTTGATCATCCATCAGTTGAGATGTAATGGTGTATTGGAAGGTATCAGAATTTGCAGAAAGGGATTCCCAAGCAGAATCCTCTATGCTGACTTTAAACAACGGTAATTTTATTTTCTTAAGTCAAAATAGCTTTGTACAAATCTGTTCTAATTACTTCTACCATTTAGTTTACCTTACATTATAGCTCTGTTATATAAAAAATTGAGATAACATATTACACTTTTAAATAACAAAACATTTAATATATTGCCAATTAAAATTGCTGAAACTGTTAAGATTGACCAGTATTTTTCAATTACTCTTAATTGCTAGTTACAAGGTGCTGAACGCTAGTGCAATTCCAGAAGGGCAGTTTATTGACAGCAAAAAGGCCAGTGAGAAACTCTTGGGCTCAATTGATGTTGATCACACTCAATACAAATTTGGGCACACTAAGGTATATTGTTAGTTGTCATCAGATATCTTCGCTAACATGGACTGTTTTAATCCTTGAACTTATACTTTATTTTTGTATTAATCCCTGAGGTGTTCTTCAAAGCTGGTCTGCTGGGTACCCTGGAAGAGATGAGAGATGAAAAGTTGGCAAAACTGATTACTAATACTCAGGCTCTTTGCAGAGGTTTCTTGATGAGAGTTGAGTTTAAGAAGATGATGGAGAGAAGGTATTTTTATTTAATGATATTAGAATATAAGTCAATGATATATTCAATGTATTTTGTTTGGGAAAATCTAACACTAACTCCATTTCTTTAAACAGGGAGGCTATATTTGTCATCCAGTACAATGTTAGATCCTTCATGAATGTCAAACACTGGCCATGGATGAAGCTCTACTTCAAGATCAAGCCTCTTCTACAGAGTGCTGAGACAGAAAAAGAGATGGCAAACATGAAGGACGAGTTTGAAAAGACAAAAGATGCTTTGGCCAAATCAGAAGCAAAGAGGAAGGAGCTAGAAGAAAAATTGGTTGTCATTGTCCAAGAAAAGAACGACCTTCTTCTTCAAGTCCAATCAGTAAACACATTTGCATATTTCAAAACATCCTTATATTAGGTAACTTAACATACCAAGCTAAAATGAATTTTATTTTCTCTAGGAATCTGAGACTCTGGCTGATTCTGAGGAAAGATGTGAAGGCCTCATCAAGAATAAGATCCAGTTGGAGTCAAAGTTGAAGGAACTGAATGAAAGACTTGAAGATGAAGAAGAAAGTAATGCTGAGCTGACCGCTAAAAAGAGGAAGTTAGAAGATGAATGCTCTGAGCTGAAGAAAGACATTGATGACTTGGAACTTACCCTGGCTAAAGTTGAAAAAGAAAAGCATGCCACAGAAAACAAGGTACAGTCAACAATAAGAACATTCTTGTCTTCCAATTAACTCATCACTATGTTTTTAAGCTCATGAGTGTTCTTCAATTACAGGTTAAAAACCTTACTGAAGAACTGGCAACTCTTGATGAAAATATCTCCAAAGTCTCCAAGGAAAAGAAGGCTCTCCAAGAAGCTCACCAGCAAACACTTGATGACCTCCAGGCTGAGGAAGACAAAGTCAGTTCTTTGACAAAAGCCAAGACAAAGCTTGAACAACAAGTTGACGATGTAAGTATTTGTAATACATTTCATTTGTTTCATTTCACAGTTTGGATGAATCCCATTTTATAATGAATATCATACTTTCTGTTTATGTAGCTGGAAGGTTCCCTTGAACAAGAGAAGAAACTCCGTCTTGACCTTGAGAGAGCTAAGAGGAAGCTTGAGGGCGACCTCAAACTCTCTCAGGAAACAGTTATGGATCTAGAAAATGATAAACAACAAACCGAGGAGAAACTAAAGAAGTGTGTTTTTATTAATCTTTTTTATACAAAAATCTGTATACAAAGCTGGTAGTTAAACTGCATATTATTTGTACTTCCTAGGAAAGAGTTTGAAATTAGCCAATTGCAAAGCAAGATAGAGGATGAACAGTCCCTGGGATTACAACTGCAGAAGAAAATCAAAGAACTGCAGGTAAAATCCTGTAAAACAAGATTATATCGTATAGCAAAGATGTTATTACATGTAATGACCAAATGTTGATTTCTAGGCCCGTATTGAAGAACTTGAAGAAGAAATTGAAGCTGAACGCGCAGCTCGTGCCAAGGTTGAGAAGCAGAGAGCTGATCTTTCTAGAGAACTTGAAGAGATCAGTGAAAGACTTGAAGAAGCTGGAGGTGCAACATCCGCCCAGATTGAGTTGAACAAGAAGCGTGAAGCTGAGTTTCAGAAACTGAGACGTGATCTGGAAGAAGCCACCCTTCAGCATGAAGCTACAGCTTCCGCCCTGCGTAAAAAGCATGCTGACAGTGTTGCTGAGCTTGGTGAACAGGTTGATAACCTGCAACGTGTGAAGCAGAAACTGGAGAAAGAAAAGAGTGAACTGAAGATGGAAGTTGATGATCTTGCCAGTAACCTGGAGAGCATCTCTAAAGCTAAGGTATTTTCATGACAAAATGTTTTCTATGAGTCTACTTAAGCTGTTAATGAAAATCTTACTAAGATTTATTTTGTAGGCCAACCTTGAAAAGATCAATCGTGTAGTTGAGGACCAACTCAGTGAAGTGAAGTCTAAGGATGATGAGCATCAACGTGTGATCAATGACCTTTCAGCTCAAAGAGCGCGTTCTCAGACAGAAAATGGTAAACTGATACATTAGCATCAACATAGTCTATTTTTCAGAAACAGCAGTCTCTGAATATAACATTTTTGTAAACTAAGAAATAATGATGCCAAGTATAAACTCTAAAAATCGTCACTATTTTACCCAAACAATTATCTAATTATTCGCTATGTAAAATAAATTTTTTTTTAAAGTGGAACTGTTTTCCTCATTATAGGTGAGCTGTCTCGTCAAGTAGAGGAGAAGGAATCTCTGATATCTCAGCTCTCCAGAGGAAAGCAGGGATTCACCCAACAGGTGGAGGAACTCAAGAGACAATTAGAGGAAGAATCAAAGGTATACAGTTAGAGCTGTTTGTTTACATAACATTTGCTAGTAAAATGTTGAATTGATTATTTTAATGTTTTAACAAGCGAAATGTATGTGTATATTCCAGGCTAAGAACGCCCTTGCTCATGCTCTTCAATCTTCCCGTCACGATAACGACTTACTTCGTGAGCAATATGAAGAGGAACAAGAAGCCAAGGCTGAACTCCAGCGCTCATTGTCTAAATCTAACGGTGAAGTTGCCCAGTGGAGGACCAAATATGAAACTGATGCCATTCAGCGCACAGAGGAACTGGAAGACGCCAAGTAAGTTTAAACTCCAATTAGTTATTACAATAACTATTACTTTCAGACAAGAAAACAATTTGCGATATATCTGTTCAATGTGCTTACAGGAAGAAGCTGGCTCAGCGCTTGCAGGATGCTGAGGAGCAGGTAGAGGCTGTGAACTCCAAGTGTGCTTCATTGGAAAAGACTAAGCAGAGACTGCAGTCTGAAGTAGAAGACCTTATGGTTGATGTGGAGAGAGCAAACGGTGCAGCAGCTGCTCTTGACAAGAAGCAGAGGAACTTTGACAAGGTAGATTTCCCAACTTAGCACTGGGGTATTTTAATTCTGATTATGCATATTCAGCTGGTTTACTATATGTTAATATAATATTTATTCATTTATAAAGGTCCTGGTTGAATGGAAACAGAAGCATGAGGAGGGACAGGCTGAGCTAGAGGCTGCTCAAAAAGAAGCCCGTGCCTTAAGCACTGAAATCTTCAAGATGAAGAATGCTTATGAAGAGTCCCTGGAACAAGTTGAGACCTTGAAACGCGAAAACAAGAACTTACAACGTATGTTTATTTAATAGAGATTAATCCTTTACTCTTTATTCTTCGTAGTTAACTATAAAGTAGGGCAAATTAGTGATGCCAGCATGTTTTAAAAAGATTTGGCTATAGTTTTTCAAAGCTTCACATATTCATATCTTATATTATTTCAAAATATTATATTTTGCAATTTTCAAAATTTTTTTACTTCCTTATTTTAGAGGAGATTTCAGATCTTACTGAACAGATTTCTGACACTGGAAAAAACATTAATGAATTAGAAAAGGCCAAGAAACAGACTGAGCAAGAAAAGAGCGATCTGCAGGCAGCTCTGGAGGAAGCTGAAGTATGTTGCTATAACTGTTGCACATTTTTAAATTAAATTATTCTAACTGTTTAAATTAGTTAATCCTGTATAGTAATCGTATAATCTAAGTGTACATGCCTAGTACTGACTACTTTTTTTCATAAAGATCCTGACAATACGTCACTTATTCTAATATTCTGGCATATGACAGTATCTCTTGCTAGATTACATAGCTTTGCATGCAAAAGCTATGACTCATATTAGATCAGAAATACATGCTGGTGTAAGTAGTTAGAAAGGTCTGTGGAAATGCACATCACAAAACTTAACGAAAACTCTTTTTTTGAGATCCTTTTGCTTTTAAATTAGTGATTTTCTGGCATAATATTTTTGCTTTGAAAAGCTGTTAGAAGAACTGTTTAACTTTAGAAAGGAACTTGTATTTTGTTTACAATTAAAATGTATTTATATCAAAATATTTCTTAATTTACTTCTACAGGGATCATTGGAACATGAAGAAGCCAAGATCCTTCGTGTTCAGCTTGAGCTTAACCAAATTAAATCAGAGGTAGACAGAAAGATTGCAGAGAAGGATGAAGAAATTGAGCAGCTGAAGAGAAACAGCCAGAGGGCTATTGACACCATGCAGAGTACACTGGACTCTGAAATTAGAAGCAGAAATGATGCTCTCAGACTGAAGAAGAAGATGGAAGGAGACTTGAATGAACTTGAAATCCAACTCAGCCATGCCAACCGCCAGGCTGCAGAGGCACAGAAACAACTCAGAAATGTGCAAGGACAACTGAAGGTATATTTAATAAACATTTGTCATTATTTATAACCCCTCTACCATATATCTTCTCTATATTTTACTAATTTGCTATATACTAATTACAAATGAAAGCGTAACACAGCAGTTGCATACTTCATGCATATTTTTGCACTTTTCCAACAGGATTCTCAATTGCACCTGGATGACGCCGTCAGAGGACAGGAAGATCTGAAGGAACAGGTTGCAGTCATTGAACGTAGAAACAATTTGCAACAGGCAGAAATTGAAGAGTATAGAGCTGCTCTGGAACAGACTGAGAGATCTCGCAAGACTGCAGAACAGGAACTTCTGGATGCTAGTGAACGTCTACAGCTCCTGCACTCTCAGGTAAGGTCTTCTTCTGAGCTACAAAAACATACCTAAAAATAAATCATGTGCAATATTAAAATTATATTTTCTAAATTAGAACACTAGCCTGATCAACAGCAAGAAGAAGCTTGAAGCAGACATTGGTCAGCTCCAGAGTGAAGTAGAAGAGACTGTTCAGGAAGCAAGAAATGCTGAAGAGAAAGCTAAGAAAGCCATCACTGATGTAAGCCTACTCTTTAATGCTACATATGCATATTTCTCTTTACTTGACACAAAACTCATTACTACTCTATTGTTCTTAAGGCTGCTCTTATGGCGGAGGAGCTGAAGAAGGAACAGGACACTAGTGCTCACTTGGAAAGAATGAAGAAGAACCTGGAACAGACAGTGAAGGATCTGCAGCACCGTCTGGATGAAGCTGAACAACTGGCACTTAAGGGTGGCAAGAAGCAGCTCCAGAAACTGGAATCCAGAGTAAGCACATTTTTTAAAAAGCATTGAGAAAAATTCTAATTGAATTGCAAAATGTATATGGTTTGTATAATTGTAATTTGTAGGTCCGTGAGCTGGAAAATGAGGTGGATAATGAACAAAAACGCGGAGTTGAAGCCATCAAAGGTGTTCGTAAATATGAGAGGAGAGTGAAGGAACTGACCTACCAGGTAAAAAAGAAAACAAAACACAATAATATTAAAAGCCCACTACACCATGTGATATATCTATGACTGTTAGTTTTAAACTAAATCATATTTACCATTGTAATAATTAACATCCTTTTTGCAGACTGAAGAAGACCGTAAGAACGTCCTGAGACTCCAGGATCTGGTTGACAAACTGCAGTTGAAGGTCAAGGCTTACAAGAGACAATCTGAGGAATCTGTAAGTAAAATCTAGTAGATTTGACAATTTTTGTTGTTTGCACACAAACAAAAAAGGGATTAATTCGATCACTGATTATTATGTGTGCAGGAGGAACAAGCCAATGCCCATCTAAGCCGCTTCAGGAAGGTCCAGCACGAGCTTGAAGAGGCCGAGGAAAGAGCTGACATTGCTGAGTCCCAAGTGAACAAGCTAAGGGCCAAGAGCCGTGACATTGGTGGAAAGGTAATATATGAACATATTTTGATTGATGCGACATATATGTATTTTTAAAAGCTATTTGATTTTAATATGTTTTTCTCTTATTTTACTTACAGAAGGAAAGTGAAGAGTAAAGAGTTTAAATGACTGAAGACTGAGGAAATTTCAAAATGGGAATTTCTCAGTCTTTAATTTTGTCTTTTATTTATCTTGTTAATAAATTTCATATGTGAGCGTTTTAAATTTGTGTCATCTTGCATTTTTACAGCCAACAACTCACAAGTTTAACACGTTTAATCCAAACTGCCATTTTTTGTCCCTAAAACTTGATGACTAATTCATTCAACACTGACTTCATATCTATAGATAACAGAGAGCTTGATCACAGAGCCTAAGGTTGAGGGTATGTGCACACGTTGCGGATTTCTTGCAGAAAATTCCTGAAGAAAACCGGAAATTTTCTGCAAGAAATCCGCATTTTTTTTTTTGCGTTTTTTTTCCGTTTTTTTCGCGTTTTTTTAGCATTCTGCAAGCGTAATTAGCTTGCAGAATGCTAAAGTTTTCCCTGCGATCTGTAGCATCGCTTGGAAAACTGACTGACAGGTTGGTCACACTTGTCAAACATAGCGTTTGACAAGTGTGACCAACTTTTTACTATAGATGCAGCTTATGCAGCATCTATAGTAAAAGATAGAATGTTTAAAAATAATAAAAAAAATAAAAAAAATGCTTATACTCACCCAGACATCTCACCGGCGTCCGTTCCGTATAGCTAGTCTGTGCGCACAGGACCTCCCGTGACGTCACGGTCACGTGAGCGGTCACATGACCGCTCACGACCAATCACAGGACAGTGACGTCATTCGGCGAGGTCCTTCAGCGCACACCAGGTACAGAAACCGAACGGCAGCGTGCGAGGAGGCGGCAAGACATCGAGGGTGAGTATAGGACTGTTTATTATTTTATTTCTTATTTTTTGACCACTTATATGGTGCCCAGTGCGTGGAGGAGAGTCTCCTCTCCTCCACCCTGGGTACCAACCGCATATAATCTGCTTACTTCCCGCATGGTGTGCACAGCCCCGTGCGGGAAGTAAGCAGATCAATGGACCCCTAGGTGTGCGGAATCCCTGCAATTCCGCATTTTTAATGAACATGTTGCTTTTTTTTCCGCTATGCGATTTTTTCGCGGAAAAAATCGCAACATTTGCACCAAAAATGCGGAATACCCTGTAAATAATAGGAGGCTTATGTAAGCGTTTTTTTTTCGCGTTTTTATCACGTTTTTATAGCGAAAAAACGCGAAAAAAACGCTAACAATCCTGAACGTGTGCACATGGCCTAAGAGTTGCCAAGCAAGCTAAGAGTACTCTTATCTATTAAAATAGTAGAAAACCCTTGTATGTTATTTGTACTAATTGACAATTGTATCATTAGGTAGGAAAGATGTTGCCCATCTTTGGGGACAATTTGGTTTTTTGTTTTACTTTAAAGCAAGTTTATGGGGCTAAAATACTTTTTGGATACCTATAAACTCATTTAATATTACAAAAATCATGTAATCAACGTCATAAGTGGAATGCATTTTATGAAAATTGTTGCTGATCCAACTTAGCAGAGCTTCCCATCAAAGAGTATACTCTCCAGCTATATCATAAATACAATAAATCAGTTTTACACTGAGATGGTACAAGTCATTACAATGTTAAACCTATTACATTTTAGCAACAAAATCTAGTTGGGTTTAGATATCTTTTTGTCCTTGAAATTTGCATTATATCAGATAGAACTCCAGTTTGGCCCTCTCCTGCCCCCACCTGGTAACACTTTCTCTTCTCCAAATCCCGGTCCTCCTCACCACATTCCCACAGTCATTTCTACCTCCCATCCACGCTCTATCACAACCTTCCTTAACCTCTAACCTTATACCCATTTGCCCAACCCCCACTTCCCCAGTCCCACAAACAGGAGCTCTATGGAACGCTCGCTCTGTCTGCAACAAACTTTCCTACATCCATGAGCTTTTCATTACTCACAAACTTTCCTACCTCACCATCACCAAAAACTGGCTCACCCCCCTCTGACACAGACTCCTGCCGCACTTTCGTATGGTGGATTCCACCTTTCCCACATCCCCCGCCCCAGCAGCAAGCATGGTGGAGTTGGTTTTCTCCTGTCAGATAACTGCTCCTTCACCCACATCCCACTGCCACCCTCCGTTACCCTCCCTTCATTTGAGGTGCACTCTGTGAGCATCTACTCCCCTTCCAACCACCAACTGGCTGTCATTTACCGCCCCCAGGGCCAGCCACCACCTTCTCCGACCACTTCACCATCTGGCTACTTAATTTCCTTTCCGCTGACATCCACACTATGATCTTGGGAGACTTCAACATCCCCATTGACACTTCCTGTAAAGTGAGGACCTTCGGTAACCACTATCCTGGCTACAGAGGATGCAAACAGGGAAATGCTTAGGACTCTTACCCGCAGCTACAAGGGGTCGAAGGTCCAGTGTCTAGCGTGGGTATGAGCAGCCAAGAGCCGGGACCTGAGGAGAGTGGAGGTGCTGTGGAATACTTAGCACCAACAGGACCTGCGGTCACGTGACCGCGCATCAGAGAAGGGGTTGGAGCTACTGCAAAGCCCCACTAGGAGCAGACAGCAGCGCAGGAAAGCAAAGGTGAAGAGGAAGAAACAGTAGTCAGGTCAGCAAAGCAATATTGTCATACACAGAGAGGGCGGTGAAGTACAGCAGGGACAGCTGGAGGGAGGTCAGGATGTAGCCAAAGGTCATACACAAAGAGGGCGGTGAAGTGCAGAATCAGCAGACGGAAGACTTTAACAGGGACGGGACCAGATCAAAAACCAAGTAGACATACAAAGATAGGCATGAAGCACAGGCAGAACAGGGTCAGACACACTCAGCTCAGAGTATAAACGACAGAGAATGACCCCAGAATGAGGCTATAAGAACCCTCCCAAGATCCCAAAGAAAGGCCATCCACATTAACTCTTAAACCACCTAACCTGCAAGCCCAGCGAACCATGACACTTCCCCCTCAGCAGCCACTAAACTTCTATCTCTCACTTCCTCCTTCAATCAATGGTCTTCTGCAGCCACTCACAAAGATAGCCACACATTGGACCTCATCTTCACCCACCTCTGCTCCCTATCTAACCTCTCTAACTCACCTCTACCTCTTTCTGACCACAACCCACTTACATTCTCTTCCCTCTCCTCTCCAGGTCCACAATCCCCACCCACAAACTTGCACATCCTCACAGAAATCTTAAACACCTCGATCTACACTCACTCTCTGAATCCCTTCTCCCTCTTACAGACATAAGTTCCCTACATAATGTGGATGCCGCTGCTGCTTTATATAGCACCACAATAGCTGTAGCTATGGAATCGGTTGCCCCTCTCACACATACCAAAGCTTGCATATTCAACAGACAGCCCTGGCACACCAGTGTGACCAAAGAACTGAAACAGGCTACCAGGGTTGCTGAGCGGTGATGGAATGATCCCACTCCAATGTGCACTTCATATTCAAACAGTCCCTCACTACTTTCAAGGCCACACTCGCTACAGCAAAACAGACCTACCTCTCATCTCTCATATACTCAGTGTCTCACAGCCCTAATCAGTTATTCAACACTTTCAATTCTCTCCTCCGTCCCCCAGCACTCCTTCCCTATCCACTCTTTTCAGCCGAAGACTTTGCCTCATTTTTCAAGCAGAAGATTGGCAACATCAGAGACAGTTTTGGTCGGCAACTTAGAGCCCTTCCTCCTAACTGCTCAGCCCTCATCCTCCAAAACCAACTTCTCCACCACTACAGAAGATCGACTTTCCACTCTACTCTCAGGATCACATCTCACCACCTATGAACTTGACCCGATCCCATCCTACTTCATCTCAAACCTCACCACAATCTTCATCCCAACCCTAACACATCTTTTCAACCTATCACTAACAACTGGGGTTTTCCCCTCAAGCTTTAAACATGCCTCAATCACACCCATCCTCAAAAAGCCCTCTCTAGTCCCATCCTCTGCATCTAGCTATCGCCCCATATCACTTCTCCCCTATGCCTCAAAACTGCTGGAACAACACATCCATGTTGAACTGTCCTTCCACCTCTCTTCTTGCTCCCTCTTCAACCACTTACAATCTGGCTTCCAGCCACATCACTCCACTGAAACTGCCCTAACTAAGGACCTACTGACTGCCAAAGCCAAGCGACAATACTCTGTCCTCCTCCTCCTGGACCTGTCCTCTGCCTTTGACACAGTGGACCACTCCCTATTACTACAGACCCTCTCATCTCTTGGATCTCATCATACCTAACAGACCGGACATTCAGCGTCTCCCACTCGAACACCACCTCCTCACCTCGCACCCTATCTATCGGAGTCTCGGAACGTTCAGTCCTAGGATCCCTGCTCTTCTCCATTTACACCTTTGGCCTGGGAAAGCTCATAGAATCTCACAGCTTTCAATATCACCTCTATGCTGATGACACACAGATCTACATCTCTGGACCAGATATCACCTCCCTACTAACCAAATCCCACAATGTCTGTCTGCTATTTCATCCTTCTTTTCCACTAAATTTTGTAAAACTTAATATGGACAAAACAGAATTAATCATCTTTCCCCCATCTCACTCAACTCCCCCAACAGACCTATCCATTAAAGTAAATGGCAGCTCACTCTCCTCAGTCCCACAAGCTCGCTGCCTCAGGGTAATCCTAGACACTGATCTCTCCTTCAAACCACATATTCAAGCCCATTCTACTTCCTGCCAACTTCCGCTCAAAAATATTTACAGGATCCATACATTCCTCAACCAAGAATCTGCAAAAACCCTAGTCCATGCCCTCATTATCTACCGCCTGGACTACTGCATCCTCCTGCTCTGTGGCCTCCCCTCTAACACTCTCGCACCCCTCCAATCTATTGTAAACTCTGCTGCCCGACTAATCCACCTGTTCCCCCCCTATTCCCCGGCCTCTACCCTCTGTCAATCCCTGCACTAGTTCCCCATTACCCAAAGACTCCAGATCAAAACCCTAACCATGGCATAGAAAAATATTTAGAATTGAGAGTCCTCAGTGTTTTTTTTTAATGGCTAACTGAAAAGATGGTAAGCCATCAGATACAATTGTATATGTTCCAACCCCATGTATAGAGATGAACACCTTGGTAGACTCAGAAAGACCTTTTTGAATCAGGGCTACCATCCAAGAACAATTCAAAACCAAATTACAAGAGCAACTAGAATATCAAGGAATCACCTGCTACATTAGAAAGGTAAAGAGGAAAATAATCGGGTGACTCTAGTAGTCACCTACAATCCAAATCTGGAGGTGCTAAGGGGAGCTGCATGGAAATTACAACTTTTACTACAAAAAGATGCCCGCTTACAATCCATTTTTCTAGACACCCCACTACTGTGTTTTAGGCAGTCACCAAATCTAAGAAGCATCATTTTCAGAAGCTCCCTGTCCTCTCCAACAGCTGCAGGAACCTTTCCTTGCAACCAGAAAAAATGTAAAACCTGTCCATTTATAATGACCACGGACAAGATAAAGATCCCCAATTCACATCAGGACTACAAGATACCACGTACTTTCAGATGTGTCACTTCTAATGTGGTGTACTTAATTATTTGTACTAAATGTCCAACTGGAGTGTCTCTATGTGGGGGAGAACAAGAATGAATTCTCATCGCCACACAATAAGAGAAAAAAGAATGGATCTACCTGTGGCAATACATTTTTGTCTCCCCGATCATAACATTATGGATATGAAATTACTTATATTAAAAGGTAACTTCAAATCTCAGAGAGACAGAAGAGTTTGGGAGTATAAGCTGATGATGACCTTTGACACTCTCAGTGCAGGAATGAATGTGTCTTTTTACATCAACTAAGGAATTTGCTCCTCAGATCATGTGGGGTCATCATAACAGAACCAGACCCCAATCAGAGGACAATAAAACATTCACACTCCTTATCTATGAACTGTCCCAATGTTTATGGGCATAACTGTTTATCACTCAAATAATGGTAATTCTGCTTCATGTCACCTGTCTTATCTATGGTATTTTTCTGTGCTGTATTGTGCATAAATATGTGATTCTTCAGAATTTCTATTAGTCTATGCATGATGAAGAGACCTGAGTAGTCTCGAAAGCTTGCAATTTGTTTCCATCTTTTCAGTTAGCCATTAAAAGGTATCAACCACTGAGGACTCTCAATTCTAAATATTTTTCTATCCACTGGCTAACACGGTACCAAGATATATATCTTTCCTGTAACCATGGCATACAAAGCCATCCACAACCTGTGTCCTCCATACATCTGTGACCTTGTCTCCAGGTACTTACCTGCACGCAACCTCCGATCCCCACAAGTTCTCCTTCTCTACTCCCCTTTTATCTGCTCTTCCCACAATCGAATACAAGATTTCTCCTGCGCATCACCCCTACTCTGGAACTCTCTACCACAACATATTAGACTCTCGCCTACCGTGGAAATCTTCAAAAAAACCTGAAAACCAACCTCTTCCGACAAGCCTACAACCTGCAGAATCCACCAATAGACCAAACCACTGCATGACCAGCTCTACTGTATTTTCATCCATCCCTTGTAGATTGTGAGCCCTCGCGGGCAGGACCCTCTCATCTCCTGTACCAGTCGTGACTTGTATTGTTTAAGATTACTGTACTTGTTTTTATTATGTATACGCCTCCTCACATGTTAATTGCCATGGAATAAATGGCACTATAATAATAAATAATAACAATCGCCTGTATGTAGCGGAACCGATCGGATTACTGCAGCTTCTAGTCTCCCAGGGAGACTATTGAAGCATGTGGAGTGCCCCCAGACGCAGGGCCGCGGGGTACTCGGTACCGGGCCTGTCTCGGTTCTGGGGTTGTCACGGTGGCTAGACCCGGTCCGTGACCCTGCTAAGGGGCGTCCAATGAAAGGGGTGATGATGGTGCGTGGTGCAAGGCGCGATGAATAAGGAGGAAACAGGGTTGCAGTCTCTTTACCTCTATACTGAAGGCTTCGGGATCCGCAATCCAGAGCATTGCTAACAGGGCTGGCTGAGACCGGCGGGTCCAAAGGCACATCCAGAGTTCCCTTTGCAGGTGGAAATCAGTGCCTACCTACTAGCGCCTGTGTGTTGTAGTACTTCCCTGCTGAGCACCACGGGATAGTCCTCACAACTGTTGTGTCTGTTTCTGATGTTCTTTCTCTCTTCGTCCCCCAGATGATATGGCTAGGACGCACCCGTATGACGGGGTAGGCCTGGAGTTATTTTATAGGGACCCTAGAGACGCCCCTCTCCCACAATTGCCTCCGTTGTCTGCTTAGGTGATTTAGGTGAGACAGCCAACCTATAATTAACTGTCCTGCCGCTGTTTGAAGTAATGCTTAGAGCCCAATACTTCCTCGGCGTTCCGGCCACCGGCTACGCGCCTCAGTAGGATGTTGCCACGATTTTAGGGCACGAATCCTACTGGTTCTATTCTCCTTTGTGCTGTGATCTCGTTTCTCCACAATAAACCTCGCTTCGTGTCCTTTCTTAAGATGGCGCCGCAACGGGTGCAGGCACGGCTCCGTAACGATCTGTCCTTTTCGCTAGGCCACTGTCAGGATCCCACCCCTGACAGAGACCCCCCTGAATCTTCCCAGGAACTCCCTCTCTCACAGGATGTTGCCTGGGCAAAACCCAGTCAGCTTCTCCCTAACTTCCTATCCAACCCCCAGTTTTACCAGAGTGTGAGGAGTGGCCTAATACATAGAACCCTTTGCTCCCCCTGGTGGCCAGAGTGTGAAGTGTAATGTGTGACTGTGATACCTGGTCAGGTGAACTCCTTTAGTGCAATCAGACGTAACATCACTCCCCTTAGTGGCAGAGCGACATTACTGCAACGACCAGGACTCTGGGGCGCTGCACATGCAAAAAGTAAAAAAAAATGTTGTTTTTTTTTGTTTTTTTTATAAATAAAAGTTAAAATCATCCCCTTTCAAAATAAAACAATAAAAAAACAACAAATGTACACATATTTGGTATCGCCACGAATTAACCTGATCGGAGCTCTGTGGTGTGGTGGTGGCGGGGCTCTGTGGTGGTGGCAGGGCTCCGCCGACATTTCGTCAAAGCCCAGAGGCCCCCGCACATCCACTGCCGTGATGCAGTGCCTCTCTGGTTTCAGTAGTCTATCTGGTTTCTAAAGAAGACTCCTTGAGTTGGTCAAACTCTATCACATGCTTATCAAAAATTTGTCAGTCAGAGCCCAGAAACTCCATACCACCAATTTCTATCCAGGTGTAGTAAATGGTACTTTGCAATCAGATTCTAAGGTTCGGTATTCTAAATTTTACTTAACGAGTTTCCCACAAGAGTAAAACAAGTGAATATCTGACACTAATATGGGTCTAATACTCATGCCTATTCAAGAAACAAATGGAGACGATAGTTCATATTTTTGCATTCTATCTTACATTTAGACAGGGCAAAACAAAGCTGTATTTGCAATGAAAGATTATCATGCACAAGAATTCTTAAGAAAACTCGTTTCAAGATAATCCTCCAATTGTAGCAGGCTGACGATCACCCGATGAAGAAGCCAAACACCCATTCATCAGGTTAAATGATCTTTTGTGAAGCTCAAAAGCTCATCATTCTCAGCTAGTCCTGTGTAAACATGAGACGTACTGCCGAGAGCATTGGAAGTTTATGTGCACTGAATAATCTACTAAAAATCGCTCATTGTGCATCATTTTCTGCAGTCTACCACTGTAAACAGGTATTTAAGAGCCACCGATCAGTAAATGTTTACTAATCGGCAGTTGCTTAGTGCCGATGATCAGTCCGTGTAAAATGCACCAAATTTATCAAAGTGGCCCATGTTGTTTTATAAATTTGGTACATTTTTAGACTGCCTGGTTTAAATTTACATTGCCTAAAATGGTTGGCTTACTTTGTGCCAGAAATGTGCATAGTAATGTTTCTGCAAAATTTCGGTGTTGTGTGTTAAGTCACAACTCCTTTCAGATAAACCACCCATTTTCTGTTACGCCCCACTTCATTTTTGGAGAAGTTTTAGAAAATGTCTAAAACACATAATAAATATAATGCAAGTCATGAAAGATGGCATATTTAACCTAGTAAATTTCCCTGAATTAGTGCAGCTGATCATTAACATGAAAACATAGATTTTTCCATAACACAAAACAGCAGATGTTGTCTAAAGTGATGTCACTACTGCAGGCCGTGATCAGCCCCAAATAAAGGACCCCAAAAGAATGGATGGGACACAGCAGAAAATATAGCATGAAGGTAGGGATGGGAAATGTGGAGTCAGCTCACCGAATTCCAGGCACATCGAGCAAGACGAAATGACACGCATGGGGCAGCCCTAGTCTGGGATTCTTCTTGAAGCAGAAACAGTGAAAGGAGATCTCCAGCGTTGGTAGACATTATAAATCTTCACATTTATTGAATGCTTTAAAAAAAAGACATATTGGGTACACCAGTAGGAATCCCAGAGGCTACAGAAACTGACGTGTTTAGACTAGATATTCTTAGTCATGGTCTTATGACTAAGGCTATCTAGTCGAAACGCGTCGGAGATCTCCTTTCATAGCAGAAAATATAATCAACAGTTTGTTACTTTTTACATTTATAAGTTTACTGAGGTTTCAGTGATTTTTCCTAAATTCAAAAAACTCCTTTCAGCTGCATTCACCTGCTCTCCTGTATATTTAGATCTCCATTTAGTTCATGGCAATTAAATAGATACATATGCAGTTTATAAATAATAATGCTACTCATCAGCATTGTACAGGGTGGGCCATTTTATGGATACACCTAATAAAATGGGAATGGTTGGGGATATCAACTTCCTGTTTGTGGCACATTAGTATATGGGAGGGGAAAAACTTTTCAAGATTTGTGGTGACCATGGCGGCCATTTTGAAGTCGGCCATTTTGGATCCAAGTTTATTTTTTCCAATGAGAAGAGGGTCATGTGACACAACAAACGTATTGAGAATTTCACAAGAAAAACAATGGTGTGCTTGGTTTTAACATAACTTTATTCTTTCATGAGTTATTTACAAGTTTATGATCACTTATAAAATGTGTTCAAAGTGCTGCCATTGTGTTGGATTGTCAATGCAACCCTCTTCTCCCACTCTTGACACACTGATAGCAACACCGAGGAAGAAATGCTAGCACAGGCTCCCAGTATTCGTTGTTTCAGATGCTGGGGTCATCTGAAGGCAATTGTCTATGCTGTGAAGATACGAGATGTGCAGCATCTGAAACAACGGATACTGGAAGCCTGTGCTAGCATTTCTTCTGCAGTGTTGCTATCAGTCTGTCAAGAGTGGGAGAAGAGGGTTGCATTGACAATCCAACACAATGGGCAGCACTTTGAACACATTTTATAATGGTTCATAAACTTGTAAATAACTCATGAAAGAATAAAGTTACGTTAAAACCAAGTACACCATTGTTTTTCTTGTGAAATGAAATTCTCAGTAAGTTTGATGTGTCACATGACCCTCTTCCCATTGGAAAAAAATAAAGTTGGATCCAAAGTGGCTGACTTCAAAATGGCCGCCATGGTCACCACCCATCTTGAAAAGTTTTCCCCCTCCCATATACTAATGTGCCACAAACAGGAAGTTGATATCCCCAAACATTCCCATTTTATTTAGGTGTATGCATATAAATGGCCCATCCTGTATACATAGAGTGGTAATATACTCCACAAAATCATTAAAATTCCTTATTTGAAAATTAGTCAACTTGTTTTTCAGCAGCTGAACTCCAACTCTCTATGTATGCTTGTCAGCCAAAGAGATTTGTAGCCACAGCAGGGGACCTTTGACTGTCAGGTAATTTCAGCAATTTAACGCAGCATCTGTCTCAGTTTGCTTCCTTTGTTTCGAGTTGCACATGATATAATTATAACAAGTCTCCATTTTTCATTGTAGCGTAATAAGATTAAGGAATATGGCATTAACAAGATTCAGAGTCCAAACTTGGAGTGTTCTTTTACTTTTGACAAACAGAATGAAAGAAGAGATCCTCCATATTTAGACAGTCTCTTTTCAAATAAAAAAAATGGGACATGCCATGTATGCTTTTTTCACTTTGGAAGAATTTTTGAATCTCTTTGCTTAGTAACTATGACGAGTTATAGTCCTGGTGGGCTTCTAATATTGCTAAGGAATTCTGTAATAAAACTGTTAGGAAATTGTACAGATTTGTAAAAATACAGTGAGAAGTATTTAACTCCTTTATTTTGTGTCCTTGATTACATCAGCATGCCATTAAATAATGTAATTAAAGAAATTTCAGGTTCTTCAGGTTGTGAGGCAGTGAATCGTGTCACAGGTAGGGGTCGCTGTGTGTTCTACCCAGGTTGTGCATGGAGACCGATGAAGTCCATATGTGTGCATGGTAGTCACGGATTTCCGGTCAGGGTTTTCCATGTGGCTGAAAGCCACAGGTTTGTTTGTTAAAAACCCTGCAGTAAGGCTATGTGCCCACGTTGCGTTTTTTTATGCGTTTCCACTGTGTTTTTTCTGCAGCGGAAACGCTTAAAAAACGCATTCCCATGCAATCCTATAGGATTCTGCAGTTGCTGTGCCCATGCTGTGGATTTTCCCCCTGAAGAATAATAATAATTTTTTATATAGCGCCAACATATTCCGCAGCGCTTTACAGTTTAACAGTTTCAAACACAGTCATAAGTAACATCGTTAAAATTACAATAATTAAAGCGAAATAAGAGGACCCTGCTCATGAGAGCTTACAATCTACAATGAAGTGGGGGAGATACAAAGCACAGGTGTGTATTTACAATTATGTATTTACAATGATGGTCCAGCCATCTTCAAGGGGTGGGGGATAGATGGGGATAGTGAATGGGCTACACACACACACAAATATAAAATGAGTTTGATTAGTGAACGTGGTAGGCCGCTCTGAACAAATGTGTTTTGAGGGAGCGCCTAAAACTATGCAAATTGTGGATGGTCCTAATATCTTGGGGCAGAGCATTCCAGAGGATTGGCGCAGCACGGGAGAAGTCTTGGAGTCGGGAGTGGGAGGTACGGATTAGTGCAGAGGTTAGTCGGAAGTCATTTGCAGAGCGCAGAGGTCGGTTAGGCCGATAGACAGAAATGAGGGAGGAGATGTAAGGGTGTGCCGCACTGTGGAGAGCTTTGTGGGTGAAAACAAGTACTTTGAATTGTATCCTGTAATGAATGGGCAGCCAGTGTAACGACTGGCGAAGAGCGGACACATCCGAGTAACGATTAGCCAGATGGACGATCCTGGCTGCTGCATTAAGGATGGACTGGAGAGGGGAAAGTCGCGTGAGGGGGAGGCCAATTAATAGAGCGTTGTGTCATGATCTCTGCAGGCAGAGATCATAGCAAGCCTATAGAGGGACAAGCTCTCGGAAGATGGAACTATACTGACCATGAACTAAGACCTAAATAGCTAGCAGAGGGAAATATAAGACCTGGCTCACCTCTAGAGAAATATTCCAAAGAAGACAGTAGCCCCCCACATATAATGACGGTGAGTTCAGATGAAACAACAAACGCAGCAGGAAAATAGTCTTAGCAAATTTGAGGTCCGCTTACTAGATAGCAGAAGACAGATAGTATACTTTCATGGTCAGCAGAAAAACACTAACAAAACACCATCCAGAGATTACCTTAAACTCTGGCATTAACTCATAACGCCAGAGTAGCAATCCCTGATCAACGAGAGCTTTCCAGACACAGTAACAAAACTTCAGCTGTGAACTGGAACAAATAGGCAAAACAAAACATGGACAAAAGTCCAACTTATCTAGTAGTAGTCTAGAAGCAGGAACAAGCACTGAGAGGCATCAGATAACATTGTTGACCGGCAAGAAACCACCAGAGAAATGAGCTTAAATAGCGACACCCACTACTGATGGAACCAGGTGAAACAGGAAAGAGGATGACAAATCCAATTCCACAAGCGGCCACCGGGGGAGCCCAGAATCCAAATTCACAACAGTACCCCCCCCTCAAGGAGGGGGCACCGAACCCTCACCAGATCCACCAGGGCGACCAGGATGAGCCCTATGGAAGGCACGAACAAGATCAGAAGCATGAACATCAGATGCATTGACCCAAGAATTATCCTCCTGGCCGTAACCCTTCCAGTTGACCAGATACTGGAGTCTCCGTCTGGAAACACGAGAGTCCAAAATTTTCTCCACAACGTACTCCAACTCACCCTCAACCAACACCGGAGCAGGAGGCTCAACTGAAGGTACCACAGGTACCTCATACCTGCGCAATAACGACCGATGAAAAACGTTATGAATGGAAAAGGACGCAGGGAGGTCCAAACGGAAAGAAACAGGATTAAGAATCTCCAATATTCTATAAGGGCCGATGAACCGAGGTTTAAACTTAGGAGAAGAGACCCTCATAGGGACAAAACGAGAAGACAACCACACCAAATCTCCAACACAAAGCCGAGAACCAACACGACGATGACGGTTGGCAAAACGCTGAGTCTTCTCCTGGGACAACTTCAAATTGTCCATAACCTGCCCCCAGATGTGATGCAATCTCTCCACCACCGCATCCACTCCAGGACAATCCGAGGATTCCACCTGACCGGAGGAAAATCGAGGGTGAAACCCCGAATTACAGAAAAACGGGGACACCAAGGTGGAAGAGCTGGCCCGATTATTGAGGGCGAACTCTGCCAATGGCAAAAAAGCAACCCAATCATCCTGGTCAGCAGAGACAAAACACCTCAGATATGTCTCCAGGGTCTGATTAGTCCGCTCGGTCTGGCCATTAGTCTGAGGGTGAAAAGCAGATGAAAAAGACAAATCTATGCCCATCCTAGCACAGAATGCCCGCCAAAATCTAGACACAAATTGGGTACCTCTGTCAGAAACAATATTCTCAGGAATACCGTGCAATCGGACAACATTCTGAAAAAACAGAGGAACCAACTCAGAAGAAGAAGGCAACTTGGGCAGAGGAACCAAATGGACCATTTTAGAGAAACGGTCACAGACCACCCAGATGACAGACATCTTCTGGGAAACAGGCAGATCTGAAATAAAATCCATCGAGATGTGTGTCCAAGGCCTCTTAGGAATAGGCAAGGGCAACAGCAGTCCGCTAGCCCGAGAACTACAAGACTTGGCCCGAGCACAAACGTCACATGACTGCACAAAGACTCGCACATCTCGTGACAGGGAAGGCCACCAGAAGGATCTTGCCACCAAATCCCTGGTACCAAAAATTCCGGGATGACCTGCCAATGCAGAAGAATGTACCTCAGAGATGACTCTGCTGGTCCAATCATCCGGAACAAACAGTCTATCAGGCGGACAACGATCCGGTCTATCCGCCTGAAACTCTTGCAAGGACCGCCGCAGATCAGGAGAAACGGCCGACAAAATTACTCCCTCCCTAAGGATACCTGTGGGTTCAGAATTACCAGGAGAGTCCGGGTCAAAACTCCTAGAAAGGGCATCTGCCTTAACATTCTTAGAACCCGGTAGGTATGACACCACAAAATTAAAGCGAGAAAAAAACAAAGACCAGCGCGCCTGTCTAGGATTCAGGCGTCTGGCAGTCTCAAGATAAATCAAATTTTTGTGGTCAGTCAATACCACCACCTGATGCCTAGCCCCCTCAAGCCAATGGCGCCACTCCTCAAACGCCCAACTAAGCCTGCCGCGCAACTAGAAATAGCCAGGTAGCATTTCCTATTTATCGCTAGATGCCCAGCTCTGGCCTAACTGTCATGATCTCTGCAGGCAGAGATCATAGCAAGCCTATAGAGGGACAAGCTCTCGGAAGATGGAACTATACTGACCATGAACTAAGACCTAAATAGCTAGCAGAGGGAAATATAAGACCTGGCTCACCTCTAGAGAAATATTCCAAAGAAGACAGTAGCCCCCCACATATAATGACGGTGAGTTCAGATGAAACAACAAACGCAGCAGGAAAATAGTCTTAGCAAATTTGAGGTCCGCTTACTAGATAGCAGAAGACAGATAGTATACTTTCATGGTCAGCAGAAAAACACTAACAAAACACCATCCAGAGATTACCTTAAACTCTGGCATTAACTCATAACGCCAGAGTAGCAATCCCTGATCAACGAGAGCTTTCCAGACACAGTAACAAAACTTCAGCTGTGAACTGGAACAAATAGGCAAAACAAAACATGGACAAAAGTCCAACTTATCTAGTAGTAGTCTAGAAGCAGGAACAAGCACTGAGAGGCATCAGATAACATTGTTGACCGGCAAGAAACCACCAGAGAAATGAGCTTAAATAGCGACACCCACTACTGATGGAACCAGGTGAAACAGGAAAGAGGATGACAAATCCAATTCCACAAGCGGCCACCGGGGGAGCCCAGAATCCAAATTCACAACAGCGTTGCAGTAGTCCAGGCGGGAGTGGATCAGGGCGACAGTGAGGGTTTTTGTTGTTTCCATGGTGAGAAAAGGGCGGATTCTAGAGATGTTCTTTAGGTGTAAGCGGCAAGAGCAGGCAAGAGATTGTATATGGGAGGTGAAGGAGAGATTGGAGTCAAACATAACTCCCAGACAGCGCGCCTGCTGCCGGGGTGTTATTATGGTGCCACCATGGAGAGGGAAATGTCAGATTTAGAGAGGTTAGTAGATGGCGGGAGCAGAAGAAGTTCAGTTTTGGAGAGGTTGAGTTTCAGATAGAGAGCGGACATGATGTTGGAGACTGCAGACAGACAGTCAGTCGCGTTCTGTAGTACAGCGGGGGTAAGGTCAGGGGATGACGTGTATAGTTGTGTGTCATCAGCATAAAGATGATACTGAAAGCCAAATCTGCTAATGATCTGTCCAATTGGGGCTGTGTAGAGGGAGAAGAGAAGGGGGTCAAGGACTGAGCCCTGAGGTACCCCGACAGTGAGAGGAAGAGGAGAGGAAGTGGAGCCAGAGAATAGAACACTGAAGGAGCAGTCAGAAAGATAGGAGGAGAACCAGGAGAGAGCAGTGTCCTTAATGCCTAGTGACTGAAGCCTAGAGAGTAGGAGAGGGTGGTCAACAGTGTCGAAAGCTGCAGAAAGATCGAGAAGAATGAGCAGAGAGTGGTAACCATTACGTTTTGCTGTCAGAAGGTCATTTGTCACTTTGATGAGTGCAGTTTCTGTTGAGTGTAGGGGGTGGAAGCCGGACTGTGAAGGGCCTAGGAGGGAGTGAGTGGAGAGGTAAAGGGTAAGGCGGGAGTAGACCAGGTGCTCCAAGAGTTTAGAGATGAAGGGGAGATTGGAGACCGGTCTGTAGTTATTTGGGCAGGATGGGTCGAGAGCGAGTTTCTTTAGTAATGGAGTAATGATAGAGTGTTTGAAGGAAGAGGGGAAAATGCCAGAGGAGAGGGAGAGATTATAGATTGTAGTTAGGTGAGTTGTGACGACTGGAGAAAGAGACTGGAGGAGGTGTGAGGGAATTGGGTCGTGGTGCATGTAGTCGGACGAGAAGAGGAGAGGAGCCTGGAGACTTCTTCTTCTGTGATGGGATCGAATGTGGAGAGTGAGCCAGGGGAAATGCAGGGAGGGATGGGAGTCACTGAACTTTGTGATTGGGAGTGGATTTCCTGACGGATATTGTCTATTTTCTCTATAAAGTGGGAGGCCAGGTCATCAGCACAAATGTCTGTGATAGGGGCTTGTGCTTTTGGCCTGAGGAGGGAGTGAAAGGTGTCAAAAAGTTTCTTGGGGTTGTTGGCTAGTGAGGAGATCAGGGTGGTGAAGTAGGTCTGTTTGGCGAGGTGAAGGGCAGAGTTATAGGTCCTTAACATAAATTTGAAGTGTATGAAGTCTTCTGGAGAAACCGGGTTTGCGATGTGAGCCAGGGCTGTTTCACTCTGTGTTTAGAGGTTCTGAGGGTGAGGGGGGCTACTTGGTCTAGGGTGCTTCTAAGAGTGTCATTGTAGTGATGTACTGCCAGATCAGGACAGGAAAAAGAAGAGATTGGGGACAATGATGAGGGTACGGAGTCTGAAAGTGTATGAGGGTTAATGGCATGTAGATTTCTGAATGTGCAGTAGGTAGGAGTGTGCTGGGGTGGGCGAGGATTTGTGAGTGTGAAGGAGAGAATGTTGTGGTCAGAGAGGGGAAGCGGTGAGTTATCTAGGTAGGAGATTGAGCACAGCCGGACAAAGACCAGGTCAAGGGTGTTACCATCCTTGTGTGTCTCAGAGGTTGAGAGCTGTGAGAGGCCTAGAGAAGTGGTTAGTAATAGAAGCTGGGATGCAGATGTGGACGTGGGGCTGTTTATGGGGATGTTGAAGTCTCTGAGGATAAGGGTTGGTAGTTCTGAGGACATGAAGTGCGGCAGCCAGGTAGAGAAATGGTCCAGGAAGTGGGTGGGTGAGACTGGGGGCCGGTATATGACCGCTACTCTGAG
The DNA here is from genome assembly GCF_051348905.1 of Ranitomeya variabilis. Classification (NCBI taxonomy): domain Eukaryota; kingdom Metazoa; phylum Chordata; class Amphibia; order Anura; family Dendrobatidae; genus Ranitomeya; species Ranitomeya variabilis. The sequence continues at coordinate 220,434,634 of NC_135233.1, read as the reverse complement.
GGAGAGGGGACGAAAGAGCCTGATGGTGTGGACCTCAAAAGAAGGGAATGAGAGTGATGGAACTGGAGGGATGACCTGGAAGGTGCATTGTGGGGAGAGAAGTATGCCGACTCCACCATGTCTGTTTGTAGGTCTCGGGGAATGTGAGAATTGTAAGCCACCATGGGAAATGGCAGCAAGAGAGACCGTGTCAGAATCCTGAATCCAGGTTTCCATGAGGGCCAACAGATTCAGAGAGTTTTTCAGAAAGTAATTGTGTAGAAAAGGAAGCTTGTTGCATACAGACTGTGGATTCCAAAGGGCACAATTAAAAGAAGGAGATGAAGGAGTCCAAGTAATATTTGTCAGATTATTAAGGTTTCTATGTGAGGTAGGGTAGGGGTTGAGGTTGGTGGATGGTGGACCAGGGTTGGGGGATATGTCCCCTGAAATCAGTAGGAGTAGGAAGATAAAAAGCAAGTAGTTTTTGGAATTGTATGAAGTTTTTTTATGCAGTGTGTTTGGGCAAGATGGATTGAGGTTTTTCTGAAAGGTGAGAAGTGCATGGGAGCTGTACATGGGAGAGGGAAAGAGTGAGGAGTTGATGTATATGAGTCATGATGGAGGGGGGATTGGGCGGTGAATGTGGATTGCAAGGGTGCATAGGAGGATAGGAATAAAGCACATGGATAGAAGGGAGAGCAGAGTGTGGGTTACCTGACTCCTGCCCTGACTAACTGCCATGGAATAACTGCTGTATCATGACGCTCAGCTCCGTGACGCTTTGCTTCCGTGATGCGTGCACCCCCACTTGCGTGCACCCCTAAGGATGGTTCTAAATTTATAGTCCAGACTGCTGGGTCAGGAGAGATGGATTGTGGGACCAGGGTGGGGATAATTTGGCAGCTGGGGCCAGCACACCAGGGGGTGGTTAAATGATCAAACACATTGTGGCTGGCAACATGCTGTAACACCTTCCACCAGATAATATCTAGAGTGGCCACAGTCATGGATATACATCAAACAGTGAGTAAATCGTACAATGCAAACAATGAATTATACCAAACATTAACATTAAGCAGGTACATTAAAATATGTTGCTAGATGGTAGAGTGGTAGATGACACAGCAGACAGCAAGCAGCGGGAGTTTATACCATAAGAGTCTATTGCAGCAGATGAGACAGCAAGCAGAGGTGGGAAGTTATACCATAACAGTCTATTGCAGCAGATGAGACAGCAAGCAGAGGTGGGAAGTTATACCATAAGAGTCTATTGCAGCAGATGAGACAGCAAGTAGAGGTGGGAAGTTAGGCCCTGGGTACAATATTCCTGTAAAAAAAGTATTAAAATAAAAAATAGGGATATACTTATCTTCTGATGGCCCCAGAGTCCTCCCCCCGCCTCTCAGCAGTGCACGCAGTGGCTTGCGCGAATCACCTGAGGCTTGCGCGAATCACCTGAGATGACGTCACGGTCACGCGACCGTGACATCACAAAGGTCCTTCGCGCAAAGCATGGGAACGGAATGTACCGGGAGTGCCGGTTACTGGACAAGGAGAGGTCTGGCGTGTTTAGGGACTGCAATCTAAAAGCCATATGATGTGTAGTGCTATGAAACAGTCACTGAGATGAGATGCAACTGTGTGTATTGAACTTTTATGACGTGTACTATAAAATGCTATTCACCTTTCTGTGTGAAGTAACACATTAAAGAGACTTTTGTGTTTGAACTTTGTGGGTCACTGCCTCTTCACTGCGTACAATGCTACCGCAGCATTACAAGGTTATAACAATACAATTCTGATGTCCAGTTTCCCTTTGGAAAATAGATAGAAATTCCAATAGCCAGTACAAACTTCTGGCTTCCACTTTGGAACACAAAGTACCGTATAATTAGCATTTTCAACAGAATACAACATTGCACAACTTAGTGCATTAATCTCCCTGAGTTTTTAACATGTTACCTGGTTTTGTTCTCATCAGAATACAACATCAGTATTAAAGGAATAGAGGGAATATGTCACCAGAAAATGATTGATGGTTTAAATTTAGGATTAACCCCTTCCCGACATGCGCCGTACTAGTACTGCTCTGCGGGAACTGAGTTCCCCCAAACCGCAGTACTAGTACGGCGGCATGATTGCGCGGTCTCACAGTGAGCACCGCGGCGATCGTGTGCGGGTGTCATGTGTATGTGACAGCTGACACCCCGCAGCAATGCCCATGATCGGCGCTGGCACCGATCATGGGCATTTAACCCCTCTGATGCCACTGTCAGTAGTGACAGCGACATAGAGGGGCATCGCGCAGGGATGGGGGCTCCCTGCGCTCTCCCACCGGAACGATGAGATGCGATCACGTTGTTCAAGTGTTCTGGAAGGAGTCCCCGGATCCAAGATGGCCACGGGGCTCCTTCCGGGTCCTTCACTGAGGTGGCTTCCCGGCGCCTGCTCAGAGCAGGCGCCGGAAAGCCTCCTGCACTGCCTGTCAGACCGCTGATCTGACACAGTGCTATGCAAAGTGTCAGATCAGCGATCTGATGAAATATAGTGATGTCCACCCCTGGGACAATGTCATAAAGTGTAAAAAATAAATAAATAAAATGTATAAAAAAAAAAAAAAGCCCCCCCCCCAAAAAATAAATAAATACATAAATATTTTCCAATAAATCCATTTATTTATGTAAATAAAAAAAAGAATAAAAGTACACATATTTGGTATCGCCGCGTCCGTAACGACCCGCTCTATAAAAGTATCCCACTAGTTAACCCTTTCAGTAAACACCGCAAAAAAAAAATGAGGCAAAAAACAACGCTTTATTATCATACCGCCGAACAAAATGTGCAATAAAATGTGATTGAAAAGACTGATATAAATAACCATGGTACCACTGAAAATGTCATCTTGTCCAGCAAAAAAAAGCCGCCATACAGCATCATCAGCAGAAAAATAAAAATGTTATAGCTCTCACAATAAAATGATGCAAAAACAATAAATTTTTATTTAAATAGTTTTTATTGTGTAAAAGCACCAAAACATAAAAAAATTATATTAATGAGGTATCGCAGTAATCGTACTAACCCGAAGAATAAAACTGCTTTATCAATTTTACCACACGCGGAACTGTATAAATGCCCCCCCTAAAAGAAATTCAGGAATTGCTGTTTTTTGTTCATTCTGCCTTCCAAAATCGGAATAAAAAGCGATCAAAAAATGTCATGTGCCCAAAAATGGTACCAATAAAACCGTCAACTCGTCCCGCAAAAAACAAGACCTCACATGACTCTGTGGGCCAAAATTTGGATAAATTATAGCTCTCAAAATGTGGTGATGCAAAAACTATTTTTTGCAATAAAAAGCATCTTTTAGTGTGTGACGGCTGCCAATCATAAAAATTCGCCAAAAAAACACTAAAAAAGTAAATCAAACCCCCCGTCATCACCCCCTTAGTTAGGGAAAAATAATAAAATGTTAAAAAATGTATTTATTTCCATTTTCCCATTAGGGTTAGGGTTAGGGATAGGGCTAAAGTCAGGTTTAGGGTTGGGGCTAATGATAGGGTTAGTGTTGGGGCTATAGTTAGGGTTGTGGGTAAAGTTAGGGTTAGGGTTGGGGCTAAAGTTAGGGTTGGGGTTAGGGTTGGGGCTAAGGTTGGGGTTAGGGTTGGGGCTAAAGTTAGGGTTAGGGTTGGGGCTAAAGTTAAGGTTAGGGTTGGGGCTAAAGTTAGGGTTGGGGCTAAAGTTAGGGTTTGGATTACATTTACGGTTGGGATTAGGGTTGGGATTAGGGTTAGGGGTGTGGTTAGGGTTATGGTTGGGATTAGGGTTAGGGGTGTGTTTGGGTTAGGGTTTCAGTTAGAATTGGGGTTTTTTCACTGTTTAGGCACATCAGGGGCTCTCCAAATGTGACATGGCGTCCGATCTCAATTCCAGCCAATTCTGCGTTGAAAAAGTAAAACAGTGCTCCTTCCCTTCCGAGCTCTTCCGTGCACCCAAACAGGGGTTTAGCCCAACATATGAGGTATCAGCATACTCAGGACACATTGGACAACAACTTGTGGGGTCCAATTTCTCCTGTTACCCTTGTGAAAATACAAAACCGGGGGCTAAAAATAATTTTTGTGGAAAGAAAAAAGGATTTTTTATTTTCACGGCTCTGTGTAGTGAAAACTTGGGGGTTCAAAGTTCTCACAACACATCTAGATAAGTTCCTTGGGGGGTCTAGTTTCCAATATGGGGTCACTTGTGAGGGGTTTCTACTGTTTAGGTACATCAAGGGCTCTACAAATGTAACCTGATGCCTGCAGACCAATCCATCTAAGTCTGCTTTCCAAACGGCGCTCCTTCCCTTCCGAGGTCTGCCGTGCGCCCAAACAGTGGTTCCCCCCACATATTGGGTATCAGCGTACTCAGGACAAATTGAACAACAACTTTTGGGGTCCAATTTCTCCTGTTACCCTTGGGAAAATAAAAATTTTGGGGCTAAAATATCATTTTTGCGAAAAAAAATATGATTTTTTTATGGCTCTACATTATAAACTTCTGTGAAGTACTTGGGGGTTCCAAGTGCTCACCACACATCTAGATTAGTTCCTTAGGGGGTTTACTTTCCAAAATGGTGTCACTTGTGGGGGATTTCCACTGTTTAGGCACATCAGGGGCTCTCCAAACGCGACATGGGTTCCTGTCTCAATTCCAGCCAATTTTGCATTGAAAAGTCAAATGGCGCTCTTTCCCTTCCGAGCTCTGCCATGCACCCAAATAGTGGTTTACACCCATATATGGGGTATCAGCGTACTCAGGACAAATTGCACAATAACTTTTGTGGTCCAATTTGTCCTGTTACCCTTAGGAAAATAAAAAATTTGGGGCTAAAAGATCATTTTTTGTGAAAAAAAATATGATTTTTTGTAATGGCTCTACATTATAAACTTCTGTGAAGTACTTGGGGGTTCCAAGTGCTCACCACACATCTAGATTAGTTCCTTAGGGGGTCTACTTTCCAAAATGGTGTCACTTGTGGGGGGTTTCCACTGTTTAGGCACATCAGGGGCTCTCCAAACGCAACATGGCATCCCATATAAATTCCAGTCAATTTTGCATTGAAAAGTCAAATGGCGCTCCTTCCCTTCCGAGCTCTGCCATGCGCCCAAACAGTGGTTTACCCCTACACGCGGGGTATCAGCATTCTCAGGACAAATTGCACAACATCTTTTGGGGTCAAATTTGAAATGTTGCACTACAGAAAATAAAAAATTTGGGGTGACAAATCATTTTTTGTGAATAAATATGATTTTTTTTACGGTTCTACAATATAAACTTCTGTTAAGCACTTGGAGGTTCAAAGTCCTCACCACATAGGGTCTATGTCTAAAAGATTAGTTCCTTAGGGGGTCTACTTTCCAAAATGGGGTCACTTGTCAGAGGTTTCTACTGTTTAGGTACATCAGGGGCTCTGCAAACGCAACTTGACGCCCGCAGACCATTCCATCAAAGTCTGCATTCCAAAACAGCACTCATTCCCTTCCGAGCTCTGCCATGCGCCCAAATGGTGGTTCCCCCCCACATATGGGGACTTTTGTCGTCCAATTTCTCCTGTTACCCTTGGGTAAATAACAAATTGTGGGCAAAAAGATCATCTTGTGGAAAAAAAAATATTTTTTAATTTCCACAGCTCTACATTCTCCTTAGGGGGCCTACTTTCCAAAATGGTGTCACTTGTGGGGGGTTTCCACTGTTTAGGCACATCAGGGGCTCTCCAAATGGGCCATGGTGACCGATCTCAATTCCAGCAAATTTTGCTTTGAAAAGTCAAATGGCGCTCCTACCCTTCCGAGCTCTGCCATGTGCCCAAACAGTGGTTTACCCCCACATATGGGGTATCGGCGTACTCAGGACCAATTGTACAATGACTTTTGTGGTCTAATTTCTCCTGTTACCCTTGGTAAAATAAAACAAATTGAATCTGAAGTAAAAATTTTGTGAAAAAAAAGTTAAATGTTCAATTTTTTTTAAACATTCCAAAAATTCCTGTGAAGCAGCTGAAGGGTTAATAAACGTTTTGAATGTGGTTTTGAGGACCTTGAGGGATGCAGTTTTTATAATGGTGTCACTTTTGGGCATTTTCTGTCATTTAGACCCCTCAAAGTGACTTCAAGTGTGAGGTGGTCCCTAAAAAAAATGGTTTTGGAAATTTTGTTGTCAGAATCATCAGGATCCGTTGAAACATTTCAGAGTTATGACCTCGTAAAGTGACAGTGGTCAGAATTGAAAAAAATGGCCTGGTCAGGAAGTTGAAAACAGGCTTCGGAGTGAAGGGGTTAATGTAACATACTTTTTAAACATCTTTATTGATGTTTTTTTTCTAGATTATGATACATAAAAAATACAGAAATCTCTTAAAATAAATGGTAAAAATATGAAACACTTGGCCTACAAGTTTCGAGCGTTGAACACTCTTAATCACAGCAATGAAATGCTAAAAGAGAGTATCTTATATACCTACAGACTGCATAAACACACCTCCCAGTCAACAACCTCATCATGTGTGAAAAGAGACACACCCAAAAGGAAGAAAAAGCAGGGCACAGTAGAAGTATGATTAAACAAAAGCAGAGGCGTAGCTAGGGTTTTGGTTCGGACTGTGTCGGCAACTCCCACTTAACCACCAACGCTGGCTCCCAGGACTTTTACCGCACTCCCCACTGCGCTGCCAATGGATATTTAAGTAACCAAATCCACCCTATGCAAGTGTGTGCGCTCAACGCGGGTATCTCAGTTTTCTCCAGTTCCTGCTGGCCAAACGTTACACGGGCAACCAACCCTATGTATGGTAGATGGTACAGAGACGTATATACACCATCCCGAATAATCTTCTGTTGGATCACAGGCCTTGAATCCCTAGTTTGGGTTAAAATTTGGCTATCTCCATCTTTGAGTATGTTAGAACGACGTCACGCCTAATGATAGAAACGAACAAGCGCAAAGGCACTTTATTGTGATCAAGGCCACTGCGTGGTCGAAACGTTAATTGTCCTATCACCCATCATTTCATCTTCATTATTATATCCCAAATAAAATGTTCACTTCAGCAAAATTTATTTGAACTGGATGAGTGCAGTGATTTCGTTTCACTTTCTGCATAGTATAAGGCAACCCCCCATAGGCAGACTCTATAGCACAAGGCAGCCCCCCATAGGCAGACTCTATAGCACAAGGCAGCCCCCATAGGCAGACTCTATAGCACAAGGCAGCCCCGATAGCCAGACTCTGTAGTATAAGGCAGCCCCCATAGGCAGACTCTGTAGTATAAGGCAACCCCCATAGGCAGACTCTGCAGTATAAGGCAGCTCCTCATAGGCAGGCTCTGTAGCACAAGGTAGCCCCCACAGGCAGATTATGTAGTATAAGGCAGCTCCCATAGACAAACTCTGTAGTATAAGGCAGCACCCCATTGGCAGACTGTAGTATAATGAAGCCCGCCATAGGCAGACTCTGTAGTATAAGGCATCCCCCATAAAAAATAATTAAATACTCACCTCTCTTCCTCCTGGTTCCTCCGCTGCTCTCAGGGCCCGCACAACTCCAGACCGCGGGTGCCGGGTAGTGACATTATTGCGACCCCTGTCAGTGTCGGCGTCGGTGACGTCAGACGCTGAGAAGGGGATGATGGGAGATGGAGCATAACGCTCCTTCTCTCATCAATGCGGTCAGCTGTATAGGGATCCAGCTGATACAGCTGAACCTATGATTACGGGCGGGGGGCCCACTACTGGCACCGGGCCCCCCGCCTGCTCAGGGGCCCCATAGCATCTGGCCGCAGAGCAGGGAGATCGATTCTGCCTGCTCTGCTGCAGAATGTAACTGTATGGGCATGCTGCACACGCCGATACAGTTACAGTAGCATAGCTCCGGGTGGGCCCCCTCAGAGTGCGGGGCCTGGGGCGATAGCCCCCTCTGCTCCCCCGGTTAAAACAGTGCTCCTTCCCTTCCGAGCTTTCCGGTGCGCCCAAACAGGGGTTTACCCCAACATATGGGGCATCAGCGTTCTCGGGACAAATTGGACAACAAAATTTGTGGTCCAAGTTCCCTTGTTATCCTTGGGAAAATAAAAATTTGGGGGGCTAAAAAATCATTTTTCTGAAAAAAAAAAAGATTTTTATTTTCACGGCTCTGCGTTATAAACTGTAGTGAAACACTTTGGGGTTCAAAGTTCTCACAACACATCTAGATAAGTTCCTTGGGAGGTCTAGTTTCCAATATGGGGTCACATGTGGGGGGTTTGAACTGCTTGGGTACATCAGGGGCTCTGCAAATGCAACGTGACGCCTGCAGACCAATCAATCTAAGTCTGCATTCCAAATGGCGCTCCTTCCCTTCCGAGCACTGCCATGTGCCCAAACAGTGGTTCCCCCCCACATATGGGGTATCAGCGTACTCAGGACAAATTGGACAACAACTTTTGGGGTCCAATTTATCCTGTTACCCTTGTGAAAATACAAAACTGGGGGCTAAAAATCCTTTTTCTGAAAAAAAAAAAGAATTTTAATTTTCACGGCTCTGCGTTATAAACTGTAGTGAAACACTTGGGGGTTCAAAGCTCTCAAAACCCATCTAGATAAGTTCCTTAGGGGGTCTACTTTCCAAAATGGTGTCACTTGTGGGGGGTTTTAATGTTTAGGCACATCAGGGGCTCTCCAAACGCGACATGGTGTCCCATCTCAATTCCAGTCAATTTTGCATTGAAAAGTCAAATGGCGATCCTTCCCTTCCGAGCTCTGCTATGCGCCCAAACAGTGGTTTACCCCCACATATGGGGTATCGTTGTACTCAGGACAAATTGCACAACAACTTTTGTGGTCTAATTTCTTCTCTTACCCTAGGGAAAATAAAAAATTGGGGCGAAAAGATCATTTTTGTGAAAAAATATGATTTTTTATTTTACGGCTCTGCATTATAAACTTCTGTGAAGCACTTGGTGGGTCAAAGTGCTTACCACACATCTAGATAAGTTCCTTAGGAGGTCCACTTTCCAAGATGGTCTCACTTGTGGGGGGTTTCATTGTTTAGGCACATCAGGGGCTCTCCAAACGCAACATGGCGTCCCATATAAATTCTAGTCAATTTTGCATTGAAAAGTCAAATGGCGCTCCTTCCCTTCCGAGCTCTGCCATGCACCCAAACAATGGTTTACACCCACATATGGGGTATCAGCGTACTCAGGACAAATTGCACAACAATTTTTGGGGTCCAATTTCTTCTCTTACCCTTGGGAAAATAAAAAATTGGGGGCGAAAATATCATTTTTGTGAAAAAATATGATTTTTTATTTTTACGGCTCTGCATTATAAACTTCTGTGAAGCACTTGGTGGGTCAAAGTGCTCACCACACATCTAGATAAGTTCCTTAGGGGGTCTACTTTCCAAAATGGTGTCACTTGTGGGGGGTTTCAATGTTTAGGCACATCAGGGGCTCTCCAAACGCAACATGGCGTCCCATATAAATTCCAGTCAATTTTGCATTGAAAAGTCAAATGGCGCTCCTTTCCTTCCGAGCTCTGCCATGCGCCCAAACAGTGGTTTACCCCCACATATGGGGTATCAGCGTACTCAGGACAAATTGTACAACAACTTTTGTGGTCAATTTTCTCCTGTTACCCTTGGTAAAATAAAACAAATTGGAGCTGAAATACATTTTGTGTGAATAAAAGTTAAATGTTCATTTTTATTTAAACATTCCAAAAATTCCTGTGAAACACCTGAAGGGTTAATAAACTTCTTGAAAGTGGTTTTGAGCACCTTGAGAGGTGCAGTTTTTAGAATGGTGTCACACTTGGGTATTCTCTATCATATAGACCCCTCAAAATGACTTCAAATGAGATGTGGTCCCTAAAAAAAAAAGGTGTTGTAAAAATGAGAAATTTCTGGTCAACTTTTAACCCTTATAACTCCCTAACAAAAAAAAATGTTGGTTCCAAAATTGTGCTGATGTAAAGTAGACATGTGGGAAATGTTATCTATTAAGTATTTTGCGTGATATATCTCTGTGATTTAAGGGCATAAAAATTCAAAGTTGGAAAATTGTGAAATTTTCAAAATTTTCGCCAAATTTCCATTTTTTTCACAAATAAACGCAAGTTATATCGAATAAATTTTACCAATAACATGAAGTAGAATATCTCACGAGAAAACAATGTCAGAATCGCCAAGATCCGTTGAAGCGTTCCAGAGTTATAACCTCATAAAGAGACAGTGGTCAGAATTGTAAAAATTGGCCCGGTCATTAACGTGCAAACCACCCTCGGGGCTTAAGGGGTTAAAGCCACAGCAACTTCAGGACCTTCCTAGAGGACCAATGGGAGCTGCTGCAGTACCTGAGCATATGACCCCCGACCTCCAATGAGAGGTCTTACACTGGGTATGCTCAGAAGGGGAAAAGCAGGACTTAGTCCCAGAGATGTCTGCTCGCCGCTGACCAGTACTGGTTAGAGTGGCTGAACCTGGAAAGGCAGAAGTAATCATCTGCACCGTATCAGGCTGAGCCAGATGCTGGGACCGACGTCTCCGCTGAGCAGGCTCCACTGAGGCTGGAGAAGAATGGGAGACCACAGTGGAGATGGCTCGAGATTCCCCCTGTGCGGAGGCAGGAACTCGACCCCTAACATTACCCCCCCTCCTTGGACCTCACTATGCTCGAAGGCCGCAATAAGCTTCGGAGCTCGAATGTGTTCAGCAGGCTCCCAAGACCTGTCCTCTGGGCCATAACCCTTCCAGTCCACCAAATACAATTTCTTGCAACGACCACCTTGCACCCCAAAATAGCGTTCACCTCGTAATCGTCCGTAGATGAACCTGATGTCCCAGCAGATGACTCAGAAAACCAGGACATGTATACGGGCTTCAATAGGGACAGATGAAAGGTGTCGGTGATACCTAGGCGTGGAGGAAGGGCCAGACGGTAGACCACAGGGTTAACCTGTTCGAGGACCTTGAAGGGACCCAAGTAGCGAGGTGCAAACTTAGTGGACTCAACACGAAGCCTGATGTTACGGGCGGAGAGCCACATTAAGTCGCCAGGAGCCAAGGTCGGAGCAGGGCGCCGATGAGCATTGGCGGAGGACCTCATTCTCTCCTTGGAGGCCCGAATGGCATCCTGAGTACAGTCCCAAATATCCCGTGCCTCCACAGCCCAGTCTGCCACCCTGGAGTCAGCGGAAGACACGGGCATGGGGACAGGGACACTGATGGTGGACAGGATGCTGGCCGTAATTAAGGAGGAATGGAGTCTGACCGGTGGAGTCGGCTACGGCGTTAAAAGAAAACTCCGCCCACGGTAGCAAGGATGCCCAGTCAACCTGCCTGGCAGAAACAAAATGACGTAGATATGTGACCAGAGTCTGGTTGGTCCTCTCTACCAACCCATTTGTCTTGGGATGATATGCCGAGGAGAGATTCAACACAATACTGAGTAGACAACAAAGCTCTCTCCAGAATCGAGACACAAACTGGGGACCCCAGTCACTGACAAATTTGTCCGGCATACCGTGTAGGCGAAAGATATGTTTGATAAACAATGCTGCCAGCGCCCGTGCAGAAGGTAGCCGTGGAAGAGGCACCAAGTGCACCATTTTGGAAAAATGGTCAGTGATCACCCAAATAATGGTGCAGCTACGAGACTTGGGTAAGCCCACCACAAAATCCATCCCGACCATCTCCCAGGGCCTGTCGGCCACCGGCAGGGGGTAAAGTAACCCAGCTGGCCGTTGACGAGGAGACTTGTTCTTGGTGCAGGAGACATGACCGAACATAGTCAGCGACGTCACAGGCCATATGAGGCCACCAGTATGTCCTCGCCAGTAGCTCGGATGTCCTTTTGGACCCAAAATGTCCACCCACCCTGGACGAGTGAGCCCAAGAGAGAACCTCCGGACGCAGACTGGATGATACAAAAGTCTTGTCTGGAGGCACAGACTCTAGCAAAACCGGGGCCACAGTTCTCAGACTCTCGGTAGGGACTATAAGCCGAGGCTTCTCTTCCTCCTCCTCAGATGACACAACGGAGCGAGAGAGAGCGTCGGCACGAATGTTCTTCTCCCTGGAAAGGAAATGGAGGGTGAAATGGAACCGGGAGAAGAACAAGGACCATCTGGCCTGGCGAGAATTTAACCGCTGGGCTGTCTGTAGGTAAACCAAATTCTTGTGGTCTGTGAATACTTGGAAAGGAAAGCGAGCCCCCTCCAAAAGATGTCTCCACTCAGAGAAGGCGAACTTCATTGCTAGCAACTCCTTGTCCCCGATGGAATAATTCCTCTCCGCTGGTGTGAAGGTCTTGGAAAAGAAGAAGCAAGGATGCTTCTGACCTTGAGCATCCTTTTGAAAGAGGACTGCTCCAGCACCAACGGAAGAGGCATCCACCTCCATTACAAACGGCTTATCTACATCGGGGCGATGTAGGATGGGAGCGCTAGCAAAATGGGACTTAATAGAAGTGAAGGCCTTGGAGACCTCCTCAGACCACAATTTGGGATTTGCTCCCTTCTTGTTGATGGCCACCAAGGGAGCTACCAAAGTTGAGAAATGAGGAATGAGCTGACGATAATAGTTAATGAACCCCATAAAGCACTGCAGCGCTTTAAGAGAATGGGGTTCTTGCCAGTCCATCACAGCCTGTAGTTTGGCAGGATCCATAGCCAATCCCTGGGCGGAGATGATATAGCCCAGGAAAGGTAGACTCCTGCTCAAACATACACTTCTCCAACTTTGCATAGAGGGAATTTGCCCGTAAGAGGTCGAAGACTCTGCAAACATCTCTTCGGTGGGAGTCAATATCTGGAGAGTAGATGAGAATATCATCCACATAGACTATGACCGAGGTGGAGAGCATATCCCGGAAGATATCATTTACAAAGTCTTGGAAAACGGCTGGGGCATTACAGAGTCCAAAGGGCATCCCTGGTGTTAAAAGCTGTCTTCCATTCATCCCCCTCACGGATGCGAATCAGGTTGTAAGCACCCCGCAGATCTAATTTAGTAAATACCCTTGCTCCCCGAAGCCTATCAAAGAGCTCAGATATCAGGGGCAGGGGATATTTATTCTTAATGGTGATGGCGTTAAGACCCCTGTAGTCTATACATGGACGTAGTTCCCCGGTCTTCTTCTGCACGAAGAAGAACCCGGCCCCTGCAGGTTACACTGACTTCCTAATGAATCCCCTTGCCAGATTTTCCTGGATGTACTGTGACATTGCCTCCGTCTCCAGGAGAGATAACGGATAGACTTGACCCCGGGGAGGCTCAGCACCAGGCAAGAGGTCAATAGGACAGTCATAGAGGCGGTGAGGCGGAAGGGTCTCCGCAGCCCTTTTGGAGAACACGTCCGCATAAGGCCAATATTGCTTGGGGAGAGAGGATAGATCTGCGGGTACCTCGGTAGTAGCAACCTCAAAGCATTACCTCTGACATCTACCCCCACAAGATTCACCCCATCCCAAAATTCTGCCTGTGGACCACTCAATATGAGGAGAGTGGTACCGTAGCCAAGGTATCCCTAACAGGACCTCATCAATTCCCTCAGGAATGACGAGCAGAGATATAATCTCCTGATGAGATGGCGACATGGACAGAGTGAAAGGGATGGTCTGATGTGTTATCTGAGAGGGCAGTGTCGACCCATTCACCCCTCGTACGGTAACTGGTTGAGCAAGCATGACGAGGGGAATTGCGTGACGTTGGGCGAAGGCTGAAGACATAAAATTGCCCTCCGCCCCAGAATCCATGCAGAGCTCTACCGAGTGGGAGAATGAGCCTATAGTAATTGTCCTCTTAAAGGACAATTTGGAGGCAAACGTCGCCGTGTCTAGTGTACCTCCACCTACTACCACTAGACCCTGGCATTTCCTTGACCACTGGGGACATCTGGTGGCAAGATGTTCTGACTGCTGGCAAACATGACAGTCCTTGAGTGTACGAGCGGTCCGGGACTTAGATCTCGCTCATGACACCTCCATGGCCTCATGTGACTCAGGGACCAGGACTGGAGATTCCAAAGGTTTGGCGAAGGTGGGAGCCAGCCGAAACCTCTGCCTACACTGGGCTCGCTCCAACCTCCGCTCGTTAAAACGGAGGTCAATACGAGTGGACACAGCTATTAACTCCTCCAGTGAGGCGGGAATCTCCCTAGTGTCCAGAGCGTCCTTCACGTGGTCAGCCAGCCCCCTCCAAAATATTGGGATAAGGGCTTTATCCGACCACTCCCACTCAGATGCTAGGGTACGGAAGTGGACGGCAAAATGGCTGACCAAGGACGAGCCCTGAGTCAATGCCAAAAGTTGGATCGCCGTATCATGGGTGACTCGAGGTCCTAAAAAGACCTGTTTCAGAGTGCTCAGGAACAGCGGAGCACTCTGCACCACATGATCGCCACGCTCCCACAGCGGAGTAGCCCACTCCAACTCCCTGTCCAACAGGAGAGACAGTATAAAATACAACCTTTGCCCGCTCTGTGGGGAAACATGCGGCCAGAAGCTCGAGATGTATAGAGCAGAGGTCCCCAACCTTTTTTGCACCAGGGACCGGCTTTAAGCAAGACCAGTTTTCCATGGCCCGGTGGGGGTGGGGCAGGGGCGGAGCTTTGGTCATATGGGGGTGGGGTTATGGAGGGATGGAGCTTAGTGCATACTTATCATATAATTATGACAGCACATGAGTAACAAACAGTAAATAACAAACTCAGCTCTGCTACATCAGTAAAAAACCAATTGATTAATGATTAATCAATTGGTTTTTTACTGATGTAGCAAAGCTGAGTTTGTTATTTATTAAGTTTCATGGCCACTTCATGAAATCATATCACCAAAAACATATTCAGCACTGCTACATCTTAGTATAGCAGCTATATAGGATGTGTGAGCCAGCCAGATTTCACTAACAGATTTTCACACAGCTGGACAAAGAGCATAGTGAGAGGCAAACAGGGCATTGAGAGGGCATTGAGAGGTCTACATTTCAGTAATATCTCGATTTTGGGCCATCACAAGCCTAGGGCATGTCTTTCTAAAATCATGGCTTTGTAAACAGGCCTCTGAATTACTGGAACACACTGACCCCTGATAGACAAAGCGCACACTTATACAGACCGCACACCATCATCAACAATCTTCCCTGTAGATCCCAGCTCCACACACATGGACCCTGCACAGCCGCCGGTAATACCTTCATTCAGAGGGGCCCAGCACACACGCACAGGCCGGATATGACTCACTCCGGATGAGGGGGAGGAGACTTCCGCCCGAACTCCACGGCCGCCCACCAAAGGGGGAATGACGAACGCTGCAGCGCTGGAGTGTGACGAACGCTGCGGCGCTGCAGTGTGACAAGCCGCACAACCGGCGTGTTTAGCCGCTGTCAGCGGCGCCGCGGACCGGCTGCAAAACCCCAACGGCCCGGTCCTGGTCCGCGGACCGGCGGTTGGGGACCTCTGGTATAGAGCACTGGCTCAAGAAACCCATACAAGATTTACTATCTCCAGAAAATTTATCTGGCAGCGGGAGGCGAGAAAGAGTCGGAATAGGGGTGGTAGTGGACAAGGTTGCTGCAGCCACGCTAGCAACCTGAACAGCAACTGCGGTAACATCCACTGCTGAGGTTGAGCGTTCGAGAGCCGCCAACCTACCCTCCAGCTGCTGGATGTAACGCAAAGATTGCTGTTTATCCGCCATTTACTAGCCAGACCCTGGCGCTAGTATTATGTTAGGGTTTGGCGGAAGGCACCAAATATATATTTATGGAGTAATCCGTGCATTCGCAACCCGGGGTCCACAGTGCAGGAATAAAACACGTTGCTAGTAACTGACGGTACTATATGGCGGTATAAGTGAACTCTGTTACTTCACAGAGTCACTAAAGACAAACGCTGTGCCCTGTTAACCTCACAGAGGAACACAGCTACCAAATAGAGCAAACAGTGGTCATGCAGTCAGAATAGCACATGCAAAACTCCTCACCAGAGGTGCCGGTATTCTAGGGGCTTATTTCAGCCGGGCCCTGAATCCACTCACACAAACTCCTCCCCGGAGGTGCTGGTATTCTAGGTGCTTATTTCAGCCGAACCCTGAAACCACATACACATGACCACACTGGTGCAGAACACATAAGTTATTTGAAACTAGCGCGTGTGGCCATGCAAACCTTTTATAGCTGCAGCAACTTCAGGACCTTCCTAGAGGACCAATGGGAGCTGCTGCAGTACCTGAGAATGTGATCCTCGACCTCCAATGAGAGGTCTTACCCTGGGTATGCTCAGAAGGGGAAAAGCAGGACTTACGGTAGTCCCAGAGATGTCTGCTCGCCGCTGACCAGTACTGGTTAGAATGGCTGAACCAGGAAAGGCAGCAGTAATCATCCGCACCATATCAGGCTGAGCCAGACGCTGGGAGCGACGTCTCCGCTGAGCAGGCTCCACTGCGGCTGGAGAAGAATGGGAGACCACAGTGGAGATGGCTCGAGATTCCCCCTGTGCAGAGGCGGGAACTCGACCCCTAACATTGTTAACCTGTGATTTCTGAGGCTGGTGGCTTGGATAAACTTATCCTCAGAAGCAGAGGTGACTCTTGGTCTTCCTTTCCTGGGGCGGTCCTCATATGAGCCAGTTTTTTTGTAGCGCTTGATGGTTTTTGCCACTGCACTTGGGGACACTTTCAATGTTTTCCCAATTTTTCAGACTGACTGACCTTCATTTCTTTAAGTAATGATGGCAACTCGTTTTTCTTTACTTAGCTGCTTTTTTCTTGCCATAATACAAATTCTAACAGTCTATTCAGTAGGACTCTCAGCTGTGTATCCACTAGACTTCTGCACAACACAACTGATGGTCCCAACCCCATTTATAAGGCAAGAAATCACACTTATTAAACCTGACAGGGCACACCTGTGAAGTGAAAACCATTCCCGGTGACTACCTCTTGAAGCTCATCAAGAGAATGCCAAGAGTGTGCAAAGCAGTCATCAAAGCAAAAGGTGGCTACTTTGAAGAACCTAGAATATAAGGCATATTTTCAGTCGTTTCACACTATTTTGTTAAAGGGACACTGTCAACTGAATTTGGAGGGAACAATCTTTAGACCTAGGGGCGGGGTTTTCGGGTGTTTGATGCACCCTTTCCTTACCTGCCGGCTGCATGCTGGCTGCAATATTGGATTGAAGTTCATTCTCTGTCCTCCGTAGTACATGCCTGCACGAGGCCCCTAGGTCTAAAGATTGTTCCCTCCAAATTCAGGTGACAGTGTCCCTTTAAGTATATAATTCCACATGTGTTAATTCATAGTTTTGATGCCTTCAGTGTGAATGTACAATTTTCATAGTCATGAAAATACAGAAAAATGTTTAAATGAGAAGGTGTGTCCAATCTTTTTGTCTGTACTGTATATATATATATATATATATATATATATATATATATATATATATACATACATATATATATATATTAGAAAAAATATTTTTTATTAATTTATTATAAAGTCTTAATAATCATATTGTAAGTCTATTTGTAATTTAGACCCTGTGGAGCACGAGTTTACATACACAAGAGCCAATTTGCTTCACGGGTGTGCAGCAAAACCATCCATTCTCAACCTCTGGGAAGAACAATTAACCTTCTCTATGCCACAGACAACCATTAGTTACATCTCCATCATGTACTTCACAAAAATGTCGAGATACCCCTGAGAGTTAGGCTATGTGCACACGTATAATGGTCCACTACGGATTTTTCCGCAGCAGATTTGATAAATATGCAGGGCAAAAACGCTGCATTTTTGCTGCAGATTTATCGCGGATTTACCGCTGTTTTTCTGCTGATTTCACTGCGGTTTTACAACTGCGGTTTTCTATAGGAGCAGCTGTAAAACTGCTGCAGAATCTGCAGAAAGAAATGACATGCTGCGGAATGTAAACTGCTGCGTTTCCGTGCGGTTTTTTCAGCAGCATTTGTACAGCGTTTTTTGTTTCCCATAGGTGTACATTGTAATGTAAACTCATGGGAAACTGCTGCGGACCCGCCGCTGTGGAAACGCTGCGGATCCGCAGCGTTTTCCGCATCGTGTGCACATACCCTTAGTGTTTACTAACGTTGGGATTAATTTTCGCTCCATGAGTTCAGAGATGTGAACCTTAAGTTTCCATATTGTATATCCAATATACAGCAAATTGTAAGTTTTACATGTGACTAGATATGCCAAATGTATTGTATTGCAGTTAATGTTTTTATTGTGAAAGAATTCCCAGCGATAACAGAATTACTTTTCTGCACAATGTCACATGACGCATTTATAACATCTAGTGATGAGTGATTAGTGATATATTCGGATTCGGGAAAATCGGCAATCGGTAATTTCTAATATCAGTGTATTCGTATCGAGTAACAAAACCAATGCAAGCCAAAGGGAAAGCCGAATATTTTTCTGCTGAACCCAACAAACAGGTCTGGGGGCCTGAGAAAAAAGCTTAAATGTATGGGAAAGTGCTAAAACTAAATGGTAACAGCATGGAGAAGATGCCTGCATACTTTTCTGACACAAAGCGATAGATGAAAAGCCAGCATTTCATCTGCCCTGTACAGTAAAATCGCAGCAGGAGCCGACAGGATAAAATAGACAGATTACATATAGTACTGTATATACACATAGAATAGATAGATATATAGATGTCAGTGACACACACATATATATATTACATAGATAGATAGCTAGATAGAAGAAAAGTCGGCAATTCAGCAGCCATGTACTTTAAAATGACAGTAGGAGCCGACAACATAGAATAGATGGATTACATACAGTATATACACATAGAATAGGTAGATATACAGATGTCTGTGACAAATACAATTAGAGCAGTGTGTGTACAACTTACTGTATATGTATTAAATTATTAAAAGATTATTTTTCTGAAAAAAATTGCGTGGGTTCCCGCGTAATTTTCTTAACCAGCAGAGGGCAAGCCGACGGCTGGGGGCAAATGTTTATAACCTAGGAAGAGGGTAATACCCATGGAGCTTCCCAGGCTATTAATATCAGCTTACAGCTGTATAATTAGCCTTTACTGGCTATTAAAATGGGGGCCCCCCAAAAAAAATGATTTAGGGTCCCCCTATAATTAATAGCCGGCCAAGGCTATGTAGACAGCTGGCTGCTGGCTGATATTAATAGCCTAGGAAGGGGCCACGGATACTGCCCCCTAGCTAAGAACATCAGCTCTCAGCCCCCTCATTTGGGAGGGGCCCCAAGAGGGGGGTACTGTTACACACCTGTACCGGGTTCAGGCTTTGCTTCCTTCATTCCAGTATGCTGAACTCTGTTCTGCTCCTGGTGGGGCTTTGAAAGTAGCCCGGTCTGGTCCCATGTGATCATCTGCTTAGGCCTGTATAAAGCCCACTAACACACACACCTGTCTTGGTATTAAGGCTCTTAGTTCTCTTGTGTCCTGTCTGGCTGCAACCTCCATTGCTTCTAGTCATTGCTTCATATGTGCCTTACCTGCCTGCTCGACTGACGCCTGTGGCCCGTGTGCCCACTCAGACCTGGGCTAAGAGGATGTACCTCCTAAAGTGAGCCCATAACATTTTAATTCTTTTATACAGATTTTGAAATGGAAAAAAAAGTAAAAACACAACCAAAATTAAAAAACAAAACAAAACACAAAGCCCTGATTCTAACAAAAGGTCAGTTTCTGATTATACATTCTCTTTAAGTCTTATGCACATGACAGAACTGTGTTCCATGAAGCAAACAGAATCTCTGTTAGTCAGTTCTATGGAGCAATACACACACAGGAGGAAATTTACCAAGATTAGTGTTTCAAATGCCAGTCTTGCTTTAAATCCTGCTAGATCAAAATGCACCACATTTATTAGGAAGAACACACCTTTAGGCTGTCAGTGCTCCACAAATAAAAATCAATTCCTGCTTGAAGCTTTAGTTCATTTCATCTATTATTTATGCAAATTTGTGTTGGCCACACACCCCTAAGTCCCCTTTACTTTTTAAAATAGGGGCAGGCCAGTATAAAAATCTCAGTCTCAAGTTTTTGCACACCTATGTAAATACTTTAGAGAATTCCCTCCTTGGTGCAGCACAGCTTCTTGCAATATACACTTTTATAGCTACCATATTACGTGTTTAACCTAGTTTGTAAGTAACACTAATGTGGCTTTGTGCATGAGCCCTATTAGAAGCCAAGCTTCTACAGATATCAGTTGTCAGGAAATTAGTAAATAAGTGTTCAATTTTCCTGCTACAGAATAAATAAAGCATTACACAGTTACATTGAAAATCAATAGCATTGATAACGTAATGCAGGACAGGGTAGGCCCCTCAGAGCGAGAGACACTGTTAAGCTCACCTGGTAAAGTAGATTATTGAAGTTGCAGGTCAGAGCGGACACACGGAGCCAGGGCATTGGCAACGTTGTCTGAAGAGAACATGGGAGAGCAAGGCACATTGGAAACCACAGAGCCAAGAGGAGAGATCAAAGGAAAATGGCAACTCCAAAGAAGAATACAGAGCCAAGCAGAGAAACAAAAGGCTTTTTGCAAGGATGAATGTGCAGCGCCCCAGGTTCCTGGTCGTTGCAGTAATATCATTCTCCTCTAGGGGGAGTGATGTTACGTTTGGAGGCAATAAAGGAGATCTCTTTGCCAGGTAACACAAACATACCACACATTTCATACTCCAGTCCACCAGTAGAGCTATGATCCTATTTATTAGGGCACTCTTCACACTTAGGTAAAACTGGTGGCCTGGAGAGGAAGTTAGGCAGTTGCTGGCTGAGCTTTGCTCAGGTAGTTGGTCCCTTACAGGGGTGGGAGCCTGTCAGAGGCCTAGACTGAAGGTCACGGAGCTGCGCCTGCTCCACGTGCGGCAGTTCCTAAGAAAGGACACGAACAGAGAACTGTAATGTAGAGAGTGAGAAAGAAGTCATAGCAAAAGGAGTGGAAACCAGAAGGAGTTCTGCCCTGCACAGGCTGTCTCCTTCTGAGGCGTAGGATCAGGTAGCCGGAACACCGAGGGAGCAACAGTCCTTTATGCCTTGCTCCAGAGACCGGCAGGACAGCTAATTGCAAGTTACTGATCCGCCCCATATCCAGGAGGCAAGGTGGCACCCACGAGAGGCCGGGGCGTGCTAGAGTCCCTGTAAAAAGCCTCAGGCCACCAGTCATACGGGTTGTCCTATCCATCTGGGGGACAGAGAGAGACAGAACATCTACAACAGTTGTGAGGACCTTATGAGAGGCTCAGCAATAAGGTACTACAACACCCAGGTGCTAGAGGAAGGTTACTGATTTCCACCTGGATAAGAGGACTCTGGATTTGCCTCCAAACCGGCCGGACTCTGCCTGCCCTGTGATCTGGTGCTCTGGACTGTGGATGCTGAAGCCTTCAGTAAAAAGGTAAAGAGACTGCAACCTTATGTCCTCGTTCTTCACTGCGCCTCACACCATCCACCATCTATACACTGGGAAGCCCTGGGGACATACTTCACCTGTGGGAAGGTATACCATCTAGCTGCCATAACATCACCCCAGCGGACCCCTAAGCAGCGTCAGTGACACTGACCGAATACCACAGGTGGCGTCACGAACATTTCCCCTTTAAAGACCTTTCCCCCATTTTACATGGATGTCCTGAGGGCCACGGACCGGGTCAGCCACCGTAACATCCCCCTGAGAACCGAAGGACCCGGTACCAAGTACCCCACAGTGCAGCACCCCAGAGTCCTGGTCGTTGCAGTAATGTCGCTCTGCCGCTAAGGGGAGTGATGGTACGTCTGATTGCACTAAAAGAGTTCACCTGACCAGGTATCACAGTCACACATTACACTTCACACTCCGGCCACCAGGAGGAGCAAAGGGTTCTATGTATTAGGCCACTCCTCACACTTTGGTAAAACTGGGGGCTGGATAGGAAGTTAGGGAGAAGCTGACTGGGTTTTGCCCAGGTAACATCTAGTGAGAGGAGAGCGTTGCTTGGGAAGATTCAGGGGGGTCCCTGTCAGGGGTGGGATCCTGACAGAGGCCTAGCGAAAGGACAGATCGTTACGGAGCCGTGTCTGCACCTCATTGCGGCGGCATCTTAAGAAAGGACACGAAGCGAAGGATATTGTGGAGAAGTGAGAAACGAGATCACGGTACAAAGATGATAGAACCAGTAGGAGTCGTGCCCCGAGATCGGCAACATCCTACTGAGGCGCGTAGCCGGTGGCCGGAACGCCGAGGAAGTATTGGGCTCTACGCATTACTTCAAACCAATGGCAGGGCAGTTAACTTTAGGTTGGCTGTCTCACCTTTTACACCTAATGAAGACAGCGGAGGCAATTGTGGGAGAGGGGCGTCTCTAGGGTCCCTATAAAATAACTCCAGGCCTACCCCATCATACGGGTGTGTCCTATCCATATCATCTGGGGGACGGAGAGAGAAAGAACAGAAACATACACGACAGTTGTGAGGACTATCCCGTGGTGCTCAGCAGGGAAGTACTACAACACCCAGGCGCTAGTAGGTAGGCACTGATTTCCACCTGCAAAGGGAACTCTGGATGTGCCTTCAGACCGGCTGGTCTCAGCCAGCCCTGTTAGCAGTGCTCTGGATTGCGGATGCCGAAGCCTTCAGTAAAGAGGTAAAGAGACTGCAACCCTGTGTCCTCGTCATTTACTGCGACCTACACCGTCACCTACATCTTTAATTGGGCGCCCCTTAGCAGGTCAACGGACCGGGTCAGGCCACCATGACATCCCCAGAACCGAGAGAGACCCGGTACCGAGTACCCCGCTGCCCTGCGCTTGGGGGCCGCTCCAACTGCCCTAAGGGGGCGCTCCAATCGCACAATATGAACAGAGTTCAATAGCAGTTTGCTATGCTTAAGGCAACCAATGAGTTAATCCAGAAGGTGGCTAGCAGGGGTTTAACTGTCAGGTCTAGAAAAATCACATAAAAACTGCAGGATGACTGCACAATTTGAATGGATGATGGATCATTTCAAACAACAATTAAACTCTAGAGCAGTGATGGCAAACCTTTTAGAGACCAAGTGCCCAAACTGCAACCCAAAACCCACTTATTTATCGTGAAGTGCCAACACAGCAATTTAATCTTAATATTGAGGTTTTAATTTTGAAAAAAACAACTTCATTCTGGTATATGCTCCCCCAATCCATTTATATGCCCTTAATCCTTGTATATACCCTTCATCCTGGCATATGCTACTCCCATCTTGGTATATGTTCTCCCCATCTTGGTATATGTCCCCAACCCTTGTATTTGCTCCTCCATGCCTGTATATGCACTTCATCCTGGTATATATGCCTCCATTCTTCATTCTTATAAATGTCACCCCATCACTGTATATGCGCCCCCATTCTGGTATATGTTCCCCATTCTTCCGACGCCACTGTTCAACTCATAGAAAGAAAGAAAAAAAAAAAAAATTGCTACTCACCTTCCTTCCTCTCCCCGCCGTGTCGTTTTCTGAAGCTGGCAGCTGATTTCAGCATCCAAGCAATGGGAGGCGCATGACGTCACTGCCATGCACCATTTGCGTGTAAGCCGATGTCAGCTGCTGGCCTCTGATTGGCCAGCAGCATGTATTGTGGGCAACAAGTTTGTGTGCTGCAATACACTTCAGCTGCCTACAAAGTCCAGGCCAAAGAGGAAAAAAATAGGTGGCACAACGTGCTGCAGTAAAACAATCCTTTCTTTATTCAATACAAGTAGTAGATGGATGCAGGGGATCAGGTGCAGTGGAGGACTACCTGGACACGTTGAAGCGTCTGATCAACGCAAAATGGCCGTCGTCCTCCGCTGCACCTCTGCATCCATGTACTACTTGTATTGAATAAAGAAAGGATTGTTTTACTGCATCACAGAGTGCCACCTGTTTTCCTCTTTGGTCTGGACTTTGTACAACGCTGATTGTTTCATGTGTTGCACCTGGGATTTTGCAAGTCGTACACTGCTGATTGCTGAGTAAGCTTGAAAAGGTATGTTATAAGTTGTTTGGTGCTAGTTTTCCTTATTTTCCACTTCAGCTGGATGTGTGTCCGAGAACGCAGATCCAGCTGAAGTAAGGGCTGGCGTTGCAGGGCTCCTCTTCCACTGATGCGGAAAGGCAATGGTGCTCATGCCCACAGGGAGGGAGCTGCGTGCTACCTCTGGCATGCATGCCATAGGTTCGCCACTGCTGCTCTAGAGTATCAATACTAAGACAAGGGTTAAGACTAGGCCTAAACAATGCCAGACACCTTGCAAATCCTGATGTTGAACATCTCAAAGTGCAATGGCTATATGAGAATTGAGCTAGACCTGCCGAATCTGGGACAGGTGCATAACAGTATCCCCTTTTTAGGGCATTTCCCAGAAGAGTAAGTAATTGAAGAAGATGGTTAACGTGATATATTTTGAGCAAGATTAGAGTATTAACATCTTTTTTCGGGTACTAAGCATCTCGCCCTAGGACTATATCCCTTCCAGTCAATCAAGTATGAGATTCCCTTTAGCCTTCTTTCAGTCCAGAATTTGGTTGATATCAAACTCTCTGTCTAGATTAGATGCAAAAACAGGAATTGTCTTGACACTAGGAGAGAATTTATTGATGACCAGATGACCTAGTAGAGAAACATGTAAGATTTTTAGTGCAGGAGGTAGTTTTAGATGGAAAGTAACGTCTACCAGAAAGACCTTTTTGAATCAGGGCTACCATCCAAGAACAATTCAAAACCAAATTACAAGAGTAACAAGAATATCAAGGAATAATCTCCTACATTACAAAGCTAAAGAAGAAAATAACCGGGTGCCTCTAGTAGTCACCTACAATCCAAATCTGGAGGTGCTAAGGGGAGCTGCATGGAAATTACAACCTTTACTACAAAAAGATGCCCGCATACAATCTATTTTTCCAGACCCCCCACTACTGTGTTTTAGGCAGCCCCCAAATCTAAGAAGTATTATTGTCAGAAGCTCCCTGTCCTCTCCAACAGCTGCAGGAACCTTTCCTTGCAACCAGAAAAAATGTAAAACCTGTCCATTTATAATGACCACGGACAAGATAAAGATCCCCAATTCACATCAGGACTACAAGATCCCAGGCACTTTCAGCTTTATCACATCTAATGTGGTATACGTAATTATTTGTACTAAATGTCCAACTGGGGGTCTGTATGTAGGGGAGACAGGGCAAAAACTGAGAACAAGGATGAACTCTCATCGCCACACAATAAGAGAAAAAAAATAGATTTACATGTGGCAAAACATTTTTGTCTCCCTGATCATAGCACCATGGACATGCGATTACTTGTATTAAAGTGTAATTTCAAATCTCAGAGAGACAGAAGGGTCTGGGAGTATAAACTGATGACGACCTTTGACACTTTTAGTGCAGGAATGAATGTGTCGCATAGATTTATGTCTTTTTACATCAATTAAGGAATTTGCTCCTCAGACCTTGTGGGGGCATCACTACACAGAACCAGACCCCAATCAGAGGACACTAAAACATTCACACTCCTTATCTATGAACTGTTCCAATATTTATTGACACAACTGTTTATTCCCCTCTCCCATAATGATAGCTGTTTCACGTCACTTGTCTTATCCATTGCATTATCTTTCTGGTGTGTTGTGTATAAATATGTGATTCTTCAGATTTTGTATTAGTCTATGCCTGATGAAGAGACCTGAGTAGTCTCGAAAGCTTGCAATTTGTTACCATCTTTTCAGTTAGCCATTAAAAGGTATCAACCACTGAGGACTCTCAATTCTAAATATTTGTCTATCTACTGGCTAACTGGCTAACACGGTACCAAGATATACAGTATATCTTTCCTGTATCAAATTAATTTGCTAATTAATTTGAAATAGGCCAAAGAACGTAGGAGCCAACTTTATGCAATGAGTCTTTAAACTGATGTTTTTGGTACAAAGAGAGCAATGATAGGATCAGCATGCTTCTCTGTTTTTGCTGTTGACAAATTGCATTGTACCTCAGACTAGATATTATGAAAGTCCTGAGCTGTGAGGAAGTAGATTCATAGGTTCAACTGGCGGAGAGAGGAGGTTATCGGCCATACAGTGGGAACGGAAAGTATTCAGATCCCTTTAAATTTTTTACTCTTTGTTTCATTGCAGCCATTTGGTAAATTCAAAAAAACTTCATTTTTTTCTCATTAATGTACACTCTGCACCCCATCTTGACTGAAAAAAAAAACAGAAATGTAGAAAGTTTTGCAAATTTATTAAAAAGGAAAAACTAACATCACATGGTCATAAGTATTCAGACCCTTTGCTCAGTATAAGAGTAAGAGTAGAAGCACTCTTTTGAGCTAGTACAGCCATCAGTCTTCTTGGGAATGAGGAAACAAGTTTTTCACACCTGGATTTGAGGATCCTCTGGCATTCTTCCTTGCAGTTCCTCTCAAGTTCCGTCAGGTTGGATGGTGAAAGTTGGTGGACAGCCATTTTCAGGTCTCTCCAGAGATGCTCAATTGGGTTTAGGTCAGGGCTCTGGCTGGGTCAGACAAGAATGGTCACAGAGTTGTTCTGAAGCCACTCCTTTGTTATTTTAGCTGTGTGCTTAGGGTCATTGTCTTGTTGGAAGGTGAACCTTCGGCCAAGTCTGAGGTCCAGAGCACTCTGGAAGAGTTTTCCATTCAGGATATCTCTGTACTTGGCCGCATTCATGTTTCCTTCAAAGATAACCAGTCATCCTGTCCCTGCAGCTGAAAAACACACCCCATAGCATGATGCTTGTTGTGAACTGTGTTTCTGGGCTCCCTCTGGTGGTCACTAACGGTATTGTGTTAGGCATGTCTTGTTGCAGGCCTGAGCTCCAGCTGTGTCGTTAAGCAGCGGGTGTTCCCTATTTAAGTCTCCTCCGGACTCAGTCTCTTGCCTGGCATCGTTGTATCCAGACCTATATGGTCTCCTCCGGATTCCTTTCAGTCTGTCTCATGCAAGAAAAGCTAAGTCCGTTTTGTATAATTTGGATCGTTTGCATTTTTCAGTGTCTTTGTCCAGCTTGCTTAATATTTGATTTTCTGGCTCGCTGGAAGCTCTAGGGGGCTGATATTCTCCCTCCGCACCGTCAGTCGGTGTGGGGGTTCTTGAATGTTCAGCGTGGATGTTTTTGTAGGGTTTTCTGCTGACCGCATAGTCCACTATCTATTTTCTGTCTATCTAGACTAGTGGGCCTCACTTTGCTGAATCTAGTTCATCTCTACGTTTGTGTTTTCCTCTTGCCTCACCGTTATTATTTGTTGGGGGCTTTCTATATCTTTGGGGTTCAATTTCTCTGGAGGCAAGTGAGGTCTTATTTTCCCTCTAGGGGTAGTCAGTTCTCCGGCTGGCTCGAGACGTCTAGAACCAACGTAGGCACGTTCACCGGCTGCTTCTAGTTGTGTGTGTTAGGATCAGGTATGCGGTTAGCCAACTTTCCACCTCCCTAGAGCAGTATTTATGTTTTTGCTATCTTGCCGGAATATCAGAGGTCCTCTACCACTGGGATCATAACAGTATGCCAGGCAAGAAAGAAAATGTTTATTGCATCGCAGAAGCGGGATTAAAAAGAAGTTCTGAGTTTTTTGTTGTTTTTTTTTGCTGCAGTTTGCCTAGCTTCTTCCATCCCCTTTTTTCTCTGAGTGGCTGGAACTCTGCTGCAGATATGAATGTCCAGACTCTGACTTCTAGTGTGGATCAGCTTGCTGCTAGGGTGCAAAGCATTCAGGATTTTGTTATCCATAGCCCTATGTCTGAACCAAAAATACCTATTCCTGAGCCGTTTTTTGGAGATAGATCTAAGTTCCTGAATTTTAGGAATAATTGCAAATTGTTTCTGTCTCTGAAACCTCGTTCCTCTGGTGATTCCGCTCAGCAAGTTAAGATTGTTATTTCCTTCTTGCGCGGCGACCCTCAAGATTGGGCCTTCTCTCTGGCGCCAGGAGATCCTGCATTGGTGAATGTTGATGCGTTTTTCCTGGCACTTGGTTTGCTTTATGAGGAGCCTAATCTTGAAAATCAGGCTGAAAAGATGTTGCTGGCTATCTCTCAGGGTCAGGACGAAGCTGAGGTATATTGTCAAAAATTTCGGAAATGGTCCGTGCTTACTCAATGGAATGAGTGTGCACTGGCCGCAAATTTCAGAAATGGTCTTTCTGAAGCCATTAAAGATGTGATGGTGGGGTTTCCTATCCCAGGTCTGAATGATTCAATGGTTCTGGCCATTCAAATTGATCGACGTTTGCGGGAGCGCAAATCTGTTAATCCTTTGGTGGTGCAGTCTGAACGGTCACCTGATTCTATGCAATGTGACAGAATTTTGACCAGAGCCGAGCGACAAAATCATAGACGTCAAAATGGGTTGTGTTTCTACTGTGGTGATTCAACACATGTTATCTCAGCATGCTCTAAACGCTTAAAAAAAATTGTTAATCCTGTCGCCATTGGTACTTTTCAGCCTAAGTTTATTTTGTCTGTGACTTTAATTTGTTCATTATCTTCTTACTCAGTTATGGCTTTTGTGGATTCTGGTGCTGCTTTAAGTCTGATGGATTTGTCGTTTGCCAAGCGCTGCGGTTTTGTCCTGGAGCCTTTGGAAAATCCTATTCCTCTTAGAGGAATTGATTCTACGCCATTGGCAGAGAATAAACCTCAGTATTGGACGCAAGTGACCATGTGCATGACTCCTGTACATCAGGAGGTGATTCGTTTTCTGGTACTGCATAAAATGCATGATGTTGTCGTTTTGGGTCTGCCATGGTTACAGGCGCATAATCCAGTTTTAGATTGGAAAGCTATGACTGTGTCTAGTTGGGGGTGTCAGGGGATTCATGGCGATTCTCCATTGGTGTCTATTGCTTCTTCTACTCCTTCTGAGATCCCTGAGTTTTTGTCAGACTTTCAGGATGTATTTAATGAGGCCAGGTCCAGTGCCCTTCCTCCTCATAGGGACTGTGATTGTGCTATAGATTTGATTCCTGGTAGTAAGTTTCCTAAGGGACGACTCTTTAATTTATCTGTGCCAGAGCATGCCGCGATGCGGAGTTATATAAAGGAGTCTTTGGAGAAGGGACATATTCGCCCATCCTCTTCTCCTCTTGGTGCAGGATTCTTTTTTGTGGGCAAGAAAGACGGGTCTTTGAGACCTTGTATAGATTATCGTCTTCTGAATAAGATCACGGTTAAATTTCAGTATCCTTTGCCATTGTTGTCTGATTTGTTTGCTCGGATTAAGGGATCCAGTTGGTTCACCAAGATAGATCTTCGTGGTGCGTATAGCCTTGTGCGCATAAAGCAGGGAGATGAATGGAAAACGGCATTTAATACGCCCGAGGGTCATTTTGAGTACCTGGTGATGCCTTTTGGATTATCGAATGCCCCTTCTGTGTTTCAGTCCTTCATGCATGACATCTTCCGGAAATATCTGGATAAATTTATGATTATTTATCTGGATGATATTTTGGTTTTTTCTGATGATTGGGAGTCCCATGTGAACCAGGTCAGGATGGTGTTTCAGGTTCTGCGGGAGAATGCTCTATTTGTGAAGGGCTCAAAATGTATCTTTGGGGTACAGAAGGTTTCTTTTTTGGGTTTTATTTTTTGCCCTTCTACTGTGGAGATGGACCCAGTCAAGGTTCGTGCCATTCATGACTGGACTCAGCCCACGTCTGTTAAGAGCCTGCAGAAGTTCTTGGGCTTTGCTAATTTTTACCGTCGTTTTATCGCAAATTTTTCCAGCGTGGTTAAACCTTTGACGGATATGACCAAGAAGGGTTCTGATGTTGCTAATTGGTCTCCTGCGGCCGTGGAGGCCTTTCGGGAGCTGAAGCGTCGGTTTACTTCAGCGCCAGTCTTGTGCCAGCCGGATGTCTCTCTTCCCTTCCAGGTTGAAGTTGATGCTTCTGAGATTGGTGCAGGGGCTGTTTTGTCGCAAAAAAGTTCTGATGGCTCCGTGATGAAGCCATGCGCCTTCTTTTCAAGAAAATTTTCGCCTGCTGAGCGGAACTATGATGTTGGTAATCGGGAGTTGTTGGCTATGAAGTGGGCATTTGAGGAGTGGCGACATTGGCTCGAGGGAGCTAGACATCGTGTGGTGGTCTTGACTGATCATAAAAATCTGATTTACCTCGAGTCTGCCAAGCGCCTGAATCCTAGATAGGCTCGTTGGTCATTGTTTTTCTCCCGTTTTGACTTTGTGGTCTCGTACCTGCCTGGTTCGAAGAACGTGAAGGCTGATGCACTTTCTAGGAGTTTTGTGCCTGACTCTCCGGGAGTCTCGGAGCCGGCTGGTATTCTCAGAGAGTGAGTGATTTTGTCTGCCATTTCCCCAGATTTGCGGCCTGATCGTTGCCCACCAGAGAGACTGTTTGTCCCTGACAGATGGACCAGCAGAGTTATTTCTGAGGTTCATTCTTCAGTGTTGGCGGGACATCCTGGGATTTTCGGTACCAGAGATTTGGTGGCTAGGTCCTTTTGGTGGCCTTCCTTGTCGCGGGATGTGCGTTCTTTTGTGCAGTCCTGTGGGATTTGTGCTCAGGCTAAGCCTTGCTGTTCTCGTGCCAACGGGTTGCTTTTGCCCTTGCCTATCCCGAAGAGGCCTTGGACGCACATTTCCATGGATTTCATTTTGGATCTTCCGGTATCTCGGAAGATGTCTGTCATCTGGGTGGTGTGCGATCGTTTTTCTAAAATGGTCCATTTGGTGCCCTTGCCTAAGTTGCCTTCCTCCTCTGATTTGGTTCCTTTGTTCTTTCAGAATGTGGTTCGTTTGCACGGCATCCCTGAGAATATTGTGTCTGACAGAGGATCCCAGTTTGTGTCCAGATTCTGGCGATCCTTTTGTGCTAAGATGGGTATTGATTTGTCTTTTTCGTCGGCTTTTCATCCTCAGACTAATGGCCAGACCGAGCGAACTAATCAGACGTTGGAGACTTATTTGAGATGTTTTGTTTCTGCTGATCAGGACGACTGGGTTACCTTTTTGCCACTGGCCGAGTTTGCCCTTAATAATCGGGCTAGTTCTGCCACTTTGGTTTCACCCTTTTTCTGCAACTCTGGTTTTCATCCTCGTTTCTCCTCGGGCCAGGTTGAACCTTCTGACTGTCCTGGGGTTGATTCTCTGGTGGATAGGTTGCAGCGGATTTGGAACCATGTGGTGGACAATTTGAAATTGTCACAAGACAAGGCCCAGCGTTTTGCCAACCGCCGCCGCGGTGTGGGTCCCCGACTTCGTGTTGGGGTTTTGGTTTGGTTGTCTTCTCGGCATGTTCCTTTGAAAGTCTCCTCTCCTAAGTTCAAGCCTCGCTTTATCGGTCCTTATAAGATTTTGGAAATCCTTAACCCGGTGTCTTTTCGCTTGGACCTTCCAGCGTCATTTGCTATTCATAATGTGTTCCATAGGTCCTTGTTGCGGCGGTACGTGGTGCCTATGGTTCCTGCTGTTGAGCCTCCTGCCCCGGTTTTGGTTGGGGGCGAGTTGGAGTACGTGGTGGAGAAGATTCTGGATTCTCGTATCTCTAGACGGAAACTCCAGTATTTGGTTAAGTGGAAAGGCTATGGTCAGGAGGATAATTCCTGGGTTGTCGCCTCTGATGTTCATGCGGCTGATTTGGTTCATGCCTTTCACGCTGCTCATCCTGATCGCCCTGGGGGTCTTGGTGAGGGTTCGGTGACCCCTCCTCAAGGGGGGGGTACTGTTGTGAACTCTGTTTCTGGGATCCCTCTGGTGGTCACTAACGGTATTGTGTTAGGCATGTCTTGTTGCAGGCCTGAGCTCCAGCTGTGTCGTTAAGCAGCGGGTGTTCCCTATTTAAGTCTCCTCCGGACTCAGTCTCTTGCCTGGCATCGTTGTATCCAGACCTATATGGTCTCCTCCGGATTCCTTTCAGTCTGTCTCATGCAAGAAAAGCTAAGTCCGTTTTGTATAATTTGGATCGTTTGCATTTTTCAGTGTCTTTGTCCAGCTTGCTTAATATTTGATTTTCTGGCTCGCTGGAAGCTCTAGGGGGCTGATATTCTCCCTCCGCACCGTCAGTCGGTGTGGGGGTTCTTGAATGTTCAGCATGGATGTTTTTGTAGGGTTTTCTGCTGACCGCATAGTCCACTATCTATTTTCTGTCTATCTAGACTAGTGGGCCTCACTTTGCTGAATCTAGTTCATCTCTACGTTTGTGTTTTCCTCTTGCCTCACCGTTATTATTTGTTGGGGGCTTTCTATATCTTTGGGGTTCAATTTCTCTGGAGGCAAGTGAGGTCTTATTTTCCCTCTAGGGGTAGTCAGTTCTCCGGCTGGTTCGAGACATCTAGAACCAACGTAGGCACGTTCACCGGCTGCTTCTAGTTGTGTGTGTTAGGATCAGGTATGCGGTTAGCCCAGTTTCCACCTCCCTAGAGCAGTATTTATGTTTTTGCTATCTTGCCGGAATATCAGAGGTCCTCTACCACTGGCATCATAACAGATGCTGCCACCACCATGTTTCACTGTTGGGATTGTATTGGGCAGGTGATGAGCAGTGCTTGGTTTTCTCCACACATACCGCTTAGAATTATCACCAAAAAGGTCTATCTTCATCTCATCAGAACAGAGAATCTAATTTCTCATAGTCTGGGAGTCCTTTGTGTGCTTTTTTAGCAAACTCTATGCGGACTTTCATATGTTTTGCACTGAGGAGAGGCTTCCGTTAGGCCACTCTGCCATAAAGGCCCGACTGGTAGAGGGCTGCAGTGATAGCTGACTTTGTGGACTTTCTCCCATCTCCCTACTGCATCTCTGGAGCTCAGCCACAGTGATCTTGGTGTTCTTCTTTACCTCTCACGAAGGCTCTTCTCCCACAATTGCTCAGTTTGACTGGACGGACAGATCTAGAAAGACTTCTGGAGGTCCGAAACTTCTTCCATTTAAGGATTATGGAGGCCACTGTGCTCTTAGGAACCTTGAGGACTGCAGAAGTTTTGATGGAACCTTGGCCAGATCTGTGCCTTGCCACAATTCTGTTTCTGAGCTCCTTGGCCAGTTCCTTTGACCTCATGATTCTCATTTGGTCTGACATGCACTGTGAGCTGTGATGTCTTATATAGACAGGTGTGTGCCTTTCCAAATCAAGTCCTATCAGTTTAAATAAACACAGCTGGACTCCAATGAAGGAGAAGAACCATCTCAAGGAGGATCACAAGGAAATGAACAGCATATGACCTAAATATGAGTGTCTGAGCAAAGGGTCTGAATACTTATGACCATGTGATATTTCAGTTTTTCTTTTTAATAAATTTGCTAAAATTTCTACATTTCTGTTTTTTTCAGCGATCCATTATGACTAAGATAGTAGTAACCATTGCCCCTTAGAAAAATCAGTAACAAAGTATATATAAGTCTCAGACCAGGGTTCTTGTGGTAGAAGAAGTAGCTAAAGAGGAACAAGAGGTGCGTAACGTGAGGGTTTAAACTATGCACACTAAGGGCAAAATGCCATGAATTATTTGATGTCCTGTCTCTATTTTAACCAGAAGGTGAAGAGATGGTATTAAATATACTGTCATGGTTTGCTTGGTATGTTCAGGTCTGGTGATTCTGGGGTTAATTTTGGTAGCCTCCCTTTGGTTTCTGTGAGGCTTTTTATAGCCTCTTTGTGGACCCATGCTTTGTCAGTTATACTTTTGCCCTCGGCTGAGTACATCGACCCCTGGTTGCCTGTGCCTTGTGCCTGTGTTCTGATCTGTGTGTTTGGTTTTGACTTGGTCTGTCCCCTGATGTGATTTTGCCTCCTGATTCAGTACTGTTATCTGCTCTCCTGTCTTTTACTTCTGCTGTGTCTTAGGTTTCTCTGTTTGTCTGCTCCTTCAGTACTTCCTCGTCCGTCCCGGTATTCTTGACCCCTGCCTGCCTGACTATTCTTATTTGGTGCCCCCGTTATTCCCAGGTTAATTACCTAGTGCCCCGTGGTTCCCTCTCCCCTCCTAACCCCGGGAGTCTCCGGTGCGCTCCTCTGCTTCCTCTGGCAGCTTTTCGCTTAGCTCCACATCTGTCCCCCGTGACCTTCGGTCACGTGCCGCAGGTCCTTTCTCCATGTCCTCTTCATCCATCTGGCTTACCCACCGGCGCTGCCAAACTGCTGCCGCTGCCCTCAATCCCTTGTCAGCGTGGGATCCTCAGTCCATCCTGGGCCATCGGTGTCTCTGGTCGGCCGCAGCTTGGACCGCTCAGGTTCCTGGTGAGTTCTTGCCTGACGGTCCGTGATATTATAACTGACCAACATACCTCTTGTTTTCTTTGCTTGCCTCTTTCCTTCCGTGGAGTGTGGGAGGAATATGAATCCCCTTCAGGCCCTGGCTGAGCAGGTTAAGCACCTGACTCAGATGTTTCAAAAATTAAATTTGGAACAACAGACCATGGCACAGTCCCAGCAACAAATAGCAGATACTGTGCACGGGGCTTTTTCTGCGGGTGCCCTGGGGCAGGGAGTCGAGATGTTGCTCTGGTGTCCCCTGAATCCTCCGTTAAGGTGCCAGACCCCTTCTCAGAGGATAAAAAGGAATTTAGAAATTTTAAGGAGGAGTGCAAACTTTTCTTTTCTCTTAGACCCCGCTCCTCTGGGGATGAAATTCAGAGGGTGGGGGTGATTATGTCTTTACTTTGGGGGGCTCCTCAAGCCTGAGCTTTCTCCCTTCCTCCTGTGGCCCCTGAAAGATTGACTGTTGATGCTTTCTTTGAGGCACTGGGGCAAATTTATGATGAACCAGACTGAGTGCGCCTGGCCGAGGATATGGTGATGAGTGTGTGTCAGGGGAAGCACTCGGTCGAGTGGTTTTGCTCAGAGTTCAGGCACTGGGCTGCGGAGGTCTCTTGGGATGACACTGCCCTGCAGGGTTTGTTCCAGAGAGGCCTGTCTGAACATCTGAAAGATGCCCTGGCGCTTCACCCTCCGCCTGACTCTCTGGAGGACGCCATGATCCAGGCGGTGCACATGGATCGCAGACTACGGGAGGGGGTGATGCAGTATGAGACCCCATTGTTTTAATAATACCAGGCTGATGAAGAGACGCAAGCCGTCTCGAAAGCTTGCTTTGTAACATCATTCACTATATTTTGCTAGCCATTAAAAGGTATCACACCCACAAGATTCCTATTTTGTCTCTCAGACTGAGAGCACTCTATATATATTTTCATCTTCCAAGGTGACGGGAAACGACTAGGTCTGGTTGGTGATTGAGGAAACTACCCAGACCTTCAGGTACATTTGTCCTCATGTTATAAAATGTTGCTTCGAGTTGCACTGCTAGTGGATGATTGTCTTTTTTTTTTCTACCGCTTTTGTGGACAGCGGCTCTTCCATCAACCTGATCAGCCCCCACGTAATTGCCCAGTGCAAGATAGGGACAGTCAGGCTCAAGACCCCTCTCAAAGTTGTGACCATTGACTCATCTCCCCTCACCCAAGCTGGAATTCTTTGTTTTTCTGAGGCCTATTTGCTCAAAGTGGGCTCTACTCATGAGGAAGATTTAAGTTGGTTTGTTCTGGACAATCTGCCTTCGGGCTCGCACTGGGGATGCCGTGGTTACAACGCCATAACCCTGTCGTCAACTGGGAAACAGGGGAAATTGTTATGTGTGGACCTAACTGTGTTAATTCCTGTCATAAATCTACCCTGAGCGTTAAACCAGTTAAATCTGCTTCTGTGTCGTCTGTCGGTCTGGAGGGTATTATGGAGTACCTGAAGGACTTTGAGGATATGGTTTCCAAAAGCGAAGCCAAGGCTTTACCACCGCAAAAGCCTTTTGACTGTGCCATTGATTTAGTTCCTGAGGCTAAACTGCCTAATGCCTGTCTGCTTAGTTTATCTGGTCCCGAACGGTTAGCTATGAAAGAATATATTGCTGAGAGCCTCAGCAGGGGATACATACGGCCTTCTGTTTCTCCTGTGGTGGCCGGTTTCTTTTTTGTTAAAAAGAAGGATGGTGGTTTACACCCCTGCCTCGACTTTCGGGGAACTTAACAGGATAACAGTTAGAAATACGTATCCCCATCCACTTATTCCGGATTTATGCAATCAACTATCTGGGGCTATATGGTTCTCCAAACTTGATCTTCAGGGGGCTTACAATCTTATAAGGGTGAGGGAGGGAGGGGGATGAATGGAATACGGCCTTCCTCACGTCTGAGGTTTTTTTTGAAAATTTGGTAATGCCTTTTGGCCTCACGAATGCCCCGGCACTGTTTCAAAACTTTATCAATGTGTTTTTTGCGGACCTTATAGATCGTTTTGTGGTAATTTTTTCAGATGACATTTTGGTACATTCTGCCGACAGTCAAGTTCATTTGCATCACTTAAGAACGGTTCTCCAGAGACTCAGGGAGAACCAATTGTTTGTCAAACTTGAAAAGTGTTCATTTTTGTTCAAGAATTATCCTTTCTTGGTCTTATCGTGTCTTGTGAGGGGTTTCATATGGATCCCAGGAAGGTGCAAGCTATTGTAGATTGGGTTCAACCCCGGGATCTCAGGGGTCTCCAGCACTTCTTGGGATTTGCTAATTATTACCGTAAATTCATCAAGGGATTTTCACAGGTAGTTCAACCCCTCACAGTTCTTACAAGTAAAGGGGCGGACGTTAAGAATTGGTCCCCATTGGCTAAAGAGTCCTTTTTTGATTTTAAAGAGGTGTTTCATGTCTGTCCCAATCTTGGTGCAACCAGACCCGTCTAAGCCATTTGTTGTGGAGGTTGACGCCTCGGAGGTGGGGGTAGGAGCAGTATTATCTCAGGGTCCTGCCAAGTTAACCAACCTTAAGCCATGTGACTTTTTTCCAGGAAGTTCTCTTCGGCTGAAAGAAACTATGATGTGGGCAATAGGGAACGTCTTGAAGTTAAGTTGGCTTTTGAAGAATGGAGGCATTTTTTGGAGGGGGTGGCCCATCCCATCACTGTGATCACCGATGATAAGAATTTAGCATATATTGAGTCCGCTAAAAGGTTAACCCCCAGAAAAGCCCATTGGTCTTTTTTTTTGCGATTTCAATTCTCTATCATGTTTCGTCCAGGATCCAAAAATGTTAAAGCGGATGTTTAATCACGAAGCATTGACCCAGTGTCCGCCCCCAACCCGCCGTCCTCCATTCTTTATCCTGGTGTGGTAGGGATATCTTCTGAGCTGGAGCTGGAGATTGTGAGGGCCCAGGCCTTTCCTCCAACATCCAAACCTAAAGGTAAATTGTTTGTTCCTGAGCAGTTTTGGTCTAGGTTCCTGCGGGAATTTCATGAGTCTAGGCTGAGTGCTCATCTGGGCATTTCGGCCACACGGGAAGCAGTGGCACGGATTTTTTGGTGGCCATCTATGAGTTCTGATATATAAAAAAAAAAGTTTCTGCTTGTGGGGTCTGGCCCATTCCAAGAGCTTTCATTGCCAGCCAGCCGGGGGACTGGTACCTTTGCCAGTCCCGGAGAGGCCATGGACTCATTTGTCCATGGACTTCATTACTAATCTCCCTCCTTTCCGGAGTAATACTGTCGTGTGGGCTGTGGTGGACAGGTTTTCCAAACAGGCTCATTTTATACCTTTAAGAACCTTGCCTTCAGCGGAAACTTTGTCCAGATGTTTTCTTCAACATGTCGTACGCTTGCATGGTGTACCGTTGAATGTGGTGTCTGACGGGGGGTGCAATTTGTGGCTAAATATTGGCGGGCCTTTTGTAAGATGTTAGGTATCTCCCTGTCTTTCTCTTTGGCATATCATCCTGAAAGTAACGGCCAAACTGAGCTCACCAATCAATCCCTCGAACAGATCCTTTGGTGTTTGACATATGTTTTACAAGATGACTGGTGTGATGCCCTGCCTCTAGCAGAATTTGCGTTTAACAATTGAGTCAATCAATCCACTGGTAAATCTCCGTTTCTAGTCAACTATGAGTTTAACCCACATTTTGGAGAATTCTCGAGTTTGTATTCTGGTTGCCCTGGGGCAGAGGTGTGCGTTAAAAGGCTCAATAACCTGTTGTCGGAGGTACGGTGAAATATCTCCAGGGCTCAAAGGAGATATACATTTTTTGCTGATAGAAAAAGGAACATTGGTCAGGCATTTCAGCTAGTTGACAAGGTGTGGCTTTCCACTCGGAACATCAGCGTTGAAGGGAACCTGTCACCCCCCCCCCCCCCCCAGTCGTTTCAAACTAAAAGAGCCACCTTGTGCAGCAGTAATGCTGCATTCTGCCAAGGTGGCTCTTTTAGTTCTGGGTGCTGTAACTAGAGAAATAATCCGTTTTTTAATTTGTCAGAAATACCTTGTCTTCAGTCAAGGAGGCAGGCGTTACCCCCCTGCTTCAGACGCCACACAGCTGTCACTCAAATCTTCTTTGCGCCGGGCGCCACCTCCTCCTCACCGCTGTTTTGAAAATAGCCCGCGCCTGCGCTCTTTTCCCCTGACTGGTGCAGGTGCAGTGAGCGCTGCCCGTCTTTTCTCATATGCAGTCCAGCTGACTGAGCCTGCGCGGCCGCCCTGCTTGTGATTCCCAGCCCCGCAGTGACTTATGATTTATTCACATTGCGGGGCTGGGATTCACAGGCAGGGTGGCCGCGCAGGCGCAGTCAGCTGGGCTGCATATGAGGAAAGAGGGGCAGCGCTCACTGCGCCTGCACCAGGCAGGGGAAAAGAGCGCAGGCGCCGGCTATTTTCAAAACAGCGGTGAGGAGGAGGCGGTGCCCGGCACCAAGAAGATTTGAGTGACAGCTGTGTGGCGTCTGAAGCAGGGGGGTAACGCCTGCCTCCTTGACTGAAGACAAGGTATTTCTAACAAATTAAAAAACAGATTATTTCTCTAGTTAAAGCACCCAGAACTAAAAGAGCCACCTTGTCAGAATGCAGCATTACTGCTGCACAAAGTGGCTCTTTTAGTTTGAAACGACTGGGGGGGGGGGTGACAGGTTCCCTTTAAAAGGTACCATCGTCCAAGTTGGCTCCAAAGTTTATCGGTCCTTATGAGGTTAATGAGGTTATTAATCCAGTGGCCTATTGTTTACGACTTCCGGCCTTGTTAAAACTTCATGATGTGTTCCATAGGTCTCTGTTGAAACTCTTGGGTTCAGTGGTGGAAGATCCGGGATCGATTCCATCCTCGATGCTGGTGGAGGGACACGTGGAGTATGAGGTGGGACATATTGTAGATTCCCACCTGATACGCAGGACATTGCAGTACCTGGTACATTGGAAAGGTTATAGGTCGGAGGATTGATCTTGGGTGCCCGCCCGGTTGGAGCACGCAGACCGTCTGGTTCTGGCTTTTCATGCCAGGCATCCTAAGAAGCCTGGGGGTCCGGTGGACCCCCATTGAGAGGGGGGTACTGTCATGGTTTGCTTGTTATGTTCAGGTCTGGTGTTTCTGGGGTTAATTTTGGTAGCCTCCCTTTGGTTTCTGTGAGGCTTTTTATAGCCTGTTTGTGGACCCATGCTTTGTCAGTTATACTTTTGCCCTTGGCTGAGTATGTCGACTCCTGGTTGCCTGTGCTTTGTGCCTGTGTTCTGATCCGTGTGTTTGGTTTTGACTTAGTCTGCCCCCTGTTGTGATTTTGCCTCCTTATTCGGTACTGTTATCTACTCTCCTGGCTTTGACTTCTGCTTTGTCTTAGGCTTCTCTATTTGTCTGCTCCTTTGGTACTTCCTCATCCGACCCCTGC
The DNA here is from genome assembly GCF_051348905.1 of Ranitomeya variabilis. NCBI lineage: Eukaryota > Metazoa > Chordata > Amphibia > Anura > Dendrobatidae > Ranitomeya > Ranitomeya variabilis. The sequence goes on along the minus strand of NC_135233.1, from coordinate 220,394,962 downwards.
CTGCCTATTCTTATCTCGTGCCCCCGTTATTCCCAGGTGCCACATTATTCCCAGGTGCCCCGTGGTTCCGTCTCCCCTCCTAACCCCAGGTGTCTCCGGCGTGCTACACTGCTTCCTCCAGCAGCCTTGAACTTAGCCCTGCCTCTGTCCCCCCGTGGCCCTCGGTCACATGCCGCAGGTCCTTTCTCCACATCCTCTTCATCCGTCTGGCTTACTCAGCGGCACTGTCGCACTGCTGCTGCTGCCCTCAGTCCCTGGGCAGCGTGGGATGCGCAGTCCGTCCTGGGCCATCGGTGTGTCTGGTCTGCCGCAGCTTGGACCGCTCAGGCTCCTGGTGAGTTCTTGCCTGACGGTCTGTGATATGTACGTTGAAATTAAATTACATGTGAGGGCGCATTTTCAGAGGCATCACATGGGTCAAAAGAATTGTGGTTTCTCTTGGCAGGACAGTAGATGAGAATGACGTGAAACCGTGAAAATAAGAGAAAATATCAAGCTCAGAAGCGATTCAGATTATTGACTGACTGAAGAGATTCCAGTTTTTTGTGATCATTATAGGTGGTCACTAGAAACTAAGTGTCACGCTCGCACCCCGACTGGTTGGCACAGGCGTGCGGGGGTGTGGCCCCACTGGACCACAGACCAAACTTCCCTGGAAGGGGCGTAACTAAGTAGCTTCCTAGGTGTTCGCTGGAGCCTCTGATGGTGAGGTCAGACTTGTGCAATAGGAAGCTACCAGGTACCACTCCAGGGTGGTGTCTGGCTGTGGCTGCTGATCCCACCGGGGAACGGAACATAGACAGTCAAGCGGGCATGGCTGGCACTCTGGCAGACGGGCGGGCACGGCTGAAACACAGGCAGACAGACGGGTACAACAGACACATTGGCAGGCAGGCGGGCACGGCTGGCTCTCTGGTAGGCAGGCAGGTACGGCTGGCTCTCTGGCAGGACAGGCGTACAAAGCTGGTACACTGGAAGAACCGGTAGGGACCGGTCTGCAGGCAGGTATGTAAGAACCTGTTCAGACAGGAGGACTTATGAATAGGAAGAGAAAGACCGCAAGTGTGGATGCAGAGCGAAAGCACAGGAGCTAGAGCCAAGAACAGAAACGCAGGAGTCGGAGCCAAGAGCAGGAGGTGGAGCCAAGTGCAGAAACGCAGGAGCCGCCGGGGCCAAGAGCTGGAGGTGGAGCCAGGTGCAGAAACGCAGGAGGCGGGGCCAAGAGCTGGAGGCGGAGCCAAGTGCAGAAACGCAGGAGGCAGAGCCAAGAGCTGGAGAAGTAGAACCGCAAGGAGCGGAGCAAAGTAGAACCACAAGAAGAGGAGCCGCAGAGCGAGAGCTGAGTGGAGCCGCAGAGTAGGGCCACAGAGTGCAGAGCAAAGTCAGAGTACAGGGCAAAGTGCAGAGCAAAGCTACAGAGAGCAGAGCTGAGAGCAAAGCCACAGAGTGCAGAGCTGAGAGCAGAGCAAAGTCAGAGTGCAAAGCAAGACACAGAGTGCAGAGTCGAGAGCAAAACCACAGAGTGCAGAGCAAGGTCACAGAATGCAGAGCAAGGAGCAAAGCAAGGTCGCAGAGAGCGGAGCCAAAAGCAGAGCAAAGCAAGACACAGAGGGCAAAGCAGAGCAAAGCAAGACACAGAGGGCAAAGCAGAGCAAAGCAAGACACAGAGTACGCACAGCAGAAAAAGCAAACCAAGACAGGGATATAAACGGACACAAGAACAGGACTAGACTAAGACAGAGTCAGGAACGAGACAAGGCACAGAGACATGGACACAAGCCAGGGTACGACGCCCCTCTGAGTGGCAGACATAGGCCAGGGTACGAAGCCCCGCTGGGTGGCTACACAAGGACATAGGCCAGGGTACTAAGCCCCACTGGGTGGCTACACAGGAAACAGACCAGGGTACAACGCCCCCCTGGGTGGTGGAACACAAGAGTCACAGAGACATGGCCTGGCACCTCAGCAGAGAAGAACTGACTGAGGGAGTAAGTTGCACAGGCCCCACCAATGGGTGGGGATGTCTTAAATACAGGTAGCCTCATGGCGATTGGCCAGGGACACCTAAGCAAGGTGCACACAGTCTCAATAAGACACAGGAGTTGCCGGCGCCGCCCCCCTATGCACACAGACAGAGTATGCACAGAGCAAGCAGCAGACATGAGGCACACAGCATGGAGCTGGCAGCAGAGAGAAGTCACAACAAGGCCCAGAGTAGTAAGTGAGTTTGAGTGTAATGCAGGTGGGGGATGGGAGACCATGCAGTGATGCCAGCAGAGCTGTTAGACTAAGCTCCTACATGTGGATGCTGGCATTTTTCAAAGGCTAATTTTATGACTAAGACCTAATATTCACCAATGAAATAAATCAATTCTTCTGGAGAAATTTTTTTTGAGAAGTATAAACAGGGATGATTTCTGGCTCATGAGGAAATATGTGAGAGAACTGTTCCTGCATCAAAAGTAGAGGCATCTACTTCAAGGACAAACAATCTGTCAACTTCACAATGGCGTAGGACAGCAACAGTAGAATGTGACCAGTTATGGGAATTAGCACCCTTCTGAATTAGGGCAATAAGAGGAGCAACCACTTGAGAGTAGTTTTAAAAAAAACATGCAGTAATAATTTGCAAAAATGAGTTATCTTTGAAGGCCCTCAAAAGCTTTGGGTTGCTGTAACCAATCTAAAATAATGGAAACTTTTTCTGGATTCATGCATAGCTCTCCAGATTAGATGATGTGTCCGACATATGGCAGTTCATGATACTCAAAGAGACGTTTCTCCAACTTGGCATAAAGTTTGTTTTTCTCACAGTCTTTTAAGAATAAAGGGGACATGCAGGTGATGAGAATCTAAAGGTACCGTCACATTAAGCGACGCTGCAGCGATATCGACAATGATGCCGATCGCTGCAGCGTCGCTGTGTGGTCGCTGGAGAGCTGTCACACAGACAGCTCTCCAGCGACCAACGATGCCGAAGTCCCCGGGTAACCAGGCTAAACATCGGGTTACTAAGCGCAGGGCCGCGCTTAGTAACCCGATGTTTATCCTGGTTACCATTGTAAATGTAAAAAAAAAAACAGTACATACTCACCTTCTGATGTCCGTCAGGTCCCTGGCCGTCTGCTTCCCGCACTGACTGTGAGCGCCGGCCGGCCGTAAAGTAAAAGCAGAGCACAGCTGTGACGTCACCGCTGTGCTGTGCTTTACGGCCGGCCGGCGCTCACAGTCAGTGCAGGAAGCAGACGGCCAGGGACCTGACGGACATCAGAAGGTGAGTATGTACTGTTTTTTTTTTACATTTACAATGGTAACCAGGGTAAATATCGGGTTACTAAGCGCGGCCCTGCGCTTAGTAACCCGATATTTACCCTGGTTACCATTGTAAAACATTGCTGGCATCGTTGCTTTTGCTGTCAAACACAATGATACACGCCGATCTGACGACCAAATAAAGTTCTGGACTTTCAGCAACGTCCAGCGATATCACAGCAGGATCCAGATCGCTGCTGCGTGTCAAACACAACGATATCGCTATCCAGGACGCTGCAACGTCACGGATCGCTATCATTATCGTTGCAAAGTCGTTTAGTGTGAAGGTACCTTAAGACTCCGGAGAAGTTTAGAATGTAATTCAGATAGACTAAGACGTCACGGCGCAGAATTAAATTACAAAAATAAGTGGCCACCACCATAATAAGAGGAGTGCTGCCTTTGTGTATAAAAAAAGACAATATGCAAAGATTTACAAAAGTTATATACTAATGGAGTTGCACCTCACAAAAAAACTAATAATAAAAGTAGCAAAAATATAATCATGTCACATGATAATAATGCATTGCAAACCATATAGAAAAAAAATGACTGCACAATGTGAACAGATGTTGGAGCGCTCAAAAGAAAATTAAAACTCTTAAGTCTCAAAACTAAAACATGAATATGTCTCTAACTGGGCCTTAAAAGGTCTATGGAAATTATTTCACAGAAATACATCAGACAACTTGTTAAACCAGACATGGAGCACAGCAAAGGGGGTGCCATAGGGGAAAAGACTGAACGCAACCTAGTCGGGACAAATGTGTAGCACACGCTTTCTAACATCTCTTCTCTCTTAAGACAAGAAAAGCCTGAATGGAGGATCCGTCTCTCTCTGACCACCAGTTAGACATTTCACTTCCAACAGTCGCAGGAAAAACATTTCATCACAGCAATTTAGATGAATGACCGTGAGGCCGGAGTCAGGGTATGTGCACACGTTGCGGATTTCTTGCAGAAATTTCCTGAAGAAAACCGTAAATTTTCTGCAAGAAATCCGCATTTTTTTTTTTGCGTTTTTTTTCCGTTTTTTTCGCGTTTTTTTAGCATTCTGCAAGCGTAATTAGCTTGCAGAATGCTAAAGTTTTCCAAGCGATCTGTAGCATCGCTTGGAAAACTGACTGGCAGGTTGGTCACACTTGTCAAACATACTGTTTGACAAGTGTGACCAACTTTTTACTATAGATGCAGCTTATGCAGCATCTATAGTAAAAGATAGAATGTTTAAAAATAATAAAAAAAATAAAAAAATGCTTATACTCACCCAGACATCTCACCGGCGTCCGTTCCGTATAGCTGGTGTGTGCGCACAGGACCTTCCGTGACGTCACGGTCACGTGAGCGGTCACATGACCGCTCACGACCAATCACAGGACAGTGACGTCATCGGCAAGGTCCTTCAGCGCACATCAGCTACAGGAACAGAAGCGACAGCGTGCAGTGGAGGCGGGAAGACATCGAGGGTGAGTATAGGACTATTTTTTATTTTAATTCTTATTTTTTGACCACTTATATGGTGCCCAGTGCGTGGAGGAGAGTCTCCTCTCCTCCACCCTGGGTACCAACCGCACATAATCTGCTTACTTCCCGCATGGTGGGCACAGCCCCGTGCGGTAAGTAAGCAGATCAATGGACCCCTAGGTGTGCGGAATCCCCTGCAATTCCGCATTTTAATGAACATGTTGCTTTTTTTTCCGCGATGCGATTTTTTCGCGGAAAAAAAGGCTACATTTGCACAAAAAATGCGGAATTCACTTAAAATAATGGGAGGCATATGTAAGCGTTTTTTTCGCATTTTTATCACGTTTTTATAGCGAAAAAACGCGAAAAAAACGCGAAAAATACTTAACGTGTGCACATGGCCTCATACTAGCATATAGCATCCAGTGCGAGAGCATCAGTAGCGATATGCTAATGACCCTCGGCTCCTGCTCTGCTGCGAGCATTATCAGAGTGTCATGCTACTGTGCTCCAGTCCTCTCACACAGCTTGGGAGGAGGCGGAGAAAGTAATTTCTCCATCTCCCCCACTACCTATCCAAGTGCTGTGCGTTGTGTCACTCGCACCCATAGAGTTATATGGGTGCGAGTGAGCCCAAGACTAGGCCGAGTCTCCGCACCAATCGCAGCATGGTGTGATTGTTCAAGCATGCCGATTCGGCATGAGAAAATAATCGCAGATGTGATCTGCCCCACAGAGTAACACTGGGCCGAGTGCTATGTGATGTTTTATTGCATAGCACTCGGCCGTAATCTATGGTAGTGTGACTCTAGCCTTAATGTAAAACATGGACAGCTAGACTCCACCAGAGTAGGACCCACTCTTACATTTGGGACTAAATTAGTGAGTCTATAGTTAAGGGATCCCCTGCATTTTAATATATATCTTAATAGGTCATATAGACAGGTCTTGTCTGTTTGAGACAATTACTTTCAAATGCAGAATTTTTTCTCTAATTCTTTTAAGGAATTACTATTGTTCTATTATTCTTTTCCAATTATTTATAGAATACCGACATAATGTATAGCGACAACATACTCAAATAGCACACTTAAAAATATTGAAAGCACAACTTATATAAAAACATTTCTGGTCAAATAAAATTCAATTCAGTGTTAATTAAACTAAGTGATTCTAAATATATTTGTACCTATGTTGTGTTGTTGTATTATTCAAGTTTGGGATTACATCAATCTATATTTTGCTTGAAACTATAAGTGAAACATATAATGTATATGCTGTAGAAGGGAACAGTTGCAGAGTATCCAGACCTCCTGTTACATTATGCAGGTTATTTTTACTTATGATGGACTGACTATTTGGGCTTGTTGCACTCTTAAGGAAATCTGAAGACACTTCCTTTTCTGCAGAAAGCTGAGTAGGCAGTGGGCTGGTCTATATAAGCAATCTAGAAGGACCTCAGTTGGTCACATCTGAGTTGGTGGTAAGTGCTGTGCCCTATGTCTTTCGTATTTGTGGTGGGACATTTTGGATATGTGAAGTGAAAAAAAAAGAAAAATTCAACTGTCTCTGTAACAACCAACTATAAAAATGTTGAGTTAATTTCTTTTTTTCATTAATTTTCATGTTGTAACAAGATCCTTATAGAAGTAATGCAAGATTACAGCTAATTATCTACATTTACGTCAATTATAAAATATTTAGAATTTATGTTTATTATTATTTTTCTATAGTATGAAATTGGCTTTAAATCTTTGCCTCTGTTTTTTTGTCTCTAAAGAGGGGGGATCACCAAAATTTCTCCATCGTTTGTCAATAAAAGGTGAGTCACTGTGCTTTCTGTACATTAATCATTGCTAAGACTATGTTCACATGACCAGTAGTCTATTTTTAAATCCGTTTTGGGATGACAAAATGGAAATAAAATCGTAGAGTGCTGGATCCATTCATTTGAATGAGGGAAGAAATGTCCTATACTGTCTTCCGTTTGACTGCAATCCATTTTTTAATTTGATCAAAAAATGTAGTCTGTACGGAACTAAAAAAAATCAGATAGCAACTGGATCCCTTTTTATGATATTGATGTCTATGGGAAAAAGATAATAGTGAATGGTTATCTGTCATGACATTCGTTAACTGATCTATTTTTAACTCACTGTGCATGCCCAGAACAATAGAGGGGATCAAAGTAACCTCTAGTAAAAATGGATCAGTTGCAAATGGAACATAAATTAAAATAAAACAGAAACCAAAATGTGCATGCATTTTTGCTCTTTTTGAAACTTATCAAGTTTTTTTTTTTTTTTAACACTGGAACTAATACAAATAGATATCAACTGGACATGTGAACAGAGCCTAAATCAATACACAAATGTGTACCTTCAATCATCCCCCCCAAAAAAAGAAGTGTAGTACAGGATCTTGCAGAATAAAGACTTTCCGTAGCAATATTGCTCTTAATAGGGCAGGCTGTCTCCATGGTTTCCATCTCCAACACTGTGCAATTACATTACATTCTACAACAATTAAGACAGAAACCCAAAATACAGCATGAACCACAATGGGTCTATACTACTACTAAGAGCAAAATCACAAGTAAAAGTGACTTATAAAAATCAAAATTGGGTGCGCTATTGCACTATAATAATTCTTTTTCTGTATAACTAGAGGTACACAATAGTGATGAGCGAATATACTCGTTGCTCGGGTGGTCTCCGAGTATTTGTTAGTGTTCGAGATTTAGTTTTCTTGGCGGCAGCTAAATGATTTACAGCTACTAGCCAGGCTGAGCACATGTGGGGGTTGCCTGGTTGCTATGGAATCCCCACATGTAATCAAGCTGGCTAATAGCTGTAAATCATTCAGCTGCCGCCATGAAAACTAAATCTCTGAACACTAACAAATACTCGGGGATCACCCGAGCGTGCTCGTGAAAACTCGAGCAACGAGTATATTCACTCATCACTAGTACACAACAAAATTCTCCATAAAAGTTTTGCTTATTCAACTAGTTGTAAATCCAGTAGTGTCAAAGTCTTAAGTGAAATTCACAACTAATTCAGTGGGACCCTCGAAAAACAGCACATCATCGAAGGATCTGTGACATACGTAGATACAAACTATATAATATCTAGTAAGGCTAGGTTCACATTGCGTTAACAGCAGCCCATTCAACACATGCGTTAAATGGGCTGCGTTAATGCAAGTGCCGACATGCCATCGTGCTAGCGCAGATAGAGCTAGCAGATGCTCTATCTGCGCTAGCGGTGACAGACCCGGAAACGCTGCAGCCCGCGTCCCAGGGTCCGTCACTCAATGACGGCATATCGCTAGCGCACGCCCATTTTGGGCGTGCGCTAGCGATGCGCCCGAAATACAGATTAATGGCAGTGTTAACGGACTGCGTTACACCGCGTTATGCCGCAGTGTAACACAGTCCGTCTAACGGACTGCTTGGACGTAATGTGAACCCAGCCTAATAGGAATTCATCTATGAGGGACTTAAAGCATACAAGCGTGACTAATCACAAAATGACAACTTTTTAACAAAGACTAAAACCACATCTAGTTAAAGCAGAATTGACCCAATATGTGATTTGGATTTTGCACTGTAAATCCAAAGTAATGTACATCAGACGACAAGTGAGTGGCATTTTCAAAATGCCATCCACACATAGCAGCAAAAATTTGCAGAAAATATTAAAAGCATGATATGAAAATCCTCAGCATTCGCATATTTCTGTGCTGATTTCTTCCGCTATGAGTGACAAAGTCCACATGAAACACATACAGTTTGTATTTTGATGTGGATATCTTGCAGATTTGTCACAGATTGTCCAATGTGTCTGCAACCAGTGTTCAATTCTTTAATTAATTTAGAGTTCTTATAAGAATGCATATTATAATCTTTGACTATGAGATTCATTAATATCTTTAAAAAATTCTTACTTTAACTGGAGCCCCAAAAAGCTATTTAAACATGGATTAAAATATAAATTATGAATAATTCACCAATTATCATTTTATGCATTTCATTTATTACAAAATAAGAGAAGGATTTTTTTTCATATTACTATTTCTAACAAACAAGTGACTGAGTTAACCTAATGATATATGTTATCGACAGAGGATCCAGTCAAAGGCAACGTTAGACAATCTAAGGCTTATAAGTGCCTGGATGTAATATGCAGAATATCCTTGGTATCAAGGAAGATAAGTTAATGCCATGAATGCTCTACTGATGAGAATATGTGTTTGTGAGAAGCCCAGGAGACTACACAGCTGACAGCTGTCATATGTATATGGTCAGTTTACTAGAGAAGCTGTGCAAATTAAATTAATTTTTAGAAAATCACTGTGCCTGAAAATCTTATCATCCAAAAAATATATTATATATTGCTTATCCAAGCACAATGCCCCGCACTGATAAGATTCATCATAAAGGTATAAATACCTTCATGGGTAAACACTTTGTGGCAGTAAAAAAAAAAATCATACACTACATGCTCCTAAAAGAGTAAAAAATTCATTAACAGACAAAGGTAAAGAGTTTTGTAATTTACTTAGTGTACTTTGCAAACTTGGTCTTGGGAAACAAATAAAAAGTGCTAATTTGTAATGCCCTGTAGTTTAGAATTATATTTTAAGCATAAGCGAATATAAAATACAGATAAATGTTTTGAAAAAAGTATCTTCTTGCAGAAACCAGCAACCATGGGTGACGGTGAAATGGCCTGTTTTGGCGATGCCGCCCAGTTTCTCCGTAAGTCCGATAAGGAGAGACTGGAGGCTCAAAGCAAACCTTTTGATGCCAAGAACACCTGCTTTGTAGACGATCAAAAAGAACTCTATGTGAAAGGTATGGTCACTGCTCGTGAAGATGGAAAAATCACAGTGAAGACTGACGACGGGAGGGTAATTATTATAATATATCCCTAATTTATCAAATGCCATATTCTGCACATTCTATAACATCACTAAACATATTGTTTTCTTTCCAGACTGTAACTGTAAAGGAAGCTCAAGTTTACCCTCAGAATCCTCCAAAGTATGACAAAATTGAAGACATGGCCATGATGACTCATCTGAATGAGGCTTCTGTGCTTTATAACCTCAAAGAGCGTTATGCAGCCTGGATGATCTACGTAAGTTTGAAATGTTCAGATTTGTGAAACCTAGGAAACAATCAAAAAACAATTACTCTAGAAGTTAAAATATATTTTCCAAAACATAATATGTAATATCAAAATATCAAGATAGTGAACATTTTTCATCCATTTTTAAATCCCAGGAGAGCGTGTAGACTCTGGTCTCCTACTAAAAAGCCAAATGGGATAAACCCTAAGCAATAATTATTTGTTGGCTGTAAATTGCCTATCTTTACCCAAGACTACTAAATTCCTTTTACTTAATATATATAACTTAACGTCCCTAGCTGGGTCCTAATAACTGTATTTTGGGTCCTTTGTCTAAAGGCTTTAAAACAGGATATCTTTTAAATGACAGATTTTCAGTCATATTTAACCCCTTTCTGACATCGGGCTTAATAGTATGCCGATGTCGGATTCCCCCTGTTTGGTGCGGGCTCCGGCTCTGAGCCCGCACATTCCGGGTACATAATAGCTGATCTATACAGCTGACATGTGCCCGCAACAGCGGTGGAATCGCGATCCCCCGTGGATATTAACTAGTTAAATGCTGCTGTCAATTTCTGACAGCGGCAATTAACTCGCACTTACCGGAAGAGCGTCACTAATCCTGCCCATTGGTGACCCCATCACATGATCACGGGTCACTGATGGGTCAGCATGACAACCAGAGGTCTGAAGCAGACCCCTATGGTTGTCATTGCCGGATTGCTTTGGGTGCTACCCCGTGCTCATAGCAAGTGAGCATTTCTGCTACACACAGGTGATTTGATCATTGCCTGTGTGTAGATCGAAGTACTGCAGTTTCTAGTCTTCCATAGAGACTATTGACGAATGCAAAAAGTAAAAAAAAAATATAGAAGTTCAAATCACACCCCTTTCGTCATATTCAAGAAAACAATAAAAAAAAATCAAATATACACATACTTGGTATCACCACATTCAGAATTGGCCAATCTATCAATATAAAAAAAGAGTTAACCCAATCTCTAAACGGTGTAATGAGAAAAAAATATAAAAACGTCAGAATTACATACTTTTGGGCACTGCTATATTGCAATAAAATGCAATAACGGGCGATCAATAGATCATATCTACATCAATATGGTATCAATAAAAATGTCAGGTCGGCGCGCAAAAAATAAGCCCTCACCCAGCCCCAGATCATGAAAAATAGCGCCATTTTGTTTTTACCAAACTTTGGATTGTTTTTCACCACTTAAATAAAAAAGAACCATGTTTGGTGTCCATGAACTTATAATGAGCTGGAGAATCATAATGACTGGTCAGTTTTAGCATTTAGTGAACATGGTAAAAAAACAAACCAAAAAATAACTGTGGAATTGCACTTTTTTTGCAATTTCACCGCACTTGGAATTTTTCCCCGTTTTCCAGTATATGATATGTTAAAACCAATGGTGTCGTTCAAAAGTACATCTTATTCGGCAAAAACAAGCCCTCACATGGCCATGTCGACAAAAAAATAAAAAGGTTATGCCTCTGGGAAGAAGGGGAGCAAAAACCGAAACCGCAAAAACGGAAATACCTCTGTTCGTGAATGGGTTAATATACTATCATATCATATGGTATAAACACTGAAGGAAAGGCCGAACTTACATGGTCAAATCAATAATGGTGCAACCCAGTGGTTATAAATAATTAAATGCAAAGCGTATTGAGACAAAAAAGGAAGGGATAAAAGTACGGTGCTTGACAAGACAAACTGTGTACCTACAAAATACACGTGGACCAAAGAATACTGACACAGATTAAAAAATTGAAATTAAATGCAACAAGACACAACAGTGAGAAGATGGTGATGAAAAAAATGCATATAGTGAAAAAATTAGTTTAAATGTATACATGAGGTTATACACATAATAATGCACTGAGCAAAATATGCATTACAGATATAAATAAATAGAGATTAAAGTTCCATGTATATACCATGTGTAAACCATGTCAAACTGATGACAAGTATAAAAAATACACAAGTATTAGGCTGCCGTCACACTTGCAGTATTTGGTCAGTATTTTACATCAGTATTTGTAAGCCAAAACCAGGAGTGGGTGATAAATGCAGAAGTGGTGCATATGTTTCTATTATACTTTTCCTTTAATTGTTCCACTCCTGGTTTTGGCTTACAAATACTGATGTAAAATAGTGACCAAATACTGATAGTGTGACGGCGGCCTTAGAGGTAAAGTATGTGTGTGTCCCCCTTTAAAAGTTAAAGCAACATAAATTGTCAGCGTATCAATACACTACATGGGCAACAGAGGTGAATACATGTGCAGTAGATATAGTTAATAGTAGAGCCACAGTGGCGGCGAGGTAACGTGAAAATACCATGTAATAGACAGCCATAATGAATAATGTGGCTGGTAAATACTGTAGTGAACATCTACCTATATGGTCACACCCGTACAAGCAAGAACAAGCACCTATTAACATTCTTGATTGCTGTGCTCAGTGTGCAATTTTTCTTTGTTCATGTGGTATAAAATGTTTTTGCCTAAAGTGCTTATATCTATTACAGACCTACTCTGGGCTTTTCTGTGTCACTGTCAACCCCTACAAGTGGCTGCCAGTCTACGACCCTAAGGTGGTAGCTGGCTACAGAGGCAAGAAGCGTGTGGAAGCCCCACCACACATCTTCTCCATCTCTGATAACGCCTATCAGTTCATGTTAACAGGTACAGATAACTCACATGAACAATAGTTCCACCTGACATTTCATAAAATATATAACCTGTTTCCTTTATTTTGGCAGATCGTGAAAATCAGTCTGTCTTGATCACGTAAGTAATCACAACTATATATTTCTCATACAAGCAATGTGTTTGATTTCTACATATTCATGATGTATTTGATCTCCTCTATCCCCAGTGGAGAATCTGGTGCTGGAAAGACTGTAAACACCAAGCGTGTCATCCAGTACTTTGCAACAGTTGCAGCTATTGGAGACGGTGGAAAGAAGAAGGAACCCACCAACCAAAATAAGGTAAATGCAAAACTAAAGAAACCTTAGCTGTCACTATGAAAAGATTCCTAACAAACCATGAATGTAACACTCACAAAATGACACATTACCAAGTATAACACTACTATAGTTTCTACTTTAAGGTCTACCTAATGATTTATCTTAGACTAATACAAATATATTTTAATCTGGTATGTGAATATGCCTGTACATAAAGACACTAAGTAATTGCATTATGCCTTTTAGGGAACTCTGGAGGATCAAATTATCCAGGCTAACCCTCTGCTAGAAGCCTTCGGTAATGCCAAGACTGTGAGAAATGATAACTCCTCTCGTTTTGTAAGTATTTTAAATGCAGCTCCACACACACACAAAACATATGCTTTCTCAAATTCTTGATAATCTGTAAACTCTGACCTATCTCTCGTTTAGGGTAAATTTATCAGAATCCATTTCGGAACCACAGGAAAACTGTCTTCTGCTGATATTGAAACATGTAAGAATTACATTCTTTATGTTTCTCTTCTTTTTTTGTCACTTATGACATATACTTATATGTCACTTTCTAAATAAAATTACAGATCTGCTGGAAAAGTCCAGAGTAACATTCCAGCTTTCCGCAGAAAGAAGTTACCACATCTTCTACCAGATCTTGACAAACCATAAGCCAGAGATCGTTGGTAAGTTTAGTGTCTGGAAGAAAAGTGAAGAACATTAAAGATATTACTGTGCAATCAGTAGATCCCAGATGTATTCAATGCACAGATCACTAGCAATGCAAATCTAAATATAATATGAGAAGGCAGCACTAGAGAATTCAAAATAATAGACAAGGTTGTGCCTTTATTGAGCAATGTGGATAGAGCAAAGGTTCAGCTCCTCCTGGAACATTTTTTCAGGCAATTTAAATACATATAATAAACATTCTACCTTGGTCACAAACTGGTTTACTTTCTTGTGCTTAGAAATGCTTCTGGTCACCACCAACCCATATGATTATCCTTGGATCAGCCAGGGTGAAATCACCGTGAAGAGTATCGATGATACAGAAGAATTGGTAGCCACAGATGTAAGTATGTGGTACTTCAATTTATATGTTCTTGAGGTTAAATGTGATATATGTCAGTGGCTGACGCTTTCATACTGTATGATTTTCTGACAGACTGCTATTGATATCCTGGGATTCACACCAGAGGAGAAGATAGGTATCTACAAAATGACTGGTGCAGTCATGCACAATGGTAACATGAAATTCAAGCAGAAGCAAAGAGAGGAACAGGCTGAGCCAGACGGCACTGAAGGTTAGCACTTGTATTTAATATTTACTATATAAAATTGCTCCATTAACATCTACTTACAATTATACGGTGCTATATATTCTAATGCAGTTGCTGACAAAGTTGGTTATTTGATGGGCTTGAACTCTGCTGACTTGCTTAAGGCTTTGTGCTACCCAAGAGTAAAAGTCGGTAATGAATTTGTCACCAAGGGACAGACCGTGCAACAGGTACATTATAAAGAAAATAGTAAGAAAGAATTGGACTATTTTAATAAACACTAATAAACACTGTTGTGATTTCCACTTTAGGTGTACAATTCTGTCGGTGCCCTCAGTAAGTCCATCTTTGAGAAACTGTTCTTGTGGATGGTCACTCGCATCAACCAACAGCTGGACACAAAACAGCCAAGACAATTCTTCATTGGTGTGCTGGATATTGCTGGATTTGAAATCTTTGATGTAAGTCTTCATCCTGTTCTACCATCATGAGTTTCCGAGCCAGCTATGATGTATTTGCTCATGTCCTTTTAATAAATTACAGATGAACAGCTTGGAACAACTTTGCATCAACTTCACCAATGAGAAGTTGCAGCAGTTCTTCAACCACCACATGTTCGTCCTGGAACAGGAGGAATACAAGAAGGAAGGTATCGACTGGGAGTTCATTGACTTCGGTATGGACTTGGCTGCCTGTATTGAGCTCATTGAGAAGGTAAACTCACATAAATAGATTTTATAAGTCTATAGTAAGCATCTACATGTTACTCAGAAACACAATAACATTTGCTGTGTGTTTTCAGCCCTTGGGTATTTTCTCAATCCTTGAAGAGGAGTGCATGTTTCCCAAAGCCACTGACACATCTTTCAAGAACAAGCTGTATGAACAGCATCTTGGCAAGTGCAAGAACTTTGAGAAGCCCAAGCCAGGCAAAGGAAAGGCTGAAGCTCACTTCTCGCTGGTGCATTATGCTGGTACTGTGGATTACAACATCTGTGGTTGGCTCGATAAGAATAAGGATCCATTGAACGAGTCTGTTATCCAGCTCTACCAGAAGTCTTCTGTCAAACTGGTGTCCTTCTTATATGCTTCCCACGCTGGTGCTGAAGGTAAGTGACTCATTCATGTCCATTATTGTATTTATCATATTGAGAACATTTAGTTAGCTTGAATGATAAAAATGATTCTTAATATTTTGCTGTACTTTTACGTAGCGGATGCTGGTGGCAAAGGTGGAAAAAAGAAGAAGGGATCCTCCTTCCAGACTGTGTCTGCTCTTTTCAGAGTCAGTATAAATTATTGTACATACAATATTAAATGTACACTATATATATATATATATATATATACACTCACCGGCCACTTTATTAGGTACACCATGCTAGTAACGGGTTGGACCCCCTTTTGCCTTCAGAACTGCCTCAATTCTTCGTGGCATAGATTCAACAAGGTGCTGGAAGCATTCCTCAGAGATTTTGGTCCATATTGACATGATGGCATCACACAGTTGCCGCAGATTTGTCGGCTGCACATCCCAAAGATGCTCCATACAAGGCAGGATGGATCCATGCTTTCATGTTGTTTACGCCAAATTCTGACCCTACCATCCGAATGTCGCAGCAGAAATCGAGACTCATCAGACCAAGCAACGTTTTTCCAATCTTCTACTGTCCAATTTCGATGAGCTTGGACAAATTGTAGCCTCAGTTTCCTGTTCTTAGCTGAAAGGAGTGGTACCCGGTGTGGTCTTCTGCTGCTGTAGCCCATCTGCCTCAAAGTTCGACGCACTGTGCGTTCAGAGATGCTCTTAGGCCTACCTTGGTTGTAACGGGTGGCGATTTGAGTCACTGTTGCCTTTCTATCAGCTCGAACCAGTCTGCCCATTCTCCTCTGACCTCTGGCATCAACAAGGCATTTCCGCCCACAGAACTGCCGCTCACTGGATTTTTTTTCTTTTTCGGACCATTCTCTGTAAACCCTAGAGATGGTTGTGCGTGAAAATCCCAGTAGATCAGCAGTTTCTGAAATACTCAGACCAGCCCTTCTGGCACCAACAACCATGCCACGTTCAAAGGCACTCAAATCACCTTTCTTCCCCATACTGATGCTCGGTTTGAACTGCAGGAGATTGTCTTGACCATGTCTACATGCCTAAATGCACTGAGTTGCCGCCATGTGATTGGCTGATTAGAAATTAAGTGTTAACAAGAAGTTGGACAGGTGTACCTAATAAAGTGGCCGGTGAGTGTATATATATATATATATATACATATATATATATATATATATATATATATATATATATATATATATATATATAATTTTTTTTTTTTTTTTTTTTCATGCATTCTTAATTTCCTTTAATATAGGATGTTCATCAGCCTTCTCAGTTCATGATTATTATTTTGTATTTTCTTCAGGAAAACTTGGGCAAACTGATGACCAATTTGAGAAGCACCCATCCTCACTTTGTGCGTTGTCTGATCCCTAATGAGACCAAGACACCAGGTATTGATTTATATATTTCTACTTAATTGTTTAAATAGAGAACATTAAAACTGAACATCATTATTTATCATTGGCACAATCAAATTACTTTTATACTATCAGGTATCATGGATAACCACTTGATCATCCATCAGTTGAGATGTAATGGTGTATTGGAAGGTATCAGAATTTGCAGAAAGGGATTCCCAAGCAGAATCCTCTATGCTGACTTTAAACAACGGTAATTTTATTTTCTTAAGTCAAAATAGCTTTGTACAAATCTGTTCTAATTACTTCTACCATTTAGTTTACCTTACATTATAGCTCTGTTATATAAAAAATTGAGATAACATATTACACTTATAAATAACAAAACATTTAATATATTGCCAATTAAAATTGCTGAAACTGTTAAGATTGACCAGTATTTTTCAATTACTCTTATTTGCTAGTTACAAGGTGCTGAACGCTAGTGCAATTCCAGAAGGGCAGTTTATTGACAGCAAAAAGGCCAGTGAGAAACTCTTGGGCTCAATTGATGTTGATCACACTCAATACAAATTTGGGCACACTAAGGTATTTTGTTAGTTGTCATCAGATATCTTTGCTAACATGGACTGTCTTAGCCCTTGAACTTATACTTTATTTTTTTTATTAATCCCTGAGGTGTTCTTCAAAGCTGGTCTCCTGGGTACCCTGGAAGAGATGAGAGATGAAAAGTTGGCAAAACTGATTACTAATACTCAGGCTCTTTGCAGAGGTTTCTTGATGAGAGTTGAGTTTAAGAAGATGATGGAGAGAAGGTATTTTTATTTAATGATATTAGAATATAACTCAATGATATATTCAATGTATTTTGTTTAGGAAAACATAACACTAACTCCATTTCTTTAAACAGGGAGGCTATATTTGTAATCCAGTACAATGTTAGATCCTTCATGAATGTCAAACACTGGCCATGGATGAAGCTCTACTTCAAGATCAAGCCTCTTCTGCAGAGTGCTGAGACAGAAAAAGAGATGGCAAACATGAAGGACGAGTTTGAAAAGACAAAAGATGCTTTGGCCAAATCAGAAGCCAAGAGGAAGGAGATAGAAGAAAAATTGGTTGTCATTGTCCAAGAAAAGAACGACCTTCTTCTTCAAGTCCAATCAGTAAACACATTTGCATATTTCAAAACATCCTTATATTAGGTAACTGAAAATAACATACCAAGCTAAAATTAATTTTATTTTCTCTAGGAGTCTGAGACTCTGGCTGATTCTGAGGAAAGATGTGAAGGCCTCATCAAGAATAAGATCCAGTTGGAGTCAAAGTTGAAGGAACTGAATGAAAGACTTGAAGATGAAGAAGAAAGTAATGCTGAACTGACCGCTAAAAAGAGGAAGTTAGAAGATGAATGCTCTGAGCTGAAGAAAGACATTGATGACTTGGAACTTACCCTGGCTAAAGTTGAAAAAGAGAAGCATGCCACAGAAAACAAGGTACAGTCAACAATAAGAACATTCTTGTCTTCCAATTAACTCATCACTATGTTTTTAAGCTCATGAGTGTTCTTCAATTACAGGTTAAAAACCTTACTGAAGAACTGGCAACTCTTGATGAAAATATCTCCAAAGTCTCCAAGGAAAAGAAGGCTCTCCAAGAAGCTCACCAGCAAACACTTGATGACCTCCAGGCTGAGGAAGACAAAGTCAGTTCTTTGACAAAAGCCAAGACAAAGCTTGAACAACAAGTTGACGATGTAAGTATTTGTAATACATTTCATTTGTAACATTTCACAGTTTGGATGAATCCCATTTTATAATGAATATCATACTTTCTGTTTATGTAGCTGGAAGGTTCCCTTGAACAAGAGAAGAAACTCCGTCTTGACCTTGAGAGATCTAAGAGGAAGCTTGAGGGTGACCTCAAACTTTCTCAGGAAACAGTTATGGATCTAGAAAATGATAAACAACAAACCGAGGAGAAACTAAAGAAGTGTGTATTTACAAATTTTTTTTTATACAAAAATCTGTATACAAAGCTGGTAGTTAAACTGCATATTGTTTGTACTTCCTAGGAAAGAGTTTGAAATTAGCCAATTGCAAAGCAAGATAGAGGATGAACAGTCCCTGGGATTACAACTGCAGAAGAAAATCAAAGAACTGCAGGTAAAACCCTGTAAAACAAGATTATATTGTATAGCAAAGATGTTATTACATGTAATGACCAAATGTTGATTTCTAGGCCCGTATTGAAGAACTTGAAGAAGAAATTGAAGCTGAACGCGCAGCTCGTGCCAAGGTTGAGAAGCAGAGAGCTGATCTTTCTAGAGAACTTGAAGAGATCAGTGAAAGACTTGAAGAAGCTGGAGGTGCAACATCCGCCCAGATTGAGTTGAACAAGAAGCGTGAAGCTGAGTTTCAGAAACTGAGACGTGATCTGGAAGAAGCCACCCTTCAGCATGAAGCTACAGCTTCCGCCCTGCGTAAAAAGCATGCTGACAGTGTTGCTGAGCTTGGTGAACAGGTTGATAACCTGCAACGTGTGAAGCAGAAACTGGAGAAAGAAAAGAGTGAACTGAAGATGGAAGTTGATGATCTTGCCAGTAACCTGGAGAACATCTCTAAAGCTAAGGTATTTTCATGACAAAATGTTTTCTATGAGTCTACTTAAGCTGTTAATGAAAATCTTACTAAGATTTATTTTGTAGGCCAACCTTGAAAAGATCAATCGTGTAGTTGAGGACCAACTCAGTGAAGTGAAGTCTAAGGATGATGAGCATCAACGTGTGATCAATGACCTTTCAGCTCAAAGAGCGCGTTCTCAGACAGAAAATGGTAAACTGATACATTAGCATCAGCATAGTCTATTTTTCAGAAACAGCAGTCTCTGAATATAACATTTTTGTAAACTAAGAAATAATGATGCCAAGTATAAACTCTAAAAATCGTCACTATTTCACCCAAACAATTATCTAGTTATTCGCTATGTAAAATACATTTTTTTTTAAAGTGGAACATCATCTGTTTTCCTCATTACAGGTGAGCTGTCTCGTCAAGTAGAGGAGAAGGAATCTCTGATATCTCAACTCTCCAGAGGAAAGCAGGGATTCACCCAGCAGGTGGAGGAACTCAAGAGACAATTAGAGGAAGAATCAAAGGTATAAAGCTGTTTGTTTACATAACATTTGCTAGTAAAATGTTGAATTGATTATTTTAATGTTTTAACAAGCGAAATGTATGTGCAGGCTAAGAACGCCCTTGCTCATGCTCTTCAATCTTCCCGTCATGATAACGACCTACTTCGTGAGCAATATGAAGAGGAACAAGAAGCCAAGGCTGAACTCCAGCGCTCTTTGTCCAAAGCTAACAGTGAAGTTGCCCAGTGGAGGACCAAATATGAAACTGATGCCATTCAGCGCACAGAGGAACTGGAAGACGCCAAGTAAGTTTAAACTCCTATTAGTTGTTACAATAACTATTACTTTCAGACAAGAAAATAATTTGTGATATATCTGTTCAATGTGCTTACAGGAAGAAGCTGGCTCAGCGCTTGCAGGATGCTGAGGAGCAGGTAGAGGCTGTGAACTCCAAGTGTGCTTCATTGGAAAAGACTAAGCAGAGACTGCAGTCTGAAGTAGAAGACCTTATGGTTGATGTGGAGAGAGCAAACGGTGCAGCAGCTGCTCTTGACAAGAAGCAAAGGAACTTTGACAAGGTAGATTTCCCAAGCTAGCACTGGGGTATTATACTTCTGATTATGCATATTCAGCTGGTTTGCTACATGTTAATATAATATTTATTCATTTGTAAAGGTCCTGGTTGAATGGAAACAGAAGCATGAGGAGGGACAGGCTGAGCTAGAAGCTGCTCAAAAAGAAGCCCGTGCCTTAAGCACTGAAATCTTCAAGATGAAGAATGCTTATGAAGAGTCCCTGGAACAAGTTGAGACCTTGAAACGCGAAAACAAGAACTTGCAACGTATGTTTATTTATAGAGATTAATCTTTTAGCCTTTATACTTAGTAGTTTAATATAAATTAGGATAAGTTAGTTTTGCCAGGATGTTTTAAAAAGATTTGGCTATAGTTTATCAACACTTTACATATTTAGATCTTATATTATTTAAAATATAATGGTTTGAAATTTTCAAAAAAATGTGTCTTTTAGAGGAGATTTCAGATCTGACTGAACAGATTTCGGACACTGGAAAAACCATTAATGAATTAGAAAAGGCCAAGAAACAGACTGAGCAAGAAAAGAGTGATCTGCAGGCAGCTCTGGAGGAAGCTGAAGTAAGTTGCTAAAACCTTTATATATTCTTAAAATAAATTATTTGCGCTGTTTGAATACACTAAGTATAATTAATCCTATATTTAATCTAATTATATTACGTAATGTAATTATAAAACCTTAAGTGTGAATAGTGGACACCCAGTGCTGACAACTTTTTTTTTCGTAAGGTAATAATGATTCCAATGTCCTGGCATATATCAGTATCTCTTGATGGATTACATATATTTGCATGATCAAGCTCCATCTCATAACAGGCCAGAAATACAGGCTGGTGAAATATTTAATTAGGAAGGTCTGTGGTTATAAGAGCTGCACATCATAATATAAATTTATTAAAAGCACGTGGCCTTTTAATTGGTATGTTTTGGGGAATATTACTTTACCTTTCATCAGTTGTCAGAAAAACTAGTTAACTTTGGAAAGGAATTTGTATGTTATATAAAATTAAAATGTATTTGCATCTAAATATTTCTTAACTTCTACAGGGATCATTGGAACATGAAGAAGCCAAGATCCTTCGTGTTCAACTTGAGCTTAACCAAATTAAATCAGAGGTAGACAGGAAGATTGCAGAGAAGGATGAGGAAATTGAGCAGCTGAAGAGAAACAGCCAGAGGGCTATTGACACCATGCAGAGTACACTGGACTCTGAAATTAGAAGCAGAAATGATGCTCTCAGACTGAAGAAGAAGATGGAAGGAGACTTGAATGAACTTGAAATCCAACTCAGCCATGCCAACCGCCAGGCTGCAGAGGCACAGAAACAACTCAGAAATGTGCAAGGACAACTGAAGGTATATTTATCAAACATCTGTCATTATTTATAACCCCTCTACCATATATCTTCTCTATATTTTACTAATTTGCTATATATTCATTACAAATGAAGGAGTAACACAGCAGTTGCATACTTCATGTATATTTTTGCACTTTTCCAACAGGATTCTCAATTGCACCTGGATGACGCCGTCAGAGGACAGGAAGATCTGAAGGAACAGGTTGCAGTCATTGAACGTAGAAACAATTTGCAACAGGCAGAAATTGAAGAGTATAGAGCTGCTCTGGAACAGACTGAGAGATCTCGCAAGACTGCAGAACAGGAACTTCTGGATGCTAGTGAACGCCTTCAGCTCCTGCACTCTCAGGTAAGGTCTTCTTCTAAGCTGCAAGAACATATACAACATTCAAAAAAACCATGCGCAATATTAAAATGATATTTTCTCTATCAGAACACTAGCCTGATCAACAGTAAGAAGAAGCTTGAAGGAGACATTGGTCAGCTCCAGAATGAAGTAGAGGAGACTGTTCAGGAAGCAAGAAATGCTGAAGAGAAAGCTAAGAAAGCCATCACTGATGTAAGTCATCTTCATAATAATGCTTCCAATGTATGTCTATGTTTTCACAGATTCCTATATCTTTAAAATTCTTTATTTTTCTAAAGGCTGCTTTAATGGCAGAAGAGTTGAAGAAGGAGCAGGACACTAGTGCTCACTTGGAAAGAATGAAGAAGAACCTGGAACAGACAGTGAAGGATCTGCAGCACCGTCTGGATGAAGCTGAACAGCTTGCACTGAAAGGAGGCAAGAAGCAGCTCCAGAAACTGGAATCAAGAGTATGCATCACTTCACAGCATAAATAATAATGTTAAAACCATTAGACAAATAAATAATTATAAGTTTATGATTACGTTTTTAACAGGTGCGTGAACTGGAAAATGAGCTGGAAAATGAGCAGAAACGTGGAGTTGAAGCCATCAAAGGAGTTCGTAAATATGAGAGGAGAGTGAAGGAACTGACCTACCAGGTAAATTATAAAAAATGAAGCACAAATAGTTTCTAAATAGTTTCTGATAAAGCCTTTTAATTTAGAAAGCTGAATTCTAAAATTTTAATATTTTCTTTCTCTTTGAAGACTGAGGAAGACAGGAAGAACAGCCTCAGACTACAAGATCTGGTTGATAAACTGCAACTGAAAGTTAAAGCATACAAGAGACAAGCTGAAGAATCTGTAAGTAAAACTTTCTTTGCCTTTACCAGAATTAAAAGTTTTTTTTCTATATGTTAAACTTTTCTCTTACCATCGTGTTCTTCTACTAACAGGAGGAACAATCCAATGCTCACCTGAGCCGCTTCAGGAAGGTCCAACATGAGCTTGAAGAGGCTGAGGAGAGAGCTGACATTGCTGAGTCCCAAGTGAACAAGCTGAGAGCCAAGAGCCGTGACATTGGTGGAAAGGTACATTCTATTATCTATTAACTTATATAGAATAGGTGTACTTTCATGAGCTGTGTAAAATTAACTTAATTTTATTTATTTTTTTACTTGCAGAAGGAAAGCGAAGAATAAAAATCTTAAATGATTGAAAATTGAGAGAATCTCAAAATGGGAACTTCTCAGTGTTGGTCAACCCCCCTGTCCTGCCCACTTTAATTATCCCCTAAATAAATTTCATATTTGAGCTTTCCATAACTGTGTCATGCTGTGTTTCAAGACTGGTGTTTCTCTTCTTGAATTTACTTCTTAAATTGTCAATAAATCATTGAGGAATAATAGGATTCTGGGATGCATACACAACAAATGATCAACTAAATCTGAAATAAACAAATTGAAACATTATTAAAATGATAGCAAATTATATTGAAAATATCAATAACATGATTTTCGTCACAATACTAGGTGCTTATGGGGCTTAATATAATAATGATTTTATTTCTATAGCGCCAACATATTCCGCAGCACTTTACATTTTAGAGGGGATTTGTACAGACAAAAGACATTACAGCATAACAATAATCACATAATTCATCAGATACCAAGAGGAATGAGGGCCCTGCTCGCAAGCTTACAATCTATGAGGAAATAGGGGAGACACAAAAGGTGGATGGTAACAATTGCTTTCGTTGTTCTGACCAGCCACAATATAAGAAATTGAGTGTTCATGTAATGCTGGATGAACCAGTTATGAGCAAAAAGCGTGTTAGAACATGATACGGGGAACCTGGTTATGTTAAAAATATTGAATGGGCAACACAGGGATAGTTAGATTAATGTGTTGAGGCGGTAGGCCAGTCTGAACAAATGCGTTTTCGTTTTCAGGGCACGCTTAAAACTGTGGGTATTGGGGATTAATCGAATTGTCCTGGCTAGTGCATTCCAAAGAATTGGCGCAGCAAGTAAGAAGTCTTAGATACGGGAGTGGGAGGTTCTGATTATTGAGGATGTTAATCTCAGGTCATTAGCAGAGTGTAGGTTGGTAGACTGAGACGAGGGAGGAGATGTAGGGTGGTGCTGAACCATGGAGCACTTTGTGGGTGAGAGTGATAAGTTTATATTGAACTCTGGAGTGGGGCTTGATGTAGAATGTCAAGGAATAATGAAAATTATGAGCAATTTGAAAAATTACTTTAGTGTAATATGTCACGCTCACGCCCTGACTGGTGGGCGTGAGCCAGGGGGTTTGTGGCCCCACTGTGCCACAAACCAGACTACCCTGGAAGAGGCGTGACTAGGACAGCTGCCTTGGTGTTCGCTGGAGCCTCTGATGGTGAGGTCAGGCTTGTGTGGCAGGTAGCTGCCAGGTGCCACTCCAGGGTAGTGTCTGGATGTGGCTGCTGATCCCACTTGGGAAACAGGAACACTAGGACAGGTGCGGGTGACAGGCAGAACTGGCAGATGAGCATGGCTGAAACACAGGGTAAGCAGGCATGGCTGAGACACAGGGCAAGCAGGCATGGCTGAGACACAGGGCAAGCAGGCACGGCTGAGACACAGGGCAGGCAGGCACGGCTGAGACACAGGGCAGGCACGGCTGAGACCTGGAGCATGCAGGCACGGCTGAGACACAGGGCAGGCACGGCTGAGACCTGGGGCATGCAGGCATGGCTGAGACACAGGGCTGGCACGGCTGAGACACAGGGCAGGCAGGCACAGCTGAGACACAGGGCAGTTTGGTGTGGTGAATGAAGGAACAGGTAGGGACCTGTTCACACGGGAGGTGCAGGTAGGGATAAGAAGTATGAAGGAACAGGTTGGGACCTGTTCACACAGGAGGTGCAGGTAAGGAAACAAGCAGGAAGGAATGAAGTATGAAGGAACAGCTAGAGACCTGTTCAAACTGGAGGATAACCGCAAGGCTGCAGATAAGAGCTGTAGAGCAGCAAGAGATTCTGCGGCAGCAGAACCAGCATGAAGCAGAACCGCAGGAGTACGGAGCACAGGCAGAGCCGCAGAAAGACAAGGGTAAAGAGCAGGGTAGAACCGCAAGAAGCACAGCAGGGTAGAACGGAGCTGCAGAGCGGAGCCGCAGCGTGCAGAGTAAAGCTACAGAGTGCAGAGCTGAGAGTAGAGCGAAGGCACAGAGTGCAGAGCCAAGAGCAGAGCGAAGGCACAGAGTGCAGAGCGAAGGCACAGAGTGCAGAGCCGAGAGCAGAGTGAAGGCACAGAGTGCAGAGCCGAGAGCAGAGCAAAGGCACAGAGTGCAGAGTGTTATGGACCTGGTGGTTAGGAGCACCCAGAATGACCTGATGAGTAAGCTAGAAATCGGGACAAGCTCTGGGGAGTGGGAACTCTGCTGACCGCAAACCCTACTCCTATCACACACAATAGAAATAGCCGTGGAGCGTACCTAACTCTCCCTAGACGCCTCTTCACAGCCTAAGAGCTAACTACCCCTAAAGCTAGAAATAGAAGCCTAACCTTGCCTCAGAGAAATTCCCCAAAGGAAAAGGCAGCCCCCCACATATATTGACTGTGAGTCAAGAGGAAAGTCACAAACACAGGAATGAAACAGGTTTTAGCAAAGGAGGCCAGACTTCACTAAATAGTCAGAGGATAGAAAAGGGAACTATGCGGTCAGCACAAAAAACTACAAAAACCACGCAGAGTATGCAAAAAGGCCCCCACACCGACTCACGGTGTGGAGGTGCAACTCTGCACCCCCAGAGCTTCCAGCTAGCAAGGGAATATCATGATAGCAAGCTGGACTAGAATTTAGCAGTACTAAGAAATATATTCAGGAAGCAGTAACAACAAATGAACTAGCAAGGACTTAGCTTCTGCTGGAGTAGACAGTTCCTCAGAAAAGTCCAAGAGAGATCTGAATCAATACTGAGACATTGACAGCTGGCATGAAGTAACGATCTGAGTGGAGTTAAATAGGGAAGCCAAGATAGAAATAAACGAGGGCAGCTGAGAAAGCCAACCTCAGTGACCAGCAGCTCCGCTCAAAGCCACCAGAGGGAGTCCAAGAGCAGAACTAACCAAAGTACCATTCATGACCACAGGAGGGAGTCCGAGAATGGAATTCACAACAGCAGAGCGAAGGCAGAGTGCAGAGCTGAGAACAGAGCGAAGGCACAGAGTGCAGAGCGAAGGCAGAGAGTGCAGAGCGAAGGCATAGAGTATAGAGCGAAGGCATAGAGTGCAGAGCGAAGGCAGAGAGTGCAGAGTTGAGCAAAGGCAGAGTGCAGAGCCGAGAGCAGAGCGAAGGCACAGAGTGCAGAGCGAAGGCACAGAGTGCAGAGCCGAGAGCAGAGCGAAGGCACAGAGAGCAGAGCAAAGGCACAGAGTGCAGAGCCGAGAGCAGAGTGAAGGCACAGAGTGCAGAGCGAGAGAAGGCACAGAGTGCAGAGCCAAGAGCAGAGAGAAGGCGCAGAGTGCAGAGCCAAGGGCAGTGCGAAGCAAGACACAGAGTGCGGAGCCGAGTGCAGAGCAAAGAGGCACAGCAGGGAAAGAAGCCAGAGACAAGGAGGCAGGGAGACAGAGGTAGAACAGAGTTCAGACAAGGTAATGGTACAAGACAAGGTACAGGAACAAAGACACAGGGACCAGGATATTCTACCTCCTGGAGGGCGGACAGACAAGTACAAAGCAAGGCTAGAACTAAGCCACAGGGACCAGGATATTCTGCCTCCTGGAGGGCAGACAGTCAAGAACAAGGCAAGGAGTAAAGCCTTCAGAGAAGGCAAAACACAGCAAGGCCTGGCAGCTCAGAAGCAAAACACTGAGTAAACACATTGCACAGGCAAGTTTCACAGGGTGGAGCTGCCCTAAATACTAGAAGCCTCTTGGTAATTGGTCAGGGACACATTAGACAGGTGCACCCTGATTCCATAAGAACCAGAGAGTTCTGACACTGCCCCCTATGCACATAGCCAGGAAGCATTCAGAGAGCAGGCAGAAAGCAAGAGACACAGAGCATGGAGCCAGCAGCAGACAGAGACCACAACATGACCTGGAGCAGTGGGTAAGATGGTGTGTGAGGGATGGGAGGCCATGCAGTGATGCCAGCACAGTTGTTACATAATAACACAGGTCTGCAAGGGTAAAATTGTTTGAAAAGGGGGGATTTTTTTTATACTTTCAATCACTGAACTCAGTATCAGACTCACCACCAGAGACTGTACGTGTGTCCAAAGACGTGCTGGGGAAACCTGGGGACTCCTACTCTGGGGGTGATCAGGGAGACATCACTGGCACTGTCACCCCGAGCCCTATAGAAAAAAGCACCCTGAACGGCAACAGCAACCTCCCTCTGAACTTGCTGCTAAGAGTGAGCACACAGAGGATCCATAACACACACACTAATGTCCCAGAAAGCCCCACACAGAAAGAGGGAAAAACTTTAGAGGTCAGTGATAATGTGATGGACACCGTATCATACTCACCACAAAAGACTGTACGCGTGTCCAAAGACGTGCTTGGGAAACCCGGGGACTCCTACCCTTGAAAGTGAACAAGAAAGAAAGTATGCTGCAGGAGGAACAGAACCTGCAATCACGTGACCACTGGGGTAGTGATTGGGGGTGGAGCTAGGTCCCGAACTCCTAGCAGGGATAGTGGAACCCAGCACAGCCGGGAGAGTAGTCAGTAAAGCCGAGGTCAGACCAGAGGGCCGCGCAGTAATAAGCGGGTGACAACAATAGAGTGGTAAGAAGGAAGCCGGGGGTCAGAGGCCAGAGAGAGAAACACAGTACCAGGTGCAAAGACAGATGGGAAGTCAAAGACGTAGCCGGAGTACAACCAAGAGAAACACAGAAAGTACAGAATCAGCTGACGAATCTCAAACGGGAAAAAGACCGGGTCATACACAGAGTAATCGTACAGAAGCAAGCAATATACACAGGTACACAAGGGTCAGCTACTCAGCCAGGAACGGACGTATCACTGACAACGAGCATGGCACAAGTGCGGATACTTATAGCCCTCCCCAAACCAATGAGAGGCCACAAAGGATTAACCCTGGAAGGACCATAACATAAATTCCAGGCAGACCATGACAAATAGGCTTTTTCTGACACCATACTTTGAACCCTTTGAGCGACCTTTTGGTGGATGATTTTGGTGTCATTAGATTGGTTGGAAATTATTGGAAGCTGTGCTGCAAGTGACTGCTGTGGATTAGGATTTTGTTAACCCAGCTTCCAAAAAGAGTGTGGTGGTGTCCATACCATATCTTTCATTTTACCTCAGCAGTATAAGAAATGAAAGCTTTTACTTGGACCGTGGAACTTCCTAAACCTTCTGCAGAACTTTTATTCTCTAGACTAAAAGAACCTGCTAGTGGAGCGCCCCCAGACGCAGGGCCGCGGGGTACTCGGTACCGGGCCTCTCTGTCTCGGTCCTGGGGTTGTCACGGTGGCTAGACCCGGTCCGTGACCCTGCTAAGGGGCGTCCAATGAAAGATGTGATGGTGATGTGTGGTGCAAGTCGCGATGAATAACGAGGACACATGGTTGCAGTCTCTTTACCTCTTTACTGAAGGCTTCGGGATCCCCAATCCAGAGCACTGCTAACAGGGCTGGCTGAGACCGGCCGGTCCGAAGGCACATCCAGAGTTTCCTTTGCAGGTGGAAATCAGTGCCTACCTTCTAGCGCCTGTGTGTTGTAGTACCTCCCTGCTGAGCACCACGGGATAGTCCTCACAACTGTTGTGTTTGCTTCTGATGTTCTTTCTCACAACTATCGTATCTGTTCTGATGTTCTTCTCCATCCCCCAGATGATATGGCTAGGACGCACCCGTATGACGGGTAGGCCTGGAGTTATTCTGGGACCCTAGAGACGCCCCTCTCCCACAATTGCCTCCTATGTCTTCTTAGGTGAATTAGGTGAGACAGCCAACCTATAATTAACTGTCCTGCCGCTGTTTGAAGTAATGCTTGGAGCCCAATACTTCCTCGGCGTTCCGGCCACCGGCTACGCGCCTCAGGAGGATGTTGCCACGATCTTAAGGCACGACTCCTACTGGTTCTATACTCCTTTGTGCTGCGATCTCGTTTCTCACTTCTCCTCAATAAACCTCGCTTCGTGTCCTTTCTTAGGATGCCACCGCAACGGGTGCAGGCACGGCTCCGTAACGTTCTGTCCTGTTCGCTAGGCCTCTGCAGCGCCCCCACTGCCGCAGGGCCGAGGGGTACCCGGTACCGGGCCTCTGAGTCTCTGCTCTGGGGTTGTCACGGTGGCTAGGCCCCGGTCCGTGACCCTGCCGAGGGGCGCACAGTAAATAATAGATGTAGATGATGGTAGTGGTGGTGGTGGTGCGGTGCAGTAAATAACGAGGACACCAGGTTGCAGTCTCTTTACCTCTTTACTGAAGATCTCTGGGTCCTCAGTCCGGAATACGGTTCACCAGGCTGCGCAAGTCCGGCCGGTCCAATGGCACCTCCAGAGTTCTCTTTGCAGGTGGAAATCTGTGCCTTCCTGCTAGCGCTATGTGTTGTGGTCCTCCCCTGCTGTGCTTACGGGGTAGTACCCCACAACTGTTGTGTCTGTTTCTGATGTTCCCTCACAACTCGTTCGGATGATGTTCTTCTCCTCCGTCCCTCCCTGATGTTCTGGTTAGGACGGCACCCGTATGACGAGTAGGCTCGGAGCTCTTCCGGGACCCTAGAGTCGCCCCTCTCCTAGTGCGCCCCCCATGTCTTCATAGGTGATGTATGTGAGACAGCCCGCCTGAGACTGACTGTCCTGCCGTGGTTTGAAGTATTGCTTGGAGCTAGATATATAAATACTTCCTCGGCGTTCCGGCCGCCGGTTGTGCGCCTCAGTAGGATGTTGCCTCGGTCTTACAGCACGACTCCTACTGGTATTTCTCCTCTTGCTTTGATCTCGTTTCTCACTCAGCACAATATATCTCGCTTCTAATAGTTTCTTAGGGCACCGCCGCTATACTGAGCAGGCACGGTCCTGTGACGTTCTTTCTTGTAGCCAGGCCTCTGTCAGGGTCCCAAACCTGACAGGGACCCTACCGAATGTTCCCCCACAACACCCTCTGCCACAAGGTGTTGCCTGGTCCAACCCAATCAGCTTTCTCTCCAACTTCCTGCCTGACCCCCAGTTTTTACCCACAGTGGTGAGGAGTGGCCTAATAAATAGCACCCTTAGCTCCCCCTGGAGGCCCGACTGTGAAATGTATTGGTATATGTGATACCTGGTCAGATGAACTCCTTCAGTGCCATCAGACGTACCATAGCCCCCCTTACCGGCGGAGCCACAGTACTGCAACGACCAGGACTCTGGGGCGCTGCACTCCCCCCCGGTTAAATCCAGTACTCCGGGACTGGGAAGAAAACAACAATACAGGTTAGCAAAAAGACATACAATTTTTGTGAGTGCAATAACAGTAAGCATATTTAAACAGGCTTCCCTTTATGGGAGGTGAGGACACTTGAACGTTACAAAACATGATTAAATGTTATAGCAACATGCTATAACTAACTTTCTTTTACCCAACCGGGTATTCTACTAAGTGCAAAATTGTTGAACAATAATTTAACATTGCCTTTAAGGATGTACACTCTAAATCCATTAAAGACCTTCTTATAACACATTATAAGGCAATTAACTTCATACTCCTTCTTTAAATCTGCAGGACTGCCTGTCCTAGATGCTCCAGACCTACTGCCTCTCCTTTCTTTACAGGACCGCCCCTTTCAGCCCGGGCCTACTGTCCTTCCACTACTATACACAGTATAGAACATAACATTTACTTTCAGTTTGAAATCACTGAGCCATCCCTACATGGCTCCTAAGAGGACGCACTGATTAACCCCGTACGGGTTCACTTTCTGTCCTCATTTTTCTTTCAACGTTATTGAACCTTTCTTACAATTAACTAGTTAGTTACATTTAACTCTTACATATCAGCATTATTACTTTCTCTTTTTAAGACATTATTGCCACCCAACTGTCTTAAGGCAATACGGTTCATCAGCGCAATACGTGGACATCCCCTTTAAGAGGGGATCAAGTCTCTATGAGGTAGCACATCTTCTCAAGCTACCAGTCCGTACTCAGCAAAGGCTCCGGTCTGGTATCTTTGCAAAGAGTCCTTCTTTAAGTAAAACCAGTAGGGAGCACCTTTAAGAAGGTGCAAACTATTTACAAGCAGTTTGTATCATGCACTGTTCATGATTGCGGCAGTTCTTTTCAACAGGAAACAAAAAAAATGGAAAAACAACCAAAGAGCAGAAACAATAGGGATCCCGGGTCAACAAAGGGATCCCTTTAAGAGTTAACCCTGGACGGGTTTAGCAGCAAAACAGTAGAACAGTAACTATTTACATTAATGAAGCGTTCTTGCTTACTCAGTCTTGTAGTGTAGGGGGTGGTCTTCTTCCAGGCCTCACCCGGCCAACGGGTCGCCTTGTTGTAGCAAGGGCCGGTCCTGGCTCCAGCAGCGACAGGATCCCTCGCCGGGATGCCCTCCTTGGTTGTGGGCGAGCGCGACCCAGAGGCATGCGGTGGACCCGGACCTCCTGAGGTTCTGCGGTGACGGGCTCCGGCACCTTCCCTGCAGAAGGCTCGTCCTCCGGCGTTCCGGCAGCAGCCTGGAGGGCGACGCACCGCTGGACGCCCCGAGCTATCCAGCCAGCTCCGCCAGCTTCCCTCCTCCACCGGGTGTAGGTCACCGCATCGCCAGGCTCCAGATCAGGATCGTACCTTCCCCCGCAGGGCTCCACTTCTTCCCGATCCACACGGACCTGCAGTGGCTCCCCGATCTCCTGTATAACTCCCCTTCCTTTCCAGGAGTTAAAGGATACCACTACACCCCAGTGTGACGGTGGAACCTCCTCAACACTCCTCAGATCGACCTGGGCTGCCGGTTGGGACCTGTTCTGCCACGCTGTCATCAGGCGCTGCAGGTGCTCCGCCTCCGGCAGGATCCTCAGGCCCTGTGCCTGCAGCTCACACTCCGCCGCGGCCGGGATGAAGGAAGCGGTGCTTCCGGCGTCGCCATTTTCGCTTCTTCTCTGGTGTCCTCTTCCCGCGGTCTCTTTCGTGGGCGGCCCCGTCTCCATGGTCTCCACCCTCCAAACAGGATCAGGAGGCGGACCTCGGCTGTTGACGGACACGTCCTCAGGACACAGAAATATTTAGACTGGGCGGCCATTGTCCTTCGCGCTCTTCGGCTTGTCTACGCCCACTCCACACCCTTCTCCTTCTCCTGCGCTCTCCTCAGCGCTGTAATGGCGGCGGATTTTGGCGGTAAATGGCGCAGCACAGTCCTTGCAATAAAGTACAGTCCAAGCACAATAAATCACAGTTCCAAGGCACACATGACCTGATTCTTCAGGCTTAAGTAGATCCTGTTCGTGACGCCAAGTTTGCAGCGCCCCCACTGCCGCAGGGCCGAGGGGTACCCGGTACCGGGCCTCTGAGTCTCTGCTCTGGGGTTGTCACGGTGGCTAGGCCCCGGTCCGTGACCCTGCCGAGGGGCGCACAGTAAATAATAGATGTAGATGATGGTAGTGGTGGTGGTGGTGCGGTGCAGTAAATAACGAGGACACCAGGTTGCAGTCTCTTTACCTCTTTACTGAAGATCTCTGGGTCCTCAGTCCGGAATACGGTTCACCAGGCTGCGCAAGTCCGGCCCATCCAATGGCACCTCCAGAGTTCTCTTTGCAGGTGGAAATCTGTGCCTTCCTGCTAGCGCTATGTGTTGTGGTCCTCCCCTGCTGTGCTTACGGGATAGTACCCCACAACTGTTGTGTCTGTTTCTGATGTTCCCTCACAACTCATTCGGATGATGTTCTTCTCCTCCGTCCCTCCCTGATGTTCTGGTTAGGACGGCACCCGTATGACGAGTAGGCTCGGAGCTCTTCCGGGACCCTAGAGTCGCCCCTCTCCTAGTGCGCCCCCCATGTCTTCATAGGTGATGTATGTGAGACAGCCCGCCTGAGACTGACTGTCCTGCCGTGGTTTGAAGTATTGCTTGGAGCTAGATATATAAATACTTCCTCGGCGTTCCGGCCGCCGGTTGTGCGCCTCAGTAGGATGTTGCCTCGGTCTTACAGCACGACTCCTACTGGTATTTCTCCTCTTGCTTTGATCTCGTTTCTCACTCAGCACAATATATCTCGCTTCTAATCCTTTCTTAGGGCACCGCCGCTATACTGAGCAGGCACGGTCCCGTGACATTCCTTCTTGTAGCCAGGCCTCTGTCAGGGTCCCAAACCTGACAGGGACCCTACCGAATCTTCCCCCACAACACCCTCTGCCACAAGGTGTTGCCTGGTCCAACCCAGTCAGCTTTCTCTCCAACTTCCTGCCTGACCCCCAGTTTTTACCCACAGTGGTGAAGAGTGGCCTAATAAATAGCACCCTTAGCTCCCCCTGGAGGCCCGACTGTGAAATGTATTGGTGTATGTGATACCTGGTAAGATGAACTCCTTCAGTGCCATCAGACGTACCATAGCCCCCCCTTACCGGCGGAGCCACTGTACTGCAACGACCAGGACTCTGGGGCGCTGCACCTCTGTCAGGATCCCACCCCTGACAGAGACCCCCTGAATCTTCCCCCGCAACACCCTCTGCCACAGGATGTTGCCTGGATCAAACCCAGTCAGCTTCTGACTAACTTCCTATCCAACCCCCAGTTTTACCAGATTGTGAGGAGTGGCCTAATACATAGAACCCGTTGCTCCCCCTGGAGGCCAGAGTGTGAAGTGTAATGTGTGACTGTGATACCTGGTCAGGTGAACTTCTTAAGTGCCATCAGACGTACCATCACTCCCCTTAGTGGCGGAGCGTCAGTACTG
The DNA here is from genome assembly GCF_051348905.1 of Ranitomeya variabilis. Classification (NCBI taxonomy): domain Eukaryota; kingdom Metazoa; phylum Chordata; class Amphibia; order Anura; family Dendrobatidae; genus Ranitomeya; species Ranitomeya variabilis. Next base: position 220,360,975 of record NC_135233.1, on the reverse strand, counting down.
CAACGACCAGGACTCTGGGGCGCTGCACTAGCTCCTGATACCTGTTTTTCATGGTACAGAAGCAGAGAAAAGTAATTCCTTCCATTCTTTTCTCAAGACGGTGCTCTAGTGTACTGCAGTGATGTTCCTGGGCTGATGGAAAAATGTAATATGAATGAAAAAGTACAATGTGAATGAGTGGAGACTCTTTATTGATTTATCCAAAAAAGTCTTAAAGGTGTGTTGCAGCACAATGGCATCAAGTATGCTTCAGTGCTTGTAGGGCATTATGTGCACTTGAAGGAAAGCTATGAAAATTTAGACTTTATCCTCAAGAAACTTAGCTATGAGGATCAAAGATGGTCAATATGTGGTGATCTTGAAATTCTCACTTTGCTCATTGGGCAGCAAAGATGATACCCGAAATGCCCATGCTTTTTGTGTGAATAGGAAAGCTGGGATAGGACTCATCAGTGGAACCAAAAAAGTTGGCCAACGAGAACATCTTTGCAACATGGACTTAAGAAAATAGCTGCAAAAAGTTTATTTGATCTCACTGAAGTTCTCCTGCCACCACTCCACATTAATATTGGACTAATGAAGCAGTTTGTAAAAGCTCTACCGAAAAAAGAAAATACTCTTAAGTACTCGTGTACCAAGTTTCAGGGACTGTCTGAAGTAAAACTGAGGGAAAAAAATTTTAAACGACGATATGTTTGAAACAAAAACGAAAGCTGTTGGGAAAAGGGCTTAGGATTCCTTTAAAGAACGTGTCAAAAAAAATTTGATGAATTTGAAGCTACATTTTTTACAGTCCCATTTGGACTACTTTCCTGAAAACCTTGATGCTGTTAGCGAAGAGCGAGGAGAAAGGTTTCATAAGGATATCAAGGAGATGGACTAATGATACCAAGGTTAGGGGTCATTCCATTTCAAATAATTCTAATCTGAATCTTTTTTTACATGATAACTTAGGATATTTTTTTCTTTTGTGTTTTGAAGTGCTACTTCAGTGAATTAAAAATTATAGTTTTTTTGATACCTAACTTTTTTTGGTATGGATTACATTTGAACATTATATTGTTTTGGGGTGATTCTCCTTATATTGCCCTCCGCATTGCCCCGTCTTTGTAATTCCCTTTATTTGCTGTGTCTCTTGATGTAACTCTTTGTCTGGATTTAATTTCCTTTGTTAAATAAAATTTGAAAAAATTTAATTAAAATTTACAGTTTAAAAAAAAATTATAGGTTTTTAATTTTTATCTTCATTAGTTATTTTTTTATAGATTTCTGAAGTTTTGAAAAAGCCTGAATTTTGGGTTTGTATGACCTTAAATTTGATATCATAGTTTGGGCTATTTTGTTAGAATTGTACAGGCTTTAATTTGATATAAAGGCACAGATGATTGGCCTCGGGGAGACCAAAACATCCAACACCGCGGAGACACCATCACGTGTTTCTCAACGCAGTGATCCAGAACACTGCCCCCATCCCTTATGGGAAATATGCAAATGCATGTAGGATATCTGCGGAGACACCATCACGTGTTTCTCAACGCAAGCAGTGAATAGCCAGGCCTTTCCCCGGGAAGGAACAACCACAGGAAGGGCAGCATCCAATAAAGGAAAACATCCAATACAGGAAAACCACCTATGCCAAGCATGGTATCCATCCACAGACAGCTATTTCGGGGTGTTTGCCCCTCATCAGTGTGGAGTAGGAATCTGGCTATTAGGAGCAGTGCCTAGTAAAAGACTGTAAAGGCACAGATGATTGGCCTCGGGGAGACCAAAACATCCAACACCGCGGAGACACCATCACGTGTTTCTCAAAGCAGTGATCCAGAACACTGCCCCATCCCTTATGGGAAATATGCAAATGCATGTAGGATATCTGCGGAGACACCATCACGTGTTTCTCAACGCAAGCAGTGAATAGCCAGGCCTTTCCCCGGGAAGGAACAACCACGGGAAGGGCAGCATCCAATAAAGGAAAACATCCAATACAGGAAAACCACCTATGCCAAGCATGGTATCCATCCACAGACAGCTGTTTCGGGGTGTTTGCCCCTCATCAGTGTGGAGTAGGAATCTGGCTATTAGGAGCAGTGCCTAGTAAAAGGCTGTAAAGGCACAGATGATTGGCCTCGGGGAGACCAAAACATCCAACACCGCGGAGACACCATCACGTGTTTCTCAACGCAGTGATCCAGAACACTGCCCCCATCCCTTATGGGAAATATGCAAATGCATGTAGGATATCTGCAGAGACACCATCACGTGTTTCTCAACGCAAGCAGTGAATAGCCAGGCCTTTCCCCGGGAAGGAACAACCACGGGAAGGGCAGCATCCAATAAAGGAAAACATCCAATACAGGAAAACCACCCATGCCAAGCATGGTATCCATCCACAGACAGCTGTTTCGGGGTGTTTGCCCCTCATCAGTGTGGAGTAGGAATCTGGCTATTAGGAGCAGTGCCTAGTAAAAGGCTGTAAAGGCACAGATGATTGGCCTCGGGGAGACCAAAACATCCAACACCGCGGAGACACCATCACGTGTTTCTCAACGCAGTGATCCAGAACACTGCCCCCATCCCTTATGGGAAATATGCAAATGCATGTAGGATATCTGCGGAGACACCATCACGTGTTTCTCAATGCAAGCAGTGAATAGCCAGACCTTTCCCCGGGAAGGAACAACCACGGGAAGGGCAGCATCCAATAAAGGTAAACATCCAATACAGGAAAACCACCTATGCCAAGCATGGTATCCATCCACAGACAGCTGTTTCGGGGTGTTTGCCCCTCATCAGTGTGGAGTAGGAATCTGGCTATTAGGAGCAGTGCCTAGTAAAAGGCTGTAAAGGCACAGATGATTGGCCTCAGGGAGACCAAAACATCCAACACCGCGGAGACACCATCACGTGTTTCTCAACGCAGTGATCCAGAACACTGCCCCCATCCCTTATGGGAAATATGCAAATGCATGTAGGATATCTGCGGAGACACCATCACGTGTTTCTCAACGCAAGCAGTGAATAGCCAGGCCTTTCCCCGGGAAGGAACAACCACGGGAAGGGCAGCATCCAATAAAGAAAAACATTCAATACAGGAAAACCACCTATGCCAAGCATGGTATCCATCCACAGACAGCTGTTTCGGGGTGTTTGCCCCTCATCAGTGTGGAGTAGGAATCTGGCTATTAGGAGCAGTGCCTAGTAAAAGGCTGTAAAGGCACAGATGATATTTGATATGGCACACTATGCTTGTTGATTTTTTGTTTAGTCAAATTCTAAATTTTTATGGGCGATTTTTCAAAAACTGCATATGTGTTACTTGTGTTCTTGGTTACATTTGTACATTGATTCAAGTTGGGATCTCTGTAGGATCATAGCTTGAAGCGTGGTTTTATAAATACTGTTTCATCCTAATCATATGTTTAACTAAATTGAAAGAATCAATATTTGTAACACCTTTTTAAATAGACCGTATTTTTCAGATTATAAGCCACACATTTTGGGGGAAAATGGGGGTGAGTCTTATAATGTGAATATACCTTACCGGTACCAGTACTGCAGGCCGCAGGCTGGGATGAAGGGGTGTCTGGAGGTGCTGTGGGGGTGTCTGGAGGTGCTGCAAGTGTCCGGCGGTGCTGCGCAGGTGTCCAGTCTCATCTTCCGAGATCTTGGTGACGAGATCTCCATCTGCGCATGCGCCGCCCCTGGCAGCCATTTTCCCGGAGTCCACCGCATAGGAAACCATGGAACTGCGGGGGCTCTAGCCTTTCACAAAATGTCAGCAGAGCCCCCATAGCACCGGAGACCCAGCGCAGCACCGGACACCTACGCAGCACCGCCGGACACCCTCGCAGCACCGTCCGACAACCCCACAGCACCGTCCAACAACCCCGCAGCACCGCCGGACACCCGCAGTGGAGCGCCACGTATCTGAACACCCCTCATCCCAGCCTGAGGCCTGCAGCAATGCTCCACTCTTGCCTCCTCCAGCAGCGACCCTGGGACCCCGCTTCACCATAGCCACCACCCCCGGTGTTACGGCTAGCAGAAAGCTCCAAATAAATAGAGATGTTTTTATTGATATTGGTGCATTCGCAGCCCGGGGTCCACCGTGCAGGAGTACCTGCTGCTAGCAACAGCGGCACGATATGGCGGTATGGACTAACTAACTTCACCAAGTAGTCGTGAAAGAAAAGCACTGTGCCCTGTTAGGCTTTACAGAGGCACAGGCTAACTGCCCACACAGAGAGCAGTCAGTGGTCACGCATGCACACAAAACTCCTCGCCAGAGGTGCCAGCATTCTAGGGGCTTATTTCAGAAGGGTCCCTGAACACATTGAAACACAAACTCCTCACCGGAGGTGCCAGCATTCTAGGGGCTTATTACAGCCGGGTCCCTGAACACATACTCTCGTGACCACACTGGCGCAAAGCACTTAACAAAGAACAATACTAGTGCATGGCCATGCGGTCATGCGAACCTTAAATAGCTGCAGCACATACAGGACCTTCCTAGAAGGACCAATGAGAAGCTACACCAGAGCGTGAGCACCTACAGGACCTTCCTGAAGGAGCCAATGACCTTAGCTGCAGTATCAGATCATGTGACCCTCGATCTCCACTGAGAGATCTTACTTTGGGCATGCTCAGAACGAGCAAAGCAGGACTTAGACCCAGAAGCGTCTGCTCGCCGCTGCCCAGCACCGACTTCAATGGCAGAAGCAGGAAAGGCAGCAGTAACTCTTAGCACAGAGTCAGACTGAGCGAGACGCTGGGACCGACATCTCCGCTGAGCAGGCTCCACTGCGGCAGGAGAAGAATGGGAGACCACAGCGGAGATGGACCGAGATTCCCACTGTGCAGAGGAGGGAACTCGACCCCTAACACCCGGTAAGCAATAAGACACATGGATTAAAAGAAGCACCACCATTTTATTAAAAAAGTTTTTTTCCTATCGTTCTCCTCAAAATTTGGGGTGCGTCTTACAATCCGGAGGGTCTTATAATCCGCAAAATACGGTGCATGTACTGTAACAATGTTTATTATCACGTCACCAGACATGTCCTATTTCAAGATTTTTAAAAGAATAGTACAGTAGTTAAATAATTAAGCTATAAAATAAAACAATATGAACTAGTCTTAACCCCTTAACGACCGCCGATACGCCTTTTAACGGCGGCCGCTAAGGGTACTTAAACCACAGCGCCGTTAATTAACGGCGCTGTGGAAAAAGTGAATAGCGCCCCCCAGAGTCGGATTTTCTCTGGGGTCTCGGTTGCCGAGGGTAGCCAAGACCCCAGAGAACATGATTCGGGGGGGTTTTACCGACCCCCGAGTTGCGATCGCCGGTAAGTAACCGTTTACCGGCGGTCGCAACAAAAAAAAAAAAAACGCGATTTGCCATTTAATTTCTCTGTCCTCCGATGTGATCGCACATCGGAGGACAGAGAAATAGGGTCCCCGATGGCCCCCGATAGCCCCCCAATACTCACCTATCTCCCCCGGTGCTCCTCGTGGCTCCCCATGGGCGCCGCCATCTTTTTTCTGGGAAAAAATGGCGGGCGCATGCGCAGTGCGCCCGCCGCCCGGCACCCGGAAGATCTTTGGGGTCTAGGCTGCCGGGGGTAGCCGAGACCCCAAAGAACATGATCGGGGTCGGATTGCACCGACCCCTGTTTTGCGATCGCCGGTAATTAACAGTTTACCGGCGACCGCAAAAAAAAAAAGCGATCTGTAATTCACATCAGAGGACAGAGAAATAGGGGGATTCGGGGACCCTATCATACTCACCCGGTGTCCCTGGGTCCTCTTCTGTCTCCTCCTGCCGGCCGGCTTTTTCCTCATGGCAGGCGCATGCGCAGTGCGCCCGCCATCTGCTGCCATCTGCCGGCCGGCAGGAGAGACGAGTTGGGGCTAAAATTAGGGTTAGGGTTAGGGCTAGGGTTAGGGTTAGGGTTGGGGCTAAATTTAGGGTTAGGGTTAGGGCTAGAGTTAGGGTTAGGGATAGGGTTGGGGCTAAATTTAGGGTTAGGGTTAGGGCTAGGGTTAGGGTTAGGGTTAGGCTACTTTCACACTAGCGTTTTTTGGCTTCCGTCGCAATGCGTCGTTGGAGAAAAAACGCATCCTGCAAAAGTGCTTGCAGGATGCGTTTTTTCTCCATTGGCTTGCATTAGCGACGCATTGCGACGGATTGCCACACGTCGCATCCGTTGTGCGACGGATGCGTCGTGCTTTGGCGGACCGTCGGCACAAAAAAGCTACATGTAACTTTTTTGTGCGACGTGTCCGCCATTTCCGACCGCGCATGCGCGGCCGGAACTCCGCCCCCGCCTCCCCGCACCTCACAATGGGGCAGCGGATGCGTTGAAAAAACAGCATCCGCTGCACCCGTTGTGCGGCGCTTACAACGCTAGCGTCGGTACGTCGGCCCGACACACTGCGATGGGCCGAGTACGACGCTAGTGTGAAAGTAGCCTTAGGCTTCTTTCACACTTGCGTCGGTACGGGGCGGTCGCAATGCGTCGGCCCGACGTACCGACGCACGTTGTGAAAATTGTGCACAACGTGGGCAGCGGATGCAGTTTTTCAACGCATCTGCTGCCCAGTCTATGTCCTGGGGAGGAGGGGGCAGAGTTACGGCCACGCATGCGCGGAAATGGCGGACGCGACGTACAAAAAAAAGGTTACATTAAACTTTTTTTGTGACGACGGGGCTAAAGTTATGGTTAGGGTTGGGGCTAAAGTTAGGGTTAGGGTTGGGGCTAAAGTTAGGGTTAGAGTTGGGATTAGGGTTAGGGTTTGGATTAGGGTTGGGATTAGATTACATTTGGGATTAGCGTTACGTTTAGGATTAGGGTTGGGATTAGGATTAGGGTTGGGATTAGGGTTAGGGGTGTGTTGGATTTAGGGTTTTGATTAGGGTTATGGTTAGGGTTGAGATTAGGGCTGTTTTGGGGTTAGGGTTGTGATTATCGTTAGGGTTGTGATTAGGATTATGGATCGGGTTGAGATTAGGGTTAGGGGTGTGTTGGAGTTAGGGTTGGAGTTATAATTTGGGGGTTTCCACTGTTTAGGTACATCAGGGGGTCTCCAAACACGACAGCCAATTTTGCGCTAAAAAAGTCAAATGGTGCTCCCTCCCTTCTGAGCTTTGCCGTGCGCCCAAACAGTGGTTTACCCCCACATATGGGGCATCAGCGTACTCTGGATAAATTGGACAACAACTTCTGGGGTCCAATTTCTCCTGTTACCCTTGTGAAAATAAAAACTTGGGGGCTAAAAATCTTTTTTGTGGGAAAAAAATATTTTTTTATTTTCGCTACTCTGCATTATAAACTTCTGTGAAGCACTTGAGCATTCAAAGTTCTCACCACATATCTAGATAAGTTCCTTAGGGGGTCTAGTTTCCAAAATTTGGTCACTTGTGGGGGGTTTCTACTGTTTAGGTACATCAGTGGCTCTGCAAACGCAACATAACGCCCGCAGACCATTCTATCAAAGCCTGCATTTCAAAATGGCGCTCCTTCCCTTCCGAGCTCTGCCGTGCGCCCAAACAGTGGTTTACCCCCACATATTGGGTACGAGCATACTCAGGACAAATTGACAACAACTTTTGGGGTCCAATTTCTCTTGTTACCCTTGTGAAAATAAAAATTTGGGGGCTAAAAAAATCTTTTTTGTGGGAAAAAAAATATTTTTTATTTTCACTACTCTGCATTATAAACTTCTGTGAAGCACTTGGGCATTCAAAGTTCTCACCACATATCTAGATAAGTTTCTTGGGGGGGTCTATTTTCCAAAATGGGGTCACTTGTTGGGGGTTTCTACTGTTTAGGTACATTAGGGGTCTGCAAACGCAACATAACGCCCGCAGACAATTCTATCAAAGTCTGCATTCCAAAATGGCGCTCCTTCCCTTCCGAGCTCTGCCGTGCGCCCAAACAGTGGTTTACCCCCACATATGGGGTACCAGTATACTCAGGACAAATTGGAGAACAACTTTTGGGGTCCAATTTCTCTTGTTACCCTTGTGAAAATAAAAACTTGGGGGCTAAAAAATCTTTATTGTTAAAAAAAAAATATTTTGTATTTTTACGACTCTGCATTATAAACTTCTGTGATGCACTTGGGCATTCAAAGTTCTCACTACACATCTAGATAAATTCCATGGGGGGTCTAGTTTCCAAAATGGGGTCACTTTTGGGGGGTTTCTACTGTTTAGGCACATCAGGGGCTCTCCAAACGCGACATGGCGTCCGATCTCAATTCCAGTCAATTTTGCATTGAAAAGTCAAATGGCGCTCCTTTGCTTCCGAGCTCAGCCATGCGCCCAAACAGTGGTTTACCCCCACATATGGGGTGTCGGCGTACTCAAGACAAATTGTACAACAACTTCTGGGGTCCATTTTCTCCTGTTACCCTTGGTAAAATAAAAATTTGGAGGCAAAAAATCATTTTTGTAGAAAAAATGCGATTTTTTTATTTTCACGGCTCTACTTTATAAACTTCTGTGAAGCACCTGGGGGTTTAAAGTGCTCACCACACATCTAGATAAGTTCCTTAAGGGGTCTAGTTTCCAAAATGGTGTCATTTTTGGGGGGTCTCCACTGTTTAGGCACATCAGCGGCTCTCCAAACGTGACATGGCGTCCGATCTCAATTCCAGCCAATTCTACATTGAAAAAGTAAAACGACACTCCTTCTCTTCCAAGCTCTGCGGTGCGCCCAAACAGTGGTTTACCCCCACATATGGGGTATCGACGTACTCAGGACAAATTGCACAACATCTTTTGTGGTCTAATTTCTCCTGTTACCCTTGTGAAAATAAAAATTTGGGGGCAAAAAGATCATTTTTGTAGAAAAAATGCGATTTTTTATTTTCACGGCTCTACGTTATAAACTTCTGTGAAGCACTTGGGGGTTCAAAGTGCTCACCACACATCTAGATAAGTTCCTTAAGGGGTCTAGTTTCCAAAATGGTATCACTTGTGGGGGGTTTCCACTGTTTAGGCACATTAGGGGCTCTCCAAACGCAACATGGCATCCGATCTCAATTCCAGCCAATTCTGCATTGAAAAAGTCAAACGGTGCTCCTTCACTTCCAAGCTCTGCGGTGCGCCCAAACAGTGGTTTACCTCCACATATGGGGTATCGACGTACTCAGGAGAAATTGCACAACAACTTTTGTGGTCTAATTTCTCCTGTTACCCTTGTGAAAATAAGAATTTGTGGGCGAAAAAATCATTTTTGTGAAAACAAATGCGATTTTTTATTTTCACGGCTCTACGTTATAAACTTCTGTGAAGCATTTGGGGGTTCAAAGTGCTCACCACACATCTAGATAAGTTCCTTAAGGGGTCTAGTTTCCAAAATGGTGTCACTTGTGGGGGGTTTCCACTGTTTAGGCACATTAGGGGCTCTCCAAACGCGACATGGCGTCCGATCTCAATTCCAGCCAATTCTGCACTGAAACAGTCAAACGGTGCTCCTTCACTTCCAAGCTCTGCGGTGCACCCAAACAGTGGTTTACCCCAATATATGGGGTATCGACGTACTCAGGAAAAATTGCACAACAAAATTTGTGGTTAAATTTCTGTTTTTACACTTGTGAAAATTAAACAAAATGGTTCTGAATTAAAATGTTTGCAAAAAAAAGTTAAATGTTCATTTTTTTCTTCCACATTGTTTCAGTTCCTGTGAAGTACGTAAAGGGTTAATAAACTTCTTGAATGTGGTTTTGAGCAGCTTGAGGGGTGCAGTTTTTAGAATGGTGTCACACTTGGTTATTTTCTATCATATAGACCCCTCAAAATGACTTCAAAGGTGATGTGGTCCCTAAAAAAAACATGGTGTTGTAAAAATGAGAAATTGCTGGTCAACTTTTAACCCTTATAACTCCCTAACAAAAAAAAAAAATTGTTTCCAAAATTGTGCTGATGTAAAGTAGACATGTGGGAAATGTTATTTATGAACTATTTTTTGTGACATATCTCTCTGATTTAAGGGCATAAAAATACAAAGTTTGAAAATTGCAAAATTTTAAAAATTTTCGCCATATTTCCATTTTTTTCATAAATAATCGCAAGTAATATCGAAGAAATGTTACCACTAACTTGAAGTACAATATGTCACGAAAAAACAATCTCAGAATCAGCGGGATCCGATAAAGCGTTCCAGAGTTATAACCTCTTAGGGTATGTTTCCACGTTCAGGAAACGCTGCGTTTTTGACGCTGCGTTTTTCCGTAGCGTCAAAAACGCAGCGTCCAGATGTTAGGCCGCTTTCACATTTGCGGTTGTGTCTGCAGCGTTTCTTCCGCAAATATCTGCATGCGTTGTGTATTCCTATCTTTAACATTATCGACGCATGCGTTTTTCTATGTTCGCGTTTTGCCGCGTTTGACGACGCATGCGTCGTCTAGCCGTCTGCGTCTTGGCACGGAAATGCAACATGTAGTAATTTTTAGAGGCGTCATTTTGCCGCCTGGAAACGTATGCGGCTGATTGCGCAAGGTTTGCGCCCAAAAAACGCATTGTAGTCTATGTAAACGCATGCGTTTTTTAGTACATGCTTTTGCTTGCGTTTGCCGACGCATGCGTCTCAATTGAGAAAAACATGTCTAGACACTGATAAGCCACCCCCCACATACAAGGTGATAAAGGGAGGGTGTGGACAGTTGCAGGTCACTACTCATCAGACTGCCTTGCAGACGAGACGCCCCACAGCCCCTTGGATCAGCAAACAAGCCTCAGAACTATGTGAGTATATCCTATCCAATGCATTTCTTTTCTATAATCTGTGTCTATGTGCCCTAATTTCTGTCATTCCTTTCTTTCTGCACACATCAGAATGTCTTCTTCTTCTGATGAGGAAACGCCTGGGCCTGCACAAGGGGAACATGTCAGCGAAGTGAGTATTCACCTCCTCAGATTGTATTCACTGTCACATCTACCCATATGACAATGTATATTTTCCCTTTTTCAGACCACTTCTTCTACAGCGGAAGAGACTGGGCAGGAGACTGGGCAGGAGACTGGGCAGGAGCAGCGTAGTCACGGCCGGGCAAGACGGCGGCATCGTGTAAGTATAGCTGGCTGAATGTGTATTGTATCCTCACTTTATAATTCTTGAATCTTCATTTCTTTCTACTTCTCTCTTTCTTTCCCTTTTGCTTCAGCACCAGTGTTTTTTTTACTTCAATATTCATGCCATTCCTCTGATTCTGTTTTCTGTCTTCCGTATGTGAACGCCTCCTATATTAATGTACTTTTTGTTGTTAGGTTCCAGAGGAGGATGAGGACCTAATTGAGAATGAACACCTCATCTCCCTGGTTCACGAGCGAGTCGCATTGTGGGACACCCGGGATCCACTGCACGCCAACAATGTGACGATCCGGAGGCTTTGGAATGAGGTGGCCGCAGCGTTGTGGGATGGCTGGGCCAATGCCCCGGCTCGGGTCCGTTCTGCATTTGGTAAGTATCGCAATGCAGTGTGATGTAGTCAATACCTTGGCCATGCTCACACAACTGTGTATGATGTGAGAAAGTCATTACTTTTTCACAGCACATACAGTTGTGTGACCATGGTCAAAAGACCATTGTCCTAACTATTATGTTTTGTTTTGCCAACAGTGTCAAAAGTGAAAACACGTTGGAGATCGATGAAGGACCGCTTCAACAAGGACCTGCGCCAAGAGAGCCGGCTTCCAAGTGGTTCAGCAGCAAGGATACGCAAATACAAGTACCACCGCATCCTTGCGTTTTTGAGACCAGTCCTTGCACGAAGAACGTAAGTATATTGGTTAAAAAAGAAAAAAAAAAGGGGTGTATAATGCAATTTTTTGTGGGTCATTATTACAAATCAGTATTTGTAATCCAAAACCTTGAGTGATTGATAGATGCAGCAGTGGGGTACGTGTTCTTTGAATACTTTCCCTCACATAGTTCCTCTCCAGGTTTTGGCTTACCAATACTGATTTGAAATACTGAGCAAATACTGAGAGTGTGACGGTAGCCTGCACAACAGATCTATACTCAGCAAGTTAGGTGTCAGAAATAATGAATTCAGGATGCCAATGGCTCCTCAATTCATTTTTCCTGACACTTGTCCTGGTGAGTATACAGGTGGCTTGTATGTCCTCTGTCGTCAATTCGTATTTCCCATCAGTATTTGTAATCCAAAACCTTGAGTGATTGATAGATGCAGCAGTGGGGTACGTGTTCTTTGAATACTTTCCCTCACATAGTTCCTCTCCAGGTTTTGGCTTACCAATACCTTGTATAGAGATATGGCTTGTATTGCCTCCATCGTCTCTTCATAGTTTACATCAGTTTTTTTAATCCCCAAGGACTGGTCGATGCATGCAGAAGTATAGCATGTTGTTTTATGAAACTTTTATTCCTACTGTTGAACTCCTGGCTTGCAAATTCTGATGTAAAATTCACTACAAATAGTAGTGTGACCTTTCCCTATCTGAATGTGTATCTAACTGTTCAGTTATCTTTTTGTAAATGTTTTGTAATATTTTTTTTTTCTTTCCGCAGCACTTGGAGCTCCACTGTTGGCCCAGGTTCTGGAGCGGTCCTTCATCAGTCAGCCACGGACCCGTCCCAGCCATCCTCCAGCGCTGCAGCAAGTGGGCCTGCCACACAACCTGGAGACCAGGAAGCTGGTCCATTAGATGTTCCCCTTCCCCAGTCCTCTGCCTCTAGCCAATTTTTTATGGGCTCCTCCCGGCAGCGGCAGAGGGCCGCGGACAGGTCACTCATGCCCGAGTTTTTGCACTTGAGCTCGGTCTTCCATGAGGGACTCAAGGCGATGGGTGACCGACTGGATACTGCCATTAGTCATATGAGCACACGTATCCAGGAGGTAACCACAGCCCTTGCCCAAGTGAAAGCCGACCTCCAGAGGCCAGCACATCATTTTTTTAATCAGATAGAACAGGGCATGTCGGAACACCTTAGTCCTGAGCTCCAGATTACTGTTATGCAGGCCTGCAATGCTGCTTACGTGCAGGCTATGCAGCAGAGTCGGTATTTTCAGCAGACAGTGGGGGCATTTCCAACAGTGCCCACACTGTCACGCTTTACATCAATGCCGACATCTGCTGCATACCACTGCACGGCCACCTCCATTCCAAACACTTCCGGACCGTATTATAGCACCACCACCATGCCCATTGCAGTGGGTCAGCCCACCGCCACCACCATGACAACTGCTGCTCCTGCTTGGGCCTCCTCCACTGCCACCAGCATGCTGCCGCCGCCGGACCCTGCCCTGGCGTTCCCTGGCACCACCACCAGACTGCCGTTGCCGGACCCTGCCCTGGCGTTCCCTGCCACCACGACAAGACTGCCATTGCCGGACCCTGCCCTGGCGTTCCCTGGCACCACCACCAGACTGCCGTTGCCGGACCCTGCCCTGGCGTTCCCTGCCACCACGACAAGACTGCCATTGCCGGACCCTGCCCTGGCGTTTCCTGGCACCACCACTACAAGACTGCCGTTGCCGGACCCTGCCCTGGCGTTCCCTGCCACCACGACAAGACTGCCATTGCCGGACCCTGCCCTGGCGTTTCCTGGCACCACCACTACCAGACTGCCGTTGCCGGACCCTGCCCTGGCGTTCCCTGCCACCACGACAACGAGCCCGCGCAAAACAAGGAAGGGGAAAGGCAAAAAAAAACAAAAAACCATAGCTATCCCTCCCCCCTCACCTCCCAATGTGTCTGTAATGTCTGGTTTGTCTCACCCTTCCAGTGTGTCTCAGCCCTCTCATGTGTCTAGCCCAATCCCTGAATTTCCTGACCCCAGCAGTTTTATAGCGCCTTCTCCTGCCACCCCTATGTCGGCTACAATAAGCCAGACCTCACAGCTCGACACCCCACAATATCGGCACTCAACCCCAAGCAGGCGCAGTTAAGTTTTTGGTTTGTGTGTGTTTAATAAACCTGTGTTTTGCCCCAATAAGGTTTGGTTAATTGTGTATTTCGCCGCCGTCACCACACAGCATGCGCCAATAACAAATTATGCGTCAAACACTTTTTTGGGGGCCACCTCCAACCTCCAGTACCTACTTAGCAGAACACTGAAGCTTGGTGTGTGTTTGGTTGAGAGATATGAGGTTGCCCCCAAAAATAACACTTGTATTTTCTCCAAAAACAGTTATTTCTGTTTACTCCGTGACTTTTGGTCGCACACAGAAGACAAAATGGTGGTAATACACAGCACAACTATACTCAACAGGTCGTGTCTTATCAGAAACATTATTTATGACCCCTGACCTGCTGTTTTTAGAAATGCATTGTATTACCTCCATTTTATCTTATTGGTACATATACATATATTTCACACAAAGTGAAGGAACAATGTACGTCATACATGGCATATCTATACTCACCCGGACAAGTGTCAGGAAAAATGAATTCAAGAGCAAATAGCATCATGAATTCATTAGTTCAGACACCTGACTTGATGACTATAGATCTCTGGTGTAGGCTGCCGTCACACTGTCAGTATTCGCTCTGTATTTTACAGCACTATTTGTAAGCCTAAACCTGGAGTGGAACTATGTGAGGAAAAGTACATTAAACAGATATGCACCACTAAAAGAATTTAACTACCGCTCCTGGTTTTGGCTTACAAATACTGATGTTAAGTACTGGACAAATACTGCGACAATAACGGACATCGTCTATACAGTCTGCGGCAAATAGCTAATGGTGAACCAAGACAGGACTCAATTACGTCAACAACCTAAGCCCAAAAACCCAAAGTGGTTTGTTAAGGAAATAGATAGGAGACATGGTGAAGAAAGTAAATCACAATTATTTTATTTGAAAAAACATTAACATTCCAAACATAAATTTGCAGACCCGAAACCAGCAGTACATTTTACACCATATTGTCCTGCCATGGCACACGTCCAATGTCAGAATCAAAAAACGCTGCAAATTGGTCCCGCATGTGGCCTACTTCAACTGTTGACCGCAGCGGGTGATGACGGTAATCAGGCAAAGGGTTTGCAACAGGTTCATCAAGTTCTATGGTGGGTCGCTCCTTAGCCAGAATGAAATTGTGGAGAACCACACAGGCTTTAACTACCTCATCCACTGTCTCCATTTTTAGATTTATTACAGTTGCTAGAATGCGCCATTTGGACACCATAATCCCAAAGGCACACTCTACTGTTCTGCGTGCCCTGGTTAGTCTGTAGTTATAGATCCGTTTTGTGTGGTTCAAGTCCCGACTTGAATAGGGCTTCAGGAGATTTTCACTCATCTGAAAGGCCTCATCCCCAACCATTACAAATGGCAGCGGTGGGCCTTGAGTGTAGGGGAGTGGTCGTGGCTGTGGGAAATTAAAATTTTTGCCATAAACACGTCGGCCCATATCAGAGGTTTTAAAAGTCTGTGAATCGTTGCCACGGCCAAAAGCACCAATGTCCACAGCAATGAAGCGACAGTCCGCATCGGCTATTGCCATAAGAACTACTGAAAAATATTTTTTGTAGTTGAAGAACTGTGATCCCGTTCTGGCTGGTTTGGTAATCCGGATGTGCTTCCCATCCACCGCACCCAAACAGTTGGGAAAATCACAAACAGTCCAAAATTTGTCAGCAATTTCTTTCCACATGTCCTCCGTGGGTATGGGTATAAATTCCTCACGGAGAATGGTCCATAAAGCCCGGCAGGTTTCAAAAACAATTCCGGACAGCGTGGAAATCCCAAGGCGGTACTAGAAATGAAGGGATGACAAGCTCTCTCCAGTTGCAAGAAATCTGTAGTAAGAATAAATAATTTACAAAATAGGCAAAAAAACATCAGACCTGCAAAAAATTTTGGGTAGCTTTTGTTTAGAATTATTACGTACCTTAAGGTAACCAGGAGACGTTCCGCTGGTGGAATGGCTCTACGGAGCTGTGTGTCCTGTCTCCGGATGGCTCCTTGGACACGATCAAGCAAATCCCGGAAAGAGTCTTGTGACATCCTGGTATATTCCGGGAATTTTTCTGGGTTCTCATTGAGCTCACCATACAGGGTGTGATATGCACCACGGCTCTCACGCAGTTCTACAATGGGGTGTTGCCAAAACCGCCTACGCCTTGTCCTTCTCTGTCTTTCCCGGTTTCGGTGTTGCTCCCAAGCAAACGCACATGCCAGAAAAATCTTGATGCTCAGATCCAGTTTGAAGTAATAGCTATCCATGTGAAGATCCATCTTCTCACAGGACACAGGAGCAAAATCTGAAGATTTCAGCTGTCCTAGGGTCTATATATAGATTTCACATAATACACGCCCTCTGTAGTCCCATTGGCTGGTTCTTGCATCTAGAATTTTTCTCTGGTAAATTTTTGCGACATGCGCACAAAAAACGCAAACGCATGGAAAACGCAAGCAAAAGCATGTAAACGCTGTGTTTTAATGACGCATGCGGTAACCGTAAGCGTTTTAAAAACGCTGCGTTTACACGCGTTTTTCGTGTCCTTGCGTTTGCGGATTAAACGCTGCTGATTAAAACGCTAATGTGAAAGTAGCCTTACAGCATAGTGGAGGGGATTTCATGAAATCCCGACTCCACTATGCGTTAAAAAACGCATGCGTTTTTGCCGCGAAAACGCATGCGCGGTGCGTTTTTTCAAAACGCAGCATGTTGCTACAATGAGCAAAACACGCAGGCACACCGCAGGTGACCTGCCAGTGACCTCAGGTGCAGTTTTGGTCAGGATTTTACTTGCATAAAATCCTGACCAAAGCCTGAAGCAAGCCTGAACGTGGACACATACCCTTAAAGTGACACTGGTCAGAATTGTAAAAATTGGCTCGGTCATTAAGTACCAAATTGGCTCTGTCACTAAGGGGTTAAACAATGAATATTAAGTATTTAAACTGACCTTTTATCATGAATTTGTCCCTTCTACTGGGTAACCTGTAATCTTATCTACAATCTTTTACTAACAATGTCCATTGCTTTTTGTGTCAAGAGTATGTACGGCCCATTATGGTATTTGGGTCCACCTGAGTTAATATTTAATCTTTTTTTTTTACTTTTAAAATGTCTGGTTTTCTTGGATGCACAAAGGCTGGTGATGGACCAGATGGATGTAAAAAGTCACTTGTCACTTTTACTTTTTCATTATCATAATCTTTGGAGAATACATTAGCCAGTAGCCACCAGTGCCAATCATATTCACAGGTAGCATAACCAGTTATGTCATCCAGTGCCAAGCTTGTGCCACCTTCAATCACTTCATGGGCCTCACTGTCGTTGCTGGCTGAAAAAAATCCTTGTTTTTATTTTTTGTTTACTACATGGAATGAAAGTGAGATACTGCTGAGTCCCTTTGATGGGTTTGGCTTCCTGTAACCGATGTTTTAACAAACTCCCCTCTTCTTTGTAGTCCTGGTTTGTGCAATACATGAACTGGATGTTATGAATATTTTTCCAGCTCCAGTTAAAAAGTTGCATGGGCGTTAAGATTTGGTCTGAATATGGCCTCTGGAGGCTAGCTGCAAGGCGTTTCACGGTGCCTCCTAAACCTAAAGTGCCATTCAGCTTCCATTCCAAAATTATTCTTGTGATGGCGTAGTTTTATAATTTTTTTCCTGAAGCATACGAGAAGTAGTAGACCTTGCGCAAACTTGGTAGAATGTCAGTTTTTATCACTGAAACCAATTTTTTTTTAAACAAATGAACAGCTGCTAAAATTATGAAGTAAGCACTCAGATATCGTAACTACACTTTTGTATTTTATTTCTGACTGTGCTTCATCGTGAACAACAAAGGAACAGTTCTCTGAAAAGTCTAAAGGCCCCGTCTCACATAGCGATTTACCAACGATCACGACCAGCGATACGACCTGGCCGTGATCGTTGGTAAGTCGCTGTGTGGTCGCTGGGGAGCTGTCACACAGACAGCTCTCTCCAGCGACCAACGATCAGGGGAACGACTTCGGCATCGTTGAAACTGTCTTCAACGATGCCGAAGTCCCCCTGCAGCACCCCGGTAACCAGGGTAAACATCGGGTTACTAAGCGCAGGGCCGCGCTTAGTAACCCGATGTTTACCCTGGTTACCAAAAAAACAAACAGTACATACTCACATTCCGGTGTCCAGGTCCCTTGCCGTCTGCTTCCTGCTCTCACTGAGCCGCCGTACACTGAGAGCAGAGCGCAGCGGTGACGTCACTGCTGTGCTCTCACTTCTCACTGTACGGCCGGCAGTCAGTGAGAGCAGGAAGCAGACGGCAAGGGACCTGGACACCGGAATGTGAGTATGTACTGTTTGTTTTTTTTTACATTTACGCTGGTAACCAGGGTAAACATCGGGTTACTAAGCGCGGCCCTGCGCTTAGTAACCCGATGTTTACCCTGGTTACCAGTGAAGACATCGCTGGATCGGTGTCACACACACCGATTCAGCAATGTCAGCGGGGCCTCAACGACCAAAAAAAGGTCCAGGCCATTCCGACACGACCAGCGATCTCGCAGCAGGGGCCTGATCGCTGGTACGTGTCACACATAGCGAGATCGCTATGGAGGTCGCTGTTGCGTCACAAAACTTGTGACTCAGCAGCGATCTCGCTAGCGATCTCGCTATGTGAGACGGGGCCTTTAGCTTATTATTGCCTCACTCTGATGTTATCTTTGAGTTGATTATAGCAGTCCGGCTGGTAGGGGGCTAGTGTTTTTTAAAGGGTTAGTCCAAAACCTAAAAGTACATTTCAATTAATAAATCTTTAAAAACAAATAACTATTGTAATGTCTGTAAAGCGCTGTGGAATTAATGGCGCTACAAAAGTGAGTAAAATAAATAAATAATTGAAGTCATGGTAGAATTCCCTAGCATTCGCTCTGTACTTCAACTTAAGTTTCTGTCCATATTATCCACTTCCTATGACGATTAATTTAAAGAAGTTGTCCACTACAATAAACATTTTTTTTTTCATAAATCTTGCTATTATGTGCCACTGAAAACATCCACTGTCTTTATTTTAGCAATATTACCTTTTATCGTGCTGTAGCAGCACATCTTCAGTGCTGGATCCAGCTCTCATGGGGTTAATCGACAACTTCCTTTCTCCTGAGTTATTGTGCTCTAATACTACAAGTTCCATTATGCATTGCACTTGCCTGTAACTCTGCACCTGGCACACCCACTCCAAAACACACCCCAACCCCTCCATCCTCTGTCTTCAAAGGAAATGTCTTTGTGATGTCATTTCTGTCCAACCTCCTCTTTTACATTTGTCCAACCCACACTACATTACACACGGATATATGGATAGATAGATGGATAGATAGATAGATATGGGATAGACAGATAGATAGACAGATAGATAGATAGATAGATAGATATGGGATAGATAGATAGATAGATAGATAGATAGATAGATAGATAGATAGATAGATAGATAGATAGATAGATAGATATGGGATGGATAGATAGATACATACAGATATATCTATGTCTATTTCCATACATATGTCCATATCCATGTTTCTAAACCCTTTCACCCCTGGGAGCTTTTTTGTTTTCGTTTATCGCTCCCCTTCTTTCCAGAGCCATAATTTTTCCGTCAATATGGCCATGTGAGGGCTTATCTTTTGCGGGACAAGTTCTACTTTTGAACGACATCATTGGTTTTACCATGTCGTGTAACAGAAAATGTGAAAAAAAGTCAAAGTGCGATGAAATTGCAAAAAAAGTGCAATCCCACACTTGTTTTTTGCTTGGCTTTTTTGCTAGGTTCACTAAATGCTAAGGCTGTGTGCACACGTTGCGGATTTGATTGCAGATCCGCAGCATTTTTTGCACAGAATTGCATCAAATCCGCAGTGTAGTGCACAACCATTGTAAGCCTATGGGAGCCGCAGACTTGTTGTGCACATGCTGCGGAAAAGGCCGCACCGAAACGCAGCTTTTTTTTCTCGCAGCATGTCACTTCTTTTGTGCCGAACTGCAGCGTTTCTGCACCTTTAGACTTTCATTGAGTCAGGCACATCCGCAGCAAAACCGCAGATGTAAAAAAGATGTGCAGTTTAGATGCAGATGTGGGTCTGAGAAACGCTGCAGTTCGGGAGGAGGGAAGTGTGTGGGCGGTGACGGTGTGCGTGTATGTGTGTGCGGACGGGGTCTGCGGGCTGTTCGGATGTGTGCGGCGCTGTGCGGGACTGTTCAGGTGTGTGCGGGGTCTGCGGGCTGTTCGGATGTGTGCGGGACTGTTCAGGTGTGTGTGGGACTGTTCAGGTGTGTGCGGGGCTGTGCGGGGGGGTCTTTTGGGTGTGTGTGTAGGCATCATCGATGGGACTACAAGTACGCAGCATCCAATCTGCAGCTAATTCGGATGTAATCCGGACAGTGGACACGCACCCTACACTATCCATACATCTATCAATAGATATATCTATCCAGACATATCTATAGATAGATATAGGAATAGGTAGATGTATGCATCTATAGATCTATCTATATGTAGCTCTGTCTATCCATTTCATCTATCATCTATATGTCTATCTGTGTGTAATTAAGTGTGGGTTGGACAATAATGACATCACAAATCTTTTTTTTGTTCAATAATACATCTTTATTTAGCTTTCAAAAACGCATACAAAAATGCACAAAAAACACGCAAAAAACGCAAAAAAAACCGCACCAAGAACTGCATCAAAACCACACAAAAAACCTGCATCAAAACCGTGCAAAAAACATGAAAAAACGTGAAAAAAATGCATCCAAAACGCAGCGGCGTTTTCTGCAAGGAGATGCAGATTTTGTGCAGAAAATTCTGCACCCAAATCTGCAACGTGTGCACACAGCCTAAAACTGACCTGCTATTATGATTCTCCAGGTCATTACGAGTTCATAGACACCAAACACGTCTAGGTTATTTTTTATCTAAGTGGTGAAAAAAAATTCCAAAGTTTGCTAAAAAGAAATAAATTAATTGCGCCATATTCCGATACCTGTAGCGTCTATATTTTCTGAGATATCGAGTCGGGTGAGGGCTAATTTTTAAAAAGCTGACGTTTTTAATGATACCACTTTTGTGCAGAAATGTTCTTTTGATCGCCCATTATTGCATTTTAATGCAGTGTCGCGGCGACCAAAAAAACGTAATTTTGTCTTTAGATTTTTTTTTCTCGTTATGCCGTTTAGTGATCATGTACATTTTTTTTTGTATTGAAAACAGCTGACATGTTGCGGCTTTGAAGTGGGCTCACCGCCGAAGCCCACCTCAAAGCGGGGGATACTGCCAGCTGACGTACTATTCCGTCAGCTGGCAGAAAGGGGTTAATGAACAATATGTTTCAGTAAAAAAAAAAAATGCCGTGGGCTCCCGCGAAATTTTCTGCGCCAGAGGGGGAAAGCCGACGGCCGGGTGCCAATATTTGTAGCCTGCTATGAATATCAGCCCGCAGCTGTCTGCGTAGCCTTTACTGGCTATTAAAATAGGGGGATCCCCCAAAAAAATGACGTGGGGTCCCCCTATATTTTATAGCCAGAAAGGCTACGTAGACAGCTGCGGGCTGATATTCATAGCCTAGGGAGGGGCCATGGATATTGGTCCCCCCCCCCCGGCTACAAATACCAGTCCGCAGCCGCCCCAGAAATGGCGAATCTGTAAGATGCGCCAATTCCGGCACTTAGCCCCTCTCTTCCCACTCCCATGTAGCTGTGGGATATGGGGTAATAAGGGGTTAATGTCACCTTGCTATTGTAAGGTGACATTAATCCGGGTTAATAACGGAGAGGAGTCAATAAGACACCTATCCATTATTAATCCAGTAGTAATAAAGGGTTAATAAAACACACACACATTAGGAAAAAAGTATTTTATTATTCTTCATTTAACCATACTTACCATACTTCAGCGCCTGCAAAAAACATAAAATAATAAACCGTATACTACCTGTCCGCCGTAATTCAATTAATAACGAGTGTCCCACGACGATCTCCCCTATAAGACAGTGACATCAGGTGATGTCACTGCTCTATAGGACCCTCAGTGACACACTGACAGGAGACAATGGCTCCTGCAGTGCATCACTGAGGTTACTATAGTTCACTGGTCTCACTTTATGGCAAAAAGCTGTGTGGGAACTTTCTCATACAGCAATGCCAAACGTGAGACTAGGGACTATTTTCTCACAGGGGCGTAGGAATACATTGTGGGGAATACATTGTGGAAGGATACCTTCCTTCCCTCATTGTGTTCCTGGAGCCCTTGGTGAGCGGTCGCATCAGCTGATGCTCCTGCTCTCCACGGGAGATCGTCGGGGGACACTCGTTTTAATTGGATTTCTGCGGATCAGGGAGTATAGTGTTTGTTTATTATTTTAATCTTTTTTACAGATGACACTGGCTTCAGGGAACAAAGTGACAAGTGATGGTATGTACTCTATGTTACATGTACTGTATGTCTATATGTATGTTGTATGTATGTACTGTATGTACTGTATGTGGCATGTCTGTTATGATCCCAATGGCAGAGGATCTCTGATATTCCGGCAAGATAGCAAAAATATAAATACTGCTCTAGGGAGGTGGAAACTGGGCTAACCGCATACCTGATCCTGGCACAAACAACTAAAAGTAGCCGGTGAACGTGCCTACGTTGGTTCTAGACGTCTCGAGCCAGCCGGAGAACTGACTACCCCTAGAGGGAAAAAATAAGACCTCGCTTGCCTCCAGAGAAATTGAACCCCAAAGATATAGAAAGCCCCCAACAAATAATAACGGTGAGGCAAGAGGAAAACACAAACGTAGAGATGAACTAGATTCAGCAAAGTGAGGCCCAATAGTCTAGATAGCAGAAAATAGACAGTGGACTATGCGGTTAGCAGAAAACCCTACAAAACATCCACGCTGAACATTCAAGAACCCCCACACCGACTGACGGTGTGGAGGGAGAATATCAGCCCCCTAGAGCTTCCAGCGAGTCAAAAATCAAATGTAAAGCAAGCTGGACAAAAACACTGAATAATGCAAACGATCCAAATTGTACAAAACAAACTTAGCTTTTCTTGCATGAGGCAGACTGAAAGGAATCCGGAGGAGACCAAATAGGTCTGGATACAACGATGCCAGGCAAGAGACTGAGTCCAGAGGAGATTCAAATAGGAAACACCCGCTGCTTAAAGACACAGCTGGAGCTCAGGCCTGCAACAAGACATACCTAACACAATACCGTTAGTGACCACCAGAGGGAGCCCAGAAACACAGTTCACAACAGTACCCCCCCCCTTGAGGAGGGGTCACCGAACCCTCACCAAGACCCCCAGGGCGATCAGGATGAGCAGCGTGAAAGGCATGAACCAAATCAGCCGCATGAACAGCAGAGGCGACAACCCAGGAATTATCCTCCTGACCATAGCCTTTCCACTTAACTAAATACTGGAGTTTCCGTCTAGAGATACGAGAATCCAGAATCTTCTCCACCACGTACTCCAACTCGCCCTCAACCAAAACCGGGGCAGGAGGCTCAACAGCAGGAACCATAGGCACCACGTACCGCCGCAACAAGGACCTATGGAACACATTATGAATAGCAAAAGACGCTGGAAGGTCCAAGCGAAAAGACACCGGGTTAAGGATTTCCAAAATCTTATAAGGACCGATAAAGCGAGGCTTGAACTTAGGAGAGGAGACTTTCAAAGGAACATGCCGAGAAGACAACCAAACCAAATCCCCAACACGAAGTCGGGGACCCACACCGCGGCGGCGGTTGGCAAACCGCTGGGCCTTGTCTTGTGACAATTTCAAATTGTCCACCACATGGTTCCAAATCCGCTGCAACCTATCCACCACAGAATCAACCCCAGGACAGTCAGAAGGTTCAACCTGACCCGAGGAGAAACGAGGATGAAAACCAGAGTTGCAGAAAAAGGGTGAAACCAAGGTGGCAGAACTAACCCGATTATTAAAGGCAAACTCGGCCAGTGGCAAAAAGGTAACCCAGTCGTCCTGATCAGCAGAAACAAAACATCTCAAATAAGTCTCTAACGTCTGATTAGTTCGCTCGGTCTGGCCATTAGTCTGAGGATGAAAAGCCGACGAAAAAGACAAATCAATACCCATCTTAGCACAAAAGGATCGCCAGAATCTGGACACAAACTGGGATCCTCTGTCAGATACAATATTCTCAGGGATGCCATGCAAACGAACCACATTCTGAAAGAACAAAGGAACCAAATCAGAGGAGGAAGGCAACTTAGGCAAGGGCACCAAATGGACCATTTTAGAAAAACGATCGCACACCACCCAGATGACAGACATCTTCCGAGACACCGTAAGATCCGAAATGAAATCCATGGAAATGTGCGTCCAAGGCCTCTTTGGGATAGGCAAGGGCAAAAGCAACCCGCTGGCACGAGAACAGCAAGGCTTAGCCCGAGCACAAATCCCACAGGACTGCACAAAAGAACGCACATCCCGCGACAAGGAAGGCCACCAAAAGGACCTGGCCACCAAATCTCTGGTACCAAAAATCCCAGGATGTCCCGCCAACACCGAAGAATGAACCTCAGAAATAACTCTGTTGGTCCATCCATCAGGGACAAACAATCTCTCTGGTGGACAACGATCAGGCCTATCAGCCTGAAATTTTTGCAGCCCTCGTCGCAAATCTGGGGAAATGGCAGACAAAATTACTCCCTCTCTGAGAATACCAGCCGGCTCATAGACTCCCGGAGAATCAGGCACAAAACTCCTAGAAAGTGCATCAGCCTTCACGTTCTTCGAACCAGGCAGGTACGAGACCACAAAGTCAAAACGGGAGAAAAACAACGACCAACGGGCCTGTCTAGGATTCAGGCGCTTGGCAGACTCGAGGTAAATCAGATTTTTATGATCAGTCAAGACCACCACACGATGTCTAGCTCCCTCGAGCCAATGTCGCCACTCCTCAAATGCCCACTTCATGGCCAACAACTCCCGATTACCAACATCGTAGTTCCGCTCAGCAGGCGAAAATTTCCTTGAAAAGAAGGCGCATGGCTTCATCACGGAGCCATCAGAACTTTTTTGCGACAAAACAGCCCCTGCACCAATTTCAGAAGCATCAACTTCAACCTGGAAGGGAAGAGAGACATCCGGCTGGCACAAGACTGGCGCTGAAGTAAACCGACGCTTCAGCTCCCGAAAGGCCTCCACGGCCGCAGGAGACCAATTCGCAACATCAGAACCCTTCTTGGTCATATCCGTCAAAGGTTTAACCACGCTGGAGAAATTAGCGATAAAACGACGGTAAAAATTAGCAAAGCCCAAGAACTTCTGCAGGCTCTTAACAGACGTGGGCTGAGTCCAGTCATGAATGGCACGGACCTTAACTGGGTCCATCTCCACAGTAGAAGGGGAAAAAATAAAACCCAAAAAAGAAACCTTCTGTACCCCAAAGATACATTTTGAGCCCTTCACAAATAGAGCATTCTCCCGCAAAACCTGAAACACCATCCTGACCTGGTTCACATGGGACTCCCAATCATCAGAAAAAAACAAAATATCATCCAGATAAATAATCATAAATTTATCCAGATATTTCCGGAAGATGTCATGCATGAAGGACTGAAACACAGAAGGAGCATTAGATAATCCGAAAGGCATCACCAGGTACTCAAAATGACCCTCAGGCGTATTAAATGCCGTTTTCCATTCATCTCCCTGCTTTATGCGCACAAGGTTATACGCACCACGAAGATCTATCTTGGTGAACCAACTGGATCCCTTAATCCGAGCAAACAAATCAGACAACAATGGCAAAGGATACTGAAATTTAACAGTGATCTTATTCAGAAGACGATAATCAATACAAGGTCTCAGAGACCCGTCTTTCTTGCCCACAAAAAAGAATCCTGCACCAAGAGGGGACGAGGATGGGCGAATATGTCCCTTCTCCAAAGACTCCTTTATATAACTCCGCATCGCGGCATGCTCTGGCACAGATAAATTAAAGAGTCGTCCCTTAGGAAACTTACTACCAGGAATCAAATCTATAGCACAATCACAGTCCCTATGAGGAGGAAGGGCACTGGACCTGGCCTCATTAAATACATCCTGAAAGTCTGACAAAAACTCAGGGATCTCAGAAGGAGTAGAAGAAGCAATAGACACCAATGGAGAATCGCCATGAATCCCCTGACACCCCCAACTAGACACAGTCATAGCTTTCCAATCTAAAACTGGATTATGGGCCTGTAACCATGGCAGACCCAAAACGACAACATCATGCATTTTATGCAGTACCAAAAAACGAATCACCTCCTGATGTACAGGAGTCATGCACATGGTCACCTGCGTCCAATACTGAGGTTTATTCTCTGCCAATGGCGTAGAATCAATTCCTCTAAGAGGAATAGGATTTTCCAAAGGCTCCAGGACAAAACCGCAGCGCTTGGCAAACGAAAAATCCATCAGACTTAAAGCAGCACCAGAATCCACAAAAGCCATAACTGAGTAAGAAGATAATGAACAAATTAAAGTCACAGACAAAATAAACTTAGGCTGAAAAGTACCAATGGCGACAGGATTAACTTTTTTCTTTAAACGTTTAGAGCATGCTGAGATAACATGTGTTGAATCACCACAGTAGAAACACAACCCATTTTGACGTCTATGATTTTGTCGCTCGGCTCTGGTCAGAATTCTGTCACATTGCATAGAATCAGGTGACCGTTCAGACAGCACCGCCAAAGGATTATCAAATTTGCGCTCCCGCACTCGTCGATCAATTTGAATGGCTAGAGCCATTGAATCATTTAGACCTGTAGGGATAGGAAACCCCACCATCACATCTTTAATGGCTTCAGAAAGACCATTTCTGAAATTTGCGGCCAGTGCACACTCATTCCATTGAGTAAGCACGGACCATTTCCGAAATTTTTGGCAATATACCTCAGCTTCGTCCTGACCCTGAGAGATAACCAGCAACATTTTTTCAGCCTGATTTTCAAGATTAGGCTCCTCATAAAGCAAACCAAGTGCCAGAAAAAACGCATCAACATTCACCAATGCAGGATCTCCTGGCGCCAGAGAGAAGGCCCAATCCTGAGGGTCGCCGCGCAAGAAGGAAATAACAATCTTAACTTGCTGAGCGGAATCACCAGAGGAACGAGGTTTCAGAGACAGAAACAATTTACAATTATTCCTAAAATTCAGGAATTTAGATCTATCTCCAAAAAACGGCTCAGGAATAGGTATTTTTGGTTCAGACATAGGGCTATGGATAACAAAATCCTGAATGCTTTGCACCCTAGCAGCAAGCTGATCCACACTAGAAGTCAGAGTCTGGACATTCATATCTACAGCAGAGTTTCAGCCACTCAGAGAAAAAGGGGATGGAAGAAGCTAGGCAAACTGCAGCAAAAAAAAAAACAAAAAAACCCCCCAAAACTCAGAACTTCTTTTTAATCCCGCTTCTGCGATGCATTAAACATTTTCTTTAGGCCTGGCATTCTGTTATGATCCCAATGGCAGAGGATCTCTGATATTCCGGCAAGATAGCAAAAATATAAATACTGCTCTAGGGAGGTGGAAACTGGGCTAACCGCATACCTGATCCTGGCACAAACAACTAAAAGTAGCCGGTGAACGTGCCTACGTTGGTTCTAGACGTCTCGAGCCAGCCGGAGAACTGACTACCCCTAGAGGGAAAAAATAAGACCTCGCTTGCCTCCAGAGAAATTGAACCCCAAAGATATAGAAAGCCCCCAACAAATAATAACGGTGAGGCAAGAGGAAAACACAAACGTAGAGATGAACTAGATTCAGCAAAGTGAGGCCCAATAGTCTAGATAGCAGAAAATAGACAGTGGACTATGCGGTTAGCAGAAAACCCTACAAAACATCCACGCTGAACATTCAAGAACCCCCACACCGACTGATGGTGTGGAGGGAGAATATCAGCCCCCTAGAGCTTCCAGCGAGTCAAAAATCAAATGTAAAGCAAGCTGGACAAAAACACTGAATAATGCAAACGATCCAAATTGTACAAAACAAACTTAGCTTTTCTTGCATGAGGCAGACTGAAAGGAATCCGGAGGAGACCAAATAGGTCTGGATACAACGATGCCAGGCAAGAGACTGAGTCCAGAGGAGACTCAAATAGGAAACACCCGCTGCTTAACGACACAGCTGGAGCTCAGGCCTGCAACAAGACATACCTAACACAATACCGTTAGTGACCACCAGAGGGAGCCCAGAAACACAGTTCACAACACATGTCGCATGATGTCACATGTTGCATGTCATCGCATGGTGCATGTCGTCGCATGCCTTCACATGTCGCATGGTGCATGTCGCATGATGTCACATGTCGCATGATGTCACATGCTGCATGTCGTCGCATGATGTCGCATGCTGCATGTTGCATGTCGCAAGTCATCGCATGGCGCATGCCGCATGCCATCGCATGTTGCATGCCACATGGCGCATGTTGACGCATGCTGCATGGCGCATGTCGATACATGTTGTCGCATGCTGCATGTCGCATGGCACATGTCGGCGCATGGCGCATGCTGCATGTCGTCGCATGGCGCATGGTGCATGTCGTTGCATGCTGCATGGTGCATGTCGTCGCAAGGCGCATGTCGTCGCATGGCGCATGTCGTCGCATGGCGCATGTCGTCGCATGTCGCATGCCGCATTTCGTCACATGGTGCATGTCGTCGCATGCTGCATTTTTTTTTTACATTCAACACATTAGCCGGATGATGGGACTACTACTGTCCCATCATTGGCTAAAGTGTCACTCACTGTCACTGTAGCAGGCAGAGCTCGATGGGACTTGTAGTCCCATTGGACAATGCCTGCACACAGAGAGAGAGACACACACACACACCCCAAAGATCACCCCCCCGCAGCAGACCCAGCACATACCGGCGCCGGCCCCCACATACCGGCCCCCACGTACCGGCACTGGCCCCCACATACCGGCGCCGGCAAGCAGAGCCCCGTCACCGGTGCCGGTACGCAGAGCCCCGTCACCGGCACGCAGAGCCCCGGCACCGGCACGCAGACACCGGCGCCGACACGCAGACACAATCATCACTACCTAGCCCCGCCCGCCCCCAGCACAGCCCCACAGTCAGCCTCCAGCCCCACCCACAGCCCAGTCACTCTTGATGAGTGACTGCTGACTGTGCGGCTGGGTCACGCCTGCTGCTGACGTCACGTCAATTTCCAGAATCTGGAAATTGACGTGACATCGGCGGAAATAAGCGGTGGCTGTAGCCTGGGGATCAGGTGACCCGGACTCAGCCGCCGCTATAGCGCCGCTCACAGGCGAAAACGGCAACAGAAGGTATTTGCACAATTCATCAGGGGCCACGGGGGGATACATTGGGGGGGTTAATTGAAAGTAGTGGACAACCCCTTTAAGGGTCCCTTTCCACTTGCGAGAGAAAAAACGGTCCGTAATCTGGACCGAAAAAACGGATGTAACGTATGCGATTGTCATGCGAGTGTCATGCGAGTGCAATGCGATTTTTAATCGCATCATCCGCTTTTTGTAATCGCATCATCCGTATGACATCCGTATTACTGTCCGATTTTTACGCACCGGTGTCCTGTGAAAAGCCGGTAATTCAGCGCGGGTACTGAATGGAAAGCTGGGTGATCTGTAGTTACCTTGAGTCACGGTGAGGCGCCCTCTGCTGGATGTCCTCATATGAACTCGAGCGTGGGAACTTTTCCAAGGCTCCAGTTCATGAGGACATCCAGCAGAGGGCGCATCACCGCAACTCAAGGTAACTACAGATCACCCAGCTTTCCATTCAGTACCCGGGGCTTTACAGGCAGGAGCGAGTGCTTTAGCACAGCTCCTGGCTATAAAATGATTTAACCCCTTCAGATGGATTTACTTCGTGGGACGTGACTGCTCATCGGAAGGTATGAGATATTGTTGATTTGTTATTTTTACTTTGTTACAGAACGATGGTCTTCAGCTGGATTAAGAGAATAATAAAATATTACAACAACCTGTGTCTTTATTTCATTAAAGGACTTTGTAATAATGTGTGTGTGTTTTATTAACCATTTCGTACTATTGGATTAATAATGGATAGGTGTCATAATTGACGCCTCTCCATTATTAACCTGGCTTAATGTCACCTTACAATAGCAAGGTGACATTAACCCTTCATTACCCCATATCCCACCGCTACACGGGAGTGGGAAGAGAGTGGCCAAGTGCCAGAATAGGCGCATCTTCCAGATGTGCCTTTTCTGGGGTGGCTGGGGGCAGATGTTTGTAGCCAGGGGGGGGGCAATAACCATGGACCCTCTCTAGGCTATTAATATCTGCCCTCAGTCACTGGCTTTACCACTCTGGCGGAGAAAATTGCGCGGGAGCCCACGCCAATTTTTTCTGTGATTTAACCCTTTAGTTTTATAGCTAGAGCCCCCAAATTTGACACACAGACACTTCTTACATCAGTGAAGAGGAATATGTAATAAAAGAAGGGATATGAGATGGTTTACTGTATGTAAACCATGTCTCATATCCTGTCGGGTTTGTGAAGGAGAGAGCAAAAGCCGGCAATTGAATTAGTGGCTTTTATGCTATCTAGCGCTGCATTAAATATAAATATACATATGTAGGTGTCTCACTGACATATATATATGTATATATACCTATTCTATGTGTATATATCTACTCTATTCTAACCTGTCAGTGTGATTTTACTGTACACCGCGCTGAATTGCCGGCTTTTCAAAGGACACCAGTGCGTAAAAATCGGACAGAACTCGCATGGTGCGAGTGCTGTGCGATTTTTTTCTCGCACCCATTGACTTGCATTGGCAAGTCTCGTCCGAGAATCGCAGCATGCTACGTATTTTTTTCTCAGCCGACCCAGATTTTTCTCAGTCCTATTAAATAACATTGGTCCGAGTGCAATCGGATTGCACTCGTCCGTTTTCCTCGCAAGTGGAAAGGGGCCCTAAGAATCCCCAGTGCATGATGGTATACTCAAAAGAATCATCATCTGCTGGCTGAAACTGCTGTCACTCCCCTTTCTGCCCTAAAACAAGCATAACAGGCACGTGAATTGTTTGACAATTTTATATAATTGATTTTTTGGGAATGTTTTCAAAATTTTGCGTTGAGTCTGCATGGGCAAAGTATTAACAAAGATGCTTTTGTGATATATACATTTTAGAGTGGCATGGTGTTTTTTTCTTTTTCCCTATCTTTGCTATGGCCTGAGTTATGAAGAGAAACGTAAAGGCAGGCAACACAGAAATTTGCATTGTTACCAAACTTTGAAAATTAATAAAAAATAAATAAAGTATATGGAATTTTTTTTCCTCACATTTTGCATTCTCTAACACACTATTACGAAAGAAAAAAAATCTCAAAAGAATTAAAAATATAGAGGAAAATTCAATTAGTTCACTTAAAATAGAATGACCCTGTAGATGGAAAGTGAACATGATGGGGGACTACTACTGGATGCTTCACACTGAAGATCCACATGGCTTATAAAAGAGAAAAGCTATCAAGAGAAGCTTTAAAATGAAAAGGACATTTCCAATAAAGCTGCAGAATGACTGCTTAATACATTTTTATATATAATATATTGTGTACATTTTTGGCTACAATATAGAAATTTCTCGTTCATCTCGCTTGTCTGTAATTTCACTCATGTTTTGTGCAAAATCCATACCTGATGGTTAAAAATAGAAGTGTGTTTTTAAATCAGGGCAAAAGAAAATATAAGAATCAGTCATTGGATTTGAAACAATTTTCAGAAACTCCAATTTTGCATACCTGTGTAATTTTTGATGGACACTTCTTAAAAAAATTACTCCAAGGACTAATGTGCTGTGTTATTCTTAGTGCAACACAGTGGCACCTGTTTCAGACTTTCAAAGATCACTGAAAATAGAAAAAAGAAAAAGGAACCACAAGCAATGAGTCATAGAGGTGGATAACTAAGTATGTTTCCACTGGCCGTATTGTTGGCACATTGATCGGAGCAGAAACCCCACTCCACCCAAAGCGCTGCCCCCTTCTGTACGCGCGGTGATTCCAGATGTGTTCATTGAACACATCTGGAATCGCCGCACCCTATGCATAGGACTGTGTTATTTACCTTGCGGAGAGGGAGTGTCGCTGCAAGGTAAACAGACATGGGGAGGTCTAAAAAGATGCGCTGCATGTCCAGAAACGCAGGGCCGCCGGATGCGTGTTCGCACGCATAGTGGAGACGGGATTTCATAAAATCCCCTCCACTATGCTGTAATATCTGGACGCTGTGCATTGAACGCTGCGGCTGTACGCACCGTTCAATCCGCAGCTAACCGGCCCATGGAAACATACCCTAAGGAGGAAGAAATAGAAAAATAAGCAAATAACCCACTATTTGTAATTGTAATCCCTCATAGAACCATCCAACCAAATATCAGAAATACGCGCCAAAACTGCCAGTTCTTACCCATTATGCAGAGTGGTCCCAAGAAACACCTAAAGACATCCACAACGCGTGTTTCGCTTACTGTGTCATTGCTCACTCTCCCCTTGGGAAAGAAATGACACAGTAAGTGAAATGTACATTGGGGATGTCTTTAGGTGTTTCTTGGAACCACTCTGTATAATGGGTAAGAACTGGCAATCTTGGGCCGAATTTCTAATGTTTGGTGGGATGGTTCAGCGAGGGGTCAAAATTACCATAGTGGGTTATACGCTAATTTGTTCTATTTCCCCCTCCTTACATATCCACCTGTAGAACCCTTTGCTTGTGGTTCTTTTTTTTCCTATTACCAGCCCATTTGTCTACTTTATATATAATGTATTTTATTATTTTGTATAAATAAAGATGTTTTTATCCTTTGAAAGCTCCATTTTCTCCTCCTTTATTTTCGTAATTAAATGTACATGAACCACACATGTGCATAAATATACACACCAAAAGGGTCACAAGGAGATACAACATAATAAAGTACCAGTGCAAATAATATATACATCACAGAAAAAGTTCAAATATTGCTTAGATTGTGAAGGTACCTGGTTTAGCTTGAGAGAAAACCCCTGGTAGGTCCAGTACGCAGTAAACCCAAATTTATTTAAAGAAAAAAAAAAAAAAGAAAAATGTCACTTATAAAATTTAAAGTGCCTCATAAAGCTAACAATTCACTGTGACCTCAACGCGTTTCCCCATCCTTGATAAACATTCATGAGGAAGTATTAGAGGGTAGTCCAAAGCAGATACTTGGAGTCATAATGCCTGGATAAAAGCATGCCGGAAACACGTTGAGGTCACAGGGAATTGTCACTCTGTCCATATTTATGGATATTTCTTTTTTTTTCTCTC
Source organism: Ranitomeya variabilis (assembly GCF_051348905.1). NCBI lineage: Eukaryota > Metazoa > Chordata > Amphibia > Anura > Dendrobatidae > Ranitomeya > Ranitomeya variabilis. The sequence goes on along the minus strand of NC_135233.1, from coordinate 220,327,669 downwards.
CCAAATTCATTCAGACTAGGGGTGACTTTTTGTGAGTACACGGCTCCCTAGGTTCCTCTAAAGCTAGAAGACAGTGAGCGCAAATCTTGTGTACTTTATTTAAGGTGCCAAACTTTGCGGTCAGGTAGGTCATCTCTTAGAGAAAGTATCAGGTCCTCCTTTGCCCTGTATCCTAACCTACTCAGTTCTATAGTTTCCCTAGTACAACAGTGAATAACCAAATTCATTCAAGCCAACATTATTTGGATATTTTAGGAACAAGGGTGATATTTTATTTTAATTTGGATAAATAAAAGTTATCTTTTATTGAGGGGAACTTTTTGAATATTTAGATTTTATTTAAAAAAGTACTCCAATATTTTTTTTCTTTGAGGATATAATACATACATCACTTGTTAGGGCTGGCAGAACGCACCGAGTAAATAGAGAGATAATGTTTGGTGCGTTCGCAGCCCAGGGTCCACCGTGCAGGAAAGAACCTGCTGCTGGCAAATGGCGGCACAATATGGCAGTAGAAGCGAACTCTGTTACTTCACAGAGTCGCTATAGAGAACGCACTGTGTCCTGTTTAGCTCACAGGTGTACACAGTAACTGCCGAGCAGATAGCAGCTTGTGGTCACGCAGTCAAAGAGGCAAACATACAATCTCCTCACCGGAGGAGCCGGTATTCTAGTGGCTTATTTCAGCCGGGGGCCTGAAACCATACACATAATCTCCTCACCGGAGGTGCCGGTATTCTAGTGGCTTACTTCAGCCGGGTCCCTGAATACACACAAGAGTGACCACATTGGCGCAAAACTCATCACATGAATTGATACTAGCAAATGGCCGTGCGGTCATGGGCACCTTTTATAGCTGCAGCAAGTAGAGGACCTTCCCAGAAGGACCAATGGGAGGCTGCCACAGACGTTTGAGCACCTTCAGGACCTTCCTAGAGGACCAATGGGTTTTGCTGCAGTATCTGAGCATGTGACCCCTGATCTCTAATGAGAGATCTTAACCTGGGCATGCTCAGAAGGGGAAAAGTGGGACTTAGTCCCAAAAACGTCTGCTCGCCGCTGCCCAGTACTGGCCACAATGGCAGAAGCTGGAAAGGCAGCAGTAACCCTCTGCACAGTCAGACTGAGCAAGACGCTGGGACCGACGCCTCCGCTGAGCAGGCTCCACTGTGGCAGGAGAAGAATGGAAGACCGCAGTGGAGATGGCTCGAGATTCCCCCTGTGCAGAGGCGGGAACTTGACTCCTAACATTACCCCCCCTCCTAGGCCCTCCCTCCTTGGACCTCACTACGCTCGAAGGCAGCAATGAGCTGCGGAGCCTGAATATGCTCAGCAGGCTCCCAGGACCTGTCCTCAGGACCATAACCTTTCCAGTCCACCAAATAAAATTTTTTGCCACGTACCACCTTGCACCCCAAAATAGCGTTCACCTCGTAACCATCCGTAGACGAACCCGATGTCCCGGCAGATGACTCGGAAAACCGGGACATGTATACGGGTTTCAAGAGGGACACATGAAAGGTGTCGGTGATACCCAGGCATGGCAGAAGGGTCAGATGGTAGACCACAGGGTTAACCTGTTCGGGGACCTTGAAGGGGCCCAAGTAGCGAGGTGCAAACTTAGTGGACTCAACTCGCAGCCTGATGTTAAGGGGGGAGAGCCACACTAAGTCGCCAGGAGCAAAGGTCGGAGCGGGGCGCCGATGTGCATCGGCGGAGGACCTCATTCTCTCCTTTGAGGCCCGAATGGCATCCTGAGTGGGGTCCCAAATGTCCCGTGCCTCCACAGCCCAGTCTGCCACCCTGGAGTCGGTGGAAGACACAGGCATAGGCACAGGAACCTGCGGATGCTGACCATAGTTAAGGAGGAATGGGGTCTGTCCAGTGGAGTCAGCTACAGCGTTGTTAAGCGCAAACTCCGCCCACGATAGAAAGGATGCCCAGTCATCCTGCCTGGCTGAGACAAAATGTTGCAGATATGTGATCAAGGTCTGGTTGGCCCTCTCTACCCACCCATTCGTCTCGGGATGATATGCAGAAGAGAGATTCAACTCAATGCTGAGAAGATGACAAAGCTCTCTCCAGAACCGAGACGCAAACTGGGGACCCTGGTCACTGACAATTTTGTCCAGCATACCGTGTAGGCGGAAGATGTATTTTATAAACAACGCTGCCAAGGCCCGTGCAGAAAGTAGCCGTGGAAGCGGCACCAAGTGCACCATTTTAGAAAAATGATCGGTGATAACCCAAATGATGGTACAGCCACGAGACTTGGGCAAGCCCACCACAAAGTCCATCCCGACCATCTCCCAGGGCCTGTCTGCCACCGGCAAGGGATAAAGTAACCCAGCTGGCCGTTGTCGAGGAGACTTATTTTTGGAGCAGGAGACACACGCCCGAATATCTCTGATGTCACGAACCATAAGCGGCCACCAGTACGTCCTCGCCAGCAGCTCAGATATCCTCTTTGTCCCAAAATGTCCACCCACCTTGGACGACTGAGCGAGAGAGAGAACCTCCGGTCGCAAATTAATAAGTACAAAGGTCTTGCCCGGAGGCACTGACTCTAGCGAAACCGGAGCTACGGTTCTCAGGCTCTCTGAAGGGACAATAAGCTGAGGCTCCCCTTCCTCCTCCTCAGAAGACAGAACTGAGCGAAAGAGGGTGTCAGCACAAATGTTCTTCTCCCCAGTGAAATAATGGAGGGTGAAGTGGAACTGGGAGAAGAACAAGGACCATCTGGCCTGACGAGAATTTAGCTGCTGGGCTGTTTGTAAATTAACCATATTTTTGTGGTCCGTGAAGACTTGGAAGGGAAAGCGAGACCCCTCCAAAAGATGTCTCCACTCCGAGAAGGCTAACTTCATTGCTAGCAACTCCCTGTCCCCGATGGAATAATTCCTCTCCGCTGGTGTGAAGGTCTTGGAGAAGAAGAAGCAAGGATGCTTCCGACCTTGAGCATTCTTTTGGAAGAGGACTGCTCCTGCACCAACGGATGAGGCATCCACCTCCATTATAAACGGCTTATCAACATCGGGACGATTTAGGATGGGAGCGCTAGCAAAATGAGACTTAATAGAAGAAAAAGCCTTGGAGACCTCTTCAGACCACAATTTGGGATTTGCTCCCTTCTTGGTGAGGCTACCAAGGGAGCTACCAAAGTTGAGAAGTGGGGAATAAACTGACGATAGTAATTTATGAACCCCATAAAGAGCTGCACCGCTTTAAGAGAATGGGGTTCTTGCCAGTCCATCGCAGCCTGTAGTTTGGCAGGATCCATAGCCAATCCCTGGGTGGAGATGATATAGCCCAGGAAAGGTAGACTCCTGCTCAAACATACACTTCTCCAACTTTGCATAGAGGGAATTTGCCCGTAAGAGGTCGAAGACTCTGCCAACATCTCTCCGGTGGGAGTCAATATCTGGAGATTAGATGAGAATATCATCCAGATAGACTACGACCGAGGTGGAGAGCATATCCCGGAAGATATCGTTAACAAAGTCTTGGAAAACAGCTGGGGCATTACAGAGCCCGAAGGGCATCACCAGATACTCATAGTGCCCATCCCTGGTATTAAATGCCGTCTTCCATTCGTCCCACTCATGGATGCGAATCAGGTTATAAGCAACCCGCAGATCTAATTTGGTAAATACCCTTGCTCCCCGTAGCCTATCAAAGAGCTCTGAGATCAGAGGCAATGGGTACTTGTTCTTAACGGTGATGGCGTTAAGACCCCTGTAATCTATGCATGGGCGTAATTCTCCATTCTTCTTCTGCACGAAGAAAAACCCTGCCCCAGCAGGTGACACTGACTTCCTAATGAACCCTCTTGCCAAATTCTCCTGGTTGTATTGGGACATAGCCTCCATTTCCGGGAGAGAGAGGGGATAGACCCGTCCCCGAGGAGGTTCTGCTCCAGGCAAGAGATCAATAGGACAGTTATAGGGGCGGTGAGGCGGAAGGGTCTCCACAGCCTTTTTGGAGAAGACGTCTGCATAGGACCAATAGCACTTGGGAAAGGAAGAGAGATCTGCGGGTATCTCAATAGTGGAAACCTGAACGCACTCGGAGGTTCTGCTCCAGGCAAGAGATCAATAGGACAGTTATAGGGGCGGCGAGGCGGAAGGGTCTCCGCAGCCTTTTTGGAGAAGACGTCTGTATAGGACCAATAGCACTTGGGAAGGGAAGAGAGATCTGCGGGTATCTCAGTAGTGGATACCTGAACGCACTCCCTCACACATCTGCCCTTACATGAATCACTCCAACCCAATATCCTCCCAGAGGTCCACTCAATATTTGGGGAGTGGAAACGGAGCCAAGGTATTCCCAGCAGAATCTCATCCATTCCCTCGGGAAGAACAAGAAGGGAAATAATATCCTGGTGGGGAAGGGGACATGGAAAACGTGAAAGGGACAGTCTGGTGTGTGATTTGTGAGGGAAGTGTCGACCCATTCACTACTCTAACAGTCACCGGTTTGGCGAGCATCACCAGAGGTATTGCATGGCGCAGAGCAAAAGCAGAGGACATGAAATTCCCCTCTGCTCCAGAGTCCACACAAAGCTCGACTGTCAGAGTGGATGAGCCTAACGTGATTGTCCCTTTCTTGGAGGAAAATGCCGCTGTGTCTAGTGAAACTCCTCCAATGGTCACTAGATGCAATCGTTTTCCTGACCGCCGTGGACATTTATTGGCATAATGTCCAAGTTGTTGGCAATTTTTACAAACCACAGGTACTCGAGTGGTCCGAGACTTAGGTCCCGCTCGAGAAACCTCCATGGCCTCATAGGTGTCAGACGCCTGAACAGGAGATTCTAGAGGACTGGAGAAGGTAGGAGCCAGCCGAAACCTCTGCCTACACTGGGTCCGCTCTAACCTCCGCTCGTTAAAACGGAGGTCGATGCAGGTAGATATAGAAATGAGCTCCTCCAGTGTGGCAGGAATCTCCCTGGTGGCCAAGGCATCCTTCACATGGTCTGCCAGTCCTTTCCAGAACACCGGAATTAGGACTTTATCCGGCCACTCCAGCTCTGAGACCAGAGTCCTGAATTGGACGGCGAACTGGCTGACCATGGACGAACCCTGTGTTATTGCCAACAATTGGAGCACGGTATCGTGGGTAACACGAGGTCCTAAATAGACCTGTTTCAGAGCGTCCAGGAAGAGAGGAGCACTCTGCACCACACGATCATCACGCTCCCACAGCGGCGTTGCCCACTCCAATGCCCTGCCCGACAAAAGGGATAAAATAAATCCCACTTTCGCCCTTTCTGTAGGGAAACGCGCAGCCAGGAGCTCAAGATGTATGGAGCACTGACTCACGAATCCTCGACATAGCTTACTGTCACCAGCAAACTTGTCTGGAAGCGGGAGACGGGACAAAGTCGGAGCAGGGGTGGCAGAGGACAAACTGGCTGCAGCTACACTTGCAGCCTGGACAGCGACTGCGGTAACATCCACAGCTGAGGTTGTGCATTCAAGAGCCGCCAACCTACCCTCCAGCTGCTGGATGTACCGCTGTAGTCTCTGATCGTCCGCCATTTACTAGCCAGACCCTGGCACTAGTATACTGTTAGGGCTGGCGGAATGCACCGAGTAAACAGAGAGATGATATTTGGTGCGTTCGCAGCCCAGGGTCCACTGTGCAGGAAAGAACCTACTGCTGGCAAATGGTGGCACAATATGGCGGTAGAAGCGAACTCTGTTACTTCACAGAGTCGCTATAAAGAACGCACTGTGTCCTGTTTAGCTCACAGGTGTACACAGTAACTGCCGAGCAGATAGCAGCTTGTGGTCACGCAGTCAAAGAGACAAACATACAATCTCCTCACCGGAGGAGCCGGTATTCTAGTGGCTTATTTCAGCCAGGGCCCTGAAACCATACACACAATCTCCTCACCGGAGGTGCCGGTATTCTAGTGGCTTACTTCAGCCGGGTCCCTGAATACACACAAGAGTGACCACATTGGCGCAAAACTCATCACATGAATTGATACTAGCGCATGGCCGTGCGGTCATGCGCAACTTTTATAGCTGCAGCAAGTACAGGACCTTCCCAGAAGGACCAATGGGAGGCTGCCAAAGACGTTTGAGCACCTTCAGGACCTTCCTAGAGGACCAACGGGTTTTGCTGCAGTATCTGAGCATGTGACCCCTGATCTCTAATGAAAGATCTTACCCTGGGCATGCTCAGAAGGGGAAAAGTGGGACTTAGTCCCAAAAACGTCTGCTCGCCGCTGCCCAGTACTGACCACAATGGCAGAAGCTGGAAAGGCAAACGCTACACATAAACCCAGACTCATAATAATCAAGGTGGCCGAAGACAATGTCTGGTCTCCTATAAGCACTACTCCCAGTTAGACATATATATACAAAGGAGAACAACAGGAGCATTTATAGCAAAAGTGAATATAAACTTTATTAAGAAAATTGTTAAAAGCTAACACACTTAAAAGACACCAAAAGAAACCACCAGAGAACAATGTCAATGCCGCTTTGTTAACAACAAAATTGTTGGCATATATTAATGCATAAGGAAAAGATCCATGATCCCCAAAAGGCCCCCCCAACAAAGGACCAGACTGCCTTAGACCAGCTTATATCTCCTGTAAATTAATATCGCCAATGTGGCTAGAAATATAAGAGAGGCCGGCCAAAACGTGATACCAAATCGGGGTAGTAATGGGGAGTGCCCAGAGGAGCAATGTAGGTAAAGTGCCGCCTGGCGTAAAGACACCCCTACCAGAGCACCAACAGGATCTTACCCAGTAATAAAGTCCCTGGATTGGGCGCCACCCCCTGGAAAGGCAGCAGTAACCCTCTGCACAGAGTCAGACTGAGCAAGACGCTGGGACCGACACCTCCACTGAGCAGGCTCCACTGTGGTAGGAGAAAAATGGGAGACCGCAGCGGAGAAGGCTTGAGATTCCCCCTGTGCAGATGCGGGAACTCGACCCCTAACATCACTATCTACATTCTCACTGTTTATTTCATCCCACTGCAGTTATATATCTATAAAATTCCATCTCTTTATATTAGGATGTTGGGTCATGTGATCTCTAGTCTGACATATAGTCAAGTACATGCCCTAATACACTGTGTGCAGAATTATTAGGCAAGTTGTATTTTAGAGGATTATTTTTATTATTGATCAACAACTATGTTCTCAATCAACCCAAAAGACTCATAAATATCAAAGCTTAATATTTTTGGAAGTTGGAGTGGTTTTTTTTTAGATTTGGCTATCTTAGGAGAATATCTGTTTGTGCAGGTAACTATTACTGTGCAGAATTATTAGGCAACTTAATAAAAACCAAATATATTCCCATCTCACTTGTTTATTTTCACCAGGTAAACCAATATAACTGCACAAAATTTCTGACATGCAAAAACAAAACCCCCTCAAAATTAGTGACCAATATAACCATATTTCTTTATGATGACACTCAACAGCCTTCCATCCATAGATTCTGTCAGCTGCTTGATGTTTACGATCAGAATTGTGTGCAGCAGCCACCACAGCCTCCCAGACACTGTTCCGAGAGGTGTACTGTTTTCCCTCCCTGTAGATCTCACATTTTATGAGGGACCACAGGTTCTCTATGGGGTTCAGATGAGATGAACAAGGGGGCCATGTCATTATTTTTTCTTCTTTGAGACCTTCACTGGCCAGCCACGCTGTGAAGTAGTTGGAGGCATGTGAGTGATGGAGCATTGTCCTGCATGAAAATCATGTTTTTCTTGAACGATACCGACTTCTTCCTGTACCACTGATTGAAGAAGTTGTCTTCCAGAAACTGGCAGTAGGTCTGGGAGTTGAGCTTCACTCCATCCTCAACCGAAAAGGTCCCACAGGTTCATCTTTGATGATAGAAGCTCATAACAGTACCCCACCTCCACCTTGCTGGCGTCTGAGTCAGAGTGGAGCTCTCTGCCCTTTACTGATCCAGCCTCTGGCCCATCCATCTGGCCCATCAAAAGTTTGGCAATTTCAAGACTGCTGCATCCCTCTGCAAGACATCTCACAATTTTGGACTTTTCAGAGCCCGTCAAATCTCTCTTCTGACCCATTTTGCCTTAAGGAAAGGAAGTTGCCTAATAATTAAGCACACCTTATATAGGGTTTTTGATGTCATTAGACAACACCCCTCCTCATTACAGAGATGCACATCACCTGATTTACTTAATTGGTTAATTGGTAAATGGCTCTCAAGCCTGAACAGGTTGGAGCAGGACAACATGTATAAAAAGTATCATGTGATCAAAATACAACTTGCCTAATAATTCTGCACACAGTGTATGTAGCCAGGAAGTCGCTCGTGGACTTCATGTGAACTTTAAGATGATATCATCAGCTATTAAATTTCAGCATGACAGCTCTGACTCTTCTTTCTCCGCTCCACACTCCCTGTCCTCCATGTAGATAAAGATATATGTAAAGACTTAAAAAAAAGTCTAAAAGAAAAATAAAATGGTCTTTCATGCTCATAGCAACCAATCATATAGCAGCATTGATTTTTGTATTCTGCTCTTTAGAAATAAAAACTGCACTGTGATTGGTTGCTTTTTTCTGTTGCTTATTTTTATAAGTTCAGTTAACTATTCATAGAAATATTGTGTTCCAATATTTTATTTGTAAATAGTTTAATGCATAGTGAAATAATAAATAAGCGCAGGATTACATCATATAGAGATGAACAGATTGATCAAAGTCAGACTATTAATAGTCCCCGTCTTTGGACTGACCTTGACAGAGACAGTTTCTCACACATAAACCAGTACTTGACCCTAATTAACTAATGTCACCCTAACAACTGTTCATTAGCTAGGAAATAACATAATATTCTCACTGTCAAGTTGAAATGAAGAAAAATGCATTTAACATATATTTCTTTCAATTTACAACAATTTTTAAAATGATTCTCAACTACTAATCTCCCAACCTATTAACTTAATCTTCATGGAAATAACTAGGGCTCTGTTCACATCATGTTTAGCCTATGTTAGAAGTACCGTATATATGAGAAAGATCTGCCAATTTATACCTTTTGTGGACATCTGCAACATATTTCATTGTATGGACATACAGTAGGATATTTCAAAAATATTTTTTTTTACACATGCATTTAAGATGCAGCAAACAACATTCTTTCTTCAAAAAGAAATCCCTAGGGTCAACTCACAGCAAAAACTACATTAGAAGTTTAACACATTAGTTAAACCAGAACCCCTAAAAATTCACACCTGCCCTTTAAGAAGCAGTTAAGAATACCACTACTGTGTCTTGTATTCCAAGATTCAGCTATATGCCTCTTTCAGACATCAAATTTTTTTTTTTATATATATGAGAAAAATGGACAGAGTTTCATCAGTGATTTTCATTAGTATTTCATGAGTGATTTTCAAGAGTGACAAAAAGAAAAATTGGGAAAAGCCTCACCGTGTGGTAAATGTAGCACTGCTCTTTGTTAACACAGCATGGATCCAATACTGTTGACCACCGGAGAAAATTGACAAAAAAAAAAAGGATCCACATGGCCGTAACAGTATAAATATGTAGCTTTATATCACATGGTTAAAAAGAGGTGTAAAGACAATTAAAAAACATGCCCATTCTAGAGAGAAGAAAGAGAGAGTGGGCATGTTTTTCTAATTGTCTGGGAATAAACTGTAGGAGAGATCAGCGCAATAGGGTCTTATCCGATGGACACAAATTTCATTCAATTCAAATAGCACTAAGGCTAGTTTCACACTAGCGTTAACTGCAATACGTCGCAAAAGTTCTTGCTGGATACGTTTTTTCGTCATAGACTAACATTAGCGACGCATTAGCGACGCATTGCAAAACGTCGCGTCCGTTTTGCGACGCTTGGGCGTGTGTTAGCGGACCGTCGAGAAAAAAAAATGTTACATGTAACGTTTTTTGCTCCCGACGGTCCGCTTTTTCCGACCGCGCATGCACGGCCGGAACTCCGCCCCCACCTCCCCGCACTTCCCCGCACCTCACAATGGGGCAGCGGATGCGTGGGAAAAATGCATCCGCTGCCCCCGTTGTGCGGCGGAGACCACGCTAGCGTCGGGAACCTCGGCCCGACGCACAGCGACGGGTTGTTCCCGACGCTAGTGTGAAAGTAGCCTAACCTGAGAGATCTATTGGTAAGGCATATAGATCTTAATGAGGATTCCAGCTGCACCAGATCCACGGGTCCGCAAGAGACCGTATCAATATGACAAGATAGAGGATATTATGGCTTTAGTCTGATTTAATTGTCTGGACACCCCATTTTTAACCATGCAAAATAGAGCTACATATTTTTATTCATACGGCCATGTGGATCCTTTTCTTCCTTTTTTTTTGTTGATTTTCAAGTGTCACCAACAGAGTTTGGTCAGAGTTTTCTAAAAAGTTTTCACTGATAAGAAAAAAAAGTTTGTCCATCTTCTACTATCTATCAGTCCATGAAAAAGTACAAAACATGGATGGCATCTGATTTCTGTCCGATTTTTTCGTGAACCCATAGATTTTCATTGCCAAGTTTGACCGGAAACGTCTCTGCGATTTTGCAACAACCACTGACATGTAAACAGCCCCATAGACTGTCAAAGCTATGAGTACTGTCCGTGAAAAACACAGATAGAACTCGTATGTGAAAAACTAACTTGTGAATGAGCCTTTAGATTTATAATTTGTTGATTTTCAAGTGTCACCAACAGAGTTTGGTCAGAGTTTTATAAAAAGTTTTCACTGATAAGAAAAAAAAGTTTGTCCATCTTCTACTATCTATCAGTCCATGAAAAAGTACAAAACATGGATGGCATCTGATTTCTGTCCGATTTTTTCGTGAACCCATAGATTTTCATTGCCAAGTTTGACCGGAAACGTCTCTGCGATTTTGCAACAACCACTGACATGTAAACAGCCCCATAGACTGTCAAAGCTATGAGTACTGTCCGTGAAAAACACAGATAGAACTCGTATGTGAAAAACTAACTTGTGAATGAGCCTTTAGATTTATAATTTACTCCTCAGTGCATATACTTTATGATTATGTATATGATCTTTCTCTCCATATCTACATTTTGTTAGTTAATCCTTCAGTGTAGAGAACATCTACAACACATCAGAACAAAGTTTGGGCTCTCTTCTATGGCAGCTCCAGTCCGTACGTCGTGCAGTAGCATATCTGGCTTTCTACTTTCAGCATTGTAGGTCTCTGTCCTTGCTATTTTTCTGTGGAGGCTTGACTGAGCTCTTCACTTTCATTCAGCAGGTGATTTGTAATAAGTGACATGCCTTCTACTCAACTCTCAGGAATCCTGCTAATTCAATTCTGATGCTTTGGCACTTTATATATTGTCACATGTGTCAGCCTCAAGTGATGTTAATTTATCTTTTGACATTTTAATGTGTGTTACATTGGGTAAAGGTCACTTCAAAGACAAGCTCTTTCATAGAGCAGCGTTTTTTCCTTCCTGGAAGCCTAGTTTTACACGTTCCCTGGGCCCATGTATAGTGAAATAAGTTCAAAAGACATAGCCAATAAAGAGAGTCAGCTGTGTCCAGCCTCATCAAGGCTCTTTATGGTTGACAAAGCTACAATAATGGTTGACAAAACACAGGTTTTGCTGCATTTTTGCTGTTTTAGATGCTTTTTTTGTGCAGAATACTTGTATGAATTGTCTACAGTACACGTTTAATAAAGTTGGTTTATTTCAGGTAGAAAAAATACTGCAAAACCTGTTTTGCACTTTCACTTTGATTTTTATGGGTGCCAAAATGCTGTGTGTGAACGTAGCCTTAAAGGGAACCTGTCACCTCAGGGCGTTTTTAAGTAAAGGAGCCACCTTCAGCAGCACTAAGGCTGCATTCTGTGAAGGTGGCTCTTATGTTTATCATCCCTAGGAATGCTGAATTAATTACTTTTATAAATTTGGCGTCGTACCGCTATTGAATCAGGGAGGTATGATTTCTCCCAGACTCAAGCACCTCGCAGCCGTCCATCATCCCACCGGGCGCCGCCTCCTCTCTGTTTTGTGCAGTCACCGGCACCTGCGCTCTGCAATTATTTCTCGGGCATGCGCCGTGCACGCTGCCCTGGAACTTACATCAAGTGATGTAAGTAGATCGCGCCTGTGCACAGCGGAGGCCCCAGATCTCGCCCCGCAGTGTGTTGTGATGTATTCACACTGCAAGGCTGGGAATCTGGTGCCTGCACAGTGGAGCGGGTCACCGTGCTCCATTGAAGATAGTGCTGAAGTCTCGCGAGATTTGTGAAGTCTCACGAAACATCGGCACTATCTTCAATGGAGCACGGTGACCTGCTCCACTGCGCAGGCGCCAGATTCCCAGTCCCACAATGTGAATACATCATAACACACTGCGGGGCGGGATCTGGGGCCTCAGCTACATGAAGGCGCCGGAGACATCACGACAGAGAGGAGGCACGCCCAGTGGGATAATGGACGGCTGCGAGGCGGCTGAGTCAGGGTGAAGAATCATACCTCCCTGACCCAATAGAGGTTTGTGCCAAATTTATAAAAGTGATTAATTCAGCATTCCTAGGGATGCTAAACATAAGAGCCACTGTAACAAATGGAAACGGAGGCACAGATGGTGAAGTTCATATTCGTATTTATTGTAATTGAATGTGGAACCTTAGGACCACGGTCCGGGGGGCTCCGAAGGGGGTGTGACTACGTGAGCCTAAGACACCCGTAGTAAGACCCCTCGAACAGGGTCAGAATGGTATACCTGGGGGACACGGGTGCTACCTCCAGTTAGACCCCAGACTCGTGGTAACTGACCCAGCAGGACAGATGGACAAACAGGGTTAGCAGGTGATGTAGAGCTAACCGGTTGGTACTGGGGGTACGGGTAGAAGCTGGTTCCAGCGGTACTGATGTTGTCCTGAGGTTCAGGTGACTGAATGGCGGAAAGAGACAGAACTGGAGTAAGCAAGTTGGAGATCGTCCAGAAAAGCTAGGTAACGGGTAGCAGATAGTCTAGACAAACAGTGTAAGCGAAGCACTGACAGAGACATCAGAACGGAAGCACATGCTAGCAGGAACCGTAAGATAGCAACTGACGATACTTGTTGCTCCGGCACCCTCCCTATGGTGGAGGGACTAGAAATAGCAATCATTCACATGCCATTGGTCAGAAGCACTTATTGGAAAATGCGCGCTGTCTCTTTAAGAGACTGGGAGAGAGCGCAAGCAGGACCTGCTGGCTGCACGCCAGGAAGCAGAGCAGGCAAGAGAAGCAGAGGTCCTGTCCGGACAGCATGGAGCCGGCACAGAGCAGGAGTCCCGACAGGAACTGGACTGGGTGTAACAGTATACCCCTCTTTACGCCCCCTCTTTTTCAAGACTGCATAGAATCTTTTCAGAAGGAGAGGAGCCTGAATATTCTCTTTAGACTCCCATGACCGCTGCTCAGGACCAAAACCTTTCCAATCCACCAAATACAAAATCTTACCCCTTACTCTTTTAGTGGCCAAGAGGTTCTTTACCTCAAAAACATCCTCCTCACTGACGGGCTCAGGATTGGAACCTGGGTCTTTAGAAAAGGAGCTCAAAACTACTGGTTTGAGGAGGGAAACATGGAAAGAGTTAGGCACACACAAAGAAGCAGGCAATTTCAATTTGTAGGAGACTGCGTTGCTCTATTTCAAGACTTCGAATGGACCAATGAAGTGGGGACCTAGTTTGTATGAGGGGACCTTCAGACGGATATACCTGGAGGAGAGCCGCACCTTATCTCCGGGCAGAAAGATGGGTGCATTCAGACGTCTTTTGTCCGCATACCTCTTCATACATTGTGAGGCTTTCTCCAAGGCAACCTTGGTGTCACTCAATATTTTCGAGAATTAACCAGTAAAGATATCAGCTGCAGGGACGCCGGAAGACCCAGAGATGGGAAGAGGGATCCCGGGTTGGAGCCCAAACACAATCTGAAATGGAGATTTTCCGGAAGATTCACTTACTTGATTATTGTATGAGAATTCTGCCCAAGGCAGCAATTTGATCCAGTCATCATGATACTCATTGACAAAGTGATGCAGGAATCCAGTCAGAATTTGGTTGGTCCACTCTACTTGCCCATTGGCTTGAGGGTGGTATGCAGAAGAGAAGTCCAGTTCCACTTACACAGATTTACAAACCGCTCTCCAGAACTTGGAGGTGAACTGGACGCCCCTGTCGGACACAATGTGGAGAGGAAACCCATTGTTAGGGGTCGAGTTCCTGCCTCTGCACAGGGGGAATCTTGAGCCATCTCCGCTGCAGTCTCCCATTCTTCTCCTGCCGCAGGGGAGCCTGCTCAGCGGAGGCGTCGGTCCCAGCGTCATGCTCAGTCTGACACTGTGCGAAGGGTTACTGCTGCCTTTCTAGCTTCTGCTATTGTAGCCAGTACTGGTCAGCCGCGAGCAGATGTCTTTGGGACTAAGTCCTACTTTTTCCCTTCTGAGCATGCCCAGGGTAAGATCTCTCATTGGAGATCAAGGGTCACATGCTCAGGTACTGCAGCTATTCCCATTGGTACTCTAGGAAGGTCCTGAAGTTGCTCAAGTTCTGTGGCAGCTTCCCATTGGACCTTTTTTGGAAGGTCCTGTAGTTGCTGCAGCTATAAAAGGTGCGCATGTCCACACGGCCATGCGCTAGTATCTTTCTGAGTTATGTGCTTTGCGCCAGTGTGGTCATGTGAGATTGTATTCAGGGACCCGGCTGAAATAAGCCCCTAGAATACCGGCACCTCTGGTGAGGAGATTGTGTGTTTGAGTGTATTCAGGGACCCAGCTGAAATAAGCCCTTAGAATACCGGCACCTCCGGTGAGGAGATTGTGTGCATGCATGACCACTAATGCTCTCTGTTGGGCAGTTAGCCTGTGCTCCTGTGAAGTCTAACAGGGTGCAGTGCTTTCCTTTCACGGCTACTCTGTGAAGTAACAGAGCTAGTCTATACCGCCAAATAGTGCCACCATTTACTAGCAGCAGGTTCCCCTGCACGGTGGACCCCGGGCTGCGAACGCATCAATAATAATAAACATCCATATTTACTCAGTGCGATCCGCTAGCCCTAACAGAATACTAGCACCAGGGTCTGGCTAGTAAATGGCGGATAAACAGCAATCCTTGCGGTACATCCAGCAGCTGGAGGGTAGGTTGGTGGCTCTCGAGCGCTCAACCTCAGCTGTGGATGTTACCGCAGTTGCTGTTCAGGCTGCTAGCGTGGCTGCAGCTACCTTGTCCACTGCCACCCCTGCTCTGACTCTATCTCGCCTCCCGCTGCCAGAGAAATTTTCTGGAGATAGTAAATCTTGTAGGGGTTTCGTGAGCCAGTGCTCTATACATCTCGAGCTTCTGGCCGCACGTTTCCCCACAGAGCGGGCAAAGGTGGGATTTATCTTGTCTCTCCTGTCGGACAGGGCATTGGAGTGGGCTACACCGCTGTGGGAGCGTGGCGATCATGTGGTGCAGAGTGCTCCGCTGTTCCTGAGCATTCTGAAACAGGTCTTTTTAGGGCCTCGAGTCACCCATGATACGGTGCTCCAACTGTTGGCATTGACTCAGGGCTCGTCCTTGGTCAGCCATTTTTTCATCCACTTCCGCACCCTAGCATCTGAGCTGGAGTGGTCGGATAAAGCCCTTATCCCTATATTTTGGAGGGGGCTGGCTGACCACGTGAAGGACGCTCTGGCCACAAGGGAGGTTCCCGCCACACTGGAGGTGTTAATAGCTGTGTCTACCCGTATTGACCTCCATTTTCACGAGCGGAGGTTAGAGCGGGCCCAGTATAGGCAGAGGTTTCGGCTGGCTCCCACCTTCGCCAAACTTTAGGAATCTCCGGTCCTGGTTCCTGAGTCACATGAGGCCAAGGAAGTGTCACGAGCGGGATCTAAGTCCCGGACCGCTCAGGCACTCAAGGTCTGCCATGTTTGCCAGCAGTCAGGACATCTTGCCACCAGATGTTCACAGCGGTCGAGGAAACGTCAGCGTCTAGTGGTAGTAGGTGGAGGTACACTAGACACGGCGACGTTTGCCTCCAAATTGTCCTTTAAGGAGACAATTACAATAGGCTCATTCACTTACTCGGTAGAGCTCTGCGTGGATTCTGGGGCGGAGGGCAATTTTATGTCTTCTGCCTTCGCCCAACGTCATGCAATACCCCTGGTAATGCTAGCTCAACCAGTAACTGTACGAGTGGTGAATGGGTCGACACTGCCCTCACAAATTACACACCAGACTATCCCTTTCATTCTGTCCTTGTCGCCATCTCATCAGGAGATTATATCTTTGCTTGTCATTCCTGAAGGAATTGATGAGGTCCTGTTAGGGATGCCTTGGCTACGGTACCACTCTCCTCATATCGAGTGGTCCACAGGCAGAATTTTGGGATGGGGTGAATCTTGTGGGGGTAGATGTCAGAGGGAGAGCGTTCAGGTTGCTACAACAGAGGTACCCACAGATCTTTCCTCTTTGCCCAAGCAGTATTGGCCCTATGCTGACGTGTTCTCCAAAAGGGCTGTGGAGACCCTTCCGCCTCACCGCCCCTATGACTGTCCTATTGACCTCTTGCCTGGTGCTGAGTCTCCTCGGGGTCGAGTCTATCCATTATCTCTCCCGGAGAGGGAGGCAATGTCTTAGTACATCCAGGAAAATCTGGCAAGAGGATTCATTAGAAAGTCAGTGTCACCTGCAGGGGCCGGGTTCTTCTTCGTGCAGAAGAAGAACGGGGAACTACGTCCATGTATAGACTACATGGGTCTTAACGCCATCACCGATAAGAATAAATATCCCCTGCCCCTGATATCTGAG
Source organism: Ranitomeya variabilis (assembly GCF_051348905.1). Taxonomy (NCBI): domain Eukaryota; kingdom Metazoa; phylum Chordata; class Amphibia; order Anura; family Dendrobatidae; genus Ranitomeya; species Ranitomeya variabilis. Next base: position 220,310,855 of record NC_135233.1, on the reverse strand, counting down.
CTCTTTGATAGGCTTCGGGGAGCAAGGGTATTTACTAAACTAGATCTGCGGGGTGCTTACAACCTGATTCACATCCGTGAGGGGGACGAATGGAAGATGGCTTTTAACCCCAGGGATGGGCACTATGAATATCTAGTGATGCCCTTTGGGCTCTGTAATGCCCCAGCCGTTTTCCAAGACTTTGTAAACGATATCTTCCGGGATATTCTCTCCACCTTGGTCGTAGTCTATCTGGATGATATTTTCATCTACTCTCCAGATATTGACTCCCACCGGAGAGATGTTTGCAGAGTCTTCGACCTCTTACGAACTAACTCCCTCTACGCCAAGTTGGAGAAATGTGTGTTTGAGCAGGAGTCTTTACCTTTCCTGGGCTATATCATCTCCACCCAAGGATTGGCTATGGATCCTACCAAACTACAGGCTGTGATGGACTGGCAAGAACCCCATTCCCTTAAAGCGGTGCAGCGCTTTATGGGGTTCATTAACTATTATCGCCAGTTCATTTCTCATTTCTCAACTTTGGTAGCTCCCTTGGTAGCCCTCACCAAGAAGGGAGCAAATCCCAAATTGTGGTCTGTGGGGCCTCCAAGGCTTTTACTTCTATTAAATCTCATTTTGCTAGGGCTCCCATTCTACATCGCCCCGATGTAGATAAGCCATTTATAATGGAGGTGGATGCCTCTTTCGTTGGTGCTGGAGCAGTCCTCTTCCAAAAGGATGCTCAAGGTCGGAAGCATCCTTGCTTCTTCTTTTCCAAAACCTTCACACCAGCGGAGAGGAATTATTCCATCGGGGACAGGGAGTTGCTAGCAATGAAGTTGGCCTTCTCAGAGTGGAGACATCTCTTGGAGGGGGCTCGTTTTTCCTTCCAAGTCTTCACGGACCACAAGAATTTGGTTTATTTACAGACCGCCCAGAGGCTAAATTCTCACCAGGCCAGATGGTCCTTGTTCTTCTCTTGGTTCCATTTCACCCTCCATTTTCTTTTCGGGGAGAAGAACATTCGTGCCGATGCTCTCTCTCGCTCCTTTGTATCATCTGAGGAGGAGGAAGAGGAGCCTTGGCTTATTGTCCCTTTTGAGAGCCTGAGAACTGTGGCCCCGGTTTCACTAGAGTCTGTGCCTCCGGGCAAGACTTTTGTGCCATCCCGTTTGCGTCCGGAGGTTCTCTCTTAGGCTCACTCATCTAGGGTGGGTGGACATTTTGGGACCAAAAGGACATCTGAGCTACTGGCGAGGACATATTGGTGGCCGCATATGGCCCGTGATGTCGCAGACTATGTTCGGGCATGTGTCTCCTGCGCCAGGAACAAGTCTCCTCGTCAACGGCCAGCTGGGTTGCTTCATCCCCTGCCGGTGGCAGACAGACTCTGGGAGATGGTCGGGATGGATTTTGTGGTGGGCTTACCCAAGTCTCGTAGCTGCACCATTATTTGGGTTATCACCGACCATTTTTCCAAAATGGTGCACTTGGTGCCTCTTCCACGGCTACCTTCTGCACGGGCTCTGGCGGAGTTGTTTATCAAACACATATTTTGCCTACATGATATGCCTACATGGTATGCGTCTCGATTCTGGAGAGAGTTTTGTCGTCTACTCAGCATTGAGTTGAATCTCTCCTCAGCTTATCATCCCGAGACTAATGGGTTGGTAGAGAGGGCCAACCAGACCTTGGTCACATATCTGCGACATTTTGTCTCAGCCAGGCAGGATGACTTGGCATCCTTGCTACCGTGGGGGGAGTTTGCGCTGAATAATGCCATAGCCGACTCCACCGGACAGACCCCATTCCTCCTAAACTATGGTCAGCATCCGCGGGTACCTGTGCCTATGCCCGTGTCTTCTGCCGACTCCAGGGTGGCAGACTGGGCTGTGGAGGTGCGGGATATTTGGGACCACACTCAGGATGCCATTCGAGCCTCCAAGGAGAGAATGAGGTCCTCCGGAGATGCACATCGGTGCCCCGTTCCGACCTTTGCTCCTGGCAACTTAGTGTGGCTGTCCGCCCGTAACATCAGGCTGCGAGTTAAGTCCACGAAGTTTTCTCCTCTCTACTTGGGCCCCTTCAAGGTCCTCGAACAGGTTAACCAAGTGGTCTACCGTCTGGCCCTTCCGCCACGTCTGGTTATCACCGACACCTTTCATGTGTCCCTCTTGAAGCCCGTATACATGTCCCGGTTTTCCGAGTCATCTGCCAGGACATCGGGTTCGTCTACGGACGATTATGAGGTGAATGCTATTTTGGGGTGCAAGGTGGTACGTGGCAAAAAATTTTATTTGGTGGACTGGAAGGGTTATGGTCCTAAGGACTGGTCCTGGGAGGCTGCTGAGAATATTCGGGCTCCGCAGCTCATTGCTGCCTTCTAGCGTGGCAAGGTCCAAGGAGGGGGGCCATGTTAGGGGTCGTGTTCCTGCCTCTGCACAGGGGGAATCTCAAGCCATCTCCGCTGCGGTCTCCCATTCTTCTCCTGCCGCAGTGGAGCCTGCTCAGCGGAGGCGTCGGTCCCAGCGTCATGCTCAGTCTGACACTGTGCAAAGGGTTACTGCTGCCTTTTCAGCTTCTGCCATTGTAGCCAGTATTGGTCAGCGGCAAGCAGATGTCTTTGGGACTAAGTCCTACTTTTTCCCTTCTGAGCATGCCCAGGGTAAGATCTCTCATTGGAGATCAAGGGTCACATGCTCAGGTACTGCAGCTATTCCCATTGGTACTCTAGGAAGGTCCTGAAGTTGCTCAAGTTCTGTGGTAGCTTCCCATTGGTCCTTTTTTGGAAGGTCCTGTAGTTGCTGCAGCTATAAAAGGTGTGCATGTCCGCACGGCCATGCGCTAGTATCTTTCTGAGTTATGTGCTTTGCGCCAGTGTGGTCATGTGAGATTGTATTCAGGGACCCGGCTGAAATAAGCCCCTAGAACACCGGCACCTCTGGTGAGGAGATTGTGTGTTTGAGTGTATTCAGGGACCCGGCTGAAATAAGCCCTTAGAATACCGGCACTTCCGGTGAGGAGATTGTGTGCATGCATGACCACTGACTGCTCTCTGTTGGGCAGTTAGCCTGTGCTCCTGTGAAGTCTAACAGGGTGCAGTGCTTTCCTTTCATGGCTACTCTGTGAAGTAACAGAGCTAGTCTATACCGCCAAATAGTGCCACCATTTACTAGCAGCAGGTTCCCCTGCACGGTGGACCCCGGGCTGCGAATGCATCAATAATAATAAACATCTATATTTACTCGGTGCGTTCTGCTAGCCCTAACACTCATGAAGATGGAAGATGTGCTGTATGAAATGGTGAGCGAGCTCAGGAGCAGATGGAAGACCCGGTAACGAAACGATCCACCACTACCCAGATGACGGTACAGCCGGAAGAGACGGGAAGATCAGTAATGAAGTCCATCGCGATGTGCTGCCAAGAACCTGAAGGAATAGAGAGAGGTAATAGCTGCTCAGACAGCAGATGCTTAACAGTCTTGTTGCGGGCACACGAGGGACAGGCAGCAACATATTCCTGGACATCTTTGCGCATGGTCGGCCACCAGTAGTAACGGGAGATTAGTTGCAGAGTCTTTTTATGACCGACATGGCCAGCCAACTTGGAAGAATGACCCCACCGGAGGACACGGCTCTGATCCGAAGTAGATACAAGAGTTTTACCAGGAGGAAGTAGAACAAGATTCACTGCGGCTACAGACACAAACCTGGATGGTTCAATGATGTGCTGCGATTCTTCCTCAAAATCAGGAGGCAGGAACGCTCTAGAGAGTGCATCAGCTTTAACATTCCTATCAGATGGACGGAAATGAAGAACAAAATTAAATCTGGCAAAAAACAAGGCCCAGTGGGCCTGACAAGGATTCAGTCTTTGTACGGATTTACGGATTAAAGATAAGCGAGGTTCTTATGATCAGTGAAGATGAAACCTGATGGGCCACTCCCTCGAGATGTCGCCACTCTTGCAAGGCTAATTGATTGCCAATAATTCTTAATCTCCCAAGGAATAGTTCCTTTCTGAGGTAGAAAAGACCTTCGAGAAGAAACCACAGGTGACCATCTGACCGGAGGATGACTTCTGGGTGAAAACCGCACCAGCACCTATGGAAGAAGCGTCTAACTCTAGCAAGAACTGTTTCTCAGAATCCAGTCGATGAAGAATGGGTGCAGAGGAGAAGGCCTGTTTAAGAGAAACAAAAGCTTCCTCTGCCTCAGGAGACCAATCCTTGGGATTTGCCCCTTTCCGGGTCAAGGCCGAGATGGGTGCCACATGGGTGGAAAAGTGAGGAATAAATAAACGGTAATCGTTGGCTAACCCCAGGAACCGTTGTATGACTTTCAGACCGGATGGGCGAGGCCACTTAAGGATGGCAGATACCTTCTCCAGATCCATCTTTAATCCTGTGGACGAGACAATATAATCAAGGAAAGGCAGAGATGAACGTTCAAAGAGACATTTTTCAAATTTAGCATAAAGTCTGTTCTCCCTGAGTCTTTGTAAGATCAGACGTACTTGTCTCCGGTGGGAGGCTAAATCTGTAGAGAAGATCAGAATGTCATCCAGGTAAGCAACCCACGAATAGAGCAGATCTCTGAAAATATAATTTACGAATTCCTGAAAAACTGCAGGTGCATTACTTAAACCGTACGGCATAACCAGGTATTCGTAGTGTCCATCCTGGGTGTTAAAAGCAGTTTTCCACTCATCTCCTTTACGAATATGTATTAGGTTGTAGGCCCCTCTGAGGTCCAGTTTGGTGAAGATTTTAGAACCCCCTAAGACGATCAAACAACTCTGAGATAAGCGGCAACGGATACCTGTTCTTTACCGTAATCTGGTTTAGCCCCCTGTAATCGATACAGGGCCGAAGAGCTCCATCTTTTTTCTTCACGAAGAAGAAGCCTGCTCCAGCTGGCGAAGAAGACTTCCGGATAAATCCTCTGGCCAGGTTCTCCTGAATGTAGACCGACATGGACTGGGTCACTGTTTGTGAAAGAGGATAGATTCGCCCCCGAGGAGGAAACGTTACTGGGACCAGATCAATCAGGCAATCATACAACCTGTGTGGAGGTAATTTCTCTGCCTCCTTTTTCCCGAAGACGTCAGCAAAGGCCAAGTAAGAGGGTAGGCCCGGCAGGGCAGTGGGCTGAACTGGAGGAAGAACAGGTCGAACTGGAATGATACATCTATCCAAGCAGGAGTCTACCCAGCGCAGAACCTCTCCTGTCTTCCAATTTAAGACTGGTTCATGCATCCGGAGCCAGGGTAGACCCAAAAGCAAGGGGTGAGAGGAACCAGGCAGGACATAAAAGTGAATTCTTTCTGAATGCGTTAAAACCTACCCGGAGTTCCACTGGCTCAGTCTGGAACCAAATGGACTTGGACAGGGCACCTGCAACGGTTCTGGAAGGCATTGGACTGGTATTTGATAACGATCCACGACCGCCTGCTGAATGAAATTCCCGGGAGCTCCAGAATCCAGGTGACAGAGTTCAGAAAATTTTACCTTGCAAAAAACCACGGAAACTGTTATTTGCAGTGGTGGAGGAAGATGATCCTTACCTAGGGCTGCCTCTCCTACAGACCCTAGGCACGGGAGCTTCCCGACTTCTTTGGAATTACCAAAACAGCTCTCCTCCTGGCGGCAATTACCCAACTTTACCCGATCTAATTCCATAGCCACGGTTAAGGAGAACGAAGTCGGGAAAATCGCTGATTTTGGAGTAATAGCAACCAGGTGGTAGGAACCTTTTTCACGTTCGATCTCCTTAGATCGTCTTGACACCGTAGGTCAATCCGGACTACCATGGAAATTAGGTCATCCAGTGTTGTAGGCACGTCCCGTCCTGCCAGCTCATCCTTAATTCTTCCTGAAAGACCCACCCAGAAGATAGCCACGAACGCCTCATTGTTCTCGGATAATTCAGACGAGAGGGTACGGAACCGCACTGCATACTGAGACACAGTAAAAGCCTCCTGGCGTAGTCGAATAAGAGCCGAAGCTGTCGATGTAGCAAGACCAGGTTTATCAAAGGTCCTGGGGAATGCCTCTAGAAAAGACTGAAGGTTAGTAACCAAAGGATCCATTCTCTCTCACAGCTGATTCAGCCAGGTAAGGGCCTCTCCGTCAAGGTGAGAGATGATGAAGCCCACCTTGGCCCAATCAGAAGTAAACATATGCCCCAGGAGTTCAAAGTGCAGAGTGCACTGGTTAATGACCCCCCGACACTGAATGGGATCACCACGGAAGCGGGTGGGAGCCACCAAACGAGGACCTCTACTTGTTGTCCAGCTAGGTACCTGGATGCCAGTGGCAGAGTTGGGTGCAGGTGAGAGACCAGGGTATCCATATAAGTACACAAGTTGTACAGGGACGTCGTGATCTTGTCCTGTTGACTCCTCAGACGGGTAACCTCTTGACATAGCTCCACGGCCAGTGGTGCTTGGGATCCAGCGGGTTCCATGGCCTGAGCAATCTGTAACGTATGGAAACGGAGGCACAGATGGTGAAGTTCACATTCATTTTTATTGTAATTGAACATGGAAACTCTGAACCACGGTCTGGGGGGCTCTGAAGGGGGCATGACTACGTGTGCCCCAGACACCCGTAGTAAGACCCCTCGAACAGGATCGGAATGGGATACCTGGGGGACACGGGTGCTACCTCCAGTTAGACCCCAGACTCGTGGTAGCTGACCCAGCGGGACAGATGGACAAACAGAGTTAGCAGGTGACGTAGAGCTAACCGGTGGGTACTGGGGGTACGGGTAGAAGCTGGTTCCAGAGGTACTGACGTTGTCCTGAGGTTCAGATGACTGAATAGAGCAACGAGACAGAACTGGAGTAAGCAAGTTGGAGATCGTCCAGAAAAGCCAGGTATCGAGTAGCAGATAGTCTGTGAAGACAAACAGTGTAAGCGACGCACTGACAGAGACTTCAGAACGGAAGCATATGCTAGCAGGAACCGGAAGATAGCAACTGAGGACACTTGTTGCTCCTGCACCCTCCCTATGGTGGAGGGACTAGAAATAGCAATCATTCACATGCCATTGGTCAGAAGCACTTTTTGGAAAATTTGCGGTCTCTTTAAGAGACCGGGAGCGAGCGCGCGACCTAAGCACACAGCGCGAGGACCTGCTGGCAGCACGCCAGGAAGCAGAGGAGGGAGGTGAAACAGAGGTCCTGTCCTAGCAGCGTGGAGATGGCACAGAGCGGAGTCCCGACAGGGACCCTGCGAATGTACAGGAACCGGATCGGGTGTAACAGCCACCTTCACAGAATGCAGCCTTAGTGCTGCTGAAGGTGGCTCTTTTACTTAAAAACGCCCAGGGGGGACAGGTTTCCTTTAATGTCTAATTGCCTGGTGGCATAAAGATTAATTATCACCTTTCTTGGTGCTCAAGAGCAGTGGAGGAGTCGAAAGTTTTCCATCCTACATATTTTAGGTTTAGAAGCCAGAAATGCCCCAGTACTTGTGCTTGGACATTTCTCCTGAATGGGGTCCTGTCCCACCAAGAATACCAATGTAAATGAAGAGGTGGCAGCACATCTGAAGTCCTTTGCAATAATTTCTATTGGAGTTCCAAAACCAGCTGAGTGCCTGTGTTCATACTGGGGGGAGGGGACCCAAATTCTGAAGCTAGGTACAGGTTTTAGAAACAGTCCTTTCTTAATATATCTTGTTGCATACCCCTTTAATGGCTCCTTTCCTGGTAACCTGGGATTAATATCCACTTCCAAGGTGGTCTAAGGTAGCGAAAAGCTTAATATCTATGGTCCTGTTTTAAAGTAATGAAGGTGTTATTCCCAGATTCCATGGTGATTTCTGGTAGTCACAGTTTTAAGGTTAGCTACCTGAGTGGTCTATGGTCATGGAGAGGGATCTATATTCATTGTTTAGTGATATACTTTCCTCCTGGGCTCCATCACTATCTCATCAGACCTCTGGCTGTTGATGGTGTAAGATTCGTTAAACATGCTCGTCTTTGCATTTGTGCCTTGATCATACAAGCCTTCTAATAATTCAAGCCGGGACTTCTCTGCCACACTGTTCTCTGATAAGAGAAAAAAATAGAAATGAAAGGCAGATCTACAAGAAAAGTTAGATATTTGTTTTATAGGGACTATAGCTTACCTTTTGGGAATATAATAATTTAACAGGAGTATCCTGTGCATATTTTTCATAAACGCCAAAGATGGGAATATATTTTTTAGTGCTGTTACTAAATGAAATCTGCTTCTGTGGTTGTATATAAAGTATTTTAAAACAAACATAATGAAAGTCACATAAAATTATTCCAGAAAAAGATTTAAAATTACTGAGTGGCAAAAGTTAAACAATCAATTCCTAGCCTAGTTTTTCTGGCTTTGATTTGCAGAGTAACAGGTGTAACGTATCAGTAGCAAGGCTACTTGTTATGACACTATTTATTAGCGCTCTCAAAGTGTAATTAGATTGCATTTGGTTCTTTTTTTATATATGAGCTTTCTTTCATTAAGGGCTTCCTATTCCTGGTCTCAGTGAAAAACAATCCCCACTTTACTGATAGGTTGTAGATTGCAAATGTTATGTTCCACATCCAAGCAGTCCAAGTCATCCAGGTTAGGAGTCTTATTTTTACATTTGATGAATAGACAATATTGGGTCCTGGTGCACGATTAAGGCAATATCAAGGTTCACTCTATTAGTAGGGAGTGCAGAGTTGGCAAAAGGATGCAATATATAAGCTTACTCAATAGCCTTTATCCATATTTTTTTTCTCTCTGGTCTTCGTAAGTATCGTTTGTTCGTATTGCATGTGAAGTAGTGTGAATAATAATAATAACAATAATATATTTTTAATTGATATGTTTGTAACAAGAATTGTGTAAGGGCTTATAAAGTGCAAAAGGACATAGAAAACGGTGACAATTATTGTCTAACGTTACATCAAAAAGCATGAATTACTGAATTCAGAACCTTTCTATTGTCTACGAATGAGTATTGATACTGCATATAGTTGGCTTAGACTAGAAAAAAACTTACGTTGTCGAAGTAATACTAATTTTTTCAACATTTTCACCTTTTAATTTTATAAATGTAATGCATTAATCAAAAAGTAATTCTAATCCTTTAGAAAAAAAATTGTGTTCTGCAAGCCACAGCGTGGATTGGCACAATCATTTGTCGTAAATTTCCATCTTCAATAATTTTTTAGAGTTTCAGAAATTCAGAAAGAAATAATAATCAGATGGGGCCAATTAAGGAAAATATGGTGAATTATCGACAATTTCAAAGCGGATTTTATTGAGTTTAATCTTCACCTGATATGGTTAACTTTTCTTACAATTTCAAAATGAAAAACTTTTCTGCCAAAACATAGCACGTGCATTTGTCAAAGTTAATACTTTAAAATAATTAATTAATTAGTAAATTTACCAATACTTCCTCGTATATCCAGAGTGCCTCTTGGATGTGAGGAAGTTATATATATACAGTATATATATATCTCAAAAGCCCAAATAAGGCCTTTTGAGATATATATATATATTTATTTTATACATATACATATATTATAAACATATTTGTATGTAATGAATTGTCCAAGAACCCAAAGTGTATTTGTATCTCCCTCAAAAGATAATACAACCCCTGGCAAAAACTATGGAATCACCGGCCTTGGAGGACGTTCATTCAGTTGTTTAATTTTGTAGAAAAAAAGCAGATCCCAGACATGGCACAAAACTAAAGTCATTTCAAATGGCAACTTTCTGGCTTTAAGAAACACTAAAAGAAATCAAGAACAAAAAAAGGTTGTAGTCAGTAATGGTTACTTTTCTTAACCAAGCAAAGGGAAAAAATTATGGAATCACTCAATTCTGAGGAAAAAATTATGGAATCATGAAAAACAAACAAACAAAAAAACACTCCAACACATCACTAGTATTTTGTTGCACCACCTCTGGTTATTATAACAGCTTGCAGTCTCTGAGGCATGGACTTAATGAGTGTCAAACAGTACTCTTCATCAATCTGGCTCCAACTTTCTCTGATTGCTGTTGCCAGATCAGCTTTGCAGGTTGGAGCCTTGTCATGGACCATTTTCTTCAACTTCCACCAAAGATTTTCAATTGGATTGAGATCCAGACTATTTGCAGGCCATGACATTGACCTTATGTGTCTTTTTTCAAGGAATGTTTTCACAAATTTTCTCCATGGAAGGATGCTTTATCATCTTGAAAAATGATTTCATCATCCCCAAACATCCTTTCAATTGATGGGATAAGAAAAGTGTCCAAAATATCCTACATAAACATTTATTGAAAATGTAATGACAGCCATCTCCCCAGTGGCTTTACCGGACATGCAGGCCCATATCATCAATGACTGTGGACATTTGCATGTTCTCTTCAGGAAGTCATCTTTATAAATCTCATTGGAACGGCACCAAACAAAAGTTCCAGCATCATCACCTTACCCAATGCAGATTCTTGATTCATCCCTGAATATGACTTTCATCCAGTCATCCATTTCTTACAGTTTGGTCACAGACATTGACTCCAGTTTCCTCCCACTCATTCCTCATTTGTTTTGTTGTGCATACCGTTTTGGAGACATATTGCTTTAAGTTTCCAGTCTTGACGCTTTGATGTCTTCCTTGGTCTACCAGTATGTTTGTCATTAACAACCTTCCCATGTTGTTTGTATTTGGTCCAGATTTTAGACACAGCTGACTGTGAACAACCAATATCTTTTGCAACATTGCGTGATGATTTGCCCTCTTTTAAGAGTTTGATAATCCTCTCCTTTGTTTCAATTGACATCTTTTGTGTTGGAGCCATGATTAATGTCAGTCCACTTGGTGCAACAGCTCTCCAAGGTGTGATCACTCCTTTTTTGATGCAGGCTAACGAGCAGATCTAATTTGATGCAGGTGTTATTTTTGGATATGAAAATTTACAGGGTGATTCCATAATTGTTTCCTCAGAATTGAGTGATTCCATAATTTTTCCCCTATGCTTGGTTAAAAAAAGTAACCATTACTGAATACCACATTTTTTGTTCTTGATTTCTTTTAGTGTTTCTTAAAGCCAGAAAGTTGCCATTTGAAATTACTTTAGGTTTGTGCCATGTCTGTGACCTGCTTTTTTTCTACAAAATTAAACAACTGAATGAACATCCTCCAAGGCCGGTGATTCCATAATTTTTGCCAGGGGTTGAATATCGCATCCACAACCAGCGCTCTACTTCTGCTAGCAACCACTGGCCAATTTCAATTTCTGAACAGTAGTTCACAATTCTCCTGATATGTGGGCATCACATCCTAGATGACAGAGATGTCTATGGCTTGAATGTCCCTTTAGAGTTACTTATATGCTATTTCCATTCCTTGTTAGATAACTCAAAATACTTTATTCCCTGGTTGTGCTAAAAGGTAAGTGGTGATGTGAAAAACAAGGACAGAAAGTCCACAAGACCACTGGAACAATAATTAATCTGTTCATGCTAATATTTATTAATTAGACGTAAATGTAATACAAAACATAAAGAGGGACAACTAAACAACAAAATCAACATAATAAAATATGTGAAATAATCCCTTTTCTCTACTAGGGTTAAAGTGGACAGTAACATACAAAAACTATTTTTTTTGAGGACAGGTAAAAAGACTTTCATTTTGTTCACAGTAACCATACTATATATTTTTAATAAAAACGTTATTGGTAATGTTGCCACCATTTTTTTACATCATATAATGATTAATTTATCTAGACTATATTCTTACAGAATCCAGCAAACATGGGTGACGGTGAAATGGCGGTCTTTGGTGATGCTGCACAGTACCTCCGTAAGAGTGACAAAGAGAGACTAGAAGCCCAAACAAAGCCTTTTGATGCCAAGAACACCTGCTTCATAGATGACCAGAAGGAACTCTATGTGAAAGCTTTAGTCACGTCTAGGAATGACGGAAAAGTCACTGTGAAAACCGCAGATGATAAGGTAATGAGAACAATAAATTGAATAAATGAAAGGACAAGTAGAAAAAAATGTTAAGTAAAAAACATTTATTTTATTTTTCTTCTACTCAAGACTTTAACTGTAAATGATGATCAGGTTTATCCTCAAAATCCACCAAAGTTTGATAAAATTGAAGACATGGCCATGATGACTCACCTGAATGAGGCATCTGTGCTGTTTAACCTCAAAGAGCGTTATGCAGCTTGGATGATCTACGTAAGTCAACTCACTTAACTGAAAATTGACAGCTTGTATCTAAAAAAACCCTGAAAATGTGTAATTGAAACAAAAAGTTTGTTAGTCTCAATTTTTCTAATACAATCTTTTTTTCGCATATATTACAGACCTACTCTGGGCTTTTCTGTGTCACTGTCAACCCCTACAAGTGGCTGCCAGTGTACGACCCTAAGGTGGTAGCTGGGTATAGAGGCAAGAAGCGTGTGGAAGCCCCACCACACATCTTCTCCATCTCTGATAACGCCTATCAGTTCATGTTAACAGGTAGAGTCTTCTTTTAAGAAGAATCTTGATTGTGAGCTACATAGCATTGATTTTCTATTAATGTTTATTTTGACAGATCAAGAAAATCAGTCTGTCCTGATTACGTAAGTTAATCATCCTGTTCCTATTTATTAATTATATATTTTGATATTTTATAATGTCATAGTAATGTAGCAATACTACCTGATTAAACTGTTTGCAAAATATCCATTAATCATGTTAAGATTTCTAGTGAGGTGGAAAAGTACAAAGGTATTATTGTTCATAGCCTTTTTGCTCTCAGTTCATTGATACCATAATTCTGCTCTATGTAATTAGGTTAAAGTAAATTTACCATTTATTTCACATTTACATTTCATGCAAAGATATCAAAGTTTGTAGTGATATAATAAGCCATATTTCCTTCCGTGTACTTTCGCTAATGTTGAAGATGACTTCAGTGACAAAATGCATGAGCTATTATCAAACTTTGTACTTACAATCAGAGGATCCTCTGGTGGATGGTCTATGGTTCTTCTGAAAATTGACAATCCCTCGTCAGGGCTTATCTCGTTTTTAGACTACTTGACATCTAACATTATTGATTATCTAGCTTTTATATCAAATGGAAAAAACACAATTAACTAAGTAATACACTTGTCGATTTTTACGGGTGAATCCCAACAACAGAAGTAACAAAACTTATTTAATATGCGATAAAACTTTCTATTTTCTTCAAGGGAGCTGTAAAATTTTCATCAAAATCCCTGGCTGCCCATGAATAAGACTCTAAGGGCATGTTTACATGGACCAACTGGCAGCACGATATGTAAACCTTTATTGCTCGGCGGTCGTTTAACCCCTTAACGACCGCTGCTAAGGGTACTTAAACCACAGTGGAAAAAGTGAATAGCGCCCCCCAGAGTCAGATTTTCTCTGGGGTCTCGGTTACCGGGGGTAGCCGAGACCCCAGAGAACATGATTCGGGGTTTTTTTACCGACCCCCGAGTTGCGATCGCCGGTAATTAACCGTTTACCGGCAGTCGCAAAAAAAAAAAAAACGCGATTTCCCATTTAATTTCTCTGTCCTCCGATGTGATCGCACATCAGAGGACAGAGAAATGGGGTCCCCGATCGCCCCCGATACTCACCTGTCTCCCCCGGTGCTCCTCGTGGCTCCCGATGGGCGCCGCCATGTTCTTCCGGCAAAAAAATGGCGGTCGCATGCGCAGTGCGCCCGCCGGCCAGCACCCGGGAGATCTTTGGGGTCTTGGCTGCCGGGGGTAGCCGAGACCCCAAAGAACATGATCGGGGTCGGTTTTTACCGACCCCTGTTTTGCGATCGCCGGTAATTAACTGTTTACCGGTGACCGCAAAAAAAAAAAAGCGATGTGTAATTCTCTGTCCTCTGATGTGATCGCACATCAGAGGACAGAGAAATAGGGGGATTCGGGGACCCTATCATACTTACCGGTGTCCCTGGGTCCTCCTGTGTCCTCTTCTGGCCGCCGGCTTCTTCCTTCTGTAAGAAAATGGCGGGCGCATGCGCAGTGTGCCCGCCAGGATCTGCTGGCCGGCAGCTAGAGGAGTTGGGGCTAAATTTAGGGTTAGGGTTAGGGTTGGGGCTAAATTTAGGGTTAGGGTTGGGGCTACATTTAGGGTTAGGGTTGGGGCTAAATTTAGGGTTAGGGCTGGGGCTAAATTTAGGGTTAGGGCTAGGGTTAGGGTTGGGGCTAAAGTTAGGGCTAGAGTTAGAGTTGGGGCTAAATTTAGGGTTAGGGTTGGGGCTAAATTTAGGGCTAGGGTTAGGGTTGGGGCTAAAGTTAGGGCTAGGGTTAGAGTTGGGGCTAAATTTAGGGTTAGGATTGGGGCTAAAGTTAGGGTTAGGGTTGCGGCTAAAGTTAGGGTTAGAGTTGGGATTAGGGTTTGGATTAGGGTTGGCATTAGGGTTACGTTTGGGATTAGGGTTAGGTTTGGGATTAGGGTTAAGGTTAGGGTTGGGATTAGGGGTGTATTGGGATTAGGGTTAGGTTTGAGGTTAGGGTTGAGATTAGGATTAGGGGTGTGTTGGATTTAGGGTTCTGATTAGGGTTATGGTTGTTTTGGGGTTAGGGTTGTGATTATCCTTAGGGTTGTGATTAGGATTATGGATCGGGTTGGAATTAGGGTTAGGGGTGTGTTGGGGTTAGGGTTGGAGTTAGATTTGGGGGGTTTCCACTGTTTAGGTACATCAGGGGGTCTCTAAACGCCACAGCCAATTTTGCGCTCAAAAAGTCAAATGGTGCTCCCTCCCTTTCCGAGCTCTGCCGTGCACCCAAACAGTGGTTTACCCCACATATGGGGCATCAGCGTACTCGGAATAAATTGGTCAACAACTTTTGGGGTCCAATTTCTCCTGTTACCCTTGTGAAAATAAAAACTTGGGGGCTAAAAAATCTTTTTTGTGGGAAAAAAAATATTTTTTATTTTTACAACTCTGCATTATAAACTTCTGTGAAGCACTTGGGCATTCCAAGTTCTCACCACACATCTAGATAAGCTCTGTGGGGACTCTAGTTTCCAAAATGGGGTCACTTGTGGGGGGTTTCTACTGTTTAGGTACATCAGGGTCTCTGCAAACGCAACATAATGCCCGCAGACCATTCTATCAAAGTCTGCATTCCAAGATGGCGTTCCTTCCCTTCCGAGCTCTGCTATGTGCTCAAGCAGTGGTCCCCCCCACACATGGGGTATCAGTGTACTCAGGACAATTTTGACAACAACTTTTGGGGTCCAATTTCTCTTGTTACCCTTGTCAAAATAAAAATTTGGGGGCTTAAAAATCTTTTTTGTGGAAAAAAAATTTTATTTCTATTTTCACGACTCTGCATTATAAACTTCTGTGAAGCACTTGGGCATTCAAAGTTCTCACCACACATCTAGATAAGTTCCTTGGGGGGGTCTAGTTTCCAAAATGGGGTCACTTGTGGGGGGTTTCTACTGTTTAGGTACATCGGGGGCTCTGCAAATGCAACATAACGCCCGCAGACCATTCTATCAAAGTCTGCATTCCAAAACGGCGCTCCTTCCCTTCCGAGCTCTGCCATGCGCCCAAACAGTGGTTTACCTCAACATATGTGGTATCAGCCTACTCAGCATAAATTGCACAATAAATTTTGGGGTCCAATTTCTCCTGTTACCCTTGTGAAAGCAAAAATTTGGGGGTGAAAAATCATTTTTGTGGAAAAAATATGATTTTTTTATTTTCATGGCTCTACATTATAAACTTCTGTGAAGCAGTTTGGGGTTCATAGTGCTCATCACACATCTAGATAAGCTCTTTGGGGAGTCTAGTTTCCAAAATGGGGTCACTTGTGGGGGGTTTCTACTGTTTAGGTACATCAGGAGCTCTGCAAATGCAACATGACGCCCGCAGACCATTTCATCAAAGTCTGCATTCCAAGTGGCGCTCCTTCCTTTCCGAGCCCCGATGGGTGCCCAAACAGTGCCCCCACCCACATATGGGGTATCAGCGTACTCAGGACAAACTGGTCAACAGATTTTGGGGTCCAATGTCTCCTGTTACCCTTGAGAAAATAAAAAATTGCAGGCTAAAAAATCATTTTTGAGGGGAAAAAAAAGGATTTTTTATTTTTACGGCTCTACTTTATAAATTTCTGTGAAGCACTTGGGGGTTTAAAGTGCTCACCACACATCTAGATAAGTTCCTTAAGTGGTCTAGTTTCCAAAATGGGGTCACTTGTGGGGGGTTTCTACTGTTTAGGCACATCAGGGGCTCTCCAAACGCGACATGGTGTCCGATCTCAATTCCAGCCAATTCTACATTGAAAAAGTAAAATGGCACTCCTTCTCGTCCAAGCTCTGCGGTGCACCCAAACAGTGGTTTACCCCCACATATGGGGTATCGACGTACTCAGGAGAAATTGCACAACAACTTTTGTGGTCTAATTTCTCTTGTTACGCTTGTCAAAATAAAAATTTTGGGGCAAAAAGATCATTTTTGTAGAAAAAATGCGACTTTTTATTTTCACGGCTCTACGCTATAAACTTCCGTGAAGCACCTGGGGGTTTAAAGTGCTCACCACACATCTAGATAAGTTCCTTTGGGGGTCTAGTTTCCAAAATGGTGTCACTTGTGTTTTTTTTTTACTGTTTAGGCACATCAGGGGCTCTCCAAATGCGACATGGCGTCCGATCTCAATTCCAGCCAATTCTACATCGAAAAAGTAAAACGGCACTCCTTCTCTTCCAAGCTCTGCAGTGTGCCCAAACAGTGGTTTACCCCCACATATGGGGTATCGATGTACTCAGGAGAAATTGCACAACAACTTTTGTGGTCTAATTTCTCCTGTTACCATTGTCAAAATAAAAATTTAGGGGCAAAAAGATCATTTTTGTAGAAAAAATGCGATTTTTTTATTTTCACGGCTCTACGTTATAAACTTCTGAGAAGCACCGGGGGGTCTAAAGTGCTCACCACACATCTAGTTAAGTTCCTTAAGGGGTCTAGTTTCCAAAATGGGGTCACTTGTGGGGGGTTTCCACTGTTTAGGCACATCAGGGGCTCTCTAAACGTGACATGGCATCTGATCTCAATTCCAACCAATTCTGCATTGAAAAAGTCAAACGGCGCTCCTTCTCTTCCAAGCTCTGCGGTGCGCCCAAACAGTTGTTTACCCCCACATATGGGGTATCGGCGTATTCAGGAGAAATTGTACAACAACATTTATGGTTAAATTTCTGTTTTTACACTTGTGAAAATAAAAAAAAGGGTTCTGAAGTAAAATGTTTGCAAAAAAAAAGTTAAATGTTCATTTTTGCCTTCCACATTGTTTCAGTTCCTGTGAAGCACGTAAAGGGTTAATAAACTTCTTGAATGTGGTTTAGAGCACCTTGAGGGGTGCAGTTTTTAGAATGGTGTCACACTTGGTTATTTTCTATCATATAGACCCCTCAAAATGACTTCAAATGTGATATGGTCCCTAAAAAAAAATGGTGTTGTAAAAATTACCCTTAAAATTTTGTTTCCAAAATTGTGCTGATGTAAAGTAGACATGTGGGAAATGTTATTTATTAACTATTTTTTGTGACATATCTCTCTGATTTAAGGGGATAAAAATACAAAGTTTGAAAATTGCAAAATTTTAAAATTTTTTGACATATTTGTTTTTTTTTTTTCATAAATAATCGCATGTAATATCGAAGAAATGTTACCACTAACATGAAGTACAATATGTCACGAAAAAACAATCTCAGAATCAGCAGGATCCGTTGAAGCGTTCCAGAGTTATAACCTCATAAAGTGACAGTGGTCAGAATGGTAAAAATTGGCCTAGTTATTAAGTACCAAATTGGCTCTGTCACTAAGGGGTTAATAGCCTGTATAAACAGCCATATCAAAATAAACAATGCCCAATGAGCGATCTATAAAACATTGTTCAGTGTGCACAGGCTGTCATGGTTCTCAGCAGTGCGAGTCCTGTTTACACAGGACAATGTACTGCCGAAAAATATTTTTTGCAGTCCACAAAAGATAATTTCACCTGATGAATGAGCGTTACACTTCACCAGGTAGTCAGCAGCCTGTTTAGACTGCAAGATGAGTGTGAAACAAGTGTTTGTAAGAACGCTTGTTCCCAATTATATTTTAGTGTAAATGTAACTTAAATCTCTAAATATTAAAATTATTTCCTATGGAAGAGGAGAGCATCGCTTTCAATCTCTATATCCTTATTCGCGGACTGCAGGACGGTTTGAAATGAAGATGTGGGGTGAGGCTAATTGTAAAATACTGGTAAATTAATTTTAACAAGCCTGTCTCACTAAGGAAAGCAAAATTACCACTGAACTGAGAGCAAAAAGGCTGGGAAAAAATATGACCTTTGTGCATTTCTTCCAGTTAGAAACCTTAAAGCACCACTCCGGCTTTTTTGTTTCTATTTTACTGCCGGAGTAGTATAACTAATGCATCTTTCCTGCCCCTAGTAATACGAGCTGCTGTCTTCTTGGCAACACTAGAGTCGTCCTCCACTGGTGACCTGTAGGATTGCTCCAGTGTTTGCTGGGCGAGCCGGAGGTCACTTCTCAATGCAAGTCTATGAGAAAAATAATGAGGCACTCATGCTTTTGCATTGATAGCTTGTAACCACTAGCTCCGACTTCCGGTCAGTCAGAAAATGTGGTCACAAGATGGTGGAACAGGATAACAGTGATGCCGGGAAGAGCAGAAGAAGGTGACCGATAAATATATTACTACATTAGTGATATCACTCTGGAGGTGAAATAAAGACAAACAAAAAAACCCAGAGTGGCGCTTTAAATTAGATGGATATTGGATGTTGCAGTTAAAGTGAATCTGTCACCAAATCCACCAATACAAAAATGCAAACATTATTAAATTAGTATCTTAGCCCTGAAGAGCCTGCAGTAATTACGGTACTTTGCGAATACATGTCAGAATGGAGGCATAATATGTATGTAAGCAAAAAAACTGAAGTAAGATGCACTGCCAGCAGAGTCACAAATGTCCAAATAAAAATAAGGTGCATAAAGTATTTTTTTCCTGTAAAATTTGTTTGAAGAACAGTATATTCTCTTCATCTGGTCCAATAGTGAAAAAATACTAAAAGAAGATTCTTATTTATACATACAGACTGGTGACTGAAAACTATTCCAGCAAAATTTGTGCTCCAGAAGCCAAATTGCACTCTTTCCCTTCTGAGATCTGTCTTGTGCTCAAGCAGTAGTCCACCACCCCATAAATTGTAATGCCATACTCTGGAGAAATTGCATAATGAATTACAGGGGCACATTTTTCCTTATTACCTCTTGTAATGAGTCCACAGGTACCGCCAGCTGGAGTGTGCTGTCTAAATGATCACTGAGGATATATTACACAGTACAGAATTGTGAAATTAACTGTAGAGTAGAAAATTTAAATTGTAACTATTGAGACAATAGTCATGTGACCATGATGACATCATCATTGATCCTTCTGCACTTCTATGTTGCAGCCTGCTTATGATTGATCAGCGTCATACAGGAGACAGAAGTACACGCCCCCAGTAAAAACTCTCACTTGGACTTAACTAAAGTTAACTCATTAGGTGCCAAGAACACGATTGCTAATATTTCCACAAAGGAGAGGCAAAATTAAAAAAGTTTTATCTGCTCTGCACCTACAATTACATGGTGTGCCCAGCTCATTTACATTATGAAATCTGGTTGCAGATCCATCTTATGAAATGAACTGCTATTAAACCTGAATGAAGTTGTGTAATATGGCTGATCTAAAACAAATTTGCACTCTTTAATATGTAGAAAAACTATGGAAACTCCCATCTAAATTTTGACATTTCGGTGTATTATACTTTAGCTTTTTATTTATAATTTGTTCTACCTCTATTTTTATCTCCAGTGGAGAATCTGGTGCTGGAAAGACTGTGAACACCAAGCGAGTCATTCAATATTTTGCAACAATTGCAGCTATTGGTGATTCTGGAAAGAAAAAGGAATCTTCCAACAGTATGCAGGTAACTTCTTATACTGAGGTACATACACTGGTGCTTGAAAGTTTGTGAACCCTTCAGAATTCCATATTTCTGCATTAATTTGACATAAACCTACCGTATATACTCGAGTATAAGCCGACCCGAGTATAAGCCGACCCCCCTAATTTTGCCACAAAAAACTGGGAAAACTTATTGACTCGAGTATAAGCCTAGGGTGGAAAATGCAGCAGGTACCGGTGAATTTCAAAATTAAAAATAGATGCTCCATACCGTTCATTATGGCCCCATAGATGCTCCACATAAAGCTGTGCCACATATAATGCTCTGCACTGTTCATTATGGCCCCATAGATGCTTCACATAAAGCTGTGCCACATATAATGCTCTGCACCGTTCATTATGGCCCCATAGATGCTCCACATAAAGCTGTGCCATATATATAATGCTCTGCACCGTTGCCCCATAGCTGTGCCATATATATAATGCTCTGCACCGTTGCCCCATAGCTGTGCCATATATATAATGCTCTGCACCGTTGCCCCATAGCTGTGCCATATATATAATGCTCTGCACCGTTGCCCCATAGGTAGCTGTGCCATATATATAATGCTCTGCACCGTTGCCCCAGAGCTGTGCCATATATATAATGCTCTGCACCGTTGCCCCATAGCTGTGCCATATAGTGCTCTGCACCGTTGCCCCATAGCTGTGCCATATATATAATGCTCTGCACCGTTGCCCCATAGCTGTGCCATATAGTGCTCTGCACCGTTGCCCCATAGATAGCTGTGCCATATATATAGTGCTCTGCACCGTTGCCCCATAGATAGCTGTGCCATATATATAGTGCTCTGCACCGTTGCCCCATAGCTGTGCCATATAGTGCTCTGCACCGTTGCCCCATAGCTGTGCCATATAGTGCTCTGCACCGTTGCCCCATAGCTGTGCCATATAGTGCTCTGCACCGTTGCCCCATAGATACTCCACATAAATCTGTGCCATTGCTGCTGCTGCTGCAATAAAAAAAAAAAACACATACTCACCTCTCTTGCCGCAGCTCCCCAGCGTCCGGTCCCGGCGTCTCTCTGCACTGACTGATCAGGCAGAGGGCGGCGCGCACACTATATGCGTCATCGCGCCCTCTGACCTGCACAGTCAGTGCGGAGAGACGCCGGGAAGATGGAGCGGCGCCCGGCGTGTGGAACGTGGACAGGTGAATATGTAATACTTACCTGCTCCCGGCGTCCCGCTCCTTCCCCCGGACAGCTGGTCTTCGGTGCCGCAGCCTCTTCCTCTATCAGGGGTCACCGTTACCGCTTCATTAGAGAAATGAATAGGCGGCTCCGCCCCTATGGGGGGTGGAGCAGCCTATTCATTTCTCTAATGAGCGGTCCCACGTGACCGCTCAGGGGAAAAGGCTGCGGCACCGAAGACAGTGGGACGGGCAGGGGGAGCGACAGGAACGCCGGAACTAGGTGAGTATATGACAGTCCTCACCCGCCGACCCCACCACCGATCATGACTCGAGTATAAGCCGAGAGGGGCACTTTCAGCCCAAAAATTTGGGCTGAAAATCTCAGCTTATACTCGAGTATATACGGTACATCAAATTTTCACACAAGTCCTAAAAGTAGATGAAGAGAACTACCGTAAATCAAATACATGAGTCAGAAATAATAGGCTGTTTCTTTTTTTAAATGTGAAAAATGATCCTAAATCACATATCTAACTGGAAAAAGCAAGTGAATCTTTGTTTTCAATGTGTAGCCCCCTTGTGCAGTAAAAACTACATCTAAAATTTTTAATGTAATTGTTGATTATTCCTGCACATTGGCTTAAGGGAATTTTAGCAACCCTGTTATGTCGGTGGGATTTCTCCCATTAATTGCTCGCTTTAGATTCTTCCACATTTATATAAGGTAAAGTCTGGACTTGGCCATTCCAAAACTTTAATTTAATTCTTCTTTAAATAAACCTTTTGTAGAGCAACATGTGTGCTTTAAATTGTCGTCTTGCAGCATGACGCAAATTCTCTTGAGATTCAGGCCATGAACAGATGTCAAAACTATGAATTAACACATGTGGAATTATATACTTAACAAAAAAGTGTGAAACAACTGAAATTATGTCTTATATTCTAGGTTCTTCAAAGTAGCCACCTTTTGCTTTGTTGACTGCTTTGCACATTCTTAGCATTCTCTTGATGAGCTTCAAGAGGTAGTCACTGGGAATGGTCTTGCAACAATCTTGAAGGAGTTCCCAGAGATGCAGAGATGCTTAGCACTTCTGGCCCTTTTGCCTTCACTCCGTGGACCAGCTCACCCCAAACCATCTCACCAGCACCCCATCACTCTCCTTTTTGGTCAAGTAGCCCTTACACAGCCTGGAGGTGTGTTTGGGGTCATTGTCCTGTTGAAAATAAATGATGGTCCAACTAAACGCAAACCGGATGGAATAGCATGCCGCTGCAAGATGTTCTGATAGCCATGCTGGTTCAGTATGTCTTCAATTTTGAATAAATCCCCAACAGTGTCACCAGCAAAGCACCCCCACACCATCACACCTCCTCCTCCATGCTTCACGGTAGAACCAGGAATGTAGAGTCCATCCGTTCACCTTTTCTGCGTCGCACAAAGACACGGTGGTTGGAACCAAAGATCTCAAATTTGCACTCATCAGACCAAAGCACAGATTTCCACTGGTCTAATGTCCATTCCTTGTGTTCTTTAGCCCAAACAAGTCTCTTCTGCTTGTTGCCTGTCCTTAGCAGTGGTTTCCTAGCAGCTATTTTACCATGAAGGCCTGCTGCACAAAGTCTCCTCTTAACAGTTGTTGTAGAGATGTGTCTGCTGCTAGAACTCTGTGTGGCATTGACCTGGTCTCTAATCTGAGCTGCTGTGAACCTGCGATTTTTGAAGCTGGTGACTCGGATAAACTTATCCTCAGAAGCAGAGGTGACTTTTGGTCTTCCTTTCCTGGGGCGGTCCTCATATGAGCCAGTTTCTTTGTAGCACTTGACGGTTTTTGCCACTGCACTTGGGGACAAGTTTCCCAATTTTTCGGACTGACTGACCTTCATTTCTTAAAGGAATGATGGCCACTTGTTTTTCTTTACTTAGCTGCTTTTTTCTTGCCATAATACAAATTCTAACAGTCTATTCAGTAGGACTATCAGCTGTGTATACACCAGACTTCTGCTCAACACGACTGATGGTCCCAACCCCATTTATAAGGCAAGAAATCCCACTTATTAAACCTGACAGGGCACACCTGTGAAGTGAAAACCATTCCCGGTGACTACCTCTTGAAGCTCATCAAGAGAATGCCAAGAGTGTGCAAAGCAGTCATCAAGGCAAAAGATGGCTACTTTGAAGAACCTAGAATATAAGACATAATTTCAGTTGTTTCACATTTTTTTGTTAAGTATATAATTCCACATGTGTTAATTCATAGTTTTGATGCCTTCAGTGTGAATGTACAATTTTCATAGTCATGAAAATACAGAAAAATCTTGAAACGAGAAGGTGTGTCCAAACTTTTGGTCTGAACTGTATATATATATATATATATATATATATGTATATATATATATATATATATATATACACACTCTCTGGTACGGTCCCCGCCAAGCTTCCCAATAAATGAAGTAAAAAAACTATCTGCAACCACCAATCGTTTATACAGGCTGACTTGATGTCCAACATGTAGCTTATGGCTTTAGAGGTGCGGTTTACAGAGGGAGAGGAACAGAGCTACTAAATTTTATATACTCAATCCGGAAAAGTAGGATGTGTTTATAAAAAATATACAAAGATGTTGCAAAATGGGAATAAAACAGTACAGTATACAAATACATAAAATAAAAGGGATAACAAAAGATAAGTACTAAACCTGTGTCACGGAAATGGTATAAAGGTTAGCAGAGGGATGAACTTTTTTAGAAAACTACATAGCACTGTGTCTTCCAGGACTGACGAATGACAAAAACTCATATGGGGGGCTTGTTGTGGGATGTGCTAGGTCTTTAGAAGATTATGAGATCCCCAGCTTTTAGGATATTTTTGCCCCTGGAGGTCCTAGACGGCCCGGGATATATTGTTGTCATGTTTCTGATCACGATTTTACTTTTCTATTGTTATGGCTTGACTCTGGGACTCGATCTGGTGATCTCTGGCTCTGTGTCAGTTTCCCTCTCTGTTGGACTACAGCCTGTGCTGTCTCTGTCCAACTGCTGATAATGCTCCTGTCTTTGCTTTGCTGTGTTGCTTCTATGCAGTTGTATTCTATTTCTCGCTTTGTTTCCTATCACATCTGGGGAAGGGCTATTTTTGCTGGCTATATTCCAAATTAGGTGGGTGTTTGGATTTCCAGCTCCTCAGTGATTATCAGGATTAGCTTGCTGAGGTTTATTCTATTGCTTCTACTGCGATTTGTTTTGCGTATTCCCCTTCTCAGCTATTTTACCCTTTGCTTACATTCAGGTCTGGTGATTTTCAAATATACCAAAAGTCTTTTGGGATTCCTTTCTTTTCCTTTCATCGCTCATGTTTGTGTGAACACGTCTTTAGCTCTATCTATGTCTCACCCTCTTTCCGTGTGCACTCCGTTTTGTTGTTGTGGTTTTGGGTTACACGCTCTACAGTTAAGGACACTCATGGTCAGCCGATGTTGAGTGGGGTGCCATTGCGTAATTTTAAGGTGTCAACCTCCTTGGTCAAGCAGGAACAAATCAAGGTCAGGTTAGGGAGTTGCCTAGTCTGTATATGAACCAGTGGTGTGCAGGTTTAACATTCCCATGTTTTTTTCATCACTGTGTGTTACGGATCAGTCAGAGCTTCTATAGAGCTGAAATATGGCATGGATAGCGTCATCCATCTGCTGATATTAAGTTGGAGTTGTTAGGTCATCCTTACGGTGATGTGAGTGAATGCGTTATGTTCATCCCTTCACTACTACTCTGAAAATACATCTCACATAAATATCAGAGTGATACAAACCCCAATATTCTTAACTGACCACTATATTCACAGTGTCTGAGATAATTCCTTTGAACAGAGGAAGCCCCTGGCTCAGGAAGTGCACTTCTCCATCATTGAGTATATGAATCTTGGACTTGGTGGTTGGCTCTGAGCAGATCCCCTACTATAATTACCTGCTCACCGCACGAGGTCCTAATTCAGTGGAGGTTGAAGTGTTAACTTTTTTTCACTTCCCCAGTTATATTTAATCCCACATGTTCAGAGTGATGTCGATATGTCCTCTCTACGGACATGCCTTTATGGATTTTACAAATTTTTCTCTACAACATCTAGGCTCCCTCTTCTGGGTTTGCTCCTCTCCAGGTGTTTTCCATCTTCCCATTTTGGTCTTCCCGATCAAATTCTGGGTTGAGCTTTATATGCATTTCCTTCCTGGCTATACCGCTAGGTAGACTTTTATGATAAACACTTGTTTAATTCCTGCAGTGAGTCTGGGTTTTTTTCATTCCAAGTCCCTTTTTCCTTTCACCTCTTTATGTTTCTGGGAGGTTAAAATTGTCTTGTTTATTTTGGCTATCCCTCAATCCTATATGATTCCCCACTGTTTAGAGATGGTTTTGCAACCATTTCCAGCCTGATGAGTAACAAAAACTCTTCTTCTGAGGTCCTCAGAAATCTCCAATGCTCATTCTATAATACACTTCCACAAACATGAGTTAAGGTCAGACTTTAATAGATCTCTGTTCTTTAAATAAAACACATCGCCCACTCACACCTGATTGTAATCCCGTTGATTGAAAACACCAGATTCTAATTTCATATTCTCATTATCGGCTAATCTGAAAGTCACATGCATTTGCCACTCACAAACATGTGATATTGGATTATATTTCTAATTTAAAACATAACAAAATATAATATTTTGACTAATATGCTTGATTTCATTATCTTTTATTTATGCCTAGGATTTGTTGGAAAATCTGATATAGTTTTATGTCAAATTTATGCAGAAATACTGAAAATTTGAAAGGGTTCACAAACTGCAAAGTACCACTGTAAGATCTTTTTAGTATACTACATACCAACCTCTCAGATTCTGTGGATGAGGATATGTAACTGAGTTAGTAGCATTTACTTATAAAAGAAAAATGCCTTCTTTGCATTCTTTAAGACCATGCTCAAGAAGCTTATGATAATTAAGACAGCTATGTAACTTAGAAGGTACATCGAGTGCCGATGTCAAGCTCAAAATTCTAGAAAGTGCATTTATGAGGCTCGTGTTAAGAACAGATCCTGACACTATGCAATGCAAACTATTCCTGCTACTGAAACCAGAATAGAAAAAAACAATAAAAAGGAAATATGAGTAAATATGTAAATGAGAAAAGAATTAGTCTTAAAGAAGTTGTCCTATTCTTATATCATGCATTCTACTCACTTCTATCATTGTTTTTCTGTTGTATCTTAACTAAAGAAAATGTAGATAATAACATGAAGATTATTTATAGCTGACAAGTAGCAGTATATATATATTGTATAACTGAAGGTACACTTACACTGGGAAACTCTAAGAAAGTTATCTGCCGGTCTATGCACACCGTCAATCACCTGAAGTACAAGCAAATCGCTCACTCATTGGATAAAATGATTTTCAAACCAGCTTGGAAATCATAATTCTGGGCAGCACATCATCCTGTGTAAACAGGATATGTGCTGCCGAGAACACTGATATTTTATACAAACAAACAATCATATAAATGAACATTCTGTGTACATGGAAGTAAGGTCAGCCAAATGACCGTTAATAGGCTTACATGTACATCAATGATCTTCTAATGGCCGAGGTTGACTAGTGTAAATGAAGCCTATAGCAATTTATCATTTAAGACAAATCTTTTATTGTCTGAACTATGATTATGACAAAAAACTATACCTCATCTTTCCTTGGCTGGGTTATTACAGCTAAGAACAAAGGTCCCTTTTTGTTGTAGGGGTGCAGATAAGAACAATTACATGGTTTCAGTCAGGAATGTTGCTAGAAGCTCATGTTTGTGTATGCATCACATTTGCAGTAGTTCATCACAGCCAAAGGTGCTCTACTAAGGACTAAAGATGCTTCATTCATTCAGGGAATGACGTACTCCTGAGACAGCAGAAGTCATTAAAAGTGGCATTTTATGTAGAATTTGGAGAATCCACTTGCTACATTGACTGTATTGAGCTATTTAAATTGTTCTTGTTTCATTGGTTTGTGGAAAACAGCAGAAAGTTTTTACGTTTTGCTAATAAAACTAATTTGTAATGGGGGTTGAATCATTTTGATTGCAGCTATACAGTATAATGCCCAATGCTTAGCCTGAGGGTCAGAGTATAAAAAGGATTCAAAGAACATCATAAAAGGAGCAATCCTCTTATTCGCTACTTCTCATAATGCAGAATATGAATTTTGTAACTATTGTCTTGTGTTCCATTAAATTAACACTTCTTATATTTTAGGGTACCCTGGAGGATCAAATCATTCAGGCTAACCCTCTGCTGGAAGCATTCGGAAATGCCAAGACACTGCGAAATGATAATTCATCTCGTTTTGTAAATATTAACATCAGACAAGTTATTTTCCATAGTCACCTGCACAGAAATACAGTCATGGCTTACTTTTTTTCTATTTTTTCTTTTAGGGTAAATTCATCAGAATTCACTTTGGTACCACTGGAAAACTTTCTTCTGCTGATATTGAAACTTGTAAGAATGGGCGTGAAGATAATACACAACTTTAGATAGTTGTATGTGCTTATAGTCAGCAGTTTTACATTTACATTATATTTTCCAACATGCTGTAAAAATGTAGGAGTCAAGGGGTTTTCCGTCATAAACCTTTTTCACTTAAATAGGTATGTTGAACATTGATAATAAGCTTGAGGTATAAAATCCCATGGTTACTTTACAATAAGTTGCTTATTTCTCATGAAACCTTGTCCATATTGGCGACCCACACTTCCAGGTTTGCTCTGCCTTACATAAGAAGTTTTTTTATGAACATTTAATTGCCCACGATCTTGAGTGAACACACTGAATCTTTCTCTGTCACCATTTCTTTGCACTGTTTTACTGCACATTCTTAACTTTTTATTGATTTCATATGTTTGGTAGCTCATGCACAGTGACAAGTAGGGTGACACTTGGTGACAACAGTCAAAACACACATTAGTAGCATGCACATATCACAGCAGAGAGCAGCTGAAAAAATAAAAGTGCAACGTAGATTCAGCCATCCGGGATCAGAAACAAGATGTAATACTGAGTATTCAAGAACTTCCTGAAGAGTAGAGTTGGGATACTTGTATGTTTCTATTACTGAATAAGTGAAATATTTTTAAAATAAGGAATTAAATTTTAATTTCATTTATTTAAAAGCACATTTTGGTTGTAGAAAACCTGTTCAATTCCTTGTGTTTTTTATATTTTTTCAATATGTAACTACAGATCTCCTGGAAAAGTCCAGAGTAACATTCCAACTTTCAGCTGAAAGAAGCTACCACATCTTCTACCAGATCTTGACAAACAAGAAACCAGAAATTATTGGTAATGTCCCTGTTTATATTCTAAAAAATACATTCCCTGTGAAGCATCCATGTTCTGCCACATAGGGCCTCCATGAAGAACCATATTCGGGAGCTTTTCATAGTATTATATATTTATTCTGCTTCAGTTTTTACCTTGCCAGGTGTTCTGAAGATTACATGAGTTGTAAATTTTGTGCATCCAAACCATTTGCAAAACAATATTGTAGGTTGTATTAGTTTCACCTTCAGCATGTTATCACTATTGGTTTTGTTGTTTTAGAGATGCTGCTTCTCACGACCAACCCTTATGACTATCCTTGGATCAGCCAGGGCGAAATAGCTGTGAAGAGTATTAATGACGAAGATGAGCTTTTAGCCACTGATGTCAGTAACAGCTTTATTGGGAGGCACAAATGCCTAAATAAAGATGTTGTTAGTTAGTGTATATTTTTTATTTCTTTATAGACTGCTATTGATATTCTTGGGTTCAATCCAGATGAAAAAATTGGCATCTACAAAATGACTGGTGCTGTCATGCACCATGGTAATATGAAGTTCAAGCAGAAGCAGCGGGAAGAGCAGGCTGAGCCAGATGGCAATGAAGGTTAGTGTCTTTGGTCCTTGAGTTAGTCATGATTTTTCGTACCAGTAAGGAATAATATTGTGCTTGTCCTCCACATCTAGTTGCTGACAAAATTGGCTATTTAATGGGTCTCAACTCTGCTGACTTGCTCAAAGCTTTGTGCTACCCAAGAGTAAAAGTGGGCAATGAGTTTGTCACCAAGGGACAAACAGTGCCACAGGTATCTAATATAAACAGCAAAACACACACAACAAGGTACGATATAATACTTAAACTGATGTTTTCCACTTCAGGTGTACAACTCAGTGGGTGCCCTCAGCAAATCTACATTTGAAAAACTGTTCTTATGGATGGTCACACGTATCAACCAACAGTTGGACACCAAGCAGCCCAGACAATTCTTCATAGGCGTGCTGGATATTGCTGGATTTGAAATATTTGATGTAAGCAGCTAATCTAGTTTTACATGTTCCCTTAGTCAACCACCTGGTATCTTCTCATCTGCTTTCTATCAATTTCAGTACAACAGCTTGGAGCAGCTCTGCATTAACTTCACCAATGAGAAGCTGCAGCAGTTTTTCAACCACCACATGTTCGTCCTGGAACAGGAGGAATACAAGAAAGAAGGTATCGACTGGGAGTTCATTGACTTTGGTATGGACTTGGCTGCCTGTATTGAGCTAATTGAGAAGGTAAATTTGTTTTAGATCAGTCTATTGAAAATATCTATAGTTCTGTGGAACTCAAAAACATTTTTTTATTATTTACTTTTAAGCCCATGGGTATTTTCTCCATCCTTGAAGAGGAGTGCATGTTCCCCAAGGCCACTGACACATCCTTCAAGAACAAGCTGTATGAACAGCATCTAGGCAAGTGTAAGAACTTTGAGAAGCCCAAGCCAACCAAAGGAAAGGCTGAAGCTCATTTCTCTCTGGTGCATTATGCTGGTACTGTGGATTACAACATCTCTGGTTGGCTCGATAAGAATAAGGATCCATTGAATGAGTCTGTTATCCAGCTCTACCAGAAGTCTGCTGTCAAACTGTTGGCCTTCTTGTATTCCAACTACAACAGTTCTGAATGTAAGTTGTGTGTCTTTCTCCTTGATATTTTACAAGTTGAAAAGGTTGAAGTAGTATTAAAACCTGACATTTTTATCGTAGCTGATGCTGGTGGTAGTAGTAAAGGAGGAAAGAAGAAGAAGGGATCCTCTTTCCAGACTGTGTCTGCTCTTTTCAGGGTTAGTATTCATATCCATACAATTGGTAAATAATCCCAAATAATTTATAAGGTTTATTAAATGCACATGATAATAGTAGTGCCAGATTATTAAATAGTATAAATTGTTGACACTGAAAGATCATTTACGTTGGCCAACTGTAGCCGTTAAAAGACTGCCAATCGTATACATACAAGCTGATTGGTAGGAGTTTAACAGCCTTTTTAGAAAGGCAAACCACATATACTATAAATATAAAATGTTAACATAGAATAATCAATTTTTATTCATATTATCCAGATTTTGTTTTATCAATCACCTAATTAAATCTGCTCAATTTTTTCTAGCCTTATAAACTTGTAGAAAGAGGTCACACCTCTTTGTAGTTTTGCCATGGAAACAAGTGCTAAAGTCAAACTGAATGTACTCCTAAATTACAGATTAAAGGCTACTTATTGTTTTAATGCTGAATGTAATATATATTTTTGCTAAAGGAAAACTTGGGCAAACTCATGACCAATCTGAGAAGCACCCATCCCCACTTTGTACGTTGTCTGATTCCCAATGAGACTAAAACTCCAGGTAAATTTTGTTTGCCCTAGCACAGAAGTTTCAATATATGTGTATTCTATGTTAAAGCTATTTTTCTCTACCTAGGTGTCATGGACAATCACTTGATTATCCACCAGCTGAGATGTAATGGTGTCCTGGAAGGTATCAGAATTTGCAGGAAAGGATTTCCAAGCAGAATACTTTATGCAGACTTTAAGCAGCGGTAATTACAATATCTATCTATATACTGTATATATATTTTTATTTTTTTCATACTTATGCTCTCTATTCTTGTAAGGCAGGGGTGCAAATCTTTTATTCTGCCAAGTGCCATTTGTATATTTCTACCATCATTCGGAGGTCACACAAAATTATCAACTTCAAAAATTGCCCTGCTATATTTGCTCAAACAATTAGTTAACTTTCCCTAATGTGACGGCTGGAACTGCTTCCATTTGGTGAGGCTGTGATATTAGGAGGGATTGATCATGTTGCTTCTTGTAACTGCTTTTCCAGACTTGTGTCGATCTGGAGAGCAATAAACTCTTTGTCAAAATAAGCTTTGTAAAGGACTTGCAGCAGTAAGTTGTTCCTATGCCGATGTACATTACACTGCATGTCTCACCAACAGGAAAAATTTATTACTGCTCACATTACAATTATATAACACAAGAAGTGGGAGTTTTGAAGTATATACATCACATAGGAGACACAGAGACTGATGTATATACATCACATAAGACATACTGGGGCTGGAGCGTACACATCAAATAGGAGACACTATGGCTAAAGCGTATACATCACATAAGAGATGGTGGGGCTGAAGAATATACATTATATAGGAGACGCTGGGGCAGTAGTATATACATCACATTAGAGACGGTGGAGCTTCAACATATACATCACATAGGAGACTAAGTGACTGCTGTATATACAATAGGAAACATTGGGGCTGGAGTATGTACATCACAGAAGACAGAGGGAGGTCTGAAGTATATACATCACATATGAGGAACACAGACTGCTGTTTACACTTTACATAAGACACACTGGGTCTGGAGCATATATATATATCACATAGGAGATGCTGGGGCTGCAGCATATATATCACAAAGAAGACACTGGGACTGAAGCATATAAATCGCATATGAGATGCCGAGGCTGCAGCATATATATATATATATATATATATATATATATATATATTTATATATATATATATAACACAGAAAACACTGGGGCTGCAGCATATACATCACATGGGAGATGCTGGGGCTGCAGTATATATATCACATAGGAGACACTGGGACTGAAGCATATAAATCACATAGGAGATACTGGGGCAGCAGCATATACATCACATAAGAGACACTGGGGCCTCAGCATATACATTACATAAGAGACACTGGGGCTGAAGCATATACATCACATAGGGGATGCTAGGACCACTGTATATAGATCACTAAGTAGATGCTGTGTCAGAAGCATATACATGACATAGGAGACACTGAGCCTGGAGTATATACAAAACATAGGTGACACTGGGGCTGGAGTATACACAATAGGAGATATTGGGGCTGGAGCATATACTTGACAGAACACATTGGGGATAGAACATGTACATCACAGAAGACACGGGTGCTGCTGCTGTCTTCATCTGTGGGATACGAGCGCATCGGGTGAAAACTCCGTCCACAAAATACATCCAGATGCTGGCAATGTCAACTGTCAGGACATAGTCCCACAATGCATAACCTGTACCCCAGTACAGTCACTGTCAGCTTCACAATAACAAAAAGGAATCAGTAGCTGCCACCCCCAATCCTTTATACAGGCCGATTGGACACCCGTTACAGGTAGCATATGGCTACAGGGGTGCGGTGTGCAGAGCAAGAGGAACAGAGCTATTGCATTTTATATATTTAACTTGGAAAGGTAGGCAGTGTTTACAAAAAATATACAAAGATTATACGAAATGCGATCAAAATAATACGGTACTGTATATACAATTGCATAAAATAAATGGGAATAAAGACAGAAGTACTATACCTGATGTAGCAGGAATGGCTCTTATTTTTATGGAGAGAAGCACTCTGGTTAGAAAAATGAGACACTCTCACAGCGAACTATGTCTTCCAGGAATTAACAAATATGACAATTTAAATCGATATAGTTGGAGACTTTATATTGATATTTATTTATTTATTTATTTATTTGGAGCACACATATATTTTAATCTTCTGTCACCACTGGACTGGTAATTATTTATTTGTTTACTCATACATTTCTCTATGTGGGTCACATATCGGTCTATATTGTCATATACACAGATTTTCTGAGTTATACTGTATATGATTTATGTCATATTTATATTTAGAGTTTAAACTTGTACTGAATACATTGTAACATTATTTGGAGACCACCAGTGTATCTATCGCTGCAGTATAACCCTTGTTATGTGTTTTTAACCCCTTCATGACCCAGCCTATTTTGGCCTTAATGACCTGGCCGTTTTTTGCAATTCTGACCAGTGTCCCTTTATGAGGTAATAACTCAGGAACGCTTCAACGGATCCTGACATATTGGGCTTCATGTTAGAGGTAAATTTAGGTCGATAATTTCTGAGTTTATTTGTGAAAAAAACGGAAATTTGGCGAAAATTTTGAAAATTTCGCAATTTTCACATTTTGAATTTTTATTCTGTTAAACCAGAGAGTTATGTGACACAAAATAGTTAATAAATAACATTTCCCACATGTCTACTTTACATCAGCACAATTTTGGAAACAAATTTTTTTTTGCTAGGAAGTTATAAGGGTTAAAATTTGACCAGTGATTTCTCATTTTTACAACAAAATTTACAAAACCATTTTTTTTAGGGACCACCTCACATTTGAAGTCATTTTGAGGGTTCTATATGGCTGAAAATACCCAAAAGTGACACCATTCTAAAAACTGCACCCCTCAAGGTGCTCAAAACCACATTGAAGAAGTTTATTAACCCTTCAGGTGTTTCACAGCAGCAGAAGCAACATGGAAGTAAAAAATGAACATTTAACTTTTTAGTCACAAAAATGATCTTTTAGCAACAATTTTTTTATTTTCCCAAGGGTAAAAGGAGAAACTGGACGTTGTTGTCCAATTTGTCCTGAGTACGCTGATACCCCCAGGTGCTTCACAAATTGATCCGTAAAAATGAAAAAGTACTTTTTTTTCCCCAAAAAATTATTTTAGCCTCAATTTTTTCATTTTCACATGGGCAACAGGATAAAATGGATCCTAAAATTTGTTGGACAATTTCTCCTGAGTATACCGATATCTCACATGTGGGGGTAAACCACTGTTTGGGCACATGGTAAGGCTCGGAAGGGAAGGATCGCCATTTGACTTTTTGAATGAAAAATTATCTCTATCGCTAGCGGACACCATGTCACGTTTGGAGAGCCCCTGTGTGCCTAAACATTGGAGCTCCCCCACAAGTGACCCCATTTTGGAAACTAGACCCCCCAAGGATCTTATCTAGAAGCATAGTGAGCACTTTAAACCCTCAGGTGCTTCACAAATTGATCCGTAAAAATGAAAAAGTACTTTTTTTTCACACAAAATTTCCTTTAGCCTCAATTTTTTCATTTTCACATGGGCAACAGGATAAAATGGATCCTAAAATTTGTTGGGCAATTTCTCCTGAGTACGCCGATACCTCATATGTGGGGGTAAACCACTGTTTGGGTGCACGGCAAGGCTCGGAAGGGGAGGCGCGCCATTTGACTTTTTGAATGGAAAATTAGCTCCAATCGTTAGCGGACACCATGTCGTGTTTGGAGAGCCCCTGTGTGCCTAAACATTGGAGCTCCCCTACAAGTGACCCCATTTTGGAAACTAGACCCCCCAAGGAACTTATCTAGATGCATAGTGAGCACTTAAAACCCCCAGGTGCTTCACAGAAGTTTACAACGCAGAGCCGTGAAAATAAAAAATAATTTTTCTTTCCTCAAAAATGATTTTTGGCCCGGAATTTTTTATTTTCCCAAGGGTAATAGGAGAAATTGGACCCCAAATGTTGTTGTCCAGTTTGTCCTGAGTACGATGATACCCCATATGTGGGGGTAAACCACTGTTTGGGCGCATGGCAGGGCTCGGAAGGGAAGGCACGCCATTTGGCTTTTTGAATGGTAAATTAGCTCCAATCATTAGCGGACACCATGTCGCGTTTGGAGAGCCCCTGTGTGCCTAAACATTGGAGCTCCCCCACAAGTGATCCCATTTTGGAAACTAGACCTCCCAAGGAACTAATCTAGATGTGTGGTGAGCACTTTGAACCCCCAAGTGCTTCACAGAAGTGTATAACGCAGAGCCATGAAAATAAAAAATAATTTTTCTTTTCTCAAAAATGATTTTTTTAGCCCACAATTTTTTATTTTCCCAAGGGTAAAAGGAGAAATTGGACCCCAAAAGTTGTTGTCCAGTTTCTCCTGAGTACGCTGATACCCCATATGTGGGGGTAAACCACTGTTTTGGCACACGTCGGGGTTCGGAAGGGAAGTAGTGACGTTTTGAAATGCAGACTTTGATGGAATGCTCTGCGGGTGTCAGGTTGCATTTGCAGAGCCCCTGATGTGCCTAAAGAGTAGGAACTCCCCACAAGTGACCCCATTTTGGAAACTAGACCCCCAAAGGAACTTATCTAGATGTGTGGTGAGCACTTTGAACCCCCAAGTGCTTCACAGAAGTTTATAACGCAGAGCCGTGAAAATAATAAATGTGTTTCCTTTCCTCAAAAATATTTTTTTAGCCCACAATTTTTTATTTTCCCAAGGGTAACAGGAGAAATTTGACCCAAAAGTTGTTGACCAGTTTCTCCTGAGTATGCTGATACCCCATTTGTGGGGGTAAACCACTGTTTGGGCAGATGCCGGGGCTCGGAAGGGAAGTAGTGACGTTTTGGAATGCAGACTTTGATGGATTGGTCTGCAGGCATCATGTTACGTTTGCAGAGACCCTGATGTGCCTAAACAGTAGAAACCCCCCACAAGTGACCCCATTTTGGAAACTAGACCCCCCAAGGAACTTATCTAGATGTGTGGTGAGCACGTTCAACCCCCAAGTGCTTCACAGAAGTTTACAACGCAGAGCCGTGAAAATAAAAAATAATTTTTCTTTCCTCAAAAAAGATGTTTTAGCAAGCAATTTTTTTATTTTCACAAGGGTAACAGGAGAAATTGGACCCCAATATTTGTTGCCCAGTTTGTTGTGAGTACGCTGATACCCCATATGTGGGGGTAAACCACTGTTTGGGCGCACGTCAGGGCTCGGAAGGGAAGTAGTGACATTTGAAATGCAGACTTTGATGGAATGGTCTGCGGGCGTCACGTTGCATTTGCAGAGCCCCTGATGTGCCTAAACAGTAGAAACACCCCACAAGTGACCCCATTTTGGAAACTAGACGCCCCAAGGAACTTATCTAGATGTGTGGTGAGCACGTTCAACCCCCAAGTGCTTCACAGAAGTTTACAACGCAGAGCCGTGAAAATAAAAAATCATTTTTCTTTCCTCAAAAAAAGATGTTTTAGCAAGCAATTTTTTATTTTCACAAGAATAACAGGAGAAATTGGACCCCAATATTTGTTGCCCAGTTTGTTGTGAGTATGCTGGTACCCCATATTTGGGGGTAAACCACTGTTTGGGCGCACGTCAGGGCTCAGAAGGGAAGTAGTGACATTTGAAATGCAGACTTTGATGGAATGGTCTGCGGGCATCACGTTGCATTTGCAGAGCCCCTGATATGCCTAAACAGTAGAAACACCCCACAAGTGACCACATTTTGGAAACTAGACCCCCTAAGGAACTTATCTAGATGTGTGGTGAGCACTTTGAACCCCCAAGTGCTTCACAGAAGTTTATAACGCAGAGCCGTAAAAATAAAAAATAATTGTTCTTTCCTCAAAAATTATGTTTTAGCAAGTAATTTTTTATTTTTGCAAGGGTAACAGGGGAAATTGGACCCCAACAGTTGTTGCCCAGTTTGTCCTGAGTACGCTGGTACCCCATATGTGGGGGTAAACCACTGTTTGGGAACACGTCGGGGCTTGGAAGGGAGGGAGCACCATTTGACTTTTTGAACGCAAGATTGGCTGGAATCAATGGTGGTGCCATGTTGCGTTTGGAGACCCCTGATGTGCCCAAACAGTGGAAACCCCTCAATTCTAACTTCAACACTAACCCCAACACACCCCTAACCCTAATCCCAACTGTAGCCCTAACCCTAATCACAACCCTAACCCCAACACACCCCTAACCACAACCCTAACCCCAACACACCCGTAACCCTAATCCCAACCCTAACCCTAACCCTAATCCCAACCCTAACCCTAATCCCAACCCTAACCACAACTGTAACCCCAACACACTCCTAACCCTATTCGTAACCCTAACCACAAGCCTAATCTTAACCCTATTTCCAACCCTAGCCCTAATTCCAACCCTAACTCTAATTCCAACCCTAACCCTAAGGCTATGTGCCCACGTTGCGGATTCGTGTGAGATTTTTCCGCACGATTTTTGAAAAATCTGCAGGTAAAAGGCACTGCGTTTTACCTGCAGATTTACAGCGGATTTCCAGTGTTTTTTTTGTGCGGATTTCACCTGCGGATTCCTATTGAGGAACAGGTGTAAAATGCTGCGGAATCCGCACAAAGAATTGACATGCTGCGGAAAATACAACGCAACATTTCCGCACGGAATTTTCCGCACCATGGGCACAGCGGATTTGGTTTTCCATAGGTGTACATGGTACTGTAAACCTGATGGAAAACTGCTACGAATTCGCAGCGGCCAATCCGCTGCGGATCCGCGGCCAATCCGCTGTGGATCTGCGGCCAATCCGCTGCGGATCCGTGGCCAATCCGCTGCGGATCCGCAGCCAAATCCGCACTGTGTGCACATGCCCTAACCCTAACCCTACCCCTAACCCTAACCCTACCCCTAGTTCTAACCCTAGTTCTAACCCTAACCCTAGTGGAAAAAGAAAAAAAAATATTTTATTTTTTTATTATTGTCCCTACCTATGGGGGTGATAAAGGGGGGGGTCATTTACTATTTTTTTTATTTTGATCACTGTGATAGGTTTTATCACAGTGACCAAATTATATCTGGAACGAATCTGCCGGCCGGCAGATTCGGCGGGCGCACTGCGCATGCGCCCGCCATTTTGGAAGATGGCGGCGCCCATGGAGAAGACGGATGGACACCGGGAGCCTCGGTAAGTATAATGGGGTGGAGATCGGGGCACGGGGGGGGCGTCGGAGCACGGGGGCTGGCATAGGAGCACGGGGGGAGCGGACAGGAGGACGGGGGAACGGAGCACAAGACGGAGGGGAGCGGACCACAGATCGGTGGCTTGGGGGGGCGATCGGTGGGGGGGGTCACATCAGTGTTTCCAGCCATGGCCGATGATATTGCAGCATCGGCCATGGCTGGATTGTAATATTTCACCAGTTTTTTAGGTGAAATATTACAAATCGCTCTGATTGGCAGTTTCACTTTCAACAGCCAATCGGAGCGATCGTAGCCACGGGGGGGTGAAGCCACCCCCCCTGGGCTGAAGGACCACTCCCCCTGTCCCTGCAGATCGGGTGAAATTGGAGTTAACCCTTTCACCCGATTTGCAGGGACGCGATTATTCCATGACGCCACATAGGCATCATGGGTCGGATTGGCACGGGTTTTCATGACGCCTACGTGGCGTCAAAGGTCGGGAAGGGGTTAATAGTTGTATTCATAATTTAAGAAAGATTTACTATTTTGCATTTTTGTATTCAGAGGAGATTCTTCTTATTGGCTTTTTTGTTGATTAATCTCCTAAACTATTACCTTATTTTTGAGAACTCAGGAATCAACAATGACAGACACCCAAACATTGTTTTCATTAGATCACGGTTATGTCTACATACCTCCCCTTGGTGAGCTTATATGGGGGCTGGTTGTGGAATGTGCTAGGTCTTTTAGAAAATTATGAGATCCCCAACTTTCAGAATATTTTCACCCCTGGAGGTCCCATGCAGTAGATATTGCTATCATGTTTCCTATTGCAATTTTACCTTTCTATAGAGATAAAATATGGCATGGATAGCATCATCCATCAGAACAATATTAAGTTGGAGTGGTTAGAATGGCCTTACAGTGAGGTGAATGAATGCATTCAGCTTATCCCTTCGCTACGATGCTGACAATGTATCTCCATAAATATCAGATCGATGCAAACCCCAATATTCACCACTGGCCACTGGCTCCAAAAAGTCTGGGGACCAGTGCTTTGAACAGAGGAAGCTCTTGCATTGGAAATGTATTTCTCCACCTCTGAATAAACAAATCCCAAGCTTAGTATCTGGCTTTCAGAGCAGATCTCCTGTTGTAAATGCCTAGTCACTGTGGGAGGTCCCTACTTCAATGGAGGTTGAAATGTCA
Source organism: Ranitomeya variabilis (assembly GCF_051348905.1). Taxonomy (NCBI): domain Eukaryota; kingdom Metazoa; phylum Chordata; class Amphibia; order Anura; family Dendrobatidae; genus Ranitomeya; species Ranitomeya variabilis. The sequence continues at coordinate 220,271,519 of NC_135233.1, read as the reverse complement.
GCTCTTTCTCACTTCCCTAATTATAATTAGATTCTCACATCCCCAGTTATAATTAATCCCATATGTGAGGGGGATATGTCCCCTCTCTGGAGACATCTTTATGGATTTTAATTTTTCTGTACGACACTTGGGCTGGGGATAACTTTTAGATTGCCGGGGGGCAGTCGCTGTGGTCCATTCTTAATGGAAGCGCAAAAGGTTGCAGAGCGCAGCAGTCAGCTAATCTTCACACCTACTAGAATTAATGGAAAGGCAGCCGGGGCTCTTCAGAATTTCTGGTTTGTAAGGTGTGGTAGTACACTGCATGCTCTCAAAACGGAAACAAATGTCGAAAGGCACCGAGGGAAGTGACTACCCTTTAAAAAAAGTCTCAGTATTTTTTTCCCCTAAACTGTTTTAATTATATATGTAATGTGGTGAAAGTATATTAAAATACTTACCAATTATCATCTTCCCAAGTTTCCATTGCCATGCCAGTCCGTTTTTGTTCCACATGACCAGAAAACAGACAGGCCAGATCACATTGAATTTGTTTGTGAAACATAATGTCACTTTCTTAGTTTAAGTCTATGGAGCCTTGGTACTCATAGATGTACACTGGTGAAGAAATATTGTCCTAAACAGTGTGGGACAGCAAAGATAAACAGTGATAATAGGGGCTAAAATGGAGCTTAGCAGAATTAAAAAACGGGGCTGATGGCTGCATTATAACATACTTGCACTATGTTACATACATCATTTGGTTGGTTTAGGGAAAAAAAATGAGACATCTCTTTTAAGAAGAAATAAAAACAGAGCAAGTTTGCATTTTGAAGTCTTCAGAACTGAATCACATTTCTCTCTTTTGTTAGTTACAAAATCCTGAATGCAAGTGCAATTCCTGAAGGGCAGTTTATTGACAGTAAGAAGGCAGCTGAGAAACTCTTGGATTCAATTGATATTGACCACACACAGTACAAATTTGGACACACTAAGGTATATAAACAGTACCCATTTGTCTTCTTGTTTTATTCAAAAGTCTTCTCTGGCCTTAATATTTTTCTTGTGTTTCTTTAGGTGTTTTTTAAAGCTGGTCTCCTTGGTGTACTGGAAGAGATGAGAGATGAAAAGTTGTCTCAACTAATTACTCATACTCAAGCACTTTGCAGGGGTTTCTTAATGAGGGTTGAGTTTAAGAAAATGATAGATAGAAGGTATCATTTATTTTGCTGAACAAATTTACGCACAAAAATTAAATTTACAACTTTTAAAAATATACTAATATATTACATTTCTCAAAAAGGGAAGCTCTGTTTGTCATCCAGTACAACCTCCGGTCCTTCATGAATGTCAAACACTGGCCATGGATGAAGCTATACTTCAAGATTAAGCCACTTCTTAGGAGTGCCGAGTCGGAAAAAGAAATGGCAAACATTAAAGAAGAGTTTGAGAAGTCAAAAGAAGCTTTGGCTAAGTCAGAGGTTAAGAGGAAAGAATTAGAAGAGAAGCTGGTTGCCCTTGTGACAGAAAAAAACGATTTGCTTCTCCAAGTACAGACGGTAGGAGCTTTAGTATATATCTTTACTCGTTTGCGACCAGTAACAAAAATGGCTAACAATTATACCTGAAAATCTGCAGGAATCTGAGACCTTAGCTGACGCTGAGGAGAGATGTGATGGTCTCATCAAAAGCAAGATCCAACTGGAATCTAAAATTAAGGAGCTTAGTGAGAGACTTGAAGATGAGGAAGAAAGTAATGCTGAGTTGACAGCCAAAAAGAGAAAATTGGAAGATGAATGCTCTGAACTGAAGAAAGATATTGATGATTTAGAACTTACTTTGGCTAAAGTAGAAAAGGAAAAACATGCCACAGAAAACAAGGTAAAGTTAACCACTTTCAGCTGCATAACATACTATTCTGTAAACGACAGGGTGCAGACATATGGAGAGTGCTCAGGTTGGGACAATGATCTAGCGAATTAGTTTCATTGCTATACGTGAAGCGGGGAAGGAAATTTTTCCCTAATATGGAGCTATTTGCATCTGCCCCATGTTATTTTTGGCCTTCCTCTGGCTCGACATGTTAGGCTATAGGTTGAACTCTATGATCTCAAGCCTACCATCAACCTTAACCCCTTAAGCCCCGAGGGTGGTTTGCACGTTAATGACCGGGCCAATTTTTACAATTCTGACCACTGTCTCTTTATGAGGTTATAACTCTGGAACGCTTGAACGGATCTTGGCGATTCTGACATTGTTTTCTCGTGACATATTGTACTTCATGATAGTGGTAAAATTTCTTTGATATTACCTGCGTTTATTTGTGAAAAAAATGTAAATTTGGCGAAAATTTTTAAAATTTAGCAATTTTCCAACTTTGAATTTTTATGCCCTTAAATCACAGAGATATGTCACACAAAATACTTAATAAGTAACATTTCCCACATGTCTACTTTACATCAGCACAATTTTGGAAACAAATTTTTTTTTTGTTAGGGAGTTATAAGGGTTAAAAGTTGACCAGCGATTTCTCATTTTTACAACAAAATTTACAAAACCATTTTTTTTAGGGACCACCTCACATTTGAAGTCACATTTAGGGGTCTATATAGCAAAAAATACCCAAAAGTGAAACCATTCTAAAAACTGCACCCCTCAAGCTGATCAAAACCACATCCAAGAAGTTTATTAACCCTTCTGGTGCTTCATGAGAGCTAAAGCAATGTTGAAGGAAAAAATGAAAATTTAACTTTTTAGTCATGAAAACGATCTTTTAGCAACAATTTTTTTATTTTCCCAAAGGTAACAGGAGAAATTGGACTGCAAGAGTTGTTGTCCAATTTGTCCTGAGTACGCTGATACCCCATATGTGGGGGGGAACCACTGTTTGGGCACATGGCAGGGCTCAGAAGGGAAGGAGCGCCATTTGACTTCTTCAAGCTGAAATTAGCTGGAATTGAGATCGGACGCCATGTCGCGTTTGGTGAGCCCCTGATGTGCCTAAACAGTGGATACCCCCCACAAGTGACCCCATTTTGGAAACTAAACCCCCTAAGGAACTTATCTAGATGTGTGGTGAGCACTTTTATCCCCCAAGTGCTTCACCGAAGTTTATACCGCCCGTGCGTGAAAATAAAAAATCCTATTTTTTCCACAAACATGATGGTTTAGTCCCCAATTTTTTTATTTTCACAAGGGTAACTGAAGAAATTGGACCACAAAAGTTGTAGTCCAATTTGTCCTGAGTACGCCAATACCCCAAATGTGGGGGGGAACCACTGTTTAGGCGCATGGCAGGGCTCAGAAGGGAAGGAGCGCCATAAGACTTTTTCAAGCTAAAATTAGCTGGAATTGAGATTGGACGCCATGTCGCGTTTGGTGAGCCCCTGATGTGCCTAAACAGTGGAAACCCCCCACAAGTGACCCCATTTTGGAAACTAGACCCCCTAAGGAACTTATCTAGATGTGTGGTGAGCACTTTTATCCCCCAAGTGCTTCACAGAAGTTTATACCGCCCGTGCGTGAAAATAAAAAATCCTATTTTTTCCACAAACATGATGGTTTAGTCCCCAATTTTTTATTTTCAGAAGGGTAACTGAAGAAATTGGACCACAAAAGTTGTAGTCCAATTTGTCCTGAGTATGCCAATACCCCATATGTGGGGGGAACCACTGTTTAGGCGCATGGCAGGGCTCAGAAGGGAAGGAGCGCCATAAGACTTTTTCAAGCTAAAATTAGCTGGAATTGAGATTGGACGCCATGTCGCGTTTGGTGAGCCCCTGATGTGCCTAAACAGTGGAAACCCCCCACAAGTGACTCCAATTTGGAAACTAGACCCCCTAAGGAACTTGTCTAGATGTGTGGTGAGAACTTTGAACCCCCAAGTGTTTCACTGAAGTTTATAATGCCCGGGCGTGAAAATAAAAAATCCTATTTTTTGCCCACAAAAATGATCTTTTAGTCCCCAATTTTTTAATTTCCCAAGGGTAACAGGAGAAATTGGACCACAAAAGTTGTTGTCCAATTTGTCCTGAGTAGGCTGGTACCCCATATGTGGGAGAAAACTACTGTTTGGGCACACGTCAGGGCTCGGAAGGGAAGTAGTGACGTTTTGGAATGCAGGCTTTGATGGAATCGTCTGCGGTCGTCATGTTCCGTTTGATGAGCCCCTGATGTGCCTAAACAGTGGAAAACCCCACAAGTGACCCCAATTTGGAAACTAGACCCCCTAAGGAACTTGTCTAGATGTGTGGTGAGAACTTTGAACCCCCAAGTGTTTCACTGAAGTTTATAACGCCTGGGCGTGAAAATAAAAAATCCTATTTTTTGCCCACAAAAATGATCTTTTAGTCCCCAATTTTTTAATTTCCCAAGGGTAACAGGAGATATTGGACCACAAAAGTTGTTGTCCAATTTGTCCTGAGTAGGCTGGTACCCCATATGTGGGAGAAAACTACTGTTTGGGCACATGTCAGGGCTCGGAAGGGAAGTAGTGACGTTTTGGAATGCAGGCTTTGATGGAATCTTCTGCGGCCGTCACGTTCCATTTGACGAGCCCCTGATGTGCCTAAACAGGAAAAAAACCCACAAGTGACAACATTTTGGAAAGTAGACCCCCAGAGAACTTACCTAGATGTGCCAACTTTGGAATTATTTTATTTCCTGTAAAGTAAATTAGTAGTGCATGGAGGTGTGGTACAATTTAAAGTAATCCTTCATACACAGGCCAGGTTTGTCGGGGCAGGTGTCGCATTGATAGATGGTGTCCCTTCGAATTCCTCTTTTGTAGCACACTCGGCACCTTTTTTGCGGCTTACCTTTTTTTTCAGTTGGCGGGACCACCCCAGGAAAATGCTGGCCTGGTACGATACGTGCACCTTCAGTTCCAGAAGTACTGGGGCCCGCTCCTTCCCTCGTGCCAAACATCAGGGCCTTAACCACTACCTCCTGGAAATGAAGGTACGACGTATCGGTGTTGCGTGCACATCGTGACAGCAGGAAAGCATTGAGCATTGCCATTTGTACGATGTGCACGGACAGCTTTTTGTACCACACCCTGGCCTTTCTCAAAGCACTGTATGGTTGGAGGAGTTGATCGGAGAGATCAACGCCCCCCATGTTTTTGTTGTACCCCAGTACACAGTCCGGTTTGCAGACCTGTGCAGAGGTACCCCGTACAGTGCTGAGGGCGCTGCCATCACCGTGTATGGTGGTCAACAGAAGGGCATCCCTTTTGTCCTTGTACTTGACAACCAGCAGGTGGTCGCTACATTGGGCTTTGCTCTCGCCTTTTCTGAGCATCTGCCCAAGTAGCGTCTTTGGGAGGCCTTTCTGATTTTTGCGGACAGTACCGCAGGCTGCGGTACCTCGCGCAGAGAGGGATTTGTAGAGTGGGATGCTGGAATAAAAGTTATCAGTGTAGAGGTGATAACCTTTATCCAGCAGTGGGTGCACCAAATCCCACACAATTTTCCCACTCACTCCCAGGATAGAAGGACACTCAGGCGGTTCAATCCTGCTGTCCTTACCTTCGTAGACTCTAAAGCTGTGGGTGTACCCTGAGGTACTCTCACACAGCTTGTAGAGTTTGATTCCGTACCTGGCCCTATTGCTGGGCAGGTATTGACGGAATCTAAGCCGCCCCTTAAAATGAATTAAGGACTCATCCACGCAGATGTCCCTTTGAGGCACGTACACTTCTGCAAACTTTTTGTTGAAGTGTTCGATGACCGGCCGAACCTTGAACAGACGGTCAAAATTGGGGTCATCTCGTGCGGGACACCGTGCATTATCGTTGTAATGCACGAACTTATGGATGGCCTCAAAACGCGTCCGGGTCATGACCATTCGGAATACTGGAGTGTAATATAAAATATCCACACTCCAATATTGCCGAAGTTCAGGCTTCTTCAGGATCCCCATGTGGAGGACCAGGCCCCAAAACTGTATCATTTCAACTGCGTCTACAGGAGACCAGTTAGAATATGATGAACCCGAGTTTTGGTCCAAAAATTGCCGAGCATACAGATTAGTTTGCTCCACCATGAGGTTGACGAAAGCCTCAGAGAAAAAGACTTTGAAAAAGTCTAGTTCTGTGAGGCCGGTGGTGTCAAACTTGATTCCTGATTCTGCCACAAAATCAGGAATCAGTGGCTCGTAATTTTCGGGTGGCGAGGTCCATATGGGGTCCGCAGTGGGGTGCGCTGGTTCGTCTTCAGCAATGGTGGGCGCTTCATCTTCATCTTCATCAACGATGGGCCTAGCCTCATCTTCTGTCCTGCGGCATCTGCGTGGCGGTTCCGCAGGGCCGGAGGAGGAAGATGAGGAGTGGGAAGAGGATGAGGAAGAATCAGAAAAATAAAGAAAAGTAGGATCCTCTCCCTCGCTATCAGTGTCGGAGGCAAGGAAAGAATATGCCTCCTCCGCTGAATAGCGCTGTTGGGACGAACGGGACGAGCGGGACTTTTTTGTTGTAAGTGTGGTGCTTGGGTGCACTTTATTGGTAACTATGTGTAAGTGTGGGGGGATAGTGCTTGGTGCAAACTACTCTGAAAAGAAAAAGCTAAAAGGAAAAAAAAATACCTGTGAAAGAAAAGTATAAAACAGCAGGCCCTAGCTCTGATAAGTGAACCGCGTCACTTAATAAAGTTTGGCGGCTGCTGGGTGTGTGAACGGGGATGTGAAAAAAAAAAACGCAGGCACGAGAGCTCTGATAAATGAACCGCGTCACTTATCAAAGTTCAGTGGCTGCTGGGTGTGTGAACGGGGATGTGAAAAAAAAAACCAGGCACGAGAGCTCTGATAAATGAACCGCGTCACTTATCAAAGTTCAGTGGCTGCTGGGTGTGTGAACGGGGATGTGAAAAAAAAACCGCAGGCACGAGAGCTCTGATAAATGAACCGCGTCACTTATCAAAGTTCAGCGGCTGCTGGGTGCGTGCACAGGGATGTGAGAAAAAAAAAAAGAAAAGCACGGGTTAGACGCGGCGGGGTGAGCGCACGGAGATGTGGGGAAAAAAAGAAAGAAAAGGAAAGCACGGGTTAGACGCGGCGGGGTGAGCGCACGGAGATGTGGGAAAAAAAAAAAAGAAAAGGAAAGCACGGGTTAGACGCGGCGGGGTGAGCGCACGGAGATGTGGGGAAAAAAAAAAAAGAAAAGGAAAGCACGGGTTAGACGCGGCGGGGTGAGCGCACGGAGATGTGGGGGGGGGAAAAGGAAAGCACGGGTTAGACGCGGCGGGGTGAGCGCACGGAGATGTGAGGAAAAAAAAAGAAAAGGAAAGCACGGGTTAGACGCGGCGGGGTGAGTGTACGGAGATGTGGTGTTACCGGCTTCTGTAGCACCACAAGGCCCAGCAAGACAGGATCTGGCTGTGTGACCGCTCAGCAGGAGTCCCTCAGCTAGAGTGAGGACCCCTGCAGAGCGGTCACACAGGTCACCTGCAGGTGACAGACAGGTCACAGAGCGGTCACACCGCTGCTGTGAGCTGACATTGGTGGGATCAAATGATAACATCGATCCCACCAATCCCTGCAGGGCTTGGTGACCATGGCAACTGCCTAGGATCCCTCCGATCCTAGGCAGGTCACTGCCAGGTCACCAGCAGGGCACACAGCGGTCACAACGTGACCGCCGCTGTGCCCTGTGATTGGCGCGATCGTCGATCGCATCGATCGTGCCAATCAGCACCTGCAGGCCCTGCTGGGCCTGCACTAGTCACTGGCCTGTGATCGGTGCCATTGCAGCACCGATCCAGGCCGCTACAGCAGGGAGCAGGGCGTACGGTACAGAAGGGCACAGCGGCGGTATTCCCTGTGATTGGCGTGATCGTCGATCGCATCGATCGCACCAATCAGCGCCTGCAGGCCCTGCTGGGCCTGCACTAGGCTCTGGCCTACGATCGGTGCTATTGCAGCACCGATCCAGGCCAGTACAGCAGGGCACAGCGGCGGTAATACGCAATCGATACGATCGGCGATCGCGCCAATCCGGGGGGGTACATCGGTACTCGATCCTAGCCTGCGACCTCATTGTTTCAGCCGCTCCGATTGGCTGAAACAATGAGGAACGCTGTGATTGGCTGTTCAGAATTGAATAGCCAATCACAGCGATCCAGAGGCCTGGGGGGCGGAGCCAGGCCCGGGGATGTCGGCGCCATCTTCATCCAGGTAAGATGGCGCCGGAAATTTAATGCGATCACCGCGACTTAAGTCGCGATGTCGCATTAAACAGTATGACGTACTATCCCGTCGGTGGGAATTAAGGCCCACCCCACCTCGACGGGATAGTACGTCATATGGGATTAAGGGGTTAAAGGAGTTGTCCACTACTAGGACGACCCCTTCTTAAACTAAATGTTCTGCCATGATAAAATAATGGAGCATATACTCACCTCTCGTGTTGATGCAGTTCCAGCAGTGATGGCAGTCATGGTCCCAGAGCTATGATGCGGTGGAATGACATGTAATGCCCGACACCCAATCAGCGCTCGCATCACTGTGTCCGCATTCGGACAAACTGAACATGCAGAAGAAGTCCAGGATGAGCTGCAGCCCAGGTTTTCTCTTCATGTTCAGTTTGTCTGAAAGTGGAAACAGTGACGCCAGCGCTGATTGAGCGCCGGCGTCACATGTCACAACACCGCATCACAGCCTCGGGGAGAGCGAGTGCTGACACCGCGGCAACAGCAACGGCATTGGGGTGTGAGTACAGGCTTCATTATTTTATCGGCGCCAAACATTTAGTTTAAGGGGTTCTCCTAGTAGTGGACAACCACTTTAAAAACAATGAAACAAAGGCAGCACCTGCATCTATCAGAGTTGGCTTTGATTGCTACTATCATTCTCTGTCATTCACCCATTTCTCTTGTATTACATGAGTGCGGGGTGCCTATGAATTACCATTCTGTGCATAGCCTCTTCATACTTTAGTGAAGACCTACAACAGTCTTCATAGGAGACACACAAACACACACACACACATACAGTGGGGATAATATTTTGCAAGTTTTACCACTTGGAGAGGTCTGTAATTTTTATCATAGGTACACTTCAAGTGCGAGAGACAGAATTTAAAAAAAAAATTCCAGAAAATCACATTATGATTTTTACATAATTATTATTATTATAGCACCATTTATTCCATGGCGCTTTACATGTGAGGAGAGGTATACATAATAAAAACAAGTACAATAATCTTAAGCAATACAAGTCACAGCTGGTACAGGAGAAGAGAGGACCCTGCCTGCGAGGGCTCACAATCTACAAGGGATGGGTGAGGATACAGTAGGTAAGGATAGAGCTGGTCGTGCAGTGGTTTGGTTGATCGGTGATTACTGCAGTTTGTAGGCTTGCCGGAAGAGGTAGGTCTTCAGGTTCTTTTTGAAGGTTTTGATGGTAGGTGAAAGTTTGATATGTTGTGGTAGAGAGTTCCAGAGTAGGGGTGATGCGCGAGAGAAATCGTGTATGTGGAAGAGGAGATAAGAGGGGAGTAGAGAAGGAGATCTTGTGAGGATCGGAGGTTGCGTGCAAGTAAGTACTGGGAGACGAGGTCACAGATGTATGGAGGACACAGGTTGTGGAAGGCCTTATATGTCATGGTTAGGCTTTTGTACTGGAGTCTCTGGATAATGGGGAGCCAGTGAAAGGGATTGACAGAGGGGAGAAGTCGGGGAATAGGGGGGGGGACAGGTGGATTAGTCGGGCAGCTGAGTTTAATATAGATTGGAGGGGTTCGAGAGTGTTAGAGGGGAGGCCACAGAGCAGGAGGTTACAGTAGTCGAGGCAGGAGATGATGAGGGCATGGACTATGGTTTTTGCAGATTCTTGGTTTAGGAATGTACGGATCCGTGAAATATTTTTGAGTTGAAGGCGGCAGGAAATGGAAAGGGCTTGGATATGTGGTTTGAAGGTGAGATCAGGGTCAAGGATTACCCCGAGGCAGCGAGCTTGTGGGACTGGAGAGGGTGGGCAGCCGTTTACTGTAATGGATAGGTTCGTTGGGGGGGTCGCGTGAGATGGGGGAAAGACAATGAAATCTGTTTTGTCCATGTTAAGTTTTAGAAATCCAGCATAGAAGAAGGATGAAATAGCGGACAGACATTGAGGGATTCTGGTTAGTAGGGTGGTGATATCTGGTCCAGAGATGTAGATCTGTGTGTCATCAGCATACCGTGAGATTCTATGAGCTGTCTATGAGCTGTCCCAGGCCAAAAGTGTAAATGGAGAAGAGCAGGGGCCCTAGAACTGAACCTTGCGGGACTCCGACAGATAGGGGGCGAGGTGAGGAGGTGGTGTGTGAATGGAAGACGCCGAATGTTCGGTCAGTTAGGTATGAAGAGATCCAGGATAGGGCCAAGTCTGTGGTGCCAAGGGATGAGAGGGTCTGTAGTAATAGGGAATGGTCCACTGTGTCAAAGGCAGAGGACAGGTCCAGGAGGAGGAGGATAGAGTAGTGTCGCTTGCTCTTTGCGGCTAATAGGTCATTGGTGACCTTAGTTAGGACAATTTCAGTGGAGTGGTGTGACCGGAAGCCTGATTGTAAGCAGTCAAAGAGGGAGCAGGAAGAGAGATGGGAGGACAGTTCAAGATGGACGTGTTGTTCCAGTAGTTTTGAGGCATAGGGGAGAAGTGATATAGGGCGATAGCTAGATACAGAGGATGGGTCAAGAGAGGGCTTTTTGAGGATATGTGTGATTGAGGCATGTTTAAAGCTTGAGGGGAAAACACCAGTTGTGATAGGTTGAAGAGATGGGTTGAAGTTAATTAATTTGCATTTTAGTGCATGAAATAAGTATTTAATACAATAGAAAAACAAAACTTAATATTTGGTACAGAAACCTTTGCTTGCAATTACAGAGCTCAGACGTTTCCTGTAGTTCTGGACAAAATTTGCACACACTGCAGCAGAGATTTTGACCCACTCCTTCATACAGATCTTTTAGGTTTCAGAGCAGTCACTGGGCAACATTGATTTTCAGCTCCCTCCAAAGATTTTCTATTGGGTTCAAGTCTGGAGAGTAGCTCGTCCACTTCAGGACCTTGAATTGCTTCTCATGAAGCCACTCCTTAGTAGCTCTGTGTATTTCAGGTCATTGTCATGCTGGAAGACCCAGCCATGACTGTTATGGTTTCCAATGGCAAGGAAACATCAGAAGCATAGAATAAACGGACAAGCTCTCGGGTGATGGAAACTAGAGCTGACCGCGATGCTAAACCTACACACCACACTAGAAGTAGCCAGGGGGCATTCCTGCGTTGTCTCTAGATGCCGCGCGCCAGCCGGAGAACTAACTACCCCTGGTAGAAGAAAACACAGTCCTGGCTTGCCTCCAGAGAATGTCCCCACAGGAGATAGTAGCCCCCCACATATAATAACGGTGAGAGCAGATGAAAAGACACACGTAGTATGAAAGCAGATTTAGCACAGAGAGGCCCGCTAACTAAATAGCAGAAAGATACAACAGAGGACTTCGCGGTCAGCTGCAAAACCCTTCAAAACACCATCCTGAAATTACCTTAACTCATGTGACAACTCATGACACCGGAGTGGTAATTTCAGCCCAACAAGAGCTTCCAGCTGCAGAGATTCACATAAGTGCAAACTGGACAAAACATACAAAAATAGACTTAAGGACTAAAGTGTCCAACTTAGCTGAGCAGAAAACTGGGAGCAGGAACATGCAACAGAATCACTCTGGATACATTGATGGCCAGCATTAGAATGACTGAGGAGCAAGGTTAAATAGGATACTCCCACATCCTGATAGGAACAGGTGAACTGAGAAGGCAAAGCTTGCAGGACACCAGTACCACAAGAGACCACCGGGGGAGCCCACGAACCGAATCACAACAGTACCCCCCCCTTAAGGAGGGGGAACCGAACCCTCACAAGAACCACCAGGGCGATCTGGATGAGCCCTATGAAAGGCACGGACCAAATCAGAAGCATGAACATCAGAAGCTGTAACCCAAGAATTATCCTCTTGACCGTAGCCCTTCCATTTCACCAGATATTGAAGTCTCCGTCTGGAAACACGGGAGTCCAAGATTTTCTCCACCACGTACTCCAATTCACCCTCAACCAGCACAGGAGCAGGAGGCTCAACAGAAGGCACAAGTGGTACCTCATACCTCCGCAATAATGACCGATGGAAGACATTATGGATAGCAAAGGATGCTGGGAGGTCCAAACGAAAAGACACAGGGTTAAGAATTTCCAAAATCTTATAAGGACCGATGAACCGAGGCTTAAACTTAGGAGAAGAGACCCTCATAGGGACAAAACGGGAGGACAACCACACCAAGTCCCCAACACGAAGACGAGGACCAACACGACGATGGCGATTAGCAAAACGTTGAGTCCTCTCCTGGGACAACTCCAAATTGTCCACCACCTGCCCCCAAATACGATGCAACCTATCCACCATGGTATCCACTCCAGGACAATCCGAAGACTCCACCTGACCAGATGAAAAACGAGGATGGAACCCTGAATTGCAAAAGAAAGGGGAGACCAAAGTGGCAGAACTGGCCCGATTATTAAGGGCAAACTCAGCCAACGGCAAAAAGGAGACCCAGTCATCCTGATCAGCAGACACGAAACACCTCAAATAAGTCTCCAAGGTCTGATTAGTACGTTCCGTCTGGCCATTTGTCTGGGGATGAAATGCAGACGAAAAAGACAAATCAATGCCCATCCTGGCACAAAACGCCCGCCAAAATCTGGACACAAACTGGGATCCCCTGTCGGAAACGATATTCTCCGGAATACCATGCAGCCGAACCACATTCTGAAAAAACAGGGGCACCAACTCAGATGAGGAAGGCAGCTTGGGCAAGGGCACCAAATGAACCATCTTAGAAAAGCGGTCACACACCACCCAAATGACGGACATCTTCTGAGAAACAGGGAGATCAGAAATAAAATCCATAGAGATGTGTGTCCAAGGCCTCTTAGGAACAGGCAAGGGCAACAACAACCCACTAGCCCGAGAACAACAAGGCTTGGCCCGAGCACAAACATCGCAAGACTGCACAAAAGTACGCACGTCCCGAGACAGGGAAGACCACCAGAAGGACCTAGCCACCAAATCTCTGGTACCAAAAATTCCCGGATGACCTGCCAACGCAGAAGAATGAACCTCCGAGATGACTCTATTGGTCCATTCATCCGGCACAAACAATCTACCAGGCGGACAACGATCAGGCCGATCCGCCTGAAACTCTTGTAAAGCACGTCGCAGGTCTGGGAAGACAGCAGACAATATCACCCCATCCTTAAGTATACCCGTAGGTTTAGAATCACCAGGGGAATCAGGTTCAAAACTCCTAGAAAGGGCATCCGCCTTCACATTCTTAGTACCTGGCAGATACGAAACCACAAAATTAAACCGGGAGAAAAACAACGACCAGCGCGCCTGTCTAGGATTCAGACGTCTGGCCGACTCAAGATAAATCAAATTTTTGTGATCAGTCAAGACCACCACCCGATGTTTAGCACCCTCAAGCCAATGACGCCACTCCTCGAATGCCCACTTCATCGCCAAAAGCTCCCGATTACCGACATCATAATTTCGCTCGGCGGGCGAAAATTTTCGAGAAAAGAACGCACAAGGTCTCATCACTGAACAATCTGAACTTTTTTGCGACAAAACCGCCCCCGCTCCGATCTCGGAAGCATCAACTTCCACCTGAAAAGGAAGAGAAACATCAGGCTGGCACAACACCGGAGCAGAAGAAAAACGGCGCTTAAGCTCCCGAAAGGCCTCCACAGCAGCAGGAGACCAATCTGCAACATCAGCACCCTTTTTAGTCAAATCAGTCAAAGGCCTGACAACGTTAGAAAAACCAGTTATGAATCGACGATAAAAGTTAGCAAAGCCCAAAAATTTCTGAAGGCCCTTAAGAGAAGTCGGTTGCGTCCAGTCACAAATAGCCCGAACCTTCACAGGATCCATCTCAATAGAAGAGGGGGAAAAATGTACCCCAAAAAAGAAATCTTCTGAACCCCAAAAACACACTTTGAACCTTTAACAAACAGAGAATTGGTCCGCAAAACCTGAAAAACCCTCCTAACTTGTTGAACATGAGATTCCCAGTCATCCGAAAAAATCAAGATATCGTCCAAATACACAATCATAAATTTATCCAGATATTCACGGAAAATATTGTGCATAAAAGACTGAAAGACCGAAGGGGCATTTGACAGACCAAAAGGCATCACCAAATACTCAAAATGGCCCTCGGGCGTATTAAATGCGGTTTTCCACTCATCCCCCTGCTTAATTCGCACCAAATTATACGCACCGCGAAGATCAATCTTAGAGAACCACTTCGCCCCCTCAATGCGAGCAAATAAATCTGTCAGCAATGGCAAAGGATACTGATACTTGACTGTGATCTTATTCAAGAGTCTATAATCAATACAAGGTCTCAAAGAACCATCGCTTTTAGCTACGAAAAATAACCCCGCTCCAAGAGGAGACGAAGAAGGACGAATATGTCCCTTTTCCAAGGACTCCCTAATATACTCTCGCATGGCAGCATGTTCAGGTACAGACAGATTGAATAGACGACCCTTAGGAAATTTACTGCCAGGGATCAAATCTATGGCGCAATCGCAATCTCTGTGAGGAGGAAGAGAATTAAGAGTAGATTCCTCAAAAACCTCACGATAATCAGACAAAAACTCAGGAATTTCAGAGGGAATAGATGAAGCAATGGAGACCAAAGATGTGTCCCCATGATTTCCCTGACATCCCCAGCTTAGTACAGACATTGTTTTCCAGTCAAGGACTGGGTTATGAGTTTGCAACCATGGCAATCCCAGCACCAACACATCATGTAGATTATACAGTACAAGGAAGCGAATCACCTCTTGATGGTCTGGAGTCATACGCATTGTCACTTGTGTCCAGTATTGTGGTTTATTACTAGCCAATGGTGTAGAATCAATACCCTTTAAAGGTATAGGAACTTCCAGAGGCTCTAGATCAAACCCACAGCGCCTGGCAAAGGACCAATCCATAAGACTCAAAGCGGCGCCAGAATCCACATACGCATCCGCAACAATAGAAGATAACGAACAAATTAGAGTTACAGACAAAATAAACTTGGACTGCAAAGTGCCAATAGCAGAGGATTTATCAACTTTCTTTGTTCGTTTAGAGCATGCTGATATAACATGAGTAGAATTTCCACAATAGAAGCACAAATGATTTTTGCGCCTATAAATCTGTCGTTCGCTTCTGGACAGAAAGCTATCACATTGCATACTCTGTGGTGCCTCTTCAGAAGACACCGCCAACTGGTGCACAGGTTTGCGTTCCCGTAAACGCCGATCAATCTGAATTGCCATTGTCATGGACTCATTCAGACCAGTAGGCGCAGGAAACCCCACCATGACGTCTTTTACAGCATCAGAGAGACCTTCTCTGAAAATTGCCGCCGGAGCGCACTCATTCCACTGAGTAAGCACAGACCATTTTCGAAATTTTTGGCAATATATTTCGGCTTCATCTTGCCCCTGAGAGAGGGCTATTAGGGCTTTCTCAGCCTGAATCTCCAAATTTGGTTCCTCATAAAGCAACCCCAAAGCCAGAAAAAACGCATCCACATTGAGCAACGCAGGATCCCCTGGTGCCAATGAAAATGCCCAATTTTGGGGGTCACCCCGCAGTAAAGAAATAACAATTTTTACTTGCTGGGCAGGATCTCCAGCAGAATGAGATCTCAGCGAAAGGAACAATTTACAATTGTATTTAAAATTTAGAAAACAAGATCGATCTCCAGAAAAAAACTCCGGTATAGGAATTTTAGGTTCAGACCGAGGAGCATGTAACAAAAAATCTTGTATATTCTGAACTTTAGAGGCAAGATTATTCAAATTGGTAGCCAGACTCTGGGGATCCATATTTCAACAGATAAAGTCTGAGCCATTCAGGGGTTAAGAGGAGAGGAAAACAGGAGACTGCAATTAGAGCTGGAGTGCAACTTCAGAGGAAGGAAAAAAAAAGAAAAAAAAAAAGTTTCACACAGTTCCTTTTCTCTCCTGCTTCAGCCTATAGATTAAACATTTAGGCTGGCCATACTGTTATGGTTTCCAATGGCAAGGAAACATCAGAAGCATAGAATAAACGGACAAGCTCTCGGGTGATGGAAACTAGAGCTGACCGCGATGCTAAACCTACACACCACACTAGAAGTAGCCAGGGGGCATTCCTGCGTTGTCTCTAGATGCCGCGCGCCAGCCGGAGAACTAACTACCCCTGGTAGAAGAAAACACAGTCCTGGCTTGCCTCCAGAGAATGTCCCCACAGGAGATAGCAGCCCCCCACATATAATAACGGTGAGAGCAGATGAAAAGACACACGTAGTATGAAAGCAGATTTAGCACAGAGAGGCCCGCTAACTAAATAGCAGAAAGATACAACAGAGGACTTCGCGGTCAGCTGCAAAACCCTTCAAAACACCATCCTGAAATTACCTTAACTCATGTGACAACTCATGACACCGGAGTGGTAATTTCAGCCCAACAAGAGCTTCCAGCTGCAGAGATTCACATAAGTGCAAACTGGACAAAACATACAAAAATAGACTTAAGGACTAAAGTGTCCAACTTAGCTGAGCAGAAAACTGGGAGCAGGAACATGCAACAGAATCACTCTGGATACATTGATGGCCAGCATTAGAATGACTGAGGAGCAAGGTTAAATAGGATACTCCCACATCCTGATAGGAACAGGTGAACTGAGAAGGCAAAGCTTGCAGGACACCAGTACCACAAGAGACCACCGGGGGAGCCCACGAACCGAATCACAACACATGACCCATCTTCAATGCTCATGCTGAGGGAATCTCATGATACATGACCCCATACATCCTCCCATCAATATGGCGCAGTTGTCCTGTCCCCTTTGCAGAAAATCACCCCCAAAGTATGATGTTCCCCCACCATGCTTTATGGTTGGGACGGTGTTCTTGGGGTTGTTCTCATCTTTCTTCTTCCTCCAATCACAGAAGGTGGAGGTGATACCAAATAGTTATATTTTGGTCGCATCTAACCACATGACCTTCTCCCATGCCTAATCTGGATCATCCAGATGGTCATTGGTGCAATTCACACAGCCTGGAGACTTTATGGCATGATCAGGGGGTCATTGCATGCCCTGCAGGATTGTAATCCATGACTGCATGTGTTACTAACTGTAATGTTTGAGATTGTGGGACAGCTCTCTTTAGGTCATTGATCAGGTCCCCTCATGCAGTTCTGGGGGTTCTGAGGCGAGATCCTCCATGGAGCCCCAGACCGAAAAAGATTGACAGTCATGTTGTGTTCATTTAATTTTCTAATAATTGTGTCAACAGTAGTTGGCTTCTCAAAAAAACTGCTTGCGTATTGTCCTGTAGTTCATCCCAGACTTATGCAGGTCTACACTTTTGTCCCTGGTGTCCTTAGACATCTCTTTGGTCTTGGCCATGGTGGAGAGGTTACAGTGTGATTGACTGAGTGTGTAGACAGGTATCTTTTATACAGGCAACAAGTTCAGACAGGTTCAATTAATGCAGGTAATGAGTAAAGAGTAGGAGGGCTTCTTTTTTAAAGATTCTGACTCTCACAGTTGAAGTGTACCTACAATAAAAATTACAGACCTCTCCATTCCTTGTAGGTGGGAAATCTTGCAAAATTGGAAGTGTATAAAATACTTATTTTCTCCACTGTATGTATATCTATATAACATATGTAACATATATATGTTTAGAAACATATTTAACATATATATGTTTAGAAATACCCCTCTTTCCTCCACTTAAAAATAAAGAAATTAAAAAAACATATTTGGTATTACTGTATATTCAATATTGCCATATATCTAATTGTATGATCTATAAAAATCTAAAGCATTTTAACCAGAAAGGTAAAAGCTGTAAAACAAAAACCGGAAAGCCAAAACTGCAATATTTTCTATCACCGTACTTCCCCACAAAAATGCAATAAAAAGTGATCAAAACGTCAATGTGTACCCCAAAACAGTAACAATAAAAACTACAGCTCAGAATGTAACAAGGCAATAACCTCTTGTACAGCTCCATCAATGGAAAAATCGTTTTTGGCCTTGGAAATTGGAGATATAAACTAATTTGTTTTTTAACTCTCACAATTTTTAAGTCACTAAAATAATGCAAACTATATAAGTTCGATATAGACGTAATCCTACAGACCTGTAAAATCCTTTTGTCAAGTAAATTTTATGGCATGATGAACGGTATAAATATTTAGCCCCAAAATAGTGGCACAATTGTGTTTTTTCCCTATTTTACCTCACTTCAAATTTTTCCCCATTTTTCAGCACGCTCTGTTGCAAAAAAAATTGGTGTCTTTCAAAATTACAACTTGTCCTGCAATCAATCATGCAGTTATGTTAGAGGAATAAAAAGTTATGGCTCTAGATTGAGGAAAAACATTCTAAAAACAGTTTAGAATCTTATAAATGAAAAAACGTATCTTATCAATATTCCGCTGCTCTAGTATTGACCGGATTCTGTACTTCTCCAAGCTAATTACGTTTCATCAAGCCACCTCATTGCTACCACCAAACATTGGTTGGTTTTAGTTGCCAAGGTGGTGGCTGAATGGCACGTGAAATCTCTGTTCATCCCTGCAACCAGTGATTGCTTGCAGCACTTAGGTAGATAAATGTTACATGATCAGTTGCAAAGAACGTATACAGGACAGCAGAAAAATGGGAATCCAGAACCCAGAGTGATGGGGACTGGTAAGGTGAGTTAGATCTCTTTTAAAAAAAATTAGAACATGCTCATTTGTATTAAGGTTTTTTTTATGGTTAGGCAACACTTTTAAGATAATCTTTCTTCATAGGTTAAAAACCTCACTGAAGAATTGGCCACTGTAGATGAAAATGTATCAAAGATCACTAAGGAAAAGAAGGCTCTTCAAGAAGCTCATCAACAAACTCTTGATGACCTGCAGGCTGAGGAAGACAAAGTCAGTACTTTGACAAAAGCCAAGACAAAACTGGAGCAGCAAGTAGATGATGTTCGTATATAAATATATATATATATAAAATAATAGTATGTTTTGATTATTTTACCCACATTAACAATCTACCAATAAAATTACATTTCTTAATCTTCCAGTTAGAAAGTTCCTTGGAGCAAGAGAAGAAGCTTCGTCTTGATCTAGAAAGGACCAAGAGAAAGCTTGAAGGTGATCTCAAACTTTCTCAAGAAACAGTCATGGATCTTGAAAATGATAAGCAACAAGATGAGGAAAAACTGAAAAAGTTAGTATTTTTGTGTACACCAATTTGTTTTTAAATTTAGCTTATATAAAAAAATATAAATTCTCCTACACAGAAAAGACTTTGACATTTCCCAGCTCCATGGAAAGATAGAGGATGAGCAGTCCCTGGGTTTACAATCGAACAAGAAGATCAAGGAACTGCAGGTATTTCACCATGAAACAAAACCATGTAATAATCTTTATCATCACATCATTTCACTGTTGGTCTGGTAATTATAAGAGGTAAATCCTGCATTGAGCAGGGAGTTGGACATGATGACCCTGGAGTCCCCTTCCAACTCTAAGGGTACCTTCACACTGGTCGATTCTGCTACGATTACGACGCATTTGCGTCATATTCGACATCGCAGTACGAGCTCGTAGCCAGCGGTCACACTCTACGATGTTAACGCTTTTTCTGACGTAGTTGCAATGTGAACGTCACGCGTCGCAATCGTACGCTACCCTTCACACCGCCATAGTCCTACGACTCCGAGCGTGACGTATTACCAGCATGGGCGTGCTAAAACGTCACGCCCAATCAGGAGACAGGTATGCGGAAGCCCAACCCATGTAGTCGCATTACGAGCTCGTATGACCGCCGTCACATACTACGATTTCGACCGCCACAGCGAGACATTTACGACGAAAGAAAGTTCTGCTCTTTCTTTCACATCGTACGATGCTGGGCTGCGTCGCAAATCGTAACGCCATGTCACACTTTGCAACCTCGGAACGAGGACGGATAAACGTCACAAATCGAACGCTCGTTCAGACTTTGATTGCACAGTGTGAAGGGGCCCTAACATTCTATGATTCTATAGTAAGTACAAATAATACAGATAATGAGTCCAGAGTAAGAGGGCTTCTTGAAGAAAAGCTAACATATCTGTGAGAAACAGAATTCTTGCTGGCTGGTAGGTGATCAAATACTTATTTCATGCAATAAAATGCAAAAATATAAAAATCATAAGGTAATTTTCCGGATTTTTTTTAAGATTCCGTCTCTCACAGATGAAGTTGTACCTACGATAAAAATTTCAGACCTCTCCATTCTTTTTAGGTGGGAAAACTTGCAAAATCGGCAATATATCTAATACATAATTATATAAAAGACACATCTGCATGTTTTTCTCAGTATTTAACATGAACTCATAATAAACCTTTCCCGTTTTAGGTCAATTAGGATTACCATAATTATTAATATTTGCCAAATGCTAGAATAATGAGAGAGAGATAATGTTTTAAGGCATTATTATTACATACTGCAAAGTCAAAAGTTTACATACACTAAGATTACTATGCCTTTAAACAATTCTGGACAGCCCATATGATGTCATGTGTTTGGAAGCTTCTGATGTATTTTAATGCACACCTGAAACACACTGCTTCTTTGTATAGCATCATGGGAAAGTCTCAAGAAATCAGCCAAGAAATCAGGAAGAGAATTATGGACTTGCACAAGTCCGGCTCATCCTTCGGTACAATTTCAAGATACCTGATGGTGTCTCGTTTATCTGTACAAACAATTATATGCAAGTACAAACAAGATGGGAATGTCCAGCCATCATACCGCTCAGGAAGAAGACAGGTTCTGTGTCCCAGGATTGAACGTGCTTTGGTCTGACATGTACATATCAACCCAAGGACAAAAGCAAAAGATCTTGTGAAGATGACGGTGGAAGCTGGTAAGATTGTGTCAATATCCACAGTAAAACGAGTACTGTATGAACATGGGCTGAAAGGCCACTCTGCCATTAAGAAGCCATTACTCCAAAAGAAACACAAAAAGCCAGATTCATGTTTGTAAATGCACACAGGAGCAAAAACCTTAATTTTTGGAGACATGTCCTGTGGTCTAATGAAACTAAAATTTAACTTTTTGGACATAATGACCATGGTTATGTTTGGAGGAAAAAGGGAGAAGCTTGGAAGCCTAAGAACACCATCCCAACTGTGAAACACGGGTGTGGCAGCATCATGTTGTGAGGCTGTTTTGCTGCAGGAGGGACTGGTGCCGTTCACAAAATAGATGGCATCATGAGAAAAGAAATTATGTGGTAATACTAAAGCAACATCTCAAGACATCAGCCAGGAAGTTAAATCTTGGGCAGAAATGGGTCTTCCAAATGGACAGTGACCTGAAGCATACTGCCAAAATGGTAACAAAGTGGCTTAAGGATAACAAAGTCAATGTTTTGGAGTGGCCATCACAAAGCCCTGATTTCAATCCTCTTGAAAATCTGTGGGTAAAGCTGAAAAAGGCAGTTAAGAGCAAGGCAACCTACAAACCTGGATCAATTACACCAGTTTTGTTAGGAGGAATGGGCCCAAATGTTGTCGTTTGACCCAAGTAATTCAGTTTAAGGGAAATTGTACCAAATACTAATGAAATGTATATAAACGTTTGACTTTGCAGTAAGTAATAAAAATACCTTAAAGGGAACCTGTCACCCCCAAAATCGAAGATGGGCTAAGCCCACCGGCATCAGGGGCTTATCTACAGTATTCTGGAATGCTGTAGATAAGCCCCCGATGTATCCTGAAAGATGATAAAAAGAGGTTATATTATACTTATATAGTTTATGAAGACTTCTGGTTGTCCCAAACTTCTTCCATTTAAGGATTATGGAGGCCACTGTGCTCTTAGGAACCTTGAGTACTGCAGAAATTCTGTTGTAACCTTGGCCAGATCTGTGCCTTGCCACAATTCTGCCTCTGAGCTTCTTGGCCAGTTCCTTTTGACCTCATTCTCATTTGGTCTGACATGCACTGTGAGCTCCAGAAAACCTGCAGGAGAGATAAGCGCAAAATAGGGTCTTATCCGATAAGACTTTTGAAATAAAAAAAATCAGATGGTGCTCACCTGATACATCTTTGTGCTAAGGCATGTAAATGCAATCCATTTAACAGCTGCAGCAGATGCACGGGTCAGTCAGGTAACCGTATCAGGAATAATACATTTTGGCAATTTATGGATATAATCCACGCTGCTGAATGAATTAGAAACCAGACGTCTTGAAGATAAGAAATGGTGGTTTATTTTCAACATGTTTCAAAGTCTATATGACTTCTTCCTCAGGAGATCACCACATATTGCCAAAATTTATTATGCACTGTCAGCTGTGAGGTCTTATATAGACAGGTGTGTGCCTTTCCAAATCAAGTCCTATCAGTTTAATTAAACACAGCTGGCCTCCAATGAAGGAGTAGAACCATCTCAAGGAGGATCACAAGGAAATGGACATGTGACTTAAATATGAGTGTCTGAGCAAGGGGTCTGAACACTTCTGACCATGTGATATTTCAGTTTTTATTTTTTATTAAATTTGCAAAAATTTCTATATTTCTGTTTTTTTCAGTCAAGGTGGGGTGCAGGGTGTACATTAATGTGAAAAAATGAACTTTTTTCAATTTACCAAATGGCTGCTATTAAACCAAGAGTGAAAAATGTAAAGGGGTCTGAATACTTTTCGTTCCCACTGTATATATTTTCACACCAGCATGGGGGGGCATTCCAGATCCTGCACCGAGGACCATTGGACTCTAGTTATGCCACTGGAGATGAGCGAATTGATTTGCAGGACCTTGGTCCAGCTGTAAGGTCAGCAGTCTGTGGTCAGCAGCCCTGCGATACATCTCTTATTTGTTACAAACATATTACGCTTTGTCAGGCCTACTAATCAGAAGAAGTACAAGTGGTTCACAGGGCTCCCATCCAGTGGCCATGGAGTACAGAAATGGCACCTTGGGTCGAATTACTCATCTCTGCTAACTAAGCATTATTATGTAGGCTCGTATTGAAGAACTTGAAGAAGAAATTGAGTCTGAAAGGGCAGCTCGGGCCAAAGTTGAAAAGCAAAGAGCTGAGCTTTCTAGAGAACTGGAGGAAATCAGTGAAAGACTTGAAGAGGCTGGAGGTGCAACATCTGCCCAGGTTGAGTTAAATAAGAAGCGTGAAGTAGAGTTCCAGAAGCTGAGACATGATCTGGAAGAAGCAACCCTTCAACATGAAGCTACAGCTGCCACTTTACGCAAAAAACATGCTGATAGCGTAACCGAGCTTGGGGAGCAGCTTGATAACCTGCAGCGTGTGAAACAAAAGCTAGAGAAAGAAAAGAGTGAACTGAAAATGGAAGTTGATGATCTTTCCAGCAACCTGGAAAACGTCTCTAAAACTAAGGTAATGCAATTCTGTGTTTTTCTTCAGTCATTACACTGCTAGCCACCACTACTGCCAACATTACTGTTTATTTTTTTCAAAGGCCAATTTAGAAAAAATCAACCGTGTAATTGATGATCAGCTCAACGAAATGAAGGCCAAGGAAGAAGAGCACATGCGCTCAATTAATGACCTCACTGTCCTAAGATCTCGCTTTGAGTCTGAAAATGGTAAACCAAAATATAGTATTTTACATAAATCTTGACTCATACAAGCTATGGGAAACAATGCACAATATAAGAGAAAATATAGTAATAATTTGCCACTAACGCTTTCTTACTTATTTGTAAATAACGGGTTGTCTACCTGAAAAATAAATACCCACTATGTACTTATATGCATATGCTAAAAGAGTGCCTCAATCAATCTCAAGATATTGCTGCTGGTTCCAGTAGCTCCACTTTGGGGTTGGGCTAGATACAGGAGAGATTGCTGTTTCATTTTGTGATCATTGCTGTGCGTTAAAATTGCACTTCCAGCAAACTTTTAATCCATAAACCTTCCTAAATATATGTGTAGTGAAGATGCATTAACATACTGTATTTATTGACCGCCATGATCCCTGTTTCTCACTGATATATTACTTTTGATTCTTCTTCAAGAATCGAGTGACACTCAAATTTGACTCACTCAGAGGTACAAGTGCTTCTCACAAAATTAGAATATAATCAAAAGGTTAATTTATTTCAGTTCTTCAATACAAAAAGTGAAACTCATATTATATAGAGTCATTACACACAGAGAGGGTGTATTTCAAGTGTTTATTTCTGTTAATGTTGATGATTATGGCTTACAGCCAATGAAAACCCAAAGGTCATTATCTCAGTAAATTAGAATACTTTATAACACCAGCTTGAAAAATGATTTTAAAATCCAAAATGTTGTCCTACTGAAATGTATGTTCAGTAAATGCACTCAATACTTGGTCCGGGCATTTTTTGCATCAATTACTGCATCAATGCATTGCGCATGGAGGCAATCAGCCTGTGACACTGCTGTGGTTTGTTTGATAGCAGCCTTCAGCTCATCTGCATTCTTGGGTCTGGTGCCTCATCTTCCTCTTGACAATACCCCATATATTCTCTATGGGGTGGGGTTAAGGTCAGGCGAGTTTGCTGCCAATCAAGCACAGTGATACTGTTGCTTTTACACAAGGTATTGGTACTTTTGACAGTGTGGACAGGTGCTGAGTCCTGCAGGGGAATTAAATTTCCATCTCCAAAAAGCTTGTCGGCAGACGGAAGCATGAAGTGCTCTAAAATTTCCTAGTAGACGGCTGCGCTGACTTTGGTCTTGATAAAACACAGAGGACACACCAGCAGATGACATGGCTCCTTAACCATCACTGATTGTGGAGACTTCACACTAGACCTCCAGCAGCTTGTATTGTGGCCTCTCCACTCTTCCTCCAGACTCTGGGACCTTGATTTCCAAATGAAATGCAAAATTTACTTTAATCTGAAAACACCTTGGACCACTGAGCAACAGTCCAGTTCTATTTTCTTTGGCCCAAGTTAGAAGCTTCTGGCATTGTCTATTGGTCATGAGTGGCTTGACACAAGGAATGCGACACTTGTAGCCCATGTCCTGGATACATCTGTGTGTGGAGGCTCTTGGAGCAATGACTCCAGCAGCAGTCCACTCCTTGTGAATTTCCCCAAAATTTTTTGAATGGCCTTTTCTTAATCCTTTCAAGGCTGCAGTTATCCCAGTTGCTTGTGCACCTTTTTCTACCACAGTTTTTCCTTCCACTCCCTTTTCCATTAATATGCTTGGATACAGCACTCTGTGAACAGCCAGCTTCTTTAGCAATGAGCTTTTGTGGCTTACCCTCCTTGTGGGGTGTGTCAGTGACTGCCTTCTGGACATCTGTCAAGTCAGCAGTCTTCCCCATGATTGTGGAGCCTACTGAAACAGACTAAGCGACCTTTTAAAATGCTTAGGAAGCCTTTGCAGGTGTTTTTGTTAATCATTCTAATTTACGGAGATGATGACTTTTGCGTTTTCATTGGCTGTAAGCTATAATCATCAACATTAACAAAAATAAACGCTTGAAATAGATCACTCTGTTTGTAATTACTCTCTATAATATGAGTTTCACTTTTTGTATTGAAGAACTGAAATAAATTAAATTTTTGATGACATTCTAATTTTTGTGATAAGCACCTGTATATGTGTGAACCAGAAGTCAGTTTAACAAAATGTAAGGGTATAGAGCATTAATGGCAAATCTTTTAGAGACTGAGTGCCCAAACTGGAACCCAAAACCCATCTGTTTATCGCAAACTGCCATCAATGCAATTTAACCTGAGTACTGAGGTTTCAGTTTAGAAAAAACAATTAGTACAGAGAGCATGCGGGAGCAGCAGGACGCAGGCGGGGGAAGCAGAGAAGCAGAACAGGCAGAGGCAACAGAGAGCAGCCACAGACAGGAGCTGGGGTACCAGACTGCAGAATATGCTTCCTATCCTGGTATATGCTCCCCCCATCCTGGCATATGCCACACATCCTGGTATATGCTCCCCCGTCCTGATATATATCCCGCATCCTTGTATATGCTCCCCAATCCATGCATATGCCCTCATCCATGTACATGTTCCCCCAATGTATATGCCCTCATCCATGTATATGTTCCGCCATCCATGTATATGTATATCCCTCAATTCATGTATACCCCCCTTAGTTGTATGTGTCCTGCCATCCATGTATATGCCCCCCATCCTGGTATATGCCTTTCATCCTGGTATATATGCCCCATCCTTGCATACATCCACCATCCTGCTCACACCGCATAGAAAAAAAAAAAAAAACACAAACCCTACTACTCCCTTTCTTTCTCCCCCTCCCCTTCTGATGCCGGCAACTGACTTCAGCGTCCAAGCGACTGGGGCACATAAAGTGCGACTGGGGCACATAAAGTCACTGCCACGCACACAGTCACGTGTATGCTGATGTTAGCTGTTTGACTCTGATTGGCTAGCAGCGTGTATTGCGGCGCACGGACCCGGTAAGTTCATGCGTTGCAATACATTTCAGCTGGATGTGTCCAAAGATGAACATCCAGCTGAAGTAGGGGCTAGCATTGCTGGGCTCCTCACCCTCATGGGCGCTGTCCACTGATGCAGAACTGCACTAGTGCTGAGGTGATGGCGCACGTGCCCACAGGGAGGGCTCAGCGGACCCCTCTGAAAAAATTGCCATAGGTTTACTACCACTGCTATAGACCATAGTTCTGGTGCTCAATAGGCTTATATTGTACAAATGACTTCTGGTTCACACATAAACCCCATGTATGATCTGTTGAGACTGCGATCATTAATTATTTTAATGCACCTACTTCACTACATACATACTTAGATAGGTTTATGGAATAATAATGTTTTGTTGAGTGAATCTTTAAGTTGCTAGCTGGACCTGCTTAATAGCCAATCTAGCCCTCTTCTCTGTAGATTTATTGTGGCTAAGAAGGACCACACAATTGAAACCCATTGGTAAAGGAAGTTTTCCCCTATGTCAAACCCAAGCTGGAAATGGTGCTGGTATCTTGAGATCTAAGCACCTTTGTTATAACAAGCAAGTATGTTGTATAGCTTTATATTTTAAAAATATCTAAAAGTTTGTTTGTAAGTGGACAATTCTGAAAAATCTTGTATTTTTTATTTGACTGTAGTCTAAAAGTTAACAGTCTTGAAAAATTCTTGATTATTATCAAACAGGTTCATTTAGGTGGAATAGACATTATTGTCAGCAAAATAGTAGATTACTACTGTATTTTCTACAATTACTTAAAATTTGCTATTTTTAAAATTAAGTACCCAACTTTTTGTATTTTTAAATGTTCACTTGTATATGTATTTTAGGTGAGCTTTCTCATCAACTTGAGGAAAAAGAATCTCTAATATCTCTGCTCTCCAGAGGAAAGCAGGGATTCACCCAGCAGGTGGAGGAACTCAAGAGACAACTTGAAGAAGAATCAAAAGTAATACATGAGTGTTGATCATTTCTAAGTGCAAATCTCCATAAATGTTTATAACATTTTGTTTATTTTAGGCCAAAAATGCCCTAGCCCATGCTCTTCAGTCTGCCCGTCATGACAATGACTTGCTCCGTGAACAATATGAGGAGGAGCAGGAAGCTAAAGCTGAACTCTGTCGTACTTTGTCCAAAGCTAACGGTGAAGTTGCTCAGTGGAGGACCAAATATGAAACTGATGCCATTCAACGCACGGAGGAGCTGGAAGAGGCCAAGTAACTAATTTAATACTGACAAGTACAAAATGCTAAATATGTTAAACAAATATGCTAATAATTATCTTAACACTTTTATAGAAAGAAGTTGGCTCAGCGCTTGCAAGAAGCTGAAGAGCAGGTAGAAGTTGTAAACTCTAAATGTGCTTCATTGGAGAAAACC
Organism: Ranitomeya variabilis; assembly: GCF_051348905.1. Classification (NCBI taxonomy): domain Eukaryota; kingdom Metazoa; phylum Chordata; class Amphibia; order Anura; family Dendrobatidae; genus Ranitomeya; species Ranitomeya variabilis. The sequence continues at coordinate 220,243,605 of NC_135233.1, read as the reverse complement.
AAACAAAGGCTGCATGCAGAGGTGGAAGATCTAATGGTTGATATGGAGAGAGCAAACAGTACATCAGTGGCTCTGGATAAGAAACAGAGAAACTTTGATAAGGTAGATTTTTAATTAAACTATACAGTACTGTAACAAGCCTGAAGCTGCATTTACACTGAAAGATAATCATGAATGATTGTTCTTAAAAAGGTTTGTTTCACGATTATCTAGTGGTGCAAACAGGTGAGCATCACCTGATGAACGAGTAAAATACGAGCTCATTGGGTAAAGTTTTTGAAGAGCAAAAGATTACCATTCTAAGCAATGCATGGTGCTGCATAAACAGGATTAACACTGCCGAGAACCATGGCAGCCTATGTGCACTAACAGATCTATCATAGATCGCTCAGTGTGTATCATTTACTTTGGCCTGCTTGTCTAAACAGGCTATGAAACTATCGCGGATCGGCAGTCGTACCATGCTGCTGGTCGGTCTTTGTAAATGTACAATAAATGCCAGTGTGCATCAACTCACTGGGACAGATTTTAGTTTAAAGGGAACCTGTCACGTGAAAAAACACTATTAACCTGCAGATATAGTGTTAAAGGGAACCTGTCAGCAGGATTGTGCTGAGTAACCTACAGACAGTGTCAGGTTGGCACCACTATACTGAGTAAAGTGATAACTGATAATCCATCTTGTGGTTGTTGTTTATTCTTTATTTGCAGTTTTCAGTAAATGATATGCTCGTGCTCCGGGGCGGCCTGCGGTTGGGGCTTTATGTAGTGCTCTTCTTACATATTCAACTGTATTGCTTCTGACAGGTCACTGTGACCTGCCCCCTATTTTACAAACTGAATACAATATGTTTTGGAAAAAAAAACATTCAGCAGGCGGCACCTGTGCTGCAGCATGATCTTGTCTATAATGTGCATTTAATTATTTTATTTGCTGATATAAGTTTATTCAGAAAAAAAATTCTCTCTCAAAATATCCAATAGAGCCAATAAATGCTATCTTGGCGGAGACAATTTTTTTTTTCCTCTAGCAAAATGGTGTTGGTGGTGCCTGCACAGTAGCATCTATCGGATTGCCTGCCTGCTGAATGTGAATATATATATATTTTTTTGTTTTTCAAAACATTATATACAGTATGTAAAATAGGGGGCAGGTCACTGAGGGATCAGAGACCTGTCATAAGCCAAACAGATGCATATGTAAGCAGAGCGCTACATAAAGCCCCGCCCACAGCCCCTCCACAGGCCCACCCCAAAGCATGAGAATCTCTTTAACTGAAAACTGCAAATAAAGATTAAACAGCAACCACAAGACGGATTTCATCACCCACGTAACAATTTAATCAGTATGACGGCGCCAACCTGATAGTGTCTATAGTTTACCGAGCACAATCCTCCTGACAGGTTCTCTTTAATGTGCAGGCTAGTAGCCCAACCAACCCAGTGCCCGCACTTAGAGCCCTGCTGCAGGGAGGAAATTAACTTTATTTTCCCCTGCAGTGCTCGGCGTTCAGTCTCAGGGGCGGTGCTGCCGCGAATTCAGTCACTGCTCTATGTATAGAGATCGGCGACTGTAACTGTGCCCCCTGCACTGACTTATAGTTGACCCTAATGATGAGCCCTCTGTAAGTCAGTGATGGGGGCACGATTACAGCCACCACTCACTACACACAGAGCAGTGACTGAAACCCCGCTGGCGACACCCCTGTGACTGAACCCTGAATGCTGCTGTGGGGGAATAAAGTTAATTTCATCCCGGCAGTGCGGTTCTAAGTGTGGGTGCCAAGCGAGGTTCAGGTTAACCTGAAGATTAACACCATATCTGCAGGATAATAGCATGTTTTCAAGTAACAGGTTTCTACTGAATAACAGCAATCAAAAAGTCTTTAAAATGGTGTACATTTAGCTGGATTTCCGGAATCAAACATTTTATCCTCAATCATCTAGACGAGCAAAAAGAAAGCCCTTTTTAATTTACATACATTTCTTAAAACTCCCCCGGTTTCCAGATAGAGCCACGTGTTATGTGATATTGACCCTTTGCTTTTACTGGCTTCTGTAGAGGCCCCATCTGTTCCATTGTTTAGGTCACCTTAAGCTAGTTCACAATAGGAGCCACAGCTTTTGTCATGAACAAGTGGTATCAGAAACTTTAAAGTTATATGATCTGTCCATTTATAGGTTCTTGTAGAGTGGAAACAGAAGTATGAAGAGAGTCAGGCTGAATTGGAAGCTTCTCAGAAAGAGGCTCGCTCCTTGAGCACTGAGATCTTTAAGATGAAGAATTCTTACGAAGAAACATTGGAACAAACTGAGACCTTGAGACGTGAAAACAAGAACTTACAACGTATGTCTATGTCTTAAAGACCAAAACTACTGACCTAATCATGCATTTCTATTAGTTACATTTTTAAAAGTGTAATACAATCTTAAAATCAACCGTAAATGTCAGCTACATAAGGATGTTCTCCATTGTGGTGTCTACTCTTTAGGCTTTATATTCCTAAAGAGAGGAAATTGCCTCAGTTCTCCTTAAAGGTCCGGTCAAAGGTGATTTGGTTGGTACTTTAACTTGTCAGTAGAGTTGTCTGTATACTTTCTACGCAAAACACCTATTCTTTTTTTTTATTCAGAGGAAATCTCAGACCTGACAGAGCAGATTGGCGACACTGCAAAATCGATAAATGAACTAGAAAAGGCTAGAAAGCAGATTGAACAGGAAAGGAATGATCTTCAGGCTGCTCTAGAAGAAGCTGAGGTCTGAAAATTTGAATTTTTCCCCTATGTTATATTTTATTTCTGCAGTCAAGATCTTTTAAAGCTAAGGATTATTCCCAACATTGAAAGTTATCACCTATCCTCAGTGTAAATGATAACATTCTGATCAGTGAGAGCCCAACCGCTTTATTTGGCTATCTCTGCCAAATGAATGAAGCAGCGGCACACATGCCTGGCCATGTCTTTATTCAAATGAGCAGCTATAGGAAAAAAAATGGAGACACAAAGCGCAAAATAGGGTCTTATCCTTTAGATAACCAAGAGAGCTTTCTTAGAATAGCTCACCTGATTTTGTTCAATGAAGAGCATGTAGCGATTTCGGCTGCTGCAGATCCACAAGCCGATCAACGGCCGTATGACAATATAAACTGTGCAGGAGGTGTGGGTTAAATCCGCGCTGCCTTAATGATGAAGTTCCAAGGATAATAAATTTAAAAGGTGGCTTATTCAACGCGTTTCAAGGTCAGTGCGACCTCTTCTTCAGTTGTATGTGGAATTTCCTGAAGAAGAGGTCGCACTGACCTTGAAACACGTTGAATAAACCACCTTTTAAATTTATTATCCTTGGAACTTCATCATTAAGGCAGCGCGGATTTAACTCACACCTCCTGCACAGTTTTTATTCAAATGAGGGTGAATGATCAGATAAATTATGAAAAAAAAACAGTTAAGGGTAAGTTCTGCTCTACTCACTTCTGCATTGTGAAGTGAGTCGGGCAGGTGATTTTACATCTATTGATACTAGTCAGGGTGTGTGTAATCTTCAGGTATCGCTGCATTCATTCTGCTCATCACGCACAGTTGCACTGGTCATAGATGTAAGCTACACTTATTACCATTATTTCTCACTAACAAGCACATTTGGCCAATTGGACAAGCTAGAAGCCTCTACTGTGTCTTCTACAGAGAATTTAACAGGTAAAAATTCAGAATCCTGTTTATCCCACAAACAACACGCATCAACTATCCACAAGGGTAGAAGGGTAATAAATATGGGATTGTTGGGCCATATACCGATCATGAGAAGAAAGGGCCTTATTGTCACACTGCAGCTCTGCAGGTAAATGCAAACTCCACTAGATGGCAACAGCATGGAGAGAGGGCTGAAATCCTGCTCAGAGCAGACCATCAGAACTGCAGTGAGGCTACCACCAGGTGGCAGCAGAATAGTCAAACAAGCCAGGTAGATACCAGAGAGTAGCATAGTACCAAGGGAAATTCCAAACAGAGTCAGAGGAGCGCCAAAAGGTGAGTACTGGTCCATAGCAGAAGTACAAGAAGGAAGAGACAGAATCAGGTCAGAGCCAAAGCAGAGTCGAGTACCCGGGAATCCAAACACACAGGGAAACATAGAGTCGGGGCGGGAAGAGAGGAATGAACAGACACGGGCAAAGACAGCTAAACGCAGCAGAACAAATCTGGGTTTTAACAGAGCCAACTACACATGCCATAGGCAGGAAATATAACTGACACTGCCTGCAGGATGCAGCGCAGAGAAATAGCAGACCTGACACTGGAATGAATCAGAGAAAGTTAACCACTGACATGACCAGACCGGGTAAAGGAGAGACAAGACCCAAAACCCGGTCTGGATCATTACACTTATGCCCCCTGCGACTGAGGTGGTAGGGCTCAAGCTTGGCAATTGTTCCATGTACTGTCTACAGGAGCGGTAATCATGATTGCACACTACCACAGTCCCACTCAAGGGAATAAAGAGTAGATCAGTCATGATAGTGTGCAATGATTACCGCTCTTCAAGACAGTATAAGCGTGGTAATCATGATTGCACACTACCACTAGCACAGACCCACTCAACTCAAGTGAATAAAGTGTAGGTCACACATACACCAACTGCTATATTCATGCAGGACTTTGTTTGGGACCGATGGTGATCGCAGAGGTCGGATCTCCATGGATCATACGTTTATCACCTATATTGTATATATACAGTAGATGATAAATATTATTTTCTGCATAGCCCTTTAAAAGGCATACAGTTAGGTCCATATATATTTGGACAGAGACAACATTTTTCTAATTTTGGTTATAGACATTACCACAATGAATTTTAAACAAAACAATTCAGATGCAGTTGAAGTTCAGACTTTCAGCTTTCATTTGAGAGTATCCACATTAAAATTGGATGAAGGGTTTAGGAGTTTCAACTCCTTAACAGGTGCCACCCTGTTTTTAAAGGGACCAAAAGTAATTGGACAGATTCAATAATTTTTAATGAAATGTTCATTTTTAGTACTTGGTTGAAAACCCTTTGTTGGCAATGACTGCCTGAAGTCTTGAACTTATGGACATCACCAGATGATGTGTTTCCTCCTTTTTCATGGTCTGCCAGGCCTTCACTGCGGTGGTTTTCAGTTGCTGTTTGTTTGTGGGCCTTTCTGTCTGAAGTTTAGTCTTTAACAAGGGAAATGCATGCTCAATTGGGTTGAGATCAAGTGACTGACTTGGCCATTCAAGAATATTCCACTTCTTTGCTTTAATAAACTCCTGGGTTGCTTTGGCTTTATGCTTTGGGTCATTGTCCATCTGTAGTATGAAACGACGACCAATCAGTTTGGCTGCATTTGGCTGGCTCTGAGCACACAGTATGGCTCTGAAGACCTCAGAATTCATTCGGCTGCTTCTGTCCTGTGTCACATCATCAATAAACACTAAGGACCCAGTGCCACTGGCAGCCATGCATGCCCAAGCCATCACACTGCCTCCGCCGTGTTTTACAGATGATGTGGTATGCTTTGGACCGTGAGCTGTACCACGCCTTCGCCATACTTTTCTCTTTCCATCATTCTGGTAGAGGTTGATCTTGGTTTCATCTGTCCAAAAAATGTTCTTCCAGAACTGTGCTGGCTTTTTTAGATGTTTTTTAGCAAAGTCCAGTCTAGCCTTTTTATTCTTGATGCTTATGAGTGGCTTGCACCGTGCAGTGAACCCTCTGTATTTACTTTCATGCAGTCTTCTCTTTATGGTAGATTTGGATATTGATACACCTACCTCCTGGAGAGTGTTGTTCACTTGGTTGGCTGTTGTGAAGGGGTTTCTCTTCACCATGGAGATTATTCTGCGATCATCCACCACTGTTGTCTTCTGTGGGTGCCCAGGTCTTTTTGCATTGATGAGTTCACCAGTGCTTTCTTTCTTTCTCAGGATGTACCAAAACTGTAGATTTTGCCACTCCTAATAATGTAGCAATTTCTCGGATGGGTTTTTTCTGTTTTCGCAGCTTAAGGATGGCTTTTTTCACCTGCATGGAGAGCTCCTTTGACCACATGTTTACTTAACAGCAAAACCTTTCAAATGCAAGCACCACGCCTCAAATCAACTCCAGGCCTTTTATATGCTTAATTGAGAATTACATATTGAAGGGATTGCCCACACCTGTCCATGAAATAGCCTTGGAGTCAATTGTCCAATTACTTTTGGTCCCTTTAAAAACAGGGTGGCACAGGTTAAGGAGCTGAAACTCCTAAACCCTTCATCCAATTTTAATGTGGATACCCTCAAATGAAAGCTGAAAGTCTGAACTTCAACTGCATCTGAATTGTTTTGTTTAAAATTCATTGTGGTAATGCCTATTACCAAAAGTAGAAAAATGTTGTCTTTGTCCAAATATATATGGACCTAACTGTACATTGCTTGATTTGCCCCATAGACATTATGTAGTTGGTGGATCTACTGAAATGTATGCTTACTGTTACTTTTATAATTACATCTTCAAAGGGCTCACTTGAACACGAAGAATCAAAGATCTTGCGTGTCCACCTTGAGCTCAACCAGCTGAAATCAGAAATAGAAAGAAAGAATGCAGAGAAGGATGAGGAAATTGAGCAGCTTAAGAAGAACGGACAAAGAGGTATAGACACCATGCAGAGCACATTGGATTCTGAAATAAGAAGTAGGAATGAAGCTCTGAGGCTTAAGAAGAAGATGGAAGGAGACCTGAATGAAATGGAGATCCAACTAAGCCATGCCAATCGACAGGCTGCAGAGGCACAGAAGCAACTAAAAATTGTCCAAGGGCAACTGAAGGTCATTTTATAATTTAAATGCTATCCAATTAAAGTTGTACTTGGCCAATCTCATATCTAGCAATTTAACATTGTTTTTTCCTGACAGGATGGTCAGCTGCTATTTGATGATACCTTGAGAGGACAGGAAGATTTGAAAGAACAGCTTTCCGTGATTGAACGTAGAAGCAATTTGCAACAAACCGAAATTGAGGAGTCCAGGGCCACTCTAGAACAGACAGAGAGATCACGCAAATTAGCAGAACAGGAACTTCAGGACGCCAGTGAACGTCTTCAGCTTCTCCACTCACAGGTGTGATCTTCAGCTGATGATCACTGAAAGTGCCTACAGCCATCCATAATGTATTTGTTGTGTGAATGGCCAGTGAATGTATCAAGATCATGAAAAATATTAGATAACAACCTATTTTGTTTAGAACACCAACCTTATTACTACCAAGAAGAAGCTTGAAAATGACATTGGTCAGCTCCAGAATGAAATTGAAGAGGCTGTTCAGGAATCTAGAAATGCTGATGAAAAAGCTAAGAAAGCCATCACAGATGTAACTTTCCTATTTCATTCTATTACTAAGCATTAATCTATTTGATGATTGAACAGATACATTCTTATTAATTTGTTTTAAGGCTGCTCTCATGGCAGAGGAGTTAAAGAAGGAGCAGGACACAAGTGCTCATCTGGAAAGAATGAAGAAGAACCTGGATCAGACAGTGAAGGATCTACAGCACCGTCTGGATGAAGCTGAACAGCTGGCACTAAAGGGTGGCAAGAAGCAGCTTCAGAAACTGGAAGCCAGGGTAAACACATTGTATACAGCAATTGGTATAATGTTGATTTCATAGTTGTGAGGGTTAGAGTAAGCTCAGTTTCACAAATCTAAGATTTACAGTCCGCCTTTAGACTCAAACTCATCAGCATCATAGGCATTTATGAGTTTGGGCCAGGAGAACCGTGGTTGGTTCAGACACTGCTGTCTGTACCTGAAATGTGCATGTGGGACATGTGAAACCAGTTAAACACATGTATTTACAGGTCCGTGAATTGGAAAATGAGTTGGAGAATGAACAGAAACGAGGTATTGAGACTTTCAAAGGTGTTCGGAAATATGAGATGAAAGTGAAGGAATTGACCTACCAGGTTAGATACCCTGTTTTTTGTTTGTTTGTTTTAAAATCTTTTTATTGATGTTTTCCATAACAATAACCATACATGGCAATTCAAATTGCAATAACAGTAGCAAAAAAGAGAAATCAACATAATGCCAAGTATCCCTCCCCCACTCCCACCCATCCCTTCTCTGCGTGCAGCTGTTATATTGTATTAAGGAACTGGCGAATGTCCACTAAGGGTACCGTCACACAGTGGAATTTTCATCGCCACGACAGCACGATTCGTGACGTTCTAGCGATGTATTTACGATATCGCAGTGTCTGACACGCTACTGCGATCAGGGACTCCGCTGAGAATCGTACGTCGTAGCAGATCGTTTGAAACTTTCTTTCGTCGCTGGATCTCCCGCTGTCATCGCTGGATTGTTGTGTGTGACAGCGATCCAGCGATGCGTTCGCTGGTAACCAGGGTAAACATCGGGTTACTAAGCGCAGGGCCGCGCTTAGTAACCCGATGTTTACCCTGGTTACCAGCGTAAAAGTAAAAAAAAAAAAAAACGTACATACTCACCATCTGATGTCCGTCATGTCCCTTGCCGTCCGCTTCCCGCTCTGACTGTCTGCCGGCCGGAAAGTGAGAGCACAGCAGTGACGTCACCACTGTGCTCTGCTCTCACTATACAGCGGCACTCAGTCAGAGCGGGAAGCGGACGGCGAGGGACCTGACGGACATCAGATGGTGAGTATGTACGGTTTGTTTTTTTTTCACTTTTACGCTGGTAACCACGGTAAACATCGGGTTACTAAGCGCGGCCCTGCGCTTAGTAACCCGATGTTTACCCTGGTTACCAGCGAACCTTGGCATCGTTGGTCGCTGGAGAGCGGTCTGTGTGACAGCTCCCCAGCGACCATACAACGACTTACCAACGATCACGGCCAGGTCGTATTGCTGGTCGTGATCATTGGTAAATCGTTATGTGAGACGGTACCCTTACTCCTTGTAGAAGATACCATTGAGTGTTTTCAAAATGAGATCTCAGTTTATCTCTAATCTCTGTGGAAAGTGATGGGATAAATAAAGACCAAGTGGTCAAGAACCTTCCCGACATTCTTTCCTTGCTAGTCAGCACATCTAGCCAGTCCATTTTGAAAAGAAACATGATTTTTGTGTAAATTAAAGATTGTGGTGGTATATTTGGGCTTAACCAATGATGTAACATGATTTTTCTAGTGGCCGAGGCCCAAATCATCAAAGTAGCTTTAATATATTTAGGTAATGTTTTCTGATTTTCATAAAAAATATTAAAAATAGTCCACTGTGGTATAAGTGGAAAGGAGATCCCACACATCTCCTGTAGTTTCGTGTGTATGGTTCCCCAAAGCCCCCCGTATTCTTGAGCAACCCCACAAATGATTAAATAAATCAGTATTTCATATTTTGTATTTAGAGCATGAATAAGAAGTTGAGGGAGACATTTTAGATTGGACATATGGGGTGATGTAAGCTCTATGCAGAATCAATAGTGCCATATCAGTGTAGCTGCTGTATGATATAAATTTCCTTTGTGTTACTGTGGCATCCAAAAATTCACTAGCCTATAGGCCCAAAATATCTTTTGACCATCTTGTTGGTCCCATGTTTTCTCCTTCCCATGACCAAGTTCTGCGCAGCGTGAGATAAATGCTACTGGTAGAAGCTACCTGTAGTCTTGCATTTCTAAGAAAACCATCCAAAATGTTCCCCCTAGTCTCTGTAACCCCACCCGGTAAGCATTTTTGAAGTAGACTATGTTCCTGACGGAAGAGAAAGGGGTTATTAACAAATAATGGGAAGCGTTGAGATGCTACTTCAAAAGAAAGCATGGAGAAACCAATATCCAGCAGATCAATTACTAGAGTGCAACCTTGGTCTGCAAGGGTTTTATAATACAAAGGTGGAGTACCGTGGAGTACCGTTTAAAAAACTAGGATTACCCAAAAAAAGGTTCAAATGGAGATAACTTGTAAGGTAATTTACAAATCTTCCTACACCGCCTCCAAGTCATTATTGTTTGCCACAGTGTTGGGTGTTCTTGGATTTCGACAGGGAGTTCCTCGTGCTTAGGTGCAACATAGCAGTCAATGAGATATGTGGGCAAAGTTGTTGTTCCAAAGTTACGAAATGAGAAATCCCCCGTATCCAGTCTATAGTGTACCTAAGATTCGCTGCCAAATTATATCTATTTATGTCAGGGAAATTAATCTCACCCTCTGCCCTTGATGCTTGTAATTTTGATAGCCCTATTCGTGTCCTACTTGTATCGCCTCGTATACATTTCCAAAAGGCTTTATTTAAAAATTTGAGATCTGCCTGAGATATTAATAGGGGAAGGGTCTGAAAAACATACATTAGTTTAGGAAACGCTACCATTTTGATAAGATGGCATTGACCTAAGAAAGATAGTGTGAAATGTTTCCAGGAATTTAAAAGATTGATCAGTGATTATATTAGTGGTCTATAACTGATCCTATATAGAATTGAAGGATCTGCAGGAAGTTGTATGCCTAAATATATAATAGATTCCTGGCTCAAGTGAAATGGAAACATAGGATCAGACAACTTCCCCGATCTGAAGAGTGACAAGGCCTCAGATTTATTGTAATTGATTTTGAAGCCCGAACATTTACCAAATTCCCCCAAGACCTCCATAATAGCTGGAACTGCTTGGACAGGATTGACGATAAACAAAAGAATGTCATCAGCAAAAGCTGAGATTTTAACTGAGGTGATCCCAACCTGTATGCCCTCAAACACCGTCAGATCTTGGAGGGTTCTTCGGAGTGGATCAAGCGCTAAATTGAATAACAGGGGAGACAGTGGGCAACCCTGACATGTACCACGCTGAATCTCAAAGGGTAACGATAAGACATTATTTATGAACAGCCTGGACACCGAGTCCCTATAAATTGCTCTAAAAGCAATGAGATACCCTTTTTATTCAGATGTCTCAAGTATTTGGTCCACGCTAATTAACTAACCTATTAATCTATCTGAATATTACTTTTATGCATTACTATTATTCACCTAGACTGAAGAAGACAGAAAGAATAATCTGAGACTACAAGATTTGGTCGACAAGCTACAGTTAAAAGTTAAAGCCTATAAGAAACAGGTTGAAGAATCTGTAAGTTAAAATCCTTGTAAATATATTAGTCCTTGTAAATGAAGGTTGAATGAATGTGACTGGAAAGAGAAGGAAAAACAATACTCTAGTCATTAGCTTATGCAAAAGTATTTTTTGTTCAGCTTTGATTTCAGAACTTTGGGCTAGGCCTCTTCTACAGACAGCTCTGGCAAAAATTAAGAGACCACTGCAAAATGTTCAGTTTGTCTTATTTTACTCTTTATAAGTATATTTTTTAGTACAATTTAAATTGTTAATTTATTCTATAAACTTCTGACAACATGTCTCCGAATTTCCAAGCAATACATTTTGTATACTTTTTCTGAAAAGGAGAAATGGTCAAAATTAAAAAAAAACCCATTGCTTTCAGACCTCAAATAATAATCATAATCATTTAGAAACAACAATACTAATGATTTAACTCAGGAGGAGTTCAGAAATCAATATTTTGTGGAATAACGATGATTTTTAATTACAGCATTCATGCGTCTTGGCATGCTTTCCACCAGTCTTTCACACTGCTTCTGGTGCTAAAATGTAAGCAGTACTTCTTTGTTTGATGGCTTATGACTATCCATCATCCTCTTCATTACATTCCAGAGGTTTTCAATGGGCTTCAGGTCTGGAGATTGGGCTGCCCATGACAGGGTTTTTATGTGGTGGTCTCTTAATTTTTGCCAGAGCTGTATCTTGATCTCCACATTACAGTTTTTCCCCAAACAACAAAGTTATCCCCAGCAATCCGATGGTTTTAGAACCCCAAGACTGGCGCTCTGCATCGTTGTCTTGAATGGAGCAAGGTGCCCATATTCACCTTCATCGTCAATGGGACAGCCAGAAAAAGATGAATTGCTTGTTTTCTCTGGCAGTCCTATAGACAATGAATGGACTGGATGTTGAGCATGTGCATCTTTATTAAAGACGATAATGTACAGCCCAATTTTTAGAGTTCCAGACCTCCAATCTTAGTTTTGCTGGCGTTCCCAGCAGTCATCTCTCCAGTGAAAAACAAATTATCCCCATTCTACAATTTTTAAAGAAATTCAGCAGTTCCACACTGCCCCTAATGTATGACTAGTTCATGCTCATGCTCATTATCTTTATTCATAAAACTGCTGGTTTGCATGTAGCTTATATTACTGTCTAGGGATTTATCTCCATAATGGCAAAATTTTACTTCTTAAGACCATGTTCATATGTTAAGAATATCCTGCATACACACCACAAATAAACAGCTGTTTACAGTACCACACAATTACGGCAGATATTCAAACCATATCATGCTCATGTTGGTGCAGATTTTTGCCCAATAAAATTCTTTGTAATGGATCAGGGTGAAATGTGTAAATAACATATCTCACACTTTGCACTGACGAGGGGCGGTACCTCAAAACACAGTGTCTGCAAATTGATACACTGGTTTTGGCTTTTATCATAAGTCATGTAATAAGGCTCGTTAAAGGGTCGACATTGACTTCTAGGATCACTGCTTCCTAAAGGTGGCACTAGAGTTCTAGTCCACTTCCTGTCTGGAGACTATTTGCATAAATAACACATGAAGATTTTGTTGAGGATTTGGCATTTATTGCAACTTGTGGACAAAGCCTAAAGGTACCTTCACACTAAGCGACTTTGCAGCGAGAACGACGACGATCCGTGACGTTGCAGCGTCCTGGATAGCGATCTCGTTGAGTTTGACACGCAGCAGCGATCTGGATCCCGCTGTGATATCGCTGGTCGGAGCTAGAAGTCCAGAACTTTATTTTGTCGCTTGATCACCCGCTGTCATCGCTGGATCGGTGTGTGTGACACCGATCCAGCGATGTGTTCACTTGTAACCAGGGTAAATATCGCGTTACTAAGCGCAGGGCCACGCTTAGTAACCCGATATTTACCCTGGTTACCATTGTAAAAGTAAAAAAAAAACACTACATACTCACCTTCTGATGTCTGTCACGTCCCCCGCCTGCGGCCTCCCTGCACTGAATGTGTCAGCGCCGGCCGGCCGTAAAGCAGAGCACAGCGGTGACGTCACCGCTGTGCTCTGCTTTACGGCCGGCCGGCGCTGACACATTCAGTGGAGGGAAGCCGCCGGCAGGGGACGTGACAGACATCAGAAGGTGAGTATGTAGTGGGTTTTTTTTACTTTTACAATGGTAACCAGGGTAAATATCGGGTTACTAAGCGCGGCCCTGCGCTTAGCAACCCGATGTTTACCCTGGTTACCCGGGTGCTGCAGGGGGACTTCGGCATCGTTGAAAACAGTTTAAACGATGCCGAAGTCGTTCCCCTGATCGTTGGTCACTGGAGAGAGCTGTCTGTGTGACAGCTCCCCAGCGAACACACAACGACTTACCAACGATCGCATCGCTGGTCGTGATCGTTGGTAAGTCGTTTAGTGTAACGGTACCTTTAGGGTCATTATAACTACTTATTCTCAATGTTTGTTCAGGAAGAACAAGCAAATGCCCTTCTGAGTCGCTTTATGAAGGCTCAACATGAGCTTGAAGAGGCGGAAGAAAGAGCTGACATTGCCGAGTCCCAAGTGAATAAGCTGAGGGCCAAGAGCCGTGATGTTGGTGGGAAGGTAACACAATGACAACATCGTTTTATTTGCCATGTGCATCTACATTGTATATTTTGTTTGTATTGATAGCATCTTTCAGATTGATTCTACTCTCCATGGGGGTGCTAACAATATACAGTGGGGCAAAAAAGTATTTAGTCAGTCAGCAATAGTGCAAGTTCCACCACTTAAAAAGATGAAAGGCGTCTGTAATTTACATCATAGGTAGACCTCAACTATGGGAGACAAACTGAGAAAAAAAAATCCAGAAAATCACATTGTCTGTTTTTTTATCATTTTATTTGCATATTATGGTGGAAAATAAGTATTTGGTCAGAAACAAACAATCAAGATTTCTGGCTCTCACAGACCTGTAACTTCTTCTTTAAGAGTCTCCTCTTTCCTCCACTCATTACCTGTAGTAATGGCACCTGTTTAAACTTGTTATCAGTATAAAAAGACACCTGTGCACACCCTCAAACAGTCTGACTCCAAACTCCACTATGGTGAAGACCAAAGAGCTGTCAAAGGACACCAGAAACAAAATTGTAGCCCTGCACCAGGCTGGGAAGACTGAATTTGCAATAGCCAACCAGCTTGGAGTGAAGAAATCAACAGTGGGAGCAATAATTAGAAAATGGAAGACATACAAGACCACTGATAATCTCCCTCAATCTGGGGCTCCACGCAAAATCCCACCCCGTGGGGTCAGAATGATCACAAGAACGGTGAGCAAAAATCCCAGAACCACGCAGGGGGACCTAGTGAATGAACTGCAGAGAGCTGGGACCAATGTAACAAGGCCTACCATAAGTAACACACTACGCCACCATGGACTCAGATCCTGCAGTGCCAGACGTGTCCCACTGCTTAAGCCAGTACATGTCCGGGCCCGTCTGAAGTTTGCTAGAGAGCATTTGGATGATCCAGAGGAGTTTGGGGAGAATGTCCTATGGTCTGATGAAACCAAACTGGAACTGTTTGGTAGAAACACAACTTGTCGTGTTTGGAGGAAAAAGAATACTGAGTTGCATCCATCAAACACCATACCTACTGTAAAGCATGGTGGTGGAAACATCATGCTTTGGGGCTGTTTCTCTGCAAAGGGGCCAGGACGACTGATCCGGGTACATGAAAGAATGAATGGGGCCATGTTTCGTGAGATTTTGAGTGCAAACCTCCTTCCATCAGCAAGGGCATTGAAGATGAAACGTGGCTGGGTCTTTCAACATGACAATGATCCAAAGCACACCGCCAGGGCAACGAAGGAGTGGCTTCGTAAGAAGCATTTCAAGGTCCTGGAGTGGCCTAGCCAGTCTCCAGATCTCAACCCTATAGAAAACCTTTGGAGGGAGTTGAAAGTCCGTGTTGCCAAGCGAAAAGCCAAAAACATCACTGCTCTAGAGGAGATCTGCATGGAGGAATGGGCCAACATACCAACAACAGTGTGTGGCAACCTTGTGAAGACTTACAGAAAACGTTTGACCTCTGTCATTGCCAACAAAGGATAGATTACAAAGTATTGAGATGAAATTTTGTTTCTGACCAAATACTTATTTTCCACCATAAAATGCAAATAAAATGACAAAAAAAACAGACAATGTGATTTTCTGGATTTTTTTTTCTCAGTTTGTCTCCCATAGTTGAGGTCTACCTATGATGTAAATTACAGACGCCTCTCATCTTTTTAAGTGGTGGAACTTGCACTATTGCTGACTGACTAAATACTTTTTTGCCCCACTGTACTTAGCTATCTCAGAGAGGCAAACACTAGAGACAACTAACCTACCAAACCAAAAGTTTGGGAGTGTAGGAGCACAGCAGAAAAACACTGGACAAGTATCCTCAGTCAGAATGGCAACAATGCTGTAATTAGAGTTTTTGTAACTTTTTTTTCTTTACAGAAAGAAAATAAAGAGTGAACACCCTTATACAAATATTGGAATCTATCAATACTGCTATGTGTTCTTCAACAATTCTCATTTGAAAATTAAATATTATTCCAATCTTTTCTTGTCTCAAGTTGCATTTTTAATAAGTGTATGTCTACAGGATGGGTGTCTTTTCCTTTTGGATTGATTCAATAATTTATGTTGCAATACTTGTTAGAAAAGTGAGACACAGAGAAAAAAAAGAGAGAAAACACAGTAGTTTGACAATAAATGGCTTCACCCAATCACTAAACATGAGAGGAGAAACAGTTTTAGTGTTATCATTCATATTTTCTGACAAAAGGCCAAGAAAGCAACTGTAAAGCACAACTGTAGGTAGCTGTGGGGGACATCATAATACATATAAGGACTTAGGGGAAATCATACTGAATATAGCAAGCTGTAGCGGCCATTATTCTGTATATATGGAAGCTGTAGGAGGAGGAAATCATACTGAATATAGAAAGCTGTAGAAAACATTATTCTGTATATATGGAAGCTGAAGAAGGCATCATACACTACATAGAAGACCTCTGTGGCCATCATACTGTATATCAGAAATATGTTAGGGGCCATCGAACTCTATAAAGGGACCCATGAGGCCATCTTACTGCATATAAGGGGCTGTGAAACCACCATTCTGTATATAGGACCTTTGTGGCCATCACACAGTATACAGGAAGCTGTGAGGACATCATACTGTATATAGGAAACCGTGGGGACATAATACTGTATATAGATGCTGTGGGGGCCAGCATTCTGTAAACAGGGAGCTGTGGGCCGTCATATTATATATAATAAACAAAGTTAATAGTCAGTCTGCACTCGAAATAAAATGGAGGTGTGGGAGAAGTGGGTTGTAGTCCCAGTATATACAGTAGAAAGGAATATCTACCACACGTTCAGAGTTGATATATTCAAGATACTTTACTAATTGGTACACAATGCAATGGCACGGGATGTGCCTGCGTTACACTTTACTGTTCCCCAGATAGATGGACCCTTTTAAGTTATCCTTATATAACAAGCTCATGCCTTCATATGCTATATTTCAGTAAATTCAGATATAATGTGAGCTTGTGATTATGGCCCAGGACAGGTCGAAACGTCTTCTTTATTTTGTCGATAATTTGTTTTAACTGGTTCATGCTTCTTTGATGTGTACCAATCAATAAAGTATCTTGAATATATCGACTCAAGAGTGCGGTGAATATTCCTTTCTATATTATATATAGTGAGTTGTGTGAACATTATACTGTATCTAGGGAGGCTATGTGGCCATCATACAGGATATAGGGGACTCTGGGCATATACTGTATATAGGGGGTTGTGGGGCCATTAGACCGTATGTCTGAAGCTGTAGGGACATTGTACTGTATATAGTGAGCTGTGGGGGATATCACACTGTATATAGACCTATGGGGTCATCATACTGTATACTGACAGCTTTTGGGACCATCATACGGTATATAGAGGACCTATGAGACAATCATACGGTATATATGAAGCTGTGGGGACATCATACTGCATATAGTAAGCTATGGGGACAACATACTGTAGAGAGGTGGTTGTGTTGCCATCATACTGTATATTGGAGAGCTGTTGGGGCAATTGGGGGATTTTTTTAATAACCTAACCATGACTTGTACTTCTCAACAACTTGTTCCCTGACTTGTTTGGAGATATCCTTGGTCTTTATGGTGGTGTTTAAAAATGTAGCAGTCATTTTTCTTTTTTTTCAAGGAAATTTACAAAATTGATGTTTGTAGGGATCTATCCAGGTTTGAAGTGACTTTGGGGTCCTATATACTGGAAACCCCCAAAAGTGATACCATTTTAAAATCAAAACCCCTCAACATATTCAAAATTGCTTTCATGTAGTTTAATAACCCTTCAGGTGCTTTTCAGAAATTAATGCAAAAATGCATGACAGGAATGCAAAAGTGTATTTTTACCACCTGAATGTCACCAACTTCGGAACAGGTCACTGTAGCCAGCAGACTCTAAGGTTGCTATTTGGCCATGAATTTCCATGGCAAACATCAGGACAACACATTCATGATCTCTTGGAGTTAAAGAGGGAGACCCCACACTCTGTTAACCATTTATATGATGTAGTCACTATTGACAGAAGAATCTAAGGAGTTAAACAGATATGGTCGGTGCCAACACTGATCATAGCTGATGCAAGTTGTCTACTATAGTGTACAGCTTACAGCTGCTGGATTGTCAACTGTATGGGGATGCTATTCTTTTACACATGTGGTCAAAATTATTGGTACCCCTCGTTTAATGACAGAAATACCCAGAATGGTCACAGAAAAAACTTGAATCTGACAATAGTAATAATAAATTAAACATCTATGAAAATGAACAAATGAAAGTCAAACATTGCTTTCAACCATGCTTTCACAGAATTAAAAAAAAAATAAAACTCATGAAATAGGCCTGGACAGAAATGATGGTACCCCTAAAAATAATGCGACAAAAGGGACATGTTAAATCACGGGTGTCCAGTAATTAGCATCACAGGTGTCTACAATCTTGGAATCAGTGAGTGAGCCTGTATATAGGGCTACAGATACTCACTGTGCTGTTTGGTGACATGTTCTGTATCACACTCAACATGGACCAGAGGAAGCGAAGGAAAGAGTTGTCTCCGGAGATTAGAAAGAAAATTATAGACAAACATGTTAAAGGTAAAAGTTATAAGACCATCTCCAAGCAGCTTGATGTTCCTGTGACTACAGTTGCACAATGTAATGCAGTTGCACGCAACCTCCACCAGGGGGCGCAGGTAAGGGGAAAAAGGTAGCACTCACTGTGTAACACCACAGTGCAAAGAACGAAGCGCCACTAGGAGGCGGCAGAGTAGTCAGACAGGCCGGTCAGCAACAAACAGGAAGACGAAGTACCAGAGGTCACAGCAATGCACGTGGTCAGAGACAAGACAGAAATCGGAACCAGATGGAAGCGCGGGATCCAAAACATGAGAAAGAAGACATAGTCGGGGTACGAGCCAGAGAGTCAAAGCCAGACGGAAAACATAGTAACAGAGACGGAAAGCAGAAGGCAGGGTTCAGAATTCAAGCCAAGTCATACACTGTAGGAAACCACCAAACACACACTAAGTCGGGGATAGGGAACTGGTCAGACACAAATATGGGTAGTCAGAGGCAGAAGGATCACTAGGGTATACGGGTCAGCAGCTCAAGTCAGAGACTGGAACTATAACTGACAAATGCTACCAAGAATGGCACCAATAAATAGCAACCCATGAACTAAAGAGAGGCAGGAAATGTTAACTCCACCATAACCAGGCTGGGGAAAGAAAAGCAAGAAGCAAACCCCGAAGTGGGGAGCCACCGACCCCCAGGTTTCCCAGGATACCGAGCATGAAAGGCCTGGACCCACCGAATCGCATGGACCGATCGCGCCGGAACCCAGGACCGATCCTCAGGACCATAACCCATGCAATGGACCAGATATTGAAGTGAGAGACAGACCATGCAGAGTACACCAGAATGTCATCTAGATAAACTACCATGAAGTGCCTAAGAAAGTCAGAAAAGACATGGTTGATAAAATTCTGGAAAACTGCTGGAGCATTAGTCAGACTGAAAGGCATAACCACATTTTCAAACAACCCTTCAGAGGTGAGGGTTCCGGCTTAACCGGAAGGAAAGGAGCCTCCCGATGCACGACTCCTCTCTCCCATAGCCTACGATCCATGTGAACGGCCTCAGTAATGGTCTCTTCCAGAGAGCTGGGAGGAGGATGGAGAGCCATAGCGTCCTTTAAACCCTTTACCCCCAAGGGTGGTTTACACATTAATAACCGGGTCAATTTATACAATTCTGACCACTGTCCCTTTATGAGGTTCTAACTCTGGAACTCTTCAACGGATCCTGGTGATTCTGACATTATTTTCTCGTGACATATTGTACTTCATGATAGTGGTAAAACTTCTTTGATATTACCTGCGTTTATTTGTGAGAAAAATGGAAATTTGGCGAAAATTTAGAAATTTCGCAATTTTCCAACTTTGAATTTTTATGTCCTGTAGCGTTTCCCTTACTTCGAGTCTTGGGGGACACTCGCTTTGCACGTGAATAACGCATACAGGCACGATATCTCACACAAATTAAGTCCATTCCGGTTTATTAAAGCGTCATAAACCGCACCGTAAGCTATGTTACACATCACCAGCTTACACATAGTCTGTTAGGGTACCGTCACATTTAGCGACGCTGCAGCGATCTAGACAACGATGCCGATCGCTGCATCGTTGCTGTGTGGTCGCTGGAGAGCTGTCACACAGACAGCTCTCCAGCGACCAACGATGCCGAAGTCCCCGGGTAACCAGGGTAAACATCGGGTTACTAAGCGCAGGGCCGCGCTTAGTAACCCGATGTTTACCCTGGTTACCAGTGTAAATGTAAAAAAAACCAAACACTACATACTCACATTCCTGTGTCTGTCACGTCCACCGGCGTTCTGCTTCCCTGCACTGTAAGCGCCGGCCCTAAAGCAGAGCGGTGACGTCACCGCTGTGCCCTGCTTTACGGCCAGCCGGCGCTGACACAGTGCAGGGAAGGGGACGCCGGGGGACGCGACAGACACAGGAATATGAGTATGTAGTGTTTGTTTTTTTTACATTTACACTGGTAACCAGGGTAAATATCGGGTTACTAAGCGCGGCCCTGCGCTTAGTAACCCGATGTTTACCCTGGTTACCAGTGAAGACATCGCTGGATCGGTGTCACACACACCGATCCAGCGATGTCAGCGGGTGATCCAGCGACAAAATAAGGTGCTGGCCTTCTAGCTCCGACCAACAATGTCACAGCAGGATCCTGATCGCTGCTGTGTGTCAAACACAACGATATCGCTATCCAGGACGCTGCAACGTCACGGATCGCTAGCGATATCGTTAAGTTGTTCAGTGTGAAGGTACCTTTACTTTAACACGTGTGGCTTTGCTAAGCATTCAAAAGTCATGCCTTATCTCTTCAGTCACCAGGTGACTGCACAGTTCAGCAACTGTCATACGTTAGCGCACAGTTCCTTACAGTTAATTGTATGCATCAACAGAACATATTACCCACCGACAGTCTGTTCCAATGGCAGATACGTCTCTGCCGTATATTACAGGTTTTTTCCCATACCAGGGGTTACCTCTCAGAAGCTCCGGCTCCACACACTGACTCCTGCCAGTGCTGGTTCACAGGGAAACTGCCTCACTGGGATCACCGTCCTTGGGATCAGGGCACCTCAGATAGTCCAGACCCATAGTAGGAACTGTAGCTTCCCCAACACAGAAACCGTCACAGGCTCTGTAGATGCAGCCTTTCTATGCGCTTCCAGGAAGTCCAATCACAGGCACCTCCAACACACAGGCCATCAGTCCATGATCTTACCAGGTGCTTGCAGGACTCCAGTCCATCCCAGGACAATCAAACACCCTCGAGCATTCAGTCCATAGTCTCAGCAGTGCTTCCAGGACTCCAGCCCACTCCAGGACAATCCAACACACAGGCTATTGCATACACTCTGAACCTACAGGTACTCACAGGAACCATGTAACTCACACCCTGGTCACATTACATACCTGTAACCACTCCCCTGGGTGGGAGTGTGGGTGTGTGTGGCTAGTTTGACCCTCCCATCTCTCATAACTAGCTCTGCCAGTCTCCCATTAGAACTACACAATTACTTGTGGGACTACAGGTCCCAGAACACAACATAACTTTAGACTGACAGCGCAGAGTGTCCTCCTCTGCGACACACATACCGGCCATTTATAATCCTGCCAGACTTTCTCTCACCACCAGTTATACATTCAAGCGCATCCTGCAGCGTACACACAGCGCCCCCTGGCTGTAAGATTGGTCACTGCACCACAGCCCTTAGATCACAGAGATATGTCACACAAAATACTTAATAAGTAACATTTCCCACATGTCTACATTACATCAGCACAATTTTGGAACCAACATTTTTTTTCTTAGGGAGTTATAAGGGTTAAAAGTTGACCACCATTTTCTCATTTTTACAACACCATTTTTTTTAGGGACCACATCACATTTTAAGTCACTTTAAAGGGTCTATATGATAGAAAATACCCATGTGTGACACCATTCTAAAAACTGAACCCCTCAAGGTGCTGGAAACCACATTCAAGAAGTTTATTAACCCTTCAGGTGTTTCACAGGAATTTTCGGAATGTTTGAAAAAAAATGTGCAAATTGCCTCTTCTGAGAAAAAGAGGACTTAAACTCTACAGCGCCACCTATTGAAAGTAGCGATCCTACAAGTCACAATCAACCCTTTAACGAGTCGTACAATATGACTTAGGATAAAAGCCAAATCAGTATCTCAATTCGCAGACACGGTGTTTCGGGCTGTTGGCCCTCGTCAGTGCGAAGCATGAGAACTGATTTGGCTAGGTGAGAGGCTCTGGACATGGGGTCTAAGGGGTATCGTTTCTCCTTATGGAGAGTGACATACCATCTCTGGCTTGTCAAGGTAAGGAGGCTTATTTGCCGTACAATGCTCCTCTGGGAATTTAAATATGCAAATTGCCTCTTCTGAGAAAAAGAGGACTTAAACTCTACAGCGCCACCTATTGGAAGTAGCGATCCTACAAGTCACAATCAACCCTTTAACGAGTCATACAATATGACTTAGGATAAAAGCCAAATCAGTATCTCAATTCGCAGACACGGTGTTTCGGGCTGTTGGCCCTCGTCAGTGCGAAGCATGAGAACTGATTTGGCTAGGTGAGAGGCTCTGGACATGGGGTCTAAGGGGTATCGTTTCTCC
The DNA here is from genome assembly GCF_051348905.1 of Ranitomeya variabilis. NCBI lineage: Eukaryota > Metazoa > Chordata > Amphibia > Anura > Dendrobatidae > Ranitomeya > Ranitomeya variabilis. The sequence goes on along the minus strand of NC_135233.1, from coordinate 220,221,188 downwards.
TTATGGAGAGTGACATACCATCTCTGGCTTGTCAAGGTAAGGAGGCTTAAAATGAACATTTAACTTTTTTTTCACAAAAAATTTACTTCAGCTCCAATTTGTTTTATTTTACCAAGGGTAACAGGAGAAATTGGACCCCAAAAGTTGTTGAACAATTTGTCCTGAGTACGCTGATACCCGACATGTGGGGGTAAACCACTGTTTGGGCGCATGGCAGAGCTCGGAAGGGAAGGAGCGCCGTTTGACTTTTCAATGCAAAATTGACTGGAATTGAGATAGGACGCCATGTAGCGTTTGGAGAGCCCCTGATGTGCCTAAAAATTGAAATCCCCCACAAGTGACACCATTTTGGAAAGTAGACCCCCTAAGAAACACGCCCCTAACCCTAATCCCAACCATACCCCTAACCCCAACACACCCCTATCCCCAACACACCCCTAACCCCAACACAACCCTAACCCTAATCCCAACCCTAACCACACCCCTAACTCCAACACACCCCTAACCCTAATCCCAACCATAACCCAAACCACACCCCTAACCCTGACACACCCCTAACCCTAACTTTAGCCCCAACCATAACCCTAACTTTAGCCCCAACCCTAACCCTAACTTTAGCTCCAAACCTAACCCTAACTTTAGCCCCAACCCTAATCCTAACTTTAGCCCCAAACCTAACCCTAACTTTAGCCCCAACCCTAACTGTAGCCCCAACCCTAACTGTAGCCCTAACCCTAACTTTAGCCCCAACCCTAATGGGAAAATGAAAATACATTTTTTTTATTTTCTTATTTTTCCTTAACTAAGGGAGTGATGAAGGGGGGTATGATTTACTATTTATAGCGGGTATTTTAGCAGATTTTTATGATTGGCAGCTGTCACACACTAAAAGACGCTTTTTATTGCAAAAAATAGTTTTTGTGTCTCCACATTTTGAGAGCTATAATTTTTCCATATTTTGGTCCACAGAGTTATGTGAGGTCTTGTTTTTTGCGGGACGAGTTGACGTTTTTATTGGTACCAATTTCGGGCACGTGACATTTTTTATCGCTTTTTATTCCAATTTTTGTGAGGCAGAATGACCAAAAACCAGCTATTCATGAATTTCTTTTGGGGGGGCGCTTATACCGTTCCACGTTTGGTAAAATTGATAAAGCAGCTTTATTCTTCGGGTCAGTACGATTACAGCGATACCTCATTTATATTTTTTTATGTTTTGGCGCTTTTATACGATAAAAACTATTTTAGATAAAAAATAATTTTTGCATCGCTTTATTCTGAGGACTATAATTTTTTTATTTTTTTGCTGACGACGCTGTGTGGAAGCTCGTTTTTTTGCGGGACAAGATGATGTTTTCAGCGGTATCATGTTTTTTTATATCCGTCTTTTTGATCGCGTGTTATTCCACTTTTTGTTCGGCGGTATGATAATAAAGCGTTGTTTTTTGCCTTGTTTTTTTGTTTTTAACGTTGTTCACTGAAGGGGTTAACTAGTGGGAAAGTTTTATAGTTCGGGTCGTTTCGGACGCAGCGATACTAAATATGTTTACTTTTATTGTTTTTTTTTATTTAGATAAAGAAATGTACAGTGGGGCAAATAAGTATTTAGTCAGTCAGCAATAGTGCAAGTTCCACCACTTAAAAAGATGAGAGGCGTCTGTAATTTACATCATAGGTGGACCTCAACTATGGGAGACAAACTGAGAAAAAAAAATCCAGAAAATCACATTTTCAGTTTTTTTATCATTTTATTTGCATATTATGGTGTAAAATAAGTATTTGGTCAGAAACAAAATTTCATCTCAATACTTTGTAATATATCCTTTGTTGGCAATGACAGAGGTCAAACGTTTTCTGCAAGTCTTCACAAGGTTGCCACACACTGTTGTTGGTATGTTGGCCCATTCCTCCATGCAGATCTCCTCTAGAGCAGTGATGTTTTTGGCTTTTCGCTTGGCAACACGGACTTTCAACTCCCTCCAAAGGTTTTCTATAGGGTTGAGATCTGGAGACTGGCTAGGCCACTCCAGGACCTTGAAATGCTTCTTACGAAGCCACTCATTCGTTGCCCTGGCGGTGTGCTTTGGATCATTGTCATGTTGAAAGACCCATCCATGTTTCATCTTCAATGCCCTTGCTGATGGAAGGAGGTTTGCACTCAAAATCTCACGATACATGGCCCCATTCATTCTTTCATGTACCCGGATCAGTCGTCCTGGCCCCTTTGCAGAGAAACAGCCCCAAAGCATGATGTTTCCACCACCATGCTTTACAGTAGGTATGGTGTTGGATGGATGCAACTCAGTATTCTTTTTCCTCCAAACACGACAAGTTGTGTTTCTACCAAACAGTTCCAGTTTGGTTTCATCAGACTATAGGACATTCTCCCAAAACTCCTCTGGATCATCCAAATGCTCCCTAGCAAACTTCAGACGGGCCCGGACATGTACTGGCTTAAACAGTGGGACACTGTTGTGATTCGGTTATTTGGCTCCCCCAGTGGTCGCTTGTGGTACTGGTGTCTTTGAGCTTTTCACCTGTTTCTATCAGAATGTGGGAGTTTCCTATTTAGCCTTGTTCCTCAGTCATTCCAATGCCGGCCATCAATGTAACCAGAGTCTTTCTGTTGCATGTACCTGCTCCCAGTCTGCTGACCAGCTAAGTTGGACATTTCTGTCCTTTGTCTATTTTTGTATCTTTGTCCAGTTTGCACTTATGTGATTCTCTGCAGCTGGAAGCTCTTGTGGGCTGAAATTGCCACTCCGGTGCCATGAGTTGGCACATGAGTTTAAGGTAATTTCAGGATGGTATTTGATAGGGTTTTGTAGCTGACTGCGAAGTCCACTATTGTATCCTTCTGCTATCTAATTAGTGGGCCTCGCTGTGCTAAATCTGCTTTCATACTACGTTTGTCTTTTCATCTTAACTCACCGTTATTATATGTGGGGGGCTACTATCTCCTGTGGGGGATTTTCCTCTGGAGGCAAGCCAGGACTGTGTTTCATTTACTAGGGGTAGTTAGCTCTCCGGCTGGTGCGAGACGTCTAGCGAAAACGTAGGTACGTTCCCTGGCTACTATTAGTTGTGTGTATAGGTTTAGCATCGCGGTCAGCTCTAGTTTCCATCACCCGAGAGCTTGTCCGTTTTTTCTATGCTTCTGATTTTCCCCTGCCATTGGGAACCATAACAGTATGGCCGGCCAACATGTTTAATCTATGGGCTGAAGCAGGAGAGAAACGGAACTATGTGAAATTTTTTTTTTTTTTTCCTCCCTCTGAAGTTGCACTCCAGCTCTAATTGCAGTCTCCTGCTTTCCTCTCCTCTTAACCCCTGAATGGCTCAGATTTTATCTGTTGAAATATGGATCTCCAGAGTCTGGCTACAAATTTGAATAATCTTGCTGCTAAAGTTCAGAATATACAAGATTTTGTTATACATGCTCCTCGGTTTGAACCTAAAATTCCTATACCAGAGTTTTTCTCCGGAGATCGATCTTGTTTTCTGAATTTTAAATACAATTGTAAATTGTTTCTTTCTCTGAGATCTCACTCTGCTGGAGATCCTGCACAGCAGGTTAAAATTGTGATTTCATTATTGCGGGGTGACCCTCAAAATTGGGCATTTTCATTGGCACCAGGGGATCCTGCATTGCTCAATGTGGAAGCGTTTTTTCTGGCCTTAGGGTTACTTTATGAGGAACCTAATTTAGAGATTCAGGCTGAAAAGGCCTTGATAGCCCTCTCTCAGGGGCAAGATGAAGCCGAAATATATTGCCAGAAATTTCGAAAATGGTCCGTGCTTACTCAGTGGAATGAGTGCGCTCTGGCGGCAAATTTCAGAGAAGGGCTCTCTGATGCCGTAAAAGACGTCATGGTGGGGTTTCCTACGCCTACGGGTCTGAATGAGTCCATGACAATGGCTATTCAGATTGATCGGCGTTTACGGGAACGCAAACCTGTGCACCATTTGGCGGTGTCTTCTGAGAAAGCACCAGAGAGTATGCAATGTGACAGTTTTCTGTCCAGAAGCGAACGACAGAATTATAGACGCAAAAATGGGTTGTGCTTCTATTGTGGGAATTCAACTCATGTTATATCAGCATGCTCAAAACGAACAAACAAAGTTGCTAAATCCTCTGCTATTGGCACTTTGCAGTCCAAGTTTATTTTGTCTGTGACTTTAATTTGTTCGTTATCTTCTATTGTCGCGGATGCTTATGTGGATTCTGGTGCCGCTTTGAGTCTTATGGATTGGTCCTTTGCCAGGCGCTGTGGGTTTGATCTAGAGCCTCTGGAAGTCCCTATACCTTTAAAGGGTATTGATTCTACACCATTGGCTAGTAATAAACCACAATACTGGACACAAGTGACTATGCGTATGACTCCAGACCATCAGGAGGTGATTCGCTTCCTTGTGTTGTTTAATCTACATGATGTAATAGTGCTGGGATTGCCATGGTTGCAAACCCATAACCCAGTCCTTGACTGGAAAACAATGTCTGTACTAAGCTGGGGATGTCAGGGAAATCATGGGGGTGCACCTTTGGTTTCCATTGCTTCATCTATTCCCTCTGAGATCCCGGCTTTTTTGTCTGATTATTGTGATGTTTTTGATGAGTCTACTCTTAATTCTCTTCCCCCTCACAGAGATTGTGATTGCGCCATAGATCTGATTCCTGGCAGTAAATTTCCTAAGGGTCGTTTATTCAATCTGTCTGTACCTGAACATGCTGCTATGCGAGAGTATATTAGGGAGTCCTTGGAAAAAGGACATATTCGTCCTTCTTCGTCTCCTTTAGGAGCGGGGTTCTTTTTTGTAGCCAAAAGAGATGGTTCTTTGAGACCTTGTATTGATTATAGACTCTTAAATAAGATCACAGTCAAATATCAGTATCCTTTGCCATTGCTGACAGATTTATTTGCTCGCATTAAGGGAACTAAGTGGTTCTCTAAGATTGATCTTCGTGGTGCGTATAATTTGGTGCGAATTAAGCAGGGGGATGAGTGGAAAACCGCATTTAATACGCCCGAGGGCCATTTTGAGTATTTGGTAATGCCTTTTGGTTTGTCAAATGCCCTTCGGTCTTTCAGTCCTTTATGCACAATATTTTCCGTGAATATCTGGATAAATTCATGGTTGTGTATCTGGATGACGTTTTGATTTTTTCGGATGACTGGGAGTCTCATGTTCAACAGGTTAGGAAGGTTTTTCAGGTTTTGCGGACCAATTCTCTGTTTGTAAAGGGTTCAAAGTGCGTATTTGGGGTTCAGAAGATTTCTTTTCTGGGGTACATTTTTTCCCCTTCTTCTATTGAGATGGATCCTGTTAAGGTTCGGGCAATTTGTGACTGGACGCAGCCGACTTCTCTTAAGAGCCTTCAGAAATTTTTGGGCTTTGCTAATTTTTATCGTCGATTCATAACTGGTTTTTCTAGCGTGGTCAAGCCTTAGACTGATTTGACTAAAAAAGGTGCTGATGTTGCCGATTGGTCTCCTGCTGCTCTGGAGGCCTTTCGAGAGCTTAAGCGCCGCTTTTCTTCTGCCCCTGTGTTGCGCCAGCCTGATGTTTCACTTCCTTTTCAGGTGGAAGTTGATGCTTCCGAGATTGGAGCGGGGGCGGTTTTGTCACAGAAAAGTTCAGTGATGAGACCTTGTGCGTTCTTTTCTCGAAAATTTTCGCCCACCGAGCGAAACTATGATGTTGGTAATCGGGAGCTTTTGGCGATGAAATGGGCTTTCGAGGAGTGGCATCATTGGCTTGAGGGTGCTAGACATCAGGTGGTGGTCTTGACTGATCACAAGAATTTGATTTATCTTGAGTCGGCCAGACGTCTGAATCCTAGACAGGCGCGCTGGTCGTTGTTTTTCTCTCGGTTTAATTTTGTGGTCTCGTATCTGCCAGGTTCTAAAAATGTGAAGGCAGATGCCCTTTCTAGGAGTTTTGAACCTGATTTTCCTGGTGATTCTAAACCTACGGGTATCCTTAAGGATGGGGTGATATTGTCTGCTGTCTCCCCTGACCTGCGACGTGCTTTACAAGAGTTTCAGGCGGATCGGCCTGATCGTTGTCCGCCTGGTAGATTGTTTGTGCCGGATGAGTGGACCAGTAGAGTCATCTCGGAGGTTCATTCTTCTGCGTTGGCAGGTCATCCGGGAATTTTTGGTACCAGGGATTTGGTGGCTAGGTCCTTCTGGTGGCCTTCCCTGTCTCGGGACGTGCGTACTTTTGTGCAGTCTTGTGATGTTTGTGCTCGGGCCAAGCCTTGTTGTTCTCGGGCTAGTGGATTGTTGTTGTCCTTGCCTATTCCTAAGAGGCCTTGGACACACATCTCTATGGATTTTATTTCTGATCTCCCTGTTTCTCAGAAAATGTCTGTCATCTGGGTGGTGTGTGACCATTTTTCTAAGATGGTTCATTTGGTACCTTTGCCCAAGTTGCCTTCCTCATCTGAGTTGGTGCCTCTGTTTTTTCAGAATGTGGTTCGGTTGCATGGTATCCCGGAGAATATAGTTTCTGACAGGGGATCTCAGTTTGTGTCCAGATTTTGGCGGGCGTTTTGTGCCAGGATGGGCATTGATTTGTCTTTTTCGTCTGCATTTCATCCTCAGACGAATGGCCAGACGGAGCGTACTAATCAGACCTTGGAGACTTATTTGAGGTGTTTTGTGTCTGCTGATCAGGATGACTGGGTCACCTTTTTGCCGTTGGCAGAGTTTGCCCTTAATAATCGGGCCAGTTCTGCCACTTTGGTTTCCCCTTTCTTTTGCAATTCAGGGTTCCATCCTCGTTTTTCATCTGGTCAGGTGGAATCTTCGGATTGTCCTGGAGTGGATACTATGGTGGACAGGTTGCATCGTATTTGGGGGCAGGTGGTGGACAATTTAAAGTTGTCCCAGGAGAGGACTCAGCATTTTGCTAATCGCCATCGTCGTGTTGGTCCTCGTCTTCGTGTTGGGGACTTGGTGTGGTTGTCTTCCCGTTTTGTCCCTATGAGGGTCTCTTCTCCTAAGTTTAAGCCTCGGTTCATCGGTCCTTATAGGATTTTAGAAATTCTTAACCCTGTGTCTTTTCGTTTGGACCTCCCAGCATCCTTTGCTATCCATAATGTTTTCCATCGGTCGTTATTGCGGAGGTATGAGGTGCCAGTTGTGCCTTCTGTTGAGCCTCCTGCTCCTGTGCTGGTTGAGGGTGAATTGGAGTACGTGGTGGAGAAAATCTTGGACTCCCGTGTTTCCAGACGGAGACTTCAATATCTGGTTAAGTGGAAAGGCTACGGTCAGGAGGATAATTCTTGGGTTTCAGCTTCAGATGTTCATGCCTCTGATTTGGTCCGTGCCTTTCATAGGGCTCATCCAGATCGCCCTGGTGGTTCTTGTGAGGGTTCGGGGCCCCCTCCTTAAGGGGGGGTACTGTTGTGATTCGGTTATTTGGCTCCCCCAGTGGTCGCTTGTGGTACTGGTGTCTTTGAGCTTTTCACCTGTTTCTATCAGGATGTGGGAGTTTCCTATTTAGCCTTGTTCCTCAGTCATTCCAATGCCGGCCATCAATGTAACCAGAGTCTTTCTGTTGCATGTACCTGCTCCCAGTCTGCTGACCAGCTAAGTTGGACATTTCTGTCCTTTGTCTATTTTTGTATCTTTGTCCAGTTTGCACTTATGTGATTCTCTGCAGCTGGAAGCTCTTGTGGGCTGAAATTGCCACTCCGGTGCCATGAGTTGGCACATGAGTTTAAGGTAATTTCAGGATGGTATTGGATAGGGTTTTGTAGCTGACTGCGAAGTCCACTATTGTATCCTTCTGCTATCTAGTTAGTGGGCCTCGCTGTGCTAAATCTGCTTTCATACTACATTTGTCTTTTCATCTTAACTCACCGTTATTATATGTGGGGGGCTACTATCTCCTGTGGGGGATTTTCCTCTGGAGGCAAGCCAGGACTGTGTTTCATCTACTAGGGGTAGTTAGCTCTCCGGCTGGTGCGAGACGTCTAGCGAAAACGTAGGTACGTTCCCTGGCTACTATTAGTTGTGTGTATAGGTTTAGCATCGCGGTCAGCTCTAGTTTCCATCACCTGAGAGCTTGTCCGTTTTTTCTATGCTTCTGATGTTCCCCTGCCATTGGGAACCATAACAGGACACGTCTGGCACTGCAGGATCTGAGTCCATGGTGGCGTAGTGTGTTACTTATGGTAGGTCTTGTTACATTGGTCCCAGCTCTCTGCAGTTCATTCACTAGGTCCCCCCGCGTGGTTCTGGGATTTTTGCTCACCGTTCTTGTGATCATTCTGACCCCACGGGGTGGGATTTTGCGTGGAGCCCCAGATTGAGGGAGATTATCAGTGGTCTTGAATGTCTTCCATTTTCTAATTATTGCCCCCACTGTTGATTTCTTCACTCCAAGCTGGTTGGCTATTGCAGATTCAGTCTTCCCAGCCTGTTGCAGGGCTACAATTTTGTTTCTGGTGTCCTTTGACAGCTCTTTGGTCTTCACCATAGTGGAGTTTGGAGTCAGACTGTTTGAGGGTGTGCACAGGTGTCTTTTTATACTGATAACAAGTTTAAACAGGTGCCATTACTACAGGTAATGAGTGGAGGAAAGAGGAGACTCTTAAAGAAGAAGTTACAGGTCTGTGAGAGCCAGAAATCTTGATTGTTTTTTTCTGACCAAATACTTATTTTCCACCATAATATGCAAATAAAATGATAAAAAAACAGAAAATGTGATTTTCTGGATTTTTTTTCTCAGTTTGTCTCCCATAGTTGAGGTCTACCTATGATGTAAATTACAGACGCCTCTCATCTTTTTAAGTGGTGGAACTTGCACTATTGCTGAATGACTAAATACTTTTTTGCCCCACTGTATTTATTGGAACAATATATACGGTATATATATATTTTATTTATTTAGGTTTTTTTTTTTACACATATAAATATTTTTTTTAAACTTTTTTACTTTGTCCCAGGGTGGGACATTATGCTATAGTGTCAGATCACTGATCTGACACTTTGCAAAGCACTGTGTCAGATCAGCGATCTGACAGGCAGTGCAGGAGGCTTACTGGAGCCTGCTCTGAGCAGGAGCTTGCAAGCCACCTCCCTGAAGGACTCGGAAGGAGCCCCGCAGCCATTTTGGATTCAGGGCCTGCAGAGAGGAGGAGGTAGGAGACCCTCTGAACAACGCGATCACATCGCATTGTTCCGAGTGTCTCAGGGAGCCCCCTCCCTGCGTGATGCTTCCCCATGCTGCCGGAAAGCTGCGATCATGTTTGATCGCAGTGTTCCGGGGGTTAATGTGCCAGGAGCGGTCCGTGACCACTCCTGGCATATAGTGCCGGATGTGTCAGCTGTGATAGTCAGCTGACACCCGGCCGCGATCGGACGCGCTCCCCCCGTGAGCGCAGCTCATCGATGATGACATATTATCCCGTCGGTGGTCATATGGTCCCATACCAACTTGACGGGATAGTATGTCATATATCAGAAAGGGGTTAAATAATCAGACAGTCCCCTCCGGAACTGACACCTGAGTGCTGAGTCGTTCCAGGACACCTCTGGGGACCATAGCTGAAACTCCAAACAGTACCATTCGGCAGAGACCTTTCCTTGACATAGACCCATAATATTGTCCTTTGCCAATCTGACAGTCTGTTTCATCATAGATCAGGCCCAGAGCCTAAAAGAACCTGTCCACAGGGGGCAAGGAAAAAGCCCAAGACTGTGGATCCTCCCTCAATAAAGATATAATTATCCCCACCCGCTGACTCTCATCCCCTGAAGATCAGGGTCTAAGGGAAAATAGTAGTTGCAACCTTCCTTGAACATGCGGAACTTATCCTTCTCGCTAGAGAAGGTGTCAGAGAGTTTCACCATGTAGCATCACAGTACAAAGCGCGGAGCGCCATTAGGAGGTGGCTGAGTAGTCACACAGGCCGGTCATCCACAAACAGGAAAACAAAGTACCAGAGGTCACAGCAATGCACGTGATCAGAGACAAGACAGAAATCGGAACCGGAACCAGACAGGAGAACGGGATCCAAAAAGTGAGACAGAAGACGTAGTCGGGGTACGAGCCAGAGAGTTAAAGCCAGATGGGAAACGTAGTAACAGAGACGGAAAGTGGAGCCCCCCCGTGGGCAGTGGGGTACTCGGTACAGGGTCCTTTGGTTCTCAAGGGGGATGTCACGGTGGCTGACCCAGTCCGTGGCCCTCGGGACATCCGTTGTTAAAGGGAAAGGTCTTTAAAGGGATATGTTCATGACACCACCTGTGGTATTCGGTCAGGGTGACCGACGCTGCTTTAAGGGGTCCGCTGGGGTGATGTTATGGCAGCTAGATGGTATACCTTCCCACAGTGTGTCCCCAGGGCTTCCCAGTGTGTAGATGGTGGATGGTGTGAGGCGCAGTGAAGGACGAGGACACAAAGTTGCAGTCTCTTTACCTTTTACTGAAGACTTCAGCATCCACAGTCCAGAGCACCAGATCACAGGGCAGGCAGAGTCCGGCCGGTTTGGAGGCAAATCCAGAGTCCCCTTATCTAGGTGGAAATCAGTAGCCTTCCTCTAGCGCCTTGGTGTTGTAGTACCTTACTGCTAAGCGTCTCATAAGGTCCTCACAGATGTTGTAGATGTTATCGATGTTATCTCTCTCTCTGTCCCCCAGATGGATAGGACAAACCCGTATGACCGGTGGCTTGAGGCTTTTTACAGAGACTCTATCATGCCCCGGCCTCTAGTGGGTGCCACCTTGCCTCCTGGGTATAGGGGTGGATCAGTAAATTGCAATTAGCTGTCCTACCGGTCTCTGGAGCAAGGCATAAAGGACTGTTGCTCCCTCGGTGTTCTGGCTACCGGAATCCTGCGCCTCAGGAGGCGGCCTGTGCAGGGCAGAACTCCTTCTGGTATCCACTCCTTTGCTATGACTTGCTCACTCTCACTAAAATACAGTTCTCCTTGGTGTCCGTTCTTAGGAACTGCCGCACTTAGGGCAGGCGCAGCTCCGTGACCCTCTGTCTAGGCCTCTGACAGGCTCCCACCCCTCTCAGGGACCAACTACCTGAGCGAAGCTCAGCCAGCAACTGCCTAACTTCCTTTCCAGGCCACCAGTTTTACCTAAGTGTGACGAGTGCCCCAATTAATAGGAGCATAGCTCTCCCTGGTGGACTGGAGTATGAAATGTGTTGTATGTTTGTGGTACCTGGTAAGGAGATCTCCTTTATTGCCTCCAAACGTAACATCACTCCCCCCTAGAGGAAAATGACATTACCGCAACGACCAGGACCCTGGGGCGCTGCAAAAGCAGGAGGCAGGGTTCAGAATTCAAGCCGAGTCATACCCTTGTGGAAATCACCAAACACACACTAAGTCAGGGATAGGGAAAGGGTCAAGCACAAATACGGGTAGTAAGAGGCAGAAGGATCACTAGGATACGGGTCAGCTGCTCAAGCCAGAGACTAGAACTATAACTGACAAATGCTACCAGACTAGGAATGGCACCAATAAATAGCCATCCACGAACTAAAGACAGGCAGGAAAGGTTAACCCCAAGATAACCAAACCGGGGAAAGGAAAGCAAGAAGCAAACCCAGACCTGGATCATGACACACATATTATTCAGAAATTTAAGATCTATGAGACTGTAGCCAACCTCCCAGGATGTGGCCGCAGGAAGAAAATTGATGACAAATCAAAGAGACGGATAATACGAATGGTAACAAAAAAGCCTAGAAAAACTTCTAAAACTTCTAAACAGATTAAAGGTGAACTTCAAGCTCAAGGAACATCAGTGTCAGATCGCACCATCCATCATTGTCTGAGACAAAGTGGACTTCTTGGGAGACAACCAAGGAGGACACCATTGTTGAAAAAAAAAAGCCAGACTGGAATTTGCCAAACTTCATGTTGACAAGCCACAAAGCTTCTGGGAGAATGTCATATGGATAGATGAGACTAAAATGGAGCTTTTTGGCAAGGCATATCAGTTCTATGTTCACAGATGGAGAAAATTAAGCATATCAAGAAAAGAACACTGTCCCTAATGTGAAACATGGAGGAGGCTCTGTTATGTTCTGGTGCTGCTTTGCTGCATATAGCAATGTCTCACTTTCATTTGTTCATTTTCGTAGATTTTTAATTTATTATTACTTTTGTCAGATTCAAGTTATTTCTGTGACCATTGTGGGGTTTTCTGTCATATAATTTTGGCCACGTGTGTACAGGTCCTTCTCAAAAAATTAGCATATAGTGTTAAATTTCATTATTTACCATAATGTAATGATTACAATTAAACTTTCATATATTATAGATTCATTATCCACCAACTGAAATTTGTCAGGTCTTTTATTGTTTTAATACTGATGATTTTGGCATACAACTCCTGATAACCCAAAAAACCTGTCTCAATAAATTAGCATATTTCACCCGTCCAATCAAATAAAAGTGTTTTTTAATAACAAACAAAAAAACCATCAAATAATAATGTTCAGTTATGCACTCAATACTTGGTCGGGAATCCTTTGGCAGAAATGACTGCTTCAATGCGGCGTGGCATGGAGGCAATCAGCCTGTGACACTGCTGAGATGTTATGGAGGCCCAGGATGCTTCAATAGCGGCCTTAAGCTCATCCAGAGTGTTGGGTCTTGCGTCTCTCAACTTTCTCTTCACAATATCCCACAGATTCTCTATGGGGTTCAGGTCAGGAGAGTTGGCAGGCCAATTGAGCACAGTAATACCATGGTCAGTAAACCATTTACCAGTGGTTTTGGCACTGTGAGCAGGTGCCAGGTCGTGCTGAAAAATGAAATCTTCATCTCCATAAAGCATTTCAGCCGATGGAAGCATGAAGTGCTCCAAAATCTCCTGATAGCTAGCTGCATTGACCCTGCCCTTGATGAAACACAGTGGACCACCAGCAGCTGACATGGCACCCCACACCATCACTGACTGTGGGTACTTGACACTGGACTTCAGGCATTTTGGCATTTCCTTCTCCCCAGTCTTCCTCCAGACTCTGGCACCTTGATTTCCGAATGACATGCAAAATTTGCTTTCATCAGAAAAAAGTACTTGGGACCACTTAGCAACAGTCCAGTGCTGCTTCTCTGTAGCCCAGGTCAGGCGCTTCTGCCGCTGTTTATGGTTCAAAAGTGGCTTTACCTGGGGAATGCGGCACCTGTAGCCCATTTCCTGCACACGCCTGTGCACGGTGGCTCTGGATGTTTCCACACCAGACTCAGTCCACTGCTTCCTCAGGTTCCCCAAGGTCTGGAATCGGTCCTTCTCCACAATCTTCCTCAGGGTCCGGTCACCTCTTCTCGTTGTACAGCGTTTTCTGCCACATTTTTGCCTTCCAACAGACTTACCATTGAGGTGCCTTGATACAGCACTCTGGGAACAGCCTATTTGTTGATACATTTCTTTCTGGGTCTTACCCTCTTGCTTGAGGGTGTCAATGATGGCCTTCTTGACATCTGTCAGGTCGCTAGTCTTACCCATGATGGGGGTTTTGAGTAATGAACCAGGCAGGGAGTTTTTAAAAGCCTCAGGTATCTTTTGCATGTGTTTAGAGTTAATTAGTTGATTCAGAAGATTAGGGTAATAGGTCGTTTAGAGAACCTTTTCTTGATATGCTAATTTATTGAGACAGGTTTTTTGGGTTATCAGGAGTTGTAGGCCAAAAGCATCAGTATTAAAACAATAAAAGACCTGACCAATTTCAGTTGGTGGATAATGAATCTATAATATATGAAAGTTTAATTGTAATCATTACATTATGGTAAATAATGAAATTTAACACTATATGCTAATTTTTTGAGAAGGACCTGTATATCTCAGGTCAGTAAAAAGATGTTTTGGCAGTCATTAAGGGGTTAAGAAACGGTAAAGTGTATATACTGACAGACCATGTGAGACTTAGATGGCAAACAGGTGGACTTCCTGTCACTAATCCACATGTACATTTTTAGTTATTTGATCCCATAAATCTAATCTATGCTTATATTATATATTATTATTATTACTATATTATTCTCACTTCACCAACTTAAAGCTTAAAGGGAACTTGTCAGCAGGATTGTGCATAGTAACCTACACACAGTGTCAGGTCAGCGCCGTTATACTGAATAAAATGATACCTTGATGAAATCCGTCTTGTTGTTGTTTCTTAATCTTTATTTTCAGTTTTGTGTTAATGAGATTCTCGTGCCCTTAGGCGGGGTTTATGTATGTGGTGCTCTGATTACATATTCATAATGCAGACTGCTGACAGGTCACTGATCCCTCAGTGACCTGCCCCTAGTTTGCATAATGAATATACTAATGTGTGTATTTGGAAAAAAGCATGTCATTTAATCAAAATGGCGGCGCCTGCGCACTTACAGTACTCTTTATTAGCACCACGCCGGATCCCTGCTCTGACAGGCAGGGTCTCTGGCATGTCACTTCACTAACCCGCGCTCCAGTCAGTTCTTTCCTTTCTCTTGCTCCACATGCTTCCAGCAAAACTTCCAGCCATGTCCTTAGAGCACGCACACTCCCACCCTCTTAAAGGGCCAGCGCGTGCACTTGCTATTTCCTCCCCAGCCAATGGCTGTGGGGTAGTATGTATATATTGCTTCCTCCCCACTGAGGAGGTGCCTAAGCAATCTTCCTGTCTTGCAGTCTATGTTGTGTAAGGTTGTATACCAGTCCCTGCTGCACTCAAGTGCAAATCCATGCCTACTGCACTCTGGTGCAAATCCCTGCCTGCTGCACTCTGGTGCAAATCCCTGCCTGCGGCACTCTGGTGCAAATCCCTGCCTGTGGCACTCTGGTGCAAATCCCTGCCTGCTGCACTCCGATGCAGATTCTGCCTGCTGCACTCTGATACAAACTCTGTCTGCTGCACTCTGATGCGAACTCTGCTGCATTCTAATACAAATTCTGCCTGCTGCTCTATCCAGTCTGTCCTCTGGGTCCAGCTGCTGCAAGTCCTTTGGTCTGTCCTGGAGTGTTCATCGGAAGCCAAGTCTAACTTCACCATCAGAGGCTCTAGTGAAAAGTCAGGTGTTCACTTAGTCACACCCCTCCAGGCTCTCCACGGTCCGTGGCACAGTGGTTCCACAAACCACATTCGTAACAGACACCTGAGGTCCGTATTAGGATGCTTCATACTGAGAATATAGTCTTCTATGTTCTTTTCAAAAAAATGTCTCATGCCTTTCTCTTAGGCCTACCATGGCTACGACAACATGAACCTGTGTTGGACTGAAGAACTGGAGAGGTGCTCCGCTAGGGACATTCCAGTCATGAGAAGTGTCTGTCTCCAGTACGTGCTAAGGCCCCATCTTGTCCGGCATTGCTGCCCGGTTTGCCCGACTTTGCCGCCCCACAGGCCGTACAACTGCCCTATTGACTTGATTCCAGGATCTACACCCCCTAGAGGCCAAATTTACCCTCTGTCCCCAGCTGAGACTCAAGCTATGTCAGACTACATTCAGGAGAATTTGGCCAGGGGGTTCATTCAAAAGTCCTCCTCTCCTGCTGGGGCCGGGTTTTTCTTCTTTAAAATGAAATACGGATCACTCCGACTCTGTATAGACTATCGGGGTCTCAACCAGATCACGGTGAAAAATAAATACCCTATCCCACTGATCCCTGAGCCGTTTGACCGATTAAGAGGTGCCAGGATCTTCACCAAATTAGATTTAAGAGGTGCCAAAAATCTAATCCGCATTCGCCGGGGAGATGAATGGAAGATGGTTTTCAACCCCAGGGATGGACATTATGAATATGGAGTGATGCCCATCGGTCTCAGTAATGCACCGGCAGTTTTTCAAGAGTTCGTCAATGATATTCTCCGGGACCTGCTTTATTCCTGTGTTGTTGTGTACCTGGACAATATTTTGGTATTTTCCCTAGATCTGGCCTCCCACAGATGAGCAGTTCGGCAGGTTCTTCAGCATCTTAGGGAGAATAGACTCTCAAGCATGAGAAATGCGTTTTTGAACAGATTGCCCTTCCTTTTTGGGTTAGGTTATCTCAGATACCGGACTCAGGATGGATCCTGAGAAAGTCCCTTCCATCCTTAAATGGTCGCTGCCCTTGGGAGTCAAAGCAATACAGCGTTTCCTTGACTTTGCTATTACAGGCAATTCATTTCACACTTCTCCACTCTGACCACTCCCATCTCTGCTATGACCCGAAAGGAAGCCAATCCAAAGAACTGGTCCTCCAAGGATGAAGAGGCCTTCCGCTCTCTTAAACGGTCCTTCTCCACCGAGCCCGTTTTGCATCGTCCAGATTTGAACAAACAGTTCTTCCTAGAGGTGGACGCATCCTCATTAGGGGCTGTAGCTGTGCTCACTCAGAAATCATCCTTGGGTTATGGCGTGTCCTGCGGTTTCTTCTCTAAGGCCTTCTCCACTCCAGAGCTTAACTACTCCATCGGGACCGGGAGATACTCGCCATTAAAATGGCT
Organism: Ranitomeya variabilis; assembly: GCF_051348905.1. Taxonomy (NCBI): domain Eukaryota; kingdom Metazoa; phylum Chordata; class Amphibia; order Anura; family Dendrobatidae; genus Ranitomeya; species Ranitomeya variabilis. The sequence goes on along the minus strand of NC_135233.1, from coordinate 220,204,739 downwards.
TTGGAGAAGTGGCGATACCTGCTGTAGGGCGCAGTCTATCCAGTGGTCATCTACACAGACCATAAGAACCTGGCATATCTCCAGTCCGCCCAGAGACTTAATCCGCACCAAGCCAGGTAGTCTTTGTTTTTTGCCTGCTTTAACTTTCTTTTAACATTTCAGGTCCGGTGACAAGAATGTTAGAGATGATGCCCTCCCTGGCTCATGTCTGTCCTGGGAACAAGAGGAGGACCCTTAATTTATCATCGAACCATCCAAGATGGTTACTGTCGCTCCAGTCAGCCTTTCGTGAATTCCCCCCAGGAAAGACAATTGTGGCTGAATCCGAGAAGGAGCGAGTTTTGTCATGGGGCCAATCATCCAAGGTGCCTGGTCACATGGGACAAAGGAAGACACTACAACTGATTTCTCTCCACTACTGGTGGCCATCCATGAGGAGGGAGATCTATGCTTACCTGGCTGCCTGTCCAATTTGTGTCCACAATAAAGTCCCCAGACGACTTCCTGCTGGTTCTCTCTTGCCCTTACCCGTACCATCTGGTCCATGGCAGCACATAGCAATCGACTTCATCACAAATTTACCAATATCCGAGGGTTGCACCATCATCTGGGTAGTCATGGATCGCTTCTCCAAAATGGTGCATTTTACCCCGTTGTCTGCTCTTCCATCTGCTCCTCAACTGGCTGACAGCTTCATCAAACATATTTTCTGCCTGCACGGATTTCCTCATCACATTGTGTCCTATTGAGGTTTGCAGTTCACTTCCAGATTCTGGTGATCTCTTTGTAAGCATCTAGATATCGTCTTGGATTTCTCCTCGTCCTATCAACCTCAGTCCAATGGGCAAGTGGAACATGTCAACCCGGTCCTGGGCAACTACCTGCGACACTTCATCAATGCCCACCATAATGATTGGGTGAAATTACTTCCCTGGGCTGAGTTCTCGTACAACAATCACATTGGTGAAGCCTCAGGAGAGTCTCCATTCTACATTGTCTTCAGTCGGCAACCCGCGGTTTCCCTCTCGGTGACAGTTCCTTCTGATGTCCCTGCAGCAGATGTCCTTGCCAAGGATTTTGTAAAGTTGTGGGAGGATACCAAAGCCACTTTAGAAGAATCCTCCGCCAGTAGAAGAGACATGCAAACAAAAGGCGCCTGGATCCTCCGTGCTTCCACCCTGGTGAGAAGATATGGCTCTCGTCCAAGTACATCCGACTGAAGGTTCCCTCTTACAAGTTGGGTCCTTGTTTTATCGGTGTCACGGGGGTACTGGGTAGACTACAGCTGATTACCCGGGCCCCTGCAATATCCCTCAAACTAGGGAAACCCTGTCTGTCCCTCTCCCAGAGTTTACACTGAAGGTGTGCATGTCTGGGCCGCCAGGCCTGACCCTGAGTCCTGTTTGAGTACTAAGCTGAAACCTCCACCCGCCACCCAGTGATAAGACCTCTCACCAACCCCTACAGAAAGCACAGACAGGGAAAACTAAAAAAAGCACCACACCGCAGACACACAGGAAAACACTATAATGTGCACAGGGCAAAACAATACAAATATAGGAAGGAGAAATATAACGAAGGATAATACACCACCAGATACGATATTTCCTCTCCTAGACCACCACTCCAGACCGAGATCACCAGGCACAAGACACAAGCTATAATCTGCGACGCCCAAAGCCCAGCAAAACTATTTAAAGGCAATGGGCGTGACTAAGCCTCCAACCCGAGTACCAGCCAGATTAACCCCAGACAATCTGGATCAATCTAGCCAGCGCCACTGAGCATATAGTGGACGAATGAGGAATTACCGCTGTCTGTCAGACCCCCTAGTGTGAACAGCGTGCGACATGACATTCGGGCCTTTTGGATCAACAAGGTCTCCTATAAACTGAAGTTGCCTCTTTCATTACAGATTCCGAATTCTTTTCATGAATCTCTGCTGAAGCCGGTCATCCTGAGCCCCTTCTTCAAGCATCCCAGTACCAAGCCCATGCCAAATGCCTTGGATGATGTTTTTGAAGAGAACATCTTGGCCATGAAGAGGGTGAGAGGCAAGACCTTCTTCCTGGTCGACTGGAAGGAATTTGGTCCCAAATAAAGATCCTGGGAGCCCACGGAGAATATTCACGCTCCAATTCTCCTCCGGAACTTCCTAGATGGCCTGAAGAAGAGGGGGCATAAAGGGGGAGGGGTACTGTTAGCACCATGCCGGATCCCTGCTCTGTCACTTCACTCACCCGTGCAGTGGTCAGCTCTTCCCTTTCTCATGCTCTGCATGCTTCCAGCAGAACTTCCAGCCGGGCCTCTAGCCATGTCCTTAGAGCACACGCTCTCATCCTCTTAAAGGGCAAGCGTGCACTTGCTATTTCCTCCCAAGCCAATGGCTGTGGGGCAGTATGTATATATTGCTTCCGTCCCACTGGGGAGGTGTCTGAGCAACCTTCCTGTTTTGCAGTCTATGTTGTGTAAGGTTGCATACCAGTCCCTGCTGCACTCAGGTTCAAATCCTGCCTGCTGCACTCTGGCGCAAATCCTGCCTGCTGCACTCTGATACAAACTCTGCCTGCTGCACTCTGATACAAATTCTGTCTGCTGCATTCAAATACAAACTCTGCCTGCTTCTCTATACAGTCTGTCCTCTGGGTCCAACTGCTGCGTGTCCGTTGGTCTGTCCTGGAGTGGCACCTGGCATTCATCGGGAGCTAAGTCTAACTTCACCATCAGAGGCTCTAGTGAACAGTCAGATGTTCGCTTAGTCACACCCCTCTAGGCTCTCCACAGTCCGTGGCACAGTGATTCCACAAACCACGTTCGTGACACTCTTACCAGTTAGTGCCTATTATCTTCCTGTGTTTCAAAGAAAGAAAAATCACCATCAATATGGCGCCGTCGGGTGCACCTGCGCATTAGCAGCTATCATATTCCGATAGATACTACTGCACAAGCGCCGCAACCAGCTCCTTGTTACTGCAGCCAAAACAATGTACACTACAACAAAATGTCGTGAGCCCTCACGATGTCACCTTTGCACTCACGGTGCTAGCGGGGATCTCACCGCAGCTCAGCCCGGCTGGGAACGGAGCCTCAGTGACCGGAGTTAACCTCTATAATGTCACCACTGGTCACTAATGCTGTGCTCGCAGCATCTAATTCATCAGTGGTTCTCAGTCTGGACGGTTGCATCTTGGCATCGTCCAGGTTGAAAACTAATTATCCCCCAGACATGGATTACGGCATGGGACAGAACTACAGATAGGTGAGGGATGTTTTTTTTTTTGTTTGTTTTATCACAGGAGAACGAGGGCTTCGGTGGAATAAGCGTTAGGTGAGTATAGCTGTGTTTGTTATTTTTAAATAAAAATGGAAAAGTGTGTTTTGTTTTATTTATAATAAATGACTTTATTCTGTCTGTGTCTTTATTTACAATACAACTATAGGATTAGTAATGTATAGGTGTTTTATAGACACTTCTCCATTACTAAGCTGTGGGCTTGATGACACCTGACAATACAAAGGTAACATCAACCCCAAAAATATGAACCCCACTTGCCACGGCCACAGGGCAAGTGGGAAGAGCTGTGTAAAGCACCAGAATTGGGGCATTTAATAGATGTGCTTTTTCTGGACAGCTGCGGGCTTCTATTTTTAGGCTGGGGGGGTCAATATCCACTGGCCCTTACCAACCTGAGAATACCAGCCCCCAGGTGTGAGCTTTCGCAAGGTTGGTTGCCAAAAATGGGGGGACTCCACGCCGTTTTTCTAATTATTTATTTAAATAATTTAAAAAAACAGTGTGTGGACCCCTCTATTCTTGATAACCAACCTTGCTGAAGCTGAGAGTTGCAGACACCAGCTGTGAGTTTTACCTGGCTGGTTATAAAAAATACAGGGGAACCCACGTAGTTTTTTTCATTTACTTATTTATTTATAGCGCAGGTGGCAGCTGATGAATACCCCCATCAGCCATTCCTGCTGTCACTCTTATTAGCAGCAGCAGGGGTAGGCTGATGGGAGTAATAGCCGCCTGTTGTCTCTTTTATCACTTAAATATAACTCTCATCATTCTCCCCTACTTGCGCAGATCACTGGCAGAACATGGGAGAATGATGAGAGCCGTGTTCAGCACCCGATGCCAGGGAACAGTGCTTACTGTAACGCTTCTTCCCCAGCGCCAATGCGTGTCAGACGGATGACATCCATGTGTCTTATGCGTATGCACGATGTTTTGCGGCCCGTGCTGACATTAAAAACAGACATGTCAGCGTGTTTTGCACACTGACATGTGCACAGACCCATTCACTTGAATAGGCAAATAGTGCTCCATTCCTCCCAAGTCTCTCCGTATGGTTAAGCAGTACTGTACAGACACATTTGGGGTATTACCACGTTCAGTAGAAATTGTGGGACAAATTTTGGTTCCATTGTTACCCACTTCTTGTGTGAAAATGTAAAATCTTTGACTAAAACCAAATTTTAGTGGAAAAAATGTAGTTATTTTGTCTTCACTGCCCAATAGTATAAAATTATGTGACACGCCCATGGTGTCAATATGATCACTGCATCCTTAAATGAATTCATTGAGAGGTGTAGTTTGTAAAATGGGGTGACTTATGGGGGGTTCTGCTTTCCGGCACCTCATGGGCTCTCCCAGTGGGGCATAGATCCTGCAAACCATAACAGTAAAATCTGGCACTCCTTGCCTTCTGAGCTTTACAGTGTGACTGAAAAATATTTCCAGATTACATGTAGGGTATTGGCGCACTCTGGAAAAAAAAATAGACCTAAAAAAATTCCTATTAGCCCTTAGAAAAATTAAAAACTTGGGGCTCTAACATTTTAGTGGTAGAAATGTAATTTATTCATTCTTCACCGCTCAGTGAGGCACATGTGGTGTCAATATGATCACTGCACCCCTAGATGAATTCATTGGGGAGCGTAGTTTGTAAAATCAGTACACATATAGGGGGTTTCTCTTGTTCTGGCAACTCAGGGGCTCTGCCAATGTGACATGGCACCCTCAAACCATTCCAGCAAAATCTGAACTCCAATATTATTATTATTATTTATTATTATTATTATTATACATTTTTATAGCGCCATTTATTCCATGGCGCTTTACATGTGAATACGGGGCAAATATTGACAAATACATTAAACATGAGCAAAAAACAAGGCACACAGGTACATAAGGAGGGAGGACCCTGCCCGTAAGGGCTCACAGTCTGCAGGGGTTGGGTGAGGATACACTAGGAGAGGGTAGAGCTGGTTGTGCGGCGGTTCAGTAGGTTGAGGATCACTGCAGGCTGTAGGCTTGTCGGAAGAGGTGAGTCTTCAGGTTCTTTTTGAAGGTTTCTATGGTAGGCGAGAGTCTGATGTGTTGGGGTAGAGAGTTCCAGAATATGGGGAAAGCACGGGAGAAGTCTTGGATGCGGTTGTGGGAAGAAGAGATGAGAGGGGAGTAGAGAAGGAGGTCTTGAGAGGATCGGAGGTTGCGTGTAGGTAGGTACCGGGAGACCATGTCACAGATGTATGGAGGAAATAGGTTGTGGATGGCTTTGTATGTCATTGTGAGGGTTTTGAACTGGAGTCTCTGGGCGATAGGAAGCCAGTGAAGGGCTTGGCATAGGGGAGAGGCTGGGAAATAGCGGGGAGACAGGTAGATCAGTCGGGCAGCAGAGTGTAGGATGGATTGGAGTGGTGCCAGAGGGGAGTCCAGAGACTAGGAGGTTGCAGTAGTCAAGGCGGGAGATGATAAGGGCATACAATAGTGTTTTTGTGGTATCGCGGTCAAGGAATGCGCAGATCCAGGAAATATTTTAGAGTTTGAGACGGCAGGAGGAGGCAAAGGCTTGGATGTGTGGCTTGAAAGAGAGGGCAGAGTCGAGGATCACCCCGAGGCACCGGGTGTGTGGGACTGGGGAAAGTGAGCAGATTTTGACATTGATGGATAGGTCTGGTGGAGGGGTCGAGTGAGATGAGGGAAAGATGATGAATTCTGTTTTGTCTATGTTCAGTTTTAGAAAACGAGCAGAAAAGGCTGAAATAGCGTACAGACAGTGCGGGATTTTGGTAAGTAAAGAGGTGAGGTCAGGTCCGGATAGGTAGATCTGCGTGTCATCAGCGTAGAGATGGTACTGCATACCGTGGGATTCTATGAGCTGTCCAAGGCCGAAGGTGTAGATGGAGAAGAGCAGGGGTCCTAGAACAGAGCCTTGAGGAACACCGACTGACAAGGGGCGAAGTGAGGTGGTGTGGGGGAGGGAGACACTGAATGTACGGTTTGTCAGATATGACGAGATCCAGGATAGGGCCAAGTCTGTGATGTCAAGAGATGAGAGGATCTGTAGCAGAAGTGAGTGGTCCACAGTGTCGAAGGCAGAAGACAGGTCCAGGAGAAGGAGGACAGAGTAATGTCACTTGCTCCTGGCAGTTAGTAGGTCATTGGTGACTTGAGTTAGGGCAGTTTCAGTTGAGGTCGGAAGCCAGATTGTTACCGATCAAAGAGGGAGCAGGAGAGGTGGGAGGACAGTTCAAGTTGGACGTGTTGCTCCAGTAATTTGGAGGCATAAGCTCTTCCCTTCTGAGCTTAGCTTTGTACCTCAAAAGTAGTATTCCTCTACATATGGCGTATCGGCGTACTAAAAAGAAATTGCACAACAACTTTTGGGTCCAATTTCTCCTGCTACTCTTGGTAAAATAAAAAATTGGGGGCAGAAAGATCATTTTTGTGGAAAATATATGATTTTTTTTTTATTTTCACGGCTCTACATTATAAACTTCTGTGAAGCACTTGGGGGTTCAAAGTGCTCACCAGACATCTAGATATGTTCCTTGGGGGGTCTAGTTTCCAAAATGGTGTCAATTGTGGGGGCTTTCCACTGTTTCTTTAGCCACATCATGGGCTCTCCAAACACAACATGGCGTCCAATCTCAATTCCAGCCAATTTTGCATTGAAAAAGTCAGACAGAGCCCCTTGCCTTCCGAGCTCTGCCATGTGCCCAGTGGTTTACCCCCACATATGGGGTATCAACATACTCAGGACAAATTGCACAACTTTTGGGGTCCAATTTCTCCTGTTGCCTCTGGGAAAATAAAAAAAATTGGATCTGAAGTAAATGTTTTGTGAAAAAAAGTTAAATCTTCATTTTTTTTTTTAAACATTCCAAAAATTTCTGTGAAGCGCATATGTCTATGGGGCCATTACACTGTACATTGCAGAGCTGTCGGGCCATCATCCTGTGTATAGGGGAGTGGTTGGGCTATCATACTGTGTATAGGGGAGTGGTTGGGCCATCGTACTGTGTGTAGGGGAGTGGTGGGGCCATCATACTGTGTATGGGGGAGTGGTTGGGCCATCGTACTGTGTATAGGGGAGTGGTTGGGCCATCGTACTGTGTGTAGGGGAGCGGCTGGGCCATCGTACTGTGTATAGGGGAGCAGTTGGGCCATCGTACTGTGTATAGGTGAGAGGTTTTGCCATCATATTGTGTATAGGGGAGTGGTTGGGCCATCGTGCTGTGTATAGGGGAGTGGTTGGGCCATCATACTGTGCATAGGGGAGTAGTTGGGTCATTGTACTGTGTATAGGGGAGTGGTTGGGTCATCGTACTGTGTATACGGGAGTAGTTGGGTCATCGTACTATGTATAGGGGGCGGTTGGGTCATTGTACTGTGTATAGGGGAGTAGTTGGGCCATCGTACTGTGTATAGGGGAGTGGTTGGGCCATCGTGCTGGGTATAGGGGAGCGGTTGGGTCATTGTACTGTGTATAGGGGAGCGGTTGTTGTGAACTCTATTTCTGGGCTCCCTCTTGTGGTCACAAGTGGTACTGTGTGAGTGCTGTCTTTCTGCAGGTTTGTGACTGGCATCAGCTGTCTCGTTATCTGTGGGCTGGTTTTCTATGTAAGCTCACTTGGACTCTCAGTCTATGCCTGCTGTCGTTGTATTCAGTGCTATTCTGATTGCTCCTGTCTACATCCGTAATCAGTCTCTCCATGAGAAGCTAAGTTCTGTTTGCTTATTCTTGCTCATCTATGTTCAATATGTTTCCTTGAATATTATGAGTTTCGTCCAGCTTGCTAATATGTGATTTCTCCGCTTGCTTTAGCTCTGGGGTGCTGAGTTGCTCCCCCCACATCGTTAGTTAGTGTGGGGGTTCTCGCATTCTCTGCGTGGATATTTTTGTATAGGGTTTTTTACTGACCGCACAGATCCCTTGCTATTTTCTGCTATCTAGCGTTAGCGGGCCTCATTTGCTTAACCTGTTTCATCTCTGCGTTTGTCTTTTCCTCTTAACTCACCATTATTATTTGTGGGGAGCTGTTCTATATCTTTGGGGTTATTTCTCTGAGGCAAGTGAGGTCTTACTTTATCTCTAGGGGTAGTCAGTTTCTCAGGCCGTGAAGAGACGTCTAGGATTTCAGGAAACGTTCCACGGCAACCTTTTGTGTGTTTGGTTAGGATCAGGTTTTGCGGTCAGTCCAGTTACCACATCCCCAGAGCTTGTCCTATTTTCTCTTACTTAGCTGGTTAGATTTGTGATCCTAAGCCACTGGGATCATAACAGTACAGCAGGCCGGAAAAGTGTTTAATGCATCGCAGAAGTGGGATAAGAGAAGCCCTGAGTACAATTTTTTTTTTTCCTCTCCCTTTGCTGCAGTCCAGCTTCTCTCATCCCCTTAATCTCTGGGTGGCTTTGAGTTTAGCTGCAGACATGGATATTCAGAGTCTGACTTCTAGTGTGGATCATCTTGCTGCAAGGGTGCAAAGCATTCAGGATTTTGTTGTTCACAGTCCTATGTCTGAGCCAAAAGTACCTATTCCTGAGTTGTTTTCTGGAGATAGATCTCGGTTTCTGAATTTTAAGAATAATTGTAAATTATTTCTTTCTTTGAGACCTCGTTCCTCTGGTGATTCCGCTCAGCAAGTTAGAATTGTTATCTCCCTGTTACGTGGCGACCCTCAAGATTGGGCCTTCTCCCTGGTGCCGGGAGATCCTGCATTGCTTAATGTGGATGCGTTTTTTCTGGCGCTTGGATTGCTTTATGAGGAACCTAATCTTGAGAACCAGGCAGAAAAGGCCTTGCTGGCTCTCTCTCAGGGCCAGGATGAAGCTGAGGTGTATTGTCAAAAATTTTGGAAATGGTCGGTGCTTACTCAATGGAATGAGTGTGCCCTGGCTGCAAATTTCAGAGAAGGTCTTTCTGAAGCCATTAAGAATGTTATGGTGGGGTTCCCCACGCCTGCAAGTCTGAATGACTCAATGGCTTTGGCCATTCAGATTGATCGGCGTTTGCGGGAGCGCAAATCTGCGCACCATCTGGCGGTGTTTTCTGAACAGAGACCTGAGTCTATGCAATGTGACCGAATTCAGACCAGAATTGAGCGGCAAAATCATAGACGTCAAAATGGGTTGTGCTTTTACTGTGGTGATTCAACTCATGTTATCTCAGCATGCTCTAAGCGCGTAAAAAATATCGCTAAATCTGTCACCGTTGGTACTATACAGCCTAAATTCATTTTGTCTGTTACTTTAATTTGTTCTTTGTCATCCTACTCGGTTATGGCTTTTGTGGATTCAGGTGCTGCCCTGAACCTGATGGATTTGTCGTTTGCCAGGCACTGTGGTTTTGTCCTGGAGCCTTTGGAATTCCCTATTCCACTGAGGGGTATTGATGCTACACCATTGGCTGAGAATAAGCCTCAGTATTGGACTCAAGTGACCATGTGCATGACTCCTGTGCATCAGGAGGTGATTCGCTTTCTTGTGCTGCATAATCTGCATGATGTTGTCGTTTTGGGTCTGCCATGGCTGCAGGCCCATAATCCAGTTCTGGATTGGAAAGCTATGTCTGTTTCAAGTTGGGGTTGCCAGGGGATTCATGGCGAAGCTCCTTTGGTGTCAATTGCTTCTTCCACTCCTTCTGAGGTCCCTGAGTTTTTGTCGGACTACCAGGATGTATTTGATGAGCCCGGATCCGGTGCCCTGCCTCCTCACAGGGATTGTGATTGTGCTATAAATTTGATTCCTGGTAGTAAGTTCCCTAAGGGACGACTTTTTAATTTGTCTATAACAGGACATGCCACAATGCGGAGTTATATAAAGGAGTCTTTAGAGAAGGGACATATTCGCCCGTCCTCCTCCCCTCTTGGTGCAGGATTCTTTTTTGTGGCCAAGAAGGATGGTTCTCTGAGACCTTGTATAGATTATCGTCTTCTAAATAAAATCACGGTCAAATTTCAGTATCCTTTGCCATTATTGTCTGATCTGTTTGCTCGGATTAAGGGGTCCAGTTGGTTCACCAAGATAGATCTTCGTGGTGCGTATAACCTTGTGCGTATTAAGCAGGGGGATGAATGGAAAACAGCATTTAACATGCCCGAGGGCCATTTTGAGTACTTGGTGATGCCTTTTGGACTCTCTAATGCTCCTTCTGTGTTCCAGTCCTTCATGCATGACATCTTCCGAGAATATCTGGATAAATTTATGATTGTGTATCTGGATGACATTTTGGTCTTTCCTGAGGACTGGGAGTCCCATGTGAAGCAGGTCAGGATGGTATTTCAGGTCCTGCGTGCTAATGGCTTATTTGTGAAGGGCTCAAAATGTCTCTTCGGAGTACAGAAGGTTTCCTTTTTGGGTTTTATTTTTTCTCCTTCTACTATTGAGATGGACCCAGTCAAGGTCCAGGCTATTCATGACTGGACTCCGCCTACATCTGTTAAGAGTCTTCAGAAGTTTTTGGGTTTTGCTAATTTTTACCGTCACTTCATCGCTAATTTTTCTGCCGTGGTTAAGCCCTTGCCGGTTTTCTTCAGCTCCAGTATTATGTCAGCCTGATATCTCTCTTCCTTTCCAGGTCGAGGTGGATGCTTCTGAGATTGGAGCAGGGGCTGTTTTGTCGCAGAGAAGCTCTGATGGCTCTGTGATGAAGCCTTGTGCCTTCTTTTCAAGAAAGTTTTCGCCTGCCGAGCGGAATTATGATGTTGGTAATCGGGAATTGTTGGCTATGAAGTGGGCATTTGAGGAGTGGCGACATTGGCTCGAGGGAGCTAGGCATCGTGTGGTGGTCTTGACTGATCACAAAAATCTGATTTATCTCGAGTCTGCCAAGCGTATGAATCCTAGACAGGCTCGTTGGTCGTTGTTTTTCTCCCGTTTCGATTTCGTGGTCTCGTACCTGCCTGGTTCGAAGAACGTGAAGGCTGATGCCCTTTCTAGGAGTTTTGTGCCCGACTCTCCGGGAGTTTCAGAGCCGGCTGGTATCCTCAAAGAGGGAGTGATTTTGTCTGCCATTTCCCCAGATTTGCGACGAGTGCTGCAGAAATTTCAGGCTGAGAGACCTGACCGTTGCCCACCAGAGAGACTGTTTGTCCCAGATAGATGGACCAGCAGAGTTATTTCCGAGGTTCATTCTTCGGTGTTGGCAGGTCATCCTGGGATTTTTGGTACCAGAGATTTGGTGGCTAGGTCCTTCTGGTGGCCTTCCTTGTCGCGGGATGTGCGTTCCTTTGTGCAGTCCTGTGGGATTTGTGCTCGGGCTAAGCCTTGCTGTTCTCGTGCCAGTGGTTTGCTTTTGCCTTTGCCTGTCCCGAAGAGGCCTTGGACGCACATTTCCATGGATTTTATTTCAGATCTTCCAGTATCTCAGAGAATGTCTGTCATCTGGGTGGTGTGTGATCATTTTTCCAAAATGGTCCATTTGGTGCCCTTGCCTAAGTTGCCTTCTTCCTCAGATTTGGTTCCTTTATTTTTTCAGAATGTGGTTCGCTTGCACGGCATCCCTGAAAATATTGTGTCTGACAGAGGATCCCAGTTTGTGTCCAGATTTTGGCGGATTTTTTATGCTAAGATGGGCATTGATTTGTCTTTTTCGTCGGCCTTCCATCCTCAGATGAATGGCCAAACCGAGCGAACTAATCAGACCTTGGAAACTTATTTAAGATGTTTTATTTCTGCTAATCAGGATGATTGGGTGACTTTTTTGCCATTGGCCAAGTTTGCCCTTAATAATCGGGCTAGTTCTGCTACTTTGGTTTCGCCTTTTTTCTGCAATTCTGGTTTTCATCCTCGTTTTTCCTCGGGTCAGGTTGAGCCTTCTGACTGTCCGGGGGTGGATTCTGTGGTGGATAGGTTGCAGCAGATTTGGAACCATGTGGTGGACAATTTGAAGTTGTCACAGGAGAAGGCTCAGCGCTTTGCCAACCGCCGTCGCGGTGTTGGTCCCCGACTTCGTGTTGGGGATTTGGTATGGCTGTCTTCTCGGTATGTTCCTATGAAGGTTTCCTCTCCTAAATTTAAGCCTCGCTTCATCGGTCCTTATAAGATTTTGGAAATCCTTAACCCGGTGTCTTTTCGTTTGGACCTTCCAGCATCGTTTGCCATTCATAATGTGTTCCATAGGTCTTTGTTGCGGAGGTATGTGGTGCCTGTGGTTCCTTCTGTTGAGCCTCCTGCTCCGGTGCTGGTTGAGGGCGAATTGGAGTACGTGGTGGAGAAGATCTTGGATTCTCGTATTTCCAGACGGAGGCTTCAGTATTTAGTTAAGTGGAAGGGCTATGGTCAGGAGGATAATTCCTGGGTTGTCGCCTCTGATGTTCATGCGGCCGATTTGGTTCGTGCCTTCCATGCGGCTCATCCTGATCGCCCTGGGGGTCTTGATGAGGGTTCGGTGACCCCTCCTCAAGGGGGGGAGGTACTGTTGTGAACTCTATTTCTGGGCTCCCTCTTGTGGTCACAAGTGGTACTGTGTGAGTGCTGTCTTTCTGCAGGTTTGTGACTGGCATCAGCTGTCTCGTTATCTGTGGGCTGGTTTTCTATGTAAGCTCACTTGGACTCTCAGTCTATGCCTGCTGTTGTTGTATTCAGTGCTATTCTGATTGCTCCTGTCTACATCCGTAATCAGTCTCTCCATGAGAAGCTAAGTTCTGTTTGCTTATTCTTGCTCATCTATGTTCAATATGTTTCCTTGAATATTATGAGTTTCGTCCAGCTTGCTAATATGTGATTTCTCCGCTTGCTTTAGCTCTGGGGTGCTGAGTTGCTCCCCCCACATCGTTAGTTGGTGTGGGGGTTCTCGCATTCTCTGCGTGGATATTTTTGTATAGGGTTTTTTACTGACCGCACAGATCCCTTGCTATTTTCTGCTATCTAGCGTTAGCGGGCCTCATTTGCTTAACCTGTTTCATCTCTGCGTTTGTCTTTTCCTCTTAACTCACCGTTATTATTTGTGGGGGGCTGTTCTATATCTTTGGGGTTATTTCTCTGAGGCAAGTGAGGTCTTACTTTATCTCTAGGGGTAGTCAGTTTCTCAGGCCGTGAAGAGACGTCTAGGATTTCAGGAAACGTTCCACGGCTACCTTTAGTGTGTTTGGTTAGGATCAGGTTTTGCGGTCAGTCCAGTTACCACATCCCCAGAGCTTGTCCTATTTTCTCTTACTTAGCTGGTTAGATTTGTGATCCTAAGCCACTGGGATCATAACAGCGGTTGGGTCATCGTACTGTGTATAGGGGAGTGGTTGGGTCATTGTACTGTGTATAGGGGAGCGGTTGGGTCATCGTACTGTGTATAGTTGGCAGTAGGGATTCGGTACACTGGGAATCCTGACACCATTTACATATATGGCACTGCAACATGGATTTGTTTTGGAAGTGGCCTGACTCGTTTGGTTTGAGACCCCTGATCTATACAGATCGTCCAGTAGCGGACAACCCCTTTAAAGATTAGAGTCGCGAGCCCAGTAGGTGTAAACTATAGCTAATAGATCCAGCAGAGGCCTCCTGAGGGCATCAAGTCGTAAAAATGGCACCAAGTTTCAAAATATACGAGTTGGGTATTGCTGTATGGTCCTGAACCTGAGAATCAGACCCTACAGTACATTCTTACCTCACAAAAAATACGATGTGAAAACTAAACATTAAAAACAGTGGCGGTGTAGCTGTTTTCCACCATTTTACCTCACCTGTTACCATTTTCCTGTGTCTCAGGACATTAAGTGGTGGAATACCCTGTCATATTATTGCACCTTTCTGGTGAATTTCCTGTCAGAAATGTGTCCTCTGTAGACACTCCATGTGAGGTTCTCTATCGGGGAGCTGCTCTGAGTGCTCCATGACTTTCCCGCCTCTTTTCCTGCACACACTCACCAGAGGTGACCTACGACCAGCACAACACACAAGTGCACACGTCACTTAGCGCACCGACAAGCCGGCAAAAAAACCCAAACCACATCCCCCGATACAAAAACAGCCAATCAGCGTCCAAAATTCTATGTGGGCGGGACCAAAATAGAGACTGACAGAGCGGCCGACCAATGAGAAATCGCTTTGCCGTGAAATCAGGGCGAAACCATTGGGCGGGAGAAGCTTTTCAAAAGCAAACGGAGTTTGTTAGTGAGTGAGGTACCGGAAACAGGCGGAGAGAGGCACGCAGCGGTCCGCACATCCTTGAGCGCTGCAGACAAACCAACGGCTCCCCTGCCCGTCTAATGGCCGTGTAACACACGACAAGAAGTGAGTACCGGGAGCACTGTGTGCGCTGCGAGCGGCTTATTTATCATTTCACTTCTTGAGTTTTGTTTATTGCGCCCTCCCGTTCGGTTATTTCTCCGTGCTCAGAGTTGGCAGCATCACGTGACCTGAGGCAGAGTCCTCTTATCTGCTGCGGATCATGTATTGTGGAACTACTACTCCCAGCAAGTGTTGGCGAAATGCACGAGGAGAGTCGTCTCTTAACCTTGGCTGTCTGCTCTGCTGCAGTGACAGAGGAGATGTCATGACGGGTGTCCACAAAGGTTTAAGCAATTGACTCTTAAAGGGGCTTGACCACTTTTGGGGACTTTTTTATCATTTTTTTTTTTTTTCATACGCACGTTGTATTTTGGGCTATAAATGTTTTCAACTAGGTTTCATTACAACATTAGCACCATTTTCTTCTCTTATAGACTTTATGGTGCACTGTGTATTGGATGAGGTAACTGAGAATCTATTAGTGAGCTCATTCTGACATAACTTTTTTTTTTCTTCTTCTTTTTCTCCCCCTCAGCTGGCTATGTGCACACGTTCAGGATTCTTTGCAGAATTTTCCTGAACAAAACCGGACTCTTTCTGCAAGAAATCAGCTCGCGTTTTGTATGCGGATTTTTCTGGAGCGTTCCAGTCCTATATTATATAGTGGCAAATCCGGAGATTTTTCCGCGAAATTAATGAGCATGCTGCATTTTTTTTTTTTTTTTTTTTGGGGGGGGGGGGGGAATAAAATCAAGCTGTGCAATTATTTTAATACAACCCAATTGATAAAAATGATTTTTAGCTCAAAATGCTTTAAGTTTAAAAATAAATAAATAAATGAAAGTCTCTAGGGATTGACCACCCATTTTAAAAGAGGGTGTTTTTTTTTTTCCTCCTTTCTTGCAACATCTAGTAATCCCAGAATGGGTGAGAAATGTGAGCGCAGGGTGTCTGGCCACAGGGCTTCTCATCGGGCCCTGAAGCAAGTGGCGTAGTGTGCCCCTTCCTTCATTCTCTATGGGGCTTCTGGATAAAGCAGAGTTCTCAGGATCGGGCAGATTCCCCTGACTTTTTTTTTTTTTTTTTTTTTTTTTTAACAAGGGCTTCACTTGCCCTCCCCAGGTCCTTTGCTGACTCCTCCAGTATCTGTTCGAAGCGCTAACATAATGTTGTAGCCAATAAACGAGCTCAATTCCTTTGACTGCACGAACCTCTCGGAGCTTGCTTATTGGCTGCAGTGCTGCAAACAGACCCCAGGAACAACAGCTGATACTCTGCTGGACCGGGGGAGGGTGAATAAAGGTGTGGTTTTTTTTGGTTTTCTTTTTACTGTAAAATCCCTTACATACTAGTGCCCAACTTTTGGGGCTGTTCCTAATTGCTTCTATGGTGTCGGTGTATCATTGAGCTTGCATCTTTCTGGTGCCTGCAGGGTCTCCATCTATCCTGCACCAGTATTAGAAGGTGCCGTGGGTTATGGTTTGCATGTGTTCCTGCGGGGTACGGCGAGCGGCTCAGAAGTGCAGCATTATACTGTGCGTTCACAGCACAGTGGCCTTCGCCCTAAGATCGGGGCCGTATGTAGACTGTGGTTGTGGGAAAGTTCATGATGGTTTCCTGTGTGACTGGTAGAGGCGTGTAACAAGAGTCGAGCTTCACCACAAGCCTTGTGATTCGAGAAATGGGGTGATTTTTGTTAAGTTTGTGATGAGAAATATGTCTGTTTTTTCCTCCCTACACCTGCTGTCACAGCGGGCAGGAGCAGGGTCGGGCCCTGGCATTTGAAAGCACCCAGACCCAATCAGGCATGGGATCTCTATTACAAGATATACTGCAAGACAAATAATAACAACAAGCTACATAGTGACGTAATAATGCCACCATTATTATTACCGTCAATACTGCAATAGAAGTGACAAATACCACCAAACCATAAGCACATATCGGCAAAATTTACTGTAGTGATAACTAATTTTACTGTAGAAAGACTAATATTACCACCATGTAATGGTAGATATCAGTGACGTTCCCGATGATTGCAGTTGTACACTTTCCTTCTTTTTGTTGCCTGTTCGGCCCAGACCGTCATGACCACTTCCATTCATTACTCATATATCTTGGGCTTATCACACATCCAGGACCCTCCTCAATTTTCCCCTCTTCTTCACAAACCACATAGTGCCCTGGACTGTAAGAGTTTCCGCTCTATGCCCTTCTACAATAATGTCACTTCACCCCCGAAAGAACGAATGGCGCTGCAGTCGGACCTCCAACCTACCACTCCATATTGTAATGGGCGGGGAAATTCCCCATTCTTCCGAACAGTGACAGCCCCAGTAGTCAGACAGTCGCCGATCAGAAAGTTATCAAATTACTAGATGGTAGCCCGATTCTTACGCATTGGGTATTCTAGAATATGCATGCCCACGTAGGATATTGCCCAGCCCACGTAGTATATACTCACCTTCTGTCCGCAGCTGTCACCGCCGCATGTGCTGCGCTGTTTCCTGCTGTCGCAGCCGTCATGAATAACCGCGGCCGTCATCACTGACCGCGACCGCAAATTTAGTCCCTGGCTTCTTGCAGCGGTAGGCCCAACAGCGTTCATGGTCCCGGCCGGCTCTGCCTTCCTCACTGCGACTCCTCCCCCTTTGCAGTTTTTCTGGCCGGGCTTGTACTGGCTGGCCGCGGCCACTAATTTAGTCCCCGGCTTCTTTCCGGGGTAGGCCCAACAGTGCCCATGGTCCCCGCCGGTTACGCCCTCCTAATGGCGACTCCGCCCCCTTTACAGCACTTGTGGCCGGGCCTATATGGAGTGGGCGGGGACTCGCTGTGCATACTTACTGGCCTCCCCTGCCCTTTTGTCTACGCCCACTGGCTGGTCTCGACCAATGAATATCCGGGACAGACAGAAGTACCCCTTAGACAATTATATAGTAGATTTCAGTATGCAGCTTCTTTAAGGACTAATTTCAAGGGCTGATCATTGGCAAGAGACAGTGACAATGATTATGTACAATCGGATTGTTTATGCAAACCATTAAACTATCCTTGTTGCCCGTGTGATGGGATGTGCTGCCGACAACGTGCATGCTACCTGGGGATGTGCCTCCAGGTAAAAGCTGTATAGGCACATGTCAGGTTTCGGGCACCATATTCCAGATCTGTAATATGTAGGCATTACCCTTCTGTAAATGATGACCTGTAGTTTTCTGCCATCAGTCCCTGGGTCTCTTAATATGTTCCTTGTATAAACTGTCAGTCAGACAAACCTTTACAGTCAGTCAGGAGACGGTTGAGCCGCATGAGTTTAGGATTATAGGTGGTAGGGATTTATGGGGCCTCGTTTTCGTAGAGATGGCCGTCCAGTAATGCCATCGACTCCATAGGAGAAAATGGATTCTAACACTATCGCCCAGAGTCCTCCAGGTAGGCTGGAAACATCGGAGATCCTTTTAAGCGTCCCACATTAAAATGGGGTGAAGTTAATCGTCTTGAAGGCGAATCTGCTTGGCAGATAACTAGGTCATGGGATTACTGGTCTGCACAGATTTGTTTAACTTAAACTTTTTTTTTTTTTTTTTTCCTCCTCCTCTGCAGGATTACTTGGCAGGGAATGCAGCTCGCTTTCCCCTCCCACTGTTCAGTTTCCCTCCTAGAGAGTAATGTCGTCTGCACGGCTAACGGGACCTCTGTCTCCTACAGGTTGATCTGCAGGTTTTCCTCGTCTGGAATTAGCACAATGAGCAGAGAAGACGTAACAGCGCTGCGGGCAGAGCTGGATCGTGTGTCTGCCGAGCTGCAGGAAACCACGGAGGAGAAATTCCAGGCGGCTCAGTACGGCTTGGCCGTGTTGGAAGAGAACGCTGAGTTAAAGCAAAAGTATTGTGACCTAGAATCTGACTGCGATGCACTGAAGCAGGAGCTAACGCAGATGAAGGAGGTACGTGACAGGCCCCTCTATATAGCGAAGTTCGGGGTGTTGGCATAGGATGCAAAAATAAAAAAAAAAAAAAAAAGTGCTGTTATTGCAATTCTGAGCATGGACACGAGTGCACATTGACCTCAGAATAGGAACAGAGTTGAGCGCAGTATGGCCTGCATGCGTAAGTGTGACTGATGTCTATGCACAGCCATTCCTAGCATTGTCCAGACTGCCTGAACCCTCACCTTTCTCAGAGCGAAAGGGTCACCAGACGCTTTCTCCTTTAAACTGCACAACGGCGCAGACTCGCAGCCTGGAGATTACACCCGCTCAAGGAAAGTAAGCTCTGTAAATGCTGTTTGTGTGATAATTCCTTTACCACTTATCCACAGTGAAGGTGATTAATAAGTGACTACTGGGGTGGTCCGACAGCTGGGACCTCAACAAATCATGAGATCAGGGGTCCTCTGTGTGAATGGAGAGGTAGTGCACAGTGTGAACACTTCCATCCCCGCAGGCATTCTACCAACACTATATAAACTCATGGAAGTGAAGGTAGTCTTGGTCTATTAATCAGGTAGGTGATGAATATTGTTAGAGGGGTTACCCCTTTAATGATGGGGCAGAGTGCTGCTGAAGCGCTCTGCACGGTCACAGGCAGAATATTGCAGTTATTCAGTCCTGGCTGTTTACCTGCATTATTTTCAATGGCTCAGTGTTTAGTTTCCTGCTACAGACCATGGAGTCAGTGGAAGGACTGTGTGTGATGAGACATAAGGAGCTGTCTGGGCTTCGGTGGTGACCTGTCAGTGGGGGTAGGGAGGGCAGACTCGTGAACTTTGTGGTCATAGTGTGAGTGGAGTTTTATAAGGAGTGAGTGTTTTTTATTGCAGTGACCCTTTTCAGTTTTGCAAGGCAATTACGCCTTGTAAATGTTCGGTGACTTGTACATGGATTTAGAAACTGCTGACATTTTTACAAGTTTTAAAAGTAAACTTAAGTGTTGTAAAGTTATCATGTAGGACCGCACGATGTCCTTGTCTGTGTATGGGGGAACTTACCTGCCCTATTTATATATATTTTTTACTTATTTATTTTTTCAGGCTCTGGCAGAAGCCCACAGCAACCAGAAGAGAACCGCTGCTGACGGGGAAAGTAGAGAAGACAGTCTGCTAAAGGAGACTGCCTCCAGGGAAGCAAAACTGACCGGGAAAATAGACGAGCTGCAGAATGAAGTCCGGCAGATGAAAGCTTTTATTACCAATACCTCAGCGGAAAACGAGCGACTTGCCCTTGTGATACAGAGCCTTAAGAAGGTACGGTGATGTACCTCAATACAGAAGTGCTAAGAAGGGGGAAATAAGACAAACAATTTATATTTTAAAGGATTTTTCAATTTTAATTTTATTTTTTTTTTACACTTAATAGGCCATGGTAAATGATAAAAAGTCAACCTGTACTTGTCCAACTCTTCGGCTGCAGCGATTGTGTTATGTTGGCAGTGCTGCGGTACATTAGCATGTGCCGTCTACTGCTGAGTCTAGTGATTATGTACAGGCACACTGACAGCACTGCAGCCAATCACCAAACCACGCTGAGGAGGTTGAGTACTAGCTGATTTTTATTTTTTAACACCGCAAACTAGTGAAAAAAAAAATAATACAGGGACAAAGGATTTAAAGCAATTGTCCCCATTAATGAAATTTGAAGACATAAGCAGCTGTAGTTTTAAAGGGAACCTGTCAGGTCCCTCATGCCCGCCCACCCAGCAGTATTCACTGCCTAATAAGCCCCGTATAATGGTTTTCTGAACAAACAAAATTAAAAAAAAAAAAAAAAAAAAAAAGCATTTATATTGTCCCCCTTTCCTATACTAATGAGGGCACTGACTGGTCAATGTGGTGTTATTTTCCCCAGACTATTCAGCCCTCTTATCACGCTCTGTGGACGTGATAACTTAACTTGCACCAACTGCGTCATTACTGCTCATGCAATCCTAGTGCATGCGTGTCTCTCATTCCAGCAGCGTCTCTAAGGCCAGGTTCACATTGCGTTAAAGCAGCCTGTTCAACTCATAGCATTGACGGGCTACGTTAACGCTATAGCATACACGCTCTCGCGTTACGCTATACCGCTAGCGCAGGTGATTCATCTGTGCTAGCGATGACGGAACCTCAGACACTGCAGCCCGCGTCCGAGGGTCCGTCACTGAATGACGGCACATCGCTAGCGCATGCCGATTATGGCATGCTTTGGCGATGCGCCCGATAATAGGGGTTAATGGCAGCGTTAACGGACTGCGTTACGCCGCAGTGTAATGCAGTCCGTCTAATGGACTGCCATAACGCAATGTGAACCCAGCCTTAAGCTGGATGGATGTTTGCTAGGCGCACACTGTCATGTAAGCCATCGTCTGAACCTCCGGTCATGAGCATTGTGCCTCTGAAGCTGGAAAGCGTATCCCTGACTTCAGATTTGCCTGAGTGGCATCATGTTTTCATGCACACAGGTATGATAACATGGAAAGAGGGCTGATTAGTCTGGGGCAACTAACGCCCCATCGACTAGTCAAAGCCCTCATTAGCATAACAATGGGGGCAATATAAATGCGTTGTGTGGGTGGGGTGTTTTTGTGTTTTTTTTTTGTTTGTTTTTTTTTTCTCAAATTCATGGACACCTAGACTTGTATTGCCAATTTTGATCCAACCCTTGGGTGAAAATCGGACGTGTCCGTTTCGTGGAAAGTTGCACAATTGGCACACAAAATAAATCCCATGTACCTGAGAGGCCCCTTAGCACTCAGACACATGATCCTCTGGCTGCAGTCACACTAGCAGTATTTGGTCAGTATTTCCAGGTCGTCCCTTATGACAGCACCACAAGGAGGTTGCTCTTCATATCCTTGATAGGGACAGGAACACAGAAGAGGTTAAATAGCCCCTCCCCACCTCCACCCTTCAGTGTTTTTCCTGTCCCTATCAGGGACAGACGCAGGAGAGAGTTCTCCAGAAGATTTACCTGATATCGGTGTCAGGTCTTGGAGCAGACGCTCCTGACTGCGGTCCCATCCTCCTGTTAGGGGGCTCTGGCCGCGAGGGTCTTGCGGAGAAGACTCCTTAAAAAGTTGCTGGAGACCGACGGAGGTACCTCCGCAACAAGGTTGAGCTGTGTGCTCCCAGGGCCTGTCTCACCCCCTCACAAAGGGGCTCTGAGGCTGCGGTGTCCGGCGCTCCACGTGCGGCCGGTGCTGGTGTCGTTCCCCGGACTTCCGGTCCAGCGCCCGGTCAGTGACAACTTCCGGGGGCGTGGCCGGATTCCTGGGGTCGGCGGCGCCAAAGCATTTCCGGATACGCCGGAAAGCCTGTGGGGGAAAGCAGTGACCGGAACAGAATGGCGGCCGGATGGTGCGCCAGAATCCAGGTCCCAGGCTGGTCGGCGTGCGTTCCGGAGGATGCATGCGCAGTACAGCTGGGCACCTGGAATTACCGTGGAAGCCGGCAGCTGAGCTCGGAAGGAGGACGAATCAGATGTCTTGAAGCAGGGTAAGACTGACTACTTAATGACAGACAACTGACAGCACACTTGACTCAGTAAAATGGAAGGTGCTAGTCGTCCAATCCTTAGAGCTGCCAACGGACCATGATAAGGACGTCCCTGAAAGGCCGGCGGTAAAGAAAAGGACCAGATGTCCGTTATGCACCGTCAAGCTCCCAGATGGTTATAAAAAGAAGTTATGCGAAAAATGCATCGCTAAACTTCTAAAGGATGAGCAGGCTTCGCTACTAGATAATATAAATACCATGATTCGAGACGAAGTCCAAGCTACGATGTCTACAATGGTGCCACCCCAGTCTCCACGGTCTCCACGACCTAAAAGGCCCAGATGGGACATGGATCTAAGTTCCGAGGAAGGAGAGGTCTCGGGGTATTCCGATCCAGGCTCAGAGGAACAGGGTCCGTCGGCGGTATCACCAGAAGAACGGAAAAGATACCGGTTTTCATCCGAAAATACTGACATACTGCTCAAAGCAGTTAGAAGCACCATGAAGATAGAGGACTCGTCTGAACCACTATCGGTTCAAGATGAGATGTTCGGAGGCCTAAGAACTCGCAGAAATAGTTTTTCCGGTCAATAACCACATTACAGCAATGATAATGGAAGAGTGGGAAGACGTGGGAAAAAAACTAGTAGTCCCGAGAGACTTCAAGTACCGTCTTCCCTTCGATCCAGAAGAAACTAAAATCTGGGAATCAGTTCCAAAGATTGATATTCCTGTGGCTAAGGTCACAAAGAAAACGGCTATCCCCTTCGAGGACTCATCAGGATTAAAGGATCCGATGGATAAGAGGTCAGAAGATCTTCTCAAAAAAGCCTGGGAGTCGTCGGCCGCCATTATGAAAACGAACATAGCGGCTACCTCTGTTGCAAGATCTATGAGTCTTTGGGTAGACGAGTTGGAGTCATATTACAGACAGAACCCCAAGAGAAGAGATCCTAAAATCTTTCAGTGCTGAAAATGGCGACTGATTTTATGGCGGACGCTTCCGCGGAATCGGTACGTTTTGCTGCCAGGAACAATGCACTGTCAAACGCAGCAAGAAGAGCCTTATGGCTGAGATCATGGTCGGGAGATACCCAATCCAAAAACAAGCTGTGTTCGATTCCATTTTCAGGATCTCACGTGTTCGGTCCAGTTCTTGACGAGCTACTCGAGAAGGCGTCCGATAAGAAAAAAAGGCTTCCCTGAAGAGAAGCCAAAGAAGACACAATTTTTTCGTAGAACTCGCTCTCACCCAAGACAGGACTACAGAGGAAAAGGGAAGTCCGGCAGATGGAGCTACCCTAAAGGGGGCAGAGGAAGAGGTTCCTTTCGGGACCAGTCATCAGGACCCAGCAAACAATGACGCCAACAATATAGGAGGAAGACTACAATACTTCCTGGAGGGATGGCAGAACATTACTCAGAATAAGTGGATTCTGCAGACAGTGGCACAGGGGTACAAGATAGAGTTTACTCATCTACCCCCCTAAGAGATTCTGTTTGACTCACACGGAGTCATCAGCAGTACATCAAAGACTGCTAACGGACATACAGGAACTCTTAGAGTTACACGTCATAATACCGGTACCCCATCATCAGCACTTCCAGGGGCATTACTCCAGTCTGTTCTCCATAAGAAGACCGAGCGGAGAATACCGCACAATAATAAACCTAAAACCATTAAACAAATGGGTGGCGTACAAACGCTTCAAGATGGAATCTCTCAAGTCAATTGTACCGTTAATAAAAAAGAATTCGGTAATGTGCACGCTAGACCTCAAACATGCGTACTATCATGTTCCCATCCACCCATCACATCAAAAATTCCTCAGATTTGCAATAAGAAGTCGCAAGGGGATTCTGCATTTCCAGTTTCAATGTCTACCTTTCGGTCTCTCCTCTGCCCCAAGAATATTCACAAAGCTCATGACAGAGATCATGGCCCACTTGAGGGAAAAAGAAATTCTCATTACACTCTACCTGGACGATCTGTTGCTGGTAGCAAATTCATCCCAACAGATGGAAGAATCCTTAAGAGTTACCATGTCACTCCTGAAACATCTGGGGTGGGTAATAAATTTAAAAAAGTCGAGTCTTGAACCAGAGACACAAAAAATATTTCTGGGTGTACTTCTAAATTCCGAGCTGGAATACTCCTTCCTACCAGACCAAAAACAACAGTCAATCAAAAAAGAATTTCAAATGATAAAAAAACGGAAATACATTTCCATCAGGAAAGCCATGAGGATCCTAGGACTAATGACCTCGTGCATTCCCAGCATACAGTGGAGTCAGTTTCGCTCCAGAACGCTCCAAAAGGAAATTCTTTCGGTATGGAAAGGAAGACTCCTTAGACAACAGGATGCGGTTATCCAGCGAAGTAAAACAGTCCCTCTCATGGTGGATCGATATAAAAAAAACCTCAAAAGAGGAAAACCATGGAATATATCTCCATGCGTAAACATAACGACCGATGCAAGCTCAAAGGGCTGGGGAGCCCACATAGAAGGACGATACCTACAGGGGACATGGCCGCCATCGGTACGCGACAGTTCCTCCAATTACAGGGAACTCAGAGCGGTCTGGGAAGCACTAAAGGGGTGCCAACACGAAGTGCAGGGACACCATATCCGAGTCTTCTCAGACAACTCGACCACGGTAGCCTTTCTCCTACATCAAGGAAAACCGAGGCACCGTCCACTTCAAGCGCTAGCAGAGACTATATTCTCCTGGGCAGAGGATACTGTGAAGTCCATCACAGCAGTTCATCTAAAAGGCTCACAAAACCAAATAGCGGATTTTCTCAGCAGAGAGAAATTGCAACTGACAGAGTGGTCTCTAAACGGAGAAGTCTTTACTCAGCTAATCCAACAATGGGGCACTCCGCGGGTAGATTTATTTGCCACAAAGGACAATACAAAAACAAAAGATTTTTTCTCATTAAAGCCAGGGGACAATCCAACTGGCATAGATGCCTTGGCTCAACATTGGGACATGGAACTTGCATACGCGTTCCCTCCCCTAGCTCTAATTCCCAGAGTTCTAAGAAAAATTCAGGAAAGTCCAGCGGTAGTGATCCTAATAGTGCCATATTGGCCCAAGAGGAGCTGGTTTCCTCTGCTGAAGTGGATGGCGATAGAAGACCCAGTGCTACTACCGCTGAGGCGGGATCTTCTAACGCAAGGACCGCTGGTCCATCAAAATCTAAAGATGCTACAACTCTCAGCATGGATCTTGAGAGGGAAATCTTGAGATCAAAAGGACTGTCGGACTCGGTTATCTCAACCATGAAGAAAAGCAGAAAGCCGGTAACCTCGGCTATATACCAAAAGATTTGGAAGAAATTTTGTACTCATACCAATACTTCAATATCCGTTCTACAAGAACAGATATCTCTCAAATCTTAAATTTCCTCCAAACAGGCTTTGATATGGGCTTGAGGCCTAGTACGCTAAAAGTACAAATCTCAGCGTTAAGTGCCTTTTATGACTATCCATTAGCAAACCATCCCTGGATAATGAGATACATCAAAGCTACGCAACGTATCAGACCGACAATAAGAAGTTCAGTACCCTCATGGAACCTCACATTGGTACTTAAGGAATTACGGAAGGCTCCTTACGAGCCGCTTGATCAGTCAGACCTAAAATCCGTAACATTCAAGACTGTCTTTCTGGTCGCAATAACGACAGCAAGGCGAATAGGCGAAATTCAAGCCTTGTCCATAACAGATCCATATTTAAAGATACAGGAAGACTGCATCATTCTAAGGTTGGATCCTTCGTTTCTTCCAAAAGTTGTGACGGACTTTCACAGAAGCCAGGAAATAATTTTGCCTACGTTCTGTCAGAACTTTAACAACGAAAAAGAACGTTCTCTTCATTCCCTGGATGTTAAGAGAACAGTTTTGCAGTATTTGAAACTTACAGACGGCTGGAGAATTGATCCAAATCTCTTTATACAGATGTCGGGGAAAAATAGAGGCAAAAAAGCCTCAAAAGCGACTCTAGCTAGATGGATTAAATCTACTATTTGCGCTGCGTATACTTCAGCCGGTGAATTCCCTCCAGAACATCTAAGAGCCCACTCTCTGAGCAATATCTGCTTCATGGGCAGAGAGTGCGGGTGCATCCATGGACCAAATTTGCCGGGCGGCAACTTGGTCTAGTTCAAATACCTTTTGTAGACATTACAAACTAGACGTTCTGTCAAAACAGACCGGCTTTGGGAGGAAGGTCCTCCAAGCTGTAATCCCGCCCTAAGTAGGAGTTATTTGGTATTTCTCCTTGTGGTGCTGTCATAAGGGACGACCTGGAAACTAGGAGTTAGACGTAACGGTATTTCCAGGAGTCCATTATGACAGCACCCATTATTTACCCTCCCTTGAACTCCTGTCTGATGTGTGATATAAACATGTATAGAGAGGAAGTTCAATAAAATTGCGTTGTATCCATCCTGGTGTGGTACTTTGTAAAATCACTGAAGGGTGGAGGTGGGGAGGGGCTATTTAACCTCTTCTGTGTTCCTGTCCCTATGAAGGATATGAAGAGCAACCTCCTTGTGGTGCTGTCATAATGGACTCCTGGAAATACCGTTACCGGTATGTCTAACTCCTAGTTTTACATCAGTATTTGTAAGCCAAAACCAGGAGTTGGGGTGATAAATGCAAGAGTGGTGCATATGTTTCTATTATACTTTTTCTCTATAATTGTTCCACTCCTGGTTTTGGCTTACACATACTGATGTAAAATACTGACCGAATACTGCTAGTGTGACGGCAGCCTCTAACTGTTTGGATTGGCCACTGCGGATTCGCAGCAGTTTTCCATGCTTTGTACAGTACCATGTAAACCTATGGAACACCAAATCCACAGTGCACATGGTGCTGAAAATACTGTGTGGAAACGCTGCATTGTATTTTCTGCAGCATGTCAATTCTGTGTGCAGATTCCGCAGCGTTTTACTCCTGCTCAATAGGAATCCGCAGGTGAAATCTGCAGTAAACCATTTTTGCAAAATCCGCAGGTAAAATGCAGTGTTTAACCTGCGGATTTTGCAAAAACTGTGCTGAAAAATCCGCACCCGAATCCGCAACTTGGGCACATAGCCTAAAGCTGAGCAGTAATACCACACACAACCTGAGGACGGGTCCACAGCTGAGCTTTTTCATTGGCGTATATTAGTTATTTGTATGCATTTGATACACATCAAATTTCTTTTCTCTCACAAGCCCTTTAACTGCTGGTTGTGCGGATTGCAGAGGTTTAGGTTATGTGCACACGTTGCGGTTTTTACTGCATATCTGCAGCGTTTTTTGACGCTGCAGATTCGCAGCAGTTTTCCATGCGGTGTACAGTACCATGTTAACCTATGGAAAATACTGCTGTGCACATGCTACTGAAAAAACCGTGCGGAAACGCAGCGGTTTATTTTCCGCAGCATGTCGATTCTTTGTGCGGATTCCACAGCAGTTTTACATCTGCTCCATATTAAAATTAAAAAAAAAAAAAACCCGCAGGTGTAAAACCGCAGTAGAATCCGCACAAACCGCAGGAAAAACAGTGTTTTTGACCTGCGGATTTATCAAAATCAGTGCGGAAAAATCCGCACACCAGTCTGCAGCGTGTGCACATAGCCTTAATGTAGCAGTGTCCTGCAATCTGTGTAGATCTCTAGCGTCCAGCTATAGAGGATTGGTATGCTTCGTGCCACCCAGAGACATCTTGGCTGTGCCTAGCACTATCTGCTTTCTCTTCTGGAAGCACAAGCTGCTTATTGTTCTGTCCACACTGGACAGTCTTTGTGCTGTATAGGATTTCTGCATAAAGGGAAGAAGTGATTGCAAAGAAAAGTAATCATTTTCATTCGTAAGTGCTTTTTCTTTCAGTGGGTCCTTTTGGACTAGTGATTGGTGGCAGGTCTACCAGCTCCAGAGCCCCTCCACTGTATATATTTAAAAAAAAAAATTTTTATGAAAATAAAAAGCTGGTTTTAATAAACTGCACCAATGTTGTTGGACATGACATGTGCTATTGTGCCCGCATTCGCTTGGTATGTGCTGTAATGCCATAATTTTATTTAAAGGGAAGGTGCCACCAGTGTGTGTGTTTTTTTTTTTTTTTGTTTTTTTTTTTGTGAGAGAAATTAAGCTTAAAATGTATTAATGCAATGCTTGCACTGTTTGCAAACATTTCTATATGAAAAATCTACTATATAATCGTCTATGGGGTACTTCAGTCTGTCTGTCACGGAAATCCTGCGTCGCTGATCCTGCGTCGCGACCAATCAGCGACGGGCACAGTCCGGCCGTGAATTTGCCCCTTCCTTCTCAGTGCCCGCTCCATACTCCCCTCTAGTCAGCTATTAACCCTGTGTGACCAACGTTTTTACAATTGATGCTGCCTATGCAGCATCAATAGTAAAAAGATCTAATGTTAACAATAAAAAAATCACTCGCCTTTTGTCGCCTTTCCTGCTTATCGCGACGCTCCGGGCCTTGCATTGCGGTCTCGCGAGATGATGACGTAGCGGTCTCACGAGACCGCTAAGTCATCTGGGTAATTTTGCAGTGCATCGCTGGGAACGGAAGCTGCCGGCCGCATCGCGCGCACAGGGACAGCTTCGCTGGACGTCGGAGGGTGAGTATATAACTATTTTTTTT
Source organism: Ranitomeya variabilis (assembly GCF_051348905.1). Classification (NCBI taxonomy): domain Eukaryota; kingdom Metazoa; phylum Chordata; class Amphibia; order Anura; family Dendrobatidae; genus Ranitomeya; species Ranitomeya variabilis. The sequence continues at coordinate 220,176,098 of NC_135233.1, read as the reverse complement.
ATTTTCATTCTTTTTATAACAGGGATATGTTGTCCACACTGCTATATAGTACTTGGGCTGTTCTCTACTGCAAGGATGCTATATACTATGTGGGCAGTGTTATATACTGTGTGGCCTGTGTTATATACTGCGTGGGCTGTGTTTTATTCGTGGGCAATTTTATATACTACGTGGGATGTGCTATATACTACGTGGGCAGTGTTGTATACTACGTGGGCAGCTTTGTATACTACGTGGGCAGTGTTGTATACTACGTGGGCAGCGTTGATTTTTGTTTAAATCATCATGTACCCTATCCGGTAAAAATAACTTGGCTGTGTTGTATGTATAATTTTAGCTATATTGGGCTGTGGTTAGGGCTTATATTTTATTTTTTTCTGGGAGTGGATGTTTCTCTTGATACCATTTTGGTATTGATGCAATGTCTTGATCGCCTCTCATTGCAATGTTTGTAGCACCAAAAAAAAAAAAGGAATTCTAGCATTTCAAATTTATTTATTTATTTTCCGCTATGCCATTTACAGTTTGGATTCTTTCTTCTTCTTTTTTTTTTTTTTTTTTTTTTTTTTCTTTTTTTATAGATTGGGCGATACTGAATGCACCAAATACGTTGTTGTTGTTGTTCCATGGTGCTGTACATGAGAAAGGGGTTACAAACAGTTACAGATATAATTTACAGTAAAAACGTTTACAGTGACAGACTGGTACAGAGGGGAGAGAGGACCCTGTCCTTGCGGCTTACATTCTATGGGATAGTGGGGAAGAGACAGGTCGTCAGAGGTGCTGCAGCTCTGGCGGGGGTGAGGCGGCTGCTCTGGCGATGGCGAGGCGGCAGAATGGTTATTGTAGGCTTTCTTGAAGAGATGGGTTTTCAGGTTCCGTCTGAAGGATCCGAGGGTGGTGGATAGTCGGACGTGTTGAGGCATGGAATTCCAGAGGATGGGGGATATTTGGGAGAAATCTTGGAGGCGGTTGTGTGAGGAACGAATAAGTGTGGAGGAGAGTAGGAGGTCTTGGGAGGATCGGAGATTACGTGAGGGAAGGTATTGGGAGATTAGTTCAGAGATATAGAGAGGGGACAGGTTGTGGATGGCTTTGTAGATCAGTGCTAGTAGTTTGAACTGGATTCGTTGGGGAATTGGGAGCCAGTGGAGGGATTTGCAGAGGGGAGAAGCAGGGGAGTAGCGAGGAGACAGGTGGATTAGCCGGGCAGCAGAGTTGAGGACAGACTGGAGTGGTGCAAGAGAGTTAGCGGGGAGGCCACAGAGGAGGGTGTTACAGTAGTCGAGGTGGGAGATGAGGGCATGCACAAGAGTTTTGGTAGATTGTGGGCTGAGGAAGGGACGGATTCTGGCAATATTTTTGAGTTGGAGGCGACAGGAGGTGGCAAGAGTTTGGACGTGCGGTTTGAAGGACAGGGCAGAGTCGAGAGTTAACCCGAGGCAGCGGATTTCAGGTGCGGGAGAGAGCGTGATGCCGTTTCCCATAATGGATAGGTCAGGTAGGGGGATACGTGAGATGGTGGAAAGATGAGTTCGGTTTTGTCTACATTGAGTTTTAGGAAGCGAGAGGTGAAGGAGGATATGGCTGACAGACACTTCGTGATTCTGGACAGCAGAGAGGTGACATCTGGGCCAGAGAGGTAGATCTGAGTGTCGTCCGCATACAGGTGGTACTGGAAGCCATGGGACTTTGAGTTGTCCTAGGCCAAGGGTATAGATGGGGGGGGGGGAGTAGGGGCCCTAGGACAGAGCCTTGAGGGACTCCAACAGAGAGGGTGGGATGAGGAGGTGGTGTGGGAGTGGGAAACACTAAATGTGCGGTCGGAAAGGTATGAGGCAATCCAGGACAGGGCAAGGTCCTTGGTGCCAAGGGAAGAAAATCTGTAGCAGTAGGCAGTGATCGACTGTGTCGAAAGCAGAGGACAGGTCAAGAAGGAGGAGGATGGAGAACTGTCTGTTAGCTTTGGCTGTGACTAAATCATTAGTAATTTTGGTCAGAGCAGTTTCGGTGGAGTGGTGGGGGCGGAAGCCAGACTGGAGGTTGTCAAGGAGAGAGTTAGATGAGAGGTGGGTGGAAATTTTGAGCATGGACATGCTGCTCAAGGAGTTTTGAAGCAAATGGGAGCAGTGATATGGGGCGGTAGCTGGGCATAGCAGTTGGGTCAAGGTTATGTATTTTTTTTTTTTTTTTGAGGATGGGTGTGATGGTGGCATGTTTGAAGGCAGAGGGGAAGGTACCAGAAGATAGCGATAGGTTGAAGAAATGGGTTAGGGCTGGAATGAGCATGTTAGTGAGGTTGGGGAGAAGGTGGGAGGGGATGGGGTTAAGTGCACAGGTGGTGAGGTGCGATTTGGAAAAGAGGCGAGTAAGCTCTCCTTCAGTGATGTTGGAGAGGGAGGTTATTAGGGAAGGGCAGAGGTCTGGTATATGGAGTGGTTGGGGTGGTGGAACAGTTAGGGTTTGCCTTGTTTGGTCGATCTTGTTTTTGAAGTAGGTGGCAAAGTCCTCGGAAGAGATGAGGGGAGTTGGAGGTGGCAGTGGTGGGCGGAGGAGGGAGGTAAATGTGCTGAATAGTTGTTTTGGGTTGTAGGATAGTGAAGATAGAAGGTTAGTGAAATAGGTCTGTTTAGCGGAGGGGAGGGCTCATTTGAAGTCAAATCTAGCTTGTTTGAAAGCAGTGAAGTCGTCTGGCAGGCGTGTTTTCTTCCAACGCTGCTCCGCAACCCTGGATGCTTGTCGAAGTTTTTTTGTGAGATTGTTATGCCAAGGTTGCCTATTGGTTCGTCGCACTGTGCCATGCATGAGAGGGGCGACTGAGTCTATGGCTGTGAGGGTGGCGTTATAAAAAGCGGTGGCGCTGTCCGTGTCGTGGAGTGAAGATATGGAGGACAGAGGTAGAAGAGTCTGTGAATGTCTAGATGTGCGAGGTTTCTGCGAGGATGTGGTAATGGCTGGACATGGGTCAGTGGCACAGATTAAGTGTGAGGGGTTGCGATAGTTTCTCATAGTGTGGGAGGATAGGGGTGAGGATTAGTGATGAATGAGGGAGGGTGGGGGTTGGATAGGGTTGAAGGAACAGTTTTTAGAAAGGATACCCACCACCATGTCTGTTGCCAGAGCGAGGAGTGTGGGTAAATTGGAGGCCAAAGTAACTCAGTGCTGCAGGCGAGGCCGTGTCAGGGGGCGTCAACCAGGTCTCAGTGAGGGCCAGAAAGGAAAGGTTGCAGGAAGTGAAGAGATCATGGACCATGTGGAGCTTATTGCAGACAGAGCGGGCATTCCAAAGTGCCCCAGAGAGAGGAAGCAGGGGGGTGGGGGTCAGTGGCACAGATTAAGTGTGAGGGGTTGCGATAGTTTCTCATAGTGTGGGAGGATAGGGGTGAGGATTAGTGATGAATGGGGGGGGGGGGGGGGCAGGATTGGGGGGATGTGTCGCCAGCAGTGAGAAAGAAGCAGGTGGGTGAAGGGGAGTGATTGGCCTTATATTATATTTTGGTGGTAGATGTCTGAGGTTAGAAAGTAGGACTGCAGATGGAGCGAGGTGGGGGGGGTAAGAGAGAGGGCGAGAGTTATGTGGTTTGAGGGTGCAGGGGTATGGGGGTAGTGGAGGAGAGTGAGGATTAGTGAAACAAAAACGGTGGGGGAAATGTGAGCATGGTTAAAGAGCAGGGAAGAAAAGAAAGGTAAGTAAAGTTGGAATACAGTGATTAGTCTTACCGGTCTAGCTGATTTCTGGTATATTTCAGATGATACACTTTTTTTTTTTTTTTTTTTTTCACTTTACACTGGCTTCAATAGTCTCCTTGGGAGCCTAGAAGCTGTGATCGCTTGTGCTACATAGAGCAGGGCTGTCGCAGAAATGCTCACTTGCTATGAGCTCCAACCGCTAGGTGGCGCTCATAGCAATGGGGCAATGACAACCACAGGGGTCATATACGGCGCATGTCGTGAAGGGGTTAAAGGGAACCTGTCACACCCCCCCCCCCCCAATCGTTTCAAACTAAGAGCCACCTTGTGCAGCAGTAATGCTGCATTCTGACAAGGTGGCTCTCTTAGTTCTGGGTGCTGTAACTTGAGAAATAATCAGTTTTATAATTTGTCAGAAATACCTGGTCCTCAGTCAAGTAGGCCGGCGTTTCCCCCCTGCTTCAGACAGCACACAGCTGTCACTCATCATCTTGGCGCCGGGTGCCGCCTCCTCCTCACCGCTGTTTTCAAAAGTAGCCGGCGCCTGCGCTCTTTTTTTTTCCTGCCTGGTGCAGGCGCAGTGAGCGCTGGCCGTCTTTCCTCATATGCAGCCCAGCTGACTGCGCCTGCACGGCCGCCCTGCCTGTAATTCCCAGCCCCGCAATGTGAATAAATCATAAGTCACTGCGGGGCTGGGATTCACAGGCAGGGCGGCCGCGCAGGCACAGTCAGCTGGGCTGCATATGAGGAAAGATGGCCAGCGCTCACAGCGCCTGCACCAGGCAGGGGAAAAGAGCGCAGGCGCCGGCTACTTTTGAAAACAGCGGTGAGGAGGAGGCGGCACCCGGCGCCAAGAAGATGTGAGTGACAGCTGTGTGCTGTCTGAAGCAGGGGGGAAACGCCGGCCTACTTGACTGAGGACCAGGTATTTCAGACAAATTATAAAACTGATTATTTCTCAAGTTACAGCACCCAGAACTAAAAGAGCCACCTCGTCAGAATGCAGCATTACTGCTGCACAAGGTGGCTCTTAGTTTGAAACGACCGGGGGGGGGGGGGTGACAGGTTCACTTTAATAGTCCCATTAGGGAACTTGAAGCTGTGATCATCCGATCGCTTGTACTATGCATAGCAGTGCATCAGCTCTATGTATAGCTAAAATCAATCTCCCAGTTAATATTGGCTTTCACAGGAGAATCTCTATAACCAGCATGGAGGGGTCTTTAACCCCCACCCACTTGCCGGCGTGTGTTAAATGCCAGTGTGTGAGTGTGACTCCTATCCAGTGTCTTCTTGCATTCCCTGCTCCATCTTTCTGCCTGCTGTCCTGTTCCTTTAAGCTGTGTGCGCACGTTGTGGATTTGCTTGTGGAAATTTCTGCGTGGCTTCTGCATCTCTTTGCAGAAAACGCAGTGGAAATTCCTCGCGGTTTTGTATGCGTTTTTGTAAGCTAAATAAAGATATATGTTAAAAAAAGTGATGAAATTTCCTTGTTTAACCTCTTCAGCCAGATACCCCCATTAGTATTAAACACGCATGCGCGTAGGAGCATTAGCATAATTAACCTACATAAGCTGTAACAAAACAGCAACTGTTATTAGACTACGTCCCCACTGTCAGTAATCAGCAGTGCTTTGGATGCAGCACATGTCGTCTACATTGTCCAAAGCGCTGCCGGCTTTTGAACGCAGGTGATTCCGCATGTGTTTATTGAACCATGTGGAATCGCCGCATCCTATACATTGGACAGGTGATATATATCTTGCGGAGACTGAGCGTCTCCGCAAGATAAATAGACATGCTGCGGTCTGGAAAGACGCACCGCATGTCCGTCTCTGCAGGGAAGCTGCGGGCGCCAGTGCACACGTAGTGGACATGGGATTTCTTGAAATACCTCCCACTATGCTGTAGCATCTTGCAGGTTGGATGCAGCGGATGTACGCAGCGTCCAACCTGCAGCGTTTACTGACTGTGCAAACATATACCCTCAGAAATCTGTGTGAAATGCAATCTGTTTTTATTTTTTTTTTTTAAATTATTTTTTCTCGGTCTCCCATGACAGCACTACGGAGAGAGGGGATCCGCCCTTCAGGGACAGGAAACCTACAGATAAAAGGGCGGTACCTCTCCCTCGCATCAGTTGGTTTCCTGTCCCTGACAGGGAACCTCTCTTCGGACGGTACCTGCATGAAGACCGATGGACCGGGACCGGGCGGTCGAGTTCCGGCAGCGAGGAGGCTCCTGCCGCGGCTTGTCCGGCTCCCGAAGCCGCCACCGCTGGGACCGAGGGGTCCTTCAGGGTGAGCGAGGGGAGAACGCCGCCGAATCAAATGAGGAGGGGCGCTGGATCACCGGAGCTCCTGCGCCGACAAGCGCACACTCCGGGTGCACAAAGATGGCCGCCGCTCCGGAAATGCGGCAGGACTTCCGGGTCATGGCGCGCGCAGTAATATCTTCTCCCTGGGAGCACGCAGGAACCGGAAGTGCGGCAGACGCCGGGGGATTGGCGCCGGTTACAAAAAGGGAGATAGTGCGACCCCCATGTGCGCACATTCTCCCTGTAACCATGGAGGACAGCGATCCACAGGAGCTGCAGCCAGGACAGCAGCACCACACAAAGAGCACCAGGAGTGGATCTAGCAGCCGTTCCACACGGCGTAGCAGATCAGCTGCGAAGACTGATACTCCGTCTCAAGCACCTTCCTTAACAGGCCCGCCCCCTCCAGAACCGGTACCTGCCTCCACATCCGAGTGGTGAGTGATCTTCGTGAATGTACATATTTTATAATGGGGCTCCCTCTTCTCCCTTACTAGGGTAAGAAGAGCCTGGAGAAAAGGAAAAATAGGGTCTGCCCTACCTGCAACAAAGCTTTACCAGTAGCCTGGGAGAAAAAGCTTTGCAAATCATGCATCCAGAGCTTACTATGTGAGGAGACCCCCGACTTCGCTTCTGAACTTAAAAATGTAATCAGGACTGAGGTTCAGAATGCCCTTCTATCCTCCAAAAAAGAGGTGAAGAGGGTGAAGGAGTCGGTACATTCCCACTCGGCCCGATCATCATCCGAAAATGCTGATTCGGACGATTCAAAATCCCCCCTATCCTCTTCTGAGGAAGAGTCTGGCCGACATTGCTTCCCACTAGAAGAAGTGGATTCCTTAGTGAGAGCAGTTAGGGCTACTATGGGAGTGGAGGAACCCAAACCCGACAAAACGGCCCAAGATGTGATGTTTGGAGGTCTGGGACAAAAAAAGAGAAAAACCTTTCCCCTAAATCCTAATGTCCAAACATTAATTAAAAAAGAATGGGAGAAACCGGATAGAAGAAATTCCTCGGTACCCTCCCTTAAAAGAAAATATCCCTTCGAGGATGAGGCTTCCTCTTTCTGGGATAAGGCACCAAAACTAGATGTTGCAGTAGCCAAAGCCTCGAAAAAATTCGCGCTGCCATTCGTATGGGTACCCTCAAAGACCCGTTAGATAAAAAAGCGGATACTTTCCTCAAGGGAGCATGGGAATCAGCTGGGGGTAGCCTGAGACCTACAGTTGCAGCTACTTGCACCTCCAGATCCCTTATGGTGTGGATCGACCAGCTTGAAAGTCAGATTAAAGACGGGTTACCCAGAAAACAATTGCTGGATTCATTCCCTGCAATGAGAGCAGCAGCGTTCCTGGCGGACTCCTCGGCGGACTCTGTACGCCTAACATCTAAGGCCGCTGCTCTTTCCAACGCTGCCAGAAGAACCTTGTGGCTAAAGAGCTGGCCGGGAGATCTACAAACAAAATTAAAATTATGTTCTATCCCATGTGAGGGAAATTTTTTATTCGGAGAAACCCTGGATGACATCCTCCAAAAGGCGGGAGATAAGAAGAAGGGGTTTCCAAATCTGGGTCCGACTCCATTTAAACAGTCTTTTCGGAGCCGCAGATTTTTTCGCCGTAGACCCCCCAGAGAGCAGAATAAGTGGGAAGAAGGAAGGAGAAGGGATAGGGGTTACCTCTTTGGCAACACCTCCCGTGATAAAAAGTTCTCCAAATGACATTTACCCTCCGGTGGGAGGAAGGCTGACATCATTCCTTCCCGCCTGGGAAAAAATTTCCAACAACATCTGGATTTTAAATATCATACGGTATGGTCTAAAAATAGATTTTGTCTCTTTCCCTCCCCGGAATTATGTAACAACAAAAACAAGATCTTCGGCTGCAGAACAAACTGCATTAGAGGAGGAAATTATGTCCCTACTTCAAAAATCAGTGATTCGGGAAATATCTCCTCAGGAGATAGGGGAAGGTTTTTTCTCCCCTCTATTTTTAGTACCAAAGCCCGACGGGTCCTTTCGGACGATCATAAATCTAAAAAACCTAAACAGATACGTCTTAAATTACAAATTCAAAATGGAGACAATAAGGTCCACTATAAAGATTCTCTTCCCGAACTGCTTCATGGTCGTAATAGATCTAACCGACGCATACTACCATGTGCCCATCCACAATCAATCCCAAAAATTCCTCAGGATGGCAGTCTCCATAAAGGGTCAAATAAGGTTTTTTCAATACAAAGCTCTTCCATTCGGGATTTCAATAGCCCCACGTATATTTACGAAAATAATAGCGGAAATGATGGCCCACGTGAGGGAACAAGATATACTAATAATCCCTTACCTGGACGACTTTCTTATCGCAAGCAACTCAGCACAAAGTTGCAGGGAAAAGAGAGACCAAGTGATGACCATCCTGACGGACTTGGGATGGCTTATAAATGTAAAAAAATCGAAATTGGAACCCTGTCAAGTACAAGAGTTCCTAGGACTGACATTAGACTCTCGGGTCCAAGAATGCCGACTTCCGGGTCCCAAAAAAGACAACATATTGTCCATGATAGCGCGAACGTTACACAATCCCTCAATGACTCTAAGGAGAGCAATGTCGCTTCTGGGCTCTCTGTCCTCATGCCTACCAGCGATACCCTTCGCACAATTTCACACGAGAGCTTCAGTGGCACATCCTGGAATGGCAATTGTTACTAAAAAACAAATTAGAAAGCCGGCTCATCCTAGATTCATCAGTTATTCATTCCCTTCTTTGGTGGGGAAAAGACCAAAACCTGTCAAAGGGAGTCCCTTGGGTTCCAAATATCTCTCGGATAATAACAACTGATGCGAGCCCCAGAGGGTGGGGGGCCCACCTGGGGGACAAAGTAGCTCAGGGAAATTGGTCAGATCAAAAACTATTAGCATCCTCAAACCAAAAAGAACTTTGGGCGGTATATCATGCTCTTCTATTTTTCCTAGCCGACATTCAGGGACACCATGTCCGTATTCTTTCAGACAACAAAGTGACTGTAGCCTATATAAACCACCAGGGGGGAACAAGGTCTCGTTCACTGATGAGTTCTTCAGCCAAAATTATCAAACTGGCGGAAGAAAACTTACTATCCCTCTCGGCACTACACATCCAGGGTTCAAACAACGAAAGGGCAGATTACCTGAGCCGGACTCAGTTGAAACAAGGCGAGTGGTCCCTAAACCAATCCATCTACAATCAGATCACAAAAATGTGGGGGACACCAACAATAGACCTGTTCGCCAATTGCAAAAACAAAAAAGTAGGCAAATTTTGTTCTCTAAGCCCAGAAGGGAATCCCCAGGCTCTGGATGCTTTTCTGATTCCATGGACACACAAACTGGCATACGCTTTTCCGCCAACCATTCTGATTCCGGCAGTCATTCGGAAAGTCAGAGAGGACAAAACAAAAATGATCCTGATTGCCCCATTCTGGCCAAAAAGGGCATGGTTTTCCTGGCTAAGAATACTATCGATATCAGACCCGTGGGTTCTACCGGATATGCCAGACCTTCTACATCAAGGTCCAATCTTCCACCCACAGGAGTCGAACCTCCATTTGACAGCCTGGTTTTTGAACGGGGACTATTAAGAGAAAGGGGTTTCTCGGATAACTTAGTGACTACACTGTTAAAAAGTAGAAAACCCATCACTACTAAAATATATGGGAAGACATGGAGGAAATTCCTATCTGTCTCCAAGGTAAAGATACAGGACGGGCCTTCAATCCCTAAAATCCTTGAGTTCCTACAAAAAGGTCTGGAGCAGGGGTTGGCAGTCAGTACTCTTAAGGTACAAATAGCAGCTTTAGGAGCTCTATATAACCAAAACATTGCAGCTAACCCTTGGATAATAAGATTTATCAAGGCGGTTACAAGATCAAAACCCTTAGTTATTCAAAAGATACCCTCATGGGACCTAAATTTAGTCCTTTCAGCATTAACGGGCCCTCCATTTGAACCTATACAAACAATTCCCATAAAAACATTATCACTCAAAACTATTCTCTTAGTAGCATTAACATCTGCGCGCAGAATAAGTGACATTCAAGCCCTCTCCTCTAATCCACCTTTCACTAAGATCTTGGATGATAGTCACTCTTAGACCCGACCCAGCCTATTTGCCAAAAATGGCATCAAAATTTCATAGGTCACAAGAAGTATCCCTGCCATCTTTCTGTCCAAACCCGAAAAACGAGAGAGAACTAAACTTCCATAATCTAGACGTTAAAAGATGCCTAGTCCAATACCTAGATTCCACCAGGGAGTATAGGAAGGAAGGCTCTTTGTTTGTCTGTGTTCAGGGTCCCAGAAAAGGATTCCGGGCGTCCAAGGGGACTTTAGCCAGATGGATTAAGGAGGCAATAGCCTTGGCATATTCATCCTCGGGGAATACAATCCCGGATGGTATAAAAGCGCATTCCACAAGAGCAGTAGCTACCTCATGGGCTGAGAGGTCAGAGGTATCAATAGAGCAAATCTGTAAGGCGGCCACCTGGTCATCACCATCAACCTTTTTTAGGCACTATAGACTAAATCTAGCCTCTGTATCTGACTTAACCTTCGGACGAAGGGTCCTTGAGGCGGTGGTCCCTCCCTAAGCTTAATCTCTGCAATTCTCTCCGTAGTGCTGTCATGGGAGACCGAGAAAGTCATAGTTACTCACCGTTAACGGTGTTTCTCGGAGCCCATGACAGCACCTGCTTATTCCCTCCCATCACGAGTGCGGTGAGCACCTTTTTAAATATAATTTATATGATGTGTATACTATAGATTTAGGCACGGGGTTCCTCTATTAAGAAATGTTATAAAATAATGTTCTCTCTGTTGCAACTAACCTGGAGGTCCTCTGATGCTCTGTAAACCAACTGATGCGAGGGAGAGGTACCGCCCTTTTATCTGTAGGTTTCCTGTCCCTGAAGGGCGGATCCCCTCTCTCCGTAGTGCTGTCATGGGCTCCGAGAAACACCGTTAACGGTGAGTAACTATGACTTTTTTAATAGGGCTGATGTTAATATTCTGGGACAGAGCCAATAGTCATAAAGGTTCCCAGGCTATTATCAGCTCACAGCTGTTTGCTTAGCCTTTACTGGTTAGTCTACAGGGGAACCCCAGAAAAAAATTGACATTGGGCCCCCTATAAAATCGAGCCAGCAAAGGCTAGGGAGACAGCTGCAGGCTGATATTATTGGCCTGGGAAGGGCCCCCCCCCCCCCCCCAGGCTTAAAACAGCCACCCCAGAAATGGGGATCTCATAGATGCACCAATTCTGGCACTATGGCCTCGCTCTTCCCACTTGCCCTGTAGCGGTGGCAAGTGGGGTTGATGTCACCTTTGTATTGTCAGGTGACATCAAGCCCACGGCTTAGGTGTCTTGTAGACGTCTTTCCATTACTGTCTATTACTATCCCTATAGTTTAGGGGTGGGGAACCTTACTGGAACCGTCTCTCTGTCTGTCTCTATCTCTATCGTCCATTTAATACAGTGTCCCACGACTATCTCACGTGTACAACAGTCACATAGGGAGATGTGACCACTCTACATTGTCTCCGGCGATACACTGACAAGACGTGATCGCTCCCTCAGTGTATCACTGAGCCGCCGTGAGAGTTCACTGGAATACATCAGCTCCGGTGCTCTCACTTTCCGCACCGCTGCGTGGGAAAGTTCTCACAGCGGTAGTGCCGTAAGTGAGAGCACTGGAGCTGATGTATTCCAGTGAACTCACTGCGGCTCAGTGATACACTGAGCGATCACCTCCTGTCAGTTTATCGCCGGGTGAGATTGACGTGGGACACTCGGTTATTAAATGGACTACGGTGGAAAGTTGAGTATATGTTGGTTTATTTTTGATTATTTGCAGGAGACATGGGCGTCGGATTAGGTATTTGGTGCGTATGTATTGTGTATGTGAATATGTAAAACACTTTCATAATTTGATTGAACACATGCACCGGATGATGAGACTATTCTACCATCATCGGCTCATGCTGTATGTCATGTGACAAAAAATGTAGCCGGATGGGAGTATTAGTCCCATTAGATTACGCCTTTGGTGCACGCACGCACATATTCTCTGCCCGCACACTCCTCCTTTCTGACATTTCATTTCTGCAGCATTTTTGGCAGCAAATCCGCAAACCTTTACACCTGCATTTTTACTGCGAATTTGACTGATTCAATGGGTGCAGAAACATTGCAGATCCACAAAAAGAATTGACATGCTGTGGAAAATAGAACGCTGCAATTAAGGACGGAAAATTCCTGATCACGTGCATAACAATTAAGCAATGTTAATCAATAACATTCCTGAAGTAATTGCGTTTGTCCTTCTCCTCATTGGTAGACACAGGCTGTGGGTGTATGCTGCTGCCACTAGGAGGCTGATTGAATATTAAAATAAATAAATTAAAAAAAAAAAAAGGCTTGGAGAAACGCAACAAAATTGTGTGCACATATCCTTACATTTTTTATTTATTTTTTTATGCGCCATCCAACAAATCCTGCCCACTGTGCCATCGCCTTTTGGTCCGTGTTGTTCACATTCTCTTCATTTGTTTATTTGCCTTTTCATAATAAAGACATTATTATGCAGAGAGTACACAACCGCATGCTTTTTCATAAAGTTTATATTACTGTGCTATCTATCTCTATCCTTTAGAAGCATTGATTCCTGAGGTTTCCCTTTTAGGTTATGTACACGAGAAGCAAAGATTACACAGCCAATGAATCATTGGAAAGATTCATGTAATCTACATGTGGATTTATCTTTGTATTTTTCGTAGATTATTAAATCTGCAGTGAAAATCCACATTTATTAACTTGACATTTTTATTTTTTATCTGTCTGCTTGTTTATACATATCTTCTTGCAGATCTACCAAGGATTTTCCTCGATTATTTATTTATTTTCTCAGTAAAAAAAAGTCCCAAATCTCATCCTTGCACTGCTTTAACCCCTTAATGACAGCCAATACGTCTTTTAACTGACCTGAGATATGAGAATAGCCTCCCCATACAGGTGACAATCCAGCAGCTGTTGACTGTACATTATAGCTGACAACTTGCTGCATCAGCCACGATCAATGTTGGAACCATCCATATCTGTTTAACCCCTTAGATGCTGCTGTCAATAGTGACTACATCATTATAAATGGTTAACAGAGTGAGGGGGCTTCCTCTTTATCCAAACTGGTGCCCTCAGATCATGATTTTTTGGTCTTGATGTTTGCGATGGCAATTCACGATCAAATAGCGGCCTTAGAGTCTGCCGGCTGTTGTAATCTGTTCAGAAGTTAGAGGCATTTAGGTGGTAAAAATACACATTTTCATTTGTCATACCACTTTGCATTAATTCCTGTAAAGCACCTGAAGGGTTAATAAACTACCTGACAGCAGTTTTCAATATGTCAGGGGGTGCTGTTTTTAAAATGGTATCACGTTTGGGGGTTTCCCAATATATGGGACCCCTAAAGTCACTTCCAACATGGATAAGTCCCTAAAAAATAAATTTTGTAAATTTCCTTGAAAAAATGAAAATTTGCTGCTACATTTTTAAACCTCCTAAAATGCTAACAAAATAAAATAACATTTTACAAATGGTGCTGATGTAAAGCCGACATGTGGGAAATGTTATTTATTAATGGTTTGCTGTGGTATGACTATCTGGATTACAGGGATAATCATTCAAATTTAGAAAATTGCAAATTTTTTAACATTTTTCTCAAATTATATTTTTTAATAAATAAACACTAAATATATTGACTTAAATTTACCATTATCATAAAGTATAATGTGTCACGAAAAAACAATCTAAAAATCACTGGGATTTGTTAAAGCGTTGCAGAGTTATTACCACATAAAGTGACACTGGTCAGATTTCAAAAATTTGGCTCCGTCACTAAGGGGTTAAAAACAAACTAAGTGCAATATCTTCATGTAAATTGACTGGAGGTGCAGATTTTAATTCTGAATATGTAAAGTTATGCACCGAATATTCATAGAATCCTTATTTAAAGAGAAACCGTCAGCAGATTTTTGTTATGTAATCTAACAGCAGCATGCTGTAAAAGCAGAGAATCTGATTACAGCGATTTTTATTACTTGCTGTTATTTTGATGGATCTGTTTTCTCTGCTGCAGAGCTCGGAATGCTGAGCCGTGTATAACCCCGCCCACCCCCCTGATTGGCCACTTCCTGTGTATACTGTGCATTGACAGTAAGCTGCTAATCACTGGTGAGGTTGTGAGGCACCTAGTCCTGTAGTGATATTCTCCTGCTGATAAAATACTGATTTTATTGAAACCGCAACACAGATCCTAGTGAGTGACCTGTTGCTGAATTCAGGGTCCCAGCCTCTACATGATGATGCTCTCGGATTACATATCGGAAACTGCTGACAGATTCCCTTTAATTAGTACGCTTAGTTTCTACTGTATCTACTCTGCTTTCATGGGCTTGTCAAATGTGTATACAGTGACTGGCTTCCCTGCTAGTAAGATAAGATGCAGGGATCTCCCCATATCTCTGTATATAGGGATGACACGGACTCTTACCACAAGGACTCTACCTGCTGAGCACAACGTCGCAGTGTAGTGGACCGCAGAAAGTAATTTCTACTAATAGTCAAATGTAAGAATTATTGAGTGAGGTTGACGCTATAGACGTAGGACACCTTGTGAGATCACAGCGCCGAGTAGGGCCTAAACAATGGTAAGGGCATGCTGAGGGTTGTTGTTCACCAGGTTACAGTGCTGCAGACCTCACAAGTGATGGGAGAACTGAGAGCCAGTCACAGGCAGAATACTCAGTGACCCATGTGCCGTCATGGCCGATTGTACTTTCTTTTCTCTGTTTGGTCCAGACTTTCTTTGAGTTATGTTTTCCACCCAAACATCTTTAGATCATCACTTGCGCTGCAGATCCTCATCTTATACGGTTGTGAAAATTTTCATTGTGCCCCCTAATTATAACACTGCCTACACTGTACCCCCTAAAAAATAACACTGCCACACATTGTGCCCCCTGAAAAATAAATAGTGCCATAGTGTTCCCCCTAATATAATGCTATACACTGTGCTCCCTGGAAATTATACTGCTGGTATGTGACCCCCATGTGCAGGACGTTGCAGTAGTTTAGTGGTCGGAACCATGGACACCTAGGCTACTGCAATGCCCTGCACTTGGGGTAAGCAACATAGCAAATCAGAAGAACCATACTAGATTTCTGTTGATGCCCTCTTTAATTGGGCATTTTTTTTTTAAATAAGATATATTGTTTTACAGTAAATTGCAGTTCTGTACAAAAAAATACAAATATTACCAATTGATATGTGGCGGCTCCTTGCCTGCTTGTTAACAATGTTGGAGGATGGGTGAATTTCCCCTCTTCCCGAATTGTAAAATATAACCTTTTTCAATTAAAGAATTATGTAAAGAAAAAAATAAATATATTTCCCTCTTTCTGTAAAACTACTTGGATGCTGCAGTCGGCTTTAAAGGGAACTGGTCACCAGAAAAAAAAATGTTAACCCCATACCTGCAGGTTAATAGCACTATTATCCTGCCCAGCGCCCTCACTTAGCGAGAAAATGAACGTTATTTCTCTTCTCCCCAGCAGCGGTCCGGTTTCAGTCATGGGGTCGGCGCTGGTTTAGTCACCGTTCCTGAGTATAGAGAACGCCGACTGTAACTCTGCCTCCTGCTCTGACACTGTCTCTGCATTGGGGTCGGCTGTCAGTCTGTCCCGGAGCTGCGGTGCACCCCAACGGGGCCACTAAACGGGCACCAAAACACCACGTGGAAGTGCCATAAGGTGTTCAGGGGGAAAAATGATATGTAAATCGTATTCACTGTAACATTTGGCATGTTTGTTTCCAAACTATAGGAAAGCCAGGACACCGATAAAGAGAAAGTGCAACTGCGGGAGGAAATAAAACAGTGCAAAATTAGAGAAATGCGACATTTCCGAGACTTCTCTGAACTGGAAGAAGAAAATATCTCTCTGCTGAAACAAGCGTCTGTATTAAAGGAAAACCAGGTGGTTATTTTACAATATATATATATATATATATTTTATATAAATACCGTATTTTCCAGCGTATAAGACGACTTTTTAACCCCTAAAAATTGTCCCAAAAGTCAGGGGTCGTCTTATACGCCGGGTACGGCGTGTGCAGGGAACGATCCTGGATGTTCCCAGGGTCTGAAGGAGAGGAGACTCTCCTTCAGGCCCTGGGATCCATATTCATGTAAAAAATAAAGAATAAAAAATATTGATATACTCACCCCTCCGACGAACCCTGGCTGTCACCGCTGCAAGCGTCTGCCTCCGTTCCTAAGAATGCAGTGAGTGAAGGACCTTCGATGACGTCGCGGTCATGTGAGCTGTCAGGTGACCGGTCACCTGACCGACGTCATCGAAGGTCCTTCACTCACTGCTTTCTTGGGAACAGAGGCAGACGCTTGCAGCGGTGACAGCCAGGGTTCGTCGGAGGGGTGAGTATATCAATATTTTTTATTCTTTATTTTTTACATGAATATGGATCCCAGGGCCTGAAGGAGAGTCTCCTCTCCTCCAGACCCTGGGAACCACACGCCGTATAAGATGACCCCCGTCTTATGGAATTTGGGATATGCCCGCCGTATATTTTATATGGAAAAGTTGGGGGTCGTCTTATACGCCCAGTCGTCTTATACACCAGAAAATACGGTATTTGGTTATTATAATAAATTCTTGCACTGCACTGGGCCCATTTTAAGATGGCCATGTTTGATATTGGAGAACCCTCTTTAAATCTTAGTCATTAATATAGATATATTTTTTCCACTATAAATTCCTAGTTGGCAGGATCTGATCACTGTCCTTCATGTTTTATCCCAGGGACTAAAATTATACTTCTGGGCGGGGGAAGCTTTTTATGGTCGGGGTTTTGAATGTGATGCATAAAACACAATGACTTTTGTGAGTTGGAGCCATGAGAACCATCACATGTACATTATGGTGGATTTAATATCGGACTACTATCCCCTGGGAATAAAGTGACCATTTTTTATTGAATAACTTCAAGCCGAGATCTTGAAAACCATGTGAAGTTAGCAAAAAAAAAATTGGAAATCTGAATCAAGTGATCCTGCCACCAATATCGCAAAGTAGATGCCCAGATATATGAATAAATAAACTTAGTAAGTTACATGCTACAAATGGCCTTGTGTCCGTTGGATGTTCCCTGCCCTCTGCTTTTGATTGATGTCGCCTGTAGGCTTTTGCACGGGACGTCCATCACTAGAAGAAAGGGGTTTCCACTGATAATTCGGGACACTTCCTACATGACTGAACAACCAGGGAACACTTAGTTGCTCATTCGCTAGTAGGTTTATACTTTATTGTCCACTATTTGTGAGTTGTTTGGTTAATAACCCACGTTTTCTTCTCAGGTGGATTATGAAAGCATAAAACATGAACTGAAACGAAAAGATGAAGAAATTGACATTTTGAACGGCCAGCTAGACGAGCTGGTGCGGCTGAAGGACATCGCCGAGCGTCAGCTTGAGGAGGCCTTGGAGTCATTAAAGAGCGAAAGGGAACAAAAAAACGAACTCCGGAGAGAGTTGTCCAGTTACCTCAGCTACGACTCCATAGGAAACATCCAGACGAACTTAGAAGACCTGAACGAAGAGGAGTTCGACAGCGGATACAACTCCGGTGGCCTAAACAAGTCAAGTGGAGAAATCCTGATGTCCACGCCCCGCAACAGCGACGTCTTCCATCCCGGCCCTAAACTGGCTTCCGACCTCTTCACTGAACTCAGCCTGACGGAAATTCAGAAACTCAAGCAGCAATTATTGCAGGTATTTCTCCTTCTCTCCTCCATTGTCAAATGCAGCGTGCGCCGTGTTTATAAGCGGATCAAGGCTTCGTAGACCTCAAGAATCAGTCATGTTTTGTGTGCTAGAAGCATTCATGGTTTTAACTTGCAATAAAGCTTTTTTTTTTTGCCAGCGCAAATTGAGGTTCTGTGGACGACTCTTACTAGGACGGATGAATGTTCTGCCTCTAGGAACGAAGACTGTCACATGTTAGTCAGGAGGCCGCCTTGTGCTTGAGGGCATCCTGTTATGCAATGCACACGCTTTCCCATGTAGAAATCATTTAATAAATGTAAGGGCGGGTTTGAGACTAAAAGGTTGGGTCCTCACACTTATTTAGCCGTCCCATTCCCCTAGTGACCACAGCACGGCTTCACCCGCACAGAGGGACCATAGCAAGACCTCCACTTTTGCACACGTACTTACGACATGCTGCTGCCAGAAAAACGCATCCAGCAATATAACTCACAAATATATCAACTTTATGAAATACAAAATTTAACACATTTTGTTTATATAAAAAAAAAAAAAAAGTAGCTCAGTGTAGGGCTAACAAACCTGCCAAGTCTACAAACAGTATATAATTAGTATGCCCACATATATATTGCAGTACCTTCCTTAGTGGTTAACATCAGGATACAGTATAGGGGGCTAACCTGATTATTAATAATGTGGAGCCCTGTCTGGTGCATCGCCCCTGCACTCCCAAAAACCGTTTAACCCCTTCGTGACATGCGCCGTACTAGTACGGCGCTGCCGGCACTGCATTAGTGCCAGCCGCAGTACTAGTACGGCGCCCCGATCACCGCGGTCTCACGCTGAGCGCCGCGGTGATCGGGTGCGGGTGTCAGCTGTATATGACAGCTGACACCCCGCAGCAATGCCCACGATCGGCGCTGTCGCCGATCGCGGGCATTTAACCCCTCTGATGCCGCTGTCAATAGTGACAGCGGCATAGAGGGGGATCGCGCAGGGACGGGGGCTCCCTGCGCTCTCCCACCGGAGCAGCGCGATGAGATCGCGCTGCTCCGGTGACCTGGAAGGAGTCCCCGGATCCAAGATGGCCGCGGGACTCCTTCCGGGTCATAAGATGACCCTGCTTGCCGGCGTCTGCTGAGAATCCTCATAGCAGGCGCCGGCAAGCCTCTGTTACGTGCCTGTCACATCGGTGATCAGACCGAGTGCTATGCACACGGTCTGATCACCGATCTGTGATGTCCCCTCCTGGGACAAAGTAAAAAAGTAAAAAAAAATTTTTTCCAAATGTGTAAAAAAAAAAAAAAAAAAAAAAAAAAAAAAAAATTCCTAAATAAAGAAAAAAAAAATAAATATATTCCCATAAATACATTTCTTTATCTAAATAAAAAAAACACCACACAATAAGAGTACACATATTTAGTATCGCCGCGTCCGTAACAACCCCACCTATAAAACTATATCACTAGTTAACCCCTTCAGTGAACACCGTAAAAAAAAAAAAAAAAAAAAGAGGCAAAAAACAACGCTTTATTCTCATACCGCCAAACAAAAAGTGGAATAACACGCGATCAAAAAGACGGATATAAATAACCATGGTACCGCTGAAAACGTCATCTTGTCCCGCAAAAAAAAAGCTGCCATACAGCATCATCAGCAGAAAAATAAAAAAGTTATAGCTCTCAGAATAAAGCGATGCAAAAACAATTATTTTTTATATAAAATAGTTTTTATTGTGTAAAAGCGCCAAAACATAAAAAAATTATATAAATGAGTTATCGCTGTAATCGTACTGACCCGAAGAATAAAACTGCTTTATCCTTTTTACCAAACGCGGAACGGTATAAACGCACCCCCTAAAAGAATTTCAGGAATTGCTGGTTTTTGTTCATTCCGCCTCCCAAAAATCGGAATAAAAAGCGATCAAAAAATGTCATGTACCCGAAAATGGTACCAGCAAAAACGTCAACTCGTCCCGCAAAAAACAAGATCTCACATGACTCTGTGGACCAAAATATGGAAAAATTATAGCTCTCAAAATGTGGTGATGCAAAAACTATTGTTTGCAATAAAAAGCGTCTTTTAGTGTGTGACGGCTGCCAACCATAAAAATCCGCCCAAAAAACGCTATATAAGTAAATCAAATCCCCCTTCATCACCCCCTTAGTTAGGAAAAATAATAAAATTTTAAAAAATATATTTATTTCCATTTTCCCGTTAGGCTACTTTCACACTAGCGTCGGTACGGGGCCGTCGCGCTGCGTCGGCCCGACATACCGACGCATACTGTGCAAGCGCCGCACAACGGGGGCAGCGGATGCTGTTTTTCCACGCATCCGCTGCCCCATTGTGAGGTGCGGGGAGGTGGGGGCGGAGTTCCAGCCGCGCATGCGCGGTCGGAAATGGTGGACCTTCGGCACAAAAAAAGTTACATGTAACGTTTGTTGCTGCCGGCTGTCCGCCACAACACGACGCAACCGTCGCACGACGCTTGCGACGTGTGTCAATACGTCGCTAATGTTAGTCTATGGGGAAAAAACGCATCCTGCAGATGACTTTGCAGGATGCGTTTTTTCGCCAAAACGACGCATTGCGACGTATGCAAAAAAACGCTAGTGTGAAAGTAGGGCTAGGGTTAGGACTAGGGTTAGGGTTGGGGTTAGGGTGTCAGTTAGAATTGGGGAGTTTTCACTGTTTAGGCACATCAGGGGCTCTCCAAACGCGACATGGCGTCCGATCTCAACGCGTTTGTTTGCGTTAAAAACGCATGCGTTTTTATAGAAAAAAAACAGAACACACTGAAAAGTCACCCACCACCATCAAGGTGATAAAGGGATCCAAACCCTAACCCTACCCCTAAACTCATCCCTAACCGTTTAATGAACATTTTCTGACAGTCATAGTGCCACGTATTTCAGTGCCACGTATTTCAGTGCCACGTATTTCAGTGCCACGTATTTCAGTGCCACGATATTTCAGTGCCACGATATTTCAGTGCCACGATATTTCAGTGCCACGATATTTCAGTGCCACGGTATTTCAGTGCCACGGTATTTCAGTGAAATACGTGGCACTGAAATATCGTGGCATTTACGTGAAATACGTGGCACTTAAATACGTGGCACTTAAATACGTGGCACTTAAATACGTGGCACTTAAATACGTGGCACTTAAATACGTGGCACTTAAATACGTGGCACTTAAATACGTGGCACTTAAATACGTGGCACTTAAATACGTGGCACTTAAATACGTGGCACTTAAATACGTGGCACTTAAATACGTGGCACTTAAATACGTGGCACTTAAATACGTGGCACTTAAATACGTGGCACTTAAATACGTGGCACTTAAATACGTGGCACTTAAATACGTGGCACTTAAATACGTGGCACTTAAATACGTGGCACTTAAATACGTGGCACTTAAATACGTGGCACTTAAATACGTGGCACTTAAATACGTGGCACTTAAATACGTGGCACTTAAATATCGTGGCATGTACATGAAATACGTGGCACTTATATACGTGGCACTTATATACGTGGCACTTATATACGTGGCCACTGAAATATCGTGGCACTTATATACGTATATACGTATATACGTATATAAACGTATTTCAGTGCCACGTATTTCAGTGCCACGTATTTCAGGTTAGGGGTAGGGTTAGGGGTAGGGTTAGGGTTTTTTGGTTTTTTCTTGTTTTCTTGTGTTTTTCTATAAAAACGCATGCGTCTAAAAAAACGCATGCGTTTTACCGCGATTACATGCGTTTTTTCACACATGCGTTTTTAAAAAAAACGCAAGTGTGAAACCAGCCTTATCCTTGGGAAAATAAAAACATGGGGGCTAAAATATAATTTTCGTGGAAAAAAATATATTTTTTATTTTCATGGCTCTGCGTGATAAACTGTAGTGAAACACTTGTTGGTTCAAAGTTCTCACAACACATCTAGATAAGTTCCGTGGGGGGTCTAGTTTCCAATATGGGGTCACTTGTGGGGGGTTTCTACTGTTTAGGTACATCAGGGGCTCTGCAAATGCAACATGACACCTGCAGACCAATCCATCTAAGTCTGCATTTCAAACGGCGCTCCTTCCCTTCCGAGCTCTGCCATGCGCCCAAACAGTGGTTCCCCCCCATATATGGGGTATCAGCGTACTCAGGACAAATTGCACAACAACTTTTGTTGTCCAATTTCTCCTGTTACCCTTGGGAAAATAAAAATGTGGGGGCTAAAATATAATTTTTGTGGAAAAAAAAATATTTTTTATTTTCACGGCTCTGCGTGTTAAACTGTAGTGAAACACTTGTTGGTTCAAAGTTCTCACAACACATCTAGATAAGTTCCGTGGGGGGTCTAGTTTCCAATATGGGGTCACTTGTGGGGGTTTTCTACTGTTTATGTACATCAGGGGCTCTGCAAATGCAACATGACACCTGCAGACCAATCCATCTAAGTCTGCATTTCAAACGGCGCTCCTTCCCTTCCGAGCTCTGCCGTGCGCCCAAACAGTGGTTCCCCCCAATGTATGGGGTATCAGCGTACTCAGGACAAATTGGACAATAACTTTTGTGGTCCAATTTCTCCTGTTACCCTTGGGGGGAAAAAAATTGCGGGCTAAAACATCATTTTGTGGAAAGAAAAAATGATTTTTTGATTTTCACAGCGCTACATTCTAAACTTTAGTGAAACAACTGGGGGTTAAAAGTGCTCACCACACATCTAAATAAGTTCCTTAGGGGGTCTTCTTTCCAAAATGGTGTCACTTGTGGGGGTTTCCACTGTTTAGGCACGTCAGGGGCTCTCCAAACACGACATGGGTTCCGATCTCAATTCCAGCCAATTTTACATTGAAAAGTCAAATGGCGCTCCTTCCCTTCCGAGCTCTGCCATGCGCCCAAACAGTGGTTTATCCCCATATATGAAGTATCAGCGTACTCAGGACAAATTGCACAACAACTTTTGGGGTCCAATTTATCCTGCTACCCTTGGGAAAATAAAAAAATTGGGGCAAAAATATCATTTTTTGTGAAAATTAATATTAATTTTTTTTTACGGCTCTACATTATAAACTTCTGTGAAGCACTTGGAGGTTCAAAGTGCTCACCACACATCTAGATTAGTTCCTTAGAGGGTCTACTTTCCAAAATGGTGTCACTTCTGGGGGTTTCCACTGTTTAGGCACGTCAGGGGCTCTCCAAACACGACATGGGTTCCGATCTCAATTCCAGCCAATTTTGCATTGAAAAGTCAAATGGCGGTCCTTCCCTTCCGAGCTCTGCCATGCGCCCAAACAGTGGTTTATCCCCATATATGAAGTATCAGCGTACTCAGGACAAATTGCACAACAACTTTTGGGGTCCAATTTATCCTGCTACCCTTGGGAAAATAAAAAATTTGGGGCAAAAATATCATTTTTTGTGAAAATTAATATTAATTTTTTTTTACGGCTCTACATTATAAACTTCTGTGAAGCACTTGGAGGTTCAAAGTGCTCACCACACATCTAGATTAGTTCCTTAGAGGGTCTACTTTCCAAAATGGTGTCACTTGTGGGGGTTTCCACTGTTTAGGCACGTCAGGGGCTCTCCAAACACGACATGGGTTCCGATCTCAATTCCAGCCAATTTTGCATTGAAAAGTCAAATGGCGCTCCTTCCCTTCCGAGCTCTGCCATGTGCCCAATCAATGGTTTACCCCAACATGTGGGGTATCGGCGTACTCAGGACAAATTGTACAACAACTTTTTTGGTCCAATTTCTCCTGTTACCCTTGGTAAAATAAAACAAATTGGATCTGAAGTAAAAATTTTGTGAAAAAAAAGTTAAATGTTCAATTTTTTTTAAACATTCCAAAAATTCCTGTGAAGCACCTGAAGGGTTAATAAACTTTTTGAATGTGGTTTAGAGTACCTTGAGGGGTGCAGTTTTTAGAATGGTGTCACTTTTGGACATTTTCTGTCATATAGACCCCTCAAAGTCACTTCAAGTGTGAGGTGGTCCGTAAAAAAAATGGTTTTGCAAATTTTGTTGCAAAAAT
The DNA here is from genome assembly GCF_051348905.1 of Ranitomeya variabilis. NCBI lineage: Eukaryota > Metazoa > Chordata > Amphibia > Anura > Dendrobatidae > Ranitomeya > Ranitomeya variabilis. Next base: position 220,152,178 of record NC_135233.1, on the reverse strand, counting down.
GAGAAATCGCTGGTCAACTTTTAACCCTTATAACTCCCTAACAAAAAAAAATTATGTTTCCAAAATTGTGCTGATGTAAAGCAGACATGTCGGAAATGTTGTTTATTAACTATATTATGTGATATAACTCTCTAATTTAAGGGCATAAAAACGAAAAATTTGAAAATTGCTAAATTTTCATAATTTTCGACAAATTTCTGTTTTTTTCACAAATAAATGAAAGTCATATCGAAGAAGTTTTACCACTATCATAAAGTACAATATGTCACGAGAAAACAATCTCAGAATCACCAGGATCCGTTGAAGCGTTTCAGAGTTATGACCTCATAAAGTGACAGTGGTCAGAATTGTAAAAATTGGCCGTGTCACTTAGGTGAAAACAGGCTTTGGGGTGAAGGGGTTAACCCAGTTTCCTCAGGGTGCATTTCATGAGGCCCCTGACAAAGCTGGGTGAAACACATCTTGGTTCGCAGGTCTCCACATTATTACTATGTAAGTTTGCCTCCTATAATCTTCTATCCTGATGAATGTTAACCATTAGGGAATGTAGTTCAATAGATATGTGGCCATATTAACTATATAGGGTTTATAGCCTTGGCAGGTTTGTTAGCTCTCCGTTGAGCTACTCTGTTTGGCAAAACCGTTATATAAATTTTATTAAGTATAAAATATATATTTGAGATTTTGTAGCACCATTTTCCTTTTTGGTTATCTCCTGATACTTAGGTGCAGCTCTTATTCAGCCAGATACTTCTTGGTTTATAGGAATATCGGTTGGTCCTAATACAGCAATACATACTGTTACCAACTGTCTGAAGCCTCCAGCATTGGAAATCTGGTGAAGTCACCCACCCAACAAATGCTTAACATGCAGGCAGCAATAGCCTCTTCACCATTTGTCTTTTTTTTTTTTCTTTTTTTTTTCCCCCCCTTCTCATTTTAGAAAAACTAGCATGTCTGATTTACTATGGGTGCACTTGCATTGGGTGAACGAGTGTTGCTAGTAACACTATTTTCCCTAATTATCAACCGCCGCAGAAAGATTTCCAGTTCTCCCAAATCACACATCGCTTTAATTATTTTCACCCAATGAATGAACGTTTTCTTTAAAATTGTCATTCTCGGCAGCACATCGCCTTGTGTTTACAGGATTAGTGCTGCCGAGAACGATGAGTCTATGCTCTCAGAATGATCTGTTACTGGTCAACCTGTCTAAACAGGCTGCTGAACGACCACCGATCTACAAATATGTAGCTGATCAGAGGTCACTTAGTTGTGCAGTGTAAATGCACCCAAATACCTTAGCACATCGAGATGTAGTTCTGACGTAAAAAAAAAAAAAAAAAATCCCCAAACCAGGACAGATAACAGCATGATACAGGATCGGAGAGCCTGATTCCAGGTATGGGTCACACTAGGCTGTGTGGTATCAGCAGGAGATATCTGTACAGGACTAGCTGTCTTGTAAAGACACCTAAAGATCGTGCTGAGCTTTCTGACGAGGCTTTTACCTCCTCCCAGAGCTGGATTCATATCTTTACGGCTCAGCGCTGCTGTATATCTTCCTCCATTGCTGCAGCTTGTGCCTGGGTGCTAACTAAGAAACGGAGAGCGTGAATCCATCCCACATCACCGCAGCTAGCCTCCTCTCACCAGCTCAGAGTGGATTGCATGCTTTCTCTAATTTTTCAAAGGGAAAACTGGTGAAAATGCAGCAATATAATGGCCAGACAATGTCATTCCTCATGTATACACACAGGACAACTTACTCTGAAAAGTTACTCGAAAGTGTAATCGCCCTTTAAGCCCCATTTACATGGGCTCCTAATTGTCATCATCGACCGGCGTAAACATGGAGCTGAAAACTATTTTGTGACTACAATGGATGCAGTAAAATCTCACTTGCCTTTTTTCTTTCCTGTAGGAAATATTTAATCATATGACCCAGAACTATTGAGCAACTTTCATATTCCTTTATATAGGGAGGAGAGGAATGTGGCTGCAGAATCCCTGCGGATACAACACTGATTATCTTTGGAATGTGGAATTCTCTGCACACAGCACCCTGACCACCCTGACGTGACAAAACTGGGATGGAGGGCTGTTGTGTCCCCACGTTGTAATAGGAGTGTTTGCACAGCCGCAGTCATTCTGCTTAAGCCCCCGTCTCACATAGCGAGATCGCTAGCGAGATCGCTGCTGAGTCACAAGTTTTGTGACGCAACAGCGACCTCAGTAGCGATCTCGCTATGTGTGACACGTACCGGCGATCAGGCCCCTGCTGCGGGATCGCTGGTCGTGTCGGAATGGCCTGGACCTTTTTTTGGTCGTTGAGGTCCCGCTGACATCGTTGAATCGGTGTGTGTGACACCGATCCAGCGATGTCTTCACTGGTAACCAGGGTAAACATCGGGTTACTAAGCGCAGGGCCGCGCTTAGTAACCCGATGTTTACCCTGGTTACCAGCGTAAATGTAAAAAAACAAACAGTACATACTCACCATCTGATGTCCGTCAGGTCCCTTGCCGTCTGCTTCCTGCTCTGACTGTCTGCCGGCCGTACAGTGAGAGCACAGCACAGCAGTGACGTCACCGCTGCGCTCTGCTCTCACTGTACGGCTGCACTCAGTCAGAGCAGGAAGCAGACGGCAAGGGACCTGACGGACATCAGAAGGCGAGTATGTACTGTTTTGTTTTTTTGTTTTTTTTTTTTTTTTGGTAACCAGGGTAAACATCGGGTTACTAAGCGCGGCCCTGCGCTTAGTAACCCGATGGTTACCCGGGTGCTGCAGGGGGACTTCGGCATCGTTGAAGACAGTTTCAACGATGCCGAAGTCGTTCCCCTGATCGTTGGTCGCTGGAGAGAGCGGTCTGTGTGACAGCTCCCCAGCGACCACACATCGACTTGCCAACGATCACGGCCAGGTCGTATCGCTGGTCGTGATCGTTGGTAAATCGCTATGTGAGACGGGGCCTTTAGAGCGCAATTATCTCAGTGTAAATATTGGTCGTCTGCAAACAAGTAGTGATGGAAACCATCAGCATGCACATGGCCTCCTCCGGGAGACGTGACTTACGGTATAGGCCCTTCCTGAGCGAATGTATGTGAGGCTCTGCACACAGTCAGCCAGTGCCGCCATGTATACAGGATGAGACTGCTGTAATCCCTGTAGTGTGTGCTGATGACCAGACGGGATTTACAGTTGTGATCCACGCTGCTTAGTGCCAAGCCTTAGATGTCCTACAGCTTACAGGGGAATTAGACTGCAGGCCAAAGGGTGACATGGTGGTCAAGGGACCAAAAAATGAGTGACGGGCAGCGATTCCCAAAATCCAGTCCTTACTGTGGGGCTTCTTAAATATAGGGCTGATCTGAAACTAGCTTTAAGAACAAATCTGATTATCTGGCCACATACCAATAGTATTGGAGGATCCCACTAACTGTCTTTAAGTCTGTGGTGTCGTCCTGTATCAGATGGCTGGGAAAACTAGGATCAGACATGTTGATGCCCAACATGCCCAATCCTGTGTGCCAGGAAATGGACTATAGAGTTTTATAAAGGTTTTTCTTATTTATAGAAACTAGTTCCCCTTTTGTTCCTTCCTACCATTTGATAAAGCAGAAAGATCTTTTTAAAGAGGTTGTCTAATAGCCGGTCCGCCACCCTGCTCACCCATCCAGGTCCTACTTTTTTTTTTTTTTATTGGATAACCCCATTAAGGCAGTTTGCATACATAATCCATATTATTGCCAATAATGACAGTGTATGTCGTGCACAAATCTTGGCTCTGACTAATAACTTTTAAAGAGGGATAAGGGGTGATAGACCACAACTTTTGGGCCTCCTACATCTGAATGTTCCCAAGATTGGCTTCTGAAGTATAGTTTTGAGGTCTTTGGCTAGCTATAATGGATTTCTTAGTTGTACTCTATCCTGAATATCCTCTTTGCTGTTCTGCAGGTTGATCGGGAAAAGGCCAACATGGAGCTTAACATGCAAGAAGTCAGGAGGAACCTCGATGAGATCAGCAAGGACTTGTGTGACGAGCAACAGAGAAACGCTGACCTGGTTGAAAAAATGAAAACTCTCCAGAAGAGTGCTAATCCCAGGCACCAGCTGGATAATGGAGATATTTCAGTATGTACCTGTGGACAAGAAGGGGCGGAAGTGTTGCAACTTGAAAAAGAGCTGAAAGAAGTCAAGGAACAATACGAGTTGTGCGAGAAAAGGTACCAAGAAGAGAAACAAGAGTGGGAGATGGGCAAGCAGGTGGTGGTTGAGGAGCTCGACACTTCTGCGAAATCGGAGAGCGATGATCGAGGACTCATGTCTGTTCTTCAGGAGGAGTTAAGGGCAGCAAGAAGACTGTACTGTGACTTTCAAAGCAAGCTGAACCTGGCGCAGGACGAGCTGCTATCCTTCATAGAAGAGCTGGCCCATCTCTATAATCACGTCTGTATGTGCAATAACCTAACGCCCAACCGCGTCATGCTCGATTACTTCCGGGATGGGAAAGGAGCCAAGTTACATTTTAGAAAGCGAAAATCTTCAGACTTTTTTGGTAAGCTTCTAGTGAACCCTGACTTGGAGATGACCACCAGCCTTCACAGTGGCGAGCGCTCGCCTCTGAGTAGCCCGGACTCCTCCGTAGGTTCAGACTTTGGTGACTCTGCTAGAGAACCCCTTAGCATTACCCACCTCATCGCCATCGTTAAAGACCAGATCAAACATCTCCAGGGCGCACTTTCCGTGGCTTGGCACCACACGTCGCTCGAAACCATAACCTCTGAAATGGATAAGGAGAAGGAGGTTTTGGTGGAAGAAATCATGAAACTAAAAGCTTTGCTGAGCACTAAGCGAGAGCAGATAGCCACCCTGAGGACTGTTCTGAAGGCTAATAAGCAGGTACATTTTGTCTTAATCAGGGCTCCCGGTTTTATAGTATTTATTTTTTAGTCTACTCGTTATGTCGTGCCGTTATTAGTGTTTTGTATGTTTTTGTTTTTTATATACTTTTTTTTTTTTTTGCTAATTTAATAAATAAGTTGGTTTTCCTTTTTTAAGATTTGTGTATGTGTTTTTTTTTTTTTTTTTTTATATAAATGTCCCGTGTGAATGTATTCCACAAGGATGTGTTCTTGGACGACTTCTCATACCCCGTGTTGGTCCCCTATAAAGTAATAAAGCGTATACTCTCCTGCTGTGCTGGCGCCGTTCCTATGGTGGTTGCACTGGCTCTCCCTGGGGGCCCCCGAGCTGTGGTTGTGGCGAGTCGGCTCCCAATCAGGGCTAGCGTCACTGTCCCTGCCTCCTGTCAAATTGAGCGGAAAGGGGAAGTCCGAGATCAGTTGCAGCCCGTACTTCCTCTTCATGTTCGATTGTGCCTAAAGGTGGAGACGGGGACGCCGGCACTGATTTGGCACCAGTGTCACAACAACCGAATGAGATCCCCGGGAAGAGGCCGTGGCGCCTCCGTGCAAACGACGCCAGCACAGGAGGTAAGTATAGACTTTTATTATTTTATGGGGGGCCAAACATTATCAAGAAGGGGTTGTCCTGGTAGTGGAAAACCCCTTTAATGGACTTGTTAAGCATTTGGACCAGGGCCGGCCAAATATTGGTTTCCGATGTGCTTGCTATTTATTCTTCTAGAAATTTAAAGGGTCGTTCTCCCTTTTCGTGTCTAGATGTGCGTGACAAAGAGAAATGGGATTACCGAAACTGTCAAAAGTATTGTGCCAAACAATTTTCAAAATTCTTGTGGATGTGAATGGACACTAGGGAAAATGTGTAGCACGGTCTGTCTGGTGTGTGGTGTTTTTTTTTTTTTGGTCCATCTATATTTCTGCACGTCACCCTAGGTACATATATTGACTCTCTACTCGGCTCCTTGTTCTTCCTACTCTTATGCATGGGCATACTGTGTGTGTATAGACCCATACATTACATACCTGCACAATGGCGTCAGGTCTGTCAGTCTCTGTAGACTACCAAATACTCTTCAATACCTCCATTTACTTCAATGGGGACTGAGCTGCCACTATATGGAGCTGTGCTGTTCCAGCTCTGCACATGCTGCAGGACCTGATGACATCTGATCGGTGGGGGTTCTAAGTGTCAGACCCTTCCTGATGATCTATCCTAATAAATGTTCATTATCCTTGCCCTGAACCCCTTTATCCAATGTTCTCTTCCTACAAAGTATGTGTGTATATATATATATATATATATATATATATATATATATATATATATATATATATATATATATATATATATATATATATATATATATATATATATATTTTTTTTTTCTCTCATTCAAGTATATTGAGATAAATTTGGTTCGCTTATGAAATGGGTCATGTTGTGAGGTAACCGGGAGCCATTTAGAATAAAATAGGTAACTGTTCATTTTCAGTCATAATAATGCTTTAATAACCAAGATGTAAACATGCTTTAAATTCCTGCTTATATATACTGTAGATTGCAGCCCCTGGGGATATTTTCTAGGGGGACTGTCTGCAAGCAGACATTTCATGGCTTATAGAGGTACTTTCACCAAATTTTTCAAGTTGAACTGGACACACCATGTAATAGACTCTTTAACAGTTAAATTTAAGTCAAAGTGGGCGTTACCAGAGAGATTTCACTGGGGGCGTGTACTTCCTTTCTTACGTTGACCAATCATAAGCAAGCAGCAGCACACTGGGAAAAGCAGAACACACCCTTACATTAGCATTGACAAATAGTCTGCTCTCCCCACTGCAGAGCGATGACACGTGCTGCAGCACAGTTGTCCTTTTTGTAGCCTCTGTTTTGCACTTTCTATTGCTGTTTGCAGTAGGAGTTTACAGAGAATCTGTCAGTAAGCTCATCCTGACATTCGAATAGAGTTTCCAGGTCTTGTCCGTTTTTTTTTTTTTTTTTCTGCGCTACTTTTAGCTGAGTTATGACCACAGACAACATTAAAGTGAACAAGCAGTGGAACAAAGACTGTAAAAAGCTAAACTTTAACTTTTTGTAATTTCATCTTCACTAAAGGTCATTTTTAGCTCCTAATACATGCATAAAAAAAATAATAATTGGACGTACCTGCAGATTTCATCATTTTTTTTTTTTTTTTAAGTCAGATATATTTTTATGTAACCAAATTCAAGGTACAAAGCAATAAAAATTCACAATAGAAACAACATTAACAGTGGTCATTAGTTTTAGAAATTCCCTCCCTTCCCCTCCCCCCATTACATACAAGAGCAGCCGATGATGCACGGTGTAACCTAAGTTCAGGGTCATCTGCTTCTCTCCACCCGAGGTGTCCATAGTGTCTCAAATGTTCTTATGCCTTTTCTCTTAACATAAATGTGTTTTTTTCCATATTCACAATAGTCACTGTCTGAAAAATTCCCTCAACATCGGCGGATCTTCATGTATCTGGCAATTAGTTTCCGCGCAATATATAATAATCTAGCTGTTGCCACCTTATATTTATGTACCCGGATTTCCTCCACATATCCCAGTATACACACCACAGGATCCTTCTCGATCCTACAACCATACGCTCCTCCTATGGCATTAAGCACCGCTGTCCAATATGGGTTCAGATTTGGACACTGCCAGAACAGATGGAGAATTCCAGCCCCCTCCACCCGGCACCGAGGTCACTCAAATGTCTAAGACCCGCTCTATGGAGCTGTTCAGCAGTTCTATATACTCTATGGAGTACATATATCTGCGAGAGTCTGCCCGGTTCACCCAGCGATAATTGGGGTATATATTCCATAATCACTTCCCATTTATCTTCCTCTATCCTACCCAATTCCTCCTCCCACTTCCCCTGTGCACTAATAGGATAATTATTTATAAAAGCATGCATTAGATCCTTATAAATGCCTGACACCACCCCTTTTGTTCCCCCCTCTGCCCAGACATAATCAATCAATATATCCTTGTGAATCTCCATATTAATCTTCTTGCTCTGCGTAACATAAGCATGCTGAAACTGCCCATATTGAAATCTGCAGACCTCCGGTAGCCCATAATCCTGCAACTTTCCAAAGGGCACCAGTCCCTGCGCGTCCTGCACCTGAACCATGTACTGTATTCCCAGTCTCATCCAATTTTTAAATTCTCCCATTTTAACAAATTCCGGTAGAGTCTCGTTTTGCCATATTAAATTTGTCAAGTGCTCCAAACCCCTAATCTTTTTAATTGCCTCCCAGATTTTATGTATCGGTGCTAAAGTAGAATACTTCAAACCCATCTTCCTGCCTCCAACCCCTGAACCAAGGGATGCCTCCCCATCACCTGGACCAAGACCCTTTGTATTGAACCTGCCCCAGACACTTCCCACCACCCCCTCCTCTGTTGGCCCTGAGCAGCTAAGTAATAAATCCAAGGGCTCGGAAGCGACAGTCTCCCTCCATCCTTGGGCCTCTGCAATATCTCAAGACATATCCTCTGCTGCTTTTTTTTCCCCCACACAAAATCCCTAACTGTAGAGTCAATAGTACGAGACCACCGCTACAGATTTCATCATTAACTGGCCTGACCATCTAGTGAGTGTATGTGAATGCCCAATTCTTTTATTCTCTGAAACAAAATCAGTGAGCTTGCCAGCTTTTCTCCTCTCCCCGTTGGACGTTTGGCTGATCACTAGGGTGGGGGGAAGAGGGCCATCTCACTTGGCACACAGTTCTGAAAGATCTATGTGCAGCTTAATTATACTGGTATTTGCGTCCCTCAAGCATCTTATGGTTTCTTGCAGATGAGCAATTCGGCAGCTTCCTCCTGTAACTGTATAATATGAATATCTGACACGAGCCCAAAATAAGTTGTTAAAACCTGAAGGTATCTTTGCGCACTTGTGCTGTTACTTACTTCGGGTGTTAACGTAGCTCACTGCTCCCTATTGCAGAGTACCAAAAAGGCCAAACTCATCAAATCTCCCAATCTGGGTCACAAATAACCATCAAAACCTACAACTGCCAGATCAATCAGTTCCTCACCTCTCCTAGAAGATCTGTTATGCAGGAAGCTGGGTGGGATTCCCGCTGAGGGCCCTACCACCATATAAAGTCCCATTGCAGGCCTGATCGTCCACCCAAACTAGGCATAGAGCCATCTACAGTCATGGCCGAAAGTGTCGGCATCCTTGAAATATGGTACTTAATTTTTTTTGGGAGAAATTTTGTTCCCGGAAATAATTACAATTGCACATGTGTTGTTGGAACGCCACAAAAAACGTGACTAATCCACACCCAGGAAATATTGGCTTTATGTTCTCTTGTCCATGGTGCGCAACATATTGTTCCTGAACGGCAGAGAAAAATTGATGAAAGGTGCAACGCAGGATAGTCCAGATGGTGGCTAAGCAGCCCCAACCAAGTTCCAAAGAAATTCAAGCTGTCCCGCAGGCTCAGGAATCAAATATTACTAGAAGACACCGCACACTCTAATAAATGTATATGCAAAATAGTGTGAATTTATTAAACCTGAACAGCACATGGGAGCAAATTACAGATGCAAAGAAAGCGACCGAGATAGTATTTTGATGTTTCGTCTCTCCCTAGTCTTACTGATATAGTCGCTTAGTATTTTAGTAATAAGTATACATAGCGAGTCCTTTTTAAGGATTTGGGTGGTGCAAGACTGTGGCGAAGTGGTATGTGACCCGTAAAGATCTGCTACCCTGTATGAAGGACCTGTGAAGTCTTGACTGCTGAGCGGCGCTCCTGCGGACTCGCTATGTATACTTCTTACTAAAATACTAAGCGACTATACACTGTGTGCAGAATTATTAGGCAAGTTGTGTTTTGATCACATGATACTTTTTATACATGTTGTGCTACTCCAAGCTGTTCAGGCTTGAGGGCCAACTACTAATTAAGTAAATCAGATGATGTGCATCTCTGTAATGAGGAAGGGTGTTGTCTAATGACATCAACACCCTATATAAGGTGTGATTAATTATTAGGCAACTTCCTTTCCTTTGGCAAAATGGGTCAGAAGAGAGATTTGACGAGCTCTGAAAAGTCCAAAATTGTGACATGTCCTGCAGAGGGATGCAGCAGTCTTGAAATTGCCAAACTTTTGAAGCGTGATCACCGAATAATCAAGCGTTTCATTCATGGCAAATAGTCAACAGGGTCGCAAGAAGCGTATTGGGCAAAAAAGGTGCAAAATAACTGCCCATGAATTGAGGAAAATCAAGCGTGAAGCTGCCAAGATGCCATTTGCCACCAGTTTTGCCATATTTCAGAGCTGCAACGTTACTGGAGTAATAAAAAGCACGAGGTGTGCGATACTCTGGGACATGGCCATGGTAAGGAAGGCTGAAAAACGACCACCTTTGAACAAAAAACCTAAGATAAAATGTCAAGACTTGGCCAAGAAATATCTTAAGACTGACTTTTCAAAGGTTTCATGGACTGATGAAATGAGTGACTCTTGGTGGGCCAGAGGCTGGATCAGTAAAGGGCAGAGAGCTCCACTCCTACTCAGACACCAGCAAGGTGGAGGTGGGGTACTTGTGTGGGCTGGTATCATCAAAGATGAACTTGTGGGACCTTTTCGGGTTGAGGATGGAGTGAAGCTGAACTCCCAGACCTACTGCCAGTTTCTGGAAGACAACTTCTTCAAGTAGTGGTACAGGAAGAAGTCGGTATCGTTCAAGAAAAACATGATTTTCATGCAGGACAATGCTCCATCACATGCCTCCAACTACTCCACAATGTGGCTGGCCAGTAAAGGTCTCAAAGAAGAAAAATTAATGACATGGCCCCCTTGTTCACCTGATCTGAACCCCATAGAGAACCTGTGGTCCCTCATAAAATGTGAGATTACAGGGAGGGAAAACAGTACACCTCTCGGAACAGTGTCTGGGAGGCTGTGGTGGCTGCTGCAATCAATGTTGATCGTAAACAGATCAAGCAACTGACAATCTATGGATAGAAGGCTGCTGAGTGTCATCATAAAGAAAGGTGGCTATATTGGTTACAAAATTTTGGGGGGTTTTGTATGTCAGAAATGTTTATTCTAAATTTTGTGCAGTTATATTGGTTTACCTGGTGAAAATAAACAAGTGAGATGGGAATATATTTGGTTTTTATTACTGTGCAGAATTATTAGGCAACTTAATAGTTACCTGCACAAACAGATATCCTCCTAAGATAGCCAAATCTAAAAAAAAACCACTCCAACTTCCAAAAATATTAAGCTTTGATATTTGAGTCTTTTGGGTTGATTGACAACATAGCTGTTGATCAATAATAAAAATAATCCTCTAAAATACAACTTGCCTAATAATTCTGCACACAGTGTATGAGTAAGACTCGGGAGAGTCGAAACGTCATAACTGTCTCGGTCGCTTTCTTTGTTTGCTCCCATGTGCTGTTCATGTTTTAATAAATTCACACTATTTTGTATATACAATTATTAGAGTGTGCGGTGTCTTATAGTAATATGATACCTAGGACTTTAACAGTCCGTGGCACCAGCACCTCACTCTAAGTTGACTGAGTGCACACCAATATACCTTATCTACTGCAGGCTCAGGATGCATCAGTGTCAGCGCAATCTATCCCTCCACATTTGACTGAAATGAAACTCTGTGGCAGGAGACCCAGGAGGACCCCACTGCTGACACAGGCATAAAATCTAGACTGCAGTTTGCCAAAATGTACGTAAGTCAAAATCCTGGGAAAGCGTCTTGTGGACAGATGACACCAAGATAGAGCTTTTTGGTAAAGCACATCATTCTACGGTTTACCAAAAATGGAATGAGGCCTACAAAGAAAAGAACACTACCTACAGTCAAATATGGTGAAGGTTCAAATATGTTTTGAGGTTGTTTGCTGCCTCTGGCACTGGGTGCCTAGACTTTGTGCAAGGCATCATGAAATCTGAAGATTACGAAAGGTTTTTGGGTCGTGATGTAGTGCCTAGTGTCAGAAATCTGGGTTTGCATTCTAGGTAATGGGTCTTCTAGCCGGACAATAACCCAACACATACTTCAATAAGCCTCCAGAAATGGATGGAAACAAAGCTCTGTTGAGTTCTGAAGAGCATAAAAATAATTTTTATTAAATTGCTCTTAAAAATAACCAATGACCTAAAAACAAACCATACCAAGAAATAATTAATCCACTACACTAGACAACACTCACGGGTGGGCTGGGGGATGGGTATCCCTGTTATACCCTTATAATCCCTACCTGAACCCTACCTGTCTGCGGAGGTTGGCACCCTCTTGGACGCAATGTGGCGACCCCGCTCCTCGGCGGCTCGCCCTTATCTCCCTAGCAGATCCCTAGTATATACACCAATAGGGGATTCACGAAAATTACCACTACACAGGGATACAACACACAATGACTTTTTTCCATCATACACGACGGCACCACGAGAGAGGGGGATCCGCCCATCAAGGACAGGAAACCTTCAAAATAAAAGGGGCGGCTCCTCTCTCCACATCAGTTGGTTTCCTGTCCTTGACGGGGAACCCTCAAGATGAAGACTTCTGATGAAGATAGAAGAGGATGCCTGGGTCAGCTGGATTTGGGCAGGTGCTGGTCTGCTGCACCCGTCACCAGGTACCGGTAGTCGCCTTGGGGGTCATGTATTCCATGCCCCCCTGAGCAAAGCATGGCCACAACCCGTGAGGATTGCCTTGGTGAAGATTATCCACGGGGGCCGCAGGTGGCGTTTCCCCCCTGTTGATTTAAAATCCTGCTGTCCACGGGGGTCACTTTTATGGTGCCCCCCCTGTTGACCACATGTAAGGCACATCGGGGCTAGGTAAGCTCCTCGGAGGTTTGGGGCCCTCCCTGTCGAGCATTAAGAGCAGGTCTCCCCCCCCCCCCCCCTTCCCCCTCCTCCCTGGCGATACCTGAGGCTGCACAGAGCGGTGGAGCACTGAGAGAGCATCTGGACGCTGAGGGTACATGCGCTACCTTCCTGAATCTGTGGCGTGGACACTCCAGAAGCCTACCTCCAGCCGGAGCCAGGTACCCGGGAATGGAGGTACGTGCGTGCGCAATACCCGGTGGCAGCACTTGGAACGTTTGATAGGGGCAAGGGGGCCAGAATCTTCGACGGGCACCGGAAGCAAAGGCCTTCCGGTGCCGCGCCTGGAAGTAAAGCGCGCATAGGCGCTGAAGAAGCGTGCACCGGAAATAATAGCCGTGTGCACGCGCAGGACCCGGCGGCAGCACTCGGGGCAGGATCAACCAGGTGAATGGTGGATCTAATAGCGCGCACTGGAAGTAGTTGCCGGGTGCTCGCTTTGGCATAATTATACAGCGCAGGCGTTGCGCTAGCGGCCAGCAGATGCAGGGGTGATTGATTGCATCTATGAGCACCGGAAGTGGTGCAGGCACGATCGGCCAGGTAATCAAAACATGACAGGTGCGCACAAGCACCTGACTGCTGAAGCAACCAGTAATGGCAGGATCAACCAGGTGATTCATTAAAAAAGAGGAAGTGAATCTATTTAAACGAACCGGAAGTGCTGCCCTGTGTCACTAAACCAGGCTGAGGGTGACTACTCTTGTTACGTGGTAGTGTGTATGATGGAGAGCTTTTCACCAGCACATTTGATGCCACAGCAAGAGGTGCAGGAGAGGCGGTCTCGCTCAAGTGGAAAAGCCAGATCCGACATGGCAGCAGCAAAAGCTGCTAGGACAGCGTACGGACGGATCGCCATACCAAGGAGGGGTCCCTAGTCTCATTGGGAGACACGGAGAAAACCAGCCAACCTCCGGATCCGGTACCCGTACTTTGAAATCGTCCGAGTGGTGAGTGAACTGCGAGAAAGTCCAGCACACTGTCTGTTCTTTTCTCTTCTCTTATCTCCGTCTCTCCCTTCTTTTTCTTACATACATTGGGGGGTGGAGTATAGGAGGTCCCAAAGAAGTGTAAATCAAAGGCTAAAAACAAGGAATGTCCCTTATGCAAAAAAGCGTTAAAACCATCCTGGAATAAAAATCTGTGTCAGGATTGCATTAACAAGACGGTAGCGGAGGAAACACCCTCCTTTACAGAGAGTCTAAGATCACTGATCCAATCAGAGGTCTGTAGGTCTGTGAAAGCATTGCAGACAGCCGACACAGATTCCAGATCTAGGGACAGATCCAGCCCCTCAGTAGCATCCCAAAGAGATTCCTTGGAGTCAGAGGGGGACTCTGATACAGCTCGCTGCTCAGATAGTAGCTCAGAGGAGGAAGACGCATTTCCAGCGGAAGCTACGGATAAGCTTATTAAAGCTGTTCGCTCTACCATGGGGGGTTGGTAGATGAGAAGGCAAAAACGACAGCCCAAGAACTTATGTTCAGTGGTCTGCAGAAGAAAAAACGGAGGTCATTCCCTATTAATGAACAGCTACAAGAACTGATTAAAAGGGAATGGCAAAAAACGTAGAAAAGGTCCCAAATAACCACCTCCCTAAAGAGAAGATATCCTTTTGAAGAGGAGGCCTCCTCATCTTGGGACAGAGCCCCAAAAATTGATGTGGCAATTTCAAAAGTTGCCAGAAAATCCTCCCTGCCATTTGAGGTTTTAGGTTCTCTAAAAGAACCGCTGGATAGAAAAGTGGACGGTTCCCTGAAAACGTCATGGGAAGTCTCAGCAGGGGCACTAAGGCCAGCTATCGCGGCCACTTGTGTAGCCAGATCCCTTAAAATCTGGATAGACAAACTGGAGGAACAGGTAGAACAAAAAGTTCCCAGAGAAACTCTCCTAGAGGCAATACCAACCATGAGAGCAGCGGCAGTATTTCTAGCTGAAGCATCAGCAGACTCAGCTAGACTGGCAGCAAAATCAGCAGCTTTAGCCAACACAGGACACCGTGCCGTATGGCTTAAATGCTGGCCAGGAGATACTCAGGCAAAGATGAAGCTTTGCTCTTTGCAGTGAGGGGAACTTCCTGTTCGGACCGGTACTAGACGAAGTGTTAGAAAAAGCCGGTGACAAAAAGAAAAATTTTCCTAAGCAGCCATTTCGGCGCTCCTTTCGGAGAGGCCAAAAATTCCGAAGGCAGCAGTATATAGACCGAGACAGGAGCAACTTCGATAAGCGGTCCAGGGGAGGGAAAGGCTTCTATTTTGGCAAGTCCCCCAGGGACACCAAGAAACCCTCCCAGTGACGGTCCTTCTCATGTGGGAGGGAGGCTCTCTCACTTCCTTCCAGCCTGGGAGAGGATCTCCTCCAGCGTATGGATCCGACAGATTATAGGATCAGGCATAAAACTAAAATTCCACCACTGGCCTCCAAGAAGATACATGCAGACCCCGGTACAGTCCTCCCAAGAGAAACAAGACAGTCTGGAAGGAGAAATAATATCACTCCTAGACAGACACGTCTTGGAAGAAGTTCCAACAGAGGAAAGGATGGAAGGGTTTTACTTCCCCCTTTTTCTCATAAAAAAAAAAAAAACGGACAATTCTTGGCGAACAATAATAAATTTAAAAGGCCTCAACAAATATCTAATAATTCCATCTTTCAAAATGGAAACCATAAAATCAGCGGTGAAACTTCTATATCCTCAGTGTTACATGTCCGTCCTAGACCTCAAGGACGCTTATCACGTCCCAATCAGACAACAAGATCGTCAGAGTGGCAGTTCAGATGGGGTCCCAGCTACGTCACTTTCAGTACAGGGCTCTGCCCTTTGGGATAGCAACAGCCCCACGGGTATTTACAAAACTGATTGCAGAGGTCACAGCACCTCTCAGAGAAAAAGACACTCTGATAATACCCTACTTAGACGACTTCCTGATAGTGGGGAAAAACTTTTCTCACTGTCAGGAGCAGGTCAGAATAGTGATGGACACTCTACAGACACTAGGATGGCAACTGAACCTCAAGAAATCCAAACTAGAGCCAACAATGGTCCAGAATTTCCTAGGGATAACGGTAGACTCCCAGAGGAAAAAGAGGAAAAGATCAAACAAATGATTATGTCCACATTAAAAAAAAAAAAACAGAGATGACTTTAAGAAGAGCCATGTCGGTGTTAGGATCTCTAACCTCCTGCATACCGGCAGTAAAATGGGCCCAGTTCCATGCAAGAGAACTGCAATGGTGTGTGCTGCAGAACGACCTGGAACTTCAGGGGCAGCTAGAGCAGAAGCTCATTCTCCCACTCTCTGTACTCCAATCACTCAGATGGTGGTTACAGATAGTCGTTTCCGAGAGGAGTTCCCTGGACATACACAGCCTCCAAAGTAATCACAACGGCCGCCAGTCCATGGGGGTGGGGAGCTCACTCAGACACACTATGGGTCCAAGATCCCTGGGCTCAAGAGGAGAAAAATCTATCCTCAAATGAGTGGGAACTCCTAGTGATCGAAAAAGCGCTAAAGAGGTTACTTCCACACTTGGCAGGGCATCATGTGAGAGTCCTATCGGACCAGGGGGGCACCCGTTCTCGGTCACTGATGCACATAACCAGAAGACTCATGACTCCAGCCGAAAGGCATTTCCTTTCATTATCGGCCCTGCATATTCGAGGTGTGGACAATATAAACCACTTAAGGCGAGGGGAATGGTCCCTAAAAAAGTCAATTTTTCAACGGATAGTCACATGTGGGGAAGACCCAATGTAGACCTCTTTTGCCTCAAAAGCCAACAAAAAAGTTCAAAAGTTCTGCACCCTGAACCCAGCAGACAGGCCGTTGGCAGTAGACGCCTTCAGCATAGAATGGACGTCGGGACTCCTGTATGCCTTCCCACCGATATGTCTAATCCCAGCAGTTCTGAAGAAGATCAGGGAGGACAAGGCCAGGGTAATTGTAATAGCTCCCTTCTGGCCAAAAAGACCATGGTTTTACTGGCTGAGAGTGATGTCAGTGACGGACCCGTGGGTTCTCCCGGAAGACCAGGACCTTCTAACACCGGGTCCCTTCAACCACCCGCAGAATTCCGGGCTACATTTGACAACCTGGCATTTGAACGGTCGTTGTTAGAGAAAGAAGGGTTCTCAGCTGGTTTAATATCCACCTTGCTCAGTAGCAGAAAACCAGTAACGACCAAGATCTATGGGAGAATATGGAAGAAATTCCTCTCCAGCTCAGGGCCAATACGGGAAGGGGAGGTCCCGATAGTGGCAATACTGGAGTTCCTGCAAAAGGGCTTAGATCTGGGATTAGCTGTTAGTATCCTCAAAGTACACATTTCAGCCTTAGCAGCCTTAAGGTACCTTCACACGAAACGACTTTGTAACGATATCGCTAGCGATCCGTGACGTTGCAGCGTCCTGGCTAGCGATATCGTTTAGTTTGACACGCAGCAGCGATCAGGATCCTGCTGTGATGTCGCTGGTCGCTGAATAAAGTTCAGAACTTTATTTGGTCGTCCGATCGCCGTGTATCGTTGTGTTTGACAGCAAAAGAAATGATACCAGCGATATTTTACACTGGTAACCAGGGTAAACATCGGGTTACTAAGCGCAGGGCCGCGCTTAGTAACCCGATGTTTACCCTGGTTACCAGTGTAAAATGGAAAAAAAAAAAAACAGTACATACTCACATTCGCATCCCCCGCCGTCTGCTTCCCACACTGACTGAGCGCCGCAAAGTGAAAGCACAGCACAGCGGTGACGTCACCGCTGTGCCCTGCTACTGCCGGCGCTCAGTCAGTCAGTGCAGGAAGCGGACGCCGGGGGACGCGAATGTAAGTATGTACTGTTTGGTTTTTTTTACATTTTACGCTGGTAACCAGGGTAAACATCGGGTTACTAAGCGCGGCCCTGCGCTTAGCAACCCGATGTTTACCCTGGTTACCCGGGGACCTCGGCATCGTTGGTCGCTTGAGAGCGGTCTGTGTGACAGCTCTCCAGCAATCAAACAGCGACGCTGCAGCGATCGGCATCGTTGTCGCTATCGCTGCAGCGTCGTTTCGTGTGAAGGTACCTTTACTCAACTGTGACCTCGCAAGCAATAGGTGGGTGATGAGGTTTATCCGAGCCTATAGTAGAGCTGACTCTGTTATACAGGTTTCACCTTTAAAGGTACCGTCACACTAAGCGACGCTGCAGCGATAGCGACAGCGATGCCGATCGCTGCAGCGTCGCTGTTTGGTCGCTGGAGAGCTGTCACACAGACCGCTCTCCAGCGACCAACGATGCCGAGGCCCCCGGGTAACCAGGGTAAACATCGGGTTGCTAAGCGCAGGGCCGCGCTTAGTAACCCGATGTTTACCCTGGTTACCAGCGTAAAAGTTAAAAAAACAAACAGTACATACTCACCAGCGCGTCCCCCAGCCTCTGCTTCCTGACACTGACTGAGCTCCGGCCCTAACAGCACAGCGGTGACGTCACCGCTGTGCTTTCACTTTCAGTTTAGGGCCGGCGATCAGTAAGAGTCAGGAAGCAGAGGCTGGGGGACGCGCAGGTGAGCATGTACTGTTTGTTTTTTTACATTTTACGCTGGTAACCAGGGTAAACATCGGGTTACTAAGCGCGGCCATGCGCTTAGTAACCCGATGTTTACCCTGGTTACCAGTGTAAAATATCGCTGGTATGGTTGCTTTTGCTTGTCAAACACAGCGATACACGGCGACCTAGCGACCAAATAATGTGCAGACCTTCTAGCAGCGACCAGCAATTTCACAGCGGGATTCTGATCGCTGCTGCGTGTCAAATACAGCGATATCGCTCCCTAGGACGCTGCAACGTCACAGATCGCTGGCGACGTTGCTTAGTGTGACGGTACCTTAAGGTTTTAACAAATGTATGTACAAGAAAAAACACCTATTGCACTGTGCCCCAGAAAAATCAACAGCCGACACAATAAAAATGCCAATCCATGTTGGTCTAACTTATCTGTAATCAGACTTCGCCTCGACGCATTTCCCTCCCATGATAAAGTTCTTCAGGAGGCTTAAGGGAATGTCTGTGTCATTCTGACATCAGAATCAGATATGGCTCTTAGTTGTAGGTGTCATTTTTTTTTTTTGGCCTACTCCCCTTTTTTTGGGTTATAATCTAGATAAGTCATTGTGTGTTGTATCCCTGTGTAGTGGTATTTTTCATGAATCCCCTATTGGTGTATATACTAGGGATCTGCTAGGGAGATAAGGGTGAGGAGCGGGGGCGCCACATTGCGTCCAAGAGGGTGCCAACCTCCGCAGACAGGTAGGGTTCAAGTAGGGATTATAAGGGTATAACAGGATACCCAGCCCACCGGTGAGTGTTGTCTAGTGTAGTGGATTAATTATTTCTTGGTGTGGTTTGTTTTTAGGTCATTGGTTATTTTTAAGAGCAATTTAATAAAAATTATTTTTATGGTATTAGTTTTTTTTTTTTTTTTGGTGAGACGTTGTTTACACTAAACCAGCAATATAGTTAACCCCTTTCTGTCATTGGACATACTATTCCGTCCATGTGGGGTGGGCCCTACTTCCCAAGGACGGAATAGTACGTCCAGCGCGATCGGCCGCGCTCATGGGGGGAGCGCGGCCGGGTGTCAGCTTACTATCGCAGCTGACATCCGGCACTGTGCCAGGAGTGGTCACGGACCGCCCCCAACACATTAACCCGTGGCACACTTCGATCAAACATGATCACAGTGTTCCGGCGGTACAGGGAAGCATTGCGCAGGGAGGGGGCTCCCTGCGTGCTTCCCTGAGACGATCGGTACAAGGCGATGTGCTCACCTTGTACCGAGCGTCTCCTCCCTGCAAGCCCCGGATCCAAAATGGCTGCGGGGCTGCATCCGGGTCCTGCAGGGGGGTGGCTTCACAGCACCTGCTCAGAGCAGGCGCCGGGAAGCCACCAGCAGTGCACGTCAGATCGCCGATCTGACACAGTGCACAGCAAAGCAAGCAAAAATGTAAATAAAAAAATTTTTTCCTAAATAATTAAAAAAATATATATTGTTCCAATAAATACATTCCTTTAGCTAAATAATATAAAAAAAACAATAAAAGTACACATATTTAGTATCGCCGCGTCCGTAACGACCCCACCTATAAAACTTTATAACTAGTTAACCCCTTCAGTGAACACCGTAAAAAAAAAAGGCAAAAAACAACGCCTTATCATACCGCCGAACAAAAAGTGGAATAACATGCGATCAAAAAGACGGAAATAACCATGGTACCGCTGAAAACGTCATCTTGTCCCGCAAAAAACGAGCCGCCATACAGCATCATCAGCAAAAAAATAAAAAAGTTATAGTCCTCAGAATAAAGCGATGCAAAAATAATTTTTTCTATAAAATAGTTTTTATCGTATAAAAGCGCCAAAACATTTAAAAAAAGATATAAATGAAGTATCACTGTAATCGTACTGACCCAAAGAATAAAACTTATCCATTTTACCAAACGCGGAACGGTATAAACGCCCCCCCAAAAAAGAAATTCATGAATAGCTGGTTTTTGGTCATTCTGCCTCACAAAAATCGGAATAAAAAGCGATCAAAAAATGTCACGTGCCCGAAAATGTTACCAATAAAAACGTCAACTCGTCCCGCAAAAAACAATACCTCACATAACTCTGTGGACCAAAATATGGAAAAATTATAGCACTCAAAATGTGGTAACGCAAAAAGTATTTTTTGCAATAAAAAGCGTCTTTTAGTGTGTGACGGCTGCCAATCAAAAATCCGCTAGAAAACGCGCTATAAATAGTAAATCAAACCCCCCTTCATCACCCCCTTAGTTACGAAAAATTTAAAAAATGTATTTATTTCCATTTTCCCATTAGGGTTAGGGCTAGGGTTAGGGCTACAGTTAGGGTTAGGCTTGGGGCTAAAGTTAGGGTTGGGGCTAAAGTTAGGGTTGGGGCTAAAGTTAGGGTTGGGGCTAAAGTTAGGGTTGGGGCTAAAGTTAGGGTTGGGGCTAAAGTTAGGGTTAGGGCTAAAGTTAGGTTTAGGGTTTGGATTACTTTTGGGTCATTCCGTGTCAAGTGGACCAGTGGTCCCCACTCGACCTTCTCCGATTTTGCTGAAAATTTATAAGGATGTACATGTATGTTTGAAAAGAGGTTCTGTAAATTTTTAGGGCCAGATCTCAAATACATTGGCCACTGTTGACCTTTCACTGGATGTTCCACCAAGCCTGCGGCTTCAGCTAAGAGGATTTTGCAAACTTTGGCACATAGCCATTAGAGTTCTATACTGGCTATGATGCTGAAATATGGCATACTAGCCCAACTTTTGCTGCTAAACACGATAAAACTATTACCGGCTATGACAAAACAATATTTGGGCCGCAATTTTGTGTCAAAGTAGCTTGAAAAACGCGTCGCATAAAATTTATGCCAAACTTTGCCCATATATAACTCAAGACCAAAAACCAATAGTAACTGGTGCTTTGCCCTGTACACCAAACATCTACATGACTTTGCATTGCTGCAATATCACGGTCAAAGCATATGTATTTGTGGAAATATTCACACCCACATATGATGAAAAACTTAAAAAAAACGAATTTTACCTATTTTTAGGTCAAATTTCTCAAAAAGGGTACCCCTAAAATATATTAATTCTGATATCATTAGAAAGAGCACATTTTTCTCTACAATGATCATTGTTTTGTTTTTTTGGAGTCTCTGTTTAAGAAATGAAAAATGCCACTGAACATGGTGTTATTTATTAATATGCAATGAATGGTAACTGCACTAGTCAAACCCTTGCGTTGGTCCATGGTGGTTATACCACAACCAATTCCCTAAGAATTGGTATTATAATCCTATTAAGAATTGTAATAATGCTGTCTTTCGAGAATTGGCAGCCCCAGCGCCTAGGAGCCATGGCCGATAGCCGTGCAAGGCAAGCCTCGGGCGGTCTCTTTATTGCAGGTTCCAAAGCCTGAGGGTGGGTGTCTTTGCCTAGGATCCCAAGCCTAATATTGGGTATCTTTTGTTGGTTCCCAAGCCATAATGTTCAGTCTAAGTGGTCTGGAATTGTTGCTGAATTTGCAACATAATCGGTTCAGAGAAGCTGTATTGTCAGCCCATTGCTGTCTAAAAAGGTCCAAATCTTGGCATTGGCACCCAAAAGTTGGTCCATTAAGGCTATATCAGACGAATTCGGTGTCTCTGAACGAATGGTCAAACAAGCTCGAAAGCTTAAATGTGAACATGGGATCTTAGCCTTACCAAGAATTAAGTGTGGCAAGAAAGTTTCTGAGGAAGTGAAGAAAAAGGTGCAGGCATTTTTTGAGGATGATGAATTTAGTCAAATGTGCCCTGGTACAAAAGACTATGTATCAGTGCGAATAGCAGGAGAAAAAAAGCAGATGCAAAAGCGACTATTACTGAGCAATATGAGGGAAATGTTTGTTGCCGATCGGGATCGGAATGGCCCTCAAATTGGATTTTCCATGTTTTGTGAGCTTCGGCCAAAGTGGTGCGTAACTGTTGGATCTGCTGGAACACATTCCGTTTGTGTGTGTACCATTCACCAAAATGTCAAACTAATGCTTGCAGCATGCCCAATCAATGATGACTACAAAGAGCTCATATGCAAAATGGTCTGTGGAATTGAATCCAAGGACTGTATGCTTGGCCGTTGTGATAAATGCCCGGGTCCTGAAGTTTTAAAAGAATTTCTAGTCAATGTGTTTGTCAACAGTGACCCTGAAGATATTATTGAGTTCAAACAATGGATTCACATTGATCGAGACACGCTTGATACCAAACAACTGACTATAGAAGATTTCATTGAAGAATTGGTTTTGAAAATTTCTAAACTTTGTAGCCATCACTACATCGCCAAGTATCAAAGTTGCTATCTGAAATCGTTGAAGGAAAATCTGAGACCTGGAGAGCTTGTGATCCTTATGGACTTTGCTGAAAATTACCGTACTCATTTATTGTTCAAGATGCCATTCAAGGTTTCCACTGGGAAAATAGTCAAGCTACAGTACACCCATTTGTAATTTACTTCAAGAAGTAAAATGGTGAAGCTGCGCAGAACATCAGCTTGTGCATAATCAGTGATTGCTCACAACATGACACAGTTGCAGTCCACACTTTCTTAACAGTAATTGTGGAGTATCTCAAGACTCTCATCTATGGGGTTCGTCATATCCACTACTTCAGCGATGGATCTGCAGCCCAGTACAAAAATTTCAAAAATGTTCTCAACTTGTGCCACCACAAAGCTGATTTCAATATCAGCGCGGAATGGAATTTTTTTGGTACCAGTCATGGAAAGTCACCCTGTGATGGGATTGGAGGAACAGCAAAGAGGTTGGCAGCTCGTGCCAGTCTTCAACGCCCAACTGAAAACCAAATACTGACCCCGGTGGATTTATTCAACTTTTGCAATGAGCAACTGCATGGAATCAAGTTTTTTTTTTTTTGTTCCAAAAGAAAAAATTGAGGAAATACGGGTAGTTCAAGAGGAAAGGTTCAAAGATGGACATACGATTGCTGGAACAAGAGAAAATCACCAGTTTGTGCCACTTGATGACAAAAAGATTCGCATTTCAAGGGTGTCAAATGACCCATCATCTTTCATTGCCCATGTAGATAGATCTGTCAGATCAGAAATGCCTTTTATGCCAATTGCAAACCTCCAGACAGGGGAATACATTGCCTGCATTTACGATAGGAACTGGTGGATTGGAAATATTTCTGAAATTTCTGTCGACGAGCATGATGCATTAATAAATTTTATGCATCCTCATGGACCAGCTAGCTTTTCACTGGCCTGTGAGAAATGATACATGCTGGATTCCCGAGCAGTCAATCATTGCAATAATTCCAGCACCAGCTGCAACATCAATGGGCCGACAATACAGCTTCTCTGAACTGATTATGTTGCAAATTCAGCATCAATTCCAGACCACTTAGGCCATGTTCACACAGTGCGTTTTTTACCGCGGGGTTCCGCAGCTTTTTTCCATGCAGGGTACAGTACAATGTACCCTATGGAAAACAGGAACCACTGTGCACATGATCCTGAATTTAAAAAAAAAAGCCGCGCTGAATAGCTGCGGGAAAAAAGGAGCATGTCACTTCTTTGTCCGAAACAGCAGCGGTTCTGCACCCATAGACCTCCATTGTGAGGTCAAACCCGCAGTAAAACCCGCAGATCAAAAATATATCTGCGGGTTTTATTGCGGTTATGGGTGGAGAAACCGCTGCAGCAGGAAGTGCGGGGAAGCGGCCGGAAGTGCGTGGGCGGAAGTGCTTGGGCGGAGAGACATGGAGGCATACCGTCTCATGGGGATCGTGTCGGCCGTTTGATTGATTTGGTATGTGTGTGTGTGTGTGTGTCCCCATGCGACGCTAGTGCCACCATTGTGCTAAGTCGCCGTATGGGACTACTACTCCCATTCGGTATTAGGATGGGAGAGTTGTCCCTGTGTCCGGCGACTTAGCACAGTTGTAAAGTTACACAAAACACACACAATACACATACATGACACACAGTACATACAACATATAACACAGAGTATATACTCACCAACAGCACACTGGTAGGCGAAGCCCTCGATCCCCTAGAAAAAAATCCCAAAATAAAAAATCAAATTCATACTCCCTGTCCGCAGAATCCATAAAACGAGTGTCCCATGCCGATCGGCTGCTCTCCGGCGATACACTGCCAGGAGCGAAGCTCCTAGCAGTGTATCGCGTACTGTTCCGGAGTTCAATGGCTCCGGCGTCTCGGTTAACGGCAGTACAGCTGCGTTGAACTTTCCCACGCAGCACTGCCGTTAAGCGAGAGTGCCGGGGTCAATGACCGCCGGTAAACTCGCTCGCGCATGCGCAGTGACACACCGACAGGAACTATGGCTCCTGTCAGTGTGTTGCTGCAGCCGTGGAGAGCAGACATATCTCTGGATGTGTCTGTTCTCCATGGAAGATCTTCGTGGGACCCTCGATGGATTTCTGCGGACAGGGCCAGGGAGTATGAATTTTTTTTTTCATTTTGCGTCTTTTTCAGGTCGAGGGTCTTCAGGACGGATTGAGCGTACAATAAAATATGGTCAAAAAGTGGGTGTCTTTATTTCATTAAAATATTTTTTTTCTAGTGTTTGTGTTTTTTTTTAAAACCTTTCATTGGATTAATAATGGATAGGCGTCTTATTGGCACTGAAATACGTGATACGTGGCACTGAAATACGTGGCACTTAAATACGTGATACGTGGCACTGAAATATGTGGCACTTAAATACAAAATACGTGGCACTGAAATACGTGGCACTTAAATACGTGGCACTTAAATACGAAATACGTGGCACTTAAATACGTGATACGTGGCACTTAAATACGTGATACGTGGCACTTAAATACGTGGCACTTAAATACGTGGCACTGAAATACGTGGCCCTGAAATACGTGGCCCTTAAATACGTGGCACTTAAATACGTGATATGTGGCGCTTAAATACGTGGCACTGAAATACGTGGCAGTGAAATATGTGATACGTGGCACTTAGGCTATGTTCACATTTGCGTTGTGCGCCGCAGCGTCGGCGCCGCAACACACAACGCAAACAAAAACGCAGCAAAACGCATGCACAACGCTGCGTTTTGCGCCGCATGCGTCCTTCTTTTGATTGATTTTGGACGCAGCAAAAATGCAACTTGCTGCGTCCTCTGCGCCCGGATGCGTGCGCTGCAGTGACGCATGCGGCGCAAAACGCAAGTGCGACGCATGTCCATGCGCCCCCATGTTAAATATAGGGGCGCATGACGCATGCGGCGACGCTGCGGCGCAGACCGCAAATGTGAACGTAGACTTAAATAGCTGGATAGAGCTGGATCCGCGGGCTGTGATCTGGCCTACGCTCAGCACTCTGCGGAGCGCTGTCATTCAAAACACGTCCACTCATTTTGGTGTTTAGTCCCAAAATGGAGGATGGAAGAAGAAAAGGGTTGGACAAGGAAATGACATCATTTCTTTTTTTTTTTTTTTTTCCCTCACTGCAGTTAAAGCTTTATTTGTGTCAAACAGACAATCTGCAGAGAAAACTGCATAAAAAACCGCATCAAAAACCGCACCAAAAAACGCACCTGTGTTTTCTTCCAAGAGCTGCGGTTTTTAGTCCTGAAAAAAAAGGAGGGAAATCAGGAACGTGTGAACATACCCTTAGACTGAACATTATGGCTTGGGAACCAACAAAAGATACCCAATATTAGGCTTGGGATCCTAGGCAAAGACACCCACCCTCAGGCTTTGGAACCTGCGATAAAGAGACCGCCCGAGGCTCGCCTTGCACGGCTATCGGCCATGGCTCCTAGGCGCTGGGGCTGCCAATTCTCGAAAGACAGCATTATTACAATTCTTAATAGGATTATAATACCAATTCTTAGGGAATTGGTTGTGGTATAACCACCATGGACCAACGCAAGGGTTTGACTAGTGCAGTTACCATTCATTGCATATTAATAAATAACACCATGTTCAGTGGCATTTTTCATTTCTTAAAGGGAACCTATCACCCCGTTTTTTTCCGTATGAGATAAAAATACTGTTAAATAGGGCCTGAGCTGTGCATTACAATAGTGTAGTTTGTGGACCCCGATTCCCCACCTATGCTGCCGAAATACGTTACCAAAGTAGTCATTTTCGCCTGTCAATCAGGCTGGTCAGGTCGGATGGGCGTGGCTTCTTCCCCCAGATATTGCGTAGTTTTCCGTTGGTGGCGTAGTGGTGTGCGCATGCCCAAGGTCCCCAATCCTGCACGGGGGGGTGAAAATAGCAGCGATGTCCGTTATTCCATTGGTGGTCGGTGGGCGCGGCCATCTTCCTTTGGCCGCGCGTGCGCAGAAGCGGCGCTCTGCTGGCCGCGGCTTCAGGAAAATGGCCGCGGGATGCCGCGCGTGCGCAGATGGAGATCGCGGCGGCCATTTTCCTGAAGCCGCGGCCAGCAGAGCGCCGCTTCTGCGCACGCGCGGCCAAAGGAAGATGGCCGCGCCCACCGACCACCAATGGAATAACGGACATCGCTGCTATTTTCACCCCCCCGTGCAGGATTGGGGACCTTGGGCATGCGCACACCACTACGCCACCAATGGAAAACTACGCAATATCTGGGGGAAGAAGCCACGCCCATCCGACCTGACCAGCCTGATTGACAGGCGAAAATGACTACTTTGGTAACGTATTTCGGCAGCATAGGTGGGGAATCGGGGTCCACAAACTACACTATTGTAATGCACAGCTCAGGCCATATTTAACAGTATTTTTATCTCATACCGAAAAAAACGGGGTGATAGGTTCCCTTTAAACAGAGACTCCAAAAAAACAAACAATGATCATTGTAGAGAAAAATGTGGTCTTTCTAATGATATCAGAATTAATATATTTTAGGGGTACCCTTTTTGAGAAATTTGACCTAAAAATAGGTAAAATTCGTTTTTTTTAAGTTTTTCATCATATGTGGGTGTGAATATTTCCACAAGTACATATGCTTTGACCGTGATATTGCAGCAATGCAAAGTCATGTAGATGTTTGGTGTACAGGGCAAAGCACCAGTTACTATTGGTTTTTGGTCTTGAGTTATATATGGGCAAAGTTTGGCATAAATTTTATGCGACGCGTTTTTCAAGCTACTTTGACACAAAATTGCGGCCCAAATATTGTTTTGTCATAGCCGGTAATAATTTTATCATGTTTAGCAGCAAAAGTTGAGCTAGTATGCCAAATTTCAGCATCATAGCCAGTATAGAACTCTAATGGCTATGTGCCAAAGTTTGCAAAATCCTCTTAGCTAAAGCCGCAGGCTTGGTGGAACCTCCAGTGAAAGGTCAATAGTGGCCAATGTATTTGAGATCTGGCCCTAAAAATTTACAGAACCTCTTTTCAAATATACATGTACATCCTTAAAAATTTTCAGCAAAATCGGAGAAGGTCGAGTGGGGACGATTTTTAAAACTGGTTCACTTGATGTGGAATGACCCTTTTACTGTTGGGAATAGGGTTGGGATTAGGGTTAGGGGTGTGTCAGGGTTAGGGGTGTGGTTAGGGTTACAGTTGAGATTAGGGTTAGGGGTGTGTTTGGATTAGGGTTTCAGTTATAATTGGGGGGTTTCCACTGTTTAGGCACATCAGGGGCTCTCCAAACACGACATTGCGTCTGATCTCAATTCCAGCCAATTCTGCGTTGAAAAAGTAAAACAGTGCTCCTTCCCTTCCGAGCTGTCCCGTGCGCACAAACGGGTTTACTCCAACATATGGGGTATCGGCGTACCCAGGACACATTGGACAACAACTTTTGGGGTCCAATTTTTCCTGTTACCCTTGGGAAAATACAAAACTGGGGGCTAAAAAATAATTTTTGTGGAAAAAAAAAAAAAAAGGATTTTTATTTTCACGGCTCTGCGTTATAAACTGTAGTGAAACACTTGGGGGTTCAAAGCTCTCACAACACATCTACATGAGTTCCTTAGGGGGTCTACTTTCCAAAATGGTGTTACTTGTTGGGGGGTTTCAAGGGTGGTTTGCACGTTAATGACCGGGCCAATTTTTACAATTCTGACCACTCTCCCTTTATGAGGTTATAACTCTGGAATGCTTCAACGGATCCCGGTGATTCTGACATTGTTTTCTCGTGACATATTGTACTTCATGTTCGTGGTAAAATTCCTTTGATATTACCTGCGTTTATTTGTGAAAAAAATGGAAATTTGGCGAAAATTTTAAAAATTTCGCAATTTTCCAACTTTGAATTTTCATGCCCATAAATCACAGAGATATGCCACACAAAATACTTAATAAATACATTTCCCACATGTCTACTTTACATCAGCACAATTTTGGAACCAACATTTTTTTTTGTTAGGAAGTTATAAGGGTTAAAATTTGACCAGCAATTTTTCATTTCTACAACCCTCTTTTTTTTTTTCTTTTTTTTTTTTTGGGGGGGGGGGGGGGGACCACATCACATTTGAAGTCACTTTGAGGGGTCTATATGATAGAAAATGTGACACCATTCTAAAAACTGCACCCCTCAAGGTGCTCAAAACCACATTCAAGAAGTTTATTAACCCTTCAAGTGCTTCACAGGAATTTTTGGAATGTTTAAAAAAAAAAAAATGAACTTTTAACTTTTTATGACAAAAAATTTGCTTCAGATACAATTTGTTTTATTTTTCCAAGGGTAACAGGAGAAATTGGACCCCAAAAGTAGTTGTGCAATTTGTCCTGAGTACACTGATATCCGATATGTGGGGGTAAACCACTGTTTGGGCGCATGGCAGAGCTCGGAAAGGAAGGAGCGACTTTTCAATGCAAAATTAACTGGAATTGAGAGAGTACGCCATGTCGCATTTGGAGAGCCCCTGATGTGCCTAAACAGTGTAAACCCCCCAATTCTAACTGAAACCCAAACACACGCCTAACCCTAATCCCAACCATAACCCTATCCACACCCCTAATGCGAACACGCTCCAAACCTTAATCCCAACCTTAACCCTAACCACACATCTAAGCATGACACACCCCTAACCCTAATCCCTACCGTAAACGTAATCCAAACCCTAACCCCATCTCTAGCCCTAACCTTAGCCCCAACCCTAACTTTAGCCCTAACCCTAATGGGAAAATAGAAATTAAATACATTTTTTTAAAATTTTTCACTAACTAAGGGGGTGATGAAGGGGGGTTTGATTTACTATTTATAGCGGGTTTTTTAACGGGTTTTTGTTTGGCTGCTGTCACACACTAAAAGACGCTTTTTATTGCAAAAAATAGTTTTTGCATCACCACATTTTAAGAGTTATAATTTTTCCATATTTTGGTCCACAGAGTCATGTGAGGTCTTGTTTTTTGATCGCTTTTTATTCCGATTTTTGGGAGGCAGAATGAACAAAAACCAGCAATTCATGAATTTCTTTTGGGTGGGGCGTTTATACCGTTCCGCGTGTGGTAAAATTGATAAAGCAGTTTTATTCTTTGGGTTAGTACTATTACAGTGATATCTCATTTGTTGATGACGCTGTATTGCGGCTTGTTTTTTTGCGAGACAAGATGACGTTTTCAGCGGTACCATGTTTGTTTATATCAGTCTTTTTGATCGCGTGTTATTCCACTTTTTGTTCGGCGGTATGATGGTAAAGTATTGTTTTTTGCCTCGTTTGTTATTTATTTTTTTTTACGGTGTTCACTGAAGTGGTTAACAGGTGGAACAGTTTTATAGAACGGGTTGTTGCGGACGTGGCGATACTAAATATGTGTACTTTTTACTGTTTTTTTTTGTTTGTTTGTTTTTTACTCAAAATAAATATTGTTCCAATAAATTTCTTTTTTTTTTTTTTTTTCCTTTATTTAGGAATTTTTAAAAAATATTTTTACACATGATATTTTTATTTTTTTATTTTACATTTTTACTTAGTCCCAGGGTGGGACATCACTATATATTGTCAGATCGCTGATCTGACACTGTGCACAGCACTGTGTCAGATCAGCAATCTGACAGGCAGTGCTCCAGGCTTGCTGGCGCCTGCTCTCAGCAGGTGCCAACAAGCCACCTCCCTGCAGGACCCGGTAGGAGACCCTCTGAACAATGCGATCACATTGCGGCGTTTCACAGGGAAGCACGCAGGGAGCCCCCTCCCTGTGCGATGCTTCCCTGTGCTGCTGGAACACTGCGATCTTGTTTGATCGCAGCGTTTCAGGGGTTAATGTGCTGGATGTCAGCCGTGATAATCAGCTGACACCCGGTCTCCACACACACACACACACACACACACACACACACACACACACACACACACACACACACACACACACACACACCCCGTGAGCACGGCTGATCGCTGATCTACTATTCCGTCCATGGGAATTAGGGCCCGGATCACTTGGACGGAATAGTATGTCTGATGGCAGAAAAGGGTTAATCAGCTCACAAGTCTCCAAGTTGTATGTAGCTTTTGAATGGTCAATTTTCTCCTTGGCTACCATCCGAAAAGCCAAAAATTTGGATTACGTGAATGCTGCGAAGACCATGTGGAACATTCCCCCCTCTTTTGAGATCTTCAATGATGACTGATCTGTGTGTCTCGTACACCACTTTATATCATATCCTCTAATGTGGACTCAAATTCTTTTTTTTTTTTTCTTTTTTTTTTAGACTGCTGAGGTAGCCATGTCAAACCTGAAGAGCAAGTATGAAAACGAGAAGGCGCTCGTATCGGACATGATGCTGAAGCTGAGACAAGAGTTGAAGGCCTTAAAGGAGGACGCTGCTACTTTTTCATCCATGCGTTCTGTGTTTGCGAGCAGGTACCGTATGCTTGACTAGAACTTGTCATTGCAAAATTTGAAGAGTTTAAAGAAAACGAACACTTTATGGAGTGTAAATTACTGTGCCGTTTTTGGCTCTATCCAAGAGTGTAGGGACGGGGCAGTGGTAGTAGCAGACTTATCAGATTTTTGTGTTTGGTGCAAAAGTGCTTCATGTGTCACTTCTGGTCACATCATCGAAGCATGCTGAATCAAATGCTTGTCGCAGTGGACGGGTGGGGAAACGCTTTCTGCGTGGTGTGGGGGAAGGGGAGCATTTAGAACCCCAGTAGTGAGACCTGCAGGTCCATAATATGATATACAAGGTGTATGACACCAAACTGTTTCCCTTCTCTCTGTAACACTAATGGCTGCTTCCTATGACCAATGCAGTCAGCTCAGCTGATAACTTTGTGACTTCAATTTTTTTTTTTTATAGATGTGATCAGTATGTTAACCAGTTGGAAGACATGCAACGCCAACTGGTGCATGCCGAGGATGAAAAGAAGACCTTGAATGCTTTGCTGCGGATGGCCATCCAACAAAAATTGGCTCTAACTGAACGACTAGAAGTTCGGGAAGCAGCTCAAGAGGCCTCCAAATCAAGTCGAACAAAATCTTCGACAAAGACGAAAACTCGTTCTTCGAAGTCAAAAGTGATCTGGTACGTAATGACTAAAATGCCATCGCTACGTTCAATTTTTGGTATGCAATAGGTCGAAGGAAAAAAAAAAAAAAAAAGTGGAGTTCTGTTTGCTTTTCCTGCATCGGCTAACCTTTGTTTTAGGGCTGTCCCACACGTCCAGATAATTCCGGTACCGGAATAAATCGGTACCGGAGTTATCCGTGTCCGTGTGCCTGGGAACTCACGGAGGCCATACGTGAGGCACACGTGTGCCGCCCGTATGGCGAGTGGGTACCACACGGAGCGTGTGGTACCCACTCTGCATGGTGCTGAAGCTGCGATTCATATCCTCTCTGCAGTAGCGTTTGCTGCAGAGAAAATATGAAGAATAGTGTTAAAAATAAAGATTTAGGTGTCCGCCGCCCCCCCACCCCCTGTGCGCCCCCCCGCTGGTCAGAAAATACTTACCCGGGTCCCCCGTCGGCTGTCGCTCCTTCCTGGTCTGGCCGCGGCTTCTCCTGCATGCGGTCACGTGGGCCCGATCATTTACAGTCATGAATATGTGGCTCCACCTCCCATAGGGGCGGAGCCGACTATTCATGATTGTAAATGATCGGCCCCACGTGACCGCATACAGTAGGAGGCGCGGCCAGACCAGGAAGGAGCGAGTAAGTATTTTCTGACCAGCGGGGGGGCGCACAGGGGGTGGGGGGGCGGCGGACACATGGATCTTTATTTTTAACACTATTCTTCATATTTTCTCTATAGCAAACGCTGCTACAGGGAAGATATGAATACCGGCTTCAGCACCATGTGGGGGGGACAGCGCTTACTGTAGCGCTGTCTCCTGCACGCACACGGACCCCAGACGGAGAATGTCCGTGTGAGGTCCGTGTTTTACGCGGACCCATTGACTCTATTGGGTCCGTGTAAAACGTGCGCTCCCACGAACACTGACATGTCTCCGTGTTTGGCACACGGAGACACGGTCCGCAAAAAATCAATGACATCTGAACAGATGCATTGATTTTTATGGGTCTACGTGTGTCAGTGTCTCCGGTACGGGAGGAAACTGTCACCTCACGTACCGGAGCCACTGACGTGTGAAACCGGCCTTACCCTTTCTGAATTACAAGTTCTGGTAGTACGAATTTCAATTCTCTAATGCTAGGTTTTTTTTGTTTTTTTTTCACAGAAAGTATAAATGCTTCCATTATTGTGGACTAAACGCCCCCTACACCCGCGACCACCAACCACAAATGCATTCCCACGAAGGACTCTTTAAAGAAGTCACGCACAACAATGCACCCAGCTCGGAGCACATCATTCCTCAACGACTTCTAGCAGATGGCAAATCTGAAAGTTACTTAGAAGAAAAAATAAAGATGTCGTGGATCTTCCTTTTTTTTTTTTTTTTAATTCTTTTTAAACTTGAAATATTTTATCACTTTAAAAAAAAAAAATGTATATAAAGTTTTCATTCTGAAAAGTGCCTTAACTGTTAGATATCAACTAACTTATTTTAAAGTCTTAGCAAAAAACTATTAATACGGTTTCATTCTCCAATATTCATTTTTTTTTTCTATTTTTTTTAGAATAAAATGTTTAATTTTTAATTTGTTTTTTTCTTTGCATGTGGAGATATTATACCTGTACAAATGGTTCTGAAAAAATATTTGGTATTTCTACATATAATCATAGATGGATGATGAGGCTTATTAGTATTGGTAAAATGTAAAGCTTTGCTATTTGTTTAAAAAAAAATAAATAAATAAATATATATATATATATATACACACAGGTCCTTCTCAAAAAATTAGCATATAGTGTTAAATTTCATTATTTACCATAATGTAATGATTACAATTAAACATTCATATATTATAGATTCATTATCCACCAACTGAAATTTGTCAGGTCTTTTATTGTTTTAATACTGATGATTTTGGCATATAACTCCTGATAACCCAAAAAACCTGTCTCAATAAATTAGCATATTTCACCCGTCCAATCAAATAAAAGTGTTTTTTAATACCAAACAAAAAAACCATCAAATAATAATGTTCAGTTATGCACTCAATACTTGGTCGGGAATCCTTTGGCAGAAATGACTGCTTCAATGCGGCGTGGCATGGAGGCAATCAGCCTGTGACACTGCTGAGATGTTATGGAGGCCCAGGATGCTTCAATAGCGGCCTTAAGCTCATCCAGAGTGTTGGGTCTTGCGTCTCTCAACTTTCTCTTCACAATATCCCACAGATTCTCTATGGGGTTCAGGTCAGGAGAGTTGGCAGGCCAATTGAGCACAGTAATACCATGCTCAGTAAACCATTTACCAGTGGTTTTGGCACTGTGAGCAGGTGCCAGGTCGTGCTGAAAAATGAAATCTTCATCTCCATAAAGCATTTCAGCCGATGGAAGCATGAAGTGCTCCAAAATCTCCTGATGGCTAGCTGCATTGACCCTGCCCTTGATGAAACACAGTGGACCAACACCAGCAGCTGACATGGCACCCCACACCATCACTGACTGTGGGTACTTGACACTGGACTTCAGGCATTTTGGCATTTCCTTCTCCCCAGTCTTCCTCCAGACTCTGGCACCTTGATTTCCGAATGACATGCAAAATTTGCTTTCATCAGAAAAAAGTACTTGGGACCACTTAGCAACAGTCCAGTGCTGCTTCTCTGTAGCCCAGGTCAGGCGCTTCTGCCGCTGTTTATGGTTCAAAAGTGGCTTTACCTGGGGAATGCGGCACCTGTAGCCCATTTCCTGCACACGCCTGTGCACGGTGGCTCTGGATGTTTCCACACCAGACTCAGTCCACTGCTTCCTCAGGTTCCCCAAGGTCTGGAATCGGTCCTTCTCCACAGTCTTCCTCAGGGTCCGGTCACCTCTTCTCGTTGTACAGCGTTTTCTGCCACATTGTTTCCTTCCAACAGACTTACCATTGAGGTGCCTTGATACAGCACTCTGGGAACAGCCTATTTGTTGAGAAATTTCTTTCTGGGTCTTACCCTCTTGCTTGAGGGTGTCAATGATGGCCTTCTTGACATCTGTCAGGTCGCTAGTCTTACCCATGATGGGGGTTTTGAGTAATGAACCAGGCAGGGAGTTTTGAAAAGCCTCAGGTATCTTTTGCATGTGTTTAGAGTTAATTAGTTGATTCAGAAGATTAGGGTAATAGGTCATTTAGAGAACCTTTTCTTGATATGCTAATTTATTGAGACAGGTTTTTTGGGTTATCAGGAGTTGTATGCCAAAATCATCAGTATTAAAACAATAAAAGACCTGACAAATTTCAGTTGGTGGATAATGAATCTATAATATATGAAAGTTTAATTGTAATCATTACATTATGGTAAATAATGAAATTTAACACTATATGCTAATTTTTTGAGAAGGACCTGTGTATATATATATATATATATATATATATATATATATATATATATATATATATATATATATATATATAATTTATTTATTTTTATTTTTTTTTCTAATATTCCTAAAATCAGAATCTCTTTACTAGATATAGCAAAGCTAGTCCAGCAGGGTTGGATTATTAATAATAATAATAATAATAATAATAATTTTATTTATATAGCGCCAACATATTCCGCAGCGCTTTACAACTTATAGAGGGGACTTATACAGACATTACAGCATAACAGAAATCACAGTTCAAAACAGATACCAGGAGGAATGAGGGCCCTGCTGCTCGCAAGCTTACAATCTATGAGGAAAAGGGGAGACACAAGAGGTGGATGGTAACAATTGCTTTAGTTATTTGGACCAGCCATAGTGTAAGGCTCGGGTGTTCATGTAAAGCTGCATGAACCAGTTAACTGCCTAAGTATGTAGCAGTACAGACACAGAGGCTATTAACTGCATAAAGTGTATGAGAACATGATGGAGGAACGTGATTATGTTGTTGTTTTTTATTAATAGGCCACACAGGGATAATTAGGTTAATGCGTTGAGGCGGTAGGCCAATCTGAACAAATGAGTTTTTAGCGCACGCTTAAAACTGTGGTGATTGGGGATTAATTGTATTAACCTAGGTAGTGCATTCCAAAGAATCGGCGCCGCACGTGTAAAGTCTTGGAGACGGGAGTGGGAGGTTCTGATTATTGAGGATGCTAACCTGAGGTCATTAGCAGAGCGGAGGGCACGGGTAGGTTGGTAGACTGAGACCAGAGAGGAGATGTAGGGTGGTGCTGAGCCATGGAGTGCTTTGTGGATGAGGGTAGTAGTTTTGTACTGGATTCTGGATTGGATGGGTAGCCAGTGTAATGACTGGCACAAGGTAGAGGCATCGGTGTAACGGTTGGCGAGGAATATGATCCTGGCAGCAGCATTCAGGACAGATTGGAGCGGGGAGAGTCTGGTAAAAGGTAGGCCAATTAGTAGAGAGTTACAATAGTCCAGACGAGAATGAATAAGTGAGACAGTAAGAGTTTTTGCAGAGTCGAAAGTAAGAAAAGGGCGAATTCTGGAAATGTTTTTGAGATGCAGATAAGAAGAGCGAGCCAGTGATCGGATGTGGGGGGTGAATGAAAGCTCGGAATCAAGGATGACTCCAAGGCAGCGGGCATGTTGCTTTGGAGTAATGATGGAACCGCACACAGATGGCAATGTCAGGCAAAGGTAGGTTAGTAGAGGGAGAGAACACGAGGAGTTCAGTTTTTGACAGGTTCAGTTTCAGATAGAGGGAGGACATGATGTTAGAGACAGTGGTAAGACAATCACTGGTGTTTTCTAAAAAGGTCGGCGTGATAACAGGAGAAGAGGTATATAATTGGGTGTCGTCAGCATAGAGATGGT
Organism: Ranitomeya variabilis; assembly: GCF_051348905.1. Lineage (NCBI taxonomy): Eukaryota > Metazoa > Chordata > Amphibia > Anura > Dendrobatidae > Ranitomeya > Ranitomeya variabilis. The sequence continues at coordinate 220,115,541 of NC_135233.1, read as the reverse complement.
ACTGGAAACCAAATCTACTGATTGTTTGTCCAATAGGGGCAGTATACAAAGAGAAGAGGAGGGGGCCTAGGACTGATCCTTGAGGAACGCCAACAGTAAGGGGAAGGTGAGAGGAGGAGGAACCAGCAAAACATACAGTGAAGGATCGGTCAGAGAGATAAGAGGAGAACCAGGAGAGAATGGTGTCCTTGAGGCCGATGGAGCGGAGCATAGTGAGGAGGAGCTGATGATCCACAGTGTCGAATGCTGCGGAGAGATCCAAGAGAATTAGCATGGAATAGTGACCATTAGATTTAGCTGTTAGTAGGTCATTAGAGACTTTAGTGAGGGCAGTTTCAGTAGAGTGTAAAGAGCGGAAACCAGATTGAAGAGGGTCGAGAAGAGAATTATCTGAGAGATAGCGGGTAAGACGGGAGTGAACCAGGCGTTCCAGGAGTTTAGAGATGAAGGGAAGATTAGAGACAGGTCTATAATTAGCGGCACAATTTTGATCGAGGGAGGGCTTTTTAAGTAGTGGATGTATGATGGCATGCTTAAATGAGGAGGGAAAAATACCGGAAGTGAGGGAAAGGTTGAATATTTTTGTTAGGTGAGAGGTGACAGCCGGGGAAAGGGACTGGAGGAGATGCGACGGAATGGGGTCGCTGGTGCAAGTGGTCGGGCGAGAAGATGCAAGGAGCCTGCTTACTTCTTCTTCTGTAACTGGTTCAAAGTCAGAGAGTGAACTAGATGCAGTGGGGGAGGGAGGACAGTGCTTGGTATGAAGAGATTGGGAAATGATTTCCTGTCGAATGTGGTCAATTTTTTCTTTGAAGTAATTGGCCAGATCGTCAGCGTGGAGATCTGTGGTTGGGGCCTGCTCTCTTGGGTTGAGTAGGGACCGGAAAGTGTCAAAGAGACGTTTAGGGTTATTGGACAGCGAGGTGATGAGGGTGTTGAAATAGGTTTGTTTGGAGAGGTGAAGGGCAGAGTTGTATGTTTTTAACATGAACTTATAATGGATGAAATCTTCGGGCAGATTAGATTTTCTCCACAGACGTTCGGCGCACCTGGAGCACCGCTGCAGGAAACGTGTTTGCAGCGTGTGCCACGGTTGTCGCCGTCTGTGCCGAGTTGTTCTATGTATAGGAGGTGCAGCTTCTTCCAGGGCACTTTGCAGGGTTTCATTGTAATGCTTCAGAGCAGAATCAGGACAAGAGATGGAGGAGATTGGGGCCAATGAAGACTGCAAGTTCTTCATAAGTTTCTGGGTGTTAATGGCCTGTATGTTTCTATAAGTGTGGAAAGTGGGGATGACCTGAGCGGGATGGCAGTTCTTGATAGAGAATGAAAGAAGGTTGTGGTCAGAGAGCGGGAGAGGGGAGTTTGTGAAATCATCCAGTGAGCAAAGCCGGGAGAAGACCAAATCAAGGGAGTTTCCATCATCATGTGTTGGAGAGTTAGTATGCTGCGAGAGGCCGAAAGAGGAGGTTAGAGATAAAAGGTGAGAAGCAGATGGGGAGAGGGGAGAAGCAATTGGGATATTGAAATCACCCATGATGAGGGTGGGGGTGTCACAGGAGAGAAAGTGTGGAAGCCAGGTGGCAAAATGATCCAGGAACTGATGAGAGGGGCCAGGAGGACGATACACCACCGCCACTCGCATGGAGAAGGGGACGTAGAATCTGACAGCATGGACCTCAAAGGAAGGGAATACAAGTGAGGGTACTTGGGGGATAACTTGGAAGGTACATTTGGGTGAAAGGAGCAGACCAACGCCTCCACCTGCTCTGTTGTCTGATCTTGGGGTATGAGAAAAGTGTAGTCCACCAAATGAGAGAGCAGCAGCAGCGGTGGTGTCTGACTGCTGGATCCAGGTTTCAGTAAGAGCCAGGAGATTAAGAGAGTTGGAAAGGAAGAAGTCATGAATGAAGGAGAGTTTATTACACACAGAGCGAGAATTCCAAAGAGCACAATTGAAAGAGACAGAAGGCATGCATGGAATATTAATAAGGTTAGAGGGGTTTCTGGGTGTAGCAGTTGGGAGGTTTGACTGGCTATAACATGGGGGGCCGGGGTTCGGAGAGATGTCTCCAGCAACTAGGAGAAGGAGGATAGAAAGATTAATAGGTAGTTTTTGAGCAAGGAGTGGATGCAAAAGCCGAGACCAAGGATACGTCCACGTGGATTGGGTACGCAGTGAATTTTCCTGGACATATCCACCGCATTTTTTATAAGTTTTCATCAAATCTCATCCTCCTGTTGCAATCTGCTGAAAACCACAGTTTACACGCAATGATTTTGGCTCAACTCTACTCTGTATTTCCATAATGGAATAACTCAAAATGTATTGCTTAAGTAGATTTGACTTTTTTTTTTTTTTTCCTAAAACAATAATAATAGAAAAAAAAATGTACAAAAACTAACTGTTTGTGGTGCATTTTATGCATTCCTGTGTCAAGCCTATCCTAACTGCAGCATGTTTTTTTTTTTTTTTTTTTTTTCCCCCCCTTTCTGGAAAGACTGCAACGTGTGACATCACCCCTAGTCCTTTAAGTTCTTCTATTGTTTTGTATCCACTCCTGTATTTGGCTGAAGAGCAAAATATCCAAGCAGAGAGGGCTCTGTCACATGAGTAGGACTCTGCCCTACGTCTGTTTTACTTAAAGGGATTGTCCTTTTACCAATGTTTTATGCTTCATGCCCAGTTATGTGTAAAATAACAAACTTTCTTTACTCGCCCTCCTCAGGTCCAGCGCTGCCTGACTCAGCCTGTCTGATTGGCTGTAGCGATGACAGCACTTAAACTAATCGCTGATCTCCATGGCTTGGGCCATGTAGACTTCATGAGCAGCTGAGCTCAGTGATTGGCTGCAGCGCTAACGATGTAGCACTGGATTTAGGAACTAAAGATCAGCTTATTTTACACATACCGGACCCTGACGGGTTACCCATTGATGAAAGAAGAGAACCCTTTTAAGATTTCATATGGCTATACTGTAAGAACAAAATGTGTGCCCTTACCCCGTCATTGGCTTTTTCTCCAACATTCAATATAAAATCAACCCCTTTTAATAAAACAGCGTCTTATCAGTTTCCATCATTAGGGAATTGCGTTGTGAGCGATTTTCCTTTTTAGAATGACTCCATTACGACGTGAGTAATTGGCGCTGACTCGGCGCGATCCTGTGAGGTGTAGCCGCCCCATGGAGGCTTTTACAATGTCCGTCGGCTTGTAAAGCGAATGAGTCTGATATATTGGGTCCTGACCAATGAAACCTCGTCTGATTTACAGTGCATCTGTTTATAGGGGAACATTTTGTATAGACGGGCTCTAATAATCCCACATCACATAACTCGCTGAGTATACCACTGTGTGTATTTGGAAAGCTTAGATCCAAAAGTAATCCAAACAATAGCCGGCACGCACATCTTAAAAGAATTGCTTTATTGATCCAGCACAAAAAAAGGGTTGAACACAACAGTAACAAAACTTAAAAAAGGCAGAAAAATATCCACTGTGCTAGCAGGCAACACGTTTCACACCTATGTGGTCCTTTTGTCAAACCAAGTTTTGGAGAAGGATTTGCAGTTGGCTCTGTGCACACTATTTAGAGGAGTTTTTGGAGCAGAAACGGAGACAAAACTTCTCCAATCCTCCTTTAAAAACTTTTGAGGTTCTGCTCAGTTTCCTCATATGACTGCGCACATGGCCGTGGGAGCGGCTGATTCCTCGGGACTGTCGAGTTTTCAGCTTCACTTAACACTGAATTACATGTTCAATAAAATATTACTATTTTTCAGACTCTGTTCTCTGTCACTTTCTTCTATTCCAATGTGAAAAAGTTTCAAAAATTTGTCCTGGATTTTTTAGGACTGCTGGTTTGTTACACCATTATGATCATTGGGGCTTAATCCACGGTCACTTTGGCTCCTTTTTATTCTTGAAATCCCTGGCAGACCATGACATTTTTACACTCTGTAGAAAGATTGCAGCACTGCTACATTTAAAGGGTTGTCCCATTAACAACCTGTTGCCTGCACACAAGGATGGGCGATAAATGTGATTACTGGGACCCCCACAGATTGCCAGAGTGGGGGGTCTGAATATTGAATGGAGTGGTAGTGACCATATGTGACAATTGCTCCCTTGCCGATAGGAGTTGTGGTCGCACTCGCTTACTTACAGCACCATTCACATGGGACATTTGGACGTCGGTTCTTCTAATTAGCGGGGGTCCTAGCACCCAAACTTTCATAGATTATCATCTATTCTGTGGATGGGTGCTAGAAATTGTTTATGGGACAATCCTGAGTGAATGGGGCTTTTGTTCCAGCTAACCTTTACTGGGTGATCTAATACTACACTCCCATTTTTAGGAAAGGTACAGGTCCCAGTATGGAAGGGTTAGGGGTAACCTAAATTCGATGGATTGAAGTGGTGTAAAATGGTCCACATAACCCTGCAGTCTGACGTTGTAAGGGGTGGCCAAAATAATAGTGGTTCCCTCACTATTGGGTTATATATAAGGGTCCATATTATGGAGAACCATTAATAAGGTGATCAATGATGCCCACTCTGCAGTAGAAAATCAGAGTACATGTACTACTCATGCACAGGGGGTTTAATCTCTGGATTAGATATCATATATCTACCACCAAATTGGGGATCGGCACGCAAGGGCCCCGTATATTGCACAGGAGCCCTCTGTGATTTGAACTATCGGCACAAAATGACTGTTCAAAACAAGCTCAGGCGCTTGGTGCACCCTTGGTGTGGCCAAACAGTTCTGTGCACCACCTTGTTTTCTTTTTATATTTGCTTTCATCTTTCTTCATTGACCGCTCTCTGTTTATAAGATCCAGAGGAGGGAAGAGATGGATGAGGAGGAACAAAAGTAGGTGCCCCTCAACTGGTTGGCCAGGCTATGGGTGCACTGAACAACTGTGCTTGATTTGATCAGTCATTTTCTGCTGAGACTCCCTTTTCAAGGCCAGTTTACAAAAAGAAAAAAAAGTCCAATCTTTGTTAATGAGGTGATCTATCAGACAGCTGCTGCAGCCAATCACCAGGCTCGGTGGATATACCATCTTCATCAGTGGCACCACACAGTCTAGTGATTGGCTGCAGCGGTCAGGTATTATCACTGCTGCAATGTAAAATCCAATTTTAATGGTTGTACGTCGATGAATCACCGCCAGCTGTAGAGTATTGCATTTTCAATAATCGTGACTTGACCAAGATATTATTCTATGCACGATAAGATGAATGAGGAACCTATAACGACAAAATAGACGAGAGAACAGGATAACCGAGGATTAGTAACATGCTCCCAATCCATAAGAGGACCAGTGGCTTCCATCAGCAATAATCTGCACCTCCAGTCTGTGTATACGTCAGCTATCAGACTGGCAGTCTGCAGTATATAGCAGCTGTATATAGAGCCTTGTATATACCCCCTCTAGTGGCCAAATCATAAATGACATCTTTCAATGTGCATAGTTAAAAATGAAATATTTAGGTTTTACAATTTGATGTATATGTATAAATAGTTTTGCATCTTTTAGCACATATGAGTGCAGGACTACGGTAGAGGATTTTGAAGACAGTCACTATATTACAAATTTTATTGTTGGTGAACAGAAGAAAGCTGTAAGGAAACAGAGAAGTCTTTAAGTAAAGCTTCTTCTGCACAATGGATAGCTGTTTAGCCGGTAGCAATCTCTCCCGACTCTCCCATACAGGGGGCGCCACTCTATGCAGGCAGTAACCTCTGACGTCACCGCCGCTTTACTGAGGCTGCGCTCATAGCAGCACATTCACCAGTGGTTCTCAGCCTGGATGGTCGCATCTAGGCACCGTCCAAGTTGACAACTATTTATCCCCCAGACATGGATTACGGCGTGGGGCAGAACGTCAGACAGGTGAGGGATATTTTTTATTTCTCTAGTCACCTTCCACGACAGCATAGGAGGTTGTCTCCATTCCCTAATGGGGGACAGGGAGCACAAGAGGTTAAAAGCCCCTCCTACTCGCCAGTGTCTTTCCAGTTCCCCATGGGGCATGGCCTGCAGTGCACCTGGTTTTTCCTGCCGGGCCAGTGGTGGCCGTGGGCTCTGCCTTCCTTCTCCTTTGCTGTTCCCGTCTCCCCGCTCATGGTGGATTCGGGACCTTCCTGGTCCACCTGCGCCCCCGTGGGGGGTAAAGTGGGCCCGTGATCCCCAGCTGGGGACCTCCCTGAGCTTCCCGGCTTTCCTCCTCAGCGCGCACTGTTCTGCGTCCCGGAAGTGACGTCACTTCTGGGCATTGCGTTCCATGCTGGAACTCATGTACTTCCGGGTTTGGCTGCCGAACGGCACGTGGAGCACGTCGATCCACATGTAGGCCTGCTCTCGGACCCGGGGAGGAGGAGGGGAATAATTTCCAATCGTGCTGAGGGCAGGGTTTATGGCTATATAAACCTGTCTGAAGACACCTCCAGGTAAGATTGATCCCCTCAGTATGGATGTTGCTTCCTGCCCTGCATCTGCAGAGCCCAGAGCTGCCCCAGCTTCAGTAAGTCTGATGTGGGGTGGGTCCTACGCTAGGGGCAGTGGTATTGGGTCCTCTACTTACACCACTCTCTCTCTCTTGCAGGGAGACAAGTTTGCCCATAAAGCCCCTGCCAAGAAGACTCACAAATGTGCCGTTTTCAGCTTCCCTCTTTGGGAGAAAAAGCTTTGTCAAGCATGCACGGATAAAATGGTCAGAGCAGAACAACCCTCTCTCCTTGAAGAAATCCGCACCCTGGTTAAACAAGAGGTTCGGTCCTCTTTAGCCACCTTCAGTCCTCCGCCACCTCCATTGCCAGGACCTTCTTCTAAAAAAGAAAATTCAGAGAGAAGGCTCTGAGTCTGAGCACTTTTATTCCTCATCTTCAGAAAGATGGGAAGAATCTGCATCCTCTGAGTTGTCGGAAGCGAGGAAATATTTTTTCTCTTCTGAGTATATAGAAGAGCTAGTGAGCACTGTGTACTATGTAGTACTATGGGGTTGTAGGAGGAGTCAGTCCATACAGGACGAAATGTTTGGGGGATTGAAGTCGGGGAGATGGATTGGCTTTCCGGTACATAAAAACGTCCTGGATCTGATATCTCAGGAGTGGGAGCTTCCAGAGAAACACCTCACCACACCCTCAGAATTGAAGCATAGGTTTCCCTTAGAGAGTGACTCCCCTACATGGGACGTGCCTAAGGTGGACATACAGGTGGCGAGAGTAGCGAAAAAAAACATGCTCCCCTTTGAGGATTCTTCGCAGCTAAAAGATCCAATGGATAGGAAGAAATCTTGGGAAACATCCGCCTCTGGGTTAAAATCCAATATAGCTTCCACCTGTGTGGCTAGAGCCCTCTTCCGATGGATGGATGAGTTAGAAAACCATATATCCCAGGGTACCTCTAGAGGGGAGTTACTTGACTCTCTGCCTGTTCTCCAAAAGGCCACTGCCTTTTTAGCTGATGCGTCTATGGAGTAAATTAGAATTGCTGCCAGATCCTTGGTTCAGTCTAACTCTGCCAGAAGAGCCCTCTGGCTCAAGATGTGGAGTGGGGATGTCACCTCAAAGGTCAAATTATGCTCAATCTCCTTTAAAGGCGATTACGTCTTCGGGCCTGCTCTTGATGAAATTGTGGAGAGATCCACAGATAGGAAAAAGGCCCTTCCTGAACAAAAACCACCTAGGAAGCATTTTTTTTCATGCCTCCCAGTCACAATCCTCCCAGAGAAAGGGAAAAGGAAAAACTGGGAGATGGAGTTATGCTAAAGGGAAGGGAAAGAACATCCTCGTTCCCCAACAACAGCAGCCCCAGCAGGATAAACAATGACTCCATCCCAGTGGGGGGGAGGCTTGCAGAATTCTTCCATCATTGGGGGGCCATTACCAATTGCCAGTGGGTCCTCAATGTCATGAGAGGGCCTCCTTATAGAGTTCGAATCCTCCCCCCTCGGGGTCTGAGAGTCACCTCCCTAACATCTCAGGGAGCCCAGACAATGATGATGGCAGGCCTCCAGAATCTTTAAAGGGAACCTGTCACCCCCAAAATCAAAGGTGAGCTAAGCCCACCGGCATCAGGGGCTTATCTACAGCATTCTGTAATGCTGTAGATAAGCCCCTGATGTATCCTGAAAGATGAGAAAAAGAGGTTAGATTATACTCACCCAGGGGCGGTCCAGGTTCTGTTCTGGTCCGATGGGCATCGCGGTCCGGTCCAGGGCCTCCCATCTTACGATGACGTCCTCTTCTTGTCTTCAGGCTCTGGCGCAGGTGTACTTTGTCTACCCTGTTGAGGGCAGAGCAAAGTACTGCAGTGCGCAGGCGCCGGGCCTCTCTGACCTTTCCCGGCGCCTGCGCACTGCAGTACTTTGCTTTGCCCTCAACAGGGCAGGCAAAGTATGCCTGCGCCGGAGCCGCAGCGTGAAGACAAGAAGAAGACGTCATCATAAGAAGATGGGAGGCCCCGGACCGGACCGCGATGCCCATCGGACCAGAACAGAATCGGGACTGCCCTTGGGTGAATATAATCTAACCTCTTTCTCTCATCTTTCAGGATACATCAGGGGCTTATCTACAGCATTACAGAATGCTGTAGATAAGCCCCTGATGCCGGTGGGCTTAGCTCACCATTGATTTTGGGGGTGACAGGTTCCCTTTAAGATCAAATGCAATATCCCCAGTACCTCCGGAGGAATGGGGTTCAGGCCACTACTTCCGACTCTTCCTGGTGAAAAAAACATCATGGGAGGCACGGGTCATAATAAATCTAAAAGACCTCAATCATCACATTCTCTATCGCAGATTCAAAATGGAATCGGTAAAATCAGCCATTCCCTTGATAGGTCCGCACTTCTTCATGGCAACTATCGACCTGAAAGATGCGTACTTCCAAGTGCCGATTTATCCTCGACACAGAAAATATCTCAGGTTTGCGATACAGCAGAATTGTCAGGTGAGACACTACCAGTTCAACGTGCTCCCTTTTGGCATTTCTTCAGCACCGAGAGTCTTCTCCAGGATAATGGCAGAGGCGGTATCATATATCCAGAGACAAGGAATCTGCATCGTACCCTACCTGGACGAGCTGCTAGTCGTAGCCTCCTCCGCTCAGACTCTCGGCAATCATGTATCAAGGACTCTCGATATTCTGCGTTCTCTGGGGTGGCTTCCAAATTTGAAAAAGTCCCAGCTCCAGCCCTCCAAAACAAGGAAATTTCTGGGGGTTCTCTTAGACTCTGTGAAACAGACATCTTTTCTCCCGAAGGATCATCGCCTAGCTATAATGGCAAGAATCACAAACTTCAGAAAACAAAGGTCCCCTACTCTGTGGGAAGCCATGTCAATCTTGGGCTCCATGACGGTCTGTATTCAATCAGTGTCCTGGGCGCAGGCCCACTCCAGAATCTTTCAGGCTCACATCCTCAAGAACTGGAATGGAAATCCCGATGTAGTGAAACTTCCACCTGGGGGAGCTGGTGTGGGAACAGAGGTTAAACACTAAGCGTAGCAACACAGAGCAAGAGCACAGGTAACGAGAGAGTGGTCAGACGAACTGAGTCAAAAAAGATCAGGAACAGAAGGACCAGCCAGACACATAGGCAAAATACTAAGCCGAGGGTCAAAGAGCCAAACATGAGCGCGACTGTTATGATCTGGTGGCCTAAGAGCAGCATGGGACGTACTCTGGAGAAGGTGGTACCTGTACTGACCGCAGACCCTGAACCTAACACCGCAACTAGAAGTAGCCGTGGAATGTACCTAGCGCTCCCTAGACATCTCGACACAGCCGGAGGACTAATTACCCCTAGAGATAGAAAAGGGAAAACTATCTTGCCTCAGAGAAAATCCCCAAAGAACAGGCAGCCCCCCCCCCCACAAATATTGACTGTGAGAGGAGAGGGAAAAAACATACACAGACTGAAATGAGAATTTAGCAAAGGAGGCCACTTCTAGCTAAATAGAAAGGACAGGACAGAGTACTATGCGGTCAGTATTAAAACACTAGAAAATATCCACCACAGAAAATACAAAAACTCCACAGCTAACTAAAGATATGGAGGGTATATCTGCATCTCCAGAGATACCAGCTTGGCTAAACAAATCCTTATACAGACCAAGCTGGACAAGACAAAACATGGAAAATAACTGAACAATAAGGCCACAGCATGTGGACAGCAAAATCAAGGCCAGAACTTATCTTTGTTGAAAAGAACTGCAAAGCAGAAGAGATCAGGCAGGGATGTGAATCCTCCAGGAACAATGGGCAACTGGCACTGACTAAAGGGTGAAGCAAGACTAAATAGCCCTGTCCAAATTGCAAAAAGTGAAAACACCTGATAAATGCTGTGATTCAGAGACAGCAGCGCTACCACTTACAACCACCGGAGGGAGCCCAAGAGCAGAATTCACAACAGTACCCCCCCTTGAGGAGGGGTCGCCGAACCCTCACCAGAGCCCCCAGGTCGATCCGGACGAGCCAAATGAAAGGCACGAACCAAATCATCAGCATGATCATCGGAGGCAACAACCCAAGAATTATCCTCCTGGCCATAACCCTTCCATTTGACAAGATACTGAAGCCTCCGCCTCGAAAAACGAGAATCCAAAATCTTCTCAACCACATACTCCAACTCCCCATCAATCAACACCGGGGCAGGGGGATCAACAGAGGGAACAACGGGCACCACATATTTCCGCAACAAAGATCTATGAAAAACATTATGGATGTTAAAAGAGGCTGGAAGGGCCAAACGAAAAGACACTGGATTGATAATCTCAGAAATCCTATAAGGGCCAATAAACCGAGGCTTAAACTTAGTGGAAGAAACCTTCATAGGGACATGACGGGAAGACAACCAGACCAAATCCCCAACCCGAAGCCGGGAACCAACACAGCGACGACGGTTAGCAAAACGCTGAGCCCCTTCCTGAGACAACACCAAATTGTCAACAACATGAGCCCAAATTTGCTGCAACCTGTCAACCACAGAGTCCACCCCAGGACAATCAGAAGGCTCAACCTGCCCTGAAGAAAAACGAGGATGAAAACCAGAGTTACAAAAGAAGGGTGAAACCAAGGTAGCAGAACTAGCCCGATTATTAAGGGCAAACTCGGCCAATGGCAAGAAAGCCACCCAATCATCCTGATCAGCAGACACAAAGCATCTCAAATAAGTTTCCAAAGTCTGATTAGTTCGCTCGGTTTGGCCATTTGTCTGAGGATGAAATGCGGAAGAAAAAGACAAATCAATGCCCAGCCTAGCACAAAAGGCCCGCCAAAACCTAGAAACAAACTGGGAACCTCTATCGGACACAATGTTCTCCGGAATGCCATGCAAACGAACCACATGCTGAAAAAACAAGGAACCAAATCAGAAGAGGAAGGCAACTTAGGCAAAGGTACCAAATGAACCATCTTAGAAAACCGGTCACAAACCACCCAGATAACTGACATCCTCTGGGAAACCGGAAGATCCGAAATAAAATCCATAGAAATATGCGTCCAAGGCCTCTCAGGGACCGGCAAAGGCAAAAGCAACCCACTAGCGCGGGAACAGCAAGGCTTGGCCCGCGCACAAGTCCCACAGGACTGCACAAAAGAACGCACATCCCGTGACAAAGAAGGCCACCAAAAGGACCTACCAACCAAATCTCTGGTACCAAAAATCCCAGGATGACCAACCAACACAGAACAATGAACCTCCGAAATCACTTTACTAGTCCATCTGTCAGGAACAAACAATGTCCCCACTGGACAGCGGTCAGGTTTATCAGCCTGAAATTTCTGAAGAACCCGTCGTAAATCAGGGGAGATGGCAGAAAGAATCACCCCTTCCTTTAGAATACCGACCGGCTCAAGGACCCCAGGAGAATCAGGCAAAAAGCTCCTAGAGAGGGCATCAGCCTTAATATTCTTAGAACCTGGAAGATACGAGACCACAAACTCAAAACGGGAGAAAAACAGGGACCATCGGGCCTGTCTAGGATTCAGCCGTTTGGCAGACTCGAGATAAATCAGATTCTTATGATCGGTCAAGACCACAATACGGTGCTTGGCCCCCTCAAGCCAATGTCGCCACTCCTCAAATGCCCACTTCATAGCCAACAACTCACGATTGCCGACATCATAATTGCGTTCCGCAGTCGAAAACTTTCGAGAAAAGAAGGCACACGGTTTCATCAAGGAACCATCAGAATTCCTCTGAGACAAAACGGCCCCTGCCCCAATCTCAGAAGCGTCAACCTCAACCTGAAAAGGAAGAGAAACATCTGGCTGACGCAACACAGGGGCAGAAGTAAATCGGCGTTTAAGCTCCTGAAAGGCAGAAACAGCCGCAGAGGACCAAATCGTAACATCAGCGCCTTTCTTCGTCAAATCGGTGTCATGATTCCCCAATGGCATGGGAACATCAGAAACACAAAAATAACAGACTAGCTCTCGGGTGATGGAAACTCAAGCTGACCGTGACCTAAATCTACCACACAACTAACAGTAGCCAGGAAGCATTCCTACGGCTGCCTAGATGCCATGCGCCAGCCGGAGAACTAACTACGCCTGGAAGAGGAAGTAACAGACCTGGCTTACCTCTAGAGAAATCCCCAAAGATGATAGTAGCCTCCACGTATATTGACGGTGAGTACAGAGGAAAAGACATACACAGTATGAAGGTAGATTTAGCAAAGCGAGGTCCACTTACTAGATAGAGGAAGGATACAAAAGAGGACTTCACGGTCAGCTGAAAAACCCTTTCAAAAACCCATCCTGAAATTACTTTAAGACTCCTGTGTCAACTCATGACACAGGAGTGGCAATTTCAGTCCACAAGAGCTTCCAGTAACAGGAAATGACAAAACTGTAAACTGGACAAGAAAAACAAAACAATAAGGACAAGAGTCCACTTAGCTGATCAGCAGACTAGTAGCAGGAACATGCAACTGAATGACTCAGGTTACAATGATGACCGGCAAGGAAGTGACTGGAGAGCAAGGCTAAATAGGGAACTCCCAAAACTGATGGAAGCAGGTGAGCTGAGGCAGAAAAGCACACACAAGTCTCCAGTACCACCAGCCACCACCAGGGGAGCCAAAAAGCGGATCACAACAGTACCCCCCCCCCTTAAGGAGGGGGCACCGAACCCTCACAAGAACCGCCAGGGCGACCTGGATGAGCCCTATGAAAGGCACGAACCAAATCCGAGGCATGAACATCAGAGGCAGTTACCCAAGAATTATCTTCCTGACCATAGCCCTTCCATTTAACCAGGTACTGGAGTCTCCGCCTGGAAATACGGGAGTCCAAGATCTTCTCTATAACGTACTCCAATTCACCCTCAACCAGCACAGGAGCAGGAGGCCCAGCAGAAGGAACCACCGGCACCTCGTATCTCCGCAACAACGACCGATGGAACACATTATGGATAGCGAAAGATGCCGGAAGGTCCAAACGAAAGGAAACAGGGTTAATAATCTCCAAAATCCTATAGGGACCGATGAACCGAGGCTTAAATTTAGGAGAAGAAACCCTCATTGGGACAAAACGGGAAGACAACCACACCAAGTCCCCAACACGAAGGCGAGGACCAACCCGACGCTGGCGGTTAGCAAACCGCTGAGTCCTCTCCTGGGACAAATTCAAATTGTCCACCACTTGTTCCCAAATCCGATACAACCGATCCACCACAGCATCTACTCCAGGACAATCCGAAGACTCCACCTGACCAGAAGAAAAACGGGGATGAAACCCCGAATTGCAAAAGAAAGGGGAAACCAAAGTGGCAGAACTGGCCCGATTATTAAGAGCAAACTCCGCCAACGGCAAAAAGGCAACCCAATCATCCTGATCCGCAGACACAAAACACCTCAAATACGTCTCCAAAGTTTGATTAGTTCGCTCCGTCTGGCCATTAGTCTGAGGATGGAAGGCAGACGAAAAAGACAAATCAATGCCCAACCTGGCACAGAATGCCCGCCAAAATCTAGAAACGAACTGGGTACCCCTATCAGAAACGACATTTTCAGGAATACCATGCAAGCGAACCACATTTTGAAAAAACAAAGGAACCAACTCAGACGAGGAAGGCAACTTTGGCAATGGCACCAAATGAACCATCTTAGAAAAACGGTCACACACCACCCAGATAACAGACATCCTCTGAGAGACATCGAGATGTGCGTCCAAGGCCTCTTCGGAATAGGCAAGGGCAACAACAACCCGCTAGCCCTAGAACAACAAGGCTTGGCCCGAGCACACACATCACAAGACTGCACAAAAACACGCACATCACGAGACAGAGATGGCCACCAGAAGGATCTAGCCACCAAATCCCTGGTACCAAAAATTCCAGGATGACCCGCCAGCGTAGAAGAATGAACCTCCGAGATGACTCTACTGGTCCAATCATCAGGAACAAACAGTCTACCAGGTGGACAGCGATCAGGTCTATCCGCCTGAAACTCTTGCAAAGCACGTCGCAGATCTGGGGAAATAGCGGATAATATCACCCCATCCTTAAGGATACCCGTAGGTTCCGAATCACCAGGGGAATCAGGCTCAAAACTCCTAGAAAGGGCATCCGCCTTCACATTCTTAGAACCTGGTAGATATGAGACCACAAAATTAAACCGAGAGAAAAACAACGACCAGCGCGCCTGTCTAGGATTCAGGCGCCTGGCAGACTCAAGATAAATCAGATTCTTGTGATCAGTCAAAACCACCACCTGATGTCTAGCACCCTCAAGCCAATGACGCCACTCCTCAAATGCCCACTTCATGGCCAAAAGCTCCCGATTACCGACATCATAATTTCTTTCGGCGGCAGAAAATTTTCGAGAAAAGAACGCACAAGGTCTCATCACTGAGCAATCGGAACTTTTCTGCGACAAAACCGCCCCCGCTCCGATCTCGGAAGCATCGACCTCAACCTGAAAGGGGAGAGAGACATCGGGCTGGCGCAACACAGGGGCAGACGAAAAGCGGCGCTTAAGTTCCCGAAAGGCCTCCACAGCGGCAGAGGACCAATTGGCAACATCAGCACCCTTCTTAGTCAAATCCGTAAGAGGCTTAGCAACACCAGAAAAACCTGTTATAAATCGACGATAAAAATTAGCAAAGCCCAAGAACTTCTGAAGACCCTTTAGAGAAGTAGGCTGCGTCCAGTCACAAATAGCCCGAACCTTGACAGGGTTCATCTCAACAGAAGAAGGGGAAAAAATGTACCCCAAAAAGGAAATCTTTTGAACCCCAAAAACACACTTAGAACCCTTTACACACAGAGAATTCTCCCGCAAGACCTGAAAAACCCTCCTGACCTGCTGAACATGAGACTCCCAGTCCTCAGAAAAAATCAAAATATCGTCCAAATACACAATCATAAATTTATCCAGATATTCACGGAAAATATCATGCATAAAGGACTGAAAAACTGAAGGCGCATTAGAAAGGCCGAAAGGCATTACTAAATACTCAAAGTGGCCCTCAGGCGTATTAAATGCGGTTTTCCACTCATCCCCTTGCTTAATTCGCACCAAATTATACGCCCCACGGAGATCAATCTTGGAGAACCACTTAGCCCCCCTTATGCGAGCAAACAAATCAGTAAGCAGCGGCAACGGATACTGATATTTGACAGTAATTTTATTCAGGAGTCGATAATCAATACAAGGCCTCAGCGAGCCATCCTTTTTAGAGACAAAGAAAAACCCAGCTCCTAAAGGTGATGAAGAAGGACGAATATGTCCCTTTTCCAGGGACTCCTTAACATATTCTCGCATGGCAGCATGCTCAGGTACAGATAGGTTAAACAAACGACCCTTTGGAAATTTACTGCCTGGAATCAGATCTATGGCGCAATCACACTCTCTGTGGGGAGGGAGAGAACCAATTTTAGGCTCTTCAAAAATATCCCCAAAATCCGACAAAAATGCAGGAATCTCAGAGGGAATAGATGACGAGATAGGAACCAAAGGTATGTCCCCATGAGCCCCCCGACATCCCCAGCTTAACACAGACATAGTTTTCCAGTCCAGTACTGGGTTATGAGATTTTAACCATGGTAATCCAAGCACTAAAACATCATGTAAATTATACAACACGAGGAAGCGAATCATCTCCTGATGGTCTGGAGTCATACGCATAGTCACTTGCGTCCAGAACTGTGGTCTATTACAAGCCAGAGGTGTAGAATCAATACCCTTCAGAGGTATAGGGACTTCCAGAGGCTCCAAATCAAACCCACAGCGCCTGGCGAAGGACCAATCCATGAGACTCAGAGCGGCGCCAAAGTCCACATAGGCATCCACGGTAATAACTGATAATGAACAAATCAGAGTTACAGACAGAAGAAATTTAGACTGTAAAGTGCCAATAGAAACAGACTTGTCAACCTTCCTAGTACGTTTAGAGCATGCTGATATAACATGCGCGGAATCACCACAGTAGAAGCACAAGCCATTTTTGCGCCTATAATTCTGCCGCTCGCTTCTTGACAGAATTCTGTCACATTGCATTTTCTCTGGCGTCCCTTCAGAAGATACCGCCAAATGGTGCACGGGTTTGCGCTCCCGCAAACGCCGATCAATCTGAATCGCCATTGTCATGGACTCATTCAGACCTGTGGGCGTAGGAAACCCCACCATGACATCCTTAACGGCATCAGAAAGGCCCTCTCTGAAATTTGCCGCTAGGGCACACTCATTCCACTGAGTAAGCACAGACCATTTACGAAATTTTTGGCAGTATATCTCAGCTTCATCTTGCCCTTGAGACAGGGCTATTAAAGCTTTTTCAGCTTGAATCTCCAAATTAGGTTCCTCATACAGCAACCCTAAAGCCAGAAAAAACGCATCCACATTGAGCAACGCAGGATCCCCTGGTGTCAATGAAAATGCCCAATTTTGAGGGTCACCTCGCAGCAAAGAAATCACAATCTTAACCTGCTGAACAGGATCTCCAGAGGAGTGAGGTCTGAGAGAAAGGAATAATTTACAATTACATTTGAAATTCAGAAACCGAGATCTATCTCCGGAAAATACCTCTGGTGTAGGAATCTTAGGTTCAGAAATAGGAGTACGTATAACATAATCTTGTAAATTCTGAACCTTCGTAGCAAGATTATTTAAACCTGCAGCCAAACTCTGGACATCCATGTTAAACAGCTAAGGTCAGAGCCATTCAAGGGTTAAGAGGAGGTAAGAAGCAGCTAGACAGCAATTAAGGGCTAGGCAGCAAAACTCTGAGGGAAAGAAAAAAAAAAAAATTTCCTTCAACACTTCTTTTTCTCCAGCTTCAGCCCAAACAATTAACACTTTGTTGGCCGGTCATACTGTCATGATTCCCCAATGGCATGGGAACATCAGAAACACAAAAATAACAGACTAGCTCTCGGGTGATGGAAACTCAAGCTGACCGTGACCTAAATCTACCACACAACTAACAGTAGCCAGGAAGCATTCCTACGGCTGCCTAGATGCCATGCGCCAGCCGGAGAACTAACTACGCCTGGAAGAGGAAGGAACAGACCTGGCTTACCTCTAGAGAAATCCCCAAAGATGATAGCCTCCACGTATATTGACGGTGAGTACAGAGGAAAAGACATACACAGTATGAAGGTAGATTTAGCAAAGCGAGGTCCACTTACTAGATAGAGGAAGGATACAAAAGAGGACTTCACGGTCAGCTGAAAAACCCTTTCAAAAACCCATCCTGAAATTACTTTAAGACTCCTGTGTCAACTCATGACACAGGAGTGGCAATTTCAGTCCACAAGAGCTTCCAGTAACAGGAAATGACAAAACTGTAAACTGGACAAGAAAAACAAAACAATAAGGACAAGAGTCCACTTAGCTGATCAGCAGACTAGTAGCAGGAACATGCAACTGAAAGACTCAGGTTACAATGATGACCGGCAAGGAAGTGACTGGAGAGCAAGGCTAAATAGGGAACTCCCAAAACTGATGGAAGCAGGTGAGCTGAGGCAGAAAAGCACACACAAGTCTCCAGTACCACCAGCCACCACCAGGGGAGCCAAAAAGCGGATCACAACAGTAAAACTGTAAACTGTACAGAAAAACAAAACAATAAGGACAAGAGTCCACTTAGCTGATCAGCAGACTAGTAGCAGGAACATGCAACTGAAAGACTCAGGTTACAATGATGACCGGCAAGGAAGTGACTGGAGAGCAAGGCTAAATAGGGAACTCCCAAAACTGATGGAAGCAGGTGAGCTGAGGCAGAAAAGCACACACAAGTCTCCAGTACCACCAGCCACCACCAGGGGAGCCAAAAAGCGGATCACAACAATCGGTCAGGGGTTTAACCACACTGGAGAAGTTGGCACTGAAACGGCGATAAAAATTAGCAAAGCCCAAAAATTTCTGAAGGCTCTTCACGGATGTGGGCTGGATCCAATCATGAATGGCCTGAACCTTAACCAGATCCATTTCTATAGATGAGGGAGAAAAAATGAAGCCCAAAAAAGAAATCTTCTGTACTCCAAAGAGGCACTTAGACCCCTTCACAAACAAGGCATTATCACGAAGGATCTGAAATACCATCCTGACTTGTTTCACATGAGACTCCCAATCATCTGAAAAAATCAAAATATCATCCAAATATACAATCATGAATTTATCAAGATAATTCCAAAATATATCATGCATGAAGGACTGAAACACAGATGGAGCATTAGAGAGTCCGAATGGCATCACAAGGTATTCAAAATGGCCTTCGGGCGTATTAAACGCAGTTTTCCATTCGTCCCCCTGCTTAATACGAACCAGATTATATGCCCCTCGAAGGTCAATCTTAGTAAACCAACTAGCCCCCTTAATCCTAGCAAACAGATCAGAAAGCAAAGGCAAAGGGTATTGGAATTTGACCGTGATCTTATTCAAGAGGCGATAATCAATACAGGGTCTCAAGGAGCCATCTTTTTTGGCAACAAAGAAAAAACCTGCTCCCAATGGTGAAGAAGATGCCCGAATATGCCCCTTCTCCAAGGACTCCTTCACATAGCTCCGCATGGCGGTATGTTCTGGCACAGACAGGTTGAAAAGTCGGCCTTTAGGGAACTTACAGCCTGGAATCAAGTCAATAGCACAATCACAGTCCCTATGCGGTGGAAGGGAACTGGACTTGGGCTCATTGAATACATCCTGAAAATCTGACAAAAACTCAGGAATTTCAGAAGAGGGGGTGGAGGCAATTGACATCACAGGAACGTCACCATGAACCCCCTGACAACCCCAACTAGTCACAGACATAGATTTCCAATCTAATACCGGATTATGCACCTGTAACCATGGGAAACCCAGCACAATAGCATCATGCACATTATGCAACACCAGAAAACGACAATCTTCCTGATGGGCTGGCGCCATGCACATGGTCAGCTGTGTCCAAAACTGAGGTTTATTTTTAGCCAACGGTGTAGCATCAATGCCCCTCAAAGGAATAGGACTCTGCAAAGGCTGCAAGGGGAAACCACAACGTCTGGCAAATTCTAAGTCCATTAAATTTAGAGCGGCGCCTGAATCCACAAATGCCATGACAGAAAATGACGATAATGAGCAGATCAGGGTCACAGATAACAGAAATTTAGGTTGTATAGTACTGATGGTAACAGAACCAGCGATTCTCTTGGTACGCTTAGGGCAATCAGAAATAACATGAGCAGAATCGCCGCAGTAAAAACACAACCTATTCTGACGTCTGAATCCTTGTCGTTCAGCTCTAGACACAATCCTATCACACTGCATAGGCTCAGGACTGTTCTCGGAAGACAATGCCATAGTGTGCACAACTCTGCGCTCGCGCAAGCGCCGATCAATCTGAATGGCCAGAGACATAGAATCACTCAGACCAGCAGGCGTGGGGAACCCCACCATAACATCTTTAACGGATTCAGAAAGACCCTTTCTGAAGATTGCCGCCAAGGCATCCTCATTCCATTTAGTCAGTACAGACCATTTTCTAAACTTCTGGCAATATGATTCTGCCGCTTCTTGACCCTGAGACAGGGCCAACAAGGTCTTCTCAGCATGATCCACTGAATTAGGTTCGTCATACAATAACCCAAGTGCCTGAAAAAAGGTGTCTACATTAAGCAACACCGGATTCCCAGGTTCCAGGGCAAATGCCCAATCCTGGGGGTCACCACGCAGCAGAGATATAATAATTTTAACCTGCTGGATGGGATCACCAGAGGAACGGGGTTTCAGAGAAAAAAACAGTTTACAGTTATTTTTAAAGCTCAGAAATTTGGACCTATCCCCAAAAAACAAATCAGGAGTTGGAATTCTAGGCTCTAAAACTGGAGTCTGAACGATATAATCGGAAATACCCTGTACTCTAGCAGCAAGTTGATCCACACGAGAAGCCAATCCCTGAACATCCATACCAGCGCCGAACTCCTGAGCCACCCAGAGGCAAAGAGGGAAGAGAAAAAAAAAACACAACAGACTACAGAAAAAAAAATGGCTCAGCACTTTCCTTCCCTTCTTCTGAGATGCGGTTAACTCATTGTTGGCCAGTTGTACTGTTATGATCTGGTGGCCTAAGAGCAGCATGGGACGTACTCTGGAGAAGGTGGTACCTGTACTGACCGCAGACCCTGAACCTAACACCGCAACTAGAAGTAGCCGTGGAATGTACCTAGCGCTCCCTAGACATCTTGACACAGCCGGAGGACTAATTACCCCTAGAGATAGAAAAGGGAAAACTATCTTGCCTCAGAGAAAATCCCCAAAGAACAGGCAGCCCCCCCACAAATATTGACTGTGAGAGGAGAGGGAAAAAACATACACAGACTGAAATGAGAATTTAGCAAAGGAGGCCACTTCTAGCTAAATAGAAAGGACAGGACAGAGTACTATGCGGTCAGTATTAAAACACTAGAAAATATCCACCACAGAAAATACAAAAACTCCACAGCTAACTAAAGATATGGAGGGTATATCTGCATCTCCAGAGATACCAGCTTGGCTAAACAAATCCTTATACAGACCAAGCTGGACAAGACAAAACAGAGAAAATAACTGAACAATAAGACCACAGCATGTGGACAGCAAAATCAAGGCCAGAACTTATCTTTGTTGAAAAGAACTGCAAAGCAGAAGAGACCAGGCAGGGATGTGAATCCTCCAGGAACAATGGGCAACTGGAACTGACTAAAGGGTGAAGCAAGACTAAATAGCCCTGTCCAAATTGCAAAAAGTGAAAACACCTGATAAATGCTGTGATTCAGAGACAGCAGCGCTATCACTTACAACCACCGGAGGGAGCCCAAGAGCAGAATTCCCAACACGCGACACGGAAGATGTGGTCGAGGTACAAGCCAGAGAATCAACAAGCCAGACAGGGAACTTAGCAGCAGAGATGGATACCAAGAGACGGGGTCAGAGATCAGTCGGGGTCATACACGGGAATACAAGTCAAAGGCAGGAGGGTCACCAAGGTACAAGGGTCAGAGGCTCTAAACTGGAAGCTTGAGCTATCACTAACACTGGTCAGCAGGCTGTGAAGGACTGAAATAGCCCAGCTAGCTCCAGAACGAGGCCGAGGAGATTAACCCCTGCATGACCAGTCCCAAGAGAGGAAAGAAGAAAATAAACTTGGGCCATGACACCCAGCTCTATGAACAAAAGGATGCACACTCCAGGGTGTGTGAGAGCCTCCCACGCGTGGTGGTTGAACTCCAGGAATGTTCGCAAGGGCGTAAGCTGGTTGCAATCCCCGCTGGTTACGATAACATCCGATGCCAGCAAGCGAGGCTGGGGGGCCATGGTATCTCATACTCCTTTCCAGGGACACTGGGATCAGAAGATAAGCGCCAAGTCTTCCAACTTCAGGGAGCTGAAGGCAGTGGAGGAAGCTGCTAGCTGTAGGCAACCTAATCTCGGGACATCACGTCAGAGTCTATTCAGACAATATGACTACAGTTGCTCACCTGAAACATCAGGGGAGCTCAAGGTTCAACGGCCTAAGGGGCATTATTCTGGTGGGCTGAAAAACACCTTCTCTCCCTGACAGTGGTCTATTTAAAGAGATCTTCCAACCTTCAGGCAGATTTCCTGAGTCGCCAAGTCGTTGTTCGGCGTACTATTTTACACTACCTTGAACAAACCAGTTCCTGGAGAGTTGACCAAAATTTGTTCGTTCATCCGTTGGGTCAAAATAAAGGGAAGAAGGTGGCGAAAAGTACCATCTCAAATTGGATCAAGAGGGCCATACATGAGACATCTGGCTCAGGACATGACACCTCTGATTGGGGTCAAAGCCCACTCTACGAGATCTACCTCAGTCTCCTGGGCAGAAAGAGCAGGTGCATCCACTGAGCAGATCTGCAGGGCCGCAACATGGTCTTCACTTCATACCTTCACCAAACACTATAGATTGGACTTATTGTCCAATAGGGATCTAGTCTTTGGCCGGAAAGTACTCCAGGCTACTATCTCCCCCCCCCCCCCCCCCCCAGTGCAAAATTGGTTGGTACTCCTATGCTGTCATGGAAGGTGACAAGAGAAAATAGAATTAGACTTACCAGTAATTCGGTTTCTAGGAATCTTCCACGACATCACTAATTCCCTCCCTATGTTCCTTGGATAATTCCTGGGAGCCTTAAGGTAACCGGTGCTATGGTGTCCGTTATAAGTCACTGGCGAGTAGGAGGGGCTTTTAACCTCTTTGTGCTTCCTGTCCCCCATTAGGGAACGGAGATAACTTCCTATGCTGTCGTTGAAGGTTACTAGAAACCGAATTACCAGTAAGTCTAATTCTATTTTTTGTTTTATTACAGGAGATGAGAAAATCAGTGGCATAGGCGTTAAGTGAGTATAATTGTGTCTGTTATTTTAAAATTAAAAAAAGGAAGTGTGTTTTTTGTTTTTATTTCAAATAAAAGACTTTATTTTGGCTGTGTGTTTATTTACCATGCAACTATAGGATTATTAATGGATAGGCGTTTTATAGACATTACTAAGCCGTGGGTTTGATGTCACCTGACAATACAAAGGTGACATCAACCCCACAAATATGAACACCACTTGCCACCGCTACAGGGCAAGTGGGAAGAGTTGGTCAAAGCACCAGAATTGGTGCATCTAATAGACGTGCCTTTTCTGGGCAGCTGCATGCTGCTATTTTTAGGGTGGGGGAGGGCAATATCCATGGCCCCTTACCAGCCTGTGAATTCCAGCCCCCAGCTGTCTGCTTTAGCTTGGCTGTTGTCAAAAATGAGGGGGACCCCACACCTTTTTCTTTTTTATTATTATTTATTTAAATTAAAAAAAATACGGTGCAGGGACTCCTCTATTCTTGATAACCAGCCTTTGTGAAGCTGATACAGTTATATGAAAAAGTTTGGGCACCCCTATTAATCTTAAGCTTAATGTTTTATAAAAATTGGTTTTTTTGCAACAGCTATTTCAGTTTCATATATCTAATAACTGTTGGACACAGTAATGTTTCTGCCTTGAAATGAGGTTTATTGTACTAACAGAAAATGTGCAATCTGCATTCAAACAAAATTTGACAGGTGCATAAGTATGGGCACCCTTATCATTTTCTTGTTTTAAATACTCCTACCTACTTTTTACTGACTTACTAAAGCACTTTTTTTTGGTTTTGTAACCTCATTGAGCTTTGAACTTCATAGCCAGGTGTATGTAATCATGAGAAAAGCTACTTAAAGTGGCCACTTGCAAGTTGTTCTCCTGTTTGAATCTCCTCTGAAGAGTGGCATCATGGGCTCCTCAAAACAACTGTCAAATGATCTGAAAACAAAGATTATTCAACATAGTTGTTCAGGGGAAGGATACAAAAAGCTGTCTCAGATTTAACCTGTCAATTTCCACTGTGAGGAACATAGTAAGGAAATGGAAGAACACAGGTACAGTTCTTGCTAAGGCCAGAAGTGTCAGGCCAAGAAAAACATCAGAATGGCAGAGAAGAAGAATGGTGAGATCAGTCAAGGACAATCCTCAGACCACCTCCAGAGAGCTGCAGCATCAACTTGCTGCAGATGGTGTCACTGTGCATCGGTCAACTATACAACGCACTTTGCACAAGGAGAAGCTGTATGGGAGAGTGATGCGAAAGAAGCCGTTTCTGCAAGCACGCCACAAACAGAGTCGGCTGAGGTATGCAAAAGCACATTTGGAGAAGCCAATTTCTTTTTGAAAGAAGGTCCTGTGGACTGATGAAAACCAATATTGAGTTGTTTGGTCATACAAAAAGGCGTTATGCATGGCGGCAAAAAAACACAGCATTCCAAGAAAAACATTTGCTACCCACCGTAAAATTTGGTGGAGGTTCCATCATGCTTTGGGCCTATGTGGCCAATGCCGGCACCGAGAATCTTGTTAAAGTTGAGGGACGCATGGATTCCTCTCAGTATCAGCAGATTCTTGACAATAATGTTCATGAATCAGTGACAAAGTTGAAGTTACGCAGGGGATGGATCTTTCAGCAAGACAATGATCCAAAAGACCGCTCCAAATCTACTCAGGCATTCATGCAGAGGAACAATTACACTGTTCTGGAATGGCCATCCCAGTCCCCAGATCTGAATATCATTGAACATCTGTGGGATCATTTGAAGAGTGCTGTCCATGCTCGGCGACCGTCAAACTTAACTGAACTGGAATTGTTTTGTAAAGAGGAATGGTCAAAAATACCTTCATCCAGGATCCAGGAACTCATTAAAAGCTACAGGAAGCGACTAGAGGCTGTTATTTTTGCAAAAGGAGGATCTACTAAATATTAATGTCACTTTTCTGGTGAGGTGCCCATACTTATGCACCGGTCAAATTTTGTTTGAATGCAGATTGCACATTTTCTGTTAGTACAATAAACCTCATTTCAAGGCAGAAACATTACTGTGTCCAACAGTTATTAGATATATGAAACTGAAATAGCTGTTGCAAGAAAACCAATTTTTATAAAACATTAAGCTTAAGATTAATAGGGGTGCCCAAACTTTTTCATATAACTGTAGCTGAGGGTTATTAGATAAACATAAACCATATAGGGCAACATCAGTGTAGAGGTGAGAAAGAGACCAATCCCCATGTGGTTGTCTCCAAGATACACCTAAAGGACACTGCTGACCATAATAGTATCATCAAAACGAAATAGAAGTAAAAAGTCCAAATATATAAAAAGGTATAAATTTATTAATACACAAAAATTACAGTCAAATTATGTAACACTATAAATAACAGACTAGGATCAGGTAATGATGAGGGTTGCAGCCTGCAGCTGTCAGTTTTGCCTGGCTGGTTATCAGAAAAATACAAGGGAACCCGATGTCATTTTTTAAATTATTATTATTTATTTATATAGCACCATTAATTCCATGGTGCTGTACACGAGAAAGGGGTTACATACAGGGTTATAGATATAACCGCATCCAAGACTTCTCCCGTGCTTCCCCCATACTCTGGAACTCTCTACCCCAGCACATCAGACTCTCGCCTACCATAGAAACCTTCAAAAAGAACCTGAAGACTCACCTCTTCCGACAAGCCTACAGCCTGCAGTGATCCTGAACCTACTGAACCGCCGCACAACCAGCTCTACCCTCTCCTAGTGTATCCTCACCCATCCCCTGCAGACTGTGAGCCCTCGCGGGCAGGGTCCTCCCTCCTTATGTACCCGTATGCCTTGTTTTCTACTCATGTTTAATGTATTTGTCTATATTTGCCCCGTAGTTCACATGTAAAGCGCTGTGGAATAAATGGCGCTATAAAAATGTATAATAATAATAATAATTTACAGTAAACAGGTTTACAGTGACAGACTGGTACAGAGGTGAAAGGACCCTGTCATTGCGGACTTACATTCTATGGACTTATTTTTGCGCAGGCAGCGGCTAATGAATACTCCCATCAGCCGCCGCCTGCTCTCACTGTTATCAGCTGAATTCAACTCTTAACATTCTCCCCTGCTTGTGCTGATCGCACCCAGCGCTGGGGAACAGTGTGAAGTGTACCGCTGCTTCCCAGGCGCCGGTATGTGTGACACTGATGCGGCAGACATATTAAACACATGGACACGGATATCTCCGGTACTGTTTTTTCCACAGCAGGAAAACAGGACATGTGAAAGCCCTAAAACTGCGGTGATGCTCAGCTGAACGTATAAATGTATGGTGGAGTCAAAGGGCAAAGCTTTTGGCTAACAGCTGTGTAAACTGTATGCCAGCGCTGACTAATTAGCAAGTTCTCCAGTTAATTGTGTTGGGATTTGGGCCAGAAACTTAGTATGTGATGTTCCAAAACAGGATTAGGTGCTGTGCTGTGTGTCTGAGATGGGGTAGTTTAGCTTTTGAGCCCCTCGGGGGGGTGGGGGGGGCACAGATACTGCTATGAACCTGATCACAGGCTCTGGGCTGAGGAGAGCCTGACATCATTTCCCTGTAGATGGCGCAAGAGAGAGCCTTTTCTTCTGGAGGAAACATTCCTGTATATAGTGTAACAAATCAAGTTAAAGGGCTGTTCCATTTTAGTGTGTAAGGACTCTTAGACGGGCAGATTATAAGTCCGTGTGCACATCTATCCATGCAAATCAATGGTGATCGTGATATAAACGTGAACCGATACTCCACATGTAAAAAGTTGTGACATGGCTGATCCAGGTTACCAGCACTGATACATTGTATCACGCTATTAGGACAAGAGATGGATTTGCATGGAGCATGTATTTCGTTTCCAGCATATGCTGCTATCAGTAATTACTTATTGGGGGGAAGCTGGGGCAGCCGTCCTCGGCCCACTCACAGCCACTCTTAGCATTATTGATTTAGGGGCGCTGTAGATATTTTTACTGATTAAGGGGGCACACTAGATATTATTACATGCTAAAGGGACACTATAGCCATTACGACTATTTAAGGGTAAATGCAAGGACTATTATTATTATTTTTTAGGGGCAGGGTAACAAAAGGCTCTGAATTTTGGGTATCAGAAGGATGGAGAACTTGTGTAGATTGGGAATAGATGGGACCCAGTTGGAAATAGAAGTTAGCGTTGCAAACAAGTTTGGGCTGGAAGAAGAGTTTATGGTGGACTGGGCCAGATGGAAAAGATGTCACCTATAAGTCACTGTATATAATCTCTTATATGTTCTGCAGAACTGGTATATACCACTGTATGATCACTATACGGGATACTGTATCCTATATGTACAAATCAGGCTGGAAGGGCACTGGGAACGTGTTGGGAAGTTATCCAGCTGTCTTGATGCCCCCAGGGATATTTGAGTCTGAATTGCATATGGCTTGTATGCTAGATATCTCAAGACTGGTATGTTGGATCTTTCTTTAAAGAAAAAAAATGCTGTAAAGATTTGGCACTTGAAATTATGGAAACGCAGATAAATAAGGTCGGGCGGCTTCTATACATTAGGTGTTGGGTGAGCTGCTCCTTTGCTCTAGGATTCTTTTGAGGTTTGGTTCACAGGTGAGTCTACTGAAAATATACATGTCTGTGACGTGCACCGCACACTGTAACGAACAGAGCAGGATAAGACTCTCGAGTTGCTCTTTTGTCTGGGACATAATGTTCTACACCTAAGGGCTCATTCAGACACCTGTGAAAATCGGTCCAATCTCAGACCTCAATTCAAGGACTGGTCGCGTCTCTCCCGACCCGAGCATGACATAGAAATACGTGAAGCTATCACGGTCGGGTCAGGAGACCCGTGGCCAGTCTGTGCTTTGCGGACCAAGATCAGACTGATTTCTACGGCCGTATGAATGAGCCAGCGCTAGATGCTGTACTGGTAAATCAAGTGCGTCTGCAGTCACATAGAGTGACTGCAGACTTGAGCCCATGTCTGGACAACCCCTTTAATGCTGGCAGCTGTTTCCATTGAATACTGATCCTGTGCCATACATTTGTCACGAGTGGGTCACGTCCTCCTGGGAGATCTGGGGTTAGAAAGCCATTACGTATTGTAAATCCCAGGTCATCCGTTTAGTCTGTGTGTTTCGAGTCCTATATTAAATGAATTTTGTTTCCTTTGGTGCTGAAGAGGTTAACGACCCTTTCTATGCTGGTTAGAATCTTGCAGCTCCATCTCTCAGCTGCTCCTGATCTGGTCATTCCCTGTTTCCTAGCTCCTTGGAGACGCTGTGCTGAGTTGAAGATCGCTGTGCTGAGTTGAAGATCGTTTTTGCTGCTGGGGATTGTTGCGTGCTGTTTTTGGGTGTATGCTTTTCTCTTTGTCATTTTACTATTTAATTTTTGCATTCCTCCCCTTCCCTATCTACCTATCTACCTTTGGTCAGTGTTTTTGTAAGTTAATGGCTTTTCTGTTATCTCTGTTGATACACCAGCATTTCTGGCCCAGACCTCCTGGGGGATAGGTTGGGGACAGCTTAGGGTATAACAAAAGAACAGTGAGGAACGAGGCCCAAACCTCCTCACCATCAGAGGAACCTTTGGGAACAGGCATAGTTATGGCCCCAGCCTGAGAGACAGTGACGGTCCCATTTCCTTATCTCACGTGCAGTCACAGCGTGACAACTTTATTAGCAAATGCTATACATTAATAAATAGAATAATTTGTCCTGATGAAACTGGTGTACTTACTATGAAAATCCATGATAGAACAGCTGCATAATTTTGATATTAAAATCAGCATTTTATGAGTTCAGCTAAAGAGTGAGAGAACTCATGAGTCCAAATGTATTTACTCCCTACCCACCGAGCTTGGCTGACAGCTTCAGCTTGTACAGAGAAGTGTGAACTTTCAGCAGCCACAGAGAGGAAGGATACTGGTGAGTCTCAATCAAAGTAGGCGGGCGTAGATCCAGCAAGGAGAGGGAAAGACAGCATATGCAGGCAGGAGGGACACTGAGGAGCTGTCAATAAGGGTAGGTGGGCGGTAATGGTGTTTACATTTTCAAAAAGGATCATACAGTGATTATGATTTGGATTTTCACAGCAAGCATACCAGCCTCGTCAGGTCTAAGATATTAATTCAGTGGCGTATGCAGTTTGTATAGTGAAATTCTGCGACAGATCCGCATTAAACAGCTTAGTGATCACAAATATTCATAGTAAAAACAGATGTCGGTAATGGTCATGGACTAATTTTTTTTGCCAACACTATGGAAATATACATGTTCGTAAAAATGATTTGTGGGTGTGACATTGTTTCTAATTTAGTTTATGACGTCGGCCTTGCCATACACCGTGAACAAATGAGGCGGTTTTTGCCATATAGTATGTTTTCTTTTTTCTTATATAAAGATTATAAAAAGTTTTTATGGAAAGCAAAACATTTTCATGAAACCTTATTTTGATTCAAGTATATAATGACAACACAATGGAAGTTCGTTCCTATTGTTGAGTAGATGAAGCCATACTTCTGGTGATTTGTTTCACACACTCCAATATCTTAGACATTTGTACAGTCTGAACATGTCAGAGCAAGTCAGAAAAAATGTCAAGATCAATAAACGACCGTTCCCAAAATCTCCAGTGTATCAGTTACAGGTATGACGGTTGTGGCTGGAATTCCAAACTTAGTCCAGTCGCTCAGTAATGTAAACTATGGGGACACATATCCACGGCTCTACAGTTCTGTTGTTTTTGGAGTGGCCCTTGAGAGGTTAATCTGTGGAACTATGCAAGTGAAGTATGAGAAGTACACCGCCATATACACAGTACCCGCCAGAGAGCCCCCCATACTAAGAGCCCCTGTCCGCTCTCCACGGCAGATGCGCCCTAGACAACTGCCTTTGTCTTCTACCCCTTCTCCTGACCAGGGCTGGTTTTAGACAGAGAGGGGCCCCAACATGTAATATATTGCACCATCACATACAAACATTTAGGTTGCATTTATAGGAGCCGCTGTCAGACATTTAAATGAGCGCCATCAACTATATTAAAGTCATTCGGCACTTGTGTACCGGCCTCTTTACACCGGCTGACTGAGAATTATGGGGTTAGAACGATCAGTAATAGATCAATCTGTCCCCCATACATATGTTATCGGCAGATCATCTCCTGTGTACACCGAGCGATGTGCTAACGAGAGCAATGGCCCTGATTCATTAAAGGGAACCTATCTGCTGATACATGCTGCGCAAACCTGCTATATATGTCCCCCCATACTTGTATATATGCCCCTATCCTAGACCCCTGGTATATGCCTCCCCATGCTGGACCCCTTCCTGGTATATATGCCTCCTCATCCTGGTATACAGTATATACTCTTTATCCTGTGTTCCTGTCTGGTATATATGTCACCCATCCTGGTACAAATGCCACCAATCCTGTGTTCCTTCCTTCTATATACCGTATGTCCTCTGTCACACACACACACATGATGCGAGTAGTTCGTGGACCCTCTGTGTCACGGGGCCGGGCTTGCCTAGGAGGGGCGTAGCTATGCGGCTACATGGTTTTCACTAGAGCTCTTGATGGTGTAGTTAGACTTGAGCTGCAGGAAGCCACCAGGTGCCACTCCTAGACAGTCCCTGTTACTGCAGCTGCTGACCCCCAGGGGTCAGGATCAAAGACACAAACACGGGCTAGGAGTGACAGGCAAGGTAGGATTCAGACTCAGGTTCTGTGTCACCAGGCAGAATGGATACTTACACAGAATCACAAGCAGGACTGGATTTGGATACTGGAGCAGGCTCTTACAGTACGGACTCTGGAATGCTAACCAGAACAGACACTGGTGCTGTTTCAAGTACTAGCGGAACCCACTAGCGGCTACTAGTTCAGGTACCACTGATGTGGCTTCAGGTTTAGGTACCACTGGAGCATCTTCAAAGTTCAGGAACTGTGGATGTGGCTTCAGGGTTCAGGTACCATGGGTGAAACTTCAGTTTGGGTACCGTGTGTCACAACTCTTTTATCGGAATACCTTCCCTGTCCCTAACACTAGGCCCGCCATAGCTATTCCTGCTCCCTGGATTACTTCTGATGGTGAAGATGCCGGGGTCACGTGCCTTGTTGAACTTCTTAATCAGCCCTATATCTGTTCCCCTCCCTCACCAAGGGAAATGGGGAGTAATAGTGTATGTATATTCACATACCAGATGTCACGCTGTGATGGTCTTCGGTAAGGAAGGGGAGCCTCAAACTGTCCCTGGAACTGGTACCCTAACTATCCCTGTCCTCGGGGTGCACTTGGAGGTAGAGAGGCCCGAGTCTCTGACCTTACTATGCTCCTATTAAACCCTGATCTGTCCTCTCCCCAACCCCATGAGGCATGGGACAGAAAGATAAGGTAAACAAGACACAAAGACAAAACAGGGATAGCAGAAAGCAACAAACATACAAATACCACAGGTAGATTGTTAGCCCTTGCGGACAGGGTCTTCTCTCCTCCTGTACCAGTTGTGACTTGTGTTGTTTAAGATTACTGTACTTGTTTTTATTATGTATACCCCTCCTCACATGTAAAGCACCATGGAATAAATAGAGCTATAATAATAATTAATAATAATAGGTATATAGGGAAGAATAAGAATGTACCAACCAAATGGGAACAGGATAATGAGGAAAGCATACACCCAAAAACAGTAAGCAACAATCTCCAGTAGCAAGAACGATCGCCAATTCAGCACGTGTCCAAGAAGCTAGGAAGCAAAGCTTTCACTGGCAAGGCAGAGAATGTCTGGCCAGGTTTTATAGGGAGAGGTAATGACCTGATCAGAAGCAGCTGAAATGGAGCTGTAAGTTTCTTACCAGCATAGAAAGGGTCATTAACCTCTTCAGCACCAAAGGAAACCAAATCCATTTAACATGGGACACAAACATATGCTAAATGGAAGATTTGTGATTCACAATACGTAGTGATCTTCTAACCTCAGATCTCCCAGGAGGACGTGACACACTCGTGTCACCAGACTAATAAGGGAGGACATACAGTGATCAATGAAATGGAAAGCATACAAATATGCACTACAGACAACAGAGAGGAACAAAAGGAAGGAAAAACCAAATAGAGGATTAGGATTTGCACATAGCCGAAACACCAAGCAACAGTCACAGATTAAAACTTCAAATGCCTCTACCAACAACCGATTCCTCCACACCAGGTAGTACAAGACTAACACTGGCAATCCAGATTAACAGAGGTGATTATATATAGGAGAGGAGTGGCCAATACTGAACAGCTAAGATCATCCAAGAAGGAAAGCTTCAGATGCTCTAAGCTGAACAGTTTATCCTCTGCACTGCTAACAGAAACCTGCACCCTTTAATATGAAAGAGAAGTCTTCTAATCAGTGCAGGAGTACATGAAATCGGAGTCTGCCATCTTCTCGCCCCTCACTGTTGCAGTAAATCTGTAACACAGCGGGTGCGGCTTCAGATATCAGATGCCGCCGCTGCAGCTTCAGGATTCAGATACCACAGGGGCAGCTTCAGGCTTAGGTACAGAAGGAGCGGCTTCAAGGTTCAGGTAACATGGGTGCAGTTTCAGTGTTGGGTACTGCCAAAGTGGCTTCAAGGTTCAGGTAACGCGGGTGCGGCTTCAGACTTGGGTACTGCCGGAGCAGCTTCTAGGTTAAGGTGCCGCAGGTGCAGCTTCAGGATTCAGGTACCAAAAGTGCGGCTTTGGGGTTCAGGTCCTGGCCACACACAAACTAGAGGATCCAGGTTCCACTTAGAAGGACGTTGTACAGGCACATCCTTACAGGGACACGTGCCTTAAACACTAGATGTGTCCCAGCTATTGACTGAGTGCATTTCCAAGATGCGTGCATGGCCCTTTAAGAAAAAAGACACGCGTGTCGCCGGTAGCCCTGTGTGGCATGCGCAGGAACCCGGAAGCTGTGCAGGGCACGGAGGCACCGCTGTGCAGCTGGGACAGTGATTACGTTGCACCTTCTGAGACCGCGATCATTACATCCCTGGATGGGAGACCCTAAGAAAGTGGGGACCCTAAACAATTGCCCAGTGTTGAGCCCCCTAACGCTGGTCCTGACCCTGAAACCAACCTCCCTCTGCCATGTTGCACCCTTTAGAGTTGTAGCTAGCTTTTCTTCACTCATGGAAAGTTTGCTGCCCTGTACTCTTAATACCCTCCGCCAAGGCACAAACCCCACCATCATCCCTCTTGTCTAGAGATCACAGGCAGCAAAAAAAAGCGCCAAACGCTGTTCTGAGGATGCTCTGCTCAGGGCTCATCTCTATTCTGGCCAAACAAAACAGGTGTCATCAGCGTGACAGAAGACAGTCACCATTAATAGAGGCGACGCCTGAAAAACATTAACCCAATAAACCCGCAAATGATACAAACAAGAAAATAGTCAGTCCTTAGAGAGAAATCCATGGAGAGGCAAATGCAGAAGACGGCTGATGCGCAATGTTGGATGGAGATAGTGCGCATCCTGCAGATGTAAGACCTTAACATTGTCAATTGATAGGGTCTTCACAAAGCTAAGACCTCCATCATCCTGTTATTCCCACCATTGGGAAATCTTGAATCTGAGCCATACAAGCCAGCTGGCTATTAGTTATGCGCAGTTGTTTGGAGATGATCATTGTATGTTTTTTGGCACAGTATGGCAGTATTATTTATGCAGAATAATAGGATATTGCTCTTCTTTCTTGCTCTAATGAGTTTACGGATACTAAGTAGCACAGCTTAGGCTCAGAAGTATATCTTGAAATGTTGTGGGGGTGCGACCTCTGGGACCCCCGCTGATCCTGAGAATGAGGGAGATGCAGTGCTTCTATTTCTTCCTTGTGCACAGAGCAGCAGTTGCTCCACAGTGGGAACGCCTCAACGTGCAGCCTTGGCAGAACTATGGCATGGTATTACTGTATACCACTGGTCAAGTGAATGTAAAAAATAGAAGAGAATTGTGCAAAATGACAAAATTAAGTTATTGTGATATCAGTATATTTATTTATTTACACTAAAAATACAACGCAAACATTGTGAAATGTTGTTTATTTTTCTTTTATCCCTTACAATAAATTAAAGGGGTTTTCTGGGACATTATAACATTTGGCAACATGATAACATTAGTAAAAACCATTAGCTCACCTTTAAGTCCTTGCTGTTCCAGTGTCGTCATTCAGGTGGTTCCTGCTGATCCGGTTCTATTCCGGTGGTCCCTGCTTATTGTGTGCTATTCTGGTGGTCCCTGCTTATTCTGTTCTATTCTGGTGATCCCTGCAGTTCCATTATTACCATTCAGGTGGTCTCTATTGTTTTAGTATCACCATTCAGGTGGCACCTGTGATCCTGTCATATTCTTGTGGTCTCTGATGACTTTGTTCTCTATTTTGGTGTTCCCTGTCGATCCTGGTCCATTCAGGTGGTTCCTGACAATCCTATCCCTGCCTATCATCTTCTCTTTAGTTGGTTCCTGACTATCCTCTTCTCTTCTGGTGGTCCCTGACTATCATCTCTTTTGGTGGTCCCTGCCTATTCTCTTCTCTTGCAGTCCATGCATATATTCTGTGCTGGTGGTCCTTGCCTATCCTGCTCTGGTGGTCCCTGCCTATCCTCTCCTGTTCTGGTGGTCCATGCCTATCCTCTCCTGTTATGGTGGTCCCTGCCTATCCTCTTCTGTTCTGGTGGTCCCTGCCTATCCTCTTCTGTTCTGGTGGTCCCTGCCTATTCTCTTCTGTTCTGGTGGTCCCTGCCTATCCTCTCCTGTTATGGTGGTCACTGCCTATCCTCTCCTGTTATGGTGGTCACTGCCTATCCTCTTCTGTTCTGGTGGTCCATGTCTATCCTCTCCTGTTATGGTGGTCACTGCCTATCCTCTTCTGTTCTGGTGGTCCCTGCCTATCCTCTTCTGTTCTGGTGGTCCATGCCTATCCTCTTCTGTTCTGGTGGTCCCTGCCTATCCTCTCCTGTTATGGTGGTCACTGCCTATCCTCTTCTGTTCTGGTGGTCCCTGCCTATCCTCTTCTGTTCTGGTGGTCCCTGCCTATTCTCTTCTGTTCTGGTGGTCCCTGCCTATCCTCTCCTGTTATGGTGGTCACTGCCTATCCTCTCCTGTTATGGTGGTCACTGCCTATCCTCTTCTGTTCTGGTGGTCCCTGCCTATCCTCTTCTGTTCTGGTGGTCCCTGCCTATCCTCTCCTGTTATGGTGGTCACTGCCTATCCTCTTCTGTTCTGGTGGTCCCTGCCTATCCTCTTCTGTTCTGGTGGTCCATGCCTATCCTCTTCTGTTCTGGTGGTCCCTGCCTATCCTCTCCTGTTATGGTGGTCACTGCCTATCCTCTTCTGTTCTGGTGGTCCCTGCCTATCCTCTTCTGTTCTGGTGGTCCCTGCCTATTCTCTTCTGTTCTGGTGGTCCCTGCCTATCCTCTCCTGTTATGGTGGTCACTGCCTATCCTCTCCTGTTATGGTGGTCACTGCCTATCCTCTTCTGTTCTGGTGGTCCCTGCCTATCCTCTTCTGTTCTGGTGGTCCCTGCCTATCCTCTCCTGTTATGGTGGTCACTGCCTATCCTCTTCTGTTCTGGTGGTCCCTGCCTATTCTCTTCTGTTCTGGTGGTCCCTGCCTATCCTCTCCTGTTATGGTGGTCACTGCCTATCCTCTTCTGTTCTGGTGGTCCCTGCCGATCTTGGTTATCAGATAAGACCCTATTTGCGCTTTTTATCTCTCCAGTTTTACCATTTGATTTTCAGATTTCAACTTGTGACATCCCCCGGCTATCTACACCTGAGCCCAATGTCAGCAATAGGAGGTATACAAAGCAGAGTTGCGCTCTATGGTGCTGAAGCATGTCAGTGTGAAATAGATGAACTATGAATAGCTATAGGGCTTCTGGATACTAGGAAACAATGAGACGCGTAGCACATAACTTGTGGCAGTCTTTTGTTATAGTAATATGAGATAGCTCTGATTATAGTACTGTTCTTTAACCCCTCACAGGCTGCGGCACTTAAAGGGGTTGTCCATATTTGGGGTCTTTTTTTTAACTTTACATAAATGCATGTAGTTGGGGCTAATAAAGAAAAACATTATGGCAATTGAGTTTTATTATACGTTTTGCACTATTTAACTATGTAAAACAATATTAGGAAAAATAAACATATATATACACACACAGATTGCTAATATCTCATGTTACCATATGTTCCCCAAAATATGACTACAAGTACTGTAACATAAAATGATGTATGATGGCACACATTCATTGCCCTACCCCGAGTCCATGTTCTCCCCCATAAATGGCAGCGCCCAAATTCCCTGCAGTGTTGTATACGTGGGTCGCTGTACTTTCAGGCTGAGTTTAGGGGGGACGTGCAGACTTGTACATGTGTGAGCTGCAGCCACACGTAGCCAGTCTATGATGGGGGGGCAGCCGAAAACAACAGAACGCACTAAACCACGCCCATCCCAAGGATTTCATTTTTCTATTGGATCATACTTGAGACTCCGCCCCCGACTGGTATGTCTAAGCCAATAGAAGGGGCGGTGAGGCGTGGCCTCCGTAGCTTGTTGTGGCGTTCGGTGTGAACGTGTGTCAGTGTCTGTCCGGAGCGGCTTGGAGATGGCGGCTGTGATGTACCGGCTGCTGCGCGGCTCCTCCTGGAGGTCAGCGTCCGCTGCATACAGCACAAGCACGGATGTCGCTTCCGGTCCTGCTGCCGTCTCCCCCGCCCAGCCCAACTCCTCCTCGGGGACTCCTTCCCCGGCTCAGCCTCATCTCCCCCAACCCAGTGCCCCCACTCTTGGCCGCCGCTTCTCCTCCTCGTCCATCGCCCCCCAGATCGACAGCAAAAGCTTCTTGTGGTCCCGGTACGGGGAGATGAAGAAACTGGTGCAAGGTACACGCTGCAGTCACTTCTATAGGCAGCACTGCATGGGGGGGGCAGCTCCAGCAGGCCATGCTGGGAGTTGTAGTTCCCCCATGGGCTTCTACCTGCAGAGCAACTTCTAACCTGCACTGACTTGTGTTGTGGGCTAGCCTTCATTAAAAGGGGCGCTCCACCTGTGCAGGCTGGACCGGGCTGATCACTGGGGGCTGTCAGCTGCTCTAGGGGATTATTACAGGAATTCACGTAGACTTCAATGAGAAAACAAAAAATCCCCCCCTGGCTATGCATTGTACTGAGAGGGTCTTATGCTCAGACCACCATGGATGGAGAGCATTCTGCCTCTGTAACCTAATGGCAAATACTATTGGTTTACTTGGAGGCTTGTAAAGCTTTCACACTGTCCCTACATGCTACATCTGTAGAGGACTTTTTTTTTTTTTATATATATATATATATATATATATTTTATTTTAAAGAACCTGTCACTGTGTTATTTCATTTATTTTATCCCCTCAGTGTAGCGTAAATGCTTTTATTCTCCTGAATCCGGCAATGGTTTTTCTGTTCCCGATCCTCTCCATTCATGAGGTATGATCCTATATGTAATTTAGTTCTTAGCCAACTGGGTGTGGTCACAAACATCTATATTGGATTACTTGGAACCACTCCCTCTTAGCTAAAAAGGCTAGGTATTTTTGCAGAGATGAGACGATCTCTGGGAATAAGGAGACATTGTTGTACTCTGGGGAACAGCAGCATTCATACCAGGTGAAATACAAGCCGAAGTATTTATCCCCTTTTTTTTGTCTATGCAAAGTGGATGTGATTTCATAAACTTCTGCCCATTGTGTGTGTGTTCTATAGGTTCCTACGGGGAGCTTGTGGGAAAAAAAAATTTATATATATTATTATTATTATTATTATTATTATTATTATTATTATTCTCGTGTAATTTTGGTGCTGACACCTGCAGAGACCGTGTAGTGGACATGTATGAGATCAGAGGGGGGAAGATGCAGGCTGAGCTCATTTTGCCGTTGGGCCGGCCTAAGTTTTGACAGATTCTGCTCTAGAAGACTTCTTTACTAGACCATGGCTCCTCTGGGCATGCCTTGTTATCTATGGTCCCCTCTAATGCTGGCCACATGCATTGAATCCTTGGTGTAGAACGCTCAGACCTGAGCCGGTCCCATGGCTGATGTCCTGAGGCTCATCGTTTCTTTAGTACTGTGCACACCAGGCTTTTTTGGAGAGACTTGACTTTACGGTTTTCTTTGGAAAGTGGCCAGCCCAGTGCTCGTCTGCTGCCGGCGAGTGTCTCACTGCTGGGGATGTCTATCACTACCTGTGATGGAGAAGTCTATAGAAAGTGCAAGGTGTGGCCCTCCAGTGATGTTTACTGGTCCCCAGCACTAAGTGGCAGACTATCCCTGTATAAGTTACACCATAGTCGCTGTAATGCAGATGATGGGTTGTTCTTCTCCTTCCCGTACCTCGCCCCATTCATGTGTTGTGCCGCAGCCAGTCCACGCTTCCCCCTGATCGGTGACGGTCTTTGTGTCTGAAGCCTTTGTCCCGGCTTCTTTGTATTGTGATGTGGTTTGGGTGGGAATGCTGTAGACGCAGCCATGGTCCATTGCAGAGTGGATCTGGTCGCCTTTACACTTTGCGATGATTGTTACCACATATGATGCTGCTTCTGCCTCACCTTCATGTGCAATTTTTCATATAAAGAACTCCCATGGGGAGGGGGCGCTGTATTGCCAAGCCTAGTAGTTATGGGTCTGTCTCTGTGGAGAGAGAACTTTTTAGACTGGTTTAGAATAGAGTGCATTACTCCAATTGTTGTTTCCTTTTTATTATTTTTATAAAACAATACATAAGAAATAATCTGATATTATCGGTAGGGTCTTGGCTGAAACTAGCTTAGCATTTTGGAAACCCAACTGAAAATTTTGGCGATTAATGTAATGCCTCTAAGCAAACGGCAGAATGGAAAACAGATGCACTGGAACATTATTTATTTTGTTTCTCCTCTCCCCCCTTCCAGTGCGTTTTGATAGCTTGGCATTCCGTTAACAAAGCTCCTTGACTTCATGCTTTTATTTCAGTGCCAGTAATGAATGCCCTTGTGCCCACTGAGCAGTGTCTCCTAATCCTATTGTATAGGCACGTTGTGGCAGGGGATGCTCAGGCTACATTGCTGGCCGCACGTACCAGGAGGGCCGCTTTGTATTCAGATCCAGAGAAGAATATATGTGGCTGAGTCATTCTGCGCACCTCTACTTGGACTCCTGGGTGTCCTGACTATTACCTTTAATTATGGCTTTATAGACGCCTATGATCTGTACGGCACAATCTGCCTCGTATTAAGGAGTGATACATTGTTACAATAGAGTGCTACAAATGTGACTACTCGCCTTACGACATGTTACACCACAAAAACTGTCCGCCTTTCTTCACCTGGTAACCTCTTTAAATTAGTTGCCCAGGATTATAAAAACAACACTGCTTCCCCTCCCCAAAAAAATTACAAAAACACTGCCACAACTTCTCTATTACAACTCCTTCCTATTCACTGTATGGCAGCTGAGATGCAATACCAGACACAACCATGAGAACGTGTGGCACTGTTTCTGAAAGGAAGCAGCCCTATTTTTTTTAAACCTGGACAACTTCATCAGAAGGACATGTAGAGAAGAGTTGTAAGGTAGTCAATCACTTTAAGGGAACACTCCTAAGTCACGGCTTCTGTTACAAACTGTTCTCACTTCTGCAGATTTGGGTCATTGATGGTAAAAGGGAGAATCTGCGTTTATCAGTAGGATCATTGTGGATGTCACTTTCTATAATCCACACTGAGAAGAAGCACGGTTTCTTACTACAGTTTTATGTTGTGTGGTTAGAACTTTTCTATTTGTTAAATAACTTCATCCAATACAAATAAATGTATCAACTGACAACTTCGCAATAACAAGGTGCTGTAAACTCCAACCTTTAAGAACTTGCATTCTAAGGGAAGGTGCTGACTTTTTGGGGTATAAATGATCCTTTCTCGTCAGATCTCGGCAGTCTTTAACTGGTGACGTGGCAGTCCCTGAAGACTGGCAATGACGCGGGGCGATCTGTATCATTCTGTTGCCAGTTGCCGTCCTCTGCTTGGTTATTATCTATGGAAAGCTGTCAAAATTGCTGAAACGTACATTGCTGGGAGGGCGGAGGATGTCTGACATCTGTGCACATTGTGAAAGCATGCAATGTCAGCACTTACTGTTATTGTTGCTTTCACATATATTATGCTTTATGCAGAACTTCTACTTTTTTTTGCCTTTTAACTAGCACTTGCAGCATTCTTTTTAGTAGAGGGCATTTATCAGGACTGACCATTGTACACATCCCTGAAGTCGTATAACAATTCTAGCTACATGTGTATCAACCCATTATATTAACTGTAAGGGAATGTTCACATCTTACTTTTTTTTTTTTTGCTTCATTTGCCTATCTTATGCTTTGTGCTATTACAACACTATGTTCATGATTGTTTACAAATATTTTTTTTTCTTTTTGTTTTTATCAGCGTAATGAATTTAAATGTCTTTTATATTGTACCACCTGGTCCCCACTAGCCTGATTTTGGATTTGTGGCCCCTTCCTCAACCACAGCCATGCAACTTTTGTTTTGAAAGGCTTTCAGATTGGAGGAGGGTGTAAGGCGTAGTTCAAAGGAAATTCCTGTAGTTAGAACTCTTGCCGTGTGTGTGTTTTTTTTTGTTTTTTTTTGTTTTGTTTTTTTAATTTATTTATTACAGAACCCCCAAAGAATTGTGATTTGTGTTTGTTCTTGCAGAAGTCTCTGTACCTTGCTCTGAGTAGCACAGTCCATACATTGCTCTTTGCAACATTAAATTGGGTAAATGGAAAAGGATAGTAAACATTGCACCAATCCCAAAAAAGACTTAAAATCCATAGTATAATATATATA
This sequence comes from Ranitomeya variabilis, assembly GCF_051348905.1. NCBI lineage: Eukaryota > Metazoa > Chordata > Amphibia > Anura > Dendrobatidae > Ranitomeya > Ranitomeya variabilis. The sequence continues at coordinate 220,074,791 of NC_135233.1, read as the reverse complement.
TATTTTTTTATTTATTTATTTTTTCTGTGTGGTTTCTTTGTCTGTAGACCTCCTACCTCCCGGGGTGTGTAACCTCCTGAACTCATCCACCATCTACGCTAACAATGAAGTATGTCTCGGAGACATAGAGATCTATGGCTTTGATTATGACTATACGTTGGCGCTGTACTCTAATGCATTGCACTCCATGATCTTCAACACGGCCAGGGACATCCTGGTGGAGCAGTACAAGGTATGTGGGAAGCGGCAGCATGGCCCGGTGCTTACACTTGGATGATGGTTCAGTTCCAAGAGTGAATCTTCTTGGTGGAATGATGGGGGTTGGAACAGCTGCCTCACACCTCTTATGTTTCTCTGCAAGGAAGAGGATATGTAACGCATTGTGGTTGCTGGGACATTTATGGGACCTGATCCCTGTGATCTAAAGGTCAGCAACAAGTGGCACTCAGCTGTTCTGAAACTACAAAGCCCAGCATGCCATGCTAAGAGTTGTAGTTTCAGAACAGCTGCAGCTCTACAAGTTGCTGACCTCTGTCATAGTTGATCAAGTCTAAGTTACGACTTGCCCATTACACTACTCACAAAGTCAGGGATATTTGGCTTTTCGGGTGTAATTTATAATTTACGTAAAGGCTCACGCTTTAGTGATATTTTATCATGACAATTGGGCATTTAAGTAGAAGCCCCCAAAAAAGGCAGTGTCAATAACTTGTCCTGTGGCTATGAGAATCAATTACAGCTGACAACGACGTCTCCTGATGTTCACAAGTAGAGTTATTGTCTGCTGAGGTATGGCGTCCCACTGTTCTTGAAGATCAGTCCTCAGGTCATTGAGGCTCTGGGATACAGAGTTAGGAGCCTCTACAAGGCGGTGACTCGGCTGATCCCATAGGTTTTCTGGAGAAAGTCCAGGCCTCTCCATTTAAGGTCCCCCAGTCTCCAGCAGCCGCTCCCTAACGATACGACCTCGATGAGCTGCAGCGTTGTCGTCCATGAAGATGAGATTAGGCCTGTGTTGTTAATACTGATGTGAATGGTCAGACGTGACACTTTGGGTGCCTCACCTCCCTTAAATGTGCCTGGAGTTGTGTGGCATTCATCATCACAATTAATGGTCATCAGTGGGATGTGGCAGAGGACGTCCTCTTCTTTTACTGTGACTCTTCCAGTCTCTCTGTGACTATAAGCTTAGTGGCCACTTCCGTCAGAACATCTTGCCTGAAGCCTCACAATGAGGTCCTGGTGATCAATTGTTAGGGGTAATCTTGGTCACAATGTTAACAGTGTGATGAGGAGGACAGTTTAATACCAATTCTAATTGAACGCCAAAATGTATTGGCCGACTCATGGATCAAACACCTGTTGTGAATTTTGCCATTAAGCTCCTTGTTGGGGAACCGCAACTTGTGCAAAAAGTCCTAAACCATTGACCAGTTGGACATTGGCATCCCAAAGTTTAGAGACATCACATTAAGTTCACCTGAACAGGTTAGAGGGCATTGTAGGTTCATCCTGAAATTTCACCCGAAAGCCAAATAGCCCAAACTTCTCGTGAGTAATGTAGATCATGCTAAAGAAATTGGTTACTCAAACCTCCCTGGTGGGACTTCTTATAGACCAAGCGTTACAAGAGATTTTGATCCAAAGAGCAGCAAAGAATCTTTTTTATGTAACAGTATAACACTCAGACTTTGTCTCTTTCCTTGCTAGTACCCAGCGGGAATCTTGAAGTATGAATATCTGCCCAATTTTGCCGTCCGAGGGCTGCACTACGACATGAATAAGGTAATTTGCAGCTGGTCCATATTTTTAGCTTTACTTATAGGATCAGATTAACCTAAATGGAGCTCCAGGATTTTGGAGAATAGCCAAGAGCAATGGTTATACTTCCCGAACTCGCTCTTCTGTATGTGAATGCTGATGGCCACCTTGACTTTCATCTGAGAAGCATTTGGTGGAGATCCTGGCTTCTCACGCAGCATAGAAGGCTGTGAGGGGGGCGCCAAGGTGATGGTCATACTCCCATTCTAAAAGACAATGAAAGTAATGACCAAAACATCAGTTGTTACTGATGCAAATGGAGAAGAATGGTCCTGTAGTTCATTATGGACTTCCCTGGGTTCAATTATTTATCTTCTTGGATCCAATTGGACATCAATTTAACTTGTCTGGCCCACCCAGACGAATATGGAGGGAGTCGAGTTAAAACTGATGGAACCCAAGTAGGTAGGAAAGTACATTGAACTACATGACTGTGCATGCTGGGCTTCCACAGAGGACTTCTCCTTGGCTTAAACCAGAGGTGTATCTAGGTTTTCTGTAACCCAGGGAAAGAATTCAGGTTGATGACCCCCACCCCAAGCACATATGTGATTTACAGACTTGCACTCATGTGACGGCGAGCTGTTCTTCATAATTCTCTCAATGTTCAGTGAAAAACTTGAGAAGCTCATTGTCACATGACGGTAGTATTGAAAATCGCATGAGTGAAGTGGCCATGTGCTAGCTGCTGGAACCTGCAGAGCTGAATCCTGACAGGATAATATACCCTGTTAGGATTAGCTGCACGGCTTCATTGTATAATTAAAGGGTGTGTCCAGGTTTGAGTTTAAAGTCTTCAGTCACTATGACTGCAGGATTCTGAATTTTCACAGCGCATGCATTGCACACTTAAAGGACTCTCTGTTGCAAGGGGCAAGAGTGGACGGTCATGTCAGCACAAGTATGTGACTTGTATACTTCTGGCGACATTCCGACTTGATGTGTCTGGCCTTGTGCAGTTCTTTTTTTCATGGATTAAGAGCATATATGTCTTGTTGGCACGTGACCGCATGTCTGCAAATCGCCTGCACCAGAGAATCCTGACAGCATGCAGGGCGCACTGTGAATTCAGAAGTCTGCAGTTGCTTAGAATGACAGCAGACTTGGCACAAACTTGGACAACCCCTCTAATGCTCCTAACATATATAATATGAGAACTACTCGCAAATAACATTTACATCAAGGTAACTGATACAGTAGATGACGTCCTCTTATTAGTCATTCTATGTTATCTTTTTCTTATCCAAACTCCATGATGAGTTTCCTCATCCAAAGCCGTCTCTGCAGACTTCCATTTTATCTGCTCTGCTGCAGCACATTCCCACACGGCGCCCGTATCATTATAATGCTCCTGAATAAAAATATCTGCTCTATACTGAACCCTGGAATAAATAATTGCCCCTCAGTATATTCCCTGCACAAAATGTGACACGCGCACACACACGCACACAGTCCCTCTTATAGTCCATGTGTAATAAACAGGCACTGGGATGCAGTAACACAGATGCTGCAGAGCAGGGATCAACTATATTTAATTATTTAACAGTGGGAAGACCCCTCACAGGGAGATAGTAGGGTAACCTAAGGTAAAACTGAGTACACGTTGGTTAACTAAACAGTCTCTTGTTAATGGTTCCACTTACTGTGGCTCCGTAGCCTGTCACTATCTGAAGGCCCCGTGGATCGCAGAATGCCGGCGGTGTTCAATGTAATGTCGCCTAGCACAGGGTCCTTCTTCTGGCAGCAGCGGGTGGTCTCCGGTTCTACCCGCTGAGCCCCTAGTCCATAAATCTGTGGAGTAGGAGAGTAGAGCTCCCCACAAGATTCCTCTCGGTGCGGGTCTCTTTAAGCAGCCGCTGTGACCTGAAGGACTGCAATACTTTACCCGGCGTGTGCCGTTCTGGATATCAGCCGACATCCGGACGTCTGTACTGCAACTCTCCCCTGCTCACCCGCCGGTTTCGGTGAGTCCTTCACTATGTCGCCCTTTCTCCTGTCGCTCCCCTCTCAGCGTTTGTGGTTTGTTCCTCATCAGCATTCTGGCAGGACGACCGCTTCCGTTGCCGTGCAACCCTTTTTACCTTACACTGACTGGCCACGTGCCCCCCTGCCCAGAACAGGAGGTTCAGCCCCAGCATTTCAGCACCCTGGTCTTCTCATCTACACATGCCCTCCACCCTGCCCTCTCTATACTGGGTCCCCTGTTCACACTTAGACTATCCAATTTAGGACCCAGTCTCTACACTTTGCCCCCCTCCTGGCTGACTGTGCCCTTACTGTACACACCACACACACGCACTTTTCTCACCCCCCCCCCTCGCTCGCCATACTGCCTCCTCACACATCCCATCACCCTCACTCCCCATACTGCGTCTACATACTTACCCCCCCTTGTTACTCATACTGTGTTCCTACCCGTCACATCACCCACCCCCACTCATCATACGGTCTGCACCCATATCCCTACTCACTCTCCATACTGTGCCCGCTATGACACACTGGCAGTACTGGAGGGGAGGTATGTTTCACAATGGGTGTTTGCTTCAGTGATGACAACCTAGGAAATTGCTCCAGGACACAAAATGCTGAAAGGTGCATTCAGAGTGGGGTGGGCCTAGAGATGTGCTTTCATGTTAAGGGAAGCAGATTCCCGTAGCAACAAGGACTGTGCCATACGTCAGAGGTGTCAAACTGCATTCCTCGAGGGCCGCAAACAGGTCATGTTTTCAGGATTTCCTTGTATTGCACAGGTGATAATTTAATCACCTGCACAGAATGATTCCAGCACCTTGTGGAATGCTAAGGAAATCTTGAAAACACTCATGGTTTGAGGCCCTCGAGGAATGCAGTTTGACACCCCTGCCATACGTTGTCTTTGTTTTCCCGTCAAGCCAGGATGGGCGAAGCTTTGCTGTTGCACTGGTTTATGCAGTAGTGTTAATAAACCAGTGGAAGATTTAACGAGACCGTGTCCCCGTGTCTACCTCTATGTGCAGCCAAGTGAGCCGATCTAGCACACCACATATGTTCCCTCTGTTGGCACCCATTCTCCCCATTCTGTGTCCGCACAAATCCCCTCTCCCACTCACCATACTGTTTCCTCATACATGCCCCCCATCTCCCACCTTGCTCCTCATACTATCTTCACATTTGTCCCACTCTCCATGTTGTATGCACCTGTCCCCTCCTTGCTCCCCAAACTTGCATCCTCAAATCTTCAATGTCTTCAGCTTGCCACCAGTGGTCTGCACGCCGGTGAGTGACGTCAGCAACCTGATTTGATCACGCTGATGTCGCCCTGACCCGGCAGTCAGAGCTTCAATCGTTCACTGGGAGCAGGTGCTGCACCTTCTCTGACCCGGGTGTCACATTGACAGCGGCTCGAAGAACTGTCTCCAAGTCCGGGGGGTGGGGTCATGGACAAAACGCAGCCGCCGGGGGGGACCCCTCAGACGGCTGCATTAGGCAGCCCAACAGCACCCCCCCTCCCCCGCTGCCTGCACCAGGGCTACATAAATGAAAGCGTTCTGTCGTGCTGTGATAGAAATTCATTTTATCCTCTTGGTAGACCATGTGTTGCATTCTGTCTTGGTGCAGGGGCTGCTGATGAAGATAGACGCCTACCACTACATCGAGCTGGGCACAGTATACAGGTGAGGTACCATGGGCCTTTGCTGTGATGTGACTTAAGTTTTGGAAGTTCTGTTCACGTGGCGTAAATGTTCTCACATGCACATGACATGTTGCCGTCAGGGTTTTATTTTTTTAATCGTGCAGATTCCCCTCTTCTTTTTCTTCTTTGTGTGGTGTGTTCACCGTCCCCTTCATATTGTGACGTTAATCTGTTCTGCCTCCCTCCCCAATCACTAGGGGCCTGAAGCCGGTCCCTGATGAGGAGGTGATTGAGCTGTACCAGGGAACACACCACATCCCACTGCACCAGGTCAGCGGGTTCTACGGCAAGGTAAGGACCCACCATGCTTTTTGAGACTGACGTGTTCAATTTGGCTACAGACCAATCAGATCTTTTTAACGAGGAGGGAGGGGGGACATGGAAACTACATTTCTAGATAACAAATTCTTTCTTCCTTTTTGGTGAACCTTTTATTTTTGGCAACATGTCCAGTGCCTGGATAAGGTGTTATCTGAGCATGCTCGGGTTCTAACGGAGTGTTTTCGGCGTGCTCGAATAATATGTTTGAGTCCCCACAGCTGCATGTCTCATGACTGTTCGACACCCGCAAGACATACAGTGCCTACAAGTAGTATTCAACCCCCTGCAGATTTAGCAGGTTTAATAAGATGCAAATAAGTTAGACTTCAAACAAGAGCAGGATTTATTAACAGATGCATAAATCTTACAAACCAAAAAGGTTTTGTTGCTCAGTTAAATTTTTATAAATTTTAAACATAAAAGTGTGGGTCAATTATTATTCAACCCCTAGGTTTAATATTTTGTGGAATAACCTTTGTTTGCAATTACAGCTAATAATCGTCTTTTATAAGACCTGATCAGGCCGGCACAGGTCTCTGGAGTTATCTTGGCCCACTCCTCCATGCAGATCTTCTCCAAGTTATCTAGGTTCTTTGGGTGTCTCATGTGGACTTTAATCTTGAGCTCCTTCCACAAGTTTTCAATTGGGTTAAGGTCAGGAGACTGACTAGGCCACTGCAACACCTTGATTTTTTTGCCTCTTGAACCAGGCCTTGGTTTTCTTGGCTGTGTGCTTTGGGTAGTTGTCTTGTTGGAAGATGAAATGACGACCCATCTTAAGATCCTTGATGGAGGAGCAGAGGTTCTTGGCCAAAATCTCCAGGTAGGCCGTGCTATCCATCTTCCCATGGATGCGGACCAGATGGCCAGGCCCCTTGGCTGAGAAACAGCCCCACAGCATGATGCTGCCACCACCATGCTTGATTGTAGGGATGGTATTCTTGGGGTCGTATGCAGTGCCATCCAGTCTCCAAACGTCACGTGTGTGGTTGGCACCAAAGATCTCGATCTTGGTCTCATCAGACCAGAGAACCTTGAACCAGTCGGTCTCAGAGTCCTCCAAGTGATCATGAGCAAACTGTAGACGAGCCTTGACATGACGCTTTGAAAGTAAAGGTACCTTACGGGCTCGTCTGGAACGGAGACCATTGCGGTGGAGTACGTTACTTATGGTATTGACTGAAACCAATGTCCCCACTGCCATGAGATCTTCCCGGAGCTCCTTCCTTATTGTCCTTGGGTTAGCCTTGACTCTTCGGACAAGCCTGGCCTCGGCACGGGAGGAAACTTTCAAAGGCTGTCCAGGCCATGGAAGGCTAACAGTAGTTCCATAAGCCTTCCACTTCCGGATGATGCTCCCAACAGTGGAGACAGGTAGGCCCAACTCCTTGGAAAGAGTTTTGTGCCCCTTGCCAGCCTTGTGACCCTCTTGTCTCTGATGGCCTTGGAATGCTCCTTTGTCTTTCCCATGTTGACCATGTATGAGTGCTGTTCACAAGTTTGGGGAGGGTCTTAAATAGTCAGAAAGGCTGGAAAAAGAGATAATTAATCCAAACATGTGAAGCTCATTGTTCTTTGTGCCTGAACTACTTCTTAATACTTTAGGGGGAACCAAACAGAATTCTGGTGGGTTGAGGGGTTGAATAATAAATGACCCTCTGAAAAGACTTTTCACAATTTTAAACAAAAATAAACAAAGAAATAACATTCTTTTTTGCTGCAGTGCATTTCACACTTCCAGGCTGATCTACAGTCCAAATGTCACAATGCCAAGTTAATTCCAAATGTGTAAAGCTGCTAAATCTGCAGGGGGTTGAATACTACTTGTAGGCACTGTACAGGGATTGTCTAACAAACAGCCGCGAGACATGGAGCCGCGGGGACTCAAACATATCATTCGAAGATGCCGATGACTCTCGGCTAGCACCTGAGCATGCTCAGATAACACCTTATCACAACACACATCACTACTTGGTAGTTGTATATCTAATTGAATATCGAAAGGGGGTTTTATATATCCATTTTTTAAAAACTGATCTATGAGGCTCATGTGTCCTATTCTCCACCTTCTGCAGATCCGCCCCTGCCATTAATCTATAGGTATCTGTTAAATACTGAAGACCTACTTTGTACTTCAGTGTTACATCCTATTATTTATTTAGTTATTTTTTTCATTGATCCATTAAAATAAATCAGTGGACAAGTAAAAGGTTCAAACAATTTGCCTGCTTCAGTAGTTGAGAAAAAACAAAACTGAGAAACTGTCCATAATACAGCTTTATGCTACATCCACTTGTCTCGGTCAGAGTACAGACTGATGGACGGACTGACTGCTGATCTCCTGACCTGCACGCCAGTCTTGTAGGTTAAGGCTAAGCCATTTCATGCATGGTCTGATCTTGGACTGAAACAAATGATGTGTGAATCTGACCCTAGATGCTGCTGCTGGATAATTTTTGGACTTTGGAACCAGCTGTATTTCGATCACTTCTGACCTTGTGTTCTCTCCTGCCAGGGTCCCTCTATTAAACAGTACATGGACATCTTCTCTCTGCCTGAGATGACCCTCCTGGCCGTGGCCAATGACTTTTTCCTCAGCAATGACATTGACTATGACCCTGTCCATCTCTACAAGGATGTCACGGTGAGGAGTTGGCTCTTTCATACTGACTGCTGATCGGTCCATTCCTGACATTGCCCTATCTGAATTCATGTCACCCATACAAATTAGGAACAGTCTGATATAACTTTTTTTTTTTTAACCCCTACTCCCCCCGAACAGAGGCTTGGGCATGATTATTTTGATCTTCTCCCTTGGTTCGGTCTCTTGCTCCCAGCTAGGCGCACTGCCGGCCGTTGCTCGCTTGCGTTTGTGTGACTGAAGTCTAGAACTGTACACTCTGGGGAAAGTGTGAATGAGAACTTCTTCTGTTTTTGGAGAGGACTGTGGGTTGATTCCACTTTGTTTTTTGTTTTTTTTGTTTGTTTTTCACACATGGAGGGCAAAAACCCACACTTCAGCCTCAAACCAGCGTAGACTGGAAATGCAGTGCTGAGGTGGCGGGGGATTTGAGGAAGCTTCTGTCCTTGTTTTGGTTTGCTGTGGGTTCCCTCCTCCTCCTCTCACCGCAGGATTTGGGTGGGTTACTGTGCCTCAGCCTGAGGAGAACATGGTGTGCCAGAAAATGAGGCGGGGTGTGACGTCTCCGGGCGCAGATGTTTATTATCTCTCCAGTAAGGGGAGACTTTCTCGGTCAGGGAGATCTGGGGGGTTGGGAAAGAAGGAGGCAGGCTGATGAGAGGAAACGTATGCAGGCATGGCCGGCTGTCTTTGTTTTTTGCACTTTTTGTCTCTTTCTGGCATATATTGTGCTTTGCATCTTGCTCGTTGGCTGCAGCAGAATGGCTAAAGGATTACATGCTGGGACTTTATTTTTACCTGGGGGAGAGGTGTGTCGCTGATCCCTGACCCAACCCTGCAGCTGAGGGTGCAGCTCTGGGAGTCACATTCTCTTCACACCTGTTTTGGGCTTTCTAGTGTACGTGCCCGAAGTCATAATATAGAGATGGAGGCTGAACGGTGAAGAACACGATGGACGAGGGTCAATTGGCCACGGGCTCTTGTAGGGTCAGGAGGTAATAAATGGCATTTATGACTGTCAGGAGCTGAGCTTTTTTCTTTCCCCTGCTTTTTAAGGTACATGGCAGCTTGTTTCTTCTACCCTTTTTTTTGTTTTTGTTTTTTTTGTTTGTTTTGTGTGGGGGTTACTTCAAGGGTTTTGGTATACCACTTTGGGTCCATCAGCATTTCATTATATAACCTTGTCACTTTGACAGGACAATCATAAGATAAGGCTCAGCCCTGCTACCAGTAATAGAGGTGTGAACAGAGCCTTAATTTATGTAGCATAGCCTACTCCGTTGTCTCCTGTCCATTGGATAGGTGCCAATAGTTAGATAATGGCGGGTCAAACCACAGAGGTCCTCATTAGTGATGAGGGAACGTGCTCTGATGAGGTGTTATCTGAGCATGCTCGAGTGCCAACCGTGTCATGTTGGACAGCTGCAACACATGCAGGGAGTGCCTGTTTATGTGTAACAGCGGCGAGACATGCAGCAGCGGGCACTCGAACATCGTATTCGAGCATGCGGAAGACACTAAGTTGGCAAATGAGCATGCTGAGAACACCTTATCAGGGCAGTCTGGGATGCCTCTTTAAAGGGGCTGACCACTTGTAGGTGGCTTGGCTATTTATAATGACCATCATATATACCTGAGGACATAGTTTGGGTCAGGAGATCCACAGCTGGTTCAAGCTTTGACCACAAAATGCAGATGTGTGAATTTGGCTAAAATAGCCTTGAGCTTCCATATGCTCTTTAGATGGCTCAGCCGGACCGTCGTTGGGTTGGCATCGGTCTCTCCCATACACAGGAGGACTTCTTCAGTTAAGATCTCCTGTGTTCTCTTTGAGAACGGGTATCGGGCGCTTCTGGTGGCAGCGTACCTTTCTGGGAAAAGGATTGACAATCTGACATGTTGGCCCCCATTCATATTGAGTTGTCAGCCAAACCCATCAATGTCGGCAGATTTGGCCAATGTTAGTCGGTGTATGGTGGCTTTAGAATAAAATTTGCCCTATTGTAAATGGCCACCATTTATGTCATGATTTGACCAAAACATGTAGCATAAAAGTGAAAACAGGTCTCTGGTTGCTAAAGACCGGCCATACTGTCCACTGTGAGCCCTCCTCTGCTCTAAGAGGGTATCTGTAAGTGGACCCTCTGATGCTAGAACGTGGGTATCACATTGGTTCACTGGTATTCACCCCAGCAATAAGAAGAACTATACTACATTTCTAATTGGAGGTATTTGCTACTATTATTTCACCTACTACATATTGGGATAGGATCATGGAGATGATCATGAGAATACCTCTTTTAAAGGCTTAGTCTGTAGACTGTTTTTTGTCCTTGGGGTTTTTGTTTGTTTTTCTTTTTTTCCTCCTATTTGTACCCCTTTAAGACTTTTGCATGTATTGCCTTGGGAAGTAATATTCATCCTCGTCTTGGTGCTTAGTTCTTAGTTGTCAGGGAAGGGTCGGGTCTTAGGAGGGTCTCTGTAGGAGCTCATATATACAGCATTGATTTAATCCATGTGTAGGCGGAAGAGGCTGCCTGTGTTTGGTCATGTCCCAGAATCTCTCAAATATCTGGAATTATTTACACTGGGGGTAGAAGGGATTTCTTGAAAAACAAAAATGTAATATTAGAAGCCCTGTCACTCGCTGTGTGTGTGTGTATATATATATATATATATATATATATATATATATATATATATATATATATATATATATATATATATATATATATATATATATATATATATATATATATATATATATATATATATATTTATTTTATTTTTTTTTTTCCCCCTAAACCCATTGTCTTTTCTTCCTGCTCCTCTCCTCCGTTCCTGAGATATGACCCCTCTTCCCTCTACATAGATCTAGTCTTCCTAGACAAGTGGGCGTGACCCTAAATAACACACCCACATCAAAGTAAAGGGCTACACCCAGTTGGCTAAAATACTAGATCTCTATAGAACAGAATATTGTATTTCAGGAACAAACAAGTCTGATTCAGGAGATCGGTGGCATTTACTCCTGATACAAATAAATAAATACATCTGGCAAGTGACGGGTCATCTGTATGTAGAGCTACACTTGCTATTAAAGTGGACCTTGGGGTTTCTCACCAAGATGACAAATGCTTCATTAGGGAACAGGCAAAATAAGTATTAGAGGGTCTGCTGCTCGGTAACGTTCCCTCCCGATGTAAAAACTGAGAGCTTATATTAAGGTCCTGTGCTAAATAAAGGGCCATTCCTGTAATTCTACCTCCTACCTGCAGTGGCCGCTGTTGGCTTTCTCCAACCATAGCTGATCACTGATCACCAAACACATGGGGAAAGAATAATCGCTGACTAAACCACTTACAGTTGGGAAATCTAGAAGAAGCGTTCGGTTTCCATTAAACTATGTATGAAATGCTTCCTACTATACCCTGGAACCTACTGATGGGTGTATTGGGACATTGACTAGTCCTGGCCCCAATAGAGCGCACAAAGTAATACAGCGATGGTGAAAATGTGCGATACCGCCTTATAGAGGATGTATAACCTGCCATGTAACGAGCTCACGTCCTGCACATGCTCTCTTCCAGGATGCCATCCGCGACGTTCACATTAAGGGATTTATGTACAAGTGGATCATGGCGGATCTCGGTGAGTAAAGTGCCCGCATTACCTGTGTAATCTGACCGGCACATGGCGGAGCGAATTGTGGCCTATAAAAGGTGTCTGGACCCACTGATGTCAGCAGGACCAGATCTCTTGCATGTATTGGGGGTGGGTGGGCTCCTTTGACACTTGCTCCTTCTTGCCCCCCTAGAAGTACTTGGCAGCAGAGGGTTTTTTCAGTTTGAAGAGTATGCACACTCAACAAAGATGAGCATGCATGTGTGCGAAGTCCGAAAGCCTATAGGTCTGTGGTCGTCATCCCACTTGGCGTTCAGCCTGGTAGGGACGGCATTAGTTCTCGGTCCATATACACCCTGTGGTGCCCGGGCTGATCACGGGTCTCCTGATCTTACACCCCCTTATGTAGGAGTCTGTATGTTTAGGTCTGGAGACCCTCCCTGCAGCTCCCCCAGACTGTACTGGCTGTCTGAACGTGGCCTTAAAATGCATTTCTAGGATACGCATCCCCTTCAGTAAAATATGGCAGTAAATTGGAGGGAAAAAAATATCTTTCTAAAACAAAATTAATATTTTTAGTTATATATTTCCCTTATCTCCTCCCCTCCCCCCCCCCATGGCCACTGTGGTCTGTAGGTACAGTAAATGACACTAGCTGTAATAGAGAGAAGCCCTCCATGGTCGGTCTTTCTTCACTACTTGTGCTATTCTGACAGCCTGAACAAACTGCTGCAGTGTAAAGGCCCCGTCTCACATAGCGATTTACCAACGATCACGACCAGCGATACGACCTGGCCGTGATCGTTGGTAAGTCGCTGTGTGGTCGCTGGGGAGCTGTCACACAGACCGCTCTCTCCAGCGACCAACGATCAGGGGAACGACTTCGGCATCGTTGAAACTGTCTTCAACGATGCCGAAGTCCCCCTGCAGCACCCGGGTAACCAGGGTAAACATCGGGTTACTAAGCGCAGGGCCGCGCTTAGTAACCCGATGTTTACCCTGGTTACCAGCGTAAATGTAAAAAAAAACAAACAGTACATACTCGCCTTTCGGTGTCCAGGTCCCTTGCCGTCTGCTTCCTGCTCTCACTGAGATCCGGCCGTACAGTGAGAGCAGAGCGCAGCGGTGACGTCACTGCTGTGCTCTCACTTCTCACTGTACGGCCGGATCTCAGTGAGAGCAGGAAGCAGACGGCAAGGGACCTGGACACCGAAAGGCGAGTATGTACTGTTTGTTTTTTTTTACATTTACGCTGGTAACCAGGGTAAACATCGGGTTACTAAGCGCGGCCCTGCGCTTAGTAACCCGATGTTTACCCTGGTTACCAGTGAAGACATCGCTGGATCGGTGTCACACACACCGATTCAGTGATGTCAGCGGGGCCTCAACGACCAAAAAAAGGTCCAGGCCATTCCGACACGACCAGCGATCTCGCAGCAGGGGCCTGATCGCTGGTACGTGTCACACATAGCGAGATCGCTATGGAGGTCGCTGTTGCGTCACAAAACTTGTGACTCAGCAGCGATCTCGCTAGCGATCTCGCTATGTGAGACGGGGCCTTAAAGCATGGGGGAGATGTGGCAATTACCAGACAGGAGTTTGTTTTGGCATTGATTCCAATCACTAATCAAAAACTTATTGAGCATCAGCCAACATTAGGGTCATTCTGCTGTTATTTATGGTGCTAGTATTTTACATGGGACTGCAGGAGGTTACGTGTTAGAAGCCCCGGACTCTGCTACATGAGCTCCTGATATCCTGACCCTGGTGACTCCTTCCCTTTCTCTTGCTCTGACGGAGGCTGATGTATTGGTGGGTGGACAATGGCCCTAAGGGGGGGGATGGGGACTGTCGGCTAAATCCCATAAACAATGTCCCCTTTCAGCAGCGCATGACTGTAAAATCCTTGATCCTCACAAGGGTCACTCATTAGCCCTGAGGGTAAACTTGTTATTGGCCATGAGGGTCACTAATACACCCAGACTAAAGTTTAGTTTTCTTGCATTCTTGTGTTTGAATCTTCACTCCCCCCACCCCTGTCACATCACATGTCTGACCCGAGGGCTGGCCGCATTGTATTACAGCAATGTCATTGGCTGTCACCGACTTTCCAAAACTTCTGAAAGCAACTTTACAGAAACAATTAAATATATATAATTTTTTTTAATTTATTTAATATAACCTTTTCCGTTTCCAGAGAAGTACATCCTCCGAGGGGACGAGACGTACGCCGTCCTGCACCGCTTGGCCAGTGAGGGCAGGAAGCTTTTCCTCATCACCAACAGCCCTTTCAGTTTTGTGTAAGTTGTGTATAGTCGTGCTGGTCAGTCAGCGTGGATTACGGGGGGCACGGACTGAATGACCGCCCTCCATCCTGGGGCTGCAGGTTGAGGACCGATTGGGGTCATGGCAGAAGCCGCTCATGGGGCCTCCGGACAGGCAACGACGATTTGGACACGTTACGTCACATATGGATGTCCAGTATCATGGGCATAAACAATTAGTAATGGGGTCTGCTATGGGCTCAGCCCCTCTAACTCCTTCCTGATAAAGCCAATTTCCATGCGTTTTTTTCTTCTCATCTTACACCTTTTGGAATAATAGGGTAGAAGAAAAGAAAACCTGACTGTCCCAACTCTTGTGCCACGTATCTCCAGGATATTTCATGCTGCAAAGTCCTTTTTCCCTTCCACGATTCCCGTGTGGTTGTTCTGTAAAAGGAGATATATATTATATTATTACTTATATTATATTGTGTCTGCTCCAAGCTGAATGTGGTTTTAGTAATTTGTTCTTGTCCTCCCTCCCCACAGAGATAAAGGCATGAAGTACATGGTGGGCAAGGACTGGAGGGACTTCTTTGATGTTGTGATTGTTCAAGCGGACAAACCCCATTTCTTCAATGACTGCATTAAGTAAGTTCCTGTCTGGTCCCCATAGTATACGGTCAGTGGGATCAGACCCTGCCGCCATGAGGTGGGCACGCCAGTGCACATGTTGGGGATGACTGGGGACTAGGCTAACCAGAAGAACCTGTCCTGTAGGAGCTTAGTTATTGTATAATGTTCTCTTCACGGTATTGTAAGATCTTCTTGTAGTCAGTGACCGAGAACCGTCATTATTTGCTTCCATGGGATGGGAATCCTGTCCTGGCCATGAGATGGGCTCAATATTGTATAATGGTAGTTATGAGAGACCAGGACAGCGCCATCGTCTGGAAGTAAACAGGCATCACATTCACTGGTGGAAAGCAGAGCTGGTGTCTTCTGAAGGGTGAAGTGATCGCAGGAGGAAATCTAACACACGAACGCTTTTCTGAAAATGCAAATCCGTTAATGCTGCTGTAGGTGATCTGCATGGGACGGCTGCCATGGAAATGCAGACCCCCTAATGTGTGATACTACAGTCTGAGCACGGACTGGCCGCGGGACTGCCAACTCAAACGTGACCACTACAAAGCTGTTGTGCTCAGGTCAGGAGACCCTCGGTCGGACCGTGCACCGTGGTCCATGCTCAGACAGTGTTGCATGAGTCCGTAATCTGAGATGTTTGCAAGTCGCGTGGGCAGAATAGTGGTTTACAGGACTGTGCAAGGCTCAGCTTCTCCTGTGGGGACGCAGCAGGAAAATCAGTTTTTTTTTTGTTTGTTTTTTTTTTTGGGGGGGGGGGGGGGTGTTTGCACCCCCTCCCCCTCCCCCTCAGCCATGGGGACTCGAACATATTATCCGAGCACGCCTGAGATCCTCGGATAACACTTTATAGGAGCACGCTCTCTGATCACCACTTGCATCCATTCATTCCCCATGTGTTATCTCGCTGCAGCATGTCCACACACATGACCGTTGCATCCAATCCCAGGCCTAAGTTGTAAGATTGCAGGCCTGTGATTGGTTGCCTCAGTCATGTGATGTGAGCGCTGTGGCAAGTAAACAAGTGACTGTGTTGGACTTGTTCCATCTTCAGTGCCGGAGGATAATTGTGTGACCCTGATGGCTTTTGCTCTCCCCCAGGTTTGGGGCGGGTTTCCTGCTCACGTCTTCAGCGCTCTGAGTCTAGACGACAAGGGAAATGTGACGTCCGAATAGAAGGACTGCGTTCTCTTGGTTCTGGATGATGGTTTTCTTGCTGATACAAAAAGGAGTTTATTATTAGATGTGTTTTGTAGACCCTTCCGCCGAGTGGATGGGAACGGGGACCTGAAGTGGGACAGGATTACCAAACTGGAGAAGGGGCAAGTCTACAAACAGGTACGGCTCATCGACGGGGGCGGTGACTCCGAAACAAGGGGGCATGCGAGGACCGACACCTTAACAGGGCATTACTAGAATATGCCATCACTTACTGGTAATTAGTAGTCTGTCCATAAGGCCCCCAATCCTGAGAATAAAGGGGCTGCAGTGCTGATTCAAAACTGCATATTTTTTTCTTTGCACATTGGCGCCGCCTGGGGGTCCTAATCATTTTAATGGGTCTGTGAGGGACCAGAAAGAATGAAGGACCTGGCACTGAAGCCTCTCTAGTCTCAGGATCAGCGGAGATTCCGGAAGTCAGACTTTTGCAGGAAAAAAAACGATTTGATACTCTCTTGCAAAATATATATATATATATATATATATATATATATATATATATATATATATATATATATATATATATATATATATATATATATATATATATATATATATATATATATATATATATATATATATATTTTTTTTTTTTTTTTTTTTTCGCGATTTAGACCAAAGTGCAAAATTAATTTGGATCTTCTGTATCAGACTTTTTGCATGTGCTAACATTTCAGCTGCCCAGTTTGACTACAGCTGTTCACTGGCACAATAGTGCGGAGTCACACATCTGCCTGCTTCACCTCCCAGCACCGTCACATTTGATCCTGACCTCCGACAGCTATTTTGGCAGCAGGGCGCCCCTGGGGGGTCACGTCTCCATCCTGCTCCTCTTCACACCCAGCAGGAAAGCGTCAGCTGTGCATACGTGGACCTGCTGCCGTTCCTCTGGATATTACAGGATGTTTCTCTTGGGACTGGAAGTCTCCCGGCTTTGGCCCCAGTCCAGGCCCATGGGGTGTGTGTGTGTGCGCGCGCGGTTTTTTTTATTTTCCTCCCCCACCCATTTAAAGAGGGACCTGTGTCTCCTCCGCTGCTTACAGATGTGAACATACACTGAACCAGAGGACTATTTAAAGTATTTAGCTCTCCAAGCCCTTATGTTATGTTTCTGTAAAGAAGGCCTGCCGGTCCGGAGATGGTGGGGGTAGTATATGGGTGCGCCCCGGAGCTGTCGGGCAGTACATGTGTGCGCCCTGGAGCTGGCCCCTTGTTTTGCTGTCATGGTTGAGGAGTTTGGTTGTTATCTTGCAGCTCAGGGTGGAGTTCCCGCCCCATGTATCTGCAGAACTGTGACATTGAGATAGATTATATATCTATCAATTTTTTTTATTTTTATTTTTTTTGTGTACCCTCCGTCTGTCATGTCACCTGAGTGATTGCGTATTTGCTGATCTTTTCACCATGATGCCCTCTTGTCACTGCTAGATTTGCCATGTTGTCACATGTTTTAGTTTTCACATCCTGCAGGGTGCAATCTGTATAAAGCCCAGCAGAAGAAAGGGATAACAGGTTTTTCTGTGTGTTTTTTTTTTTTTTTTTTTTTTTTGTTTGGGGGTGGGATTTATTTCTCACATTGTAATTTAAATATTATGGCCGGAAAGTGTTAACATAAAGCAATTTATTTTCTGGGGTCCGTCTCCTCAAGCATTCCAAATACCATTTGGAAAGGTGTGTGTGTGTGTGTGTATATATATATATATATATATATATATATATATATATATATATAAAAAAAAAATATATATATATATATATATATATATATATATAAGTCAGAAGTTCTCCATGCTCTGGTAAATGGAGAAGCCCCCAGAGCTGTGAGGTTCTAGGTGTTACCCCCCCACATTCCCACATGCCTCACCTGTATTGGCTACTGAATAATAATATTATTATTATTATTTATTTATATAGCGCCAACATATTCCGCAGCACTTTACAATTAAGCGGGGACATGTACAGACAATAAATTCAGTACAAGTTAAGACAATTTCAAAATTTAAACAGTGACATTAGGAGTGAGGTCCCTGCTCGCAAGCTTACAATCTACAAGGAAATGGGGGGGACACAATAGGTGAAAGTGCTCGTTATTTCTGGTCTGGAAATTATAATAAATAGGGACAATATTCAACCTCTGTCTTCCAGTATCTTTCCCTCTTCATTTAAGCATGCCATCATACATCCATTACTTAAAAAAAATCCCTCAATCAAAACTGTGCTGCTAACTATAGACCTGTCTGTAATCTTCGCTTCATCTCTAAACTCCTCGAATGCCTGGTCCACTCCCATCTAATCTGCTATCTCTCAGATAACTCTTCTCGACCCTCTTTAATCCAGTTTCCGCTCTTTACACTCTACTGAAACTGCCCTCACTAAAGTCTCTAATGATCTACTAACAGCTAAATCTAATGGCCACTACTGATTCTTCTGGATCTCTCTGCAGCATTTGACACTGGATCATCAGCTCCTCCTCACTATGCTCCCCTCCATTGGCCTCATGGACACCTTTCTCTCCTGGTTCTCCTCCTATCTCTCTTACCGATCCTTCACTGTATGTTTTGCTGGTTCCTCCTCCCCTCTTCTTTCCCTTACTGTTAGGGTTCCTCAAGGATCAGTCCTAAGCACCCTCCTCTTCTCCTTGTATTCTGCATTGTAACAGCAGCCCAGACTAGTGGGGGCAACACCGGACCACCATGTATTTGTGGTGATATCTTTTACATGCATGCGGTAGCTGAGCTGCTGACATCTATTGATACCCACAAACAAGATGGATGGCATTCATGGATCTATTGATGCAGTGGAGAAGACATTGTCCATGTAGAAGAATCTATAAATCTTGACATGCTCAGTAGATGCCCCCACCTAAATAGAATTTTAGTGTTTGTTTTTTTTTCCTTGCTTCCCGGTTTCCCCTCCTGATAGTTCCAGTATTGGAAGTATGCCGCATCCTGGCTACAGAACTGGACTGACTTGAAAGATCTTCTGCATAAATTACAAAGTGCAGGAAGGAAACGCTTCAATGAGTGTCTTGTGCAATAGTCAAGAGGATGCAGTCTCATAGGAAGTGCTCCTCGCTCCGTTATTTGTACGCAGTGGGGCCTGTGCCAAACATCCAGTCTGGCGGGGAAGCTAGAGAACTTAATAAACTTTCTGGGCTTCACTTGTGATTTTAAATGCAGCGGAATAATGTGATTATTGTGTATTGGTACCACGGTGGTGTCCTGATGGTTTACAATGCAGAGCATCTCCTCGTGGGCATGTCCAGTGTGACTGACAGCTGTAGATCTAGCCTAAATGCCATCTAATCTGGGTTTGATGTATGTGTCAAGATCATTATCTATCTTTTTGTTCTCATACATTTTCTCTTCATCCTCCCAGGGTAACTTGTTCGATTTCCTTCGACTGACCGGCTGGCGAGGGTCCAAGGTGCTGTATTTTGGTGACCACCTGTATAGCGATCTGGCCGTAAGTGAGCGGTTATTCTTTATGGGCCAGTAACTAGAATACTCCATGATTTTTAGCAAACCCCTCTGATCATTGTTCTTGTGCAGGATCTGATGCTACGTCATGGATGGAGGACGGGAGCGATTGTGCCGGAGTTGGAAACGGAAACCAAGATTGTCAATACAGAGCAATACTCGCAGTCCTTGACTTGGATGCAGGCGCTTACTGGACTGCTTGAGCGCATGCAGGTAAGCGATGACCATAAATAACAGACCTCCATGTTGGCTATCGAGCACCCATTCTGCCGCTGAAAACTGGTTCTCTTAAAGTGGACTTAAAAGTTTATAAAAGTGTAGAGCTTCATCATGGGTCCGCTTTCAGTCGCAGAATTCTTTGACCTTCCTCCATTTCACACATGGCTGCGCTGAGACTGGACAGCTGCTTCTGGGCTTGGCTTTGAAGACCAGTCTCCTTATTGTCTTCTCCTCCCCACTCTGTTCTTGTTACTTTTGGCCATAAAATCCCATGTGTCTAATTTAAACCAGGTCGATGTTTGTTTGCTGTATGAACACCGGCTTTACAGTTTGTTTGTTTTTTTTTTGGTTTGTTTTTTTCTCCTAGAATTTCCGTGACCCGGTGTCCCAGCAGATTCTTCAAGACTGGATGAAGGAGCGGCAGGAGCTCAGGTACTGATTACTATTCTGACCTAGAAATCTTAGGGTATGTGCACACGTCCGGATTTCTTGCAGAAATTTCCTGAAGAAAACCGGAAATTTTCTGCAAGAAATCCGCATATTTTTTTTTTGCGTTTTTTTCGCGTTTATTTTTTAGCATTCTGCAAGCGTAATTAGCTTGCAGAATGCTAAAGTTTTCCAAGCGATCTGTAGCATCGCTTGGAAAACTGACTGACAGGTTGGTCACACTTGTCAAACATAGTGTTTGACAAGTGTGACCAACTTTTTACTATAGATGCTGCTTATGCAGCATCTATAGTAAAAGAATGTTTAAAAATAAAAAAAATAAAAAAAAATGCTTATACTCACCCAGACGATCTCCTCAGCGGCGTCCGTTCCTCTTCCTATAGCTGGTGTGTGCGCGCAGGACCTTCCATGACGTCGCGGTCATGTGAGCGGTCACATGACCGCTCACGACCAATCACAAGACAGTGACGTCATCACAGGTCCTTCACCGCACACCAGCTATAGGAACCGAAGCGGCAGCATGCAGCGGTGAGGCGGGAACACTGCGGGGGACATCGAAGGTGAGTATCGGACTATTTTTTATTTTAATTCTTTTATTTTTGACCAATTATATGGTGCCCGGTCCGTGGAGGAGAGTCTCCTCTCCTCCACCCTGGGTACCAACCGCACATAATCTGCTTACTTCCCGCATGGTGTGCACAGCCCCGTGCGGGAAGTAAGCAGATCAATGCACTCCTAGGTGTGCGGAATCCCCGCAATTCCGCAAATTTAATGAACATGTTTCTTTTTTTCTCCGCGATGCGATTTTTTTTCGCGGAAAAAATCGCAACATTTGCACAAAAAATGCGGAATACACTGTAAATAATAGGAGGCATATGTTAGCGTTTTTTCCGCGTTTTTATCACGTTTTTATAGCAAAAAAACGCTAAAAATCCTGAACGTGTGCACATGGCCTTACACTCTGGACTCAAGGGAGTCATCATCTTTATCATTATAGGGATTTAGGACCACCATTGAGATTAATTTTCCTGTCTGTGTAATTGATGCGGGTCCCATATCCGTCTCTGTTGTCCTTAGTGGTGAGGTGCTTGGAATTTCCAGACAAATTCAGGTCGTGAAAGGTGCCACCATCTCAAGATGTGACCTGCATATACCGCATAGGAATATCTAACTATGTACGTGGGATAATGTATATTATTAAACCCCATTCTCCTCCAGTCCAGAGCTACAAGTCTTCTAAACATGGTTAAAGGGGCATTCTCATCTTCTACATTTATGATATATGCCATGAATCTATTGTAGATGCACGTCTCAGGCTGGTTTCACACTTGTGTTTTGATCTGCAGCGTTTTTTTTAAAAACGCATGTGGTGAAAAAACGCATGTAAACGCGTGCAAACGCTGCGTTTTTAGACGCATGCATTTTTGCATGGAAAAAAAACCGTGGCGTTTTGACGCGTTTACATGCGTTTTTTTCCTGCGTTTGCGTTTTTGAAACGCATGCAGACAAGTGTGTGACAGCTGCCAATCATCAAAATCAACTAGAAAACCCACTATTAATAGAATTACATAGGGTTAGGGTTAGGATCCCTAGGGTTAGGGTTAGGATTCCTAGGGTTACTAGGGATCCTAACCCTAACCGTTACCCTAGGGATCCTAACCCTAAGGGTTAGGGTTAGGATCCCTAGGGTTACTAGGGATCCTAGGGTTAGGGTTAGGATCCCTAGTAACCCAAGGGTTAGGGTTTTCTTTTTTTTGTGTGTGTTTTCTTGTGTTTTTCTATAGAAACGCATGCGTTTAAAAACGCATGCGTTTACATAAACAGCAATACATTTTTTTGCGGCAAAAAACGCTGCTAGAAATTACTACAGGTTGCATTTCTGCAACTAAACGCACGCGTCAAACGCATGCGTTGCCGAAAACGCGTCAAAACGCATGTTAAACGCATGCGTTTTTTAATGTTAAGTATAGAAAAAAAAACTCATGCGTTTTTTAGCGCTAAAACGCTGCAGATCAAAACGCAAGTGTGAAACCAGCCTCACATGTTGGACCAGCCTTAATCTGAAACTGGGCCCTGATGTATGCCTCTGTTATTTGTATGGAAATTGCAACCTCCTCACCACTGAAAGCGTTTTTGAGATGGATGTGGAACCTGTGCCCACCATACAGTTAAAATGTACTAGATTAAAATGTCTTTAAAAAAAGAAAAAAAAACACTGCCAGCAACAGGTCCTCTTAAACTCTGAATTGTTCTTGCTTATCAAATATCTTATAACAAAAATATCTGAGCTCCCCTGATTCTGCCGGTTTTTCTCGTTTTGCTCTGCGTCGCTCCATTGCAGAGAGATTCTCATTTGTTTCTTCTGGAGCGCAGTATGTGAAATTGCTGTTTGCAGAACTGGGTGCTTCTTCAGTCATCTTTGGGGGGGGGGGGCGCTTTTATCCCTCCCTCTTAGATGCTGCAGATCACTTAGATGCTGCAGATCAACATCTCAACAGCTGTTAGAACAGTCTCTTATGCTGTCGAGCTCTGACTGGAAGTAAGGGGTGAAAGCATACAATCCTAAGAAAAAAACCCTCAAAAGATACACCTAGTTGTGCTACAAGCAGAGATTTCACACTGCGCTCTAGAAGAAACAAATGTTAATATCTCTGCAATGGAGCAGCACAGTGCAAAATGGAAAACTGTGGCATAAACAAGGAAGCTCAGAGATATATATATATATATATATATATATATATATATATATATATATATATATATATATATATATATATATATATATATATATATATATATATATATATATATACATATATATACATATATACAATTTTATTTTTTTCTTCCCCCCCCCCCCCCCAACCTCCGCCTCCTGTTAATTTCACACTGCTGAGGCGTAGAGCAGATTGTACTCAGATGCATCACCAGCGTTCTTAAAGGGCCACTAAAGCTAAACTCCATGGAGCTGCTAATATCTGCTTCTCCCAAATTTAAAGTGGCTGAAAACAGCGAGAAATAGATGACCTATTCTGTGCTTTCTCTTTACTTCCAGAGCCGTGACCAAGAACCTATTTAACCCCCAGTTTGGCAGCATCTTCCGCACCTGCCACAACCCCACATATTTCTCCCGCCGCCTCTGCCGTTTCTCTGACTTGTATATGGCGTCCATCAGCTGCCTCCTCAACTACGACCTGAACTATACCTTCTTCCCTCGCCGCACCCCGTTACAGCACGAGGCGCCTCTATGGATGGACCAGCTGTGCACCGGCTGCATGAAGACGCCCTTCCTGGAGGAGATGGCCCACATCCGCTAGACACGGCAAGGTCGGGGGGGTCTGGACCTCCAGACTAGTGATTGAACTTAATGACTCTGACCTTTTTGGGGAAAATTGATTTTTCTCTGTGCTTGAATGAATAAGCTGGGTAACTGGGTGTACAAAAACTTTATAAGGGTCCATGCATCCTGACCGATGAAACTCAACGCTCCTCAATCGTAATCTGGTTTATGATCCGAGCACAGATCTGACAGTGTTGGGGGGGGGGGGGGGAAATCCACACCCCTCATTTGACCCCTCTCGTTTCCTTACTGGGAAGCATTGTACCACAGCGTATTAGTCTGCATCACTTTTCCCAGGGATGCAGACTATCTGGATTAAATGCAATCGTCCTGAAACTTTGAGCTCGCAGGAGGCTGAATGGCTGCACATGTTCATACAGAAGTGTGAAAGGTTTCGGAATCCGCCACCTGTCATCGGCATCTGCTTTTGCTCTTTGCCGCCCTCCCCGAGCCGCTCCATCCATTCCTAATGACTGCCAAATGCTGATCGGTTTCCACCACATTGGAGGTGGTGTATAAAGAGAATGTGAAAATCTCCCTGGGAGTCATTTAAAGAGATCAGTAAGGATCAAGTGACTTGTTTGCTTTCATGAAATGTTAAAAACTTTTTTAAAAGTTGGAAAAACGCACAATTTTTTTTTTTTAATTCTTAAAGGGTAAAAATCTTAAAATTTCTTAATAAAAAAAAATCTGAGTCATTCAATATATTATCTGTGACTTATGGGAGGGGGAGAACCTGCAGGACCCCATCCGTCCAAAGAACAAACTCCTAAATAAGTGGGGGCTCGGCTGCAATACCGGACACGGCCAATAGATGAGTGGCGCTGTTATCTCCAATTACAAGGATCTTAAGCCATAAAGTTTCACCATGCTGGAAGTGGGGCATTACAGGGCTTATATTTACAGATGTCATTTTTTTTTTTTATTTTGGGTTGGAATACACGTTTGGTATTTGTCCTCAGATATAGCAAGGAAATGTTGGGCCGCATTCACGTATCTGGTCGCGGTCTCCTAATTGGAACTCTAATTCCTCATAGCAGTGGCGTAACTACAAAGTTATGGGCCCCGGTGCGAACTTCCAAATGGGGGGCCCCCCCCCCCCCCCCCCCGCAGCCCTGCCATACAACTCAAGGTAACCCCCATAGAATACAACGCAGCCCCCCTCATAGTGCTCCAATACCGTTGATTATTGCCCCATAGATGCTCCATAGAAAGCTGTGCCATATATAAGGCCGGGGTCACACTAGCGTATTGCATCCGATGCGAGAGCATCGGATGCGATATGCTAATGACCCTCGGTTCCTGCTCGCAGCAGAGCAGGAGCCGAGTGTCATGAGTCTGTGCTCCGATTCTCTCGCACAGGGAGGATCGGAGCACATCTGCGGAGGAGGCGGAGAAATGAATTTCTCCATCTCCTCCATTGCTGGGGTCCGCTTTTAACGCACGTCACTCGGATGATATCCGAGTGGTGTGCGCTGTCTCACTCGCACCCATAGGCTTATATGGGTGCGAGTGAGCCCAGAGTTCTCCTCGGTCCGAGACAATCGCAGCATGCTGCGATTGTCTCGGACCGAAGAAAACGGCCGACAAAAAGTCGGCTGCTGGGAGCTGCCCCATATGTTAACATTGGTCTGAGTGCAATACGATTTTTTTATCGCATTGCACTCGGCCGTTTAAAACGCCAGTGTGACCCCAGCCTAATGCTCTGCACCGTTCATTATGGCCCCATAAGATGCTCCGCACAGCCACTTGCCCCTTATAGTGCTGCACAAGCGTTATGGCCCCATAAAATGCTCTGTACAGTCACTTGCCCCTTATGCTTTTGCTGCCATAAAAAAAAAATAAATCACATACTCGCCTCACCTCTCTCTCTTCGCTCAGGACCCCCGGCATTTTCAATATTTACCTGGCTGCTCCTCGTGCGGCTCCATCTTCGGCACTGACGTTCAGCAGAGGGCGCGCACTGACTACGTCACCGCGCCCTCTGACCTGAGCGTCACTGCCAGAGGACGCTGATGACAGTGCCGCACCGGAACGAGGAGCGGTAAATATCACACAGCGCTGTATACTCACCTACTCCCGGCAGGGTCCCTGGACGTCCCTGGTTCTTCCAGCGCTGCAGATTCTTCCTGTATTGAGCGGTCACAGTTAGGGTACGTTCACACAGGACTTTTTTGCTGCAGATTTTTGCTGCTTTTTTTATGCCAATTTTCAGCTGCTAGGACACCTCACAATGGCTCTTCACACCTTACTACCAGGAACTCCCTCACAATAGATCACAATCAGGACACCTCACAATGGCTCTTACACCTCACTAACCACACCCCTAAGCTCTTGGCTGTGAGATCCCTTCCTGCTGGCCATGATTTTCTGCACAAAAAAACGCAGCAAATAATGCTACATGCGTTTTTTCAGCGTTTTTTCATCACCCATTCAAGTCAATGGGTGAAAAACGCAGCAAAAACGCTGAAAGTGTCATGCCCTATGTCAAAAAAAAGCAGCAAAGCAGAAAAAACTGATCAAACAAAAAACCAACGTGTGCATGAGATTTCTGAAATCTCATAGGCTTTACTGGTACTGTAAAAAGCAGCTGAAAATTAGCATAAAAAAAAGCAGCAAAAAAGTCCTGTGTGAACGTACCCTTACCGTTCAATACAGAAATGAATATGCGGCTCCACCCCTATGGGAGGTGGAGCCGCATATTCATTTCTGTAATGAGCGGGACCATGTGACCGCTCAGTGCAGGAAGAATCAGCAGCGCTGGAAGAAGCAGGGACGTCCAGGGACAGTGCCGGGAGTAGGTAAGTATAATTAGAGAGCGGTGACTGCTCCCTGCTGCGGGTCACTCACAAATGGTGGATCATCATCAATCATGGGTCATTTCATTCTCCTTCACTCCTGTCCATGGGGCCCCTAAGTAGTCTGGGCCCCGTCGCAGCTGCGACCGCGGTAACGCCCCTGCCTCATAGGCATATAGGAGACTCTGTCCAAGGGTCTCCAGGCCCAAACTTTAGTCAGTGCAGTATGGTCCATACTCTTCCAGCAATCTGACCCTTAGTAATTAAAGTGACCCCGTCAGGGCGTGCTGTTAGACGGGGGACATATAAGGGGCACTTCCATCTGTCTGTAACGGAAATCCTGCGTCGCTGATTGGTCGCGGCCGCCAGGGCCGATGGCACAGTCCGGCTGAGAATTAGTCCCTCCCTACTTCGTCCAGTTGGTGCCCGCTCCATACTCCCCCTCCAGTCAGCGCGCACACAGGGTTAATGTCAGCGCTAACAGACCGTGTTATGCCACGGGTAACGCACTCCGTTAACGCTGCTATTAACCCTGTGTGACCAACTTCTTACTGTTGATGCTGCCTATGCAGCATCAATAGTAAAAAGATCTAATGTTAAAAATAATAAACAAAAAACCTGCTATTCTCCCCTTCCATCGTCCGCCGATGCGCTCGCGGCTGCCGCCAGCTTCCGTTCCCAGAGATGCATTGTGAAATTACCCAGAAGACTTAGCGGTCTCGCGAGACAGCTAAGTCATCTGGGTAATTTCGCAATGCATTTCTGGGAGCGGAAGCTGGCGGCAGCAGCAGCACGTGCACCGGGACAGCTTCACTGGACGCCGGAGGGTGAGCATATATCTATTTTTTTTTTTAATAGGGATATGGTGCCCACACTGCTATATACTACGTGGGCTGTGTTATATACTGCGTGGCCGCTATACATACATACATACATACATACATACATACATATTCTAGAATACCCGATGCATTAGAATCGGGTATGTATGCCTGTATGCCTGGTTGATTTTAGGGAGATGAA
Source organism: Ranitomeya variabilis (assembly GCF_051348905.1). Lineage (NCBI taxonomy): Eukaryota > Metazoa > Chordata > Amphibia > Anura > Dendrobatidae > Ranitomeya > Ranitomeya variabilis. The sequence goes on along the minus strand of NC_135233.1, from coordinate 220,047,275 downwards.
ATGGTGGAAATCCTGATAAAGTAAAGAGGTGATCTGGCTAATAAGGGTCCTGAATGGAGGCTGCAGCCTCACCCTCTGTATGTATATAGCTTGTTGAATTTAATGAATGTGCAATACCTCACTGCCCCTTTGGGGGTGCTGCAGGAAAATTAAACACTTGCTTTCTTGTACATACATTCATTGCAGCTGCTAAAAAGGAATGTGGACTTTTTTTTTTTTTCTCTATATAGCGGACACTGGTTTTGACAGCTCACGGCCCCATGTCGCTAGGGGCTATTATTGAGCTGTAGGTGACAGAGAAATGTGCCACCTGGGAGCTAGAGTTGGCTAATATGGCATGCATGTAGACCACGACTTCCTGCCCAGCCTACAGGATGAAGACCACATGGCCAGACGCATATCACCGCTGCTAAAGAGTACTGGGACCTCCATCCAACCCTCCACAGATCTAACCTGATGGTCCGGGTGGACTTGCTCCATGTGGGCTGTGAGTCTTCAGGTGCACAGAGGAACTTTCCTGTTTTGTCTGAAAGTCCACATTTCACCCCCTATGTTGACACAGAGACCTGTTTTGTCACACACGTACCTGGTTCACAAGTCATAGACTAAAATTAAACAATTATGCAATATTTTTTTTTAAGATGGCCATTACAGGGGTTTCTGATGTTTCTTCTCAGATGAGTGGTGGTTACACCAGGCACCCCTCCCCCGCCCCACCAGTCAGCGGCTATTTGCTCCTATCTGGAGGGAGCTGTAAAGTGTTTACTAGAGCAAATAACAGGTGATTACAAGGGCTGCCTGGCATCGGACCACCAACCATCTCATGGGTTCATGTTTTTCCACCAAACTTCCCCCTCCATGTCTATAGCGCTTGTGCACTGCGCACAGTCATGGGGGACAGATAAGGGTCTTCCCCAAACTGTTCCCACAAAGCTGGAAGCTACAATTGTCCACAATGTCTTGTGCTAAATTATTAAGATTTCCCTTCACTGGATCTAAGGGGCAGGCACCTGACAAGTCCATAGCATTATCCTTGCCCACCACCAAACTGTACAGCGGGCACAGTACAGTCGGGGGATAACATTCTCCTTCACCAAACCCAGACTCCTCCATCAGAAAGTGTGATCCGTCGCTTTACAGAACACGTTTCCTCCAGAGTCCAGTGGTGGCAGCTTTACACCACTACATCCGATTTTCAGAATTGTGCTTGGTGATGTAAGGCTGTATGAAGCTCCCTGCGGGGGCGCAATGTTTGTGCTGATGTTATACCAGAGGAGGTCTGGACTCTGCAGGTATAGGTGGCTTTTGACAAGACCCCAGATCCAGTGATGAATAAGGGTCACACTCCACAATAATAAATATTCAATGACGTAAGTTATAAAAATAAAAAAAGCCCCTTTAAGGCTGGCTATGGTTTGTGTTCGTGCTTATTGCTGGCGGCGGTCATAACATTTTAAGACTGACAAAAGCCCTTCATGGCGTCTTCAGCCCTGTGCAGAATAGTCGGACGGGTCTCATTTGTTTGTAGCCGCTGACTTATAATCTGTGACACCGGCCTGGAATGAGTGATCGGGTAAGGGCACGGGAATAAATCCTGGCATTATTGGTGGATCAGCTGGACTTAAGTATTCCCAAACGCTTGATGAGGGCAGTTCGGCCCTCCCGGGTCGGAGGTCTGTTTATTATCAGAGGTCTGGCCTGTATTTGCTTACTTTGTCTGATGTGTGCTATATATTGATTTTTACATACAGAACCTGTTCCAAAGGTATATGTATGTAAGCAGATCGGCTCTCCGCTCCCGTCATAAACATTTCCCAAATATCACCTTTTATAAGTTTGCAAGTATGTACAATTGACACACAGGGCCAGTTTTAGACAAAGTGGGTCCCTGAGCAAAAGTTTAAGGTACAGTTATATGAAAAAGTTTGGGCACCCCTATTAATCTTAAGCTTAATGTTTTATAAAAATTGTGTTTTTTTGCAACAGCCATTTCAGTTTCATATATCTAATAACTGTTGGACACCGTAATGTTTCTGCCTTGAAATGAGGTTTATTGTACTAACAGAAAATGTGAAATCTGTATTCAAACAAAATTTGACCGGTGCATAAGTATGGGCACCCTTATCATTTTCTTGTTTTAAATACTCCTACCTACTTTTTACTGACTTACTAAAGCACTTTTTTTGGTTTTGTAACCTCATTGAGCTTTGAACTTCACAGCCAGGTGTATACAATCATGAGAAAAGCTACTTAAAGTGGCCACTTGCAAGTTGTTCTCCTGTTTGAATCTCCTCCGAAGAGTGGCATCATGGGCTCCTCAAAACAACTGTCAAATGATCTGAAAACAAAGATTATTCAACATAGTTGCTCAGGGGAATGATAAAAAAAAGCTGTCTCAGAGATTTAACCTGTCAGTTTCCACTGTGAGGAACATAGTAAGGAAATGGAAGAACACAGGTACAGTTCTTGTTAAGGCCAGAAGTGGCAGGCCAAGAAAAACATCAGAAAGGCAGAGAAGAAGAATGGTGAGATCAGTCAAGGACAATCCTCAGGCCACCTCCAGAGATCTGCAGCATCAACTTGCTGCAGATGGTGTCACTGTGCATCGGTCAACTATACAATGCACTTTGCACAAGGAGAAGCTGTATGGGAGAGTGATGCGAAAGAAGCCGTTTCTGCAAGCACGCCACAAACAGTCGGCTGAGGTATGCAAAAGCACATTTGGAGAAGCCAATTTCTTTTTGAAAGAAGGTCCTGTGGACTCATGAAACCAAGATTGAGTTGTTTGGTAATACAAAAAGGCGTTATGCATGGCAGCAAAAAAATACAGTGCGTTGTATAGTTGACCGATGCACAGTGACACCATCTGCAGCAAGTTGATGCTGCAGCTCTCTGGAGATGGTCTGAGGATTGTCCTTGACTGATCTCACCATTCTTCTTCTCTGCCTTTCTGATGTTTCTCTTGGCCTGCCACTTCTGGCCTTAACAAGAACTGTACCTGTGTTCTTCCATTTCCTTACTATGTTCCTCACAGTGGAAACTGACAGGTTAAATCTCTGAGACAGCTTTTTTTATCATTCCCCTGAGCAACTATGTTGAATAAGCTTTGTTTTCAGATCATTTGACAGTTGTTTTGAGGAGCCCATGATGCCACTCTTCAGAGGAGATTCAAACAGGAGAACAACTTGCAAGTGGCCACTTTAAGTAGCTTTTCTCATGATTGCATACACCTAGCTATGAAGTTCAAAGCTCAATGAGGTTACAAAACCAAAAAAAGTGCTTTAGTAAGTCAGTAAAAAGTAGGTAGGAGTATTTAAAACAAGAAAATGATAAGGGTGCCCATACTTATGCACCTGTCAAATTTTGTTTGAATGCAGATTGCACATTTTCTGTTAGTACAATAAACCTCATTTCAAGGCAGAAACATTACTGTGTCCAACACTTATTAGATATATGAAACTGAAATAGCTGTTGCAAAAAAAAACAATTTTTATAAAGCATTAAGCTTAAGATTAATAGGGGTGCCCAAACTTTTTCATATAACTGTATTTACATGTGCTGACTTCAGACAGTTAAACGAGTGTGATCGACAGTATTGAAGTCGTTCAATGCTTGTTTCCCGGTCTCTTTACACCGGCTGAGGAAGAATGATTGCACAGAACGATCACTAGTAGATCAATCGGTCCCCATACAGTATCAAATTATCAGCAACACATCTACAGTTTACAGCTGACGGAGTGCTGCTGAGAAGAGTGATTTCTGTTCTGGCATAACCAAGCCAATCACTCAATGAATAGGCAGCAGTTAGCGTAATGCACTCCCCATCGTCCTCCATATAGTATAATGCACTCCCCATAGCCCTCCATATAGTATAATGCACTCCCCATAGCCCTCCATATAGAATAAATAGTATAATGCCTAACAGACCGGACATTCAGCGTCTCCCACTCACACACCACCTCCTCACCTCGTCCCCTATCTGTCGGAGTCCCGCAATGCTCAGTCCTAGGGCCCCTGCTCTTCTCCATTTACATTTTTGGCCTGGGGCAGCTCATAGAATCTCACTACTTTCAGTATCATCACTATGCTGATGACACGCAGATCTACATCTCTGGACCAGATATCACCTCCCTACTAACCAAAATCCCACAGTGTCTGTCCGTTATTTAATCCTTCTTCTCCACTAGATTTCTAAAAGTTAATATGGAAAAAACAGAATTCATCGTCTTTCACCCATCTCGCTCAACTCTCCCAACAGACCTATCCATTAAAGTAAATCGGTGTTCACTCTCCCCAGTCCCACAAGCTTGCTGCCTCGGGGTAATCCTTGACTCTGATTACTCCTTCAAGCCACATATCCAAGCCCTTTCCACTTCCTGCCGACTTCAACTCCAAAATATTTTTCAATTCCATACATTCCTCAATCAAGAATCTGCAAAAACCCAAGTCCATGCCCTCATCATCTCCCGCCTCGACTACTGTAACCTCCTGCTCTGTGGCCTCCCCTCTAACACTCTCGCACCCCTCCAATCTATCCTAAACTCTGCTGCCCGACTAAATCAACTGTCCCCCTGCTATTCCCCTGCCTCTCCCCTCTGTCAATCCCTTCACTGTCTCCCCATTACCCAGAGACTCCAGTACAAAACCCTAACCATGACATACAAAGCCATCCACAACCTGTCTCCTCCATACATCTGTGACCTCGTGTCCCGGTACTTTCCTGCACGCAACCTCCGATCCTCACAAGATCTCCTTCTCTACTCCCCTCTTATCTCCTCCTCCCCCAATCGCATACAAGATTTCCCTCGCGCATCACCCCTACTCTGGAACTCTCTACCGCAACATATCAGACACTCACCTACCATCGAAACCTTCAAAAAACCTGAAGACCCACCTCTTCCGACAAGCCTACAACCTGCAGTAACCACCGATCGACCAAACCACTGCACGACCAGCTCTATCCTCACCTACTGTATCATCACCCATCCCTTGTAGATTGTGAGCCCTCGCGGGCAGGGTCCTCTCTCCTACTGTACCAATCGTGACTTGTATTGTTTCAGATTATTGGACTTGTTTTTATTATGTATACCCCTCCTCACATGTAAAGCGCCATGGAATAAAAATGGCACTATAATAATAAATAATAATAATAATGCACTCCCCATAGGCCTCCATACAATATAATGCACCTCATAGTCCTTCATATAGTATAATGCACTCCCCTTAATCCTCGATATACTATAATGCACTCCCCATAGTCCTGCAGTATTATGGCCACCACATACTCATTTAAAAAAAACAAAACAAAAGACAATACTCACCGCTCCCAGTTTCCCTGCTGCTCCGGTCTCTGCAGCATCTTTCCTTAACCCAGAGGAGGGAGAACATCACCTGACACTCCCTCCTCCATCATTGCTTTCAACTGTATCGGTATCTAGGATGCCAATGCAGTTTAATGTGCTGGGGGGGGATGGCCGACTCACAGGCCCCATAGCAGCAGTGTCATCTGCCCCTATTAGTGGCACGCCACTGGCTGGAGGAATGGGGGCCCTAGGCAAATGCCTGTTTTGCTCTGCCCTAACGCCGGTCCTGATGACAAAGGTGGTGTTTGCTGATGAATTCCCCTAAAATTACAACTAATTTTTATTTGTTTTATTCAAATACAGCCATCATATTCCACAGCGCTTTATAGACATCATCTTCTCTGTCCCCATTGGGGCTCATAATCTAGATTCCCTAGCAGTATGACTTTGGAATGTGGGAGGAAACCGGAGAACCTGGAGGAAACCCACGCAAACACACGCCTTGCAGATGTTGTCCTTGATGGGATTTCAACCCAGGACCCCAGTGCTGGAAAGCAACGGTGCTAACCACTGAGCCACCATGCTCAGTGGCTAGCACTCAGATTGTATGAGAACTCTATGATCATGGCCAACACGAGTGACCAATCCTGATCCCACTGGATCAGATGCAGCTCATTTCATAGATTGTAAGCTTGCGAGCATGATTATTGTTATGCTGTAATGTCTTTTGTCTGTACAAGTCCCCTCTATAATGTAAAGTGCTGCGGAATATGTTGGCGCTATATAAATAAAATTATTATTATTATTATAATACTGTGCGCTTTTTGCAATGCAGGTGTTGTCTATGTTGTACAATCAGTACCTGTATCTATCTGGTGCTGGCTTCAATGGAAGAAGTTGGAAATGGGGTGCTATTGAAGGCCCCTGTGTCTGCCATGGACGTACCCCTATAAAGCCCCCTGTAATATAACAATACTGTAGTAATGAACTGTGCAACCAAGATCCCTAGGGGGACTAATAAAGGAATATATATATATATATATATATATATATATATATATATATATATATATATATATATATATATATATAATTATTATTATTATTTATTTATATAGCACCGTTAATTCCATGGTGCTGTACTTTTTTTTAAATCATCCTACTTTTCCCAGAATGTTATTCAAATCTAAACAAATATTAACATATCTGTTAGCATACTACTGCAAAAAAAAACAAGCCCTCATACAACATTACTGATGGAAAAACTAAAAACATTAGAGCTCTTGGAAAGCAAGAAGGACAAATCTCCAAAGGGCCGGCATATACCTGGATAGGGACCGCATGTACCTGGATGTGGCCCCCATATACCTGGATGGGGCCCGCATATACCTGGATGGGGCCCGCATATACCCGGATAGGGCTTGCATATACCCGGATGGGGCCCGCATATACCTGGATAGGGCCCGCATATACCTGGATAGGGCCCGCATATACCTGGATGGGGCCCGCATATACCTGGATGGGGCTTGCATATACCTGGACGGGGCCCGCATATACCTGGATGGGGCTTGCATATACCTGGATAGGGCTTGCATATACCTGGATGGGGCCCATATATACCTGGATAGGGCTTGCATATACCTGGATGGGGCTTGCATATACATGGACGGAGCTTGCATATACCTGGACGGAGCTTGCATATACCCGGATAGGGCCCGCATATACCTGGATGGGGCCCGCATATACCTGGAGCCGGCCCTTATCTGGCCTTTAATAGCTCTGACTTGCCCACATCAGTAGTCGCAGGCTCCTGACTTCTGAGCCAGTGGGTGGATGGGGCCATCTAGTGTTGCTTTCTCAGTACTACATCTATTTAAAGTACAGTAGCAGGAAACCTACTAAAACAATGTTTTGTAAACAAATCTAAGATATTTTTTACAAATATTGATCTAAAAATGGAAACTGTGACATCTAATAGTAAATAACCTGACATTTAACCATACGGCGCTTATTTTATTACATTATTTTTCTATTTCGCTGATCGGGTATTCAGAATATTTTACTATAACGCCTTTCTGCGGTTCGCTCCCTCGGGAGAGACTTATAATAATGAGATTTAATGAGTGCCGTCGCTTCTGAGTTTCCCATGGATTAGAAACAATCGTAGCTACTGAATAATTAACCAGCACTGAAAACAGAAGCCAGAAATGAGAGCAGGTCAGGATCTGCGGCGACCGTCCATACAGACCATTCCCTAACCGGCTGCGTCCTATCTGGAGGGTCCGAGGAGCGTCTGGTGATGTCACAGACCCCAGAGGAGAGAAACCTCACCAAGACCATGTAAGACAATCAAACTGTTACATTCTCCATTTTCAGGAAATATGACTAAAATTATGTTTATTTTCTTTAAATTTTGTGTTTTTCATTAATTTATTTTTTAGGATATTATAATATTTTAGGTAAAAACTTGAAAATGGGCTTAGATTGCTTCTCACTCTAGGATTCTTACCAACTTTCCTGATTTCCAGAGGACTGGCCCTGGATTGCAGAATTGCATTTTTTTTTAAAGGGGTTGTCCATGATTAGAGAAACATGTCTGCTTTTTATTTCAGAAATAGCGCCACCCTTTACTATGGGATTTGATTGGTACTGCAGCTCTGTTCCATTCATGTCAATGAGAAGATGTCAGAAGTTTAGATTAGAGGGGTTTGGGGTTATCAGACCATCACTAATTGCTGAATGAAGGGCCAGAAGCGATCATTCTAAGTAGGTTTATGGGAAGTAGGACTTCTACTGCTTCATTTTTTTAAGATCATGGAGGGGGGTCTCAGAAATTACCTTACAAACGATCTGCTATTATCAGCCACACATATACATGTCTGGAAGTTCTCAGACTGAAAGATACAGTATGTCAGTGGAGCACATACATTAATGGACTTCATGACAGCCACTTACCAGCCCGACATGGCTGAAAAAAAGGAGAACAATTGCTTGTATTGAACAAGCAAACTTTATGTTACTTTTAGTACCCAAAGCTTCAATGGTGAACAGGATACTGTAGGAGTGAGAATTATTCAGCCCACTAGACCACCAGGGATAATATACTTACATTGCTAGCACTCTGACTAGACTACTGGAAAGAGGAAGACTGTCCAGAGTACCGGAACAGGAAGAGGCAAACAGACTGTTACTTTCCATAAATAAAAATTACATAAGTGTGTATATATATTTTTTTTGAATTGACATAAATGCCGCTGTTCTCCTGAATCCAGAGATATTTTACTTTTCTTCCTGCTCCTCTCCATTCCTGAGATATAGCCACTTCTTCCCTGTATATAAATTTAGTCTTTATAGTCAACAGGGTGTAGGCTTCATGACTACATCCCGAGAAGATATTCAGACCACACCCTCTTGGCTAACAAGACTAGATTTATATACATGGAAGAGATGGCCATATCTCAAGAACGGAGAGGAGCAGGAAGAAAAGAAAAACATCGCCGGATTCAGGAGAACAGCAGCGTTTACACCACGTAAATTAAAACTTTTTTTCGAAAAGTGACAAGTTGCCTTGAAGTGGCGGAGGTCTGGAGTTTGCTACAACCTTGGCTTAGGGAAGTGCTGGATGCTGTACAGACATGGCTAATTCACAGCAGGGAAACCGGAGATCCGAGCTTCCAAATCCATTATTAAACATCTGGATGAAGTTTCCTAGATGCAGACGCTGTAGTAGATGAATGGCTACTGTAATGTTGTGGCTACAGACGTGCCATCACAGGCAGGGGAGGCGCCCACTTTGTTCACAATCCTGCCCTATGACCTCCATCTTTCCACTTTGTCATTGAGTATATATTTTTTTATTGTTCCACATTAAGTCTTTGATTTTCTGTGTGTCCCATACAGAGACCAGCAGTGGAGAATGAATCCCCCCATCCCACCGCAGTGCAGGTAACGCAGAAAACACATGAAGAAAGATCCATCAGCAATGATGGCGATATGAATGAATGCATGACTGACTGAATAAATGAAACTGCAGAAAAAGATATATTGGATTCTAGAAATATGTTAAAGTTGGAAGAAAAAAAAAACATCCCAGGGTCAAAAATTTCCCCGGTTCTGCCCTATGTAGGGGTCTTCACCACCCTCCTCAGGATAATATACTAACAGCATGCATAGAAGTGAGGGTGCCAGGATCAAAGGGCTTTTTCTTCTTCCTGACACTTTTATTTCACCCTCCTGACTGACCATTTATTTTTAAAAAGTTGCTGTCACTTACCATGAGTATTTTTTTTACCTGGTGTAAATGCTGCCGTTCTCCTGAATCCGACGTTATTTTTCTTTTGTTTCTACTCCTCTCCGTTCCCGAGTTATGGCCCTTTCTTCCCTATATAAAAATATAGTCTTTTTTAGACAAGTGGGTGTGGTCCTTGTAAATACGCCCACAGAGAAGAGTAGAGAGTTACGCCCACTTGGCTAAAATGCTAGATTTAGATCCAGGGAAGAGAGGGCTGTATCTCAGGAACGGAGAGGCGCAGGAAGAAAAGAAAAACATCGCGGGATTCAGTAGAACAGCGGCATTTACACCAGGTAAAAAAAAAATACATATTTAGGGTGAGTTGCATGTTCTTTTTAAGGGGACACTCTTGAAGGTGTTCTTTCCATCCAGTAACAAAGGAGATGGAAACCAACAAGGTTGAGCCATGGCCTTCTGTGATACGTTCCACCTAGTGGCCTTCAGAGTCCCGTTATGCTGAGCATATCCATTAAATATATTTTGATAGGACCCTCTGATTTCAGCATGTTCAGTCGGACATCTAATGTATATTGTGCCCCCCAAATCCCCAAAGAGGCAGATGGCAGAGGAAATAAGGATTGGCAAGTTCAATTTCAACATGACCGATACTTTTGTTCTTGGGGGGGATAAGCTGTTGCCAGAGGTGTCTGACAGCAGCTTACTCTCCTTTTGCTCGTGAGATACATATAGATGAATGCTCAAGAAAGTAGAGCGTGCATGTGCATGGGAGATCAGGAGAATTGTCTCTGAAGAGCTTGTGGTGTCTATATCGGCAGGATATCCCAAGAATTATGGATGTGGGCTAAATGCCAAGTCTTGTCTTCCTTGCGTATGCCCTTTGGTATTGGAACCAGTCTACCAGTTCTGAAAAAAGGTGGGTGACACTACCAGTTTTACCATATAAGTAGATAGCCTGACCTGCGACTCACAGGACTTGGACTCCTTCCAACAAAAACTACTACAAAAAGTTTTTTTTTCCCCCTGTATAGTCCCAGCTTAGTATAATGGTTGGGACCCCCAGTTTTGGTGACTTTTATTCTTATAGCTTCAGGGAAAGAAGGGTGTCGGGACTCCATGCTGCCCAAAATCCTTACTCCCTACAAACCTGACAACCCCATGAAATCCTCACGAACCCACCAGGAGCTGCACAGAGAACTACTGGTCACATACAAGAAGTAAGTGAACCTACCTAGACGTAGGCAGCAATCCCAGTAGTAAAGACGTCAAGATTTGTGCAAGGTAAGGAGGCTTATTCACCGTGCAATGCTCCTCTGGGAAATTAAAGATTTATTTATATTTATTTATATTTATTTAATTTCCCAGAGGAGCATTGCACGGCGAATAAGCCTCCTTACCTTGACAAGCCAGCTGGTATGTCTTTCTCCATAAGGAGAAACGTTACCCCTTAGACCCCAGTCCAGAGCCTCTCACCTAGCCAAATCAGTTCTCATGCTTCGCACTGACGAGGGCCAACAGCCCGAAACACCGTGTCTGAATTGAGATACTGATTTGGCTTTTATCCTAAGTCATATTGCACGACTCGTTAAAGGGTTGATTGTGACTTGTAGGATCGCTACTTCCAACAGGTGGCGCTATAGAGTTAAGTCCTCTTTTTCTCAGAAGAGGCAATTTGCAAGATTTGTGCAATCAGACTTCTCCAGGGGTCAAGTAGTTTGGTCTGTTTCTGTGCATGCAGGGGTTTGGTCCTCCATAGTAAGCCCGAACTACTGCGCGTTTTGGAGAAGAGAAGATCTCAGAGGGAGGAAGGTCAGGACACAAAGAACCCTCACTGCCCCCTTCAACAAGAACTGCACAAATGGCAGCAGCGAAGAGAAGAGGTATGTCTACAAACATCTCATGGAGGTTGTAACAGACCCCAGTAAATAGATCTCACATCTCCCGCTTCTTTATCATTTTTCTTATTCTTTTAATCAAGTAATTTTTTGTTAAAGTTTTCAAATAAATCAAATACAGACAAAAATAACTAAAATAATTCCCCCAACAACATGAACATATCTTTTATTCCACGCTCATACCTCCAAACCAAAGCTTTGGTCAATCATACCTCCTCACCTCAACTCTCATCATACCTCCTCACCTCAACTCTCATCATACCTCCTCGCCTCAACTCTCATCATACCTCCTCGCCTCAACTCTCATCATACCTCCTAAATTCAACTTTCATGATTCCTAACCTCAACTCTCATGATTTCTCCTAACCTCAACTCTCAGCATACATACTAACCTGATCTCTGATCATTCCTCCTAACCTCAACTCTGATCATACATACTAACCTCAACTCTCATCATACCTTCTAACCTCAACTCTCATCATACCTCCTCACCTCAACTCTCATCATACCTCCTCGCCTCAACTCTCATCATACCTCCTAACCTCAACTCTCATCATACCTCCTCACCTTAACTCTCATCATACCTCCTCGCCTCAACTCTCATCATACCTCCTCGCCTCAACTCTCATCATACCTCCTCACCTTAACTCTCATCATACCTCCTCACCTTAACTCTCATCATACCTCCTCACCTTAACTCTCATCATACCTCCTCGCCTCAACTCTCATCATACCTCCTCACCTCAACTCTCATGATTCCTCCTAACCTCAACTCTCATCATACATACTAACCTCATCTCTGATCATTTCTCCTAACCTCAACTCTGATCATACATACTAACCTCAACTCTCATCATACCTTCTAACCTCAACTCTCATCATACCTCCTCGTCTCAACTCTCATCATACCTCCTCACCTCTCATCATACCTCCTCACCTCAACTCTCATCATACCTCCTCGCCTCAACTCTCATCATACCTCCTCGCCTCAACTCTCATCATTAGGGTTGAGCGAAACGGATCGTTCATTTTCATAAGTCGCCGACTTTTGGCAAAGTCGGCGTCTCATGAAACCCGACCCGATCCCTGTGTGGGGTCGGCCATGCGGTACGCGATCTTGGCGCCAAAGTCGCGTTTCGTATGATGCGTTTAGCACCATTTTTTCAGCCAATGAAGGAGTGTGGGCAGAGTGATGACATAGGGGTTAGGGGCGTGCACGGCTATCATCATTTTATCGCTTGTGCGCAGTAGGGATTTGCAATGTGTAACACGAGATTTTCTGTGCTGGGACGGAGGGGGGGGGGAGAGAGAGAGAGAAAAAAAAAATCCCCATTGACGTGCATAGGGTTTCGTGTTCCGGCCGATCCTCGACTTTTCGCAGTAATCGGCCGATTTCGCCCGACTCGACTTTTCAAAAAGTCGGGTTTCGCGAAACATGACTCGACCCTAAAAAAGTCAAAGTCGCTCAACCCTACTCATCATTCCTCTTCACCTCAACTCTCATCATACCTCCTCGCCTCAACTCTCATCATTCCTCCTAACCTCAACTCTCATCATACCTCCTACATTCAACTCTCATGATTCCTCCTTCATCATACATACTAACCTGATCTCTGATCATTTCTCCTAACCTCAACTCTGATCATACATACTAACCTCAACTCTCATCATACCTTCTAACCTCAACTCTCATCATACCTCCTCGTCTCAACTCTCATCATACCTCCTCACCTCTCATCATACCTCCTCACCTCAACTCTCATCATACCTCCTCGCCTCAACTCTCATCATACCTCCTCGCCTCAACTCTCATCATTCCTCTTCACCTCAACTCTCATACCTCCTCGCCTCAACTCTCATCATTCCTCCTAACCTCAACTCTCATCATACCTCCTACATTCAACTCTCATGATTCCTCCTAACCTCAACTCTCATCATTTCTCTTAACCTCAACTCTCATCATACATACTAACCTGATCTCTGATCATTTCTCCTAACCTCAACTCTGATCATACATACTAACCTCAACTCTCATCATACCTTCTAACCTCAACCCTCATCATACCTCCTCACCTCAACTCTCATCATACCTCCTTACCTCAACTCTCATCATACCTCCTCACCTCAACTCTCATCATACCTCCTCACCTCAACTCTCATCATTCCTCCTCACCTCAACTCTCATCATACCTCCTCGCCTCAACTCTCATCATACCTCCTCGCCTCAACTCTCATCATACCTCCTCACCTCAACTCTCATGATTCCTCCTAACCTCAACTCTCATCATTCCTCCTAACCTCAACTCTCATCATACATACTAACCTGATCTCTGATCATTCCTCCTAACCTCAACTCTGATCATACATACTAACCTCAACTCTCATCATACCTTCTAACCTCAACTCTCATCATACCTCCTCACCTCAACTCTCATCATACTTCCTCGCCTCAAATCTCATACCTCCTCACCTCAACTCTCATCATACCTCCTCGTCTCAACTCTCATCATACCTCCTCACCTCAACTCTCATCATTCCTCCTAACCTCAACTCTCATCATACCACCTAACCTCAACTCTCATCATACCTCCTAAATTCAACTCTCATGATTCCTCCTAACCTCAACTCTCATCATACCTCCTACATTCAACTCTCATGATTCCTCCTAACCTCAACTCTCATCATTTCTCTTAACCTCAACTCTCATCATACATACTAACCTGATCTCTGATCATTTCTCCTAACCTCAACTCTGATCATACATACTAACCTCAACTCTCATCATACCTTCTAACCTCAACTCTCATCATACCTCCTCGTCTCAACTCTCATCATACCTCTTCACCTCAACTCTCATCATTCCTCCTAACCTGAACTCTCATCATACCACCTAACCTCAACTCTCATCATACCTCCTAAATTCAACTCTCATGATTCCTCCTAACCTCAACTCTCATCATACCTCCTACATTCAACTCTCATGATTCCTCCTAACCTCAACTCTCATCATTTCTCTTAACCTCAACTCTCATCATACATACTAACCTGATCTCTGATCATTTCTCCTAACCTCAACTCTGATCATACATACTAACCTCAACTCTCATCATACCTTCTAACCTCAACTCTCATCATACCTCCTCACCTCAATTCTCATCATACCTCCTCACCTCAACTCTCATCATACCTCCTCACCTCAACTCTCATCATTCCTCCTCACCTCAACTCTCATCATTTCTCGTAACCTTTACTCTCATCATTCCTCCTAACCTCCACTCTCATCATTCCTCCTAACCTCCACTCTCATCATACCTCCTAACCTCAACTCTCATCATACCTCCTAAATTCAACTCTCATTATTCCTCCTAACCTCAACTCTCATCATAACTCAACTCTCATCATATCTCCTAAATTCAACTCTCATGATTCCTCCTAACCTCAACTCATGATTTCTCCTAACCTCAACTCTCATCATTTCTCCTAACCTCAACTCTCATCATTTCTCCTAACCTCAACTCTCATCATTTCTCCTAACCTCAACGCTCATCATTCCATCTAACCTCTGCTCTCATCATTCCTCCTAACCTCAACTCTCATCATACCTCAACTCTCATGATTCTTCCTAACCTCAACTCTGGTCATACATACTAACCTCAACTCTCATCATACCTTCTAACCTCAACTCTCATGATTCCTCCTAACCTCAACTCTCATGATTTCTCCTAACCTCAACTCTCATCATTCCTCCTAACCTCAACTCTCATCATACCTCAACTCTCATCATTCTTCCTAACCTCAACTCTGATCATACCTCCTAAATTCAACTCTCATGATTCCTCCTAACCTCAACTCTCATCATTCCTCCTCACCTCAACTCTCATCATTTCTCCTAACCTTTACTCTCATCATTCCTCCTAACCTCCACTCTCATCATTCCTCCTAACCTCCACTCTCATCATACCTCCTAACCTCAACTCTCATCATACCTCAACTCTCATCATTCTTCCTAACCTCAACTCTGATCATACATACTAACCTCAACTCTCATCATACCTTCTAACCTCAACTCTCATCATTCCTCCTAACCTCAACTTTCATCTTACCTTTTAACCTGAACACTCATCATACATACTAAACTCTCCTCTTACCTACAAATCTCAACTTTCATCATACCACCTGTAAGATAGCGCTCACTATCTGTGTTGGGGAACACTCACTTGGCAGCGGATTAACATAGTCAGGCACGGGTTTTCTCTTTAACAGTCCATGTGGTTTATTATGAAGTCATAAGCCACAGAAATATGAACAACAAGCAAACAGTCTTTACATCAATCTTCACATCATAGTATACGGCTTTGAAATGCGGTCACTAAACTGTGTCCAGTTATCGTGGGGGAACGCATGCTGTTGTGAATTAGACTTTTTGGCTCCCTCTTGTGGTCACTAGTGGTATGACTCTGGGATTGTCTTTTTTCTGTTTGGCACTCACCTGGGTCGTTAGTCCAGGGGTGTCGCTATATTAACTTCCTGGATCCTTAGTCCAGTGCCTGGCATCGTTGTAATCAGATCCTTCTGTTGCTCCTGTCTGCTGGTCCTGGCTCTTGCAAAATTAAGCTAAGTCTTGCTTCTTTGTTTTTTGAGTTACTTGCTTTGCTACTATTTTTGTCCAGCTTGTACTAAATGTGATTTCTGACCTTGCTGGAAGCTCTAGGGGGCTGGTGTTCTCCCCCCCGGCCGTTAGACGGTTCGGGGGTTCTTGAATATCCAGCGTGGATATTTTAATAGGGTTTTTGCTGACCATATAAGTCATCTTACTATATTCTGCTATTAGCTAGTGGGCCTCTCTTTGCTAAATACCTAGCTCATTCTTATGTTTGTCTTTTCCTCTTACCTCACCGTTATTATTTGTTGGGGGCTTGTATCCAACTTTTGGGGTCTTTTCTCTGGAGGCAAGAAAGGTCTTTCTTTTCCCTTCTAGGGTTAGTTAGTTCTCCGGCTGGCGCGAGACGTCTAGAACCAACGTAGGCACGTTCCCCGGCTGCTGCTATTTGTGGTGCTAGGATTAGATATATGGTCAGCTCAGTTACCACTGCCCTATGAGCTGTTTTTTTGTGTTTGCAGACTTGGTATTTATTCCTGAGACCCTCTGCCATTGGGGTCATAACAGCATGCCATACGGTTCATTAATGTCCATGGAGCACAACAGGCACCAACATACGACATTACGGTTGCAGTCTCTAATCATGCTGGACCTTTATCCGTCCAGTTTCCACGGGTGACTGCACAGTTCCCCATATGCTGGGTTACCCTCCAGGAGCTCCTGCTCCACACGCTGACTCCTGTCAGTACTCTCTCTCTCAGGGAAGCTGCCGAACTGGGATCACCATCCCCGGCAATGCCTTGCTCACCAGGCTGTTGTGAACTATATTTCTTGGCTCCCTCTTGTGGTCACTAGCGGTATTACACTTGGATCATCTTTCTCCAGGTTGGTACCCACCTGGTTCGTTAGGCCTTGGGTGTTCCTATTTAGACTTCCTGGAAACTCAGTCTAGTGCCTGGAAACGATGTAGTCAGTCTATGTCTGTTTGCTCCTGACTCCTGGTCTCCTGTTCTTTGCAAGATAAGCTAAGTCCTGCTTTCTTATTTTTGTTTATTCGCTTTGCTTCTATTTTGTTCCAGCTTGTTCATAATGTGATTCCTGATTTTTGCTGGAAGCTCTAGGGGGCTGATATTCTCCCCCCACACCGTTAGTCGGTGCGGGGGTTCTTGGATTTTCAGCGTGGATATTTTTGTAGGGTTTTTGCTGACCGTATAAGTCTCCTTCCTATTTTCTGCTATTAATTAGTGGGCCTCTCTTTGCTAAATCTAGTTCATTCTTACGTTTGTCTTTTCTTCTTACCTCACCGTTATTATTTGTTGGGGGCTTGTATTATAACTTTGGGGTCCTTTCTCTTGAGGCAAGTGAGGTCTTATTTTCTCTGAAAGGGTTAGTTAGTTCTCCGGCTGGTGCGAGACGTCTAGAATCAACGTAGGTACGTTCCCCGGCTACTTCTAGTTGTGCTAGGATTAGATATACGGTCAGCCAAGTTACCACCTCCCTATGAGCTGGTTTTTGTGTTTGCGGACTTAGCTGAAACTTCTAAGATCCTCTACCACTAGGATCATAACACCAGGCCACCTGACAGTCCAGATCCTCAGACGGACTGTAGCTTCCCCAAACGCAGTGCCATCACGGACTCTGAACACGCGTCCTCTCTGTGCTCTATTCAGGACGTCCATCCCCATCTGGGACCGTTCAACACACAGGCCCCCAGGTCCAAGGCCTCCCCCATGTGCTCTTCAGGGATCTAGTCCTGCTCCCAGGACCTCCCAACACAGAGGCCCTCCAGGACCTGGCACACAGACCACTCAGGTCCATCCATCTTTTTTCCATGTGACCCACATGGTCACATTATATACTTGTAACCACTCCCATAGGTGGGAGGGGTGTGTGGCTAGTTCAACCATTACAATTACAGATATGCCTCCATGCATATCCCGTGGAGCACATGCAGCGCCCCCTAGCTGTAACAGGGTTCACTGCATCACACACCTCAACTCAAAACACTTCTCATCATACCGCCTATCCTCAGCTGTCACCATGCCTCTTAACTCCAACCTTTAACCTCAAACCTCCTCAATTTGGCTCTCATTATACCTTGTAATCCCAACTTTCATCCACTATCCTAGTCTCAATCTCCTTACGGCTCATCTTCCGAGCACTAATCATTCATTCTACCTCTTAACACTACAACTAGTATTAAAAAAGGTTAAATAAACACAAGCTTTGCTTTTTCTTTGGTCTCTTAACATTGTAGAGAGAACAGAAACCAAGTGAAGGTCCAGTTGTCCATGAGTTCCTCAGAGTAAGGGAAAACCTCCGGAAAGCCAACAGAGATGTTCAAAGTCCTCCACCACCTGTCAGCTGATCATCATCATCAGTCTTGGACCTATCCAACTTGACATTGACACTGTACATCTGGGAAGCTTTGCAAATGGTTTGATCCACCATATGTGGTCTGATGGTCATAACTAAGGGAAGAAACCAAGCCCAAGATAACCTATTTTATGTTTGGTTGCGGAAAGTGTAAAAGGCAGAGAATGTCACCCCACAATTATAAGGAGGTCAAGTGTGTAAGGTTTGAAAATGATAGGAATGAAAGATCTTGGTGTTCCAAAAACTAGAGAAGAAAAGAGTTTGCTCTTGGGTGGATCCTTTCGTTCAATGGGTGCAGCAGTATACTCTAGCGCACTGTGTTTGCTCATGGGTGGGCACTATTGATCAACTTGTGGAGCAATATCCACAAGTGCCCTCTGTATGCCAGAGATGTAAATTAGTAGCATAATTATTGGATCCTCATCCAAAGTTCCACAACACTACATAAAAGCCTTATAACTTCCAAATGCTTAACCGTCAGTCTTAACTTTAAAAATGTCTGGATGGCGGTCACTCTCTAAGGGTCCATAAGTGTTAAATATCCTGAAGTCTTAAGCCCTCCATACACATTAGTCTAGATATTGTAATATGTATAGGGGCCTTGAACAATTTATTGTAGGGAAAAATATCCATTTCCATTTCGGACTGCACATCCTATTGTCTCTCAGAGATAAACTGAAGCCATGCCTGTTGACGGCTCTCTCATAGAGAATACAGGGACACTTGGCTTTATATTCTTGTGTATTGAGTAGTCAGTCGAGAAAGCTGCCGTCTGAGCAATCATTTGGCCTAATATATATGTGGGGAGCTATAGGAGCCCATAACTCTGGAAGAAAAAGGGCCAAAATAGAAGAATTTATATCCAAGGATATCATCAGATACAGCAGCAGGAGATGTGTGGGATGATTTTGCTGCAGGCAGTGTACTGATTACTCATGTAATTATTTTACTGAAAAATAAACTTTATTCTGTGATATAAGCAGGTCATGTAAGCAAGTTCATAGATTCTTAACATATTACATTAGTACAATAAAACTGGGGTAAAAAAAAATTACTTATTCAATAAGCACAAAGTTCATACTTCTTATCTTTGACCTGCTGTACTTTTTTTTTTACTTTTAGGACATTTACATAAGTAAACCAGACTTTTCAAAATTAAAGTTTATCCTCTGTTGATTAAAAAAGTAAGGTTAAAAGGATGTTCTAATGTTTTATTTTCAGGAGCGCACCGCTGCCTGCCTTGGGTACAGTGAAGATTGACAGTTTGGGCAGCGGCATGATCATGCCGCTGGTCCGAACTAAGCACACCTTCGGTGGTCAGGCTAACTTCAGAATGCTGTTGGCAAGCTCTACAGCAAGGGTGGGAAACCTGTTTACTGCCAAGGGTCATTTGGAAATTTCTACCATTATTCAGGGGCCGCACAAAATTATCATCTTGGAAATTGGAAATTACCAGACTATATTCCGTCAAACATTTAAATAACTCACCCCTAATGCGATGGCTGGAGCTTCTTCTCTTTGGTGCGGCTTTAATATTAGATGTTATTGAGCATGTTGCTTCTAACAACTCCTTTCCCAGGCTTGCTTCGGGTCTGAAGCGCAGTCAACTCTTTTTATAGTGTATACACATCACATAGAAGATGCTGAAACTGCTGTATAACATCACATAGGAGACGCTGGAACTGCTATATAACATCACATAGGAGATGCTGGTACTGCTGTATAACATCACATACGAGACGCTGAGACTGCTGTAAATACATCACATAGGAGACACTGGGACTGCTTTATATACATCACATAGGAGACGCTGGGACTGCTGTATCACATTTGAGACGTTGGGACTGCTGTATAACATCACATAGGAGGTGCTGGGACTGCTGTATATATATCACATAGGAGACGCTGGGACTGCTGTATATACATCACATAGGAGACGCTGGGACTGCTGTATATACATCACATAGGAGACGCTGGGACTGCTGTACATACATCACATAGGAGACGCTGGGACTGCTGTATAACATCACATTGGAGATGCTGGTACTACCTCATAACATCACATAGGAGACGCTGGGACTGCTGAATATACATCACATAGGAGACACTGGGACTGCTGTATATACATCACATAGGAGATGCTGGGACTGCTGTCTATACATCACATAGGAGACACTGGGACTACTGTATATACATCACATAGAAGCTGGGACTGCTGTATATACATCACATAGGAGACACTGGGACTGCTGTATATACATCACAGAGGAGATGCTGGGACTGCTGTCTATACATCACATAGGAGACGCTGGGACTGCTATATATATACACATTACATAGGAGACGCTGGGACTGCTGTATATACATCACAAAGGAGATGCTGGGACTTCTGTATATATCACATAGGAGATGCTGGGACTGCTGTGTATACATCACATAGGAGATGCTGGGACTGATATCTATACATTACATAGGAGACGCTGGGACTGCTGTATAACATCACATAGGAGACGCTGGGACTGGTGTATATACATCACATAGGAGACACTGGGACTGCTGTATATACATCACATAGGAGATGCTGGGACTGCTGTCTATACATCACATAGGAGACGCTGGGACTGCTATATATACACATTACATAGGAGACGCTGGGACTGCTGTATATACATCACAAAGGAGATGCTGGGACTGCTGTATATATCACATAGGAGAGTCTGGGACTGCTGTATAACATCACATAGGAGATGCTGGTACTGCCTCATAACATCACATAGGAGACGCTGGGACTGCTGTATATACATCACATAGGAGACGCTGGGACTGCTGTATATACGACACATAGGAGACGCTGGGACTGCTGTATATACATCACAAAGGAGACGCTAGGACTGCCGCATATATATCACACAGGAGACACTGGGTCAGCTGTATATACACTTCTCAAAAAAGTAAAGGGAACACCTAAACAACAGAATATAACTCCAAGTAAATCAAACTTCTGTGAAATCAAACTGTCCACTTGGGAAGCAACACTGTTTGACAATCAATTTCACATGTTGTGCAAATTGAATAGACAACAGATGGAAATTATTGGCAATTATCAAGACAAGCTCAATAAAGGAGTGGTTCTGTAGGTGGGGACCACAGGCCACATCTCAGCACCAATGTTTTCTGGCTGATGTTTTGGTCACTTTTGAATGCTGGTTGTGCTTTCACACTCGTGGCAGCATGAGACAGACTCTACAACCCACATAAGTGGCTCAGGTAACGCAGCTCATCCAGGATGGCACATCAATGCGAGCTGTGGCAAGAAGGTTTGCTGTGTATGTCAGCATAGTGTCCAGAGGCTGGAGGCGCTACCAGGAGACAGGCCAGTACACCAGGAGACGTGGAGGGGGCCATAGGAGGGCAACAACCCAGCAGCAGGACCGCTACCTCAGTCTTTGTGCAAGGAGAAACAGGAGGAGCACTACCAGAACCCTGCAAAATTACCTCCAGCAGGCCACAAATGTGCATGTGTTTGCACAAACGGTTACAAACCGACTCCATGGGGATGGTCTGAGTGCCCGACGTCCGCAGATGGGGGTTGTGCTCACAGCCCAACACCGTGCAGGACGCTTAGCATTTGCCACAGAACACCAGGATAGGCAAATTCGCCACTGGTGCCCTGTGCTCTTCACAGATGAAAGCAGGTTCACACTGAGCACATGTGACAGACGTGACAGAGTCTGGAGACGGCATGGAGAGTGATCTGATGCCTGCAACATCCTTCAGCATGACCGGTTTGGCAGTGGGTCAGTAATGATGTGGGGTGGCATTCTTTGGAGGGCTGCACAGCCCTCCATGTGCTCGTCAGAGGCAGCCTGACTGCCATTAGGTACCGAGATGAGATCCTCAGACCCCTTGTGAGACCATATGCTGGTGCGGTTGGCCCTGGGTTCCTCCTAATGCAGGACAATGCCAAACCTCATGTGGCTGGAGTGTGTCAGCAGTCCTGCAAGATGAAGGCATTGAAGCTATGGACTGGCCTGCCCATTCCCCAGACCTGAATCCGATTAAACACATCTGGGACATCATGTCTCGAACCATCTACCAACATCACGTTGCACCACAGACTGTCCAGAAGTTGGTGGATACTTTAGTCCAGGTCTGGGAGGACATCTCTCAGCAGACCATCCGCCGCCTCATCAGGAGCATGCCCAGGCATTGTAGGAAGGTCATACAGGCACGTGGAGGCCACACACACTACTGAGCATCGTTTCCTTGTCTTGAGGCATTTCCACTGAAGTTGGATCAGCCTGTAACTTCATTTTCCACTTTTATTTTGAGCAAGAATCCAACTCCAGACCTCTGTGGGATATTAGTTGTGATTTACGTTGATAATTTTTAGGCTTTATTGTTCTCAACACATTCCACTATGTAATGAATAAAGATTTAGAACTGGAATATTTCATTCAGTGATCTCTAGGATGTGGGATTTTAGTGTTCCCTTTATTTTTTTGAGCAGTTTACATTACATAGGAGATGCTGGGACAGCTGTATATACATCACATAGGAGATGCTGGGACTGCTGTATATGTATCACATAGGAGATGCAGGGATTGCAGTGTATACATCACAGGAGAAGATGGTGTTATATAGATCACTGTGGGAAGGTTGGGGGCATAGACATCACTGGGGAGGGCTGAAGGGCATAAACATCCCTGGGAGGGCTGAGGGGCATATACATTACTAGGGAGGGCTGGGAAAATAGAAATCACCGGGGAGGGCTAGGAGACATAGACATCACTGGAATGGGTTTGGGGCATGTACATCACTGGGGACTGCTGAGGAGCATAGACATCACTGGGGAGGGCTGCGGTGTATAGACTTCACTACAGAGGCCTGGGGAATAGAAATCACTGGGGAGGGCTAGGAGGTATAGACATCACTGGTGAGGGCTGGTGAAATATACATCACTGGGAGGGCTGGGGAGCATAAACATCACTGGGGAGGCCTGGGGGCATATACATCACTGGGGAGGGTTGAGAGGCATAGACATCACTGGGGAGGTCTAGGGGCAAATACATCACTGGGAAGGCTGGGGGCATAAACATCACTGGGGAGGACTGGTGGGCATATACATCACTTGAGAGGGCTGGGGGCATAGACATCACTGGGAGGGCTGAGGGGCATAGACATTACTTGGGATGGTGGGGGCATAGACATCACTGGGGAGGGCTGAGAGGCATGGACAATACTGGGGAGGCTGGAAGCCATAGACATTACTGGTGAGGGCTTGGGGGCATAGACATCACTGGGGTGGCTGCGGGACATAGATATCACTGGGAGGGCTGGGGACATATACATCACTGAAGGCATAGACATCACTGGTGAGGCGGAGAGGGATAGATATCACCAAGGAGGCTGGAGATCATAGATCAGATAAATAGTATAGTACGATGCTCAGATAGATAGTGTAATATAGTGTTCAGATATACAGTATAATTCAATGCTCAGATAGTGTAATACAGTGCTCAGATAAATAAAAGGATAATGAAGTGCTCAGATAAATAGTGTAATAAAGTGCTTCGATAAACATTGTGTCATGGGAATACTGCAACAAAGAGAGGTCAGAAGATTGCGGAATCTGGCTTCACGTACACCTGCACTAGTTGGATCTGCTTTGCCTTTCAGTTAGCTCTTGTTGTTGCAAGGGTTAAACAGTTGTTTGTCTCCTAGAGCTCTCCATCCAGAGTTATCTCAGCTGTTCTGATTTCTCCACTCCCCTCTGGCATAAATACCCACCTCTTAGCTTGACTAGTTGCCAGTGATAGCTTGCTAGTACCTGGTTTGGAGCTGGAGGTCTGAGCTGTGTAGAAGCTTCTGTGTAGAAGTTTGTTTGAGTGTCTTCCTTTACCTTATGTCCTATTTGATTTGCCTTACCTTTTCCTTTCTCCTTTCTGTAACCTTGCTGTTTCTTTTATCCTTGTCTGTTTCCCTTTGTGTCTTAGAGCTGGACTAGTGTTCCTGCTGCCCTAAAGGTTGTTCTCAGGGCAAGACAGGGATAGGAACGTGATCGCCGCATATGGTGAAAGAACCCATCTAGGGATGCTAGGGAGCTTAGGGTTGCACAGGGTGCCCCTGTTTAATATTTCCCTATTGGCAGAGCCCTACTTCCCTTCCATTTCACTATGCACCATCCTACTTATGGCAGAAACGTGACACATTGAAACACTATGCCCTGGAAGAAGCCAGTATTGTGGGCGAAACTCTGGGTTGGCTAAGTAATCCGCATTGCCATGAGTTTGTCAGTAAAGAAGGACCTTTTTTAATTGTCATCTTGTAAATACAACAAAAACACACAATTTTATATCCTGATCATCTGGTGGTTTTGCACTATAAACTGATCAACCAGCCAGGTTACACTATATGCTGTATAGTAATGAAGACACTGGAATTGTACGGTGGAATAGTACTACTTACATGTTGGCTATTGTTGAGTTTGTAAGAGAAAATCGCAGAACATTTTTCTTTCCTTTTTTAAGAAGCGGTGGTGAATTATCAGTATCATCACTCTGGATTTTGAATATCTCCTGGTGTTAAAAAGCTACGAAACTATGTTTAACTTTAGATAAATAGTGTAATACTGTGCTCAGATAAGCAATGTTATCAGTATCATTTATTCATCAATATTTGTTCTCATAGAGTGGCAAGATAAGAAGAAAAAAGTGCCATGCCCTGTGGTATATTTACCAACATCCACACTATTTTAATTGTAGATTAAATACAGTATACCCTTATTTAATCCCTGAAATAGTACCACTGATATATATATATATATATATATATATATATATATATATATATATATATATATATATATATATATATATATATATATATGTCTATTCTTAGGATGACAAATAACCGGTGATCAGGGTGTACTGTAAAGACAACAGTGGGAACCACTGTGATTAGGAAGACCCAAAAGCTGAACCACCATAGATATGGAAAACACCAGAAAGTCTTAAAGCCTTAGGAATTTTTTGAATAAGCCTTTATTTCTAGAAATGGCAACAATATTTTAAAAAATTGTATAAAAAGATATTTTATATCAAATATGAACAAATATATGAGACCGCAAGGACAGGTTTTTTTAAAAAAATGTCCATATACACAATAATACCCCGATAAAAAGATAATATATATAAAAATTCCTTATATATTATTTTATTTACGCTGTGTACAAAATAAAGTGCAAAAAAGTAGAAGGTGCAAAACGCATATACACGTGTTGTAATGAGAACCACACCAAATATTACAACATTATATCTGTGAAAAGTCCATACAGCAATTCCATAACAATGTGCAAAATACGCAATAGCAGCTGTGAACAAAGCTTGACCAAATTGTGTGAACAGAAAAAAAGAAGGGGAATTCAGTGCACTATCTCTGAGTAATTTGAGAAAAAAACTACATATCTTGTAAAGTGCTTCAGTGCATAAATCAATGTGGAGATAGTGGACAGGTGTCCGTACACAGCGATATACAGCTGCAGCAGTATAGCTGCTATATATACCTGGGGATGTGCTGGGTCCTGAGCCTGCGGGCGCCCGACGCGCGTTTCGGATATATTTCCTTCGTCAGGGGGTGCTAGAGAATGATTATGAGCGGTTTTTAGAGTGTGGACTTACCGAGCGCTGCGGCCCTTAATATATAAGGAATTTTTATATATACTACCTTTTTATCGGGGTATGATTGTGTATATGGACATTTTTTAAAAAAAACCTGTCCTTGCGGTCTCATATACAGTGGGGCAAAAAAGTATTTAGTCAGTCAGCAATAGTGCAAGTTCCACCACTTAAAAAGATGAGAGGCGTCTGTAATTTACATCATAGGTAGACCTCAACTATGGGAGACAAACTGAGAAACAAAAATCCAGAAAATCACATTGTCTGTTTTTTTATCATTTTATTTGCATATTATGGTGGAAAATAAGTATTTGGTCAGAAACAGAATTTCATCTCAATACTTTGTAATATATCCTTTGTTGGCAATGACAGAGGTCAAACGTTTTCTGTAAGTCTTCACAAGGTTGCCACACAGTGTTGTTGGTATGTTGGCCCATTCCTCCATGCAGATCTCCTCTAGAGCAGTGATGTTTTTGGCTTTTCGCTTGGCAACATGGACTTTCAACTCCCTCCGAAGGTTTTCT
The DNA here is from genome assembly GCF_051348905.1 of Ranitomeya variabilis. NCBI lineage: Eukaryota > Metazoa > Chordata > Amphibia > Anura > Dendrobatidae > Ranitomeya > Ranitomeya variabilis. Next base: position 220,020,652 of record NC_135233.1, on the reverse strand, counting down.
ATAGGGTTGAGATCTGGAGACTGGCTAGGCCACTCCAGGACCTTGAAATGCTTCTTACGAAGCCACTCCTTTGTTGCCCTGGAGGTGTGCTTTGGATCATTATCATGTTGAAAGACCCAGCCACGTTTCATCTTCAATGCCCTTGCTGATGGAAGGAGGTTTGCACTCAAAATCTCACGATACATGGCCCCATTCATTCTTTCATGTACCCGGATCAGTCGTCCTGGCCCCTTTGCAGAGAAACAGCCCCAAAGCATGATGTTTCCACCACCATGCTTTACAGTAGGTATGGTGTTTGATGGATGCAACTCAGTATTCTTTTTCCTCCAAACACGACAAGTTGTGTTTCTACCAAACAGTTCCAGTTTGGTTTCATCAGACCATAGGACATTCTCCCAAAACTCCTCTGGATCATCCAAATGCTCTCTAGCAAACTTCAGACGGGCCCGGACATGTACTGGCTTAAGCAGTGGGACACGTCTGGCACTGCAGGATCTGAGTCCATGGTGGCGTAGTGTGTTAATTATGGTAGGCCTTGTTACATTGGTCCCAGCTCTCTGCAGTTCATTCACTAGGTCCCCCCGCATGGTTCTGGGATTTTTGCTCACCGTTCTTGTGATCATTCTGACCCCACGGGGTGGGATTTTGCGTGGAGCCCCAGATCGAGGGAGATTATCAGTGGTCTTGAATGTCTTCCATTTTCTAATTATTGCTCCCACTGTTGATTTCTTCACTCCAAGCTGGTTGGCTATTGCAGATTCAGTCTTCCCAGCCTGGTGCAGGGCTACAATTTTGTTTCTGGTGTCCTTTGACAGCTCTTTGGTCTTCCCCATAGTGGAGTTTGGAGTCAGACTGTTTGAGGGTGTGCACAGGTGTCTTTTTATACTGATAACAAGTTTAATCAGGTGCCATTACTACAGGTAATGAGTGGAGGAAAGAGGAGACTCTTAAAGAAGAAGTTACAGGTCTGTGAGAGCCAGAAATCTTGATTGTTTGTTTCTGACCAAATACTTATTTTCCACCATAATATGCAAATAAAATGATAAAAAAACAGACAATGTGATTTTCTGGAATTTTTTTTCTCAGTTTGTCTCCCATAGTTGAGGTCTACCTATGATGTAAATTACAGACGCCTCTCATCTTTTTAAGTGGTGGAACTTGCACTATTGCTGACTGACTAAATACTTTTTTGCCCCACTGTATTTGTTCATATTTGATATAAAAAATCTTTTTATACAATTTTTTAAAATATTGTTGCCATTTCTAGAAATAAAGGCTTATTCAAAAAATTCCTAAGGCTTTAAGACTTTCTGGTGTTTTCCATATCTATGGTGGTTCAGCTTTTGGGTCTTACTATTTTAATTGGCAGATTATTGTGCAAGGACTCCTATACCAGAAGCAGCATATCAGTGATTTTGGCCATTGAGTCTTTAATCACACATCTTAGGCTAGGTTCACATTGCGTTAATGCAGCCCGTTCAACACATGCATTAAATGGGCTGCGTTAACGCAAGTGCCGACTTGCCAGTGCGCTAGCGCAGATAGAGCTAGCAGATGCTCTATCTGCGCTAGCGGTGACGGACCCGAAACGCTGCAGCCCGTGTTCCAGGATCCGTTACTCAATGACGGCACATCGCTAGCAATGCGTCCGAAATAGAGCTCAATGGCAGCATTAACGGACTGCGTTACACCGCGTTATGCCGCAGTGTAACGTAGTCCATCTAACGGACTGCTAAAACGCAATCTGAACCCAGCCCAAGGCTATGTTCCCACGCTGCAGAGACACATGATTTGTCTTTTACCGGGGGATTTTCTACATTTTCTACAATTCTATGGGGAAAATCTGCACATAACAATCATCATACCCACAAGAGAAACTGATACAGTACAGAACAAAAGTTTGGACACACCTTCTCATTTAAAGATTTTTCCGTATTTTCATGACTATGAAAATTGTACATTCACACTGAAGGCATCAAAACTATGAATTAACGCATGTGGAATTATATACTTAACCCCTTCCCGACCCATGACGCCACGTAGGCGTCATGAAAGTCGGTGCCAATCCGACCCATGACGCCTATGTGGCATCATGGAATGATCGCGTCCCTGCAGATCGGGTGAAAGGGTTAACTCCAATTTCACCCGATCTGCAGGGACAGGGGGAGTGGTACTTCAGCCCAGGGGGGGTGGCTTCACCCCCCCCCCCGTGGCTACGATCGCTCTGATTGGCTGTTGAAAGTGCAACAGCCAATCAGAGCAATTTGCAATATTTCACCTATGAAAATGATGAAATATTGCAATCCAGCCATGGCCGATGCTGCAATATCATCGGCCATGGCTGGAAATCCAGATCTGCCCCCCCCCCACCGCCACCGATCTCCTCCCCAGTCCTCCGTTCTGTCCTGTACTCCCCTCCGTCCGCCTGTCCGCTCCCCCGTCCTCCTGTCCGCTCCCCCCGTGCTCCGATCCACCCCCCTGTGCTCCGATCCACCCCACCACCACCCCCTCATACTTACCGATCCTCCCGGAGTCCGTCCGTCTTCACCCTGGGCGCCGCCATCTTCCAAAATGGCGGGCTCATGCGCAGTGCGCCCGCCGAATCTGACGGCCGGCAGATTCGTTCCATGTACATTTTGATCACTGTGATAAAACCTATCACAGTGATCAAAATAAAAAAAATAGTAAATGAACCCCCCCCTTTATCACCCGCATAGGTAGGGACAATAATAAAATAAAGAAAATATTTTTTTTTTCCACTAGGGTTAGAACTATGGTTAGAACTAGGGTTAAGGGTAGGGGTAGGGTTAGGGGTAGGGGTAGGGGTAGGGGTAGGGGTAGGGTTAGAACTAGGGTTAGCGTTAGAATTAGGCTATGTGCACACGGTGCGGATTTGGCTGCGGATCCGCAGCGGATTGGCCGCTGCAGATTCGTAGCAGTGTTCCATCAGGTTTACAGTACCATGTAAACCTATGGAAAACCAAATCCGCTGTGCCCATGGTGCGGAAAATACCGCACGGAAATGCTGCGTTGTATTTTCCGCAGCATGTCAATTCTTTGTGCGGATTTCGCAGCGTTTTACACCTGTTCCTCAATAGGAATCCGCAGGTGAAATCCGCATAAAAAACACTGGAAATCTGCGGTAAATCCGCAGGTAAAACGCAGTGCCTTTTACCTGCGGATTTTTCAAAAATGGTGCAGAAAAATCTCACACGAATCCGCAGCGTGGGCACATAGCCTTAGGGTTGGAATTAGAGTTAGGGTTGGAATTAGGGCTAGGGTTGGAAATAGGGTTAAGAATAGGCTTGTGGTTAGGGTTATGGTTAGGGTTAGGGGTGTGTTGGGGTTAAAGTTGTGGTTAGGGTTGGGGTTAGGGTTGGGATTAGGGTTAGGGGTGTGTTGGGGTTAGTGTTGAAGTTAGAATTGAGGGGTTTCCACTGTTTAGGCACATCAGGGGTCTCCAAACGCAACATGGAACCACCATTGATTCCAGCCAATCTTGCGTTCAAAAAGTCAAATGGTGCTCCCTCCCTTCCAAGCCCCGACGTGCGCCCAAACAGTGGTTTACCCCCACATATGGGGTACCAGCATACTCAGGACAAACTGGGCAACAATTATTGGGGTCCAATTTCTCCTGTTACCCTTGCGAAAATAAAAAATTCCTTGCTAAAACATAATTTTAGAGGAATGAAAAATTATTTTATATTTTCACGGCTCTGCGTTATAAACTTCTGTGAAGCACTTGGGGGTTCAAAGTGCTCACTACACATCTACATAAGTTCCTTGGGGGGTCTAGTTTCCAAAGTGGGGTCACTTGTGGGGGGTTTCTACTGTTTAGGCACATCAGGGGCTCTGCAAATGGAATGTGACGCCCGCAGACCACTCCATCAAAGCCTGCATTTCAAAACGTCACTACCTCCCTTCCGAGCCCTGACTTGTGCCCAAACAGTGGTTTTCCCCCACATATGGGGTATTAGCGTACTCAGGAGAAACTGGACAACAACTTTTGGGGTCCAATTTCTCCTGTTACCCTTGGGAAAATAAAAAATTCCGGGCTAAAAAATCATTTTTGAGAAAAGAAAAATTATTTTTTATTTTCACGGCTCTGCGGTATAAACTTCTGTGAAGTACCTGGGGGTTTAAAGTGCTCACTATGCATCTGGATAAGTTCCTTGGGGGGTCTAGTTTCCAAAATGGGGTCACTTGTAGGGGAGCTCCAATGTTTAGGCACACAGGGGCTCTCCAAAAGCGACATGGTGTCCGCTAACGATTGGAGCTAATTTTCCATTCAAAAAGTCAAATGGCGCTCCTTCCCTTCCGAGCCTTACCATGTGCCCAAACAGTGGTTTACCCCCACATGTGAGGTATCGGTATACTCAGGAGAAATTGCCCAACAAATTTTAGGATCCATTTTATCCTGTTGCCCTTGTGAAAATGAAAAAATTGAGGCTAAAATAATTTTTTTGTTAGAAAAAAGTACTTTTTCATTTTTACGGACCAATTTGTGAAGCACCTGGGGGTTTAAAGTGCTCACTATGCTTCTAGATAAGTTCCTTGGAGGGTCTAGTTTCCAAAATGGGGTCACTTGTTGGGGAGCTCCAATGTTTAGGCACACGGGGGCTCTCCAAACGCGACATGGTGTCCACTAAAGATTGGAGCCAATTTTTCATTCAAAAAGTCAAATGGCGCTCCTTCCCTTCCGAGCCCTGCCGTGCGCCCAAACAGTGGTTTACCCCCCACATATGAGGTATCAGCGTACTCAGGACAAATTGCACAACAACGTTCGTGGTCCAGTTTCTCCTTTTACCCTTGGGAAATTAAAAAAAATTGTTGCTAAAAGATCATTTTTGTGACTAAAAAGTTAAATGTTCATTTTTTCCTTCCATGTTGCTTCTGCTGCTGTGAAACACCTGAAGAGTTAATAAACTTTTTGAATGTGGTTTTGAGCACCTTGAGGTGTGCAGTTTTTAGAATGGTGTCACTTTTGGGTATTTTCAGCCATATAGAACCCTCAAACTTTCTTCAAATGTGAGGTGGTCCCTAAAAAAAATGGTTTTGTAAATTTTGTTGTAAAAATGAGAAATCACTGGTCAAATTTTAACCCTTATAACTCCCTAGCAAAAAAAAAAATTGTTTCCAAAATTGTGCTGATGTAAAGTAGACATGTGGGAAATGTTATTTATTAACTATTTTGTGTCACATAACTCTCCGGTTTAACAGAATAAAAATTAAAAATGTGAAAATTGCGAAATTTTCAAAATTTTCACCAAATTTCCGTTTTTTTCACAAATAAACTGAGAAATTATCGACTTAAATTTACCACTAACATGAAGCCCAATATATCACAAAAAAACTATCTCAGAACCGCTAGGATCCATTGAAGCGTTCCTGAGTTATTACCTCATAAAGGGACACTGGTCAGAATTGCAAAAAACGGCCAGGTCATTAAGGTCAAAATAGGCTGGGTCATGAAGGGGTTAACAAAAAAAGTGTGAAGCAACTGAAATTATGTCTTATATTCTAGATTCTTCAAAGTAGCCACCTTTTGCTTTGATGACTGCTTTGCACACTCTTGGCATTCTCTTGATGAGCTTCAAGAGGTAGTCACTGGGAATGGTTTTCACTTCACAGGTGTGCCCTGTCAGGTTTAATAAGTGGGATTTCTTGACTTATAAATGGGGTTGGGACCAGGGGCTGGCTGGCATTTTTCAGCCTGGGGGGCAATCACAAGGCAGTGGCCCTTCAGCTGCGGTGGCCCTCCTTTTCCCTAATAATCTCTGGCCACTCCATAAAAGTAGCAGAGATAACAGGCTTTAAAAACAGGCTGGTTCATAGATATGGGAACAGAACGGAGCTTGCTGCATAGATATGGTAGCAGAACCAAGATTACTCTGGAGATATGGGAGCAGAACTGAGCTTACTCCGGAGATATGGGAGAAGAACAGAGCTTACTACTGAGATATGGGAGCAGAACCGAGCTTACTCCAGAGATATGGCAGCAGAACCGAGCTTACCACAGAGATATGGGAGCAGAACCGAGCATACTCCGGAGATATGGGAGCAGAACGGAGCTTACTGCAGAGATATGGTAGCAGAACCGAGCTTACTCCAGAGATATGGGAGCAGAACAGAGCTTACTACAGAGATATGGGAGCAAAACAGAGCTTACTACAGAAATATGGGAGCAGGACAGAGCTTACTGCAGAGATATGGGAGCAAAACAGAGCTTACTACAGAGATAAGGGAGCAGAACCGAGCTTACTACAGAGATATGGGAGCAAAACAGAGCTTACTACGGAGATATGGGAGCAGAACAGAGCTTACTACAGAGATATGGGAGCAAAACAGAGCTTACTACAGAGATATGGGAGCAGAACAGAGCTTACTACAGAGATATATGAAAGCAAAACAGAGCTTACTACAGAGATATGGGAGCAGGACCGAGCTTACTACAGAGATATGGGAGCAAAACAGAGCTTACTACAGAAATATGGGAACAGAACGGAGCTTACTACAGAAATATGGGAGCAAAACAGAGCTTACTAAAGAGATAAGGGAGCAGAACTGAGCTTACTACAGAGATATGAGAGCAGAGCGGAGCTTACTACAGAGATATGGGAGCAGGACCGAGCTTACTACAGAGATATGGGAGCAAAACAGAGCTTACTACAGAGATATCGGAGTAAAACAGAGCTTACTACAGAAATATAAAAATATGGGAGCAGAACAGAGCTTACTACAGAAATATGGGAGCAAAACAGAGCTTACTACAGAGATATGGGAGCAGAACGGAGCTTACTACAGACATAAGGGAGCAGAACCGAGCTTACTACAGAGATATGAGAGCAGAGCGGAGCTTACTACAGAGATATGGGAGCAGGACCGAGCTTACTACAGAGATATGGGAGCAAAACAGAGCTTACTACAGAGATATGGGAGCAAAACAGAGCTTACTACAGAAATATAGAAATATGGGAGCAGAACAGAGCTTACTACAGAAATATGGGAGCAAAACAGAGCTTACTACAGAGATATGGGAGCAGAACGGAGCTTACTACAGACATAAGGGAGCAGAACCGAGCTTACTACAGAGATATGAGAGCAGAGCGGAGCTTACTACAGAGATATGGGAGCAGGACCGAGCTTACTACAGAGATATGGGAGCAAAACAGAGCTTACTACAGAAATATGGGAGCAGAACGGAGATTACTACAGAAATATGGGAACAAAACAGAGCTTACTAAAGAGATAAGGGAGCAGAACCGAGCTTACTACAGAGATATGAGAGCAGAGCGGAGCTTACTACAGAGATATGGGAGCAGGACCGAGCTTACTACAGAGATATGGGAGCAAAACAGAGCTTACTACAGAGATATGGGAGCAAAACAGAGCTTACTACAGAAATATAGAAATATGGGAGCAGAACAGAGCTTACTACAGAAATATGGAGCAAAACAGAGCTTACTACAGAGATATGGGAGCAGAACGGAGCTTACTACAGACATAAGGGAGCAGAACCGAGCTTACTACAGAGATATGAGAGCAGAGCGGAGCTTACTACAGAGATATGGGAGCAGGACCGAGCTTACTACAGAGATATGGGAGCAAAACAGAGCTTACTACAGAGATATGGGAGCAAAACAGAGCTTACTACAGAAATATAGAAATATGGGAGCAGAACAGAGCTTACTACAGAAATATGGGAGCAAAACAGAGCTTACTACAGAGATATGGGAGCAGGACCGGGCTTACAACAGAGATAAGGGAGCAAAACAGAGCTTACTACAGAGATATGGGAGCAGAACAGAGCTTACTACAGAGCTATGGGAGCAGAACGGAGCTTACTACAGACATAAGGGAGCAGAACCAAGCTTACTACAGAGATATGGGAGCAGAACAGAGCTTACTACAGAGATAAGGGAACAGAACCGAGCTTACAACAGAGGTATGGGAACAGAATCGAGCTTATTACAGAGGTATGGGAGCAGAACCGAGCTTACTACAGAGATATGGGAACAGAACCGAGCTTACTACAGAGATAAGGGAGCAGAACCAAGCTTAATAAGTCTACTACATGGAACCAAGCCTGCTACATAGAAACTGGAGCAGAACCGAGATTACGGCATACATACGGTACCATAATCTAGATTACTACATTGATACAGTACTAGAACCAAGTTTACTGCTTAGATATGGTGCCATAACGGAGCTTACTTACAAACAAACATGCAATACGGCAACACAGTGCCTACTACTGTCACCACTACACAGCGAATACATAATATTATAATATCACCAGTACCTCTATATGAAACTACATTCTATACAATACAAAGACCAATGATACCACTATACACCCTTTACTATGACTGAATTACATTTAGCTGCTACTAAATGTTACCTAAAAAGAGCAATATTACAACCTAACAGTAACCGTATATTGGTAGATACCAGTTCCGCAGAACAAGTGATTACAGTAGTTACATATAGTAACTTACACATGACATTCTTTCTGATTCGGATCATTCACATTTCTATCTGGCCCAGACCGACATGAAAACTTCTCCAGCCAGGACTCGTCTGCACAGATTACAACAAAGGCACATTTGACTTCTCACATTTCTAGCGCCATCCCCATCTATTCCCAACCTACAAAAACTCCCCACTCTGTGTGCACCTACAGTGTGGACCACTGACCCCAATATTTAATGAATTGTGTCATTACTAGGATTACTCCCACCCCCCCAAAAAATTTAAGTATCCCACAGAAAGTAGTAATGCCCCTACTGTGCAACGACATGTATGGGCCTCTGAAGGATATAATATCCCAAGTGCCCCCTTCCAGCAAAAAATACTCTTGAGTGCTCACTTAAAGTAACACTGTCCCCCACAAAAAAAAGGATCCTGAGTGCCCCTATCAAAACTAATAATGTGCCCATTCATAACAAATAATGTCCTCTGAGCACCCACGCAGCTCTGTGTATTCAGAATGATGGTCCTTCAGCCCCCAATACCCCTTTATTATACATTGAGGACCCGAAAACTCCCTATATATAGTAAAATGGCTACATAGCCCCCTATATACAATATGATGTCCCAACTGCCTCCTATATATAGTATGAGGCTTTACAGTTTCCTATATATACTACAGCTCCCCACAAATAGTATGTCACCAAAACCCCCTATATATAGTATGATGGTCCCCTACAGCTCTCTAATTGCGATATTATGTACCTCACAGCTTCCTATATATAGTATGATGATCCCGCATCCCCTCTATATATAGTATCATGTCCCTACAGCCCCCTATATGGAATAAGGTGGCCCCACAGCCCACATTGTTGTGAATTCCGTTCTCGAACTCCCTCCTGTGGTATGAATGGTGCTTCGGCGAGTTCTGTCTGTGGACTCCCTCTGGTGGCTGTGAGTGGAACTGCTGGTTCTTGAGGTTGCTTCCTCAGCTGCCCTCGTTTGCGGCTAGGCTTGCTTCTCTATTTATCTCCACTCAGATCGTTACTTCATGCCAGCTGGCAATGTATCAGTTCTGGTTCAGATCTCTCTCGGATCTTTCTGATGACCTGTCTACTCCAGCAGAAGCTAAGTTCCTGCTAGTTCATTTGTTGTTCATTGTGTACTGAATATATTTCTTAGTACTTGCTAAGTTCTAGTCCAGCTCGCTAACATGATATTGCCTTGCTAGCTGGAAGCTCTGGGGTGCAGAGTGGCACCTCCGCACCGTGAGTCGGTGTGGGGAGTCTTTTTGCTTACTCAGCGTGGTTTTTTGTAGTCTTTTGTGCTGACCGCATAGTTCCCTTTTCTATCCTCTGACTATTTAGTGAAATCTGGCCTCCTTTGCTAAAACCTGTTTCATTCCTGTGTTTGTGACTTTCCTCTTAACTCACAGTCAATATATGTGGGGGTCTGCCTTTTCCTTTGGGGAATTTCTCTGAGGCAAGGTAAGGCTTCTATTTCTATCTTTAGGTGTAGTTAGCTCTTAGGCTGTGAAGAGGCGTCTAGGGAGAGTTAGGTACGCTCCACGGCTATTTCTAGTGTGTGTGATAGGAGTAGGGTTTGCGGTCAGCAGAGTTCCCACTTACCCAGAGCTAGTCCCGATTTTGAATTTACTCATCAGGTCATTCCGGGTGCTCCTAACCACCAGGTTCATTAACAGTACAGCTGGCCCGAAAGTGTTAATGCATCTCAAAAGAGGGATAAGAGAAGTTCTGAACCCACTTTTTTTTCTTTGCAGTGTGTTTTGTCTCTCTTTTCCCCTTAACCTCTGGGTGGTTCAAGACTCAGGTGTAGATATGGATATTCAAGGTCTGTCCTCTTGTGTGGATCATCTCACTGCAAGGGTACAAAGCATTCAAGATTATGTAGTTCAGAATCCGATGTTAGAACCTAGAATTCCAATTCCTGATTTTTTTTCTGGGGATAGGTCTAAGTTTCTGAATTTCAAAAATAATTGTAAACTGTTTCTTGCTTTGAAACCCCGCTCCTCTGGTGACCCCATTCAGCAAGTAAAAATTATTATTTCTTTGTTGCGTGGCGACCCTCAAGACTGGGCATTCTCCCTTGCGCCAGGAGATCCTGCATTGCTTAATGTAGATGCGTTTTTTCTGGCGCTTGGATTGCTTTATGACGAACCTAACTCTGTTGATCAGGCAGAGAAAATCTTGCTGGCTTTGTGTCAGGGTCAGGATGAAGCGGAGGTATATTGCCAGAAGTTTAGAAAGTGGTCTGTGCTTACTCAATGGAATGAGTGTGCCCTTGCAGCAATTTTCAGAAAGGGTCTTTCTGAAGCCCTTAAGGATGTTATGGTGGGGTTCCCCACGCCTGCTGGTCTGAATGAATCAATGTCCTTGGCCATTCAGATCGATCGGCGCTTGCGTGAGCGCAAGGTTGTGCACCATTTGGCGGTATCCTCTGAGCAGAGGCCTGAGCCTATGCAATGTGATAGGACTTTGACCGGAGCTGAACGGCAAGAATACAGACGTCAGAATGGGCTGTGTTTTTACTGTGGTGACTCCACTCATGCTATCTCTGATTGTCCTAAGCGCACTAAGCGGTTCGCTAGGTCTGTCACCATTGGTACTGAACAGCCTAAATTTCTTTTGTCCGTTACTCTGATTTGCTCTTTGTCGTCCTACTCTGTTATGGCATTTGTGGATTCAGGCGCTGCCCTGAATTTGATGGACTTGGAATTTGCCAGGCGCTGTGGTTTTTTCTTGGAGCCCTTGCAGTATCCTATTCCATTAAGGGGAATTGATGCTACACCTTTGGCCAAGAATAAACCTCAGTACTGGACTCAGTTGACCATGTGCATGGCTCCTGCACATCAGGAAGATATTCGCTTTTTGGTGTTGCATAATTTGCATGATGTGGTCGTGTTGGGTTTGCCATGGCTGCAGGTCCATAACCCAGTATTGGATTGGAAATCAATGTCTGTGTCCAGTTGGGGTTGTCAAGGGGTACATGGTGATGTTCCATTGTTGTCAATTTCTTCTTCTACCCCTTCTGAAGTCCCTGAGTTTTTGTCGGATTACCAAGATGTATTTGATGAGCCCAAATCCAGTGCCCTACCACCTCATAGGGATTGTGATTGTGCTATTAATTTGATTCCTGGTAGTAAATTTCCTAAGGGACGACTTTTCAATTTATCTGTGCCGGAACACGCTGCTATGCGGAGTTATATAAAGGAGTCCTTGGAGAAAGGGCATATTCGCCCGTCGTCGTCACCGTTGGGAGCAGGGTTCTTTTTTGTGGCCAAGAAGGATGGTTCTCTGAGACCTTGTATAGATTACCGCCTTCTCAATAAAATCACGGTCAAATTTCAGTACCCTTTGCCTCTACTGTCTGATTTGTTTGCTTGGATTAAGGGGGCTAGTTGGTTCACCAAGATAGATCTTCGAGGGGCGTATAATCTTGTGCGTATTAAACAGGGCGATGAATGGAAAACAGCATTTAATACGCCCGAGGGCCATTTTGAGTACCTGGTGATGCCATTCGGGCTTTCTAATGCTCCATCTGTGTTTCAGTCCTTTATGCATGACATCTTCCGAAAGTATTTGGATAGATTCATAATTGTATATTTGGATGATATTTTGGTCTTTTCGGATGATTGGGAGTCTCATGTGAAGCAGGTCAGAATGGTGTTCCAGGTCCTTCGTTCTAACTCTCTGTTTGTGAAGGGGTCTAAATGTCTCTTCGGAGTTCAGAAGGTTTCCTTTTTGGGCTTCATTTTTTCCCCTTCTACTATCGAGATGGATCCTGTTAAAGTTCAGGCCATTTATGATTGGACTCAGCCTACATCTGTGAAGAGCCTTCAGAAATTCCTGGGCTTTGCTAATTTTTACCGTCGCTTCATCGCTAATTTTTCTAGTGTTGTTAAACCATTGACTGATTTGACCAAGAAAGGTGCTGATGTGGTGAATTGGTCCTCTGCAGCCGTTGAGGCGTTTCGGGAGTTGAAACGTCGTTTCTCTTCGGCCCCTGTGTTGTGTCAGCCAGATGTTTCACTCCCTTTTCAGGTCGAGGTTGATGCTTCTGAGATTGGAGCAGGGGCTGTTTTGTCTCAAAGAAGTTCTGATGGCTCTGTGATGAAGCCATGTGCCTTCTTTTCTAGAAAGTTTTCGCCTGCTGAGCGTAATTATGATGTTGGAAATCGGGAGTTGTTGGCTATGAAGTGGGCATTCGAGGAGTGGCGACATTGGCTTGAGGGAGCCAAGCATCGCGTGGTGGTCTTAACGGATCACAAGAATCTGACTTATCTTGAGTCTGCCAAGCGGTTGATTCCTAGACAGGCTCGATGGTCGCTGTTTTTCTCCCGTTTCGATTTTGTGGTTTCATACCTTCTGGGTTCTAAGAATGTGAAGGCAGATGCCCTTTCAAGGAGTTTTGTGCCTGATACTCCGGGAGTTCCTGAGCCGGCTGGTATTCTCAAAGAGGGGGTAATTCTGTCCGCCATCTCACCTGATTTGCGGCGGGTGCTGCAGGAGTTTCAGGCTGATAGACCTGACCGTTGTCCAGCGGAGAAACTGTTTGTCCCTGATAGATGGACTAGTAGAGTTATCTCTGAGGTTCATTGTTCGGTGTTGGCTGGTCATCCTGGGATTTTTGGTACCAGAGATTTGGTGGCTAGGTCCTTTTGGTGGCCTTCCTTGTCACGGGATGTGCGTTCTTTTGTGCAGTCCTATGGGACTTGTGCTCGGGCCAAGCCCTGCTGTTCTCGTGCCAGTGGGTTACTTTTGCCCTTGCCAGTCCCGAAAAGGCCTTGGACGCATGTTTCCATGGATTTTATTTCAGATCTCCCTGTCTCTCAAAGGATGTCGGTCATCTGGGTGGTTTGTGATCGCTTCTCTAAGATGGTTCATTTGGTACCCTTGCCTAAATTGCCTTCCTCCTCTGATTTGGTTCCATTATTTTTCCAGCATGTGGTTCGTTTGCATGGCATTCCGGAGAACATCGTGTCGGACAGAGGTTCCCAGTTTGTTTCAAGGTTTTGGCGGTCCTTTTGTGCTAAGATGGGCATTGATTTGTCTTTTTCTTCGGCTTTCCATCCTCAGACAAATGGCCAAACCGAACGAACTAATCAGACTTTGGAGACCTATCTGAGATGCTTTGTTTCTGCTGATCAGGATGATTGGGTGACCTTCTTGCCATTGGCTGAGTTCGCCCTTAATAATCGGGCCAGTTCGGCTACTTTGGTTTCGCCTTTTTTTTGTAATTCTGGTTTTCATCCTCGTTTTTCTTCAGGGCAGGTTGAGCCTTCGGACTGTCCTGGTGTAGATTCTGTGGTGGACAGGTTGCAGCAAATTTGGACTCATGTAGTGGACAATTTGACATTGTCCCAGGAGAAGGCTCAACGTTTCGCCAACCGCCGTCGCTGTGTTGGTCCCCGACTTCCTGTTGGGGATTTGGTTTGGTTGTCGTCTCGTTATGTCCCTATGAAGGTTTCTTCTCCTAAGTTTAAACCTCGTTTCATTGGTCCTTATAAGATTTCTGAAATTCTCAATCCTGTGTCGTTTCGTTTGGCCCTTCCAGCTTCTTTTGCCATCCATAATGTGTTCCATAGGTCGTTGTTGCGGAGATATGTGGCGCCTATGGTTCCCTCCGTTGACCCTCCTGCTCCGGTGTTGGTCGAGGGGGAGTTGGAGTATGTGGTGGAGAAGATTTTAGATTCTCGTATTTCGAGACGGAAACTTCAGTACCTGGTCAAATGGAAGGGCTATGGTCAGGAGGATAATTCCTGGGTTGTTGCCTCCAATGTCCATGCTGCCGATTTGGTTCGTGCCTTTCATTTGGCTCGTCCTGATCGGCCTGGGGGCTCTGGTGAGGGTTCGGTGACCCCTCCTCAAGTGGGGGGTACTGTTGTGAATTCCGTTCTCGAACTCCCTCCTGTGGTCATGAATGGTACTTCGGCGAGTTCTGTCTGTGGACTCCCTCTGGTGGCTGTGAGTGGAACTGCTGGTTCTTGAGGTTGCTTCCTCAGCTGCCCTCGTTTGCGGCTAGGCTTGCTTCTCTATTTAACTCCACTCAGATCGTTACTTCATGCCAGCTGGCAATGTATCAGTTCTGGTTCAGATCTCTCTCGGATCTTTCTGATGACCTGTCTACTCCAGCAGAAGCTAAGTTCCTGCTAGTTCATTTGGTGTTCATTGTGTACTGAATATATTTCTTAGTACTTGCTAAGTTCTAGTCCAGCTCGCTAACATGATATTGCCTTGCTAGCTGGAAGCTCTGGGGCGCAGAGTGGCACCTCCGCACCGTGAGTCGGTGCGGGGGTCTTTTTGCACACTCTGCGTGGCTTTTTGTAGTTTTTTGTGCTGACCGCATAGATCCCTTTCCTATCCTCTGTCTATTTAGTGAAGACTGGCCTCCTTTGCTGAAACCTGTTTCATTCCTGTGTTTGTGACTTTCCTCTTAACTCACAGTCAATATATGTGGGGGTCTGCCTTTTCCTTTGGGGAATTTCTCTGAGGCAAGGTAAGGCTTTATTTCCTATCTTTAGGGGTAGTTAGCTCTTAGGCTGTGAAGAGGTGTCTAGGGAGAGTTAGGTACGCTCCACGGCTATTTCTAGTTTGTGAGATAGGATTAGGGTTTGCGGTCAGCAGAGATCCCACTTCCCAGAGCTTGTCCTGTCGTCTAGTTTAACCATCAGGTCATTCCAGGTGCTCCTAACCACCAGGTCCATAACACCACATATGATGTATGATGATATATATAGTATGAAGGTATCCCACTGCCCCACATATATAGTATGATGGTCCCCACATATATGGTATATGTAGTGTGATGGCCCCAGTTTCCACCATAAATATAGGACGATGGCACAAGTTGCATATATATATATATATATATATATATATATATATATATATATATACACATACACACACACGCACACATATACAGTACAGACCAAAAGTTTGGACACGCCTTCCCATTTACAGATTTTTCTGTGTTTTCATGACTATGAAAATTGTACATTCACACTGAGGGCATCAAAACTATGAATTAACACATGTGGAATTATATACTTAACAAAAAGTGTGAAACAACTGAAATTATGTCTTATATACTAGGTTCTTCAAAGTAGCCGCCTTTTGCTTTGATTACTGCTTTTCACACTCTTGGCATTCTCTTGATGATCTTCAAGAGGTAGTCACCGGAAATGGTTTCACTTCACAGGTGTGCCCTGTCAGGTTTAATAAATGGGATTTCTTGCCTTATAAATGGGGTTGGGACCATCAGTTGTGTTGTGCAGAAGTCTGGTGGATACACAGCTGATAGTCCTACTGAATAGACTGTTAGAATTTGTATTATAGCAAGAAAAAAGCAGCTAAGTAAAGAAAAACGAGTGGCCATCATTACTTTAGGAAATTAAGGTCAGTCAGTCTGAAAAATTGGGCAAACTTTGAAAAAGTGTCCCCAAGTGCAGTGGTAAAAATCATCAAGCGCTACAAAGAAACTGGCTCACATGAGGACCACCCCAGGAAAGGAAGACCAAGAGTCACCTCTGCTTCTGAGGATACGTTTATCTGAGTCACCAGCCTCAGAAATCGCAGGTTAACAGCAGCTCAGATTAGAGACCAGGTCAATGCCACACAGAGTTTTAGCAGCAGACACATCTCTACAACAACTGTTAAGAGGAGACTTTGTGCAGCAGGCCTTCATGATAAAATAGTTGCTAGGAAACCACTGCTAAGGACAGGCAACAAGCAGAAGAGACTTGTTTGGGCTAAATAACACAAGGAATGGACATTAGACCAGTGGAAATCTGTGCTTTGGTCTGATGAGTCTAAATTTGAGATCTTTGGTTCCAACCATCGTGTCTTTGTGCGACGCAGAAAAGGTGAACGGATGGACTCTACACGCCTGGTTCCCAACGTGAAGCATGGAGGAGGTGTGATGGTGTGGGGGTGCTTTGCTGGTGACACTGTTGGGGATTTATTCAAAATTGAAGGCATACTGAACCAGCATGGCTACCACAGCATCCTGCAGCGGCATGCTATTCCATCCGGTTTGCGTTTAGTTGGACCATAATTTACTTTTCAACAGGACAATGACCCCAAACACACCTCCAAGCTGTGTAAGGGCTATTTGACCAAGGAGAGTGATGGGGTGCTACACAGTCACCAGACCTGAACCCAATTGAGATGGTTTTGGTGAGCAGAGTGAAGGCAAAAGGGCCAACAAGTGCTAAGCATCTCTGGGAACACCTTCAAGATTGTTGGAAGACCATTCCCGGTGACCACCTCTTGAAGCTCATCAAGAGAATGCCAAGAGTGTGCACAACAGTCATCAAAGCAAAAGGTGGCTACTTTGAAGAACCTAGAATATAAGACATAATTTCAGGTGTTTCACACTTTTTTGTTAAGTATATAATTCCACATGTGTTAATTCATAGTGTTGATGCCTTCAGTGTGAATGTACAATTTTCATAGTCATGAAAATACAGAAAAATCTTTTAATGAGAAGGTGTGTCCAAACTTTTGGTCTGTACTGTATGTTGTGAATTTCAAAAACGCACCGCAGGTCAGTTCACGCAGTGTAAAATAAAAGCACAGTGGGCATGAACTAATGTTATGAAGGGGTTTTTCTTCACCATGGAAAGGATTCTGTGATCATCCACCACTGTTGTCTGCTGTGGCCTTTTCCCAGAGCTCCCCAGTATGCTCTTTTTTGGCAGAATATACAAAACTGTTGACTTGGCCACTCCTAACTTTTCTGCTATTTCTCTGATGGATTTTTTTTTTTTTTTTTTTTTCTTCAGCCTATTGATGGTCTGTTTCACTTTCATTGAGAGCTGCTTTGATCGTATGTTGAGAGCTCATAAGAACAACTTCCAAATGCAAATGCCACACCTGGAATAAGCTCTAGACCTCTTACAGGCTTAGTTGATGATGGATTAATGAGGGAAAAAGTCCTTGCCGCTCATTAAAGTGCTTTTGAGATGATCGCCCAATTACTTTTGGCCCATGAAAATGAGGCAGCTATACATTAAAGAGCTGTAACTCCTAAACCTTTACTTCAATTAGACTGTGAATATCCTCAAATTAAAGCTGAGAGTCTGCACTTTAAGTTCATACTGATTATATAACTGTATCTTGAATATGTTTTGGTAAACAGCTTGTGTCACTGTCCAAATAAATCTGGACCTAACTGTAGGTATATGAATGATTGGTAATAGGAGATTTCACTATTATAACAAGCACTGCAGTTGTCAGTGCTGGTATATATACATAGGCATCAACGCAAGAAAGTATACAGCAGTTTTCAGTCTGATCATGGCACTCTGGGTGATTTGTATATTTATTTATTTTACTCGTTTATATAGCGCTATCATAATCCGCAGCGCTTTACAGACATGATCATCACTGTCCCCATTGGGGCTCAATATCTACATTCTCTATCAATATGTCTTTGGAATGTGGGAGTAAACCGGAGAACCCGGAGGAAACCCACACAAACAAGGGGAGAACATACAAACTCCTTGCAGATGTCCTTGGTGGGATTTGAATCCAAGACCCCCACAATGCAGATCAACAGTACTAACCACTGAGGAAAATGCTCAAGTTTATAATCATCCAATACATATTACATGGAAAATTGCAGTAAAATTCTCATTTGCCTATGAATGTAAATAAACAATGCAGAAGAGCAAATCTACATCAGAATGGCTGAAAAAGAAAAGAATCGAGGGGCAATTTGCTTCTTTTTGCCATTTTCTGTTTTAGATACTGGTGGATAAAAAACGCCGCAGATTTTTCAAGTCTGACCACAGAGGACAGTGGCTGTGATGAGAACCTCCATCAGTTGAGCACACACTTCTTCTCTACACTATGGTCAATTGACCAAAGATTTGTTTGTACTCTCTCTTTTGAGGTATTCTGCCTGATTGTGTCTTTATGTTTCTTTATTCCAGTCTCATCCACTTATTCCAAGATTTCCAAGGAGCTTTCAAGATGAAGATGGCGACTCTGGTCCCCACCTGCTCTGACTAGTAATAAAGCTGCTGAAATGATGAAGACTCCTTTCGGTAAAATATGAAACTAGACTGCTTGCTGATTAGGAAAACTGAATGACATAGAGGTAAATTATATCTGTTCTATTTTCCAGAGCCAATGTCATGACACAGCTGTCCGGTGACCCGGTGTAACAGGCCAAAGTAACCCCGTCCCAGATTAACCCCGGGTATAATTTGGCCTAGGCCAGAGTATACCCCGGGGTATAAACTGGCCTAGGCCAAACTATACCCAGGCATAAAATGGCCTAGGCCAAACTATACCCCGGGGTGTAAAATAGCCTAGGCCAAACTATACCCCTCCAGGCCACATTATACCCCCCAGGGTTAAAGTGGCCTAGGCTAC
The DNA here is from genome assembly GCF_051348905.1 of Ranitomeya variabilis. NCBI lineage: Eukaryota > Metazoa > Chordata > Amphibia > Anura > Dendrobatidae > Ranitomeya > Ranitomeya variabilis. The sequence goes on along the minus strand of NC_135233.1, from coordinate 220,001,780 downwards.
ATTTAACCCTGGGTATATTTTGGCCTAGGCCAAACTATACCTAAGGATGTAAAACAGCCTAGGCCAAACTATAACAGGCCACACTATACCCTCAGGCCAGACTATAGCCTTTTACTGGTTGCTATGGGATTTTACATGGCCACTTTATCCTAGCAACGCCCTGGATACGGTTGGAAAAGGGGTTTATCTACCTTGGGGGGCACCCTCACAGCACTGCGGGGAAGCCGGGGAACCCTTTTACTGGTTGCTATGGGATTTTACATGACCAATTTATCCTAGCAACGCCTTGTATACGCTTGGAAAAGGGGTTAATCTACCTTGGGGGCACCCTCACAGCACTGCGGGGTGGGTGGGGATCCCTTTTACTGGTTGCTATGGGATTTTACATGGCCACTTTATCCTAGCAACGCCCTGGATACGGTTGGAAAAGGGGTTTATCTACCTTGGGGGGCACCCTCACAGCACTGCGGGGAAGCCGGGGAACCCTTTTACTGGTTGCTATGGGATTTTACATGACCAATTTATCCTAGCAACGCCTTGTATACGCTTGGAAAAGGGGTTAATCTACCTTGGAGGACACCCTCACAGCACTGCGGGGTGGGTGGGGATCCCTTTTACTGGTTGCTATGGGATTTTACATGGCCACTTTATCCTAGCAACGCCCTGGATACGGTTGGAAAAGGGGTTTATCTACCTTGGGGGCACCCTCACAGCACTGCGGGGAAGCCGGGGAACCCTTTTACTGGTTGCTATGGGATTTTACATGACCAATTTATCCTAGCAACGCCTTGTATACGCTTGGAAAAGGGGTTAATCTACCTTGGAGGACACCCTCACAGCACTGCGGGGTGGGTGGGGATCCCTTTTACTGGTTGCTATGGGATTTTACATGGCCACTTTATCCTAGCAACGCCCTGGATACGGTTGGAAAAGGGGTTTATCTACCTTGGGGGCACCCTCACAGCACTGCGGGGAAGCCGGGGAACCCTTTTACTGGTTGCTATGGGATTTTACATGGCCACTTTATCCTAGCAACGCCTTGGATACGCTTGGAAAAGGGGCTTATCTACCTTGGGGGCACTGTCGCAGCATTGCATGGAGGCTGGGGAACTCTTTTCCTGGTTGCTAAGCGATTTCAAATGATCAATCTAAGGTACTTACACCATGTAAAACCCTATAGCAAGCAGGGTGCCCCCAAGGTAGATAAACCCCTTTTCCAAGCATATACAAGGCATTGCTAGGATAAAGTGGTCATGTAAAATCCCATAGCAACCAGTAAAAGGGTTCCTCGGTGTAACAGGCCAAAGTAACCCTGTCCCAGATTAACCCCGGGTATAATTTGGTCTATGCCAGAGTATACCCGGGCATAAACTGGCCTAGGCCAAACTATACCCCGGGGTGTAAAATAGCCTAGGCCAAACTATACCCCTCCAGGCCAGATTATGTAACTAATCTGGGGTTAAAGTTGCCTAGCCCAATTTATACCTCTCAGCTCATATTATACCCCAATGAAATCATTTGCATTGAGTGATATACACAAGAATTACTTAATGCTTCAACATTTTATTGAGAAACCAAACTGACAATTCTTAAAGAGTACCTCCCACTATACAAAACTTTTGCCCATGGCAAAAGTAGTTGTAAAGGGGGGTATTTGTAATGCATATGCATTACAAATACCCCCCCATTTTATAGTTACCTTAGGGGGGCTGCCCGATTACCCCCCCTCGCTAACCGCCGCTGCCCGTCTCCTGGTAGACGGGGTCCCCCTCCTGCCGCTAGGTGGCGCTGCCTCTCCATGCGCCGACGTCACAGCCAGGCGCCATAGAGGAGAGCGGCACCTGGCTAGTGCCGTTGGAGCTTGTAGAAGCAGAGCCAGCACCACCTAGCGGTGGGAGGGGGGGCAATAATTTCTCATTAGCTATAAGTCACTTATCATGCAATGCAATTATCTGGGGCAACAAATCGCCCAACAGTCATTCTGTGTATTATGACATTTAGTCTAGCATGTCCTTGCTACCAAATTAACGTTTAAAGCTAAACACTGATAACAACATTGAAATGATCGTGCTTATTTTCAAGATACAGTGCATGTTCAGTTGTTGACTGCAGATTGAAGCTTGCAGGATATGTCAACCAATCCATGGAGTCACCGACGTTTGTGTAGATTATTATGTCGCAACTCAACAGATTCGCCGTGGTCATGATCTCTGCATCAGTTGCCCAGACTCCATCACGAGAGATTCCAGAGATGTTCACATATTCATTCACATTTTGGTTCAAGTAGTCCTGTAGTTTTTTTGTCAAGTCAGTTTTCATATGGTGGATGACTTTATCTCTGAGAAGGGAATGGTTGTCCTCTGTTCCTGTCAAGATGTAGCTGATGGCCCGGAAGAAGCAGTTTCCATCACCTTTGGTTTTATATGTACGCCGTGGTTGTTCAAGGTCTCGTCTGCATCCACAGTATACAACCTTACTAAACGTAAGGCCAAGAGTGGTGCTAAGATACTTCCTTCTTGAACTTGGTAGTAGGTTGAAAGCCTTAGTTTGCTTATTTTTCTGTGTGGCAGAGTCACTGGAATAATCATCATCGGATGGTGGAGAAGCCTCTTTATCCTGGTAAATCTTTAGGTTGCTGGTGTGGTATGTGTTGCTTAATATCTTGCCAGTTTTGTTGTTCTTAAGTTTTACTCGTCCCTTGGTCAAGGATTCCACAACTAAATAAGGTCCAATCCAGCGTGGTTCCATCTTTGAACCTATGCGTTGAATACGGCGCTGATTCTTGATATAAACTATGGTACCAGCAGTGATTTCTTTGTTGCTTTTGTGTCGGCGATCAAAGGCACACTTCTGGTGTTCTTGAGCAGAGTGGATGTTGGTACTGACGTCTGAGTGCAGCTTTTTAAGAATGCTTGACAGTGTATTTAGCACATCAGGGGTGGCATGATCTGAAATGGGCATGGGATCCACCGTATCATCTTTTGAGGGATTAAGGTCCATGGGAAGCTTGGCCTTCCGTCCATACATGACCTCAAATGGAGTAACCTTGGTTGAAGCATGCACAGATGTGTGATAGGCAAACAGAACACCAGGGATGAATTGATCCCAGTTGTTTCCTTGGTCATTGACAAGCTTACTAAGAGCTTCTTTAAGTGTCCGATTATCACGTTCCCGCTGGCCATTTGTTTGTGGGTGGTATGCAGATGAAATACGGTGATCTGTTTGAAAATGTTCCATCAGGTTGTCAATGATCGAGTTTACAAACTCTCGTCCCTGGTCGCTAATCAGAGTCTCCATACAGCCAAGGCGACAGATAACGGAGTACAAAAAATTTGCCACTGACTTGGCACTCTTATCTGGGACAGCTGTTGCTTCAGTCCATTTGGAGAAATGATCAGTGGCAGCAACTATATATTTGTTGCCATTTGATGTTTCCTGAAGAGGGCCAATCATATCAATCCCAACTAAGCTCCATACTTTTCCAGGCACTGATATACTGTTGAGTGGTGGAGCTTCCTTTGTGATTTTGGGATTTATAACAAAACATTTTTGACAGGCTTTCACATACTGGTGAACGTCATTTTTCATTCCCTTCCAGTAAAACCGGTCAGAGATTTTGGCTAAAGTTTTATCTCTGCCAAAATGGCCCCCAGATATTGGGTTGTCATGACAGGCCTTCAGGATATTTGGCAGTCGACTTTTAGTAAGAACCTCCTTTTCCCTATGATAAACAATTCCTCCTTGGGCTCGATATGGCTTTGCTGTTTGTCTAAACTGGGACTTGGCATTTGCACGTTTCTCAGGAGGTAGATCGTAGGTATACTGAGGGTACCTTTGTTCTGTTGCAGTGTAGAATCTCAAAAGCTGGTCATACAATTGATCTTCCATGGTTGTCAAAATTGGAAAAGATTTGGTGTCATAGAGAGCAGAGAGGTGTCATAGAGAACATACAAAACAAGTTATCATTAACTATGCACTGACAGGACAGCGCCATCTACTGTCAGTTCAGATCTGCACACTTTTCAACAAATAAGCAATAGGGTGAGAAAAACAGTGAAGTGATAACATTATGGCCTAGAGAAATACTATAAAAACTATTTTATACCCCCTGGTATAAAGTTTATCCCCCGGGGGTATACTATGGCCTAAGTCAGCTTTTGAATTTTTGTGCTGTTTCCTTCCTCAGTAAAAGGGTTCCCCGGCTTCCCCGCAGTGCTGCGAGGGTGCCCCCATGGTAGATAAACCCATTTTTTAAGCGTATCCAAGGCGTTGCTAGGATAGAATGGCCATGTAAAATCCCATAGCAACCAGTAAAAGGGTTCCCCACCCACCCCGCAGTGCTGTGAGGGTGCCCCCAAGGTAGATTAACCCCTTTTCCAAGCGTATACAAGGCGTTGCTAGGATAAATTGGTCATGTAAAATCCCATAGCAACCAGTAAAAGGGTTCCCCGGCTTCCCCACAGTGCTGCAAGGGTGCCCCCAAGGTAGATAAACCCCTTTTCCAAGCGTATACAAGCCGTTGCTAGGATAAAGTGGTCATGTAAAATCCCATAGCAACCACCTAAGGGGTTAACCACCTATCCTTAAGTGCTGCGAGAGTGCCCCCAAGGTAGATAAACCCCTTTTTCAAGCGTATTCAAGGCGTTGCTAGGATAGAGTGATCATGTAAAATCCCATAGCAACCAGTAAAAGGTTTCCCCACCCACCCGCAGTGCTGCAATGGTGCCCCCAAGATAGATAAACCCCTTTTCCAAGCGTATCCAAGGTGTTGCTAGGATAGAGTGATCATGCTATATCCCATAGCAACCAGTAAAGGGGTTCCCCACCCACCCCTCAGTGCTCGTCAGTGCCCCCTAGGTATACAAAGCCCTTTTCCAAGCATATCCAAGGCGCCAAGACAACGAGCTGGCACGAGCAGGGCTGAAGATTTCATGTCACATGTGACTATAGGGAGGGGGTGGGGCTTAGAAAGGGAGATCCCTGGCGTCACCAGAGGTGGAGGAGCTTGAAAAGGAGCAGTGCCCGATGGGAGGGGGAGCTGTGACCTAGAAGAATGAGCAGCTTTCCCTCAGCTTACCCTGGGGGGTATAATCTGGCCTGGAGGGGTATACTTTGGCCTAGGCTATTTTATACCCCGGGGTATAGTTTGGCCTAGGCCAAAGTATACCCGGGGTATAATCTAGCCTAGGCCACTTTAACCCCGGGTATAGTCTGGCCTGGGGGTATAATCTGGCCTGTTACACCGGGACAAGGGGCTCCTTTCCTGGTCCTAACACTAGGGGGCGCCCTAGCTCGCTCTGCTCCCCGGGATACTTCAGATGTCGAGGACCCTGGGCCGTCTGCCCTTGCCTTATCTCCTAAGTTAGCCCGTCTGTTCCCTTCCCCCACCTAGGGAAGCGGGGCGCTACTCTGCGCCACAGTACACCAACCCGACAAATAGGGCAACAAAGACAAGGGGAAATTGAAAACTCCAAATACACAAAATATTCACTCACATATAACAGAGGAATCCACCGAAGTGCGCAGGAAGGGGAAGGATAAGGAATTACCATGCATATAAACCAAACCAAACAACAGTCGCTAATAACGCCTCTGGCAATCCTCATACCAACTCCTTACCTTATCCATGCAGCAAAAGATAGCTCTGGTGAGGATTAGCAGCAGAGTCCAGATTATAAAGGGCAAAGGAGTGGCTAACCGATCACAGGTATTCCCAACATGGCCTATTAACCCCTGGTCTGCCAGAAGAAATAAACACATTTAATATTACGGAGAAGGGCTCCTTCTCAGCAGCAGAGTAGGAGCAACCAGACGCTGCGGTCTTCTGGCTCCGCTCTATCACGATAACCTCGTGACAGCCAAATTCTTTTCTATTCTGTTTTCAGCTATTTATTTCTATGTAAGGCTGGTTTCACATTTGCGGACGCGGGCTATGCGGAGGGCTGCGTAGTTCCTCAGTGAAGCCCCGCCCACTGCCGCGCCTCTTCCTTCAGCTCCACCTAGGTCGGCATGCGTCCCCTATCTTTAGCATTGGGTACGCAGGCCATGCGGCTGCCTCTGCATGCGTCATTTTGACGCTACTCCGACCGCAACAAAACGCAACACGTTGTGTTTGCCGCAGATCGGCGCAGCGTCAAAACGACGCGTGCGGAGGCATCTGTAGCGCCCCCACTGCCGCAGGGCCGAGGGGTACCCGGTATTGGGCCTCTGAGTCTCTGATCTGGGGTTGTCATGGTGGCTAGACCTGGTCCGTGACCCTGCTGAGGGGCGCTCAATAATAGGTGTGGATGGTGGTGGTAGTGCGGTGCAGTAAATAACGAGGACACCAGGTTGCAGTCTCTTTACCTCTTTACTGAAGGCTTCAGGGTCCTCAATCCGGAATACGGTTAACCGGGCTGCGCAAGCCTGACCGGTCCGATGGCACCTCCAGAGTTCCCTTTGCAGGTGGAAATCTGTGCCTACCTTCTAGCGCTTGTGTGTTGTGGTCCTCCCCTGCTGTGCTCACGGGATAGTCCCCACAACTGTTGTGTCTGTTTCTCGTGTTCCCTCACAACTCGATTCTGATGTTCTTCCACGTCCCCCAGATCTTATGGTTAGGACGCACCCGTATGACGGGGAGGCTCGGAGCTCTTCCGGGACTCTAGCGTCGCCCCACTCCTGTTGTTACCCCCCTGTGTCTTCCTAGGTCAATTGGGTGAGACAGCCCGCCTCTAACTGACTGTCCTGCCGTAGGTTTGAAGTTTGGCTTGGAGCTCTATACTTCCTCGGCGTTCCGGCCACCGGTTATACGCCTCAATAGGATGTTGCCTCGTCTTACAGCACGACTCCTACTGGTATTCTCCTTGTTGCGTTGATCTCTTTTCTCACTCAGCACAATAAACCTCGCTTCTTGTCCTTTCTTGGGGTACCGCCGCTATATCGTGCAGGCGCGGTCCCGTAACGTTCTCTCTCGTTGCTAGGCCTCTGTCAGAATCCCACCCCTGACAGGGACCCCTCCGAATCTTCCCCTACAACACCCTCTGCCACAAGGTGTTGCCTGGTTCCAACCCAGTCAGCTTTCTGATCTAACTTCCTGCCTAACCCCCAGTTTTACCAGATTGTGAGGAGTGGCCTAATACATAGTACCCTTAGCTCCCCCTGGAGGCCAGACTGTGAAATGTATTGGTGTTTGTGATACCTGGTCAGATGAACTCCTTCAGTGCCATCAGACGTACCATAGCCCCCCTTAGCGGCGGAGCATCAGTACTGCAACGACCAGGACTCTGGCGCGTCGCACATCCGCATACATTCGTATGGCCTGCGTACCCAATGTTAAAAATAGGGTACGCAGGACGCATGCTGACGTAGGCGGAGCTGAAGGAAGAGGCGCGGCAGTGGGCGGGGCTTCACGGAGGAACTACGCAGCCCTCCGCAAAGCCATCTTCTGCAAATGTGAAACCAACCTAAACCATATTATCAGCTTTGTCTTATCACTAGGTGGGGGTGTAATATTGGTATATTCTCAGCTAATCTGTGTTTGCAGGTTGTATATGTAATGACTAGAGGTCCTAATAAGATCCAGTGGGTCACAAACCGAGACTGAGGCAGAAATCTCAATATTGTCTTTAGTAAAATAACAGTAGGGGTGAGATTTAGTATTTGAAAGAAACAGGTTGAAATCCCCTTATTGAATACATTCACTCAGCCGGAGCTAAAATCAATATGCCAATCCCAAGGTTCCCTTTTTGAGTGTGCTACACTGGGATATAGAATAAATATACCCAGGGCCGGACTGGGACTAAATTTCAGCCCTGGCATTTGAAGTTACACAGGCCCACTTGTCACATGGTGACTGTATAATATCTTTGTACACTTGTAGGCAGGGCCAGTTTTAGGCAAAGTGGGGCCCTAGGCAAAGTTTAAAATGGGGCCCCAAATGCTAACATATTGCACATCACACAAAAGCATTTCGGTTGATTTACAAGCGCTGAGTTCAAGTTATTGTTGATCAAGTGAGTTTGATCAAAAATACTGAAGTTGTTCAACACTTGTTTCCCGGCCTCTTTCCACCAGCTGAGGAATAATGATGGGACAGAACGATCACTAATAGGTCGCTAACAGATCACCATACAGTATCATGTTATCAGCAGCACATCTACAGTTTACGCCGGCGATGTGCTACTGAGAACAATGATTTTTGTTCCAGCAAAAACAATCTGTATATGTGGCATTTTACTTGTTTAGTAAAATATACCCCATAGTCCTCCATATACTATAATGTGCACCACAGTCCCCCATATAGTATAATAATAATAATAATAATAATAATAATCTTTATTTATATAGCGCCAACATATTCCATAGCACTTTACAATTAAGCGGGGACATATACAGACAAATTCAATACAAGTTAAGACAATTTAAACAGTGACATTAGGAGTGAAGTCCCTGCTTGCAAGCTTACAATCTACAAGGAAATGGGGGGGGGGGGACACAATAGGTGAAAAGTGCTTGTTATTTCAGGTCTGGCAATTATAATAAATAAGGATTTTCATATAAAGCTGCATGGTCCGGTCATCAGCCCGTGTGTTTAAGTGCAATAGTCAAGTATCAAGTGCAGTTATCATGTGCATGGAGGGTGTGGAGACAGATGAATAGTAGGGTGCAGATTCAGAATAATATTTGGAAGGAGGGAACAGGGCAAAGTTAGTTTACTGAGCAGTTGATGTGGTAGGCTTGTTTGAAGAGATGGGTTTTTAGAGCGCGCTTGAATAGGTCGGGGCTAGGTATCAGTCTGATCGTCTGGGGAACTGCATTCCAGAGAGCTGGCGCAGCATGAGAGAAGTCTTGGAGACGGAGGTGCGAGGTTCGGATTACGGGGGACGTTAGCCTTAGGTCATTTGTAGAACGGAGGGCACGTGTAGGGCGATAGACAGAGATGAGAGAGGAGATATAAGGCGGTGCAGAACTGTGGAGGGCTTTGTGGGTGAGAGAGATGAGTTTATACTGGACCCTTTAGGGAATGGGTAGCCAGTGTAATGACTGGCACAGGATGGAGGCATCGGTAAAGCGGTTGGACAGAAATATGACCCTGGCTGCCGCATTCAAGATGGATTGGAGAGGAGAAAGTTTGTTAAGAGGGAGACCGATCAGAAGAGAGTTGCAGTAGTCCAGACGAGAATAAATAAGAGCGACAGTAAGAGTCTTAGTAGTTTCAAAGGTGAGAAAAGGTCGGATTCTGGAGATGTTTTTAAGATGCAGGTGACAAGAGCGAGTGAGTGATCGGATATAGGGAGTAAAGGAAAGATCGGTGTCGAATGTGACCCCAAGACAGCGGGCATGCTGCTTGGGAGTTATGGTTGAACCCTCCAGGGTAATTTCGATGTTGGGAAGAGTGAGGTTAGTAGAAGGGAGAAACACAAGAAGTTCCGTTTTGGAGAGATTTAGTTTCAGATAGAGGGAGGACATGATGTTAGAGACAGCAGACAGACAATCCTTGGTATTTTGAATTAGGGTAGGGGTGATGACAGGGGAAGAAGTGTATAATTGGGTGTCGTCAGCATAGAGATGGTACTGGAACCCAAATCTGCTGATTGTTTGTCCAATAGGGGCTGTGTATAGAGAGAAGAGGAGGGGGCCTAGGACTGAGCCCTGCGGAACCCCGATAGTAAAGGGACGAGGAGAGGAAGAGGAGCCGGCAAAGGATACAGTGAAGGAGCGGTCAGAGAGGTAGGAGGAGAACCAGGAGAGGGCTGTGTCCTTGAGGTCTATGGAGCGGAGCATAGTGAGAAGGAGCTGGTGATCCACAGTGTCAAATGCGGCAGAGAGATCCAGGAGAATCAGCAGAGAGCAATGACCTTTGGATTTAGCTGTTAGTAGGTCATTAGAGACTTTAGTGAGGGCAGTTTCAGTGGAGTGTAAAGAGCGGAAACCAGATTGTAAGGGGTCGAGAAGAGAGTTATCCGAGAGATAGCGGATTAGACGGGAGTGGACCAAGAGTTCCAGGAGTTTAGAGATGAAGGAAAGGTTAGATACAGGTCTGTAGTTAGCAGTGCAGTTCTGGTCCAGGGATGGCTTTTTAAGTAAAGGGGTTATGATCGCATGTTTAAATGAGGATGGAAAGATACCTGAAGAAAGAGAGAGGTTAAATATTTTAGTCAGGTGAGTGGTGACCACTGGTGAGAGAGACTGCAGGAGAGGTGAAGGAATGGGGTCACTGTTGCATGTTGTAGGCCGAGCAGAAGCGAGGAGCTTGGAATCTTCTTCTTCTGAGACAGGCTCAAAGATGTCTAGTGAGCTTGAGGTGTGGCAGGGAAGGGGATCCAGGCACTGAGGAGATTGGGCTGAGATATCCTGATGGATGTGGTTGATTTTTTCTAGGAAGTAAGTGGCCAGATCCTCCCCACTGAGATTGGTGATGGGGGCCTGTACTTTAGGTTTCAGGAGGGAGTTTAAGGTTTCAAAAAGTCGTTTTGGGTTGTTGGATAGTGAGGTGATGAGGGTGGTGATGTAGGATTGTTTGGCCAGATGAAGGGCAGAGTTATTTTTTTTGAGCATGAACTTATAGTGGATGAAGTCTTCTGCTAAGAGAGACTTTCTCCACTGCCGCTCTGCACACCTTGAACAACACTGAAGAAAGCGTGTTTGCATAGTGTGCCAGGGCTGCCGTTGTCTGTGTCGGGTCTTTCTGCGTGTAGAAGGTACTGCTTCATCTAGGGCATTCTTCAGTGTATTATTGAAGTGTGACAATGCTAAGTCTGGACAGGAGAGGGAGGAGATGGGGGCTAAAGATGTGTGGAGATTGTCCATAAGCTGCTGGGTATTAATGGAACATGTATTCCGATAAGTGTGGTAAGTAGGGGTGTCCTGAGTGAGGAGACAATTCTTGACAGAGAAGGAAAGAAGGTTGTGGTCCGAAAGCGGGAGAGGGGAGTTAGTAAAGTCATGCAGCGATCCGGGACGGGAGAAAACCAGGTCCAGAGTATTCCCGTCCTCATGCGTAGGAGAATTAGTAAACTGTGAGATGCCAAATGAAGAAGTTAGAGAAAGAAGATGAGAGGCAGATTGGGAGAGGGGATCATTGATGGGGATGTTAAAATCTCCCATGATGAGGGTGGGGATGTCACCGGATAGAAAGTGAGTAAGCCAGGTGGCAAAGTGGTCTAGAAACAGGCGGGAGGAGCCTGGAGGGCGGTAAACAACCGCCACCTGCAAGGAGAAGGGCTTAAAGAGTCTGATGGTGTGGACTTCAAAGGAAGGAAATGTAAGTGAGGGAACCGGGGGGATGACCTGGAAAGCACATTGTGATGAAAGGAGCAAACCAACCCCCCCCCCCACCCTCTCAGTTTTCAGGTCTGGTGGTATGTGAAAATTTCAGCCCACCAAACGAGAGAGCGGCAGCAGCGGTGGTGTCTGAATGCTGGATCCAGGTTTCTGTAATAGCCAGAAGGTTAAGGGAATTAGAGAGGAAAAGATTGTGAATGTAAGTTAGTTTGTTACACACAGACCGTGCATTCCAGAGAGCACAGTGGAAAGCAATAGGAGAAGGCATGCACTGAATGTTAATAAGATTAGCAGGGTTTCTATATGCAGCTGGAGGAGAGTAATGTATGCTGGTGGAGGGGGGGCCAGGGTTCGGGGAGATGTCACCTGCAACTAGTAGAAGGAGAAAAAACAAAAAGAGCAGGTGGTGGGATGATTTGTATGAACGTTTTGAGTGCTGCATGGCGGTAGTGGCTGGTTTGGAGTGGGTAAGAAATGTCAGTAGAGCCTCAGAGTTATACATGGTGTGATGTAGCGATGTCCTTGCTGTGCAGTGAATAGGCAGTGACCCATATAAAGTTCAAATAAAGTCTTGTTTATTTCACAGCATACTCACAAACCGGAAAAAGTAAGAAAACAAGTCCTTCGGTATGCAGCCGGGAAAAATAACAACAGTCCACAATCCGTTGCCGAGAACGTATTACACCACCGTGTAAGCTGGGGTGTCAGGCTTTTCAGGCTCTGCCTGGCCCGTGTTGCACCACACGGACAGAGCTCCTCATAAAGCTCCTGCTAGGTCTGACTCCCAGACCAACACTGACACACACAAACTCTCTTGCAGGGTTTTTTTTTCTTTCCTCCAGATTCTATGGCCATGGGCCACTATAAGATCTGTTATGGACCTGGTGGTTAGGAGCACCCGGAATGACCTGATGAGTAAATTCAAAATCGGGACTAGCTCTGGGTAAGTGGGAACTCTGCTGACCGCAAACCCTACTCCTATCACACACACTAGAAATAGCCGTGGAGCTTACCTAACTCTCCCTAGACGCCTCTTCACAGCCTAAGAGCTAACTACACCTAAAGATAGAAATAGAAGCCTTACCTTGCCTCAGAGAAATTCCCCAAAGGTAAAGGCAGACCCCCACATATATTGACTGTGAGTTAAGAGGAAAGTCACAAACACAGGAATGAAACAGGTTTTAGCAAAGGAGGCCAGATTTCACTAAATAGTCAGAGGATAGAAAAGGAAACTATGCGGTCAGCACAAAAGACTACAAAAAAACACGCAGAGTAAGCAAAAAGACTCCCCACACCGACTCACGGTGTGGAAGTGCCACTCTGCACCCCAGAGCTTCCAGCTAGCAAGGGAATATCATGATAGCAAGCTGGACTAGAAATTAGCAGTAACAACAAATGAACTAGCAAAGACTTAGCTTCTGCTGGAGTAGACAGGTCCTCAGAGAAGTCCAAGAGAGATCTGAACCAATACTGAAACAATGACAGCTGGCGATCTGAGTGGAGTTAAATAAGAAAGCAGCATAGCAATAAACGAGAGCAGCTGATAAAGCCAACCTCAGTGACCAGCAGTTCCTCTCGAAGCCACCAGAGGGAGTCCAAGAGCAGAACCAACCAAAGTACCATTCATGACCACAGGAGGGAGTCCGAGAACGGAATTCACAACAAAGATCTGGGCTGGAGGAAACGGACCGGCCCCACTACCTTCCTGCAGTCCGTTTCAAAAATAAAAGCCCATACCAGGTTTTCCTGAATAATTTCTGGGTCAAATAACTTGATCCAGTTCACACTCACTTTTATTCTTCCCTGTGGCTCACAGGCAAACCTGCTGTGAGCACAGGGCGCTCCAGCGGATCTAATATGCTTCTAAGCACATCCTGGGGGATACATAGCGACCCTCGCATATGACACCGGTCACTGCCTTACATACCCCCCCTCTGTTCAGACTTGTGGGGTTGAACATTTGTCAGCATACATGGTGCCCGTGTGTTGTGAACTCTATTTTTGGGCTCCCTCTAGTGGTCACAAGCGGTACTGTGTAGTGTTGTCTTTCTGCAGGTTGCAGCATCAGCTGGTTCGTTATCCTTGGTTGGTTTCCTATTTAGCCCACCTGGATACTCAGTTCCTTGCCTGCTATCAATGTATTCAGTGCTCTTCAGATTCCTTGTGTCTACCTTGCTCCCAGTCTCTCCAAGACAAGCTAAGTTTTTGTTTGATCATTTTTTGATTATCAGCGTTCATTATGTTTTTAGTCCAGCTCGCTAAAATGTGATTTCCTCGCTTGCTGGTTGCTCTAGGGGACTGAGTTTCTCCCCCCACACCGTTAGTTGATGTGGGGGTTCTTGAAATCTCAGAGTGGATATTTTGTAAGGGTTTTTTACTGACCGCATAGATTCCCTTTTCTATTTTCTGCTATCTAGTATTAGTGGGCCTCACTGCTGAATCTGCTTTCAGCCCTGTGTATGTGCCTTCCTCTTACCTCACCGTTATTATTTGTTGGGGGCTTCTATATCTTTGGGGATTATTTCTCTGGAGGCAAGAGAGGTCTTTCTTTCTCTCTAGGGGTAGTTAGTTCCTCAGGCTGGCTCGAGACGTCTAGGATTTTTAGGCACGTTCACCGGCTACTTCTAGTGTGTTTGGATAGGTTCAGATTTGCGGTCAGTCCAGTTTGCCACCTCCCTAGAGCTTGTCCTATGTTTGTTACTTAGCTGGAGTAATTTGTGATCCTCAACCACTAAGGATCATAACAGTATAGCAGGCCAAAAAGTGTTTAATGCATCGCAGAAGTGGGATAAAAAGAAGACCTGAGTACATTTTTTTTTTTTTTTTCCCTCCCGCTTTTCCTTTGCTGCAGTCTGTTTAGCTTCTTTCATCCCCTTGAACTCTGGGTGGCTTTGAGCTCAGCTGCAGACATGAATGTTCAGACTCTGACTTCTAGTGTGGATCATCTTACTGCACGGGTGCAAAGTATTCAGGATTTTGTTATTCATAGCCCTATGTCAGAACCAAAGATACCCGTTCCTGAGTTGTTTTCTGGAGATAGATCTAGGTTTTAAATTTTAAGAATAATTGTAAGTTATTTCTATCTCTGAGACCTCGTTCCTCTGGTGATTCCGCTCAGCAAGTTAAAATTGTTATCTCCTTGTTGCGTGGCGACCCTCAAGATTGGGCTTTCTCTCTGGTGCCAGGAGATCCTGCATTGCTTAATGTAGATGCATTTTTTCTGGCTCTTGGACTGCTTTATGAGGAGCCTAATCTTGAGAATCAGGCAGAAAAAGCGTTGCTGGCTATCTCTCAAGGTCAGGATGAAGCAGAGGTGTATTGTCCAACATTTCGGAAATGGTCGGTGCTTACTCAATGGAATGAGTGTGCCCTGGCTGCAAATTTCAGAGAAGGTTTTTCTGAGGCCGTTAAGAATGTTATGGTGTTGAGTGATTCTATGGCTTTAGCCATTCAGGTTGATCGGCGTTTGCGGGAGCGCAAATCTACTCATCCTTTGGCGGTATTTTCTGGACAGAGACCTGAGTCTATGCAATGTGACCGAACTCTGACCAGAATTGAGCGACAAAGTCATAGACGTCAAAATGGGTTGTGCTTTTACTGTGGTGATTCTACTCATGTTATCTCAGCATGCTCTAAGCGCTTAAAAAAATCACTAAACCTATCACCATTGGTACTATACAGCCTAAATTTATTTTGTCTGTTACTTTGATTTGTTCTTTGTCGTCCTACCCGGTTATGGCTTTTGTGGATTCGGGTGCTGCCTTGAATCTGATGGATTTGTCGTTTGCCAGGCGCTGTGGTTTTGTCCTGGAGCCTTTGGAATTTCCTATTCCTCTGAGGGGAATTGATGCTACGCCATTGGCTGAGAATAAGCCTCAGTATTGGACGCAAATGACCATGTGCATGACTCCCGTACATCAGGAGGTGATTCGCTTTCTTGTTCTGCATAATTTGCATGATGTTGTCGTTTTGGGTCTGCCATGGCTGCAAGCTCATAATCCAGTTTTAGATTGGAAAGCTATGTCTGTGTCGAGTTGGGGTTGTCAGGGAATTCATGGCGATACTCCGTTGGTGTCTATTGCTTCTTCCACTCCTTCTGAGGTCCCTGAGTTTTTGTCTGACTTCCAGGATGCATTTGATGAGCCCAGGTCCAGTGCCCTGCCCCCTCATAGGGATTGTGACTGTGCTATAAATTTAATTCCTGGTAGTAAATTCCCTAAGGGACGACTTTTTAATTTGTCTATACCAGAGCATGCCGCGATGTGGAGTTATATAAAGGAGTCTTTGGAGAAGGGACATATTCGCCCATCCTCTTCCCCTCTTGGTGCAGGATTTTTTTTTGTGGCCAAGAAGGACAGTTCTTTGAGACCTTGTATAGATTATCGTCTTCTGAATAAAATTACAGTCAAATTTCAGTATCCTTTGCCACTATTGTCTGATTTGTTTGCTTGGATTAAGGGTGCCAGTTGGTTCACCAAGATAGATCTCCGTGGTGCGTATAACCTTGTGCGCATTAAGCAGGGAGATGAATGGAAAACAGCATTTAATATGCCCGAAGGCCATTTTGAGTACTTAGTGATGCCTTTTGGACTCTCTAATGCTCCTTCTGTGTTTCAGTCCTTCATGCATGACATCTTCCGAGAATATCTGGATAAATTTATGATTGTTTATCTGGATGACATTTTGGTCTTTTCTGATGATTGGGAGTCCCATGTGAAGCAGGTCAGGATGGTGTTTCAGGTCCTGCGTGCTAATGCTTTATTTGTGAAGGGCTCAAAATGCCTCTTCGGAGTACAGAAGGTCTCCTTTTTGGGTTTTATTTTTTCTCCTTCTACTTTGGAGATGGACCCATGTTGTGGATTCTGTTTGCGGGCTCCCTCTGGTGGTTACTGCTGGTACTGGGTGACTTTGGTGGGTTGCGGCCTTTGGTTTCCATCTGTCCATCAGAGGCTGGGTGTTTCCTATTTTACCTGGCCTCTCTGTCATTTCCCTTGCCGGCTATCAATGTGTTCATGATGATGCACCTCCGATTTCTATCGCTTCATCTACTCCTTCGGAGATCCCTGCGTTTTTGTCGGATTATAGGGATGTTTTTGAGGATTTTTTTTTTTTTTTTTTCCTTCAGAGTTTTGCTGCCTAGCCCTTAATTGCTGTCTAGCTGCTTCTTACCTCCTCTTAACCCTTGAATGGCTCTGATCTTGGCTGTTTATCATGGATGTCCAGAGTTTGGCTTCCAGCCTGAGTAATCTCGCAGCAAAGGTTCAAAACATACAGGATTTCGTTGTTCACACTCCCATGTCTGAACCTAGAATTCCTATTCCAGAGTTTTTTTCTGGAGATAGATCTACCTTCCTGAATTTCAGGAACAATTGTAAATTGTTTCTCTCTTTGAAATCTCGCTCCTCTGGAGACCCTGCTCAACAGGTCAAGATTGTTATATCGTTCCTACGGGGCGACCCTCAGAATTGGGCATTTGCATTGGCACCAGGGGATCCTGCATTGCTCAGTGTGGATGCGTTTTTTCTGGCATTGGGATTGCTCTATGAGGAACCTAACCTAGAGATTCAGGCTGAAAAGGCTTTATTAGCCCTCTCTCAGGGGCATGATGAAGCGGAAATATATTGTCAGAAATTTCGGAAATGGTCGGTGCTTACTCAGTGGAATGAGTGCGCCCTGGCTGCAAACTTCAGAAATGGTCTTTCTGAGGCCATTAAGGATATTATGGTGGGGTTCCCTGCGCCTACAGGTCTGAATGAGTCTATGGCTATGGCCATTCAGATTGATCGGCGTTTGCGGGAGCGCAAACCCGTGCACCAGTTGGCGGTGTCTTCTGAACAGGCACCTGAGACTATGCAATGTGATAGAATTCAGTCCAGAAGTGAACGGCAAAATTATAGGCGGAAAAATGGTTTGTGTTTTTATTGTGGTGATTCAGCTCATGTTATATCAGCATGCTCTAAACGCACAAAAAGGGTTGATAAATCTTTTGCCATTGATACTCTGCAGTCTAAGTTCATTTTGTCTGTGACTCTGATTTTTTCACTGTCTTCCATTTCCGTCGATGCCTATGTGGATTCAGGCTCTGCCCTGAGTCTTATGGATTGGTCATTTGCTAAACGCTGCGGTTTTAGTCTAGAGCCTCTGGAAGTTCCTATTCCTCTGAAAGGAATTGATTCTACACCATTGGCTATGAAAAAACCGCATTTAATACGCCTGAGGGCCATTTTGAGTATTTGGTAATGCCTTTTGGACTCTCCAATGCTCCGTCAGTCTTTCAGTCCTTTATGCACAATATTTTCCGTGAATATCTGGATAAGTTTATGATTGTGTATTTGGATGATATTTTGGTGTTTTCTGATGACTGGGAGTCTCATGTTCTACAGGTCAGGAAGGTGTTTCAGGTTTTGCGGGCCAATTCTCTGTTTGTGAAGGGCTCAAAGTGTCTCTTCGGAGTCCAGAAGATTTCTTTTTTGGGGTACATTTTTTCTCCTTCTACTATTGAGATGGATCCCGTTAAGGTTCAGGCTATTTGTGACTGGACACAACCTACATCTGTTAAGAGCCTTCAGAAGTTCTTGGGGTTTGCTAATTTTTATCGTCGGTTCATTGCTAATTTTTCCAGTATTGTTAAACCTTTGACTGATTTGACTAAAAAGGGTGCTGATGTTGCTGATTGGTCTCCTGCGGCCGTGGAGGCCTTTCGGGAACTTAAGCGCCGGTTTTCTTCTGCTCCTGTGTTGTGTCAACCAGATGTTTCACTTCCTTTCCAGGTGGAGGTTGATGCTTCCGAGATTGGAGCGGGGGCGGTTTTGTCACAGAGAAGTTCTAATGGCTCGGTGATGAAGCCATGTGCTTTCTTCTCTAGAAAATTCTCGCCCGCCGAGCGCAATTATGATGTGGGTAATCGGGAGCTTTTGGCCATGAAGTGGGCATTTGAGGAGTGGCGTCATTGGCTTGAGGGTGCTAAACATCGAGTGGTGGTCTTGACTGATCACAAGAATCTCATTTACCTTGAGTCTGCCAGGCGTTTGAATCCTAGACAGGCTCGTTGGTCGTTATTTTTTTCTCGTTTCAATTTCGTGGTTTCATACCTGCCAGGTTCAAAGAATGTGAAGGCAGATGCTCTTTCCAGGAGTTTTGTGCCTGACTCTCCTGGAGACACTGGGCCTGCTGGTATCCTTAGGGATGGGGTAATATTGTCCGCCGTATCCCCAGACTTGCGACGCGCATTGCAGGAGTTTCAGGTGGATAAACCGGATCGATGTCCACCAGAAAGACTGTTTGTTCCGGATGATTGGACCAGTAGAGTCATCTCCGAGGTCCATTCTTCGGTGTTGGCTGGTCATCCTGGAATATTTGGTACAAGAGACTTGGTGGCCAGGTCTTTTTGGTGGCCTTCCTTGTCTAGGGATGTGCGTACTTTTGTGCAGTCTTGTGAAGTGTGTGCTCGAGCTAAGCCTTGCTGTTCACGGGCTAGTGGGTTGTTGTTATCCTTGCCCATCCCGAAGAGGCCTTGGACGCACATTTCCATGGATTTTATTTCTGATCTCCCGGTTTCACAGAAAATGTCCGTTATCTGGGTTGTGTGTGACCGCTTTTCTAAGATGGTTCATTTGGTGCCCTGGCCTAAGTTGCCCTCCTCCTCTGAGTTGGTTCCTTTGTTTTTTCAGAACGTGGTTCGTTTGCATGGGATTCCGGAGAATATCGTTTCTGACAGGGGATCCCAGTTTGTGTCTAGATTTTGGCGGACGTTTTGTGCCAAGATGGGCATTGATTTGTCTTTCTCGTCTGCATTCCATCCTCAGACGAATGGCCAGACGGAGCGAACTAATCAGACCTTGGAAACTTATTTGAGGTGTTTTGTTTCTGCTGATCAGGATGACTGGGTTGCTTTTTTGCCACTGGCCGAATTTGCTCTTAATAATCGGGCTAGTTCGGCCACGTTGGTCTCTCCTTTTTTTTGTAATTCGGGGTTTCATCCTCGTTTTTCCTCTGGTCAGGTGGAGTCTTCGGATTGTCCTGGAGTGGACGTGGTGGTGGACAGGCTACATCACATTTGGAATCAGGTGGTGGACAATTTGAAGTTATCTCAGGAGAAGACTCAGCAGTTTGCTAATCGCCGTCGCCGCGTGGGTCCCCGACTTCTTGTTGGGGACTTGGTGTGGTTGTCTTCTCGTTTTGTTCCTATGAAGGTCTCTTCTCCTAAGTTCAAGCCTCGGTTCATCGGTCCTTATAGGATCTCGGAGATTCTTAACCCTGTATCCTTCCGTTTGGATCTCCCAGCATCGTTCGCTATTCATAATGTGTTCCATCGGTCGTTGTTGCGGAGGTATGAGGTGCCTGTTGTTCCTTCGGTCGAGCCTCCTGCTCCGGTGCTGGTGGAGGGAGAATTGGAGTATGTTGTTGAAAAGATCTTGGATTCTCGTGTTTCCAGACGCAAACTCCAGTATTTGGTTAAGTGGAAGGGTTATGGTCAGGAGGACAATTCCTGGGTGGTCGCCTCCGATGTTCATGCTACTGATTTGGTCCGCGCCTTCCATAGAGCTCACCCTGATCGCCCTGGGGGTTCTCGTGAGGGTTCGGTGACCCCTCCTCAAGGGGGGGGTACTGTTGTGGATTCTGTTTGCGGGCTCCCTCTGGTGGTTACTGCTGGTACTGGGTGACTTTGGTGGGTTGCGGCCTTTGGTTTCCATCTGTCCATCAGAGGCTGGGTGTTTCCTATTTTACCTGGCCTCTCTGTCATTTCCCTTGCCGGCTATCAATGTGTTCAGATGTGCTCTGTTTGGTTCCTGCCTACCTGCTCCCAGATCTTTCAGGATAAGCTAAGTGCTGACTTTCAGTTGTTTGGTTTTTTGTCCAGCTTGCTTAGAATGTCTCTTTGTTAGCTGGTTGCTCTAGTGGACTGAGGTTCTCCCCATGTGCCATGAGTTGGCACATGGGTTCTTGTAATCTCAGGATGGTTTTTTTGATTAGGGTTTTTTGCTGACCGCTCAGTCCCCTTTTGTGTCATTCTGCTTTCTAGTTTTCAGCGGGCCTCTATTTGCTAAAGCTATATACATCATCTCTATGTGTGTGCCTTCCTCTCATTTCACCGTCAATACATGTGGGGGGCAACTATATCTTTGGGGTTAATTCCTCTGGAGGCAAGTGAGGTCTTTGTTTTCTCTGCAGTACTAGTTAGCTCTTAGGCTGGTGCGTGGCGTCTAGAACCAACGTAGGCACACTCCCTGGCTATCTCTAGTTGCGTTTGTCAGGCGTAGGGCAGCGGTCAGCCCAGGTTCCATCACCCTAGAGCTCGTCCGATATTTATTATCTTTGCTTATCCTGTGCTATCCCTCGCCATTGGGGATTCATGACAGACCCAGTCAAGGTCCAGGCTATTCATGACTGGACTCAGCCCACGTCTGTTAAGAGTCTTCAGAAGTTCTTGGGTTTTGCTAATTTTTACCGTCGTTTCATCGCTAATTTTTCTAGCGTGGTTAAACCTTTGACGGATTTGACCAAGAAGGGTTCTGATGTGACTAATTGGTCTCCTGCGGCCGTGGAGGCCTTTCGGGAGCTGAAGCACCGGTTTTCTTCAGCTCCAGTCTTATGTCAGCCAGATGTCTCTCTCCCCTTCCAGGTCGAGGTTGATGCTTCTGAGATTGGAGCAGGGGCTGTTTTGTCGCAGAGAAGCTCTGATGGCTCTGTGATGAAGCCATGTGCTTTCTTTTCAAGAAAGTTTTCGCCTGCCGAGCGGAATTATGATGTTGGTAATCGGGAGTTGTCGGCTATGAAGTGGGCATTTGAGGAGTGGCGACATTGGCTCGAAGGAGCTAAACATCGTGTGGTGGTCTTGACTGATCACAAAAATCTGATTTACCTTGAATCTGCCAAGGGCCTGAATCCTAGACAGGCTCGTTGGTCGTTGTTTTTCTCCCGTTTCAACTTCGTGGTCTCATACCTGCCTGGTTCGAAGAACGTGAAAGCTGATGCACTTTCTAGGAGTTTTGTGCCTGACTCTCCGGGAGTTTCTGAGCCGGCTGGTATTCTCGGAGAGGGAGTTATTTTATCTGCCATTTCCCCAGATATGCGACGAGTGCTGCAGAAATTTCAGGCGGATAGACCTGACCGTTGCCCACCAGAGAGACTGTTTGTCCCAGATAGATGGACCAGCAGAGTTATTTCCGAGGTTCATTCTTCGGTGTTGGCGGGTCATCCTGGGATTTTTGGTACCAGAGATTTGGTGGCTAGGTCCTTCTGGTGGCCTTCCTTGTCGCGGGATGTGCGTTCCTTTGTGCAGTCTTGTGGGATTTGTGCTCGGGCTAAGCCTTGCTGTTCTCGTGCCAGCGGTTTGCTTTTGCCTTTGCCTGTTCCGAAAAGGCCTTGGACGCACATTTCCATGGATTTTATTTTGGATCTTCCAGTATCTCAGAAAATGTCTGTCATCTGGGTGGTGTGTGATCGTTTTTCCAAGATGGTCCATTTGGTGCCCTTGCCTAAGTTGCCTTCTTCCTCCGATTTGGTTCCTCTATTTTTTCAGAATGTGGTTCGCTTGCACGGCATTCCTGAAAATATTGTGTCTGATAGAGGATCCCAGTTTGTGTCCAGGTTTTGGCGGACTTTTTGTGCTAAGATGGGCATTGATTTGTCTTTTTCGTCGGCCTTCCATCCTCAGACTAATGGCCAAACCGAGCGAACTAATCAGACGTTGGAAACTTATTTGAGATGTTTTGTTTCTGCTGATCAGGATGATTGGGTGACTTTTTTGCCTTTGGCCGAGTTTGCCCTTAATAATCGGGCTAGTTCTGCTACTTTGGTTTCGCCTTTTTTCTGCAATTCTGGTTTCCATCCTCGTTTTTCCTCGGGTCAGGTTGAGCCTTCTGACTGTCCTGGGGTGGATTCTGTGGTGGATAGGTTGCAGCAGATTTGGAACCATGTGGTGGACAATTTGAGGTTGTCACAGGAGAAGGCTCAGCGCTTTGCCAACCGCCGCCGCGGTGTTGGTCCCCGACTTCGTGTTGGGGATTTGGTGTGGCTGTCTTCTCGGTATGTTCCTATGAAGGTCTCCTCTCCTAAATTCAAGCCTCGCTTCATCGGTCCTTATAAGATCTTGGAAATCCTTAACCCGGTGTCTTTTCGTTTGGATCTCCCAGCATCGTTTGCCATTCATAATGTGTTCCATAGGTCTTTGTTGCGGAGGTATGTGGTACCTGTGGTTCCTTCTGTTGAGCCTCCTGCTCCGGTGCTGGTCGAGGGCGAATTGGAGTACGTGGTGGAGAAGATTTTGGATTCTCGTATCTCTAGACGGAGGCTGCAGTATTTGGTTAAGTGGAAGGGCTATGGTCAGGAGGATAATTCCTGGGTTGTCGCCTCTGATGTTCATGCGGCCGATTTGGTTTGTGCCTTCCACGCAGCTCATCCTGATCGCCCTGGGGGTCTTGATGAGGGTTCGGTGACCCCTCCTCAAGGGGGGGGTACTGTTGTGAACTCTATTTTTGGGCTCCCTCTAGTGGTCACAAGCGGTACTGTGTAGTGTTGTCTTTCTGCAGGTTGCAGCATCAGCTGGTTCGTTATCCTTGGTTGGTTTCCTATTTAGCCCACCTGGATACTCAGTTCCTTGCCTGCTATCAATGTATTCAGTGCTCTTCAGATTCCTTGTGTCTACCTTGCTCCCTGTCTCTCCAAGACAAGCTAAGTTTTTGTTTGATCATTTTTTGATTATCAGCGTTCATTATGTTTTTAGTCCAGCTCGCTAAAATGTGATTTCCTCGCTTGCTGGTTGCTCTAGGGGACTGAGTTTCTCCCCCCACACCGTTAGTTGGTGTGGGGGTTCTTGAAATCTCAGAGTGGATATTTTGTAAGGGTTTTTTACTGACCGCATAGATTCCCTTTTCTATTTTCTGCTATCTAGTATTAGTGGGCCTCATTTGCTGAATCTGCTTTCACCCCTGTGTATGTGCCTTCCTCTTACCTCACCGTTATTATTTGTTGGGGGCTTCTATATCTTTGGGGATTATTTCTCTGGAGGCAAGAGAGGTCTTTCTTTCTCTCTAGGGGTAGTTAGTTCCTCAGGCTGGCTCGAGACGTCTAGGATTTTTAGGCACGTTCACCGGCTACTTCTAGTGTGTTTGGATAGGTTCAGATTTGCGGTCAGTCCAGTTTGCCACCTCCCTAGAGCTTGTCCTATGTTTGTTACTTAGCTGGAGTAATTTGTGATCCTCAACCACTAAGGATCATAACACCGTGACAGGGCATCCGCATTTCCCTGTGATTTCCCAGCCCGATGTTCCACAGAGAAGCTGAAGTTTTTTAGGGACAAGAACCATCTGGTGACTTGGGCATTCCTCTCTTTTGCATTTCTCATCCAGACAAGGGGTGAATGGTCTGTTACCAACCGAAACTGACGCCCGAGCAAATAGTAGCGTAGGGACTCCAAGGCCCATTTAATCGCCAAGCACTCCTTCTCAACTACGCTATAATTTTTCTCTGCCGGGGTCAGTTTCCTGCTTAAATAGGTGACTGGATGCTCATCCCCGTTCACCTCTTGCAACAGCACCGCTCCTAAGCCTACCTCTGAGGCATCGGTTTGCACAATAAAGGTTTTCTTGAAGTCGGGGCTGATGAGGACCGGCTGTCCACACAACGCCGACTTCAGAGACTGGAAAGCTTCCTCTGCTTGAGGATTCCACTTGACCATCACCGTTTTCTTCCCTTTTAACAGGTCCGTTAGGGAAGCCGATTTACCAGCAAAATTGGGTATAAATTGACGGTAATACCCAATGATGCCAAGGAATGCCATCACTTGTTTGGTACTTAAGGGCCTGGGCCAGTTTTGAATGGCCTCAATTTTGTTCACTTGAGGTTTGATCACCCCTCGGCCGATCACGTATCCTAAGTACCGGGCTTCCGTGAGACCTATTGCGCATTTCTTTGGGTTTGCTGTTAACCCTGCGGCTCTAAGAGACTCCAGCACTGCTTGTACCTGGGACAGATGGGTATCCCAGTCGGTACTAAAGATGACTATGTCATCCAAATAGGCCGACGCGTAATCTCTATGTGGCGCTAACACAATGTCCATCAGCCTCTGGAATGTGGCCGGAGCCCCATGTAACCCAAAAGGTAAGACAACGTATTGAAAGAGACCCTCTGTGGTTATAAAAGCAGTCTTTTCTTTCGCTGACTCTGTTAAGGGAACCTGCCAGTAACCTTTCGTGAGATCCAGCGTGGTGAAGTACTGTGCCTTCCCCAGCCTCTCAATTAGCTCGTCCACCCGTGGCATGGGATACAGGTCAAATTTTGACACTTCGTTTAACTTCCTAAAGTCATTACAGAAGCGTAATGACCCATCAGGTTTTGGTATTAGTACAATGGGGCTAGCCCACTCACTTCGGGACTCCTCAATGACTCCCAACTGAAGCATTTGCTTTACCTCGGCCGCGATGGCTTGCCTTCGGGCTTCTGGCACTCGGTAGGGTTTCATCCGCACCTTTACCCGGGGCTCAGTGACAATGTCATGCTGAACCACTGAGGTTCGCCCCGGCAGCTCTGAGAATACATCCATATTCTGCTGTACCAAAGCTCGAGCCTACCGCCGCTGCTGTTTTGTGAGGTCATCATTGACTTTTACCTCACACCCGGCCGTGTCCTTGGCGAGTGCCAGAGGGACCTCCGATTGTATGACCGTAGTTGCTTCTGTGACCAAACATTCTCGGTCCTTCCAGGCCTTTAGCAGGTTTACATGGTACAGCTGCTCGGGTTTTCTTTTCCCGGGTTGGTACACTTTGTAATTCACTTTCCCCACCTTCCCCCGTATCTCATAAGGTCCTTGCCACTTGGCCATGAGTTTACTCTCTGGGGTGGGTACTAGTACCAACACCTGGTCTCCTTCTTTAAAGGTCCTGACCGTGGCCCTTTTATTATATGTACGGCTCTGAGTGGCCTGGGCATCCAACAGATGCTCCTTTACTATGGGTTGCACGACCGCAATCCGATCCTGCATACTTGCCACATACTCGATAACACTCTTATGTGGAGTGGGCTCCTGTTCCCACGTCTCTTTGGCTACATCCAGCAGTCCCCTCGGGTGCCTGCCATACAATAGCTCAAACGGGGAGAACCCCGTGGATGCCTGCGGTACCTCGCGTATGGCGAACATTAAATGTGGCAATAACATATCCCAATCCTTCCCATCCTTGGCGACCACCTTTTTGAGCATGGCCTTGAGGGTCTTATTAAACCTCTCGACCAACCCATCGGTTTGTGGATGGTACACTGACGTACGTAACTGTTTAATTTGGAGCAATTTACATAGCTCCCTAGTCACTTTAGACATAAAAGGGTTCCCTGATCTGTAAGGATCTCCTTGGGAAGCCCAAGGTGACAAAACATGGCAAACAGTTCACGGGCTATTAGTTTAGCCGAAGTGTGCCGGAGCGGTATTGCCTCTGGATACCGGGTGGCGTAGTCTACAACTACTAATATGTGCTGGAGGCCCCGGGCGGATTTTACTATTGGTCCTACCAGATCCATCGCTATCCGCTCAAAAGGTACTTCTATGATCGGTAGAGGCACTAATGGACTCCGGTAGTTCGTGGTGGGTGAGGTTAGTTGACACTCAGGACATGTGTCACAGTACTTTGTAACCTCAGCGTAGACACCAGGCCAAAAAAAACTCTGTAATATGCACTCTAACGTCTTTTTGGCCCCCAAGTGCCCCCCCAACATGTGAGTGTGAGCCATGTCGAGCACCGCCCAACGATAGGGTTGGGGCACTACCAGTTGTTCCACCACCTCATCCGGATTTTATCAACCCTGTACAGTAACTCCTGGTTGATCATCATCCAGGGAAACTCCTTTTCTGCACCAGGTTGTTGTGCCACCCCATTCACCTCGATTACTCTTTCCCTTGCCTGGGTCAGAGTGGGATCCTGGAGCTGGGCAGTCCCAAACTTACCAGGTGACACCTCCAGCTCAGGAATTGGTGGATTCTCTTCCACTTCTCCTACCAACACCTCTAGGGGAAACCTATCGGGATTACACACTGTCCCTATCGTGGCGACCCCTACGGCAGGTGTCCCTGACTCGGGATCTTTGGGTTCTGCACCCGGAATGTTTTTTACCCTGAGAGGGTTAACTCTGGTCTCCCAGAGGGACCAGAACAAGGGCAAGTCTCTACCCATCACAGTCCCATACGGAAGAGTCTTTACCACTCCCACCACATGTTTTATCTCTCCACATGGGGTGGAGAACGTGACCTCCGCAGTCGGGTACTCTCGGAGGTCCCCATGTATGCACAATACCCCCACCTTTCGTCCATTAGGACTGTCCCCAGCAACCAGGGACCTGTGTACGAGGGTCACCAAGCTCCCCGAGTCCAAGAGAGCATCCATCTGGTACCCGTTAATGAGTACTCTGCACAGCTGAGGTTCGGTACCGGCAGGGTCTGTAGTGGCAATGCAGACTGGCTGGGCATACATAGACACCCGGCGGGTATACCCGCAGTCCATGGGTTCTGTTGTTAGGGGGCAATTAGCAACCACATGTCCAGGTTCTTGGCACCGCCAACACGTAACGACTGTGGCACGAGGTAACATTGGGGCCAGTTTAGGGGACACAGGTCTGTGTTCACTCTCCTTCCGAGACAACCCCTCAGCACAGACTCGGTCCGGTTTTGTCCCAGTGGAGGGTCGTGGACTTTTCTCAGACTCCTGAGCTGGTGGAGCCTTTCGTGACAGCCGAAGCGGAGCAGTGTCCCGTATAAAGTCCTGGGTGGCCTTATATCGCTCTATCAGACCTACAACCTGGTCTAGGGTACCCGGGTCCCCTTGACCCACCCAACGCTGTATGGCTGCTGGCAGAGCCCTCACCAGTCGGTCGACCACCACCCTCTCCACTATCTGACTTGTGGTTAAAGTCTCAGGTTGGAGCCACCGTTTCACAAGCTGCAGTAAGTCAAAAATCTGAGACCGGGCAGGCTGGGCTTCCACAAAAGTCCAAGAAAACACCCGTTGAGCTCTCACATAAGTATTAACCCCCAGTCGGGCAAGGATCTCACCTATTAGCTTGGAATAGTCCTGGGCATCCTCCCGACTGAGGTCAAAGTAGGCCTTTAGCGCATCACCCCTCAAGAATGGAGCCACAACTTCAGCCCACTGTGCTGCTGGCAGATTCTCCCGCTCTGCCGTGCGCTCATAGATGGTGAGGAAAGCTTCCATGTCATCTTCCGGACTCAGTTTCCTCAAAGAGGAGCGGACCTTGTCTCGGGCATCACGACGTTCCGGGGTCGGTGCTGGAGGTGCCTCACACAGGGCTGTAATTTGCTGCAGCAACAGGTTATTAGTTTGTTGCTGTTGTTGCTGAGTGAGGACCAGCTGCCTCAGGATCTCCTCCATTTTGTCTGTAGGCCTGAATTGTAATGTAGCAGGCTTGATAACAGACATGCAAATGGTGTTGGGGTATGCCTTAATTCACACTGCCCGCATTCTCCACCATATGTGATGTAGCGATGTCCTTGCTGTGCAGTGAATAGGCAGTGACCCATATAAAGTTCAAATAAAGTCTTGTTTATTTCACAGCATACTCACAAACCGGAAAAAGTAAGCAAACAAGTCCTTCGGTATGCAGCCGGGAAAAATAACAACAGTCCACAATCCGTTGCGGTGAACGTATTACACCACCGTGTAAGTTGGGGTGTCAGGCTTTTCAGGCTCTGCCTGGCCCGTGTTGCACCACACGGACAGAGCTCCTCATAAAGCTCCTGCTAGGTCTGACTCCCAGACCAACACTGACACACCCAAACTCTCTTGCAGGGTTTTTTTTTCTTTCCTCCAGAGTCTATGGCCATGGGCCACTATAAGATCTGGGCTGGAGGAAACGGACCGGCCCCACTACCTTCCTGCAGTCCGTTTCAAAAATAAAAGCCCATACCGGGTTTTCCTGAATAATTTCTGGGTCAAATAACTTGATCCAGTTCACACTCACTTTTATTCTTCCCTGTGGCTCACAGGCAAACCTGCTGTGAGCACAGGGCACTCCAAGCGGATCTAATATGCTTCTAAGCACATCCTGGGGGATACATAGCGACCCTCGCATATGACACCGGTCACTGCCTTACAATGGGAGAGGGGAGAAGGGAGGGGTGGATATAGAGTGAGTGACCAGAATGTGTTAAAGGGCGGGAGAGTTGTGAGAAAGCAGAAGTAAAAACAAATAAGAAGCAGATTGCTATGATCAATGCATAATGTAGTATGACTGACCAAGAAGCATGATTTTTTGGATAACTTAAGCACCTTACCTGTCTCCTGCCATTGTCTAACTGCCATTGTCTAACTGCCATGCACTTTAACCCCTTAGTGACAGAGCGAAATTTTTGAAATTTGACCAGTGTCACTTTATGTGGTAATAACTCCGCAACCCTTTAACAAATTCCAGTGATTTTGAGATTGTTTTTTCATGACACATTATACTTTATGATAATGGTAAATTTAAGTCAATATGCTTTGTATTTATTTATAAAAAATATAAAAAAATTAGCAAAAAATGTAAAAAAATTTTTAATTTTCTAAATTTGAATGATTATCCCTTTAATCCAGATAGTCATACCACAGCAAACCATTAATAAATAACATTTCCCACATGTCGGCTTTACATCAAGACCATTTGTAAAATGTTATTTTATTTTGTTAGCGTTTTAGGAGGTTTAAAAATGTTCCCAAATTTCAAGGAAATTTACAAAATTAATTTTTTTAGGGACTTATCCATGTTTGAAGTGACTTTAGGGGTCTCATATATTGGGAAACCCCCAAACGTGATACAATTTTAAAAACAGCACCCCCTGACATATTGAAAACTACTGTCAAGTAGTTTATTAACCCTTCAGGTGCTTTACAGGAATTAATGCAAAGTGGTATGACAGAAATGAAAATGTGTATTTTTACCACCTAAATGTCTCTAACTTGTGAACAGATTATTATAGCAGTCAGACTCTAAGGCCGCTATTTGGTCATGAATTGCCATGGCAAACATCAGGACCATACAATCATGATCTGAGGGCACCAATTTGGATAAAGAGGGAGCCCCCACAGTCTGTTAACCATTTATAATGATGTAGTCACTATTGACAGCAGCATCTAAGGGGTTAAACAGATTTGGATGGGGCAAACAGTGATTGTGGCTGATACAGCAAGTTGTCAGCTATAGTGGACAGCTGACAGCTTCTGGATTGTCACCTGTATGGGGAGGCTATTCTCTTATATCTCAGGTCAGTTAAAAGACATATTGTCTGTCATTAAGGGGTTAAACCGTTGCATTTAAAATCTGTTGCACATGCGACCACGCACGCGTCCTATCCCAGCCAGACTAAATATATATGAAAGGAAATGACTGCTAGCATCATGAACCAAATGGTCACAATCAGCAATTAACCAATTAGCATAAGGCCAGAGCAGGCATTACTATGCAGGGTAAACAACCAATGCGGAGCAAGGCCATAAAACGGTGGGAAGAAAAAAACAAAAACAAAAAAAACTTTGAACACTTTGAATCAGAGACCAAAAGCAGAGGAAAAAAAAAACAAAAACAAAAAAAAACACAGGAGCGATGGAAAAATTACCATGAGCAAAGCTTGCTAAATATGGATCTGTTCACACTTGCAGTCAGCACACAAATGGATGATGGAAAAATTACCTGTGTGAAGAAGAAAATACACTCCCTATAGTCCTCCATATATTAAAATACAATGCTCAATCCTCCATATAGCATAATACACTCCTCATAGTCCTCCATATAGCATAATACACTCCTCATAGTGCTCCATATAGTATAATGCACCGCCATAGTCATCCATGTAGTACTATTCACGTCCCATAGTATAATGCACTCCATAGTTCTTCATATAGTATAACATATTCCCCATAATCCTCGATACAGTATAATGCAGCCCACATATAGTATAATGCAGCCACCACCCTACAGAATATAATGCAGCCACCCCAGAGTATAATGCAGCCACCCCATAGAATATAATACAGCCCACCTCCCCATAATATATAATGTAGCCCCCATAGAATATAATGCAGCCCCCCCATAGTACAACACAGCCTCCCCATAGAATATAATATACCCCCACAATAGTATATAACAGCCACATAGTATATAACACGGCCTCTCCCATAGAATATAATATACCCCCATAGCATATAGCACAACCCGCATAGCAGATAACACAGCCCACGTAGCAGTATACAGCACAGCCCATGTAGCAGTATACAGCACAGCCCACATAGTAATATACAACACTGCCCACATAGTAGTATACAGCAGAGCCCACATAGTAGTATACAGCAGAGCCCACACAGTAGTATACAGCACTGCCCATACAGTAGTATACAACACTGCCCACATAGTAGTATACAGCAGAGCCCACATAGTTCTATACAGCACAGCCCACATAGTAGTATACAGCAGAGCCCACACAGTAGTATACAGCACTGCCCACATAGTAGTATATAGCACAGCCCACATAGTAGTATACAGCAGAGCCCACACAGTAGTATACAGCACTGCCCATACAGTAGTATACAACACTGCCCACATAGTAGTATACAGCAGAGCCCACATAGTTCTATACAGCACAGCCCACATAGTAGTATACAGCAGAGCCCACACAGTAGTATACAGCACTGCCCACATAGTAGTATATAGCACAGCCCACATAGTAGTATACAGCAGAGTCCACACAGTAGTATATAGCACAGCCCACACAGCAGTAGTATATAGCACAGCCCACATAGTAGTATATAGCAGAGCCCACATCTCTCCTCCCCCCTAGAATGGCCCCACAGTCCAGTAAAAAAAAAAAAACACTCCTCACCTCACCTCGTGCCTGCGGTGCTCCCTGCTCCTGTCTCGGCGGCTGCCACTGCACTGCCTGGGACACAGTGAGTGCGCGCGCACCCGCAGTGTCAGAGGCAGAGCGGGGAATGATGGGAGAGGGAGCGTCAGGTGACACTCTCTCCTCCATCATTGCATTCAACTGTACCGGCGTCATAGACGCCGGTATAGTTGAATTCGGCAGCGGCGGCGCTGGGGGGGAAGGGTGAGTCGGCGCGCAGCGGCCCACTACTAGCACCGGCCCTTCTGGCATTTGCCAGAACTGCCCGATGGCCAGTCCGGCCCTGAATCTACCTGTCCAAAAGATCAAATCAGGTGCTAAGAAGAAAACAGGTGTAAATCGGCTGAGGTGATATTATGAGACCCCCTGGGATGGCACACTGAGTAAAAATAGATCAAAACCCATAATACAATGCCTATAGATATAACAGGAGCTCTAAAACACTTAATCTAAGGATACCCCGGTATCTATTATTATGGTACCGCTAACCTGAGGGAAGTCTCTACTCAGGCATATAACTTGCAACAGCTGCAGTCAGTTCCAAGATCTTCATCATGCTAAAGCATGTCAATCTGGAGTAAGTGAAATTTGAATAGCAATACGGCTTTGGAGGATTAGGAAACAATATGAGAGGCTTAGCATAAAATTTGGCCAAATACTATGTGCCCATCAACCATCGTCAAGGTGGTCTCAGCCTGGTGGGTCCCTGGCCTGTGTGAATACCTCTTTTTTGTATATGGTGTATGGGAGGTAGCTCCTCCTGGTATGCACCTATTCACACTAGTCTGGATGTGCCAGTCAGTTTTTTGTCTTTTGTATGTTAGCCTACTGACAGAGCACTCCGCCCTCCACCAAGTGGTGATTTTAATTACAGCAGATCACTAATTACCCATAAATGCAGGCATTGCTGACAGAGGTGTCCACATTCACCCAGGAATTCAGTCATCAGCCTAAGGCTACTTTCACACATCAGGTTTTTTCATTCTGGCCCATTACGGCTCTTTTTCGAAAAAAAACGGAATCGGCGGGAAAAAAAAAACGGATCCTGTTTTTCCCAATTGACTTGTATTAGCGCCGGATTGTGCCGCATTGCCCACCGTTCCTTCCTGTCTTTTCTGGATCCAGCAAAAATTTCCATTCCGGCTTCTGGAAAAAACATCTACAGTAACGTTTTTTTGTCTGCGGCGAAAAAGCCAGAAAGGCTCGATCCGGCGCTTCTGGCTTTTTGCTACAATGCAAGTCTATGGGCACAGGAATGCGCCGGATCCAGAAAAAGAACCAATTGGCCGGCCCCAGGAAACATAAATAAACAATGCCAGTGAGGTCCTCACTCATTACCAACCATCAAGAGAGCCTGCCTCCCAGCAAGAGAGCCAGCCAGCAAGAGAGCCTGCCTGACATATAGTTTTCAGGGGGCCAATCACATTTTGGAGCCTCCCAGGGACGTTTTTGAAAAACCAGATAAAAAATGGAAGAAATGGACGCAAACCTGAAAAACCGGATCCGTTCCATCAGGTTTTCACAATTTACACTGGATCCGGCTCTGCGGCACGACGCCGGAATCGGCATGGCGCCAAAAGCCTGATGTGTGAAAGTAGCTTTAGAGAGGTATTCACACAGGTCAGGGACCGATGAGACTGAGACCATCTTGACGTTGGTTGATGGGCACATAATATTTGGCCAAACTTTAAGCTAAGCGTCTCATATTTTTTCCTAATCCTCCAAAGCCGTATTGCTATTCAAATTTCACATATTGCACATTGACATGCTTTAGCACGATGGAGTGCAACCTTTGTTTGTGTATTGTATATGGAGGTAGCTCCTCGTGGTATGCACCTATTCACACTAGTCTGGATGTGTCAGTCAGTTTCTTGTCTTTAGTTCCAAGATTTTCGGTGCCAAAACAGCTATAGAAAAACAAAGTTCTGCATCTTGTCGGCCGATGCCGAGCCCACATGCCGGGGACTTACAGCTCTGTAGCCTCAGGATACAGTACGGGATAGCACTTCAACGGGGTTGTCCGGGTCCCTCTCAACACAGAAGGTACAGGATACCGTCTCTCTTTCAGCAGTCACTCACGAATTCTCCTGAGAGCAATCCGCCTGAATCTGCACAGGATGTTTTCTATTGCTTCTAAGCTCAGCACAAAAGGTACTCCATAGAGCTCCACAGGCACACAGCTCTGAAGAATGCTCTGTCCTTGTTCCACAGCAGAACCACAGGTTCCCAAGATGAATTGGTTAACACCTTGACACACACGCTGGCAGCAAACTGTCTTTACCAGTTCAGTCTCCTTGCTTTTTCTCAGCTGCATTTCCTCTCCGCTTTCATCATCGAGGTCGTACAATGAGTGGAAACTGTCTTTGTTGCCTATAGCAAGCAATCAGAACAAAGCTTTCATTTTTTAAACAGCTCTGGTAAAATGAGAGCTTCGTTTTGATTGGTTGCTATGGACAACAAAAAGATGTCCTGTTAGACAGTTTAGGCTTTTATTCACATGGGTGTATTATAATCTCTGAGTATTACTGAGGTCATACAGTACCTCAATGTGCCCCCAATTCTATACAAAGACTTCCAAACATTTGTGGCAAGCTCTGTATGGGAAAGTATTCTCCCATTGTTCAACCACTGTTTTACAGCTGTTTTCAGGGCATGCTGGGAGTTGTAGTCTCACAACAGCTCGCGTGCTGGAGGTTGCCGTTCCCATTTAATAAGCACAGTAATTAGAGATTATTGGATATGCCTAGATTGGAATTTGCCGAATCGCATGGATTTTACAGAAAAAATAGATTTGCAGCTAAATTATTTTCTGCAAATTGAATATTCCTTATTATGTTCTTTCATCTCTCGAGGCCTGCAGAACATAAAAAATGTAAAAAATAGAAAATAAAAAATTAATATTCACCGCCAGGGCTGGCTCCAGGTTTTTGTGGGCCCGGGCAAAAGAGTCTCAGTGGGCCCACATACCACGATTCATGATGCAGAGATACGGCAGAGAAATAAAGATATACTACACAGGGCCTAGCCTTCCCCCTCATCCTTCACATAGGCAGATATGTACACACACACAATACGCAGACATGTACACACATCTACAGTACACAGACATGTACACACACACATACAGTACGCAGACATGCACACGCATACAATACGCAGACATGCACACACACACACACAATACGCAGACATGTACACACATCTACAGTACACAGACATGTACACACACACATACAGTACGCAGACATGCACACGCATACAATACGCAGACATGCACACACACACACACACAATACGCAGACATGTACACACATCTACAGTACACAGACATGTACACACACACATACAGTACGCAGACATGCACACGCATACAATACGCAGACATGCACACACACACACACAATACGCAGACATGTACACACATCTACAGTACACAGACATGTACACACACACATACAGTACGCAGACATGCACACGCATACAATACGCAGACAGGCACACACACACACACAATACGCAGACATGTACACACATCTACAGTACACAGACATGTACACACACATACAATATGCAGACATGCACACACATGCAGTACACAGACATGCACACGCATACAATACGCAGACATGCGCAAACACACACACAATACAGACATGCGCACACATACAATACGCAGACATGCGCACACACACACACAATACGCAGACATGTACACACACATACAGTACGCAGACATGCACACGCATACAATACGCAGACATGCGCACACATACAATATGCAGTCATGCACACACATGCAGTACACAGACATGCACACGCATACAATACGCAGACATGCGCACACACAATACGCAGACATGCGCACACACAATACACAGACATGCACACACATACAATGCGCAGACATGCAAGCATACAATACGCAGATATTTACATACATATATTTGAAGACAAATTCACAAAAATACATAAATATATACAGTCATACACATTGATATACACAGATATGCACATCATACATGCATACACAGACATACAGACACAAGCCTCACTCACCTCCCCCTGGCTTGTCGCTCATCAGGCTCCTCTGGCATGTGGCTATGGAGGGCGCGCTGTTTGATGGCTGTCACTTAAACAGACATGGCCGTGCACAGTGCACTCTGCAGCTGTGTCTGCTACTAATGATGTGGTCAGGCTGGCACTGTGCCTTTAACTTTGCTTGTGTGTCGGCCACGTCATTACTAGCAGACATCGCTGCACAGTGCACTGTCATATTTGTTTAAGTGGCGGCTGAGCTCAAGTAGTGCCGAAGCTGCTGGGGGAGCAGCCAGGCCCCCTGGTGTCCCGGCCATGAGTGGGCCCCCCATTTGTTCATGGGCCTGGCACTTGCCCGGGTACGCCGGGTGCTGACGCCAACCCTGTTCAGCGCTCACCTGTCCCTTCGTCTCCAGACCCCGCTGCCTGGTCCTCGGCAACGCTTCTTTTCACCTTCCACCATTGCGCATATTGTGTTCAGTCTCTTCAATCCACACCACGACTTGAATAGGCCTTGGAGGTTATTTGGGCGCTGCGTTTTGTATCGCAGTGACATCCGGGACCTAGTCACGCCACAAGCCTCGGGATAGATTGAAGAGGCTGAAAAAAAATACACAAGATGGGGAAAAGAGAATATAAGAGGCGCCGAGGACCGGGCGGCGGGTCACGGAGATGGCGTGACAAGTGATCAGTGAAATGAGTATTTTTTATCAATTTAACCATTTACCGTCTTTCTATGGTTGAGTAAAATGGCGCAGCTGACCGCCGTTTTGAGTGAATTGCAAACTAATTCCTATTCTGGAGAATACAAAAATGCCCAGACTCCTATTAGTTAGTAAACTAAGCATCATCGCCTAGCTACCTGTATACCACTCCATTACAATATGCTAATAAAGAAGAAACAAAGGAGTTTTGTGGTAGAAAAAGCTTATAACAAATCTTTATTAACAAAATCACACATATATTGACAAACAATTGTTAAAAGATGTGATGGTACAGGATACCAATGAGCAACATACAGCACCATATAAATATAACGTCCAACAAACGGGACCAAAAGTGTGTGGTAAATAGCCCTACCCAATAGTGTGTCCAAACATATCCCCTCAAGGCCTCTAGAGGGAGCACAACACAGATTCTGTCCCAATGGTTAATGCATGATAATGTCCACAGTTCACAATAGCATACCTCCCAACTTTTGAAGATGGGAAAGAGGGACAAAGTTTGCAGCGCACAACGCGCGCCGCGGCAAATTTTAGGCCACGCCTCTGACCACACCCATTCATAATTAGTCACACCCATATCCACGTCCCAACCACACCTATTTAGCACTGCTGATCACACTGTTTCATATACAATAATTATAAACAAAAAAATATGGCCACACAGTGCTCCATACTGTATAATGGCCACACATGATGCTCCATACTGTATGATGACCACACATGATGCTCCATACTGTATAATGACCGCACATGATGCTCCATACTGTATAATGACCACACATGATGCTTCATACTGTATAATGACCACACATGATGCTCCATACTGTATAATGACCGCACATGATGCTCCATACTGTATAATGATCGCACATGATGCTCCATACTGTATAATGACCGCACATGATGCTCCATACTGTATAATGACTGCACATGATGCTCCATACTGTATAATGGCCACACATGATGCTCCATACTGTATAATGACCGCACATGATGCTCCATACTGTATAATGACCGCACATGATGCTCCATACTGTATAATGGCCACACAGTGCTCCATACTGTATAATGACCACACATGATGCTCCATACTGTATAATGACCACACATGATGCTCTATACTGTATAATGACCACACATGATGCTCCATACTGTATATTGGCCGCACATGATACTTCGTACCATATAATGGCCACACATAGCTACTCCTACACATGCAGCTGCGCTCCGTACACTTTGCACACACGGCTCCGCACACCTTGTACACATTTAGCTCCCCTCCGTACACCTCATACACACACGGCTCTGCTCCATACACCTCATACACACACGGCTCCGCTCCATACACCTCATACACACACGGCTCCGCTCCATACACCTCATACACACACGGCTCCGCTCCATACACCTCATACACACACGGCTCCACTCCATACACCTCATAAACACACGGCTCCACTCCATACACCTCATACACACACGGCTCCGCTCAATACACCTCATACACACACGGCTCCGCTCCATACACTCCACACACCTCGCACACACACGGCTCCGCTCCACACACCTCACACACACACGGCTCCGCTCCACACACCTCGCATACACACGGCTCCGCTCCACACACCTCGCACACACACGGCTCTGCTCCATACACCTGGCACACACACGGCTCCGCTCCATACACCTCTGTTGTGAACTCTATTTTTGGGCTCCCTCTAGTGGTCACAAGCGGTACTGTGTAGTGTTGTCTTTCTGCAGGTTGCAGCATCAGCTGGTTCGTTATCCTTGGTTGGTTTCCTATTTAGCTCACCTGGATACTCAGTTCCTTGCCTGCTATCAATGTATTCAGTGCTCTTCAGATTCCTTGTGGCTACCTTGCTCCCAGTCTCTCCAAGACAAGCTAAGTTTTTGTTTGATCATTTTTTTGATTATCAGCGTTCATTATGTTTTTAGTCCAGCTCGCTAAAATGTGATTTCCTCGCTTGCTGGTTGCTCTAGGGGACTGAGTTTCTCCCCCCACACCGTTAGTTGGTGTGGGGGTTCTTGAAATCTCAGAGTGGATATTTTGTAAGGGTTTTTTACTGACCGCATAGATTCCCTTTTCTATTTTCTGCTATCTAGTATTAGTGGGCCTCATTTGCTGAATCTGCTTTCACCCCTGTGTATGTGCCTTCCTCTTACCTCACCGTTATTATTTGTTGGGGGCTTCTATATCTTTGGGGATTATTTCTCTGGAGGCAAGAGAGGTCTTTCTTTCTCTCTAGGGGTAGTTAGTTCCTCAGGCTGGCTCGAGACGTCTAGGATTTTTAGGCACGTTCACCGGCTACTTCTAGTGTGTTTGGATAGGTTCAGATTTGCGGTCAGTCCAGTTTGCCACATCCCTAGAGCTTGTCCTATGTTTGTTACTTAGCTGGAGTAATTTGTGATCCTCAACCACTAAGGATCATAACACACCTCGCACACACACGGCTCCGCTCCATACACCTCGCACACACACGGCTCCGCTCCATACACCTCACACACACACGGCTCCGCTCCATACACCTGGCACACACGGCTCCGCTCCATACACCTCGCACACACACGGCTCCGCTCCATACACCTGGCACACACAAGGCTCCGCTCCATACACCTGGCACACTGTTATGGTTCTCAATGGCAAGAGAACATAGCCCAGCATACATAGGAACTAGCTCTTGGAAGGATGGAAACTTAAACTGACCATGAACTAAACCTGCCGCACAACTAACAGTAGCCGGGTAGCGTAGCCTGCGTTTTATCCCTAGACGCCCAGCGCCGGCCGGAGGACTAACTAATCCTGGCAGAGGAAAATATAGTCCTGGCTCACCTCTAGAGAAATTTCCCCGAAAGGCAGACAGAGGCCCCCACATATATTGGCGGTGATTTAAGATGAAAATGACAAACGTAGTATAAAAATAGGTTTAGCAAAATCGAGGTCCGCTTACTAGATAGCAGGAAGACAGAAAGGGTACTTTCATGGTCAGCTGAAAACCCTATCAATACACCATCCTGAAATTACTTTAAGACTCTAGTATTAACTCATAACATAAGAGTGGCAATTTCAGATCACAAGAGCTTTCCAGACACAGAAACGAAACTGCAGCTGTGAACTGGAACAAAATGCAAAAAACAAACAAGGACAAAAGTCCGACTTAGCTGGAAGTTGTCTGGTAGCAGGAACATGCACAGAAAGGCTTCTGATTACAATGTTGACCGGCATGGAAGTGACAGAGGAGCAAGGTTAAATAGCGACTCCCACATCCTGATGGGAACAGGTGAACAGAGGGGATGATGCACACAAGTTCAATTCCACCAGTGGCCACCGGGGGAGCCCAAAATCCAATTTCACAACAGCACACACACGGCTCCGCTCCATACACCTGGCACACACACGGCTCCGCTCCATACACCTGGCACACACACGGCTCCGCTCCATACACCTCGCACACACACGGCTCCGCTCCATACACCTCGCACACACACGGCTCCGCTCCATACACCTCGCACACACACGGCTCCGCTCCATACACCTCGTACACACACGGCTCTGCTCCGTACACCTTGTACACACACGGCTCCGCTCCATACACCTCGCACACACACGGCTCCGCTTCATACACCTCGCACACACACGGCTCCGCTCCATACACCTCGCACACACACGGCTCCGCTCCATACACCTCGTACACACACGGCTCCGCTCCGTACACCTTGTACACACACGGCTCTTCTACATACACCTCATATACACATGGCTCCGCTCCATACACCTCGTACACACATGGCTCTGCTACATCCACACTGTACACCTCCTGACCCCACACAAGGCATTACTTACCTCATCCTGCAGCACCATGTGGCAAGTTGGCAACCAGCACAGGCTGTGCAATCCACGGAGGTCCTGATCATGTGACCCCTGACTCCTCCCCTCCTGTGACCTCATAACAGGTCATGTGCGCAGAAAGCAGGCAGCCATACGGAAGGGTAAGGGCCCGGGGCATGGCTTAACACAAGGGGGCGTGTCGGTCCTGCTGTCTGCGGGAAGCAGAGTGTTCCGTGCTGGACAGCAGGGCAAAGGCTCAAAACCGGGACAGTCCCGCACAATGAGGGACGGTTGGGAGCTATGCAATAGCTCCGTCTCACATGCCACCATCTAGATACATAATTCTAACATGAGTGTTAGCCAGAAGAAATAAGGGTTACCAGTGCTGAAGTGCACAACTGGACGCACCCTGACGTACGTTTCACCTCTTCACAGCATGGCTTTCTCAAGGGGAGGTGTGCTTCCGCTCCCCTGCAGGACCTTAAGTATCCCTGGTAACCGGTCACATGATCGGCTGCTGCTGGGCTGTGTGTATACGGCGCAAGCGCCCGCGGTCGGCCCCAGCAAACCCGCACCACCCGGCGCGCCACCGCCCGGCGTCTGAGCAGAAGCAGGAAGTAACCATGGCTCCCAGTCAGACGCCAGCGGCGACCATTCCCGGACCCCGCATGGCAGCAGAAGACAGCAAGCGGGAGCACGCGCACCGCAGTCACAGCAGCAATTGTAAATATCAATGAGCCTCAGACACAATTACAATAATGCATGTATCATAAAAAGAATTTAACCGGATTATAACATTTTATGGCATCATGATGAAAATAATTAATTCTTCCAGTCTCTTATCTTCGTAGTCCCAAACCCAGTAAATTCTTCAAGGAGTATTCAAACAAAGATGGGGATAACAAAGATGTAAGGATCTGATGTAATTCATCATACCGCAGGGGATAGATTAACATAAAAAAAAAACTATTGAAAAAGAAAAAAAAAACAATAATTAAAATCTGATAAAAACACACACAAAAAACAGTTAAAAGTATACAAGTGGAAGAGAATACAAACAAAAAATAAATCAATGTCACCTCTAATTTTATCTACAGAAAGGGTGCAAAATTAAGGGCCTCATTGAGCCCGAATGGTTGCATTGTCCCCAGTGTAACAATCCATTTTAGTTCCCGCTGCGCCAATAATTTCTTGACATTTCCCCCCCTAATACCTGTATGGACCACATCAATTCCCCTAATCAAAAGTCCTCTCGGGTCACAATTATGAAAAGATCTAAAATGCCGCGGAATTGTTTTTAGTTCCGCTGGATCCTCTATGGACCGGGCTGCGCCAATGTCCCACACATGCTCCCTTACTCCTATTCTCAGCTCTCTTGATGTGAGCCCTATGTAGATCAACGAACAGCTGCACGTAGCATAGTATATTACATTAACACTGCCACAATTAATGTATTCTTCAATCTGAAATTGTTTTTTACCATCTGCGGAACAAAATGAGGAGCTGCGAAGGACATTGGCGCAAGCTACACAATGGCTGCAGGTATGACATCCCTTTGCTGGTTTGACTGACCCAAATAAACTTTTTGTTGGTGCTACATAATGGCTCTTAATTAGCATGTCCTTCAGGTTTCTCGCCCTCCATGAGGTCATAAGAGGACGGTCGCTAAGATATGGTCCCAGGGAGGGTTCTGTGCATCTTTTAACAATTTGTTGTCAATATATGTGTGATTTGTTTAATAAAGATTTGTTATAAGCTTGTTCTATTCTGGAGAATGTGGATTTTTGCAAAATTTGAGGAGAACTTAATTGCTCTCGAACTTATGGACTCATGTTTAACCCCTTAATGACCGCCAATATGTCTTTTAACTGACCTGAGATATAAGAGAATAGCCTCCCCATACAGGTGACAATCCAGCAGCTGTTGACTGTGCACTACAGCTGACAATTTGCTGTATCAGCCACGATCAGTGTTTGCACCATCCAAATCTGTTTAACCCCTTAGATGCTGCTGTCAATAATGACTACATCACTATAAATGGTTAACAGAGTGTGGGGTCTTCCTCTTTATCCAAACTGGTGCCCTCACATCATTATTTTGTGGTCCTGATGTTTGCCATGGCAATTCACGACCAAAAAGCGGCCTTAGAGTCTGACGGCTCTAGTAATCTGTTCAGAAGTTACCGACATTTAGGTGGTAAAAATGCACATTTTCATTTCTGTCATACCACTTTGCATTAATTCCTGTAAAGCACTTGAAGGGTTAATAAACTACCTGACAGCAGTTTTCAATATGTCTAGGGGTGCTGTTTTTAAAATGGTATCAAGTTTGGGGGTTTCCCAATATATGGGACCCCTAAAGTCACTTCAAACATGGATAAGTCCCTAAAAAAATAAATTTTGTAAATTTATTTGAAAAAATTTAAAATTGCTGCTACATTTTTAAACCTCCTAAAATGCTAACAAAATAAAATAACATTTTGCAAATGGTGCTGATGTAAAGCCGACATGTGGGAAATGTTGTTTATTAATGGTTTGCTGTGGTATGACCATCTGGATTAAAGGGATAATCATTCAAATTTAGAAAATTGCTAATTTTTTAACATTTTTCTCAAATATTTTATATTTTTTATAAATAAACACAAAACATATCGACCTAAATTTATCATTATCATAAAGTATAATGTGTCACGAAAAAACAATCCCAAAATCACTGGGATTTGTTGAAGCGTTGCAGAGTTATTACCACATAAAGTGACACTGGTCAGATTTTAAAAATGTGGCTCCGTCACTAAGGGGTTAAAAGTAATGTATGTTGTGGCACTTTTACTGAGTCACAACTGAGACGAGAGGAAGTTTCTTAAGGCGGCATGGCAGGTGCACTTTAAGACTCTCTCACAGCTCCCTGTTTAGCATTTCTCATTTTTGTAGGACTCAGCATTCAATGTCTTCCAATGCATGAATCACATGACTGGCAGTCAGCTGACGGCCGCTGTGGTCCTCATCACTGATTTCCTTCCTCAGCTGCAGAGATCACAGCAGACGGAGCAGAGACTGCAGGGGGAATCAGGAAAAAGTTCCAGTATGGGAGAGAAAAGTCGCCTACAGCGGTGGAGAGAGCGGATCAGTACCGAGCTGGACAGAGTCATGGAGTTCTGGACTCAACACTCCGAGGACAAGGAATTTGGGTAAATATGGCTTATTAAACGTCGGCATATTCCATCGAGCGAAGGGCTGGACGGCGCCGCTAACTTCCGAGCCGCGCTGATGACTTGTACCTTCACACACCTGCTCATATCAGCTTCCAAACCTGGAAATGACCCCTGAAATGTAGCTGGAAAAATATCTAGTATTCCTGTGCCTCCTAAGCGTATATGCACACCATGTATATTAGATGCTGGCGTACTTACCCACTGAGTCTTGTAAACAGAAGATGCAGTTGTTTATTGCGGCGAATTCGCCGTTGGCTTTTTAAAAAAAAAATATATATATGTAAAGCAGCAGCATCTTTCTGAAGCCGCCAGAATGGTCAGCTCACTACTTTTAACCGCTCCGCATCCTTACAAATGTAAAGCAGTTAAAAGAAGCTCGAAAGATGGGACACGTGCACAGCAAGTCGTTCTTACATATAAATGCATTTTGTTTATTCTTTTTACCAATTATTTACCGCTTTTTCAGGCACATTACTGAGCATACCTGCCCCCAAAAAGGCGTTGTGTGTACATAACCTAAATGGCCAAGAAACAGCTATCCCAGAAAGTTGTGGAATATGTCCCGATTTCAACGATATCTGCATCCTCAAGACCAAGCTATAGTTGACTACAATGGTGGAGAAGGGAGCCATCCGCTCTCTGCTCCACTGCTCAACCTGTGAGGCCGGGGTCACACTATCAGTATTTGGTCAGTATTTTACATCAGTATTTGTAGCCAAAACCAGGAGTGGAACAATCAGAGGAAAAGTATAATACAAACACGTCACCACTTCTGCATTTATCACCCACTCCTGGTTTTGGCTACAAATACTGATGTAAAATACTGACCAAATACTGATAGTGTGACCCCGGCCTGAGTCTGAGTCTCGGAGTTGCAGGTGCAATGAGGTCATTAGATCTCATCGGCTCCACAGACTGGAGCGATGTATTGTAAGAATGGTGGTAGGAGAGGTACGCTCTGGGGGATATATCTACTGCCGGGGCATCATACTGTGCATGTGGGGCATCCTACTATGTGTGGTGGGCATAGTGGGAGTGCTGTGTACGAGAAGGGACTGTGGAGGCATGATAATGTGTGGAGAGGGTATCATCCACTTGTGAAGACATCATATTATGTAGAACCCAAAAATGAAAAAGTAGTATCAGCACACCTCTAGTATTACACTTCTAGTTTTAAATGAATGCACAGGTGCTCAAATACGCTCTGTGTCCAATATACTAATATATATATATATATATATATATATATATATATTAGATGGTA
Organism: Ranitomeya variabilis; assembly: GCF_051348905.1. NCBI lineage: Eukaryota > Metazoa > Chordata > Amphibia > Anura > Dendrobatidae > Ranitomeya > Ranitomeya variabilis. The sequence continues at coordinate 219,957,563 of NC_135233.1, read as the reverse complement.
GCCCGATTCCAACGCATCGGGTATTCTAGAATCTTTATGTAGTTTATTTATGAAGATTTTAGAATAATACATTAAATACACAGGATTCGGCCAACCGCGACCAATTAGCGAACCGTGGTTCAAATGCCGCGCTAATTCGCGGCCGGACTGCGCCTGTCGCTGATTGTTTACGGCCGGCCACGTAGTATATAGCACAGCCACGTAGTATATAACAGCCCACGGAGTATATAGCACAGCCCACGGAGTATATAGCACAGCCCACGGAGTATATAGCACAGCCCACGGAGTATATAGCACAGCCCACGGAGTATATAGCACAGCCCACGGAGTATATAGCACAGCCCACGGAGTATATAGCACAGCCCACGGAGTATATAGCACAGCCCACGTAGTATATTGCACAGCCCACGTAGTATATTGCACAGCCCATGTAGTATATTGCACAGCCCACGTTTTATATAGCAATGTGGGCATCATATCCCTGTTAAAAAAAAAAAAGAATTAAAATAAAAAATAGTTATATACTCACCTTCCGTTGGCCCCCGGATCCAGGCGAAGCGTTTACCGATGCTCCTCGTGCGCTCCGGTCCCAAGAGTGCATCGCGGTCTCGCGAGATGATGACGTAGCGGTCTCGCAAGACCGCTACGTCATCATCTCGCGAGATCGCAATGCATGGAGCGGTCACCGGAGCGTCGCGAGGAGCGGTAAAGGCCTGTTCTATTTTTTTAATTGTTTTTAACATTAGCTCTTTTTACTATTGATGCTGCATAGGCAGCATCAATAGTAAAAAGTTGGTCACACAGGGTTAATAGCAGCGTTAACGGAGTGCGTTACACCGCGGCATAACGTGGTCCGTTAACGCTACCATTAACCCTGTGTGAGCGCTGACTGGAGGGGAGTATGGAGCGGGCACTGACTGCGGGGAGTAAGGAGCGGCCATTTTGCTGCCGGACTGTGCCCGTCACTGATTGGTCGTGGCTGTTTTGCCGCGACCATTCAGCGACTTGGGATTTCCGTGACTGACAGAAAGACAGACAGAAAGACGGAAGTGACCCTTAGACAATTATATAGTGGAGATAGATAGATAGATATATATATATATATATATATATATATATATATATATATATATATATATATATATATATATATATATATATATATATATATATATATATATATATATATATATATATATACACTGTACATGATGCGTCAGGACACTGCGACTAATGAATACATGAACTCCAATATTGCTATAAAAGTACTTAGCGTTTTTTTTTTTTTAATCAAAGAGCGCAAAAGCCATCCATCCACGTCAAGGTGACCTTTAAATATGGATGGTCCCTAACCGCTAAATGTCTTACTTCTCTATGCGCCAAAACAGCCTCATGTGAATGGGGAATGAAAAGGAAACTAGGCATAGCTCGCAATTAAAACCTTATGTGAAAGAGATGGGTGGATGCTGAGCCCTTTTCTAGGGACCATCCATATTTAAAGGTCACCTTGACGGGGTTGGATAGATTTTGAGCTGCTTTTTTTTTTTAATCAGAAGCTGCTAACTGCTAAGTACCTTAACGTTTGCAGAAATATTGGAGTTCATATATCTATATGATCAAATTATGTAGAGTTGCATTGTGGGGGCATTTAAACCTATATATTCAATACAAAAATCAATTAACTTATTTTTCTTATGAATGAACAACATAAATGGTTAATCTGTACATTATACTATTTTTATGGTGTCAGATATCTGTTTCCTGGTATATGTACACTATATAAGATAAACCTTTACTCGGAGACTCTTTACTTAGAAGCAGCCCCACCGTTGGCTATGTTTGGTATTGGGGGTCTAGCTCATTAAAGTTGACAAAACTGAACTGCAATACCAGACACAACCTGTGCTATGAGTGGCGCTGTTTCTGAGACAAAAGCATGACTGTACATATTAATATGCATTGACTATCTGATATTACTCTGTTTGATGTTGTTAGGGGATTCTTCACGTGCCTCGGTCAGGAAGGAGCGGTGTATGATCCACTGAAGTATATCTGGCTGCAGGGCAGGCAGGTAAGGAGGCTGCAATATGGTAGGTCATCAATATGTAGTTGGTACACAGACTGGCGGTATGATGGCTTGTTTTTTGCAGAACAAGTTGTGTATATATCTAATATATAGAGCTGAATGTGTGTGTGTGTGTGGAGTGTGTGTATATGTATGTGTGTGTGTATGTCCGGGATTGGCATCTGCACCGTCGCAGCTACAGCCACAAAATTTTGCACAGTCACACGTCTGGACCCTGAGAGCGTCATAGGCTATGTTGTGAGGCGAAATTTTAACCCCGCGCGTTCCAATTCACCAATTTTGCCCCTATCTACATAATGGGGAAAAAGTGAAAGGAAAAGTGTTGGAGGCAAATTGACAGCTGCCAGATGTGAACAAGGGGGACTTAAAGAATGAGAGCGATGGCGCCAAAGAGTATATACCGTACAGTTGCTAAGGTGGGGCCCCGACATGGGATACTCACCACACACAGGGATATGAACACACACACAAAATGCGCCACACACTACCACGTGCTTGAACACATATACCACCCTCAGCACACATTTCACCACACATACACCAACCTTGCCACGTAAAATTCGAAACACAAAAGTCGCCGCTCAAAACTCGCCACGCGCAAAACTCGCCACACGTGCAAAACTCACCTCATGGAAAACTCGCCACACACAAAACTTGCACACGCGGAAAAATTGCCACATGCACAAAAGTTGCAACACATGCAAAAGTTGGCTCACACAAAACTTGCGCCTACTCAAAACGCACCACACATAAAACTCGCCACGTGCAAAACTCGCCATGCGCAAAACTTGCTGCACACAACTTGCTACACTAACCTGTCACATGCAACTCGACACACAAAAAGTTGCTACACGCATGTCACCACACGCAACTCAACACACACAACTTGACAGATGAAACTCTCCCTAAAGCACACACAAGTCTGGTATTATCATTCAAAAATAAAAATCTGATTAATAAGCAGACAAACTACAAGAGCAACAACTGTACCATATAGGAAATACGGCAGCTGTCAGTCACATGACCTGTCTATTATGTGTATGTGTGAGCTAATATATACTGCCAGGGGGAAGGGCTTCCTGTTGGCTGGGGATTTATCAGGCTGCCAATTTAGCTTACAAATACTGAGGTAAAAATACTGAGCAAATAACGTGTGAATGAGGTCTAATACAGGAGGAGATGACACACAGATATATACTATATACAGGAGGAGATGACACACAGGTATATACTATATACAGGGGAGATGAAACACACATATATACTATGTACAGGGGAGATGACACACAGGTATATACTATATACAGGAGGAGATGACACACACATATATACTATATACAGGGGAGATGACACACAGGTATATACTATATACAGGAGGAGATGACACACTGGTATATACTATATATAGGAGGAGATGACACACTGGTATATACTATATACAGGGGAGATGACATACAGGTACATACTATATACAGGGGAGATGACACACAGATCTATACTATATACAGGAGGAGATGACACACAGGTATATACTATATACAGGGGAGATGACACACACATATATACTATATACAGGGGAGATGACACACAGGTATATACTATTTACAGGGGAGATGACACACAGGTATATACTATTTACAGGGGAGATGACACACAGGTATATACTATATAAAGGGGAGATGACACACAGGTATATACTATATACAGGAGGAGATGACACACAGGTATATACTATATACAGGAGGAGATGACACACAGATATATACTATACACAGGAGGAGATGACACACAGGTATATACTATATACAGGAGGAGATGACACACAGGTACATACTATATATAGGAGGAGATGACACAGGTATATACTATATACAGGAGGAGATGACACAGGTATATACTATATACAGGAGCAGATGACACACAGGTATATACTATATACAGGAGGAGATGACACACGTATATACTATATACAGGAGGAGATGACATACAGGTATATACTATATAAAAGAGGAGATGACACATAGGTATATAGAGGAGGAGATGACATACAGCAGGTATATACTATATACAGGGGAGATGACATACAGGTATATACTATATACAGGAGATGACATACAGGTATATACTATATATAGGAGGAGATGACATACAGGTATATAGTATATACAGAAGAGATGACATACAGGTATTTACTATATACAGGAGGAGATGACACAGGTACATACAATATACAGAAGGAGATGACATACAGCAGGTATATACTATTTACAGGGGAGATGACATACAGGTATATACTATATACAGGAGATGACATACAGGTGTATACTATATATAAGGGAGATGACAAACATGTATATACTGAGGGGAAAATGAGAGGTGTGAGGTCGAAATGACAAGTGTGTGGGGGGAATGAGAGGAGTGTGGGGGGAATGAGAGGAGTGAGGGGGAAAATGAGAAGCATGATGGGAAAATAAGAGAAGTGAGGTGCTATAACTAACCACAGATATTTACTATGCCCAGGCAACGCCGGGCTCTTCAGCTAGTATATATATATATTATATATATATATATATATATATATATATATATATATATATATATATATATATATATATATATATATATATTACACACACTCACCGGCCACTTTATTAGGTACACCATGCTAGTAACGGGTTGGACCCCCTTTTGCCTTCAGAACTGCCTCAATTCTTCGTGGCATAGATTCAACAAGGTGCTGGAAGCATTCCTCAGAGATTTTGGTCCATATTGACATGATGGCATCACACAGTTGCCGCAGATTTGTCGGCTGCACATCCCAAAGATGCTCCATACAAGGCAGGATGGATCCATGCTTTCATGTTGTTTACGCCAAATTCTGACCCTACCATCCGAATGTCGCAGCAGAAATCGAGACTCATCAGACCAAGCAACGTTTTTCCAATCTTCTACTGTCCAATTTCGATGAGCTTGTACAAATTGTAGCCTCAGTTTCCTGTTCTTAGCTGAAAGGAGTGGTACCCGGTGTGGTCTTCTGCTGCTGTAGCCCATCTGCCTCAAAGTTCGACGCACTGTGCGTTCAGAGATGCTCTTAGGCCTACCTTGGTTGTAACGGGTGGCGATTTGAGTCACTGTTGCCTTTCTATCAGCTCGAACCAGTCTGCCCATTCTCCTCTGACCTCTGGCATCAACAAGGCATTTCCGCCCACAGAACTGCCGCTCACTGGATTTTTTTTCTTTTTCGGACCATTCTCTGTAAACCCTAGAGATGGTTGTGCGTGAAAATCCCAGTAGATCAGCAGTTTCTGAAATACTCAGACCAGCCCTTCTGGCACCAACAACCATGCCACGTTCAAAGGCACTCAAATCACCTTTCTTCCCCATACTGATGCTCGGTTTGAACTGCAGGAGATTGTCTTGACCATGTCTACATGCCTAAATGCACTGAGTTGCCGCCATGTGATTGGCTGATTAGAAATTAAGTGTTAACAAGAAGTTGGACAGGTGTACCTAATAAAGTGGCCGGTGAGTGTATATTTATTATATGTTCTGTATTTGCTTTTGAGTGACTATACAGAGTCATACGAAGTGCCTGCAGGTCTGTAATATGGCCCATAGGGTGAGCAGGCCCCATATTGTGTATAGGAACTAATCACACTATTTTATACAAATAAAAGCTAATCTGGCAATCTTCACGTGAGCGTGACCTCTACTGGTTTCTGGTCAACCTAGGTTTGGATGTATTGCCGTCTCTACAGAAAAGTGCCCAGATTCCACAGGGAAGAACTACTTAATTCTGCCATTGCAGGTAAGTTTTGAGTTTTTAAAATTTTGAAGAACATTAAAATTGATGACCTATACTCCACCAAGTACTGCTTCACCTGAGACTGTCACTTTAAGTTGCAATACCAGGCACAACCACCACAAAAAGTATGGCGCTGTGTCTGGTAAACTATGAAGGAGAAGAGGTCCCTATAAATGGCTGATAATCTGGTGCCGCCAAAAGTCGGTCCCCTCTCTGATCTTAAACTGATGGATTACTCTAGAAGAATAGGTCATACAATTTTCTCGTCCTTGAGAGGGAAGAGCATGACAAAGTAATGCTCTCTTAATGTTCTTTGAATCCCTGAGATCACGCGCGCATGGCATAATATGCAACAGGTTTCACTAGAGAGTTTATCTTTAAAGAAACAATCTCCAGGTCAAAAGTGGCCAGTTTTTTCTCTTATGTTATTCCCGCTACTCCCCTAAGTATTCCACTTTTCGTTCTTTATAAATCCTCGGTACGGTTTCAGAGATATGAGAATTTTTATTTAGTGCAATTTTTTTTTTTTTTAACCAAAGGGGCAGCGCTCACAGGGTAATAATGCAGAGCAACCTAAAGACACACCCCTGAGGATCCTATGAGCCACACCCCCTTATAAAGACCATAAAGAGCACTAAATAAGAAGGCCCTTATCTCTGAAAGTGTATGGCAGAATAAAATCAGAGCAAAAACTGCCCACTTTTGACCTGGTGACGTATCTTCTATAAAGGTACATCAAGGTTTGGCTTGGTCGAGCATTGATATGTTCTCTAATGGGAGGGCAAAGTAAGCCAATCACAGAATCCTCTGGGAGCAGCTTGTAAAAGGATCATCTATCAGGCAAAATGGAGAAATTTTCATGGTCGGACGACTCTAATCTAATATGTTTTCAGTCCTTAAGTTGGAGATGGACTTGAAATAATATACTCTGTTATTTGTTTCCTTTGATAATCAGGGGGCGAGTTCCTTATTGCTCATGCTCGCCCATCATCTGACTCCCTAAAATGTGCTTTTGTGGTGACACGTGATGGTCGAGCGGTGAAGATCCAGCGCACCATCTTCAGTGAGTGTTTCTACATCATGGCTATGGATGAACTATGGAGAACAACCCGAAAAGAGAAGTATAAGGTGAAAGAGAGGGGTGGGATTGCCAGGGTTGTGTGGGTGTGGTGTCTAATTTTCATGTAGAACATATAAATTTAATATGCTAATAAAATAGATGACAAAACTTTAGGATTTACTTTTGCACTTGTGAAAAATTAGAATTTATTGTTTGAAAAAGCCTCAACATCGGAGGATGCACCAATGAGGTGCACAATCGATAAATTCTAGGACCAGGCTATCAACTTTTGCTTTGTGAAGGTGGCTATACACATGATCGTCAGTGAGACTGGCTGCATGATGGTCTCCTGACTCAACATGCCCAATCCTTTTGTTTTTAAAAGGATTGTGCCATAAACAAGACATGTGTGACCCGACCACTACTCCTATAGACAACAAAAGGAAGAGTGGTCGCATATGCTCAGTACCAGTAAGGAGGTGAAGATAATGCATGAACAGACATCTGTAAGCGAACACAGCCCTCTGCTGTCTAAAGACTAAAAGGGAGGAAAATAGAATTGTGTCAACATGAATGGTAGAGCCCAGCGTGTGGTCCTGGTAGGGAGGAATTAGAAGAGACTCTAGGTCAGGTGAGAGTTGGGTCGCAGTTAGGAATTATATAAAGCCCGGAAAGGAAGAGGAGGGGAAGAGTTGGCACCTGGACCTGTAGCAGGACAGACGCGTTGAAGTAGCTGAGCTGGCTTATGGCCGCCATTGCTAGTGTGGACCCAGAGGCGAGGGAACCAGAGATGAGTGACCAGAGGTAAGTAACTAGACTGAGTAACCAGAACTCAGTGACCAGGACCAAGGAAACGGAGCCAAAGATAATCTGGCGAAGCAGAGCTGTGCGTCAAGAACCAGAAGAGAGGGGCCTGGGACGGGAGTATGGAGCTAGAACCATGTGAGCAAATAACAGGAAGGGGACATTCCTGTGAGCTGCGTCTCGAGGTGTGGAATTACGGTACTGATGGGACTAGGGTTCAGGGAACAGAGGCAGTGAGTGCCATGGGTGGTCGGATAATCTCATTGATCAGGGACTTGCAGCCTGTGTAGTAGGCCTGACTCCCATTGAGTTCTGGACAACGATCAGTATTGTAAAAAGAGCGAGAGAATGACAGGGTGACGAGCATGAGAATAACTGATAATACTTTCGCCTAGGGTGTTAGGACCCAGACACCTTTGACTATAACACTTGATACGGGTTTACTACAACATAGAGGAGCCAGAAAACCGCAGTGTCTGATTTCCTGCACTAATTAGAAGCACTACACCTTCATATTAAACAGTGCAGCTTTCTGCTAGCAGTGCTTGAGTTAATCTGCTCAGATGAGAGCTCCTGGAGCTTTCCTGCTTAGATGGTCTGAGCTGTTCAGTGTTGGTCACTCCCCTCTGCTATATATACTTGCCTCTGGCAAGCAGAGATTGCCAGTGTTAGTTTCATACTGCCTGGTTCTGGAGTTGGAGGTGTTGGTTGTTTGATGAGGTGTTGCTTGGTGATTTGTCTGTGTGCATATCCTCATCCTCTCCTATTTGTTTTTTCTTTCCTTTACTTCCCAGTGTTCCCCCTTTTGCTGTTTGTGAGTGCATATTTAAGTACTTGTTATTTTCATTTATCCCTGTATGTCTTACCTTGTTAGTCTGGTTTGTGTACTCTTATATACTACAACTCCCCACCTCACTGGGTGGGAGAGGAGACAGATAAGGGCTGATTTAGGAGCTCAGCAAGGCATGAGGCTTTGGCATCTTCACCATCAGATGTAATCTGGGTAGCAGGGATAGCTAGGGCACTCCTAGCCTTAGGGATAGAGAAGGAGCACATAGCCCCGGGATATCCTGCAACAGTGCCGTGACAATAGTTGTCTTTTCGTATTAGGAGAGTAGAAGTATGTGATTAGAATTGTGTTAATATCCTATATAGCTGAATTTCCATTGTAAAATAACTTGCTGCCTTCCCCTGTGTAATCGAATAAATTATTGTTGTTTCATGTTATCACTAGTCTACATTCTCTCCACTGTTGCATTTGCGTACCTGTTTACTGCTGCATTCAAATTGGAGACTTCGTGACCCCCAGTTCTCATGATTGGTGGTGGTCCTAATAGTCAGAGCCCAAGTTTAACATTTTTCACCTATAAATGGTATATATGTTGTTTTTGAGACAACCCCTTTAGGGAGATAAATACAGCTGCCAATAACTGGATTTGGATCAATGATTCCCGTTTTCTGGATATTGCACATTTTTATGAAATTTGAAGATATTTAATAATGAAGTCTATTTTCATGTAGAGAGAAGCGCGGATGATGATGGATCAGATAGTTCACTGGGTGCGAGTAGATCCATCTAATTTAGGAAGACCGGAGTTGCCTGGAGCTGAACCAGTGAACTCTATGGCGGTGCCAATGATGCTGCTGAATCTGGTGGATCAGTTATGTGAGGATGATGAAGAGGCAGCAATTAAGTACGCAGAACTGGGAACCTGGAGTGTGGAGAAGATCCTGCAGCACTTACAGGTACCATATATACTAAATGAACAGGAGATGGAAGCTATGGTAGAGGGGCAGGAGAATACCAACATGATTTTTCCCATCCCATGGGCAATAGCGTATTCATGGGCCATCCAAAACCGCAACAGTCACCTTGATCTGGTGACTTTCCCCTGCAGTGCCACCGTAGGGGAAATGAAGTACTACATAGTCAGGTCCTCCAGAGCAAGAGATGACCTTTGTAGTCATCTTTTCTTCTGGCTAATGGATGAGGGATCTGAAAGTGGCTTAAAGGCCTGAGCGGTCTAAAGGTCCCTCAAAGGATGCAGGTATTTTTTGCTACAGGAAGATCAAGTAATGCCACTAGGATCTGAACAGTAAACCCTAACCTTCTATGATTCCTCTCTAATTCCCTTAACCTTCTGGCTATTACAGAAACCTGGATTCAGCATTCAGACACCACCGCTGCTGCCGCTCTCTCGTTTGGTGGGCTGAAATTTTCACATACCACCAGACCTGAAAACAGACAGGGTGGGGGTGTTGGTTTGCTCCTTTCATCACAATGTGCTTTCCAGGTCTTCCCCCCTGGTTCCCTCACTTACATTTCCTTCCTTTGAAGTCCATGCCGTCAGACTCTTTAAGACCTTCTCCTTGCGGGTGGCGGTTGTTTACCGCCCTCCAGGCTCCTCCCGCCTGTTTCTAGACCACTTTGCCACCTGGCTTACTCACTTTCTATTCTGTGACATCCCCACCCTCATCATGGGAGACTTTAACATCCCCATCAATGATCCCCTCTCCCAATCTGCCTCTCATCTTCTTTCTCTAACTTCTTCATTTGGCCTCTCACAGTTTACTAATTCTCCTACGCATGAGGACGGGAATACTCTGGACCTGGTTTTCTCCCGTTACGGATCGCAGCACGACTTTACTAACTCCCCTCTCCCGCTTTTGGACCACAACCTTCTTTCCTTCTCTGTCAAGAATTGTCTCCTCACTCAGGACACCCCCACTTACCACACTTATCGGAATACACGTTCCATTAATACCCAGCAGCTTATGGACAATCTCCACACATCTTTAGCCCCCATCTCCTCCCTCTCCTGTCCAGACTTAGCATTGTCACACTTCAATAATACACTGAAGAATGCCCTAGATGAAGCAGCACCTTCTACATGCAGAAAGACCCGACACAGACAACGGCAGCCCTGGCACACTATGCAAACACGCTTTCTTCAGCGTTGTTCAAGGTATGCAGAGCGGCAGTGAAGAAAGTCTCTCTTAGCAGAAGACTTCATCCACTATAAGTTCATGCTCAAAACCTATAACTCTGCCCTTTATCTGGCCAAACAATCCTACTTCACCACCCTCATCACCTCACTATCCAACAACCCAAAACGACTTTTTGAAACCTTAAACTCCCTCCTGAAACCTAAAGTACAGGCCCCCATCACCAATCTCAGTGGTGAGGATCTGGCCACTTACTTCCTAGAAAAAATCAACCACATCCATCAGGATATCTCAGCCCAATCTCCTCAGTGCCTGGATCCCCTTCCCTGCCGCACCTCAAGCTCACTAGACATCTTTGAGCCTGTCTCAGAAGAAGAAGTTTCCAAGCTCCTCGCTTCTGCTCGGCCTACAACCTGCAACAGTGACCCCATTCCTTCACCTCTCCTGCAGTCTCTCTCACCAGTGGTCACCACTCACCTGACTAAAATATTTAACCTCTCTCTTTCTTCTGGTATCTTTCCCTCCTCATTTAAACATGCCATCATAACCCCTTTACTTAAAAAGCCATCCCTGGACCAGAACTGCACTGCTAACTACAGACCTGTCTCTAACCTTTCCTTCATCTCTAAACTCCTGGAACGCTTGGTCTACTCCCGTCTAATCCGCTATCTCTCGGATAACTCTCTTCTCGACCCCTTACAATCTGGTTTCCGCTCTTTACACTCCACTGAAACTGCCCTCACTAAAGTCTCTAATTATCTAATAACAGCTAAATCCAAAGGTCATTGCTCTCTGCTGATTCTCCTGGATCTCTCTGCCGCATTTGACACTGTGGATCACCAGCTCCTTCTCACTATGCTCCACTCAATAGGCCTCAAGGACACAGCCCTCTCCTGGTTCTCCTCCTACCTCTCTGACCGCTCCTTCACTGTATCCTTTGCCGGCTCCTCTTCCTCTCCTCGTCCCCTTACTATCGGGGTTCCGCAGGGCTCAGTCCTAGGCCCCCTCCTCTTCTCTCTATACACGGCCCCTATTGGACAAACAATCAGCAGATTTGGGTTCCAGTATCATCTATATGCTGATGACACCCAATTATACACTTTTTCCCCTGTCATCACCCCTACCCTAATTCAAAATACCAAGGATTGTCTGTCTGCTGTCTCTAACATCATGTCCTCCCTCTATCTGAAACTAAATCTCTCCAAAACGGAACTTCTTGTGTTTCCCCCTTCTACTAACCTCACTCTTCCCAACATCGAAATTACCCTGGAGGGTTCAACCATAACTCCCAAGCAGCATGCCCGCTGTCTTGGGGTCATATTCGACACCGATCTTTCCTTTACTCCCTATATCCGATCACTCACTCGCTCTTGTCACCTGCATCTTAAAAACATCTCCAGAATCCGACCTTTTCTCACCTTTGAAACTGCTAAGACTCTTACTGTCGCTCTTATTCATTCCCGTCTGGACTACTGCAACTCTTCTGATCGGTCTCACTCTTACCAAACTTTCTCCTCTCCAATCCATCTTGAATGCGGCAGCCAGGGTCATATTTCTGTCCAACCGCTTCACCGATGCCTCCATCCTGTGCCAGTCATTACACTGGCTACCCATTCGCTACAGGGTCCAGTATAAACTCATCTCTCTCACCCACAAAGCCCTCCACAGTTCTGCACCGCCTTATATCTCCTCTCTCATCTCTGTCTATCGCCCTACACGTGCCCTCCGTTCTACAAATGACCTAAGGCTAACCTCCCCCGTAATCCGAACCTCGCACCTCCGTCTCCAAGACTTCTCTCGTGCTGCGCCAGCTCTCTGGAATGCACTTCCCCAGACGATCAGACTGATACCTAGCCCCGACCTATTCAAGCGCGCTCTAAAAACCCATCTCTTCAAACAAGCCTACCACATCAACTACTCAGTAAACTAACTTTGCCCTGTTCCCTCCTTCCAAATATTATTCTGAATCTGCACCCTACTATTCATCTGTCTCCACACCCTCCATGCTCATGATAACTGCACTTGATACTTGACTATTGCACTTAAACACACGGGCTGATGACTGGATCATGCAGCTTTATATGAAAATCCCTATTTATTATAATTGCCAGACCTGAAATAACAAGCACTTTTCACCTATTGTGTCCCCCCCATTTCCTTGTAGATTGTAAGCTTGCGAGCAGGGACCTCACCCCTAATGTCACTGTTTAAATTGTCTTAACTTGTATTGAATTTGTCTGTATATGTCCCCGCTTAATTGTAAAGTGCTGCGGAATATGTTGGCGCTATATAAATAAAGATTATTATTATTATTATGATTCTTGTCCATATGACTATTTCCTCGTGCTCTTCTGCAGCGTGACGGTCAGGCTATTTTGGAGAATGTTTCTGAAGATGGAAAGGAGCTCCCAGGATGTGTGGGCAGACACCAGAACCCTGGTATGGTCACTTCACGCTCTTATACTCGGCTGTGCGGCTGCCGCCCCTTCCTAATATCTAGTTTCCATCACAGGACATGCCATTGAGGCTGGCTGGTTTCTTTTACGTCAAGCCTTCACTAACCATGACCATAACTTGGGGAAGATCGCTGTGGAAACGTTTCTACTTCTACCCTTTGAATCGGGATGGGACCAGGAGCATGGAGGACTGTTTTCTTTCCTGGATGTGGATGGACATTGCCCTACACAAGTGAGTGATGCAAAGTCTCAACTCATATTTTCAACTTGAAAAGAGTATTAATTAATTGTCTTGAATGAAGAACTATTTGGTGGGTTTTGACAAATAAAGACCTTCTTGAATAATAACATAAATGTCTTATTATGCCACATAATATTTCTAGACCATAAAGAATGCCTAAAAAGGGATGGGCTTAATGGTCCATTGTGGTCCAGGGCATGGTTGGATTACATAATGCGCTCTAAAGCTACTTCTGGGGTCTCCTCTTGGGGGATCGTAGGAAATGGAGAACTGGGCATTGCCAAGTTTGCTACATCCTAAAATCAGTCCTGATGAAATTAAAAGCAGAACTTGAAGCAGCGGACCTCAAATATAATGCATTTAAAATGCTGGTGTCTCCTTGTGGCAGAGGGGCTGTTGTGTCCCCTCCGGCACCAGGGCTCAGATGTGATTGAAAACTCTACACCTCCTACTGTTATTCCCAAGCGTGGAACCAAAATGAGCAAATGTGGCCTATTGTGTATATGGTTGTACATTGCAACTGTCGGGAGCATTTGTCAGAGTGGCCGCCATTTTGTATATCCTTATTCTCCATTTTGTATGCTTTCAGCTAATTATTTTGCATTTTATTAGCGCTTTCCTTGGCTTGATGCCCAGACAGTTTTCTTTTCTTGGTGTAACGCCCAAAATATTATCTTTTGAGAAACTGTTGAGATTCAATGTTTTATCTACAGCTGCAGGAATTAATTTTACTTCTTCCGTAGGCCTGGTTCCAGGGGATTATTAGGTTGGCTAAAATAGTAGATTCGCCAATTAATTTTTCTTTTGCACTTTATGAAATTAGCTACGTGACTTGTTACATAAACTTGTGTAACTCAATAGTTTGGGAAATCCATTTTTACTTACTCCTGAGTGCGGCTGATGTAACTACTCCTTATTTACAAGGAAGAGACTGCTGTAATCCATGCAAGGCTAGTCTAACAGCAATAGATGCATTGATGATAGATAGATGATGGATAGATAGATAATAAATAAATAGCACGGAAGTGAATGAAGGCCGTAGGAGGGCCTGGCAGTCACAGCTGTAGCTGTGATTGCAATGGTGAAGCAGTAGCCGATGTCACAGGTAGGGTTCGCTGTGTATTCTCCCCAGGTTATGCAGGGAGGTGTATGAAGGCCATAGGAGTGAATGGCAATCACGAGCGTAGCTATTACTGCAATGCAGATTAAAAATAATAAAAATAAGTGTTAGTCTTGGATATGCTAGTGTCCAAGACAGATGTAGGGAAAACTTTCTTTGGGATATTATGTTTTGAAACTGCCTGCAGTATGTTAGTGGTGCAGTCCGTTTCATTCCGAGCCCAGGTTTTCCATGTGGCTGAAGGCCACAGGTTTCTATGTTAAAAGCCCTGTAGTATAGGGTAGGGTGTGGCAGGTCCAGTGTCAGGGCCAGAGTGAGTTGGTGATTGTTACTGTGCAGAGCAGTTGATGTTACAGATCATGGCTTGTGAGCGGAGCCAATAGGCCTGGCACCCGCAGCATACACAGCAGTGCTGTCGTCCATGGTAACTGGTCTCGGATGTGGACAGTCCTGTGCCCAGCGGTGAACCGGAGGTGGATGTCCTGTGCACGAAGGAGGACTGTCGTGTTTAACGGCTGCAAACAGGTAGATATGGTTCTCGGCTGCGATCCGGAGGATATCATGGACTGTGTACGGCTGTCTGAGTAAAAAGACATTAACACAGCGGTAAGTTAACCTGCGGTAACTGGTCTCAGATGTGGACAGGTCTTGTGACCGGAGGTGAACTGGAGGTCTTGTGACCGGAGGTGAACTGGAGGTCTTGTAGCCCGAAGGAGGACTGGCGTGTGTAGTGATGGCAAACTAAACAAGTAAAGCTGTGAGTAAAGAGACAGTAACACAGCGGTGCGGTCACCCACAGAAAATGGTCAGAGGAGGACTGGCGTGTGTAGCGATTGCAAACTAACTGAGTAAAGCTGTGTGAGTAAAGAAGTTGATACGGTGGTGTAGTCGCCCACAGAAACTGGTCAGAGGAAGACTGGCGTGTTTAGTGTCTACAATATGAAGGATATCGTGTTCTGTGCAAACTAATGAAGTGAAGCTGTGTGTAAGAGACTTTGTCATGGCATGCAATCGCCCACGGAGACTGGACACAGGGAAGTCCGGCATGTTTAGGGACTGTGATTTAAAGCTGTGTACTATGTAGTGCTATGAACTGCTGTGAACTGAACACCAATGAGATGCACTTGTGTGAATTTGGACTTTAATGCTGTGAAGATAACACATTAAAGAGACTTTTGTGTTTGAATTTTGTGGGTCACTGCCTCATCACTGTGTACGATGCTACCGCTGCATACATGATAGATGATACATAGATAGATAGATGGATAATAGATAATAGATAGATGATAGATAAATGATAGATAGATGATAGATACAGTGCCTTGCGCAAGTATTCGGCCCCCTGGAACTTTTCAACCTTTTCCCACATATCATGCTTCAGACATAAAGATACCAAATGTAAATTTTTGGTGAAGAATCAACAACAAGTGGAACACAATTCTGAATTTTAACAAAATTTATTGGTTATTTTAAATTTTTGTGGAAATTCAAAAACTGAAAAGTGGGGCGTGCAACATTATTCGGCCCCTTTACTTTCAGTGCAGCAAACTCACTCCAGAAGTTCATTGTGGATCTCTGAATGATCCAATGTTGTCCTAAATGCCTAATGATGATAAATATAATCCACCTGTGTGTAATCAAGTCTCCGTATAAATGCACCTGCTCTGTGATAGTCTCAGGGTTCTGTTTGAAGCACAGAGAGCATCATGAAGACCAAGGAACACAACAGGCAGGTCCGTGATACTGTTGTGGAGAAGCTTAAAGCCGGATTTGGATACAAAATGATTTCCAAAACTTTAAACATACGAAGGAGCACTGTGCAAGCGATCATATTGAAATGGCAGGAGTATCATACCACTGCAGATCTACCAAGACCCGGCCGTCCCTCTAAACTTTCATCTCAAACAAGGAGAAGACTGATCAGAGATGCAGCCAAGAGGCCCATGATCACTCTGGATGAACTGCAGAGATCTACAGCTGAGGTGGGACAGTCTGTCCATGGAATAACAATCAGTCGTACACTGCACAAATCTGGCCTTTATGGAAGAGTGGCAAGAAGAAAGCCATTTCTCAAAGATATCCATAAAGAGTGTCGTTTAAAGTTTGCAACAAGCCACCTGGGAGACACACCAAACATGTGGAAGAAGGTGCTCTGGTCAGATGAAACCAAAATCGAACTTTTTGGCAACAATGCCAAACGATATGTTTGACATAAAGGCAACACAGCTCATCACCCTGAACACACCATCCCCACTGTCAAACATGGTAGTGGCAGCATCATGGTTTGGGCCTAGTTTTCTTCAGCAGGGACAGGGAAGATTGTTAAAATTGATGGGAAGATGGATGGAGCCAAATACAGGACCATTCTTGAAGAAAACCTGTTGGAGTCTGCAAAAGACCTGAGACTGGGACGGAGATTTGTCTTCCAACAAGACAATGATCCCAAACATAAAGCAAAATCTACAATGGAATGGTTCAAAAATAAACATATCCAGGTGTTAGAATGGCCAAGTCAAAGTCCGGACCTCAATCCAATCGAGAATCTGTGGAAAGAGCTGAAAACTGCTGTTCACAAACGATTTCCATCAAACCTCACTGAGCTCGAGCTGTTTGCCAAGGAAGAATGGGCAAGAATTTCAGTCTCTCGATGTACAAAACTGACAGAGACATACCCCAAGCGACTTACAGCTGTAATAGCAGCAAAAGGTGGCGCAACAAAGTATTAAGTTAAAGGGGCCGAATAATATTGCACGCCCCACTTTTCAGTTTTTGATTTTCCACAAAAATTTAAAATAACCGATAAATTTTGTTCAACTTCACAATTGTGTTCCACTTGTTGTTGATTCTTCACCAAAAATTTACATTTGTTATCTTTATGTTTGAGGCATGATATGTGGGAAAAGGTTGAAAAGTTCCAGGGGGCCGAATACTTTCACAAAGCAGTGTAGATGATAGATAGATAGATAATAGATAGATAGATAGATGATAGATAATAGATAATAAATAGATGATAGATGTAAATAGGAGCAGCAATAAGACAGTATGGATGCAAAGCCTCCTTGGCAAAAAACCAAACCATCCAGACTAGAAACAACGACTGGATAGGTTTGTGCGCTGGAATCCACTCTGCCAGCCAAACAGAGGCCAGCAGCTGACATCGGTGTGCACATGACTGGGGGTACATGGCAGTGACGTCATGCGCTACCGTCACTTACACGCTGAAGTCAGCTGCCATCTTCAGAAGAGGACACCGCACAGTGGGGGAGCAGGAGGGAAGGTGAGTAGAATCATTTTTTTTCTATGTATTAAAGAATAGTGGAAGAATGGGGGACATGTATACCAAGATGGGCCCAGGATGGAGAATATATATATACCAGGATGGGGCCCAGGATAATAGACATGTATACTAGGATGCGGGATATATACTAGAATGGGGCCCAGGATAAGAGACATATATTCCAGGAAGGGGGACATATGTATACCAGGATGGGCAACATATACACCACAATGGGAACCAGGATGGGGAACATCTATACCAGGAATGAGACCAAAATTGGGGATGTTATTACATAATCGGGGAGGGAAGGCAACTCGTATGTCCGTCTCTCAGACATACCAGCCCCAGTCACTGGAGGGTTCTCTTGCATTCTTTGAGTTATCTTTTATACCTATTTTGGAGCTTGAGATCTTCTTTGCCTATTATTGGATGGTGTCATTGCCATTAGATATGTCCTCTGGCAAGATGGCGCTTTCACCATCATCTAACCTTTAGCCTTGCCTTTGGCTTTCCCTGCATGTGATGATGCGTATTATCCCATTCTTTTTGATTGAGCGAGTGCGCGCTGCGCTCCTAAACCTTTTCCAAGATGGCGTTGGTTACTTCATTTCTCTATCACGCATGCGCAAAAAAATGCACCAATCACCTGATCCTGTATTCTGCCATGCGAATCTGGTTGATTAGAACGCCGAATATGTCGGTTTTATTCTCTAAGATAGATAAATAGATAATTGGCCATATAACGCGTGCAGATAATCATTCGTTGTCTTCTCCAGCTTGAGTGGAGCATGAAAATGTGGTGGCCGCACACAGAAGCCCTCATCGCCTTCCTGCTTGGCTATATGGAAACCAAGGATCCACGACTACTTGACAACTTCCAAAAAGTTTATGAATACGCATTCAGCCGGGTTAGTAAAATATGTGATTTTAGTTTTTGAGTAACTATCACTATTAAGGACAACTGAGGTGCAGGCGCTCGTAATCCACGTATAGACTAGGAAGGCCAGGTACTTCATGGTTTTTCTCCATCCTCTTCTGCTTCTAAATTCAGTTTTTGGACCCGGAGCACAAAGAGTGGTTTGGCTACTTGACTCAAGAAGGGAAGGTGGCACTCACCATCAAAGGAGGGCCGTTTAAAGGTAATGTTAGTATTAACACTTAGTTGTAGTTGTGCTGGGTGTTGCAGCATTATCCCACCTAAGTATGGATGGATCCATATAGAGCAAACGTCGGAGAGATACTGACAAACATATACTGACCCTCGCCACTCCACGAAGATGTTGATTTTCCTCCATGGAAGTGACTGCAGTTCCTCCTTTTTTTTTTCTTGCAGGATGTTTCCATGTCCCTCGATGCCTGTACATGTGCGAAGAGATGCTGACCAAGCTCATAGAAGAGGAAGACAATGGGGCAAACCCGAAATGAGTCTTCACCAACTTCTTCCCTTACCTTAAATTGATTGAATACGACCTAATTGTCTAGTATGCTACGCAGAAACCATCAACAAGTAGGATTGCTACTGATGGGTCTTAGTTTTCGGCTTCTTATGAAGTTGTCTACCTGGCGCACCATGTCTTGAGTAGTCGTGTGATTTACCAAGAGATTTTTTTGGGAAGATCTCAGGAGAGGTGTGCACTGTCCCTACCTGGTCTACGGTCCCCTGTGCAGCTCCGCATCAAAAAGTACAACTAAATGCACAATAAAAAATGAAAAAACTTTACATAAAAAGGAATCCTCTCAATTATTTCATTGTATACTTGTGTTATGTCCAAAAATGTGATAAGTATAGGTCATCAATATCAGATCAATGGGGGTCCAGCCCCCACCGATCCGCTGGCACCATGTACTACACTGGATCAGTCTTATTACTGTTCCGCTCCATTAATGTATAAGAGTTGCCGGATGCATGATAAATGGACGATCTTGTGATATGTGGGGTCCGCCATATTATATATACAGGTCCTTCTCAAAAAATTAGCATATAGTGTTAAATTTCATTATTTACCATAATGTAATGATTACAATTAAACTTTCATATATTATAGATTCATTATCCACCAACTGAAATTTGTCAGGTCTTTTATTGTTTTAATACTGATGATTTTGGCATACAACTCCTGATAACCCAAAAAACCTGTCTCAATAAATTAGCATATTTCCCCCGACCAATCAAATAAAAGTGTTTTTTAATAACAAACAAAAAAACCATCAAATAATAATGTTCAGTTATGCACTCAATACTTGGTCGGGAATCCTTTGGCAGAAATGACTGCTTCAATGCGGCGTGGCATGGAGGCAATCAGCCTGTGACACTGCTGAGATGTTATGGAGGCCCAGGATGCTTCAATAGCGGCCTTAAGCTCATCCAGAGTGTTGGGTCTTGCGTCTCTCAACTTTCTCTTCACAATATCCCACAGATTCTCTATGGGGTTCAGGTCAGGAGAGTTGGCAGGCCAATTGAGCACAGTAATACCATGGTCAGTAAACCATTTACCAGTGGTTTTGGCACTGTGAGCAGGTGCCAGGTCGTGCTGAAAAATGAAATCTTCATCTCCATAAAGCATTTCAGCCGATGGAAGCATGAAGTGCTCCAAAATCTCCTGATAGCTAGCTGCATTGACCCTGCCCTTGATGAAACACAGTGGACCAACACCAGCAGCTGACATGGCACCCCACACCATCACTGACTGTGGGTACTTGACACTGGACTTCAGGCATTTTGGCATTTCCTTCTCCCCAGTCTTCCTCCAGACTCTGGCACCTTGATTTCCGAATGACATGCAAAATTTGCTTTCATCAGAAAAAAGTACTTGGGACCACTTAGCAACAGTCCAGTGCTGCTTCTCTGTAGCCCAGGTCAGGCGCTTCTGCCGCTGTTTATGGTTCAAAAGTGGCTTTACCTGGGGAATGCGGCACCTGTAGCCCATTTCCTGCACACGCCTGTGCACGGTGGCTCTGGATGTTTCCACACCAGACTCAGTCCACTGCTTCCTCAGGTTCCGGTCACCTCTTCTCGTTGTACAGCGTTTTCTGCCACATTGTTTCCTTCCAACAGACTTACCATTGAGGTGCCTTGATACAGCACTCTGGGAACGGCCTATTTGTTGAGAAATTTCTTTCTGGGTCTTACCCTCTTGCTTGAGGGTGTCAATGATGGCCTTCTTGACATCTGTCAGGTCGCTAGTCTTACCCATGATGGGGGTTTTGAGTAATGAACCAGGCAGGGAGTTTTTAAAAGCCTCAGGTATCTTTTGCATGTGTTTAGAGTTAATTAGTTGATTCAGAAGATTAGGGTAATAGGTCATTTTGAGAACCTTTTCTTGATATGCTAATTTATTGAGACAGGTTTTTTGGGTTATCAGGAGTTGTATGCCAAAATCATCAGTATTAAAACAATAAAAGACCTGACAAATTTCAGTTGGTGGATAATGAATCTATAATATATGAAAGTTTAATTGTAATCATTACATTATGGTAAATAATGAAATTTAACACTATATGCTAATTTTTTGAGAAGGACCTGTATATCTGTCATTGTGGGCCAGGTTTGGTGGAGTTTCCTGATGTTTTAGACCTATTCATCAATTGTGACTTTTTAAAAAGTTGCCGCAAATGTATTCCAGTCTCCCCTTCCCCCGCTGGAGTAATATTATGGATGCCAGATATATTCTAGTGCAAATTTTGGGACCTTTTAGCAGAATGTGTGACTTTTTGCTCTGAGGAGTCAATAAACCTCTTAAAAGGCAAAAAATAAAAGAGCATTTTTGATTTTGCATAAGTTTCATGAAACGTCAACAAACACTACAAGATAAAAGTTAATCCCATCATTATAATGTATCACCTATAAAGGGACAACTTGCAGATCGGCGGTGGGACCTTCATCGATCCTGAGAGCAAGGTTCTAAAAAGCTCCGTGAGGAAGGAAAGGCGAAACGCAGGAGTGCCACCACTTTCCATTCAAACTCTATGGCATTGCTGGGCACGGTGCTTGTCTTTTTTGTTCCCAAAGAGAATAAATAAAGTTCTATTCCAGAATGACGTTTCACAGCCGGATCTTGTGATTGAAGGTTCCAGCATCAGAACCCAGAGCTATCACCTAGGAGATCCTCTGTCCTGTGATACATGTATCTGTACCGACCTGCAGCTCAGATGGATTTTCATGCAGCGGAAACCTCCAAGGACTAAAATCCGGGACTGTGCCTAAAATCCGGGACTGTGTCTAAAATCTGGGACTGTGCCCAAAATCCAGGACTGCTCCTAAAATCCGGGACTGTGCCCAAAATCTGGGACTGTCCTGCTGGCTCTGGGGGAGGTATATGGTCTGCAGAGTGGTATGTTCTTATGCTCATTTTTCTGCTTCCGCACCTCAACTTCAAGGACGGACTGTTCACTTGCTGGACTTATAACCTGACACCGGTGACAGCTGATCGGTGGGCGTTCTGGGTGTAAGACCCCGGCCGATCACCTATACTAAGAATAGGTCATCAATGATAAATTAGTGGACATCCTCTTTAATGCCGCTGTCAATTCCTAACAGTGACATTTTAGGTCGTAGCGCATCCATTTGTGCACCCATCACCCGCCTAACGCGGGATCGTAAGGGGTGTACCAATGGATTGCCGTAGCAATCGGGAGTTTGGTGAAAAGCCCATGTCACCATCATGTTGGTAGGTAATAAGCCCACCCATGGGCCGGACATCATAAGAAACAATGATTTGTGCTGTATACTGCAGTACCAGGGCTGTGGAGTCGGCCAAACCTCCGACTCCAACTCAGTTTCCATGACACCGAGTCCGACTCCATGACTCCGACTGTCTGGGCTGTGGAGCCTTTAAGCCACACCTCCGACTCCTCAATTTCCATGACACCGACTCCACCAAAATGGGCTCCGACTCCACGACTCCGACTCCACAGCTCTGTGCAGTACTGACGTAAAAAGCGATCAAACAATCTCAGGGTCAAGTCTCCTATTGGGGGGAAAAAAAAGTAGACTGTAAAGTAAAAAAAAAATTATTTAACCCGTTCATGACCTATGACATATAGGTCCACCTGCAGCTGTTAACATGTTAAATGCCACTGTCAATATTGGAAAGCGGAATTCAATGCGAGCCTCAGTCACAAACCCTGCCCATCCGTGCCCCTGTCACATGATTGCGGGGCGCTGATGGGTTGGCATGATAACCGAACGGTCTCCAGAAGACCCCCCACTTGCTTGCCATTGCAAACCTCCTATGAAGGCCTGTGGCCGGCGTTCATGGAAGATAATGATTTCTGTTACATAATTTTTTTTTTTTACAAAATGTGGATTTTGTTTTCATTACTTAAATAAAGAACCTAGACATGTTTGGTGTCTATGAACTCGTAACGACCTGGAGAATCATAACGGCAGGTCAGTTTTAGCATTTAGTCAACATGGTTAAAAAAAAATAAATTGTAGAATTACACTTTGTTTTTTTCAATTTCACCGCACTTAGAATTTTTTTCCCGTTTTCGAGTACACGAGATGGTAAAACCAATGGTGTTGCTTAAAAATACAACTTGTCTCGCAGAAAAAACAAGCCCTCACGTGGCCATATTGATGGAAAGATGAAAAAAAAAAAAGTTATGGCTCTGGGAAGAAGGGGAGCGAAAAACAGAAACGCAAAAAAAAACCAAGGTTGTGAAGGGGTTAAAAAAAAAAACCCTAATAAAAATTCAAATGATTCAAAATAAAGAAATTAATAACGACAATAATAATAATTAACACTGAAAAGGAAAAAAAAAAATCTCAAGGCCAAAATTCCTCCTGCTTTTCGCTTTTTTTCCCCTCCGTTTCAGTACGTTACATATTATAGTAAAGGGAATCTTCCAAAACCTCAAAAAAACACCGTCTCCTGCCTCCTATAGCTGCTGTGTTGCACTGTCTATGGCTGGCTGCTGAATGAGTCAACTGAGAATCTATCAGCGAGCTCCTGGCTAACTCTTCTGACTTTTTCTTTTTTTTTTTAAAACTCTGTTGCAAAAAAAAATTGCAAAAATTTTTTTTTGTCCCCAAATACATGCATTACAAAAATAATAACAATTAAAAAAAAATCATTAAATTCTCCCCAACGCTGGAATCTCCCCCTGCTGCTCAATATCAGCTAAGTGCTAGCACAACCAACCCTTGTCTTACCGATATGTCAATCAACTGCACTAGGCCCGCCTACACTGAATTCATTGGTTAATCCAAGAGTCAATCAACATAACAGGAGCTCTGATTGGCTCAGCTTCCAGACAGCAAGCGTCTACACTACTCGCTATCTGATTGGCTTCCGGTCATGGCAACTAGTTTGTGATTGGTTGTGCGGCTAAATCGCTTCTGCGCCTGTGCGAAAAAGAACGTGCTGCTCCCGAGACCTGCGCCATGAATATCCGAAACGCACGGGTAACCGGGGGTGCATTTATCATGCGGGGTGCTGGGGCTCAGCCTGGAGACGTGGGTTCTTTCGGAAGAAATGGCTGTCACTTACCGAGCGTGTGAATATGTAGTTGGGGTGAGGGGATTATGGCTGAATTCCCCATGGTGCTTTGGGCTGGGTGTTGTGATGGAAAGGGAAGGGCTTTTTGGCATTTGTAGTCCCCCCCGTAGATGGCGTTATAGGAGGACAGGGGAAGAATCAAGGGCGGATTCCCAGCATGCACTGCGGCCTGTGATGACGTCACCAGGCAAGTGCATAAAGGGCAATTCCACAGTGACCAGTTGCTCTACTGTCCTGAGCATGAAGGGGCGGCCATGGCCGTTCAGCGCTGTGGACCTTCGTTGTTTTGGTCCCATTCACTTTAATGGGGATGAGCCGCAGTTGTCTGCACAGCTGCCGGCCGTGAAAGGGGGTCGCTGCCCCTCAGGTATCAGGATCTGTGTACGTTCAGTAAAGGAGCCGTCCACATCTGTATTATTGACGGCCTCCCCCAGTATCGGGGACTTGGGGGTCCGTATCGCTCACTGTGGTCTGTTTTCCATCACTAATTGCTTTACCCCCTTTTTTCTGCAGCCCGAGGACCTGATGAATATGCAGCACTGCAATCTGCTGTGCCTGCCGGAGAACTATCAGATGAAGTACTACTTCTACCACGGACTGTCCTGGCCGCAGGTGCGTGGACTGCGGATGTCCCCATCTGACCCGAAACGTGGCTGCTGCTGGAGGGGCGCCGGGCCGGACCCTGCACACAAGCAGCACTTTCCCTTGTCGGGTGTAATCTTGTTCCATGGTGGATGGGTCTGGAACTGCTTGGCGGGGGTCCGATGCTCGGAGCCGCAGCGATCTTCAGTACAGGCAATCGTTAGCCCCAACAGGACTCTATGGAACAGACGGAAAAAGCCGATCGCTGAGCTCAGAAGCCCCATAGACCATAACAGACCTGTGTATATAGTCATTTATGGGAAGAAATCAGCCCCATGTAAATATGGCTTTGCCTGAAAAAGTTTGGCTTGTTCTCTATAGAATGTGTCCTATAAGGTGGGACTTGGACCCGGCAGGTGTGTGTGGTGGTGGTGGGGGGGGGGGGTAGTAAGCGTCTCCTGTATACAGAGACTTGTGTCACAGGTGTTTGCAGATTAGTTGCCGATACTCAGATTTTTTTCCTTTTTTTCATTATTATGAGCGATCCCAGAGTTTTCCCGCTTCTAACGTTTCCTTAATTTTTCTCTCCCCTCGCAGTTGTCGTACATCGCCGAAGATGAAAACGGAAAAATTGTTGGTTATGTCCTGGCAAAAATGTGAGTTTGATTAGAGTGACTGTCACGAATCTGCACTGCTGCTTTATCAATGTATACGTGAGTGACGGAGATAGAAGAGTGCAGCACCAGCTATCTGCTCCAGACTTATAGTCAGTGAATGGAGCGCCACTGCAGAGTGACGGAGATAGAAGAGCGTAGTACCAGCTATCTGCACCAGACTCATAGTCAGTGAATGGAGCGCCACTGCGCAGTGACGGAGATAGCTTGGTACTGTGCTCTTCTATCTGCACCAGACATATAGTCAGTGAATGGAGCGCCACTTCATATCAATGCTTCCAAAGTCTTCTCATAAAGGCATCTACTTTTTGGGATGCAGTACATTGTTGCTACTAGTGAGGACGCTTGCTCTGAGATCTTTAAAGATGAGAGGATCCCTTTAGCTGTAATTTTATATTGGGATAAAGATTCTAGACCTGAATCTGAAACAATTCCTGATGCTTTATCTCTTCTCTTGTGCAGGGAGGAAGATCCAGATGATGTCCCTCACGGCCATATCACCTCATTAGTAAGTGAACCTTTTTGTTAGTCATGTCTGCACATTAGTCTGAAATTTAAAGGGGTTTGGCCACTACTTGTATATTGATGATCTATCTATGGGATATGGGCATACATTTCAGATTGGTATGGGGCCATCTTCCCCTCCGGTCAGCTGTTTTCAGCCAGAAATAATCAGTGTACAGAGCCGGAACGGTGCGGCTGCATACCCTGTGCTGGGTTCTGCATCTCAGCACCTATGCATTGCCATAGAAGCTGAGCCGCAGTACCCGAGGACGGATTCTGCAGACTGCACCGAGCTGAGCTGTTCTTACTGAATGGTCACATAGAATCTATGTAGAAATGGATCCACACAAAAGACACTTCAAATGTTCTTTGCTGCGGATCTGCTTCAAAATCCATGTAAAATAAACTCTTGTGTGAACAGACCCTTATAGCTGGTCATCAGTGTCCCAGTGGTGGACATCCCCTCTGTTGTATGGGACGGATGTGCTAATCAGTGGTTGCCTTTGCCCAGGCTGTTAAGCGCTCACACAGAAGACTCGGGCTGGCTCAGAAGCTGATGGACCAGGCGTCCAGAGCAATGATCGAAAACTTCAACGCCAAATATGTGTCTTTACATGTGCGGAAAAGGTAAGATACGGGGGAATTTTGAGATTTCTTCACCTCCAAAGAAAGTATCAGTGGAAGGGGGGGGGGTTGTTGTCGGAAAAAAACCCGCCAAAGCCAATGGAGAAGTATTGGTGCGTTGTGAATGGTGTCTCGCCATAAGAGTCGGAGGCTGGAGGGTTTTGTGTCCATTTCATCTCTTTGTGATTTCACTTTACAGCAATCGGGCGGCTCTGCATTTATATTCCAACACACTGAATTTCCAGTAAGTACCTCTTCTTCTTTTTATTATCCCAAAAATCTTCCTAGATCGAATACTGGAGCTGAAAACGGCCACAGGAGCGGATTCGGCCATTTCCAAGCCCCCTATTGAAATCTGTATGAAAAGTGGCTTAAAGCAGTTTTCCAGGTTCAGAAAACATGTCCCCCAGCTGTAATTTTTTTCATTTTTTAAATCTATATATTTTTGCTTTATTCTTCCTCCCTGGGTCAATCACTGAGTCCCCTACTTTGAAGATGTCATGTCCACAGCGCTGCTGCCAGTCATTGATTTCAGCAGCTCTGAGAGACTCATGCCGCCTACTTGCGCAGAGTCCCTGAGCTCACTGGCTTACAATAACACTGAGGGCAGCGGTGCTGGACCTGGGAAGAGTGTGAAAACAGCTATTTGCTTGCTTTTTTTATGGATTGCAGCTGGGAGATGAGTTTTCCGAAACCTGAAGACCCCTTTAGCCCTTCTTTTTTTTTTTTTTTTTTTTTTTTTTATAGCTAGCAAGCTTGCGCTACCCATCTCAACAGTTTGGAAATGGCCAACACCCGCTCATTTGACTTTTTTTCAGCGTCTGCATTCAACGCTGTGCAGATATACCTGGGGTATGCCAACAATGTGAGGTTGGTCTGACCACTGGGAGCTCTGCCAATCCCAAGAACGACAGTGGCCCCCTCCGCAGGGGAGTTGTAATATTACACGTGGTCCGTTCTAATAGGGTGCAGGGGCCGTTTTCTGGAGGCTTCTTATGCAGTTCACCTAGCGTCTGTATTCCTGTACAGAATCAGTGAAGTGGAGCCCAAGTACTACGCTGATGGTGAAGATGCGTACGCCATGAAGCGGGATCTGACCCAGATGGCTGAAGAGGTGAGGCGGTGGGGTGCGTCAGCGTATGGGATGTGGAATTGTACAACGGGGCTTTCAGCACTAGAGCCTTGAATTCCTATCATGAGACATGCGTGTCCGCATCCAATACAGTGCGACTATTACCCCGTATCATAGTCAAGAGCTGTATTCATAATTCTGCTGAATGTCGTTGCCATCAGACTTATCCCTAACAACTTTACCTAGGGGCTGCTCATTCCTCCTACATCAGATAACGATGCAACGCCCGGTGTAAAGACTCTCCACGGGACAAATTGTCAGCAGCCAATCAGGTAGTAAGGAATTCTGGGAGATTTTAGCTCTGAAGCCTTCAGAATTATTAATGCAGCTGAAAATAAGTAATGCTGCATATTTACACAGTTATTTTGTAGATGTTCATTCTGTCTGTCAATAATGGTTTGGGCTGTTTCATCCTGTTAAATGGGTAAAACTGCTAAGTGCTCGTTAAAACAAATAGTTTGACAATTTAACTGCGCTTAAAAATTCTCTCCGTTCTCAAAGGAGAGATTTTTAATTTTACTGCTCGTTCCTCCTAGGTTATTGGCCACCATGTCAGTCTGATGTCAGAGGTGGACACTTTCCTAGGCTAGGTGCGAGGCTTAATCTGGCCAGCTGTCATTTCCCCGCTCTTCTCCAATGCTGCCCCTGAGATTGCACAATTGTCCGTCATCAGGAGCATACCACTCCCCTGCCTCTCATGCTGCTGGTCCGAACTGTCCATCAGGAGCACACCGCTCCCCTGCCTCATGCGGCTGGCCGGAACTGTCCATCAGGAGCACACCGCTCCCCTGCCTCTCATGCTGCTGGCCTGAACTGTCCATAGTCACGAGAACACCGCTCCCCTGCCTCTCATGCTGCTGGCCCGAACTGTCCATCAGGAGCACACCGCTCCCCTGCCTCTCATGCTGCTTGCCCGAACTGTCCATAGTCACGAGCACACCGCTCCACTGCCTCTCATGCTGCTGGTCCGAATTGTCCATCATCAGGAGCACACCATCCCCCTGCCTCTCATGCTGCTGGTCCGAACTGTCCATCATTAGGAGCACACTGCCCCCTCCCAGGAAAGAAAGGAGGCAGATGAGCGGTGCGTTCCTGACGATAGGAGATGTGATTACTATTTTAATGGGAAGTAATCACCTGACCTAGGTGCATGCATATGGGAAGGTTTGTTAAAGCTTCAAAAAGAGATCTTATTGTAATTGTCTTGGACACTTCATTGGGAGACACAGGAAAAGCAGCTACGTGACTGTAAGCTAAACTGACTAGCTGGGTGTTGGCAAGCTTGGTGTAGCCTGTTGGGGAGGAGTTGACTTTTCTTAAAGGGGTTGTCCAAGTTTGCCCAAAATCTGTGTCCTCAGACTTGTGAATCCACACAGCAAACTTTGGCAGAATTCTCCGGCACTTGGAGAAGACGATTATGTGACTGCAAGTATGGCATCTGGCTATTCCCGTCCACATTCCAACTAGACGTGCGCACTTCTAGTCGAAATGTGTCCGAGAGTATGCAATATCTTTGCAGTCACAGTTGCCTCCCAGCACTGGAAAATCCTGACAGCATGCAATGTGGGAATGCGCAAGTCTGCCGTCGCATAGAGTGACTGCAGATTTTGAAGACAAACATGAACAACGCCTTTGAAGAAGTATCTTAAGTGTCATCCTCCAGGTAGCAGCAGATGTTTATGGTTTCCTGTATCACTCAATGAAAACTCCGAGAAAGATTTTACGGTGAGTACCAAAAATCCTCTTTTCACCTTAGAAAGTGATGGCATTTGAAATAGTCTCTGTGTGCAGAGAGTGGCTGGACGCAGCACCTAAGAAAATATTTAGGTCGGACCCCCAGCAATCGTTAAGTGATCATCGCTTACTAAGTAACATGAGATGCTGCATCATACAGCGACCTTTGAAGTCAGTGGTGGTCCGGGTAATACATTGTGGGGGCGAGGAAGCCGTTAGATGTCTCTGTATGTAGCAGATAGTAGATGACTCTTCATCATTTTCTGTCTTTACAGCAACTGAGGAAACAGATGGAGCTGAGAGATAAAAGTCGGCCACAGCCGCTGAGCTCCATACAGAATAAATCCGACAATCGATCTGGACACGTGGGCGACTGCTGCCGCGATGAGAAGTGTCTGAGCAACACCGGCAAGCGCGACGGTACCGAGGACAGCGGCGACAGCAAAGATGTCAGCGAAGTCAGCGAGGCCACAGAGAGTACCGACGTGAAGGACAGCTCCGAGGCTTCAGACTCAGCCTCCTAGGGGCGACGTCCGCACATTGGGGCTCCCACCTACCTGCAGTTTACTTCCCGCACTTGCTCTGCTTCTACGCTTCAATCCTTCCCAGCTCTCCATAACGTGAACATAATTGACTAGAAACCACGGCCCGAAACCAAGACAGATCTGTAAATACTAAAGGATATTAAAGTCTCTGATCAGATAACATCGCAGTTCCTAGCGCCAGATTCCATTTTCATACACAGAATTTAAGGGTAACTCCACTTTAATGCATCTGCTTACGATTTGAGCATTTAGTTTTAGTTTGCTTTCGAGCAGTTTTATCTGTTCAGTCTGATCAGTGGCTTTGTCTGGGTAGTCCTTGGAAACAGACAGCAGATCAGCTCCTGCGCGCTGTCACACACGTGACCGAACAGCATTTATGCCGCCGGTTACAGGGAAATCGGCAGATTTAGAATTTAGGTTTGAATGGAGAAAACATGGTGCAGCTAAAACACGGAAAATTGAAGCGTTTTCACCTAAGCAGTAGAAGTTTGTGCAAAGTGGAGTGCCCCTTTAAATATTAAAGCGTCCATAAAGATGCATGTAAATATAGATTAGTGAATGTTAAAACCCCCGTGATTTTTTTTTTTTACCTACAATGTTATGAAAAAATACAAAAAGATAAATACCAATGCAATGCTGCTCCTGTGCCCCTCTGATATGATGTGACCGCTACAGCCAGTCACTGGCTTTTATTGTGTCAATACATCATCACTACAAAGAGCTCGGGGAGACCGGGACAAAGACGGCACATTGGCTGCTGGGGGATTGGTAATAATATGATTGGAAAACTCCTTTAAGGTGAAATTTAACAGCGACCGAAAACATTTGTGTAACGCTGCGGCCATTGACCGTCGGGACACATAGTCGCCAGTGTCTTTACTCTACACATTTCTCCCTGCCTGCTTCCCCATGAATGTACACACATGGGGGGAGACCTGTCAATCATGTGGAGCGGGGAGATCCATTGTGGGTCAGGGCAAGACCAGTGGTCTCTCCCTGTAGTCCGGGCTGGTGCGGCATTTTAGGGTAAGTTATACCTGGCTGCAATGTCTCTGGTTCATGCGGGCCGTAGGTCAGACAGCATGAACAGGTTCCCTTTAAAGCCTCATTCAGACTTCATGTTTTGTTTTTTTTACTGCTTACGATAAAAGCATCAGTGTGTTGGATCTGATTTTCATCCATGGCTCAGTTTTTGACATCACTGTGGCATCTGTTGTTCTCATGCAGAAGAAAAAATATATATATTTCCCATTAAACAGTAAATAATGCCCAGCGCTCAGGTGACACGCACTATTCATCTTCTTTCAGATCCCCATTCACTTTCATGGGCGAGATTGATCTGCAAATGAGATAAAAGATGGACACGTCTCCTTATCTTTTTTTTTCTTGTGGACAATTGGTCCAGACCGACTTCCTCCCCCAACACATGAACAGCCCTATGGATTATAATATGACATGTTCTACAGTATATATAAAAAAAAAAAAAGCACGGACATGAAGGATGGACGTATAAGTAAGGCTGCGTTCACATGGTCCGGCCAAGCCTGCAAATTACATACCGGACGAGTTCAGGAACCGCCTGCTTTTACTTAGCATTAGTTCTGTTCAATCTGTGAACACCAATTATATATATATATATATATAATACACTGCCTAACAAAAGTAAAGGGATCAGTACGATACCACATCCTAGATATCACTGAATGAAA
The DNA here is from genome assembly GCF_051348905.1 of Ranitomeya variabilis. Classification (NCBI taxonomy): domain Eukaryota; kingdom Metazoa; phylum Chordata; class Amphibia; order Anura; family Dendrobatidae; genus Ranitomeya; species Ranitomeya variabilis. The sequence goes on along the minus strand of NC_135233.1, from coordinate 219,925,764 downwards.
TATTCCAGTTGCAAATCTTCATTACATAGTGGAATGTGTTGAGAACAATAAAACATAAAAATGATCAATGTAAATCACAACTAATATCCCACGGAGGTCTGGAGTTGGAATGATGCTCAAAATCAAAGTGGAAAATGAAGTTACAGGCTGATCCAACTTCAGTGGAAATGCCTCATGACAAGGAAATGATGCTCAGTAGTGTGTGTGGCCTCCACGTGCCTGTATGACCTCTCTACAATGCCTGGGCATGCTCCTGAGGAGGCATCGGATGGTCTCCTGAGGAATCTCCTCCCAGACCTGGACTAAAGCATCCACCAACTCCTGGACAGTCTGTGGTGCAACGTGACGTTGGTGGACGGTGCGAGTCATGATGTCCCAGATGTGCTCAATCGGATTCAGGTCAGGGGAACGGGCGGGCCAGTACATAGCTTCAATGCATTCATCTTGCAGGAACTGCTGACACACTCCAGCCACATGAGGTCTGGCATTGTCCTGCATTAGGAGGAACCCAGGGCCAACCGCACCAGCATATGGTCTCACAAGGGGTCTGAGGATCTCATCTCGGTACCTAATGGCAGTCAGGCTACCTCTGGCGAGCACATGGAGGGCTGTGCGGCCCTCCAAAGAAATGCCACCCCACACCATTACTGACCCACTGCCAAACCGGTTATGCTGGAGGATATTGCAGGCAGCAGATTGCTCTCCACGGCGTCTCCAGACTCTGTCACGTGGTCAGTGTGAACCTGCTCTCATCCGTGAAGAACACAGAGTGCCAATGTCGAGTCTGTCAATCTTGGTGTTCTGTGGCAAATGCCAAGCGTCCTGCACGGTGTGGAAGTCAGGCCCTCATACCACTTTCATGCAGTCTGTTTTTGACAGTTTGAGCAGACACATGGATGTTAGCAAAAAAGGAGAGACACCGAGCGCACTACTATAGGGTGAAATAGATCCAACTCGGGGTGCAAAAAGTGGCAGACAATACAGCAAAACAAGAAAAGATACCACTACAATGATGCACACCACGAGAATATATTACATAAATATACCAAATATAAAGAACAAGGTTTTTTTTAACACGCCACACAAATATAAAACATAATTAAAAACAAAACACATCAAAACTTGGTCCATTAATATGACATATGACAATTCAATATGTAATACAGTGCCTGCAAAATATCCTATATATATATATATATATATATATATATATATACACAGTATATATATATATATATATATATATACCCATTGGCCATGGGGCTAGAGAAAACAATGCATTTTTCACATATACATTACCCAAAATAAATTTCAGGCAGTTAGAAATAAGTCTGCCAAGGAACCTAACCGCAATAAGTATGCAGTGGAATAGAATAGCCCATAAGAAGTCCACGAAGGTCCAAAGGTAAGTTACCCGAAACCTAAAATTAGCCGGGGAACAAAGTCCCCATATGCAGGTCGGAACTGACCAAGGAACGCGGCCCCACGGGTATCGTCCTCACAATAGGGCTCCATCAGGGGACGTAGTGGTGTACTTGCCAAACCTTGTTTAAATACAGCTGAGAAAGTACTAAACCTGATAGACAGCCGGTGAAGATAGGAGCAGCCTGGGCGGAAGTCGGCATCACTTCAAGCTGCGCATGCGCCTAATAGAGCGCCTGTACGAGCCAGGAAAACAAGTAGATGCGCCATAAATGCGCATGCGTGAAATGAACCTGATGAACAGCTGGAAAGAGCAACAGAAGCCTGGCCGGAGGCTGACTTCGCTGCAAGCTGCGCATGCGCAGCCCGGACCATCAAATATGCAGCGCCAGATAGACACAACTGCACCAACAGAGATAATAAGTAAATAGGTGCGCCATAGATGCGTATGCGTGGCTGATAAAGTGTTACCCATCGAAACAGCCCGGGACCCAGTAAGCTGACTGTATAGGATGCCAGGGGGGGAAAGGAAGAAGAGATGGTTGTACCTAGGGGAAATTTCCAATGATAAATCCATACCCCCACTGTTTAGGGATAGAATAATCCCTTGTATTCCCAAAACAGTACCCCTAATAGGGGGTACATAATAGTTCAACAATAACCTCTCCTCCTGCTCCCTCTTTGATTGATTACAATCTGGCTTCCGTTCCCATCACTCAACTGAAACTGCCCTAACTAAAGTCACCAATGACCTACTAACTGCCAGGAACAAGCGACACTACTCTGTCCTCGTTCTCCTGGACCTGTCTTCTGCCTTTGACACTGTGGACCACTCCCTTCTGCTACAAATCCTCTCATCTCTTGGCATCACAGACTTGGCCCTTTCCTGGATCTCATCATATCTGACAGATCGGACATTCAGTGTCTCCCTCCGCCACACCACCTCCTCACCTCGCCCCTTGTCAGTCGGTGTTCCTCAAGGCTCTGTTCTAGGACCCCTACTCTTCTCCATCTACACCTTCGGTCTGGGACAGCTCATAGAATCCCACGGTATGCAGTACCATCTCTATGCTGATGACACGCAGATCTACCTATCCGGACCTGACCTCACCTCCTTACTTACCAAAATCCCGCACTGTCTGTCTGCTATTTCAGCCTTCTTTTCTGCTCGCTTTCTACAACTGAACTTGGACAAAACAGAATTCATCATCTTTCCCCCATCTCACTCTACCCCTCCACCAGACCTATCCATCAATGTCAATGGCTGCTCACTTTCCCCAGTCCCACACGCCCGGTGCCTCGGGGTGATCCTCGACTCTGCCCTCTCTTTCAAGCCACATATCCAAGCCCTTGCCTCCTCCTGCCGCCTCAAACTCAAAAACATTTCACGGATCCGCGCATTCCTTGACCGTGACACCACAAAAACACTAGTGCATGCCCTTATCATCTCCCGCCTCGACTACTGCAACCTCCTACTCTCTGGACTCCCCTCTAGCACTCTGGCACCACTCCAATCCATCCTACACTCTGCTGCTCGACTAATCTACCTGTCTCCCCGCTATTCCCCAGCCTCTCCCCTATGCCAAGCCCTTCACTGGCTTCCTATTGCCCAGAGACTCCAGTTCAAAACCCTCACAATGACCTACAAAGCCATCCACAACCTATCTCCTCCATACATCTGTGACATGATCTCCCGGTACCTACCAACACGCAACCTCCGATCCTCTCAAGACCTCCTTCTCTACTCCCCTCTCATCTCTTCTTCCCACAACCGCATCCAAGACTTCTCCCGTGCTTCCCCCATACTCTGGAACTCTCTACCCCAGCACATCAGACTCTCGCCTACCATAGAAACTTTCAAAAAGAACCTGAAGACTCACCTCTTCCGACAAGCCTACAGCCTGCAGTGATCTGAACCTACTGAACCGCCGCACAACCAGCTCTGCCCTCTCCTAGTGTATCATCACCCATCCCCTGCAGATTGTGAGCCCTCGCGGGCAGGGTCCTCCCTCCTTATGTACCCGTGTGCCTTGTTTTTTTTTGCTCATGTCTAATGTATTTGTCTATATTTGCCCCGTATTTCACATGTACAGCGCCATGGAATAAATGGCGCTATAAAAATGAATAATAATAATAATAACAGTGACCCCTTGTGGAAAGCCCAATATGTCAATGCATGAAATACAATATACGAACCCACAAAATATAAAGGTACATTCAAATCCATACATACAACATTCAACCCTCGGGGGTATACTCATACGGTTATCATTTAAACATAACAAAAACAAAAATACACATAATGCCATAATAAGCATGTGCTATAGAAACATCTTTATTATTGAATTTGAAAACATAAGAAGTCACATCCACAATATTTAAAAGGGTAATACCCAATAGTTTATTGCACAAGACCCCTAATAAGGCCGATTTAGGTATTGCACACTCACCCAAGAGACCCACCCAACAAAAACAACACATGATTACTTGGAACATGGCCTCAATCCTATGTGGACAAGAACAACCCAGAAAGGGAGTACCACGGAGAGTAGTAAGGGTAAGAACCTACAGAGAACGAGGACCCTGGTAAAGAACGTGGTTCAATGGGCCAACGGAACCTGGTGTCCATGGCCCCCAAGATGCCAGGAACATATGACATAGAGAAAGAGGTCCCCCCTATATAAAGGTGGCAAAAAACCCCATGAGCCAACATCTACAGCTTATAGAAGCCGTCAATAGTAATACCAACCATATATATGATGATCCAACTGGTAGGTGACACCTCAAACAATTATCGAATAGATGAAATCAACCCCATAAGGTATCTAATACATCCAGTCCAAGGTGTCACCCGACATGCTACAAAAATAGCACATCAAAAAAATAATATATCCATGAAGTCAGCCGCATAAGGTATCCAATGTATATAGTCCAGACGCAGTATAGGCCCCTGACTAGAGTCCTCTTGTCCAGTAAGGTAAAAATGGAAAACATGTCCAGCCTCCCCTCCGTGTGGTATCTTCATATTCAAACCAGCAGAGATGATCGACCCCCCCACATTACATGTAGGGTCCCACGAGAACCTTTCCCATAACCTGAGAAAAGAAGGAACAGGTATCATCCCAAGAAACCGGTAAACAGGAGCTCTTCATTAAGACCTGCTGGGGCCACCGAACCCAGATTGAAGATCCAACGAGACTCGGTACGCAAAAGACTTGGCTTGCATGGACCACCCCTATTGGAAATATAAATTTTTTCCAGCCCCACAACTTGTGTGTTCAACACACGACCTGCATGATGAGCCGAAAAATGGGCCACTACAGGGGTAAGTGTCTTAGAAACATCACTCGAGGCCAAATTAATTGTTGAGAAGTGTTTTTGGACCCTACGCCGCAACTCCTGCGACGTTTGGCCCACATACACCAACTGGCATGGACAGATCAGTGCGTAAATAACGCAAGACGTTTTACAATTGATGTAAGACTGTAGCCTATGCTCTGTTCCATCCAAGGGGTTGGTAAAGACATCCCTAGTTGCCACCATGTGGGAGCAGATGTTGCAGGAACCACATGCAAAAGAACCATTGAGTCTAATCCCCCGATTAGTTCTCGTGGATTGTCTCTTATAGTGACTCCTAGTAAGAAGATCCCTAAAATTCGGGGCCCTCCTTGCTGTAAGCAAAGGTCGCTCCCCCACTATTTCCGAAGTACTGAGATCAGTGGTCAGGATCCCCCAATGCATCTGTAGGATGGCTTTAATGCTGTCCCAATTGTTATTAAAACCGGTAATGAACCTGGGCTTACCATCACGTACCTTGGCCTCAGTATCCAGAAGAGACTCCTGCGTGTGGGCCCTGGCCCGCTGAAACGCCATGGAGATGATTCTACGTGGGTAGTGCCTTTCCCTGAAACGGTCCATCAGATTCCATGCCTCCGTTCGAAAGTCTCTGTTGGCAGTACAATTTCTTCTTACCCGCAAAAACTGACCAGTTGGAACCCCATTCCTAGTATGTAACGGGTGAAAACTCCTGTAGTCCAGCAGGCTGTTGGTGGCCGTTGGCTTCCGAAATAGTTTTGTAGAAATGGAGCCATTATCAAACATTACCTGTAGATCCAAAAAGTCACTAAAGAAGACAACATGGAGTATGAGAGCAAAACATTGTGTGTTGACATTCAAAGATTCAATAAATTGATAACACTCTTCCGTAGTCCCCATCCAAATGAAAAACAAGTCGTCTATATACCGTGACCAATGGCATATTTTATTTTTAAAGACCGGTGATGGGAATACTATTGTAAAAAATCAAAGTTACTCACCTGTGTGCAGATAATCCATAATGCTTATGTCCCAAACAAGCCCCTACTCTGCTAAATCTGGTTGCATTGCTGAGTGGTGACAAATGTTTCAATATCCATGGCCCCTTCCCAGTCTGAGAATACCAACCCCCAGCTGTCTGTTTTATCTTGTCTTGTTTTCAAAATGTAGGAAATTCCACGTAATTTTTTAAATTTATTTAAATAATTTTTTTTTAACCCCTTAGTGACAGAGCCAATTTGGTACTTAATGACCGAGCCAATTTTTACAATTCTGACCAGTGTCACTTTAAGAGGTTATAACTCTGGAAAGCTTTATCGGATCCCGCTGATTCTGAGATTGTTTTTTCGTGACATATTGTACTTCAAGTTAGTGGTAACATTTCTTCGATATTACTTGCGATTATTTATGAAAAAAATGGAAATATGGCGAAAATTTTTAAAATTTTGCAATTTTCAAACTTTGTATTTTTATGCCCTTAAATCAGAGAGATATGTCACAAAAATAGTTCATAAATAACATTTCCCACATGTCTACTTTACATCAGCACAATTTTGGAAACAATTTTTTTTTTTTGTTAGGGAGTTATAAGGGTTAAAAGTTGACCAGCAATTTCTCATTTTTACAACACCATGTTTTTTTTAGGGACCACATCACCTTTGAAGTCATTTTGAGGGGTCTATATGATAGAAAATAACCAAGTGTGACACCATTCTAAAAACTGCACCCCTCAAGCTGCTCAAAACCACATTCAAGAAGTTTATTAACCCTTTACGTACTTCACAGGAACTGAAACAATGTGGAAGAAAAAAATGAACATTTAACTTTTTTTTGCAAACATTTTACTTCAGAACCATTTTTTTTAATTTTCACAAGTGTAAAAACAGAAATTTAACCACAAATTTTGTTGTGCAATTTTTCCTGAGTACGCCGATACCCCATATGTGGAGGTAAACCACTGTTTGGGCGCACCGCAGAGCTTGGAAGTGAAGGAGCACCGTTTGACTGTTTCAATGCAGAATTGGCTGGAATTGAGATCGGACGCCATGTCGCGTTTGGAGAGCCCCTAATGTGCCTAAACAGTGGAAGCCCCCCACAAGTGACACGATTTTGGAAACTAGACCCCTTAAGGAACTTATCTAGATGTGTGGTGAGCAATTTGAACCCCCAAGTGCTTCACAGAAGTTTATAACGTAGAGCCGTGAAAATAAAAAATCGCATTTGTTTTCACAAAAATGATTTTTTCGCCCACAAATTCTTATTTTCACAAGGGTAACAAGAGAAATTAGACCACAAAAGTTGTTGTGCAATTTCTCCTGAGTACGTCGATACCACATATGTGGAGGTAAACCACTGTTTGGGCGCACCGCAGAGCTTGGAAGTGAAGGAGCACCGTTTGACTTTTTCAATGCAGAATTGGCTGGAATTGAGATCGGACGCCATGTCACGTTTGGAGAGCCGTTGATGTGCCTAAACAGTGGAGACCCCCCACAAATGACACCATTTTGGAAACTAGACCCCTTAAGGAACTTATCTAGATGTGTGGTGAGCACTTTAACCCCTTAAGCCCCGAGGGTGGTTTGCACGTTAATGACCGGGCCAATTTTTACAATTCTGACCACTGTCCCTTTATGAGGTTATAACTCTGGAACGCTTCAACGGATCTTGGCGATTCTGACATTGTTTTCTCGTGACATATTGTACTTCATGTTAGTGGTAAAATTTCTTCGATATAACTTGCGTTTATTTGTGAAAAAAACGAATATTTGGCGAAAATTTTGAAAATTTCGCAATTTTCCAACTTTGAATTTTTATGCCCTTAAATCACAGACATATGTCACACAAAATACTTAATAAATAACATTTCCCACATGTCTACTTTACATCAGCACAATTTTGGAACCAACATTTTTTTTTTGTGACGGAGTTATAAGGGTTAAAAGTTGACCAGCAATTTCTCATTTTTACAACACCATTTTTTTTTAGGGACCACATCTCATTTGAAGTCATTTTGACGGGTCTATATGATAGAAAATACCCAAGTGTGACACCATTCTAAAAACTGCACCCCTCAAGGTACTCAAAACCACTTTCAAGAAGTTTATTAACCCTTCAGGTGTTTCACAGGAATTTTTGGAATGTTTAAATAAAAATGAACATTTAACTTTTTTTCACACAAAATTTATTTCAGCTCCAATTTGTTTTATTTTACCAAGGGTAACAGGAGAAAATAGACCCCAAAAGTTGTTGTACAATTTGTCCTGAGTACGCTGATACCCCATATGTGGGGGTAAACCACAGTTTGGGCGCATGGCAGAGCTTGGAAGCAAAGGAGCGCCATTTGACTTTTCAATGCAAAATTGACTGGAATTGAGATGGGACGCCATGTTGCATTTGGAGAGCCCCTGATGTGCCTAAACATTGAAACCCCCCACAAGTGACACCATTTTGGAAAGTAGACCCCCTAAGGAACTTATCTAGATGTGTGGTGAGCACTTTGACCCAACAAGTGCTTTACAGAAGTTTATAATGCAGAGCCGTAAAAATAAAAAATCATATTTTTTCACAAAAATTATCTTTTCACCCCCAATTTTTTATTTTCCCAAGGGTGAGAGAAGAAATTGGACCCCAAAAATTGTTGTGCAATTTGTCCTGAGTACGCTGATACCCCATATGTGGGTGTAAACCATTGTTTGGGCGCAGGGCAGAGCTCGGAAGGGAAGGAGCGCCATTTGACTTTTCAATGCAAAATTGACTGGAATTGAGATGGGACGCCATGTTGCATTTAGAGAGCCCTTGATGTGCCTAAACATTGAAACCCCTAACAAGTGACACCATTTTGGAAAGTAGACCCCCTAAGGAACTTATCTAGATGTGTGGCGAGCACTTTGACCCAACAAGTGCTTTACAGAAGTTTATAATGCAGAGCCGTAAAAATAAAAAATCATATTTTTTCACAAAAATTATCTTTTCACCCCCAATTTTTTATTTTCCCAAGGGTGAGAGAAGAAATTGGACCGCAAAAATTGTTGTGCAATTTGTCCTGAGTACGCTGATACCCCATATGTGGGTGTAAACCATTGTTTGGGCGCAGGGCAGAGCTCGGAAGGGAAGGAGCGCCATTTGACTTTTCAATGCAAAATTGACTGGAATTGAGATGGGACGCCATGTTGCATTTAGAGAGCCCTTGATGTGCCTAAACATTGAAACCCCCCACGAGTGACACCATTTTGGAAAGTAGACCCCTTAAGGAACTTATCTAGATGTGTGTTGAGCACTTTGACCCAACAAGTGCTTCACAGAAGTTTATAACGCAGAGCCGTAAAAATAAAAAATCATATTTTTTCACAAAAATGATCTTTTCACCCCCATTTTTTTATTTCCCCAAGGGTAAGAGAAGAAATTAGACCACAAAAGTTTTTGTGCAATTTGTCCTGAGTACGACGATACCCCATATTTGGGTGTAAACCATTGTTTGGGCGCATAGCAGAGCTCAGAAGGGAAGAAGCGCTATTTTACTTTTCAATGCAAAATTGACTGGAATTAAGATGGGATGCCATGTTGCGTTTGGAGAGCCCCTGATGTGCCTAAACATTAAACCCCCCCACAAGTGACACGATTTTGGAAAGTAGACCCCCTAAGGAACTTATCTAGATGTGTTTTGAGAGCTTTGAACCCCCAAGTGTTTCACTACAGTTTATAACGCAGAGCCGTGAAAATAAAAATTATTTTTTTTTTTCACAAAAATGAATTTTTAGCCCCCAGTTTTGTATTTTCACAAGGGTATCAGGATAAATTGGACCCCAAAAGTTGTTGTCCAATTTGTCTGGAGTACGCTGATACCCCATTTGTGGGGAGGGACCACTGTTTGGGCGCATGACAGAGCTCGGAAGGGAAGGAGCGCCATTTGGAATGCAGACTTAAATGGATTGGTCTGCAGGCGTCACGTTGCATTTGCAGAGCCCCTGATGTACCCAAACAGTACAAACCCCCCACAAGTGACCCCATATTGGAAACTAGACCCCCCAAGGAACTTATCTAGATGTGTTGTGAGAACTTTGAACCCCCAAGTGTTTCACTACAGTTTATAACGCAGAGCCGTGAAAATAATTTTTTTTTTTTTCACAAAAATGAAATTTAGCCCCCAGTTTTGTATTTTCACAAGGGTATCAGGATAAATTGGACCCTAAAAGTTGTTGTCCAATTTGTCCTGAGTACGCTGATACCCCCTATGTGGGGGGGAACCACTGTTTGGGCGCATGACAGAGCTCGGAAGGGAAGGAGCGCCATTTGGAATGCAGACTTAAATGGATTGGTCTGCAGGCGTCACGTTGCATTTGCAGAGCCCCTGATGTACCCAAACAGTACAAACCCCCCACAAGTGACCCCATATTGGAAACTAGACCTCCCAAGGAACTTATCTAGATGTGTTGTGAGAACTTTGAACCCCCAAGTGTTTCACTACAGTTTACAACGCAGAGCCGTGAAAATAAAACATATTTTTTTTCCCACAAAAATGATTTTTAGCCCCCCAAATTTTTATTTTCCCAAGGATAACAAGAGAACTTGGACCCCAGAAGTTGTTGTTCAATTTGTCCCTAGTACGCTGATACCCCATATGTTGGGGTAAACCCCTTTTTGGACGCACGGGAGAGCTCGGAAGGGAAGGAGCACTGTTTTACTTTTTCAACGCAGAATTGGCTGGAATTGAGATTGGACGCCATGTCGCGTTTGGAGAGCCCCTGATGTGCCTGAACAGTGGAAACTCCCCAATTCTACTTGAAACCCTACCCCTAACCGTTTACTGAACATTTTCTGACAGTCATAAGTGCCACGTATATAAGTGCCACGTATATAAGTGCCACGTATTTAAGTGCCACGTATTTAAGTGCCACGTATTTAAGTGCCACGATATTTCAGTGCCACAATATTTCAGTGCCACAATATTTCAGTGCCACGTATTTCAGTGCCACGTATTTCAGTGCCACGTATTTCAGTGCCACGTATTTCAGGCACTGAAAAATACGTGGCACGTAAATACGTGGCACGTAAATACGTGGCACTTAAATACGTGGCACTTAAATACGTGGCACTTAAATACGTGGCACTTAAATACGCGGCACTTAAATACGTGGCACTTAAATACGTGGCACTTATATACGTGGCCACTGAAATATCGTGGCACTTATATACGTATATACGTATATAAACGTATATTTCAGTGCCACGTATTTCAGTGCCACGTATTTCAGGCACTGAAAAATACGTGGCACGTAAATACTTCAGTGCCACGATATTTCAGTGCCACGATATTTCAATGCCACGATATTTCAGTGCCACGATATTTCAGTGCCACGTATTTCAGTGCCACGTATTTCAGGCACTGAAAAATACGTGGCACGTAAATACGTGGCACGTAAATACGTGGCACTGAAATACGTGGCACTGAAATACGTGGCACTGAAATACGTGGCACTTAAATACGTGGCACTTAAATACGTGGCCACTGAAATATCGTGGCACGTATATACGTATATAAACGTATATTTCAGTGCCACGTATTTCAGTGCCACGTATTTCAGGTTAGGGGTAGGGTTAGGGGTAGGGTTAGGGTTTTTTGTTTTTTTCTTGTTTTCTTGTGTTTTTCTATAAAAACGCATGCGTTTTACCGCGTTTACATGCATTTTTTCACACATGCGTTTTTTTTAAAAAACGCATGCAGATAAAAACGCAAGTGTGAAACCAGACTAAAAGACGCTTTTTATAGCAAAAAAGTTTTTGCGTCTCCACATTTTGAGACCTATAATTTTTCCACATTTTGGTCCACAGAGTCATGTGAGGTCTTGTTTTTTGCGGGACGAGTTGACGTTTTTATTGGTAACATTTTCGGACACGTGACCATTTTTTATCACTTTTTATTCCGATTTTTGTGAGGCAGAATAACCAAAAACCAGCTATTCATGAATTTCTTTTGGGAGAGGCGTTTATACCGTTCTGCGCTTGGTAAAATTGATAAAGCAGTTTTATTCTTCGGGTCAGTACGATTACAGCGATACCTCATTTATATCATTTTTTTATGTTTTGACGCTTTTATACGATAAAAACTATTTTATAGAAAAAATAATTATTTTGGCATCGCTTTATTCTGAGGACTATAACTTTTTTATTTTTTTGCTGATGATGCTGCATGGCAGCTCGTTTTTTGCGGGACAAGATGACGTTTTCAGCGGTAACATGGTTATTTATATCCGTCTTTTTGATCGCGTGTTATTCCACTTTTTGTTCGGCGGTATGGTAATAAAGCGTTGTTTTTTGCCTCGTTTTTTTTTTTTTTTTCTTACGGTGTTTACTGAAGGGGTTAACTAGTGGGCCAGTTTTATAGGTTGGGTCGTTACGGACGCGGCGATACTAAATATGTGTACTTTTATTGTTTTTGTTTGTTTTTTTAGATAAAGAAATGTATTTATGGGAATAATATTTTTTTTTTTATTATTATTTATTTAGGAATTATTTTTTTTTTTTTTTTACACATGTGGAAATTTTTTTTTTTACTTTTTTACTTTGTCCCAGGGGGGGACATCACAGATCGCAGATCTGATAGTGTGCACAGCACTCTATCAGATCCGTGATCATACTTTCATCGGAGCAGGCTGCAGCTTTCATCTGCAGCCTGCTCCGACCCGGAAGTGCTCCCTGCAGGACCCGGATACAGCCCCTCGGCCATTTTGGATCCGGGGCCTGCAGGGAGAAGACGTTCGGTACGAGGTGAGTACATCACCTTGTACCGATCGTCTCAGGGAAGCCCGCAGGGAGCCCCCTCCCTGCGCGATGCTTCCCTGTACCGCCGGTACACCGCGATCATGTTTGATCGCGGTGTGCCGGGGGTTAATGTGCCGGGGGCGGTCCGTGACCGCTCCTGGCACATAGTGCCGGATGTCAGCTGCGATATGCAGCCGACACCCGGCCGCGATCGGCCGCGCTCCCCCCGTGAGCGCGGCCGATCGCGTATGACGTACTATACCGTCACCGGGAATTAAGGCCCACCCCACCTCGACGGTATAGTACGTCATATGGGATTAAGGGGTTAAACCCCCAGGTGCTTCACAGAAGTTTATAATGTAGAGCCGTGAAAATAAAAAAATCGCATTTTTTCTACAAAAATGATCTTTTTGCCTCCAAATTTTTATTTTACCAAGGGTAACAGGAGAAAATGGACCCCAGAAGTTGTTGTACAATTTGTCTTGAGTACGCCGACACCCCATATGTGGGGGTAAACCACTGTTTGGGCGTATGGGTGAGCTCGGAAACAAAGGAGCGCCATTTGACTTTTCAATGCAAAATTGACTGGAATTGAGATCGGACGCCATGTCGCGTTTGGAGAGCCCCTGATGTGCCTAAACAGTAGAAACCCCCCAAAAGTGACCCCATTTTGGAAACTAGACCCCCCATGGAATTTATCTAGATGTGTAGTGAGAACTTTAAATGCCCAAGTGCATCACAGAAGTTTATAATGCAGTCGTGAAAATAAAAAATATATTTTTTTTAACAATAAAGATTTTTTAGCCCCCAAGTTTTTATTTTCACAAGGGTAACAAGAGAAATTGGACCCCAAAAGTTGTTGTCCAATTTGTCCTGAGTATGCTGGTACCCCATATGTGGGGTAAACCACTGTTTGGGCGCTTGGCAGAGCTCGGAAGGGAAGGAGCGCCATTTTGGAATGCAGACTGATAGAATTGTCTGCAGGCGTTATGTTGCGTTTGCAGACCCCTAATGTACCTAAACAGTAGAAACCCCCAACAATTGACCCCATTTTGGAAAATAGACCCCCCAAGGAACTTATCTAGATATGTGGTGAGAACTTTGAATGCCCAAGTGCTTCACAGAAGTTTATAATGCAGAGTAGTGAAAATAAAAAATATTTTTTTTTCCCACAAAAAAGATTTTTTTAGCCCCCAAATTTTTATTTTCACAAGGGTAACAAGAGAAATTGGACCCCAAAAGTTGTTGTCCAATTTGTCCTGAGTATGCTGGTACCCAATATGTGGGGGTAAACCACTGTTTGGGCGCACGGCAGAGCTCGGAAGGGAAGGAGCGCCATTTTGAAATGCAGGCTTTGATAGAATGGTCTGCGGGCGTTATGTTGCGTTTGCAGAGCCACTGATGTACCTAAACAGTAGAAACCCCCCACAAGTGATCCCATTTTGAAAACTAGACCCCCCAAGGAACTTATCTAGATATGTGGTGAGAACTTTGAATGCCCAAGTGCTTCACAGAAGTTTATAATGCAGAGTAGTGAAAATAGAAAATATATTTTTTTCCACAAAAAAGATTTTTTAGCCCCCAAGTTTTTATTTTCACAAGGGTAACAAGAGAAATTGGATGCCAATATTTGTTCTCCAATTTGTCCTGATTATGCTGGTACCCCATATGTGGGGGTAAACCACTGTTTTGGCACACGGCAGAGCTCGGAAGAGAAGGAGCGCCATTTTGGAATTCAGACTTTGATAGAATTGTCTGTGGGTGTTATGTTGTGTTTGCAAAGCCCCTGATGTACCTAAACAGTAGAAACCCCCCACAAGTGACCAAATTTTGGAAACTAGGCCCCCTAAGGAACTTATCTAGATATGTGGTGAGAACTTTGAATGCTCAAGTGCTTCACAGAAGTTTATAATGCAGAGTAGCGAAAATAAAAAAATATTTTTTTTTCCCACAAAAAAGATTTTTAGCCCCCAAGTTTTTATTTTCACAAGGGTAACAGGAGAAATTGGACCCCAAAAGTTGTTGTCCAATTTATCCCGAGTACGCTGATGCCCCATATGTGGGGGTAAACCACTGTTTGGGCGCACGGCAGAGCTCAGAAGGGAGGGAGCACCATTTGACTTTTTTAGCGCAAAATTGGCTGTCGTGTTTGGAGACCCCCTGATGTACCTAAACAGTGGAAACCCCCAAATTATAACTCCAACCCTAACTCCAACACACCCCTAACCCTAATCTCAACCCGATCCATAATCCTAATCACAACCCTAACGATAATCACAACCCTAACCCCAAAACAGCCCTAATCTCAACCCTAACCATAACCCTAATCAAAACCCTAAATCCAACACACCCCTAACCCCAATCCCAACCCTAATCCCAACCCTAACTTTAATCCCAACCCTAATCCCAAACGTAACCCTAATCTCAACCCTAATCCCAAACGTAACCTAATCCCAACCCTAATCCAAACCCTAACCCTTATCCCAACTCTAACCCTAACTTTAGCCCCAACCCTAACCATAACTTTAGCCCCGTCGTCACAAAAAAAGTTCAATGTAACCTTTTTTTTGTACGTCGCGTCCGCCATTTCCACGCATGCGTGGCCGTAACTCTGCCCCCTCCTCCCCAGGACATAGACTGGGCAGCGGATGCGTTGAAAAACTGCATCCGCTGCCCACGTTGTGCACAATTTTCACAACGTGCGTCGGTACGTCGGGCCGACGCATTGCGACCGCCCCGTACCGACGCAAGTGTGAAAGAAGCCTAAGGCTACTTTCACACTAGCGTTGTACTCGGCCCATCGCAGTGTGTCGGGCCGACGTACCGACGCTAGCGTAAGCGCCGCACAACGGGTGCAGCGGATGCTGTTTTTTCAACGCATCCGCTGCCCCATTGTGAGGTGCGGGGAGGCGGGGGCGGAGTTCCGGCCGCGCATGCGCGGTCGGAAATGGCGGACACGTCGCACAAAAAAGTTACATGTAGCTTTTTTTGTGCAGACGGTCCGCCAAAGCACGACGCATCCATCGCACGACGGATGCGACGTGTGGCAATCCGTCGCAATGCGTCGCTAATGCAAGCCAATGGATAAAAAACGCATCCTGCACTTTTGCAGGATGCGTTTTTTCTCCAACGACGCATTGCGACGGAAGCCAAAAAAACGCTAGTGTGAAAGTAGCCTAACCCTAACCCTAAATTTAGCCCCAACCCTAGCCCTAACCCTAACCCTAAATTTAGCCCCAACCCTAACCCTAGCCCTAACCCTAACTCTAACCCTAGCCCTAACCCTAATTTTAGCCCCAACTCGTCTCTCCTGCCGGCCGGCAGATGGCAGCAGATGGCGGGCGCTCTGCGCATGCGCCCGCCATGAGGAAAAAGCCGGCCGGCAGGAGGAGACAGAAGAGGACCCAGGGACACCGGGTGAGTATGATAGGGTCCCCAAATCCCCCTATTTCTCTGTCCTCTGATGTGCGATCACATCAGAGGACAGAGAATTACAGATCGCTTTTTTTTTTTTTGCGGTCGCCGGTAAACTGTTAATTACCGGCGATCGCAAAACAGGGGTCGGTGCAAACCGACCCCGATCATGTTCTTTGGGGTTTCGGCTACCCCCGGCAGCCGAGACCCCAAAGATCTTCCAGGTGCCGGGCGGCGGGCGCACTGCGCGTGCGCCCGCCATTTTTTCCCCGGAAAAAAGATGGCGGCGCCCATCGGGAGCCACGAGGAGCACCGGGGGAGATAGGTGAGTATTGGGGGGCTATCGGGGGCCATCGGGGACCCTATTTCTCTGTCCTCCGATGTGCGATCACATCGGAGGACAGAGAAATTAAATGGCAAATCGCGGTTTTTTGTTGTTGTTGCGACCGCTGGTAAACGGTTAATTACCGGCGATCGCAACTCGGGGGTCGGTAAAAACCCCCCGAATCATGTTCTCTGGGGTCTCGGCTACCCTCGGCAACCGAGACCCCAGAGAAAATGCGACTCTGGGGGGCGCTATTCACTTTTTCCACAACGCCGTTAATTAACGGCGCTGTGGTTTAAGTACCCTTAGCGGCCGCCGTTAAAAGGCGTATTGGCGGTCGTTAAGGGGTTAAAGTGCGGGAACCCATCTATTTTTGATAACTAGCCAAGATAAAGCTGAGTGCTGCAGCCCACAGCTGTCAGCTTTACCTGCTCTGGTTATCAAGAATAGAGGGGGACCGCACATCATTTTTTTTTTTTTTTTAAATAATAATAAAAAAACGCTGGCCAATCACAGCTATGCCAATACTTGACATGGCTGTGATAGGGCCGGTAGGGCACATACAGGAAAAGCTTGTTGATTGCCTGCACTTTCAACAAGGTTTGTTCGGGCTGCAAAACCCGAAGAGGAACACGGAATTCTGAGAGAAGTACATATTCGGGGTTTCCTTCAAATGTGGACTGATTGTTAGTGCTGACATTGATGCACCCAGAGCCTGCAGGACAGCTTTAATTTCTTTGGAACTTGATTGTGGCTGCTTATCCACCATCCGGACTCCTCCTGTGTTACAACCTTTCATTAATTTTTCTCTGCTGTCTATGCCCAGGGAAATTAGCTGCAGTGCAATGGGTTGTAAACCTCTTGATTATGTTGCTCACCTAGGCAAAGAAACATCAAGATCTCTCAAGATGGACCTGTAACCTTGAGATTGTTGATATTTTTCCACAATTTTGGTTCTTAAATCCTCAGACAGTTACCTTCTCTTTCTGTTCTCCATGCTTAGTGTGACACACAATGCAAAGATTGAGTCAATTTCTCCCCTTTTTATATGATTTCAGGTGTGATTTTCATATTTTCCACATCTGTTACTTGCCACAAGCATCACATGCGTGAAACAAAGTTGTTTAGCCAAAAGTGTAGAAAAATGCCAACAATTTCAAGGGTGTCAACACTTTTCAACCATGCCTGTATCTTTAAAAGGAACCTGTCACCCCCAAAATCGAAGATGAGCTAAGCCCACCGGCAACAAGGGCTTATCTACAGTATTCTGTAATGCCGTAGATAAGCCCCCGATGTATCCTGAAAGATGAGAAAAAGGTTAGATTATACTCACCCAGGGGCGATCCCGCTGCGGTCCGGTCCGATGGGTGTCGCGGTCTGTGTCCAGCGCCTTCTTTCTTCATAGGATGACTTCCTCTTGTATTCACGCTGCGGCGTACTTTGTCTGCCCTGTTGAGGGCAGAGCAAAGTACTGCAGTGCGCAGGCGCCGGGAAAGGTCAGAGAGGCCCGGCGCCTGCGCATTGTAGTACTTTGCTCTGCCCTCAACAGGACACATAAAGTATGCCTGTGCCAGAGCCGCAGTGTGAAGACAAGAAGAGGACGTCATCCTATGAAGAAAGGAGGCGCTGGACCCGGACCGTTATGCCCATCGGACGGGACCGCCCCTGGGTGAGTATAATCTAACCCCTTTTTCTCACCTTTCAGGCTTATCTACAGCATTACAGAATGCTGTAGATAAGCCCCTGATGCTGGTGGGCTTAGCCCATCTTCGATTTTGGGGGTGACAGGTTCCCTTTAAATTGTGTTCTTCGGAAACTATTTGGGTAAGAATACAAGGAGAGAACAACAGAAAGGACACCATTGTAGGCATTTACTACAGGCCGCCTGTGCAAGCTGGAGATATGGATGAACTCTTTATGCATCAAATGGCCAAGTTCTCCAAAAAATATGACATAGTTGTCATGGGAGATTTCAACTATCCAGACATTTGTTGGGAATCTCAGGCAAAACTAACAGGTCAAACAAATTCTTATCCTCTCTTGCTGACAATTTTATCTTCCAAAAGGTAGGGGAGAAAACAAGGGGAACTGCTACCTTGGATCTAATCCTCATAAACAGGGAGGAAATAGTTGAGGAGGTAAGAGTGACTGGGACCCTAGGAGGTAGCGACCATGCTATTTTAGAATTTTGGATAACTAGAGGAGGAAGACCTGTGAAGACTCAGATATCAAGGTTAGATTTCAGAAAGGCAGATTTTAAGGGACTCAGAAAGAAAATCGGAGGGATCCAATGGCTGGATATCCTTAAGGACAAAATGTCCAGGAAGGTTGGGAAATCTTGAAAAATGAGATTCTCAAAGCACAATCGTTAACAATTCCAAAAAGAGGGAAGAATAGGAAGAATTTAAGGAAATCAGGATGGATGAACACAAAACTTAAACACATGCTAAACAGGAAGAAAGAAATGTTTATCAAATGGAAAGAGGGAGGCATATCTAAAGAAGAATATAATGTTGTCTGCAGAACCTGCAGGGCACGAATCAGATTATCTAAAGCTGACAATGAATTAAGGCTTGCAAGAGATGTCAAAATCAATAAAAAATTATTTTGGGGATATGTCAAAAGTAAAAGAAAAGCCAAAGATGCTATTGGATTTTTACAGGATGAAAATGATGAAATGGTAAGAAATGACGTGAGAAGGCTGAACTTTTCAATTCTGATTTTGCATCTGTTTTCTCTAAGAAAAGAAATGTAACATCAACTGATCTTCACTGTCCAATTAAAGAAACAGAAGAGTCCAGGATATCTATAAACAGAAAGATAGTGAGGAAACACTTGGCTAAAATAAATGAATTCAAGTCTCCAGGTCCAGATAAATTACACCCCAGAGTACTGAAGGAGATAGCATAAGAGATTTTTGAACCACTCTCCATAATCTTTGAAAATTCTTGGAGAACAGGAGAAGTCCCAGAAGACGGAGAAGAGCAAATGTTGTTCCTATCTTCCAAAAGGGGAAGAAGGTGGACCCAGGGACCTATTTGCCTGTGAGTCTGACTTCTATACCAGGAAAGATCTTTGAACAAATTATTAAACATGTATGTTAGTACCTGGATAAGAATGAAGTGATTAAACAGAGTCAGCATGTGTTTGTAACTAATAAGTCATGTCAGACTAACTTAATTTCCTTCTATGACAGAATCACTGACTGGGTGGATCAGGGAAATGCTGTAGATATAGTACAAGTATATCTTGACTTCAGCAAAGAATTTGACAAAGTATCTCACACCATCCTTATTGAAAAAATGACTAAGTATGGAATGGACAAGGCAACTGTTAGGTAAATTCATATCTGGCTTATTGATTGGACCCAAAGAGTGGTCGTAAATGGCTGCACATCCAGTTGGAAGAATGTCTCAAGTGGAGTACCACAGGGTTCTGTCCTGGACCCTGTATTGTTCAACATCTTTATCAATAATTTAGATGAAGGAATTGAGGGTAAACTGATTAAATTTGCTGATGACATAAAGCTAGGAGGGATAGCTAATACTAGAGAAGAGAGAGGATTCAAAAATATATAAATAAACTGGAGCAGTGGGCAGCAACTAACAGAATGGTTTATAGCAAGGAAAAATGCAAAGTCCTACATCTGGGCAATAAGCATATACAAAATGGGAGGAATAGGGCTAAGCAACAGCACATGTGAAAAAGACTTGGGTATACTAATAGATCATAAACTGCACGAGTCGACAGTGTGATACAGCAGCAAAAAAGGCAAATTAAATTCTGGGATGTATTAACAGAAGCATACAGTCTAGATCACGTGAAGTCATTATTGCCCTCTACTCCTCTTTGGTCAGACCTCACCTGGAATACTGTGTCCAGTTTTGGGAACCACTTTTTAAATAAGACATCAACAAACTGGAGCAAGTTCAGAGAAGAGCAGCCAGAATGGTGACCGGTCTGCAAACCATGTCCTATGAGGAACGGTTGCAGGATTTGGGAATGTTTAAGCTTGCAGAAAAGAAGACTCAGAGGACACTCAATAGCTGTCTACAAATATCTCAAGGGCTGTCACATTGTAGAAGGATCATCTCTATTCTCATTTGCACAAGAAAAGACTAGAAGCAATGGGATGAAACTGAATGGGAGGAGACAGGGTGATCAATGAGTGGAACAGGCGGCCACGAGAGGTGGTGAGTTCTCCTTCCATGGAAGTTTTCAAACAGGCTGGACAGACATGTGTCTGGGATGATTTAGTGAATCCTGCTTTGAGCAGGGGGTTGGACCAGATGACCCAGGAGGTCCCTTCCAACTCTACCATTCTATGATTCTAAGTTTCCAACTGTGACATCTGTGGCCCCTTGAGATCTCTATAAATATATCCCGACACTGGCCAGTAGGTGGTGCTGTGTGTATAACATATAAGGTAACCTTGAACACGGCAGGATGGACGGCAGTCACACACAGATCGCAGTGCTAGAGCGCAACATCCCATCTAATGACTGGTGTATAACCTGTCTGTAATTTACAGCAAACAGCACACAGATGTGAGTGCAGCGTAAGGCCATATTCACACGGTCAGTATGTGGTCAGGATTTTACATCAGTATCTGTAAGCCAAAATCAGGAGTGGGTGATAAATACAGAAGTGGTGACGGGTTTCTATTATAGTTTTAGAGATATTACACGCTCCACTCTGCCACACGCACTTATATTAAACGCTCCGCTCTGCCACACGCACTTATATTACACACTCGGCCCTGCCACACGCATTTATATTACAGCTCTGCCGCACGCACTTATATTACACACTCGGCCCTGCCGCACGCACTTATATTACACTCGGCCCTGCCGCACGCACTTATATTACAGCTCTGCCGCACGCACTTATATTACACGCTCCGCTCTGCCGCACGCACTTATATTACACACTCGGCCCTGCCGCACGCACTTATATTACAGCTCTGCCGCACGCACTTATATTACACGCTCCGCTCTGCTGCACGCACTTATATTACACACTCGGCCCTGCCGCACGCACTTATATTACACACTCGGCCCTGCCGCACGCACTTATATTACAGCTCTGCCGCACGCACTTATATTACACGCTCCGCTCTGCCGCACGCACTTATATTACAGCTCTGCCACACGCACTTATATTACAGCTCTGCCGCACGCACTTATATTACACGCTCCGCTCTGCGGCACGCACTTATATTACAGCTCTGCCACACGCACTTATATTACACGCTCCGCTCTGCTGCACGCACTTATATTACACACTCGGCCCTGCCGCACGCACTTATATTACACACTCGGCCCTGCCGCACGCACTTATATTACAGCTCTGCCGCACGCACTTATATTACACGCTCCGCTCTGCCGCACGCACTTATATTACAGCTCTGCCACACACACTTATATTACAGCTCTGCCGCACGCACTTATATTACACGCTCCGCTCTGCTGCACGCACTTATATTACACACTCGGCCCTGCCGCACGCACTTATATTACACACTCGGCCCTGCCGCACGCACTTATATTACACACTCGGCCCTGCCGCACGCACTTATATTACAGCTCTGCCGCACGCACTTATATTACACGCTCCGCTCTGCCGCACGCACTTATATTACACACTCGGCCCTGCCGCACGCACTTATATTACAGCTCTGCCGCACGCACTTATATTACACACTCGGCCCTGCCGCACGCACTTATATTACAGCTCTGCCGCACGCACTTATATTACACGCTCCGCTCTGCGGCACGCACTTATATTACAGCTCTGCCACACGCACTTATATTACACGCTCCGCTCTGCTGCACGCACTTATATTACACACTCGGCCCTGCCGCACGCACTTATATTACACACTCGGCCCTGCCGCACGCACTTATATTACAGCTCTGCCGCACGCACTTATATTACACGCTCCGCTCTGCCGCACGCACTTATATTACAGCTCTGCCACACACACTTATATTACAGCTCTGCCGCACGCACTTATATTACACGCTCCGCTCTGCTGCACGCACTTATATTACACACTCGGCCCTGCCGCACGCACTTATATTACACACTCGGCCCTGCCGCACGCACTTATATTACACACTCGGCCCTGCCGCACGCACTTATATTACAGCTCTGCCGCACGCACTTATATTACACGCTCCGCTCTGCCGCACGCACTTATATTACACACTCGGCCCTGCCGCACGCACTTATATTACAGCTCTGCCGCACGCACTTATATTACACACTCGGCCCTGCCGCACGCACTTATATTACAGCTCTGCCGCACGCACTTATATTACACGCTCCGCTCTGCCGCACGCACTTATATTACAGCTCTGCCGCACGCACTTATATTACACACTCGGCCCTGCCGCACGCACTTATATTACACACTCGGCCCTGCCGCACGCACTTATATTACAGCTCTGCCGCACGCACTTATATTACACGCTCCGCTCTGCCGCACGCACTTATATTACAGCTCTGCCACACGCACTTATATTACAGCTCTGCCGCACGCACTTATATTACAGCTCTGCCGCACGCACTTATATTACAGCTCTGCCGCACGCACTTATATTACACGCTCCGCTCTGCTGCACGCACTTATATCAGTCACTTGGCTCTGCACACGCACTTATATTACACGCACTTATATTACACGCTCTTATATCACACGCACTTATATCACACGCTCTTATATCACACGCACTTATATCACACGCTCTTATATTACACGCACTTATATCACACGCTCTTATATTACACGCACTTATATTACACGCTCTTATATTGCACGCACTTATATCACACGCACTTATATCACACGCACTTATATTACACGCTCTTATATCACACGCACTTATATCACACGCTCTTATATCACACGCTCTTATATTACACGCACTTATATCACACGCTCTTATATTACACGCTCTTATATCACACGCACTTATATTACACGCTCTTATATTACACATTCTTATATTACACGCTCTTATATTACACGCACTTATGTTACACGCTCTTATATTACACGCTCTTATATTACACGCTCTTATATCACACGCACTTTTATCACACGCTCTTATATCACACGTTCTTATATTACACGCACTTATATCACACCCTCTTATATCACACGCACATATCACACGCTCTTATATTACACGCACTTACATTAAACGTTCTTATATTACACGCTCTTATATTACACGCACTTATATTACACGCACTTATATTACACGCTCTTATATCACACGCTCTTATATCACACGCTCTTATATTACACGCACTTATATTACATGCTCTTATATTACACACACTTATATTACACGCTCTTATATCACACGCTCTTATATCACACGCTCTTATATTACACGCACTTATATTACATGCTCTTATATTACACGCACTTATATTACACGCTCTTATATCACACGCTCTTATATCACACGCTCTTATATTACACGCACTTATATTACATGCTCTTATATTACACACACTTATATTACACGCTCTTATATCACACGCACTTATATCACACGCTCTTATATTACACGCTCTTATATTACACGCTCTTATATTACACACACTTATATTGCACGCTCTTATATTACACGCACTTATATTACACGCACTTATATTACACACACTTATATTACACGCTGTTATATTACACGCTCTTATATTACACACACTTATATTACACGCTCTTATATCACACGCACTTATATCACACGCTCTTATATTACACGCTCTTATATTACACACACTTATATTACACGCACTTATATTACACGCACTTATATTACACGCACTTATATTACACGCTCTTATATCACACGCTCTTATATCACACGCTCTTATATTACACGCACTTATATTACATGCTCTTATATTACACACACTTATATTACACGCTCTTATATTACACGCTCTTATATTACACGCACTTATATCACACGCTCTTATATTACACGCTCTTATATTACACGCTCTTATATTACACGCTCTTATATTACACACACTTATATTGCACGCTCTTATATTACACGCTCTTATATTACACGCTCTTATATTACACACACTTATATTACACGCACTTATATTACACGCTCTTATATTACATACACTTATATCACACGCTCTTATATTACACGCTCTTATATTACACACACTTATATTACACGCACTTATATTACACGCTCTTATATTACATACACTTATATCACACGCACTTATATCACACGCTCTTATATTACATACACTTATATCACACGCTCTTATATTACACGCTCTTATATTACACGCTCTTATATTACACGCACTTATATTACACGCTCTTATATTACACACACTTATATTACACGCACTTATATTACACGTTCTTATATTACACACACTTATATTACACGCTCTTATATTACACGCTCTTAGGCCATGTTCACACAATGCGTTTTTTACCGCGGAACCGCAGCGATTTTGCCGCTGCGGGTCCGCAGCTGTTTTCCATGCAGGGTACAGTACAATGTAACCCTATGGAAAACAGGAAACGCTGTGCACATGATCCTGAAATTCACTAAAAAAGCCGCGCTGAATAGCTGCGGTAAAAAAGAAGGACCATGTCACTTCTTTGTGCGGAACTGCAGCGGTTCTGCACCCATAGACCTCTATTGTGAGGTCAAACCCGCAGTAAAACCCGCAGATCAAAAATATATCTGCGGGTTTTATTGCGGTTACGGGTGGAGAAACCGCTGCAGCAGGAAGTGCGGGGAAGCGGGCGGAAGTACGTGGGCGGAAGTGCGTGGGCGGAGTGTGTTCCGAAGTGACGGAGGCATAATGTCGCATGTGGATCGATGTCGGCTGTTTGATAGATTTGGTATGTATGTGTGTGTGTGTGTGTGTGTGTGTGTGTGTGTGTGTGTGTGTGTGTGTGTGTGTGTGTGTGTGTGTGTGTGTCCCCATGCGACGCTAGTGCCACCACTGTGCTAAGTCGCCGTATGGGACTACTACTCCCATCCGGTATTAGGATGGGAGAGTTGTCCCTGTGTCCGGCGACTTAGCACAGTTGTAAAGTTACACAAAACACACACAATACACATACATGACACACAGTACATACAACATATAACACAGAGTATATACTCACCAACAGCACACTGGTAGGCGAAGCCCTCGATCCCCTAGAAAAAATCCCAAAATAAAAAATCAAATTCATACTCCCTGTCCGCAGAATCCATAAAACGAGTGTCCCACGCCGATCGGCTGCTCTCCGGCGATACACTGCCAGGAGCGAAGCTCCTAGCAGTGTATCGCGTACTGTTCCGGAGTTCAATGGCTCCGGCGTCTCGGTTAACAGCAGTACAGCTGCGTTGAACTTTCCCACGCAGCACTGCCGTTAAGCGAGAGTGCCGGGGTCAATGACCGCCGGTAAACTCGCTCGCGCATGCGCAGTGACACACCGACAGGAACTATGGCTCCTGTCAGTGTGTTGCTGCAGCCGTGGAGAGCAGACATATCTCTGGATGTGTCTGTTCTCCATGGAAGATCTTCGTGGGACCCTCGATGGATTTCTGCGGACAGGGCCAGGGAGTATGAATTTGTTTTTTCATTTTGCGTCTTTTTCAGGTCGAGGGTCTTCAGGACGGATTGAGCGTACAATAAAATATGGTCAAAAAGTGGGTGTCTTTATTTCATTAAAATAATTTTTTTTCTAGTGTTTGTGGTTTTTTTTTAACCCTTTCATTGGATTAATAATGGATAGGCGTCTTATTGACGCCTCTCCATTATTAACCGGCTTAATGCCACCTTACAATAGCAAGGTGGCATTAACCCCTCATTACCCCATATCCCACCGCTACAGGGAGTGGGAAGAGAGGGGCTAAGTGCCGGAATTGGCACATCATTTTGATGCGCCTTTTCTGGGGCGGCTGCGGGCCTATATTTGTAGCCAGGGGGGGGGGGCAAATATCCATGGCCCCTTTCCTAGGCTATGAATATAAGCCCACGGCTGTCTGCGTAGCCTTTCTGGCCTAAAAATATAGGGGACCCCAACACTTTTTTTGGGGGGGGCTCTCCCTTTATTTCTGAGCCAGAAAGGCTATGCAGACAGCTGTGGGCTTCATATTCATGGCCTGGGAACAGCCATGGGTATTTTAACCCCTTCCCAGGCCACAAATATTGGCCCGCAGCAGTCTGCCTAGCCTTTCTGGCCTAAAAATATAGGGGGACCCTATGTCATTTTTTTTTTTTTGGGGGGGGGGGTCCCCCTATATTTTTTTTTATCATTTTAATAGCATTAATAATGGATAGGCGTCTTATTGACGCCTCTCCATTATTAACCAGGATTAATGCCACCTCACAATAGCAAAAATACGTGCAACTGAAATACGTGGCACTTAAATACGTGATACGTGGCACTTAAATACGTGATACGTGGCACTGAAATACGTGGCACTGAAATACGTGGCACTGAAATACGTGATACGTGGCACTTAAATACGTGGCACTGAAATTCGTGATACGTGGCACTTAAATACGTGGCACTGAAATACGTGATACGTGGCACTTAAATACGTGGCACTGAAATACGTGATACGTGGCACTTAAATACGTGGCACTGAAATACGTGGCACTGAAATACGTGATACATGGCACTGAAATACGTGCCACTGAAATACGTGGCACTGAAATACGTGATACGTGGCACTTAAATACGTGGCACTGAAATTCGTGATACGTGGCACATAAATACGTGACACGTGGTACTGAAATACGTGATACGTGGCACTTAAATACGTGGCACTGAAATACGTGATACGTGGCACTAAGTCTACGCTCACATTTGCGGTCAGCGCCCCTATATTTAACATGGGGGCGCATGGACATGCGTCGCACTTGCGTTTTGCGCCGCATGCGTCACTGCGGCGCACGCGTCCGGGC
This sequence comes from Ranitomeya variabilis, assembly GCF_051348905.1. Taxonomy (NCBI): domain Eukaryota; kingdom Metazoa; phylum Chordata; class Amphibia; order Anura; family Dendrobatidae; genus Ranitomeya; species Ranitomeya variabilis. The sequence continues at coordinate 219,898,562 of NC_135233.1, read as the reverse complement.
GCAGAGGACGCAGCAAGTTGCATTTTTGCTGCGTCCAAAATCAACCAAAAAAAGGACGCATGCGTCGCAAAACGCAGCGTTGTGCATGCGTTTTGCTGCGTTTTTGTTTGCGTTGTGCGTTGCGTCGCCGACGCTGCGGCGCACAACGCAAATGTGAACGTAGCCTTAAATACGTGGCACTTAAATAGCTGGATAGAGCTGGATCCGCGGGCTGTGATCTGGCCTACGCTCAGCACTCTGCGGAGCGCTGTCATTCAAAACACGTTCCCTCATTTTGGTGTTTAGTCCCAAAATGGAGGATGGAAGAAGAAAAGGGTTGGACAAGGAAATGACATCATTTCTTTTTTTTTTTTTTTTCCCCACTGCAGTTAAAGCTTTATTTGTGTCAAACACAGACAATCTGCAGAGAAAACTGCATAAAAAACCGCACTAAAAACGCACCAAAAACGCACCAAAACCACACCTGCGTTTTCTGCCAAGAGCTGCGGTTTTTAGTGCAGAAAAACAGCAGGGAAATCAGGAACGTGTGAACATGGCCTTATATTACACGCTCTTATATTACACGCTCTTATATTACACGCTCGGCTCTGCTGTGATTGCTGCTGTTTAACCATTGAGATGCCGCCGTCGGTCCCTGGCTTGGTCGCCAGTGTGCACATTACAGTCGCCCATCGGCACCTGAGACTTTTCTGGTTTTTCCATTATTGTTCCTGCGCTTCAGCTCAATTACCGTTTTTAAAAATATTAATTTTTCTTTAAATAAAACTCTGACTTCCCTTCTGATATCAAACCGTAAACCACGTAAGGAAAAAAAAAGGTCATAACGTCAGAACGGTTGTCATTGCCAAAAATTCAGCCAAAATGTGATCACAGCGTCGTCTGTGCCCTACGATGGTGTCAGTATCAGACCGTCAGCTTACCGCGGGAGAAAAACAAGTCCAATGTGAACAGAGAGAAAAAAGAGGAGAGAAAAAAAAATACGGCCCCTTCCTGAAAGGGTTAAAGTGCCTGACTCCTCCCACACACATGACCGGTCACGTGTCATGACATCATCAAAGGTCCTTTAGCCCATGTAGTGTGTGAACCATGGCTAAGGCCGGGCAGCAGATCCGAGCGGCCGGAGATGAGCGGCCCCGGCCCCGCAACGTGTCCCGGGAGGAAGCGCTGCAGCTGGAGGGGTACCGGCACGCCTGCCACGTCATGCTGTACGCGCCCACCGCCGCCAAGCTGTTTGACCGGATCCCCATCCGATACGCTGTGCTGGTGAGAGGCGGGGTCCGGCGGGCGCTGCTCCGTAGGGCGGATGGGTCCGGCCGGGCGCTGCTCCGTAGGGCGGCGCTGGGCGGGTGGGTCCGGCCGGGCGCTGCTCCGTAGGGCGGGTGGGTCCGGCCGGGCGCTGCTCCGTAGGGCGGATGGGTCCGGCCGGGCGCTGCTCCGTAGGGCGGCGCTGGGCGGGTGGGTCCGGCCGGGCGCTGCTCCGTTGGGCGGTGCTGGGCGGGTGGGTCCGGCCGGGCGCTGCTCCGTAGGGCGGCGCTGGGCGGGTGGGTCCGGCCGGGCGCTGCTCCGTAGGGCGGTGCTGGGCGGGTGGGTCCGGCCGGGCGCTGCTCCGTAGGGCGGTGCTGGGCGGGGAGGTCCGGCCGGGCGCTGCTCCGTAGGGCGGCGCTGGGCGGGTGGGTCCGGCGGGCGCTGCTCCGTAGGGCGGCGCTGGGCGGGGGGGTCCGGCCGGGCGCTGCTCCGTAGGGCGGTGCTGGGCGGGGGGGTCCGGCGGGCGCTGCTCCGTAGGGCGGTGCTGGGCGGGGGGGTCCGGCCGGGCGCTGCTCCGTAGGGCGGTGCTGGGCGGGGGGGTCCGGCGGGCGCTGCTCCGTAGGGCGGTGCTGGGCGGGTGGGTCCGGCCGGGCGCTGCTCCGTAGGGCGGTGCTCCGTAGGGCGGTGCTGGGCGGGGGGTCCGGCGGGCGCTGCTCCGTAGGGCGGCGCTGGGCGGGTGGGTCCGGCGGGCGCTGCTCCGTAGGGCGGTGCTGGGCGGGTGGGTCCGGCCGGGCGCTGCTCCGTAGGGCGGTGCTGGGCGGGGGGGTCCGGCCGGGCGCTGCTCCGTAGGGCGGTGCTGGGCGGGGGGGTCCGGCGGGCGCTGCTCCGTAGGGCGGTGCTGGGCGGGGGGGTCCGGCGGGCGCTGCTCCGTAGGGCGGTGCTGGGCGGGGGGCGCTGCTCCGTAGGGCGGTGCTGGGCGGGTGGGTCCGGCGTCAGACTCTGCACACGCGATGCGACAATTCGGCACTTCGCTCCACCTTTCATGGCGCCGGAGACTAGTGAGCGGACTTTGACAACATGGTGTCGGTGTTGTTCCTCCTACGCCCCTTCACATGGGAACACTCTGAGGTGGATTTTCTGCATAACAAATCCTGACGTTGGTAAAACTCCCCCATAATACGCAGCAGATCTCGTATCCTCCCTTCAGGGGTCGCCCCCAAAACACCATAAAGTATGTGCCCCTCCACGTTCCTCCACAGCCCGTGGACATTTCCATGGAGTTGGTCCCTTTGCAGATTTCCACAAGATGTTGGAGGCGGCTGTGGGAATATTTGCCCCCCAGAAGAGCATTTGTGAGGTCAGCCCCTGATGTCGGGGGAGGCCTTCTCCATTATAGGTGATATATGGGGCTGAGGTCCGGGCTCTGTGCTGACGGTCATGTTCTTCCACCAATCTCCCCCTCCATGTCTGTATGGAGCTTGTGCACTGGGCACAGTCATGGGGAACAGAAAATGTCCTTCCCCAAACTGTTCTCACAAGGCTGAAGGTACAATTATCCACAATGTCTTGTGCTGAAGAATTAAGATTTTCCTTCCCTGGCACTAAAGGGCCGACCCCTCATAACAAGCCCATAGTATTACCCCTCCTCCACCATCTGTACAGTGGGCACAGTGCGGTCAGGGGGTAACGTTCTCCTGGAATCACCACACCCAGACTCGTCCATCAGATGCTGGATACAGAAGTGTGATCCGTCACTGCACAGAACTCGTCTCCTCCAGAGTCCAGTGATGGCGGCTTTACACCACTACATTCGATGCTTGGTGATATAAGGCTGCATGAAGCTCCCGGTGCGGGCGCACTGTTTGTGCTGATGTTATACCAGAGGAGGTCTGGACTCTGCAGTTATGGGGTCAGCAGAGCTTTGGTGATTTTTCTGCCCTCTGCTCTTCAGCACTCGGCCCCCCACTCTGTAACATAACAGGGTCTTCTTCCACTTCTCAATAATATCACTCACTGGTGATGGGGGGGAAATGTCACAAACAGACTTCTTACCCCAGTGCCTCCTATTACAGGACAGCGCTGGTATCAGTGATCTCTGCACAACCAGCCTGTCTGTCACATATTGGTAATGGCAGATGACATGATGGGGGGGGGGGGGTTTGCTGGTGACCAGAGGTTATACACTGGGGGGCACGCACTAGAGGTTATACACTGGGGGGCACGCACCAGAGGTTATACACTGGGGGGCACGCCCCAGAGGTTATACACTGGGGGGGGCACGCCCCAGAGGTTATACACTGGGGGGGGCACGCCCCAGAGGTTATACACTGGGGGGGGCACGCCCCAGAGGTTATACACTGGGGGGGGCACGCCCCAGAGGTTATACACTGGGGGGGGCACGCCCCAGAGGTTATACACTGGGGGGGGCACGCCCCAGAGGTTATACACTGGGGGGGGCACGCCCCAGAGGTTATACACTGGGGGGGGCACGCCCCAGAGGTTATACACTGGGGGGGCACGCCCCAGAGGTTATACACTGGGGGGGGGCACGCCCCAGAGGTTATACACTGGGGGGGGGAGGGGAACGAATGGGAAACCAGATTTCAAAGTTGACATGTCTCAATATCTTTGTCCATATAGTACAGTAGATACATGTATGATCGATAGTCTGACCATTGGGTCCTGCACCAATCCCTAGAACTAGAGTCCTATAGCCCCCTGTGTGAATGATACGTTACTGAGCATGTGCGACCACTGCTCCATAAACTCTATAGAAGTCAGAGATGGTCAGTGCAGCAGTGGTCGCACATGCTCAGTAACGCTTTGTCCTCATGGACCCTGTTCCCCTTACATGTTTATGGGACAGCCCTTCTAAGCATACAAAGCCTCTGGAAAGTAAAAAAAAAAAAAAAACACAACTTTTTCTCGCTTGGCCCTTAGTGACTCTCTTTTCGCTTCTATCTTCATAGATGATGATGCGTTTTGATGGACGTCTCGGTTTCCCTGGAGGTTTCGTGGATTCACAAGACGTTTCTTTGGAAGAAGGCCTCAACCGGGAGCTGCAGGAGGAACTCGGCTCCATCTTCGACACTTTGAAAGTGACTGACAAAGATTATCGCAGTGCACAGGCCCGAGAGCTCCCGCAGAAAGGGGTCACACACTTCTTCACCAAGGAACTGACGCTGGAGGAAATAGAGGCCATAGAGAGAGAAGGCGTATGTGCCAAAGACCACGGCCTCGAGGTGAGGGGGACATTACTGTCAAGTGTTATCTGTGGATGGCGAGGTGTACAGGATTAGAAAAACATGGCCGCTCTCTAGAAACAGCGCCACACCTGTCTGCAGGTTGTGTCTGGTATTGCTGCTCATCTCTATGGAAGTAAGTAGAGTTGAGCTTCAACAACCCACACATCCTGTGGACAAGTGCAGTGCTGTGTTTGGAAGAAAGCAGCTGTTTTTTTTTTCCCTAATCCTGTGCAATCCCTTTAAAATTCCTGGGTGTAAAGAATTTATGTGAAGTTTTATAATGGTATATTCCTTATGTAGCAACAGGGGCATACAGGCTCCTTCAGCCACAAGTGCTTCAGTGCTGCTGCCTCTGTACCCCCTATTGCTACGCTCCTGCATCAAGGTATTTTGGTATTGCAAGGGCAGAATATACACTGCTCAAAAAAATAATGGTAACACTAAAATCCCACATCCTAGATATCACTGAATGAAATATTCCAGTTGTAAATCTTTACTCAGTACATAGTGGAATGTGTTGAGAACAATAAAACCTAAAATCATGTAAAACGTAAATCACAACTAATATCCCACAGAGGTCTGGAGTTGGAATGATGCTCAAAATCAAAGTGGAAAATGAAGTTACAGGCTGATCCAACTTCAGTGGAAATGCCTCATGACAAGGAAATGATGCGCAGTAGTGTGTGTGGCCTCCACATGCCTGTATGATTTCCCTACAACACCTGGGCATGCTCCTGATGAGGTGGCAGATGGTCTCCTGAGGAATCTCCTCCCAGACCTGGACTAAAGCATCCGCCAACTCCTGGACATTCTGTGGTGCAACGTGACGTTGGTGGATGGAGCGAGACATGATGTCCCAGATGTGTTCAATCGGATTCAGGTCTGGGGAATGGGCGGGCCAGTCCATAGCTTCAATCCCTTCATCTTGCAGGAACTGCTGACACACTCCAGCCACATGAGGTCTGGCATTGTCCTGCATTAGGAGGAACCCAGGGCCAACCGCACCAGCATATGGTCTCACAAGGGGTCTGAGGATCTCATCTCGGTACCTAATGGCAGTCAGGCTACCTCTGGCGAGCACATGGAGGGCTCTGCGGCCCTCCAAAGAAATGCCACCCCACGCCATTATTGACCCACTGCCAAATCGGTCATGCTGAAGGATGTTGCAGGCAGCAGATCGCTCTCCACGGCGTCTCCAGACTCTGTCACATCTGTCACATGTGCTCAGTGTGAACCTGCTTTCATATGTGAAGAGCACAGGGCGCCAGTGGCGAATTTGCCAATCCTGGTGTTCTGTGGCAAATGCCAAGTTTCCTGCACGGTGTTGGGCTGTGAGCACAACCCCCATCTGTGGACGTCGGGCACTCAGACCATCCTCATGGAGTCGGTTTCTAACCGTTTCTGCAGACACGTGCTGGAGGTCATTTTGCAGGGCTCTGGAAGTGCTCCTCCTGTTCCTCCTTGCACAAAGGCAGAGGTAGTGGTCCTGCTGCTGGGTTGTTGCCCTCCTATGGCCCCCTCCACATCTCCTGGTGTACTGGCCTGTCTCCTGGTAGCGCCTCCAGTCTCTAGACACTACGCTGACAGACACAGCAAACCTTGCCACAGCTCGCATTGATGTGCCACCCTGGATGAGCTGCACTACCTGAGCCACTTGTATGGGTTGTTGAGTCCGTCTCATGCTACCACAAGTGTGAAAGCACAACCAACATTCAAAAGTGACCAAAACATCAGCCAGAAAGCATTGGTACTGAGATGTGGTCTATGGTCCCCACCTGCGGAACCACTCCTTTATTGAGGGTGTCTTGATAATTGCCGTCTGTTGTCTATTCCATTTGCACAACAGCATGTGAAATTGATTGTCAAACAGTGTTGCTTCCTAAGTGGACAGTTTGATTTCACAGAAGTTTGATTTACTTGGAGTTATAGTCTGTTGTTTAAGTGTTCCCTTTATTTTTTGAGCAGTGTATGTAAATACCTGTCCCTATTATAATGAAGGGTTCCTTCCTACCAATACAATCAGTCAGATCCCATGCAAAAAGATGGAGACATTCCTTCCTCTGTCCCCTTCCTCTGTCCCTTCCTCTGCGACTCTCCCTTCCTCTGCGTCTCCCCTCCTCTGTCCCTGTTATCATTGATCAGGGCTTCTCTTTAACTTACACACTTTGCTCTAGTAAGATAAGGCATGTTATATTTCAATATGCCCAGTCCTATTATTCTCACACAAAATAAGTATCTTCTGAGGTTTGAGCCCAGCACACATTTAATGGGGCTGGTGGCTGAGGAGCACCTTCCAGATGACTGGCGGGTATGTAAGGTGGTATTCCCCCCCCCCGATATCTGATGGCAGTAGTATTCCACATTGATCGTCTGTGACCTCCGTAGAGTCCTATCTGCCCCCTCTGTGATCCTGGGTAACATTTGCGTTTGCTTTCCGCAGGTGATGGGTCTAGTCCGTGTCCCCCTGTACACTTTGCGGGATGGATTTGGAGGTCTTCCAGCCTTTCTGTCCAACAACTTTATTGGGAATTCTAAGAGCCAGCTTCTGTATGGGCTGCGGAGCTTGCGGCTGCTGCGGGAGGACCTGATCCAAGATGCCGTGTGGAGCAGTCAGAACTCTTAGTAATGGTCTCGTCACGTAACCCGACATTTAGTATTGTCGGAAAAGATGTCAAATGATCGGTCTCCTGAGTATCTTCAGTGTACAGCGCCACGTGCGGGGCTCGGCCAACGCAGGTTGAGTTGCCCAGAAATACTTACAAATTTTTGTTCCGATTGTCGAGGGGGGTTAAAATTAGAAAAAAACATTGTTTTAGTTTTATTATTTTTCCCGCAAACAGCTTTAATAGTGGAGGAAAAAGAAGATTCACAGGACCCGGGTCCAGCGGCCAAGTCATTAGTCCGCCAGCCCAGACCTACCCGAACCTCCCCCAACCCGGGGCATCCCTGGCGCCCCTACTGACTAGTCGGCTCTACAGCATCATTACATCATGTGTACATCGCCTCAAGCCCAAAACTCAGAAGGGGAGCTGGGGATGCTAGTAGGTGGGTCGCAGGGCTCTGGTTTGGAGACCGTGGACTACTGACATGGCCACTAGATCAAGGTCCAGCAGATCTTTTTGCTCCATGTCTGGTATTGTAATTCAGGCTCAGTGGCGTTGAATGGAACTGAGCTGCAATACTAGTCGCAACTTTTGGGCAAGAGTGGTGCCGTTTCTGGTTAAAAGCCCATTTTTCTAGACTTAAAAGACAATTATGCAAAATCTGCTTTAATTTCATCAGATTATCTTTTATTTATTTTATATAGTTGTGTTCATGTCGTTTCAATGTGGAGACGTTTGTACTGGGGCTCTTAAAGGTGTTATCTGGTGGGTTAGTGTCTTTGAATAGGCAGAAAAAAATGGCAATATTAGTCTCGCATAGTCCTAAAAAAGGAGACTTCATTGAAACAGCAGAAAGCGGACCAGGGACTGGTGAGATGAGCTTGCCTCTGTAAAAGAAAAAAAAAAACATACCTACTGGTCACCCTCTTTAATATAGACCCCCACAAGTTATGTTATGTGATTACACAACCCTTGTTCTTTATGCCAGTAGCGATGTGTCATAAAATGGGTCCACTGGCGCTGACAAGAGTTCACCTAATGGGCGAGTAAATGGCGGCTCGAATGCAACCGTCATCATGACTGCAGAAATGTGTCTGTCTCTGCTTTTCATTAACCCTTCATGGGAATCTTCTAAATGTGCCCCCCCTTAACATGTCAGGTACCCTCTTATTGGAAATGCTGATATCCTTTTTGCTTTTGGAGTACACCCCTCCATGTATCGTCGGTGTAAGATGATGGCTTTTGTGAGTTTGCATCTTTAAATAAATTTGGAGAAAAATTTAAGAATTTTTCAATGAAATTTTAATTTTTTTTTTTTTATTGCAGACGTTGGCCTATGTGTAAGGTGACTGTTATCCAGAGCGGTTCTCATCTGCAGCATTAAATAACATCTCTATAGTTTCTAAAAGCGATTTCCTAACTTTAATATTCTTTTTAATATGTTAAAATAATAAGGTTTCTCTCGCCCTATTTTTTTCAATTAGTGGCTTCAGTGAGCTACTGTCGGCGATTGGCTGCAGCGGTCGTATGATCGATATAGTGTGACATTGATGCCGCAGAATTTGCTCTTAACACTACGATGGAGTATTATCACCATTAAAAAAAAAAAAAAAAAATAGTTAGATTTTGTTCCAGAAATGTAGGATTAGTGTCATGCAATTTTTTCCATCATACATGACGGCACCACAAGAGAGGGAATCCGCCCTTCAAGGACAGCAAACCTTCAAGATAAAAGGGGCGGCTCCTCTCTCCACATCAGTTGGTTTCCTGCCTTGACGGGGAACCCTCAAGATGAAGACTTCTGATGAAGACAGAAGAGGATGCCTGGACCTGGGTCGGGTGGATTTGGGCAGGTGCTGGTCTGCTGCACCCGTCACCAGGTACCGGTAGTCGCCTCGGGGGTCATGTATTCTATGCCCCCCTGAGCAAAGCATGGCCACAACCCACCCGTGAGGCAATGCCCGGGTAAAAAATTATCCTCGAGGGCCGCAGGTAGCGTTTCCCCACTGTTGATTAAAAATCCTGCTGTCCTCAGGGGTCACTACATGGTGCCCCCCTGTTGACCAAGGGTGGCAATGCAGCCCGTAAGGCACATCGGTGCCCGGGCTGGGTAAGTCTCCTCGGAGGTTTGGGGGCCTCCCTGTTGAGTTTTAAAAAAAGCCGGTCTCCTTTTCCCCCCTCCCCTCCCTGGTCGGTACCTGAGACAGCGGAGAGGTATGGAGCGGTGTCGGGAAGGCACTATGGATCTGGGGGTGAGTGTGGCGTGTCCGACGGCGTGGACACTGCAGAATTTCCTGCTTGGCCGGCGCCATGTTCCCAGGGGTGGCGCAGTACGCGCGTGCGCACATCGCTGGGCGGTAGGACTCGGAACCTTTGTGCAGGACACTGGCGCAGGAGGACCGGAAACTTCGGCACGCACCGGAAGTAAGGGCCAGGAGCGGGCCTGGAAGTAGAGTGCACATGGGTGCTGGAGGTCTGCAGAGCAGCGCGCACCGGAAGTAAGTGCCGGAAGTGGTTGCCGGAGGCGCGCTTAGATATTATACAGCGCAGGCGTTGCGCTAGCGGCGGCAGATGCAGGATCATCCAGGTGATTGATTGCATTTACATGCACCGGAAGTGGTGCAGGTGAGCAGCCAGTAAAGGCAGGATCAACCAGGTGATTGATTGCATATAACATGCAGATGCTAGATGGGTGAGAGAGGCCATTATTCTAGCGTATAGTAGTGCAGGCAGGGTTGTTCCACAGGGTCTGAAAGCCCACTCCACGAGGGCCATGGCGACGTCGTGGGCGGAGAGAGCAGATGCTACCAGCGACCAAATCTGTAAGGCGGCCACTTGGTCCTCTCCGTCTACATTTTTTAAACATTATAGGCTAGATTTATCTGCTACCTCTGATCTCACATTTGGGAGAAGAGTGTTACAAGCAGTGATCCCTCCCTAAAATAGAATACAAATCTGTAACTCTCGTGGTGCCGTCATGTATGATGGAAAAACACGGGTATTACATACCTGGTAATGTGTTTTTTCATGAGACATGACGGCACCCTTATATTCCCACCCTTTTGATCACGTCATTAGTTGGGTGCATTATTAGCATTATTTGTATTATACACTCCCTGGGGTATCGGTGAATAGAACCGTATAGGATGTATTATTTATGTGTACACTAACCAGCGGAGTTCCTCTCGTACTCTGTAAAACAACTGATGTGGAGAGAGGAGCCGCCCCTTTTATCTTGAAGGTTTCCTGTCCTTGATGGGCGGATCCCCTCTCTTGTGGTGTCTCATGAAAAAACATATTATCAGGTATGTAATACCCGTGTGTTGTGAACTCTGTTTCCGGGCTCCCTCCTGTGGTCGTGAGTGGTACTGTGTGAGTTCTCTCTTTGGGCTCCCCCTGGTGGCTCTTTTTGTTATTTTGCAGGTTTCTGGCTGGGATCAGCTGTCTCGTCATCTGCTAGTTAGGTTTCCTATTTAATCCAGCTGGTCCTTCATTCCTTGCCTGTTGTCGTTGTATTCAGTGCTATTCTGATTGCTCCTGTCTACATCCGTTATCAGTCTCTCCAAGAGAAGCTAAGTTTTGTTTGCTTATTTTTGCTCATCTGTGTTCAATATGTTTCTTAGTATATGATGAGTTTTGTCCAGCTTGCTAATATGTGATTTCCCAGCTTGCTGGTGCTCTGGGGTGCTGAGTTGCTCCCCCCACATCGTTAGTTGGTGTGGGGGTTCTCGCATTCTCTGCGTGGATATTTTTGCATAGGGTTTTTTACTGACCGCACAGATCCCTTGCTATTTTCTGCTATCTAGCGTTAGCGGGCCTCATTTGCTTAACCTGTTTCATCTCTGCGTTTGTCTTTTCCTCTTAACTCACCGTTATTATTTGTGGGGGGCTTCTATATCTCTGGGGTTATTTCTCTGAGGCACGTGAGGCCTTTACTTTCTCTTTAGGGGTAGTCAGTTTCTCAGGCCGTGAAGAGACGTCTAGGATTTCAGGAAACGTTCCACGGCTGCCTATAGTGTGTGCGGTTAGGATCAGGTTTGCGGTCAGTCCAGTTACCACATCCCCAGAGCTCGTCCTATTTTCTTCTACTTAGCTGGTTAGATTTGTGATCCTCAGCCACTAGGATCATAACACCCGTGTTTCATGAGCATACAATCCGATTTTTCACGCCTAGCATCCGAATGCCATCCGATTTCAATGCGATTTTACATAGAGTGATTCTCTGTCATTTACACGTATTTTTCCAAAGAAATACTCAATAGAGAGAGATGACGGCAGCTGGGGGGCAGATGTTTAGAGCCTTTGAAGAGGGTAATGCTTGTGGAGCTTCCCAGGCTATTAATACCAGCTCTCAGCTGTATTTTTAGCCGTTACTGGTTATTAAAATAGGTGACCCTAAAAAAAAAATGACATAGGGTTCTCCTATAGTTAATAACCAGCAAAGACTATGCGGACAGTTGCAAGCTGATACTAATAGGCTAGGAAGGGGCCATGGATATTGGCCCCTTCCCAGACTAAAAACATCAGCTCTTAGCCTCGCTCTTCCCATTTGCCCTGGTTCGGTGGCAAGTGGGGTGATAGTTGGGTTGATGTCACCTTTTTATTGTCAGGTGACATCAAGCCCAGAGGTTAGTAATGGAGAGGCGTCTAGAAGATGCCCCTATTACTAACCCCATAGTGATATTGTATTAAAAAAAACAAAAAACACCCAGAATAAAGTCCTTTAATTGAAAGAATGACACAGACTCCTTTGATTAATTTAAATTAAACCATACTCACGTCATCGCCCTATCCACTGAAGCCAATGTCCCCTGTAACAGAATTAAAATAATAAGCAACAATATTCCTCACCTCTCCGACGAGAAGATAATAATTATTTTGTCCCGTGACGCATCTATCTCTGCTCCATCTAGATGGCAGCCTGAATTGTTGCATGATGCGACAATACAAGCTGCTATCCAGCAGAGACACTGAGCATCATGTGGGTATGTAAAAATCAGAGTGCCGTGCAATTCCCCCCCTCTCGCACCCCTTGACTTACATTGGTGAATCTCATCCGAGATACTAGGACAATCACCGCATGCTGTGAATTGTTTTCTCTGTCCGATTTCAGCTGAGAAGCAAAAAATCGCAGATGAGCTGGGACTCCGAATAACATTAGTCGGAGTGCAGTCTGATTTTTATTTTTCGGACTGCACTCGTCCGTTTTCCTCACAGATGAGTATGAGCCCTAATAGTTATTTTATTATTTTAACACCTTCTCTTATTTTTTATTTTATTTTTTTTTCTGGAAAGCCCAGATAATCCGTTTTAAAACACAAATATTAAAAAAATTTACAGAATACTTAATTACACCAATATTAAAATTAATACATTTGCAATTAGGTTTCATTAAAAGTTTTGCTCTTACCGGCTATTTGTTTTCCTGCACTTTCAATTTGATGTGGTTTGGGGTCATAAATCAGAATGAGCTCGCTGATGGATTCTTGGTTTACTCGTTTCCAACGCAGAGGCTATGGAAGGCAAATGGTACAAATATTTAATGTCTCCTCTATTGCAGTCCTCTGCAAAATGCGGCACTTGTTCCAATACAGCCGAAGGCCGCACCCTGCCCTCGTCCAGATATCACCGCTATCTGCATCCTCAGGATGTAGACAGCGGTGGATATATTGGTGGAGGATGGAGTCATCAGCTCCTGCTTCCACCAATCGACATGGGCGACTGAGACGGCAGACATAACGGCATCACTACATTGCGTCTGCTGTGCGGAGTGTGAGTGCACCGAACATGTATAACGTATACATGGGGTGTGTACCTGTATACTGGAGGCTTATACTGTAAATGTGGGGGCTTATTCTGTATATAGTGGCTCATGTGGGGGCTTATACTGTATATAGGGGCTCATACTGTATATAGGGGGCTTATGTAATGTTTATACTGTATATAGGGGCTCACGCTGAATATAGGGAGTTCATGAGGGGGCTCATACTGTGTATAGGGGGCTTGTGTGGTGATTCATACTATATAGAGGGAACTCGTGTGGGGGGCTTATGCTGTATATAGGGGCTCATACTGTATATAGGGGACTCGTGTGGGGGCTTATACTGTATGTAGGGGGCTTATGTAATGTTTATACTGTATATAGGGGGTTCATGTGGGGACTCATACTGTATATAGGGGACTTGTGTGGGGGCTTATACTGTATATAGGGGGCTTATGTAATGTTTATACTGTATATAGGGGCTCACACTATATAGGGACTCGTGTGGGGGCTTATGCTGTATATAGGGGCTCAGTGTATATAGGGGATTCGTGTGGGGGCTTATACTGTATATAGGGGGCTTATGTAATGTTTAAATGTTTATACTGTATATAGGGGGTTCATGTGGGGGCTCATACTGTATATAGGGGGCTTATGTAATGTTTATACTGTATATAGGGGGTTCATGTGGGGGCTTATGCTGTATATAGGGGACTTGTGGGGGCTTATACTGTATATAGGGGGCTTATGTAATGTTTATACTGTATATAGGGGGTTCATGTGGGGGCTCATACTGTATATAGTGGACTCGTGTGGGGGCTTATACTGTATATAGAGGGGGCTTGTGTGTCACAAGTGACAGTGACTTATGATTTATTCACATTGCGGGGCTGGAATCACAGGCAGGGCGGCCGCGCAGGCACAGTCACCTGGGCTGCATATGAGGACAGACGGCCAGCGCTCACTGCGCCTGCACCAGACAGGGGAAAAGAGCGCAGGCGCCGGCTATTTTCAAAACAGCGGTGAGGAGGCGGCGCCCGGCGCCAAGAAGGTGAGTGACAGCTGTGTGGCGTCTGAAGCAGGGGGGAAACACCGGCCTACTTGACTGAAGACCAGGTATTTCTGACAAATTATAAAACTGATTATTTCTCTAGTTACAGCACCCAGAACTAAAAGAGCCACCTTGTCAGAGTGCAGCATTACTGCTGCACAAGGTGGCTCTTAGTTTGAAACGACTGGGGGGGGGGGGGGGTGACAGGTTCCCTTTAAGCAGTATACTCCTCTGCAGCATGACTATTTTTCTGCAGATGCTATTTTCCGCCAGTAGAGGGCGACATACTCACTGGAGAAAGTTGGAAATTGCCTGCAGGTGAATGGCCATGTACAGCTGGATGTGGGTGACATAGAGGACATCGTCCACAAGCAGGCTTGGCTTGTCGTGTGCGCAGAAGGTGCACAGATCGCCCATTGGTTTATGAGGCTGTTGAGCTCGGGGTCAGGAGACCTGAGTCCGCACTGGAAATGGGCAATCCATACACAGACCATAAAATGGGGAGGTGTGAAGCCTCATCCCTCCTCAATGGTGGGAGGAAAGCCACACGTCATATAGGTGTTGTTCTTGGTCAGATTTGAACCCAGGACCATAATATTGCAAGACTCCAGTGCTATCCACTGAGCCACCTCACTGCCAAATGTATCACAGCGGATCAGGTGAGCTGCCAGAGATGACTCCAGCTTGCTGACTGTTTCCATTAACATCCAGCAGAACTGAATTGTAAAGGGTTATTTGGAGTCCTTAGACACTTGCAGTCCCCATTGATGGACCCTTTTATAACATTTCGCTCTATTTTATTATATTATTACATTATTAAAATCATTTCTTTCTTGCCTAAAGTGATTTCATGAATTCTTTATCTAGCACAGTGGATTTCCCTGGGGCGGGCTGCTGTGCCTTTAAATCCTGGTTGCGGCGCTTCCTGTGGGTGGGGGTGGGAGCCTGTGAATAGAAGCATCCTGTGTTCTGTCTCTGGGTGTTAGTAATGGTGCGAATGTTCATAGGTGTGAAGAGCTGGAAGATCAACCAAGATGCCGACACTAAGACTTCTATATTTATATACAGTGGGTACGGAAAGTATTCAGACCCCTTTAAATTTTTCACTCTGTTTCATTGCAGCCATTTGGTAAATTCAAAAAAGTTCATTTTGTTTCTCATTAATGTACACTCTGCACCACATCTTGACTGAAAAAAAAAATGTAGAAATTTTTGCAAATTTATTAAAAAAGAAAACCTGAAATATGACATGGTCATAAGTATTCAGCCCCTTTGCTCAGTATTGAGTAGAAGCACCTTTTGAGCTAGTACAGCCATGAGTCTTCTTGGGAATGATGCAACAAGGTTTTCACATCTGGATTTGGGGATCCTCTGCCATTCTTCCTTGCAGATCCTCTCCAGTTAGGTCAGGTTGGATGGTGAATGTTGGTGGACAGCCATTTTCAGGTCTCTCCAGAGATGCTCAATTGGGTTTAGGTCAGGGCTCTGGCTGGGTCAGACAAGAATGGTCACAGAGTTGTTCTGAAGCCACTCCTTTGTTATTTTAGTTGTGTGCTTAGGGTCATTGTCTTGTTGGAAGGTGAACCTTCGGCCAGGTCTGAGGTCCAGAGCACTCTGGAAGAGGTTTTCATCCAGGATATCTCTGTACTTGGCCGCATTCATATTTCCTTCAATGACAACCAGTCGTCCTGTCCCTGCAGCTGAAAAACACCCCCATAACATGATGCTGCCACCACCATGTTTCACTGTTGGGATTGTATTGGGCAGGTGATGAGCAGTGCATGGTTTTCTCCACACATACCACTTAGAATTATCACCAAAAAGGTCTATCTTCGTCTCATCAGACCAGAGAATCTTATTTCTCATAGTTTGGGAGTCCTTCATGTGTTTTTTAGCAATCTCTATGCGTGTTTTCATATGTCTTGCGCTGAGGAGAGGCTTCCATCGGGCCACTCTGCCATAAAAGCCCGACTGGTGGAGGGCTGCAGTGATATCTGACTTTGTGGAACTTTCTCCCATCTCCCTACTGCATCTCCAGAACTCAGCCACAGTGATCTTGTGGTTCTTTACCTTTCTCACCAAGGCTCTTCTCCCACAATTACTCAGTTGGCTGCAGGAAAGATATATATCTTGGTACCGTGTTAGCCAGTAGATAGAAAAATATTTAGAATTGAGAGTCCTCGGTGGTTGATACCTTTTAATGGCTAACTGAAAAGATGGTAACAAATTGCAAGCTTTCGAGACTACTCAGGTCTCTTCATCAGGCACAGACTAAAGCAAATTCTGAAGAATCACATATTTATACACAACACATCACAGAACTGTCATTATGGTAGAGTGATAAGTGATAAACAGCGGTGTCCATAAATATTGGAAAGTTCCTAGATTAGGAGTGAATGTTTTGTTGTCCTCTGATTGGGGTCTGGTTCTGATATGATGACCCCACATGGTCTGAAGTGCAAATTCCTTAATTGATGTAAAAAGACATAAATCCATGCGACACATTCATTCCTGCACTGTGTTTCAAAGGTTGTCATAAGTTTATACTCCCAGATTCTCCTCTCTCTCTGAGATTTGACGCTACCTTTCAATACAAGTCCATGGTGCTATGATCAGACATACAAAAATGTTTGGCCACAGGTTGATCCATTCTTTTTTCTTTTATTGTATGGCGGTGAGAATTCATCCTTGTTCTCAGTTTTTGCCCTGTCTCCCCAACATACAGACCCCCAGTTGGACATTTAGTACAAATAATTAAGTACACCACATTAGATGTGATGCAGCTGAAGGTACCTGGCTACAAGATCTTTTTTTTAATTACCAAATGGCTGTAATGGAGCAAAGAGTGAAAAATTTAAAGGGGTCTGAATACTTTCCGTGCCCACTGTATATATGTGGGTCTGAGGGCAAAGCGTCCTGACGTTAAAAATGGCCTGAGGTTCATAAAATTGCAGATGAATCTGTATTGTGCGGAGGAATAGACGTGATAGATGGCACACGAACACTGCAATTCATGAATACATGAATTCCAGTATAACTGCAAACATGGAAAATGTGAAGTGCTCAATTTCCATCAGAATTGGGTGAGCTCACACAACCAACGACAAGGTGACCTAATTTAGATGAAACCAGATGCGTAGCAAAGGGTTTGGTTCAGGAGGGCGAAGCTTCTGAGTGCGCCCACCGGAGGGCACCGTCTCCATTTATCCACAACCACCTCATCCTGCTGATATCCCAATACTGAGCCACTGCTGCCTTATTTGACCCTATTACTGCACCTACTGGGTGGTACTGTGTGGCCTCTAATTTCCCCTCATACTGGAGCCCTAAATTCCCCTTTCATTACACTCAAAACATGTCAACAAAATTGCCACACAAACATTGTAGTTTACCCCCACAGTACCCTCCAGACACACACACAGTATGATAACCCTACTGTACCCCAACCCCTCAACTTCCCGGGAAAATATGGTGACCCCCAACATCAGATGATCCCCCCCCCAACTGTGAATCTCACAGCCCTTCATGCAGTATAATGGGCCTACATACAGTATATTGGCTCAACTCTTCTCCACACTATATAATGGCCCGCACAAACCTTCATACTGTATAATTGCTTGCATACAGTATAATTCACCCCATAGTACATACAATATAATGCAATCCCATAGTCCTCCATATAGTATAATGCACTTCCCATAGTCCTCTTTATAGTATAATGTGCCCCATATTCCTCCATACATTATAATGAACCCCCAATAGTCCATACAGTGCAATGCATCCCATAGTCCTCTGTATAGTATAATGTACCCCAAAGTCCATACTGTATAATATATCCTATAGTCATCTGTATAGTATAATGCACCCCATAGTCCATACAGTATAATGCATCCCATAATCCATGCAGTATAATGCACACCATTGTCTATACAGTATAATGCACCCCATAATTCACTATATAGTGCACTCCATAGTCTTCCATAGAGTATAATGCACCTCACAGTCCATACAGTATACTGCACCCCATAGTCCTCTGTATAGGATAATGCATCCTATAGCCCATACAGTATAATGTGCCTCATAGTCCTCCATACGGTATTCTAGCCACCAGTGTGTTCTAAAATAAAAAAATACAATACTCATCTCTCCTCATTCCCTACTCGTCTCTGCAAGTGCCCTGAATCTCAGAATAACAGGCTCCATTGTAGTGACATCATCGCGCCTGCTTCCCTGAAACCTCAGACGCTGAGGAAGAATGGTGGGGGAGGAAGTGACAGCTGACATTATCTCCATCATTGCTTTCAACTGTAAGGTTAAAGTTGCAATGTCGAATGGGGGGCCCAATGCTGGCGTTGGCATCAGGGCCCCCCCCCCTCTCTGGCTCACGGGCCCCATAGTGGCAGAGAAGGGAAATCATGTCTCCCTGCTCTGCTGGAAAGTTTAAGGCCGGGGTCACACTAGCGAGTTTTACGGACGTATGAGTGGCGCAGAAAATATGCATTGCGCACGGTACAATGATTCTCTATGGCCCAGCGCCTATCTGGTGTATTTTGCGCATCAGTATTTTACGGTCTTGTACGGCCGTAGACAATTGCAGCATGCAATTACAGTAAAATCACACTGACAGGTTAGAATAGAATAGGTAGAATAAATGTGTACACATTTGTAAGGAGATATATATATATATATATATATATATATATATATATATATATATATATATATATATATATATATATTCATGGCCAAAAGTATTCACACCCCTGCAATTCTGTTAGATAATACTCAGTTTCTTCCTGAAAATGATTGCAAACACAAATTCTTTGGTATTATTATCTTCATTTAATTTGTCTTAAATGAAAAAAACACAAAAAGAATTGTTCTAAAGCCAAATTGGATATAATTCCACACCAAACATAAAAAAGGGGGTGGACAAAAGTATTGGCACCGTTCAAAAAATCATGTGATGCTTCTCTAATTTGTGTAATTATCAGCACCTGTAACTTACCTGTGGCACCTAACAAGTGTTGGCAATAACTAAATCACACTTGCAGCCAGTTGACATGGATTAAAGTTGACTCAACCTCTGTCCTGTGTCCTTGTGTGTACCACATTGAGCATGGAGAAAAGAAAGAAGACCAAAGAACTGTCTGAGGACTTGAGAAACCAAATTGTGAGGAAGCATGAGCAATCCCAAGCATACAAGTCCATCTCCAAAGACCTGAATGTTCCTGTGTCTACCGTGCGCTGTGTCATCAAGAAGTTTAAAGCCCATGGCACTGTGGCTAACCTCCCTAGATCTGGACGGAAAAGAAAAATTGACAAGAGATTTCAACTCAAGATTGTGCGGATGTTGGATAAAGAACCTCAACTAACATCCAAACACGTTCAAGCTGCCCTGCAGTCCGAGGGTACAACAGTGTCAACCCGTACTATCCATCGGCGTCTGAATGAAAAGGGACTGTATGGTAGGAGACCCAGGAAGACCCCACTTCTTACCCCGAGACATAAAAAAGGCAGGCTGGAGTTTCCCAAAACTTACCTGAAAAAGCCTAAAACGTTTTGGAAGAATGTTCTCTGGTCAGATGAGACAAAAGTAGAGCTTTTTGGGCAAAGGCATCAACATAGAGTTTACAGGAGAAAAAAAGAGGCATTCAAAGAAAAGAACACGGTCTCTACAGTCAAACATGGCGGAGGTTCCCTAATGTTTTGGAGTTGCTTTGCTGCCTCTGGCATTGGACTGCTTGACCGTGTGCATGGCAATATGAAGTCTGAAGACTACCAACAAATTTTGCAGCATAATGTAGGGCCCAGTGTGAGAAAGCTGGGTCTCCCTCAGAGGTCATGGGTCTTCCAGCAGGACAATGACCCAAAACACACTTCAAAAAGCACTAGAAAATGGTTTGAGAGAAAGCACTGGAGACTTCTAAGGTGGCCAGCAATGAGTCCAGACCTGAATCCCATAGAACACCTGTGGAGAGATCTAAAAATGGCAGTTTGGAGAAGGCACCCTTCAAATATCAGGGACCTGGAGCAGTTTGCCAAAGAAGAATGGTCTAAAATTCCAGCAGAGTATTGTAAGAAACTCATTGATGGTTACCGGAAGCGGTTGGTTGCAGTTATTTTCGCTAAAGGTTGTGCAACCAAGTATTAGGCTGAGGGTGCCAATACTTTTGTCTGGCCCATTTTTGGAGTTTTGTGTGAAATGCTCAATGTTTTGCTTTTTGCTTCATTCTCTTTTGTGGTTTTTCATTTAAGACAAATTAAATGAAGATAATAATAACAAAGAATTTGTGTTTGCAATCATTTTCAGGAAGAAACTGAGTATTATCTGACAGAATTGCAGAGGTGTGAATACTTTTGGCCATGACTGTATATATATATATATATATATATATATATATATTTCATACAGCGCAAGATAGGTTAAAAGCCGGTAATTCAATTGTCGGCTTTTGCTATCTCCTTCAGAAACCCGACAGGATATGAGACATGGATTACATACAGTAAACCATCTCATATCCCTTCTTTTTTTTTTACATATTCCTCTTTACTAATGTTAGACGTGTATGTGTGTTAAATTTGGGGGCTCTAGCTGTTTAAATAAAGGGTTAAATCCCAGAAAAAAATGGCGTGGGCTCCCGCGCAATTTTCTCCGCCAGAGTGGGAAAGCCAGTGACTGAGGGCAGATATTAATAGCCTAGAGAGGGTCCATGGTTATTGGCCCCCCCTGGCTACAAACATCTGCCCCCAGCCACCCCAGAAAAGGCACATCTGGGAGATGCGCCTATTCTGGCACTTAGCCACTCTCTTCCCACTCCCCTGTAGCGCTGGGATATGGGGTAATGAAGGGTTAATGTCACCTTGGAACACCTAAACAACACAAGGATCCCTAAAATATAACTTTTATTTAACAACAGTTAAAAAGTTCTCTTAACATAAACTATCAAAAATAATAACAAACAACAAGTTATATACCTGTTAGGTCCTAGGACGTCACTGCACTTAATCCTACCTAGCAGTGGGGGTTGGCACCCTAATTTACTGCGGTAGGTACCCCACTCGGCGTCGACTTACCCTCAAGCGTCCCTAGGAATCCCTAAATAGGGAAACCTGAAACAGTCCTAAAAAATCCCTATGGGAAAATACTACCTAACAGTGGGGGTAGGCGCTCTAATGTGAAACGGTAAGCGCCCCCACTCCACGTCGACTGACCCTAGGGTCCCTATAAAGTCCCTAATTAGGGATAGAAAGATAAATAAATGTACCAAAAACACCCCTACACCCCAAAAAAATATAAAATAAAAATACCAGAAAATAAAAAAATTCAAAAACCAGTGAGAAATGTCTCACCTATTGCATAGATACACAAAAATATTGATATATCGGGCATCTGTAGATAGAACAGAGTATGCCCCATCAAAACTACAGCAGGTAGGTGAACGAGATGTAATAGTATCAGTATTGTCCAAAAGATGAAGCGTATATCCAGCTTCCTTGGTAGTAAAATAGATACATATAGGATGCCATAATGCAAAATCAATAAAGTACTAACAGAAAAAATAATAATGTTAACTCCTAAAATCCAAGGAAGTATAGCCTGGATAAGAAAAGCGCCTATTCAGTATTGATAGCAATAAGCTGGTGCTCAAGACATGCATATATATCAGCTCAGCAGATTATATCTATACTGTTTTCAGTGTGCACTGCAATATAAAATGTCCACAAAAAAGATACTCAGGACATATAAACAAAGCAATAAATCATGCCATTACCATTTAAAGTGCACAATGCAATGTAATCTGTCACACAAGACCCACAAGTCATTGTGCACTGAATAGGCGCTTTTCTTATCCAGGCTATACTTCCTTGGATTTTAGGAGTTAACATTATTATTTTTTCTGTTAGTACTTTATTGATTTTGCATTATGGCATCCTATATGTATCTATTTTACTACCAAGGAAGCTGGATATACGCTTCATCTTTTGGACAATACTGATACTATTACATCTCGTTCACCTACCTGCTGTAGTTTTGATGGGGCATACTCTGTTCTATCTACAGATACCCGATATATCAATATGTTTGTGTATCTATGCAATAGGTGAGACATTTCTCACTGGTTTTTGAATTTTTTTATTTTCTGGTATTTTTATTTTATATTTTTTTGGGGTGTAGGGGTGTTTTTGGTACATTTATTTATCTTTCTATCCCTAATTAGGGACTTTATAGGGACCCTAGGGTCAGTCGACGTGGAGTGGGGGCGCTTACCGTTTCACATTAGAGCGCCTATCCCCACTGTTGGGTAATATTTTCCCATAGGGATTTTTTAGGACTGTTTCAGGTTTCCCTATTTAGGGATTCCTAGGGACGCTTGAGGGTAAGTCAACGCCGAGTGGGGGCACCTACCACAGTAAATTAGGGTGCCAACCCCCACTGCTAGGTAGGATTAAGTGCAGTGACGCCCTAGGACCTAACAGGTATATAACTTGTTGTTTGTTATTATTTTTGATAGTTTATGTTAAGAGAACTTTTTAACTGTTGTTAAATAAAAGTTATATTTTAGGGATCCTTGTGTTGTTTAGGTGTTCGGAGTTGTCTAGGATTCCAATATATCCTTTTTTGTGGTTTGGTTTTTAATGTCACCTTGCTATTGTAAGGTGACATTAAGCCAGGTTAATAATTATTAATCCAATAGTAGTAAATGGTTTGGGAAGGAGATAGCAAAAGCCAACAATTGAACTACCGACTTTTATGCAATCTATATACTGTATATATAGACTGTATATATATTTTCATGAATATTTCAGCCCATGGATCCATTGTATGTCCGTTTTGCAAGCCGTCTCGCCGTACGGATGCCATACGGATTACATACGGAGGTTTACATGCGCAAAATACGCTGCCACACCCTGCATACGGATCACTATTTTGGGAACATTTTTGCGTATTACGCAAGTAAAATACGGACCGTATTTCCCTACGCTGAGTGTGACCCTGGCCTAACTGTATAAAGTTTTACAGTTAAAAGTAGCGTAGCCCTGGGTGGACCCCTCAGAGCCTGGGTCAGTCGCACTTTTCTGTCCCTCTGGTAGCTAAACTACTGGACGAGACCCTAAATGCTACAGATTCACCTCTCCATGTGTCTAGGCCTCAGATAGATTATCAAACACACATAACAAGAAATCACCTGCAATATTCTAGCTGTGAGATTTGATTTATTCTCTACTGTAAAAAACAGGATGGCATCATAATTTTCTATCAAATCCTACCTTTCAGCACTTGGATTATACACATTAGGGCTCATTTCCACTTGTGAGAAACACGTCCGTATCTTGCATGTGGAAACCAAGCTGTGGTGCCGGCACTCCAGAGCGGAGCGTGCAGCTCCATGTGTTCCTATGCGGCCGCACGCTCCGCTCTAGAGTGCCGGCGCCACAGCTTGGTTTCCACATGTGAGACACGGACGTGTTTCTCGCAAGTGGAAATGAGCCCTTAGGCCGGCGTCACACTGGCGTTTTAAACGGCCGAGTGCAATGCGATAAAAAATCGCATTGCACTCAGACCAATGTTAACATATGGGACAGCTCCCAGCAGCCGACTTTTTGTCGGCCGTTTTCTTCGGTTCGAGACAATCGCAGCATGCTGCGATTGTCTCGGACCGAGGAATACTCTGGGCTCACTCGCACCCATATAAGCCTATGGGTGCTAGTGAGATATCATCCGAGTGATGTGCGTTATAAGCGGACCCCAGCAATGGAGGAGATGGAGAAATTCTTTTCTCCGCCTCCTCCGCAGCTGTGCTCCGATCCTCCCTGTGCGAGACAATCGGAGCACAGACACATGACACTTGGCTCCTGCTCTGCTGCGAGCAGGAGCCGAGTGTCATTAACATATCGCGTCCGATGCTCTCGCATCGGATGCAATACGCCAGTGTGACGCCGGCCTTAGACTGATAGCTGATCCTGCCAATATCAGAATGTTTGGCCAACGTCAGTCTGTGTATGGAGGTCTTGCACTGTCTATACCATTAGTTAGTGTGTTTTGCAGAATCTCCAGCATATCCTATGACTTTTAGCTTCAGGAATCTGCCTCCTGCTTGTAAGAGCTGACAAGGAGAAACTTATCACAAACAGGAGGCAAGCTGAAGCTGCATATCATAGGATAAACAGGAAATTTTGCACATAGAACTTACAAATAAAGTGTAACGAACCTCCATTACTTGATGGACTAGTGCTTGATGGCATAAGCAAGCATTGTAGCACTCTTATCCCCTATGTGTAATGTGGAGGCTCATGTTCATTGCATGATTACCAGTGCACTGCACAATTTCCATGCAATAGAACGAATGTTTGGTGTGTACTACATTCATAAGTTGTTTCTCAAGTTACTTCCTAAAAAAGGTGAAATAAATGTGAAGTTGAAAATCTGCTGAGACTGCAATGCAAAAAAACAAAGATGCAGCAGCAGACTGTAAACGCTGAGATATGTTTGCCTATAGCTATGTAACCTGGAGTAAAACCTATACATGAGCCTAAGTCATTGACGTCTGTGGTGTATTTGGACACGTGTATTACATGACCAAGCGGCACATTGCCAGTACGCACAGCTGGCCTTACATGGATCACACTTATGTCATCTGAGTGATAAAGATGCTTCAAATGGGAAAAACATTTCCCTGCAGCTTTGCTTACCCACACTGGTTGCTGTTCCTAAACACAAGCTTGTCAGGAAGTTTCCAATCATCAAATACTTCAGGAAAACAAGAGTCCAGAGATCTAGATCTATAAGCTTAGTGAAAAAAAACCTTTCTAGGGGTTAGTGTTTTTCCACACTCTTTTTTTTGCATTTTTTTTACTTGACAAGTCACTTCTTTATTTCGGTGGGAAGGTTTTTAAAGCTTTGTTGGAAAAAAACAACACTAAAGAAATCATCATATGAACACAAAGGCGTAATGTCTATTTAAATCAACAGGAAGAGTATACAGAGCAGATGTGTAGCAGGTTGATGTGGATTTTGGAGTGGATTCACCTTCAAAATCCCACTCACAAAGCTCTGTGTGAACTTAACCAAGGGGCTCATACAGACAGGTGTATTTTACATGTGTCTGATATCTGTAAACAAAACGGATAGCATACGGACCAATGCAAGTCAATGAAGCAGTTCATTTGGGCGTTTTTACAAGCGGACCATCACAGTGTCGGAGTGTTGTGGTGCCAAGGGCCCACCAGGAACCAACTCCAGGGCCCCACTTTTCAGCTACATGCAAATGTGACATTATCCACAATCACAAATTTATATAACAATGATCTGGTAGATTGTGAAATGAATAAGATGCTTCTTTTGTCTGTACATAGTGTGCAAAGCAGTCATCAAAGCAAAAGGTGGCTACTTTGAAGAACCTAGAATATAAGACATAATTTCAGTTGTTTTACACTTTTTTGTTACCGTAAGTATATAATTCCACATGTGTTAATTCATAGTTTTGATGCCTTCAGTGTGAATGTACAATTTTCATAGTCATGACAATACAGAAAAATCTTTAAGTGAGAAGGTGTGTCCAAACTTTTGGTCTGTACTGTATGTCATACTGACATCATCCTTATGCCATGGATGTATTGTAATTACTGTCTTAGGAAACTGTCACAGGTTTAGCCAGACAGAGAGGAGCCAGAAGACTGCAGCGTCTGATTTCTCCTACTCCTGCACTGATTAGAAGCACTTCACTTACTTTTAGCAGTGCAGGGGTTAATCTGCTCAGTTGATAGCTCATGGAAGCTTTCCTGCATTAAGCTCTCAGCTGATCACTGTTAGCCACTACCATTTCCTATAAAACTGGGCCCTGGCTAGCACTCATTGTCAGAGCTAGCTTCTGCTGCATGGCTGGAAGTTGTTTTTGATTATAATAGAAAAAGGCATTCGATGTATTTATTTGTGACTCTTGCTTGGTTTTGAGTGTTGTAATAATTCCCTTTCTTCTCCTACTGTGGTTTAACCTCATCCTTCACTCCCCAGTGCATGTCTCTGTTACATGTGTGAGTACATTTGTATGTTTGGTATTTTTCGTTACCCCTGTTCGTATTACCTTAGTAGTCTGGTTGGTGTATTACGGTATACTGCTACTCCTCTCTTCCCTGGGTGGGGGAAGGGTACAGACTGAGGACGTATTCAGGAGCTAAAACAAGGTACGTGGCCCCGGCTTCTTCACCATTAGAAGTAATCCGGAGAGCAGGGCAAGCTAGGGCGCCCTTAGCGTTAGGGACAGGGAAGGAGCCCCTGGTCCCAGGACACCCGACAACAGAGTCATGACAGAAACTGTATTTGGTCTTGTACAAAATTTTAAAAGGTGATGTATAAAAACAGATGGCATACAAATGTAAAAGACGGATTTACGATGGCATGCAGAGCACCATACAAGTGAAAAATCCTTTTTTTTCCTGCATGAAAATGAAATTATTTTACATGTGCTCATTTTCCACATGTCCTGATATTTTCGTTAGTGGAAAAACCAGTACCAGTGCTGTCTGTGTGTCCGTGTTGCAAACCTGTGTGGCATCCGTGTGCTGTTCGTGTGCACGAACCATGTGACACGTACTCCAGTAGAATGCAGAAGAGAAATTACAGATGTTTAAATGTTCAAAGATAGAGAATAGATAGATGTGGATAAATAGCAAGATAGATATTCATGAGAGATATAGTTTGTGCCATGTGGGTGTATTTTATTGTACTTGTATTACACTAATAAATACAGTAGATAAAAAAAAATTATGTGGGGTCCTTGCTATTTTTGATAACCAGCAAAGGTAAAGCAGCCAGCTGGGGGACGATATTATCAGGTTTGGAAGGTCCATGGATGTTGGTCCCTTCCTAGCCTAAAAATACCAGCCTGCAACCGCCTCAGAATTAGTGCATCCCATTAGACGCGCCAATTGTGATTGGACTCACAGATCAAACTCGCCAATGCACGTCTATGGAAAGTCCATGAAAAAATTGGGCAGCACTTGGATCCCAGCAGTCTGGTTTTTACTGACTGATTGAAGAAGTTTGCAAAACCAACATCATTTTTTTTTATCTTTGCATACAAGAAAAACTTACGATATATTTCTGGTAATAATGAACACACTGATTACACACTGGTATACATTTGATGAAAAAATCTTTTTTTTTTTTTTTCCATATGATGGAAATCAGTGTGACATCTGAATGAGCCCTTAGCGGTAAGGAGAGAACCGGTGTCGTGAAAACTGCGGCAGCACTTCGCCATCTGCCGCAAATAGCAATAAACTATTAAAGGGGTTGTCCTTAAACCCTACAGGTGCATAATGATGCCATAAACAGTTATCCCAGGCTCATGGATTGTGCACCAAAGCTACTTATGCATTACATTAATGGTTAATCAAAGAAATGACATCTAGCAAGATGGTGTCGCCCTGACAATTTCATCTGATTGCCAGTGGTTAGAGAAGCCCTGCCGACCCTATTAAAATAAATTGAAGGTTTTGTCTTATACAGGACCCTCATCTGTTAGGTAGAAAGTAGAGTGCTCCTCTCAATCTGGAGGACCTGGAATTGTGTAATACTCCTTTTGCCCTGCGGGTGTGCTGCAGGGAAATTAAACCTTTTTTTCTTGGCTGCGTTCATCAATGATTACGGCTGATTCCATAATCCTTGTCATCCACGTGTTGGTGACGGACCCTCAAACAAAAATGGATTGTCTGAACCCCTTCAAATACCACTGAATATTAATGTACCATCACATATAAAATGATGATCAATTAACGGTGATCGAGCTTGAAGTCCCTGTGAACACTCTTGTTCCTATTCACCATGAAACTAACGTTTATCGGCCGCTCGTTATTCCCGTCCTGTGATTTATGAGCTGCTCTTCAGGTCTGAATTTGAGGTAATGCCAGCAATAAACCAGGAGGGACCCGCTCTGATCAAAGACAAAACAAGTCACTAAACACTGCGCAAATAATTTATTGGGAATTTGTACTGGTTGTGTAGGTGCGAGGCCTTGTCAGAAATATCATCTGAGTTTGTTGCCCATAGCAACCAATCACAGAGCAGCTTTCATCTCTCAAGTGCTGTTTACAAAATGAAAGCTGAGCTCTGATTGGTTGCTATGCGAGTTTTGATAAATGAGACCTAACATGATAACATAAAACTCTCGGACCCCAATGCAAAATCTGTAAAGGGCCCCACAGTTATGTGAGCTGTGTATAATACCGGTGTCCAGAAATGGCGCCACTCCTGGGACAGTTTCTGATTTGCAGCTCTTTTTTGTTTAACCAGAGGGATCAAATACTTATTTCTCACTGCAAAATGCAAATGAATTTATATAATTTATAAAATGTTATGTTATTATTGATATTCTATCTCTCAATGTTAAAATTAACCTACCCTTAAAATTATAGACTGTTCATGTCTCAGCGGGCAAACTTACAAAAGCAGCAAGGGATCATATACTTATTTCCCCCACTGTATATGTTGGGGGAATACCTGTATTTAGGTTTTTGGGGAGATCTGACATGTATAGAGGCTGAATTAATGCAGTGCAGATCAGCCCCAAATCTTAAAGGGGGTGTATGAGATTGCAATAGCATGCATGCATTATGCAGGAAACAGCGCCACTCATCTCTATAGGCTGTTTCTGGTATTGCGTTCAAGTGATTCAAGTGCATCGTTCATTCTTGGCTCATCAGTACCAGAAATGAGATGCGATCCTGAGGTTTACACATTTCTTATGTAAGTAATGAAGTCCTGCAAGACAAAGAACGCCACATCTAGGAAGTGTTATTAGACAGGATAATGAATGACATGCATGGGAAGCATGGTGAGAGATCTAGGGTCAGGTGGAAGTCTGGTCATTGTGTATGAGGAGCCCACCATGCCATGTCTCCCAGAGCTGCAGCATGCACCGTGCCATCCAAGCTACAGATGATCAGCCCACCATTCTCCAGGTCTGATTGGTCCACACATGGGGAAGTGTGACTGTGATGAAGAAGATCACACTGTGAAGAAGATGCTGCTGACCCAGGAGGAGGGGGCTCATCACCAGACAATGCACATGTATGGGGGCATGCATATATACTGTGCATATATATATATATATGTGTGTGACTCCTCCTGCATCTGTACATTGCTGGCCTTGCTTCATTAATAAATCATTGTAGACATGACTAGGAGGGAGGAGGCTGCAGAGAGGAGCAGGAGACAGGCAGCAGGTAGAGCACCCTGACACATATACAGCAGGAGGAGGATGTCTTCCTAGAGACAGCTGGAGACACACAGATATAGAGACAGACATCAATCTGTGATCACACAGAGACAGCTGAAGAGGAGGAGGAGGAGGGAGGCGGCGCCTGTGTGCTCAGCTCTGTGCACTGCTCCCAATGCAGAGGACACTGGCAGCACTGGACCCTGGCTGCAGCCCACAGCACCGCACCTCTGTGCCAGGGCACCTCCTGCACCCAGTTATCCCCCTGCCAGCTGCACACTGTCAGCACTGCATCACCTCGCCCTGGCACCTCCTGGCACAGCATAAAGGTTCAGAGTCCATTCCACTGTGATCTGAAGCTGCTGCACAGTGTCTAAGGTCACACAACCTCCCCTTCCCCAGGACTCTGGACAACTCCATTCATCAGGGACTGCTAGTGAAACATCGTTTTTTTTTTTGTGGGGGGGCTGTTTGCTTGCTGAATCTGAGCTCATGGATTGGAGGTGGAGGCACTG
The DNA here is from genome assembly GCF_051348905.1 of Ranitomeya variabilis. NCBI lineage: Eukaryota > Metazoa > Chordata > Amphibia > Anura > Dendrobatidae > Ranitomeya > Ranitomeya variabilis. Next base: position 219,868,921 of record NC_135233.1, on the reverse strand, counting down.
GCAGTGATATGACAGCAGAGCCAGTGAGTGCCAGGTACTGAAGGAAAAAAGGATGGCATCTCATGGGAAGCCAAGGAAGGACAGAACTGCAGACTATGAAAGTCAGTTTAAAGGTAAGAAGGGCTGAAAGAAAGAGATTCTTTGTTGGGGAGGCGCGAAGGGGTTAAAGCGGATTAGTGTAGAAGGTTTATGGGGAACTTGTGTTATGACAGAGGCTGTGGTGTAAGCGTTTCCTGAATACATAACCATGTAGCGCATGCTATGCCTAAAGTCAACGGAAGAGCGAGGATTACAGCATGACCAATATGACAACCATCCATAGATTAGACCACATTGCTTCTGTGCCCATGATAACGGTCATCTCATTTGCCTGGTTTTGCAGTTCTCCGAGTTTTGGTTGAAAAATAATGATCCTTTTTTTTTTTTTTCCTACCGTCGTTATGCATAATAAAATGTTTCCAAAGTGGTAGACTTTATTACTCATCTTTAAGTGCTCTGCGCTAACTGCCCCGGGCTGCGGCGCATTGTCCGTCTGTCCTGTGTCTGCGGCTGTATGTGATTTCTGACTGCGCCAGGAGCTGGCTGCTGCCTTCGTGTACTATCTGTAAAATACCAGGCTCGCATCACAATGATCGAGGTCAGACGGGACCGCAGACAAAACAATCTGACGGTAATCGCTCCAAAGTTCATTGTGATCTACAAGCCTTCACTAGAATACGCACAATGGATCCATTATTGTTCTCCATGGAGCCCGTATCCTGACGCGTATAATGATCACGATATACGTATTTAGAGCATGGATATGGTCAGATTGTTCAAAGTACTAGTTTATGTAGTGGAAATATTTCCATTAATTAGATGTAGAGTCAACGTAGAAGCCCACAGATCTTCTCGTAGGCATCTAAGTCATAGGGCCATTGTGTTGGAATCCTGACAGCCATAGGATCAGTGTTTCTTGTCTTTTGTGAGGGTCTTCAGGTTCCGCATTGGATTCTTCATGACTCCAATAATTGCATCCATCCATCTTCACACATGTTGTCTTCTTCCGCTTTTCCGTTGAAGCACAGATGTCTTTGTCAATGAGTTGGGTCTTCCAATGGACTCCACAAGATGAGATGAAGCTCAATCTAAAAACTTGTGAGGGTCTTCAGGTTCCGCATTGGATTCTTCATGACTCCAATAATTGCATCCATCCATCTTCAAGCATATTGTCTTCTTCCGCTTCTCCGTTGAAGCACAGATGTCTTTGTCAATGAGTCGGGTCTTCCCATGGACTCCACAAGATGAGATGAAGCTCAGACAAAAAACTTGTGAGGGTCTTCAGGTTCCGCATTGGCTTCTTCATGACTCCAATGATTGCATCCATCCATCTTCACGCATGTTATCTTCTTCCGCTTCTCCGTTGAAGCACAGATGTCTTTGTCAATGAGTTGGGTCTTCCCATGGACGCCACGAGATGTGATGAACCTCAATCTAATAACTTGAGGCTGAGGTTTATTCCAAGGATCTCCAGACAAATTACACCAATCTTTTCTAAAGTCTTCTACAATTCCAGAATAATCTCTAGAGCTCCTATCCAATTATTCTAGCCATTAAAGAGCAGACATGACATTTTATTAGCTATTGTTTCGGAGGGAAACCTTATCTAGCTACTTGGGGAACATTCCCACGATCAGGAACAGTAGCGTTTTGAACTCACCGTATTTTCGCTGCTTCCAAAACTCTGTGTTCTACTTTTCGTACTTTGTTTTAGAACTATGCGGATTTACCGCACCTAATGACAGTCTATTCGGGGAAGGTACGCGGAGGAAACTAGCGTCTCCACTAGAGAAATTGACATGACCAGAAGCATAGTGGTCATGGGATTTCTATAAATCCCATCCACCGTGCTTGTAATGTAGAACGCAGCGTTATGGATGGAGTGAAAATATGCTACTACTGTCCAAAACTCTACTATTCTTGATCGTGGGCACGCAGCCTTATGAATAGGTGATCATGTAACACATGCTCTTAGGTTGGGTTTTCATATATCCGGTCATGCAACTTTTTTTCCTCTCCAATGTGGCCATGAAATGCCAGAGGGAATCTGATGTGAGAACAGATCCCATAGTTTGCATTGTGATTTCTCACATTCATCGTTGTGATTGACATTTCAAAGCGTCAACTCCAAAAATGCTACATATTGTGTTTTCTTCACTCATTTAGCAATAAAGTGGTGGAAAAGGATGGAGCAGGATGGGTAGAAATAGAGCGGCTATATAAGGCTCCTGGCGTTACACTGTTGTGGGACCACTCTTGCTTATAGAGGGAGGTCCTGAGTGGGAGAGTCTCCTCCATGACTGTCATATGCTCTAATAGGTCATATGATCGGCGGATATCTTGATACAACAACCCCATTAAGGGACGTTACACATACTTCCTGCTATTCCGGCTGCTCTGAGTTTTTTTTCGCTCTGGTTTTGGAACATATTCTGCACTGAAGTCCAGTTGAAAAACACCCACACACCATCTTTTATTATTACATTTTTTTTCAATGGGAAATCTTTATTGCCATTCATATGAAGGCAAACTTTTCTGCTGCAAATTTGAATATTCTATAGAAGTAATTTACACATAGAAACCACAAAGATAAATAGCTATTAGATGGTCCAGCTTCAATAAATGGGGCTACTCTGCATGCGGACCCTCAGGAGTTCAAAATGCAACCCCTGGAAATTCGGGGGTCAGGATTAGATTTCTGATGATGGTTCCAGGGGAAATTCATATTGATTCTTTTCCACATGAAAAATGACGCTGTGTGAACGTACCCTTATCATCACCTCCTTCTGATCTTCTTGGATCCTCAGCTACAAAGGAAGATTCTTTGTTGTTTGTTACTTTGTATCATTTGTGTGATGTTTCTAAAATATTGAAAAACTTTCCACAAGTTTATAAAACAAAAGAAACGATACAATCGTTTTATAAATACAGTCTACAGCATTGTGATAGAGCAGAATAACAAGAGCAATCATTTATATTAATATGATTGATGTCCGTTCCTTCTTATGTTCCTGCAGACCTTGGGCTCCTTTATCTCTGTAGTTTGCACTTTGGATGGTTTCCTTTGCAGGATGTCTACTTCTAAAGTACTTTGCTAATCTTCTGCACAAATTTTGGCCTTGTTTTTATTTTTTTTAATAAAAAAAAAATCAAGCACGAGGGCTTAGTAGGTTAGTAGCTTCAAAGTAGCTTCTGATTGCACATAAGGATTTTTTTAGCTCATTATTACCACTGGGGGTGTAATATGATTAGGCATTGAGGATCAATGAGCCAATATTCTCTTCCTGCACATTGGCATCCAAGAAATATTTGCACTTGTTTTGGCCATACCATACCCTATTATCAGAGACGTGTATAACATCAGGCTCGGACTGGCCCACCGGAAAACAGGAGAATCCTCCGGTAGGCCGCCCCTGTGAACAGCGCTAATGAGAAATGCTATTACCCTTGATTCACAACTTGCAAATATCATCTAATCATTCATTAAACAAGCTAGCCAAATCCATATTACATAAAAGCAAAAGTACTAGGGTCAGGTAGCTGAACGGTGGGCCCCAAGAATCAAAGTTCCTGGTGGGCCTTTGCCAACATATATTAAGTATTGTAAAGATTTGGGTTTTAGCTCAGGTTGGCCCCTTATCCTCCATGGATGATGTGAACGTGAGGGACTTTCCTTCTGTAAACAAGGGAGGGAGCGTTGGCACATTAGTCATGCCATCCTTCTTTTCTTCCAGGAATAGGATTTTTGGGCTAGTGAATAAACACTGTACTTCTCTGTCCAAGGAAAGGGGGGAGGCTTGTTTGTCTGAACCTGGAGGAATGTCACATTTAGATTTTTACTACAGTGCCCCTTTTTTAAGTACACCCCAGCATGCCAAACAATCCAGGGTTGTCCTATGCAATGTTTATCCACCATCTACGGCACTATAAACTATGGAGTAGGGTCTATAAGTTGCACCCTGATCTATGGATTTCCTTTTTTCTTCTTTCCACCCGTCACTTACAAGCGATCTCGTCTGCTGCTCTCCTACATCTCATATGTCACCGGCAGTATAGATAGTGTATGACAAACTCACGGTTGTGTTGACAGAAATGAATGAAGAATGACATGTGAGTGAATGAGTCAGGGTACGTTGGTTTATACATGTAATGGGTTAGAAAAAATCTGAGCGCTAATTGTTCAAAAGAAACGGCCAGGCTAATATTTCGCCCCCCTAAGGACCTGTGCAGAATTTTGTACACAGGTAATCTGTCTCTGTTCCACCCGCCAGTGGTGCCACCTAATGCTCAAAGTGGACAACATTGTCCAGGACCACTCTCTGCCCTCTGTTCCCTGCAGAGCACCCACCAGAAATAACTTTGTATCCTTCATGGTGGATTTGCAGGATGCAAGTGTAGCGCCCCAGGGTCCTGGTCGTCGCAGTGGTATTGCTTTCCACTCGGGGAGAGTGATACTGTGTTTGGAGGCAAAAAAGGATAACTGCATCCAGGTATCACAAACATGCAACACATTTCACACTCCAGGCCACCAGGGGGAGCTTCTGCTTCTATTTATTAGGTCACGCTCCATATATATATATATATATAGCTGGTAGTCTGTAGGGAAAGTTAGTCAGTTTCAGACAGTAGTCTAAGGAGGGCAGAGGGTCAACGGAGCTGTGCATGCCCTCAGAGCTGCAGCTCCCAGAAAGAGACATTGAAAGGCAAAATTGTTTGCAGCGAGCGTGAAGGAAGTCGAAGCAAAGGAGAGGATACCAGAAGGGGACCAGCCCTGAACAGGCTGCCTCCTTCTGAGGTGCAGAACCCCGGTAGCCAGAACACCGAGGGAGTAAGGACCTCTACGCCTTATTTCAGAGACCAGCAGGAGAGCTAATTGCAGGTTACCTGTCCGCACCTACACCCAGGAGGCACGGTGACACCTACAGAGCCAGGTTATCTAAGAGACCCTATAAACAGGCTCAAGTCACCAGTCATACGGGTTTTGTCCTATCCTATATGGGGGACAGAGAGAGCGAAGCATCGCATCTGTGAGACCCTTATGCGAAGCCATAGGCAGTAAGGGACTACACCACCGCAGCGCAAGGGAAGGCTACTGATTTCCACCTGGACAAGGGGACTCTGGACTTGCCTCCAAACCAGCCGGACTCTGCCTGCACTGTGATCTGGGGCTTTGGACTGTGGATGCTGAAGTCTTCACTAAAGGTAAAGAGACTGCAACCTTGTGTCCTCGTTCTTCACTGCGCCATTCATCATTCACCATCTACACACCGGGAGCCCTGGGGACATACTTCACCTGTGGGAAGGTATACCATCTAGCTGCCATAACATCACCCCAGCGGACCCCTAAGCAGCGTCGGTCACCCTGACCGAATACCACAGGTGGCATCACGAACATAAACTTTTTGCTCTAAAGACCTTTCCCTTTTACATGGGCGACCAGGGCCACGGACCGGGTCGCAGCCACCGTGACATCCCCCTGTGAAACAGTAGGACCCGGTACCGAGTACCCTTAGCCCGTGGGGCGACTCACAAACAGCAGAATACAGACTGCTCTTTCTGGCACCATGTATCCTAGACTGCAGAGTGAATCGAGGAGAAGAGATCACTTGTCAGGTTAGGGACCATTTGTGAAAACTCTTGCACTACCTTCTCACCACCCAGAAGTTGCAGATCATCTTCTTCAGAGCATTGAAGCCACATTCAGTTTGTGGTTCTGTCCGTTCCTACTCTAATTAGTTGTCAGATGCAAGAAGTGAAAATGTAGAAATCCTTATCTGTTAAACAAAAAAAAGGTCGAAGCTTCCACTATCCAGTTTCATCAAGAACTTATTGAGGAACTGATCTATGAAAAGTGATGCAGCAAACAAAAATACCCTGCCAGTGCATTAGGGAATTTTGGAAACTTGGTAAGTTATGTAAGTAAATTTTGTAAGTTATGCTCTGCGAGATACCGTTTTTTATAATATAAGAAACATCTCCTTAAAAGGACCGAACTTATGAACTACTTCTTCAACTCTCTCCTGCCTCTTGAACTCACCATCTGCTCTGAAAAAAAGCATCTGAACTCCACCTTGCTCAAGACAAGGTGGACTATCATCACGGTGAGGAGTCAAGTTACACCCCCTATCCATACTCTATTGAGAGGGGAACGGGGAGAAAACAAACAGAGGGAGACACAGAAAGATTGTGCTGAGCTTTCTAACAAGTCCTTGACCTTTCCGCAGAGCTGGATTCACAGCTACACTGCTCCATACTTCTGCTGGTTTTTTTTGTGCTAACTGAAGAATGAAGAGAAGGAATTCATCCCAGTGTGCTGTGTATAGGAGAAATCATAGCAGCTGGTCTCTTCCCACCAGCTCAGAGTCATTGGAAATTACAAGATAGAACTTGCATAGGGTAATACTGGTGAAAATGCAGGATACAAGGGGATGAAATGAGTAAAGTAATGTTATTACCCATGTACAGCTTCTTCAGAAGACTTACTTGAAAGTACAATCACCATTTAAGAAAAATTAAAATACTTGTTTCTCTCATGGTGAATTCTACTCTAAGAAAGTGGGTTGCGTTTTAAAGGCTAGACAAAAGTGTGGGCAAATTCTAAATGTCCACGGAGATCTGTGCCACTACTATACCTACATGATATCATGCATTGTTCACAATGGTCATATTCATAGCAGTAAGTCAAGGGGTTTGTATGCAAGAAAATGATAATTAGGTCTTCTTCTATGATTCATACTTGGCGCAGTATGTTCCCCCAGTTACGGCTGCCGTTAAGTCACCTTGGACCAGTTACATGATAATATTTGGTTCGAGCTCTGTACTATTATTTTTGTAGGTTTAACTAGAAGTTGTATTGCTGACACAAGCGTCTAACAGAGATTCCATAGACGTCAAGCCAATAGTGTAAAATCCCCAAAATAGCATATACAGTAGGTGGTAATGGGATATCCAGGAAGGACTGCTTTTACATAGGATTGACTTCAGTGTATAGGGTTTGTTTTACAGGGCTGTTACATGAGTAATCATAGGAACTCAATCTGAAGATGTCGTGGGACCTGCAGTTTTTAGAAAGCTTTATCTACAGTATTATCCTTAAAAATTAAGTCTGTCAACGCTTTTTATAAATGGTATGGCTGCATAGGCGCTTGTCCCCCAATAAAAATGATATTTTTTATATAGAGATCTGATGTGCCTGTCAGGAGAAATCTAGTGGAGAAGCCATAGGCAAATCAGTCTGGAAGTGCAGTGAGGGCGTGTCTGTACACTCAGACTACCTCTTCTCAGTTCACTGACACACCCCCAGTGCACTTCCTGCCTAATTTGCATACATTTTCTATGCTACATTTCTCTTAACTGGCACATCCGATCTCTACATAAAAGGTGTCATGTGTATCGGTCAACAAGCGCCTATCGGGCCATACCACTACTTCCACATGTGCTGACAGCTTCCCTTTAATGACCTGTTCATGAATGGAAACAGGACATGAATTGAGAAAAATAATTATCTGTATTTTTTGTTAATTTTTTTAGCTTCGTTGTGTTTCAGGTTTATACTTGTATTTCAATGTCTATATTCATGGATGCGTCTCATATACACGTAGAATATGCGTCTCTGTAACGGATCCCTTTCCTTTTCTCGTTGACACTCTGTTGACTTCTCTGTGTAGAATCCATCACACAACATCCGGTGTCGCATGCTGCGTTCTCTGTATACTATGCTATGTATAGCAATGCGCCCATGAGAACAGGACTCCGCGTGGTGACATCAGCAGAGCCCAAGAAGTGCTACCAATCACAGCTCCATGAAATGTTGAGGAGCTCATGGCGCCTTGTTTTGATGATCGGTATAGATCTCGGTGATCACCGGTGGAATGCCTCCCAAACCTATACCATTAACCTAACGAAGGGGCTGCAGGTCTTTCTGAGTGCAACTTGAATGAGGATGATGATGAGTTGCACCATGAGGCTGCACAGATAGTAACAAATTTCACCATGTTTTTAAATGTCAAAGTAGTGGTACGGCTGTATAGGCGCTCATCCCTTTATAAAAATGACACCTTTTTTTTGTAGAGATCCAAAGTGTAAGTCATGAGAAATCTGGCATAGAAATCATATGCAAAGCAGGCAGAAAGTGCACTGGGGGCGTGTCAGTACACTGTGACAGCTTCTTCCTTTTGCACTGACATGCCCACAGTGCACTTCCAGCCTAATTTGCATATGGCTTCTATGCTAGATTTCTCATGACTGGTACGTCAGATCTCTTCACAAAGTTTATCATTATTACAGGGGGACAAGTGCCTGTACAACCGTTCTACTACTACCAAAAAAATACCAGGTTCCCTTTAAAAGAGAAAATATGTAAAGCAGGAATGTGAATATCCACATATTTCGCTGTAAAACAAGCATAAACAAGTGATGAGTACCAGTAATAACATACTTTCCCTTCAAGGTGACCAGCTCTAACCAATACTTATGAATAATGTCATTGATGGCCTGCAGGAAGCATGTGTCATGAGCATTTTTGGGGTATAGGGATCTGCTCTATGCATGTGTTAGTGCGGGCCAGGGGAGGGGGATGTGTGCACAAGGTGTTATCCAATGGGTAAATATTCTGTGTGTATTCCCCACACCCCTCTTGATCGTAGTTTACAAGCAGAACTTTGAACTGATGGCCTATCATATTCTACACATGTAAATTGCCATCTTATCACGTTGCTGTTTCCTCAGGGAGGGACAAATATTTCAATTTCATGCGCAGGACATAGTCAGTAGTGAGGGGTGCAAAAATAAATTTTGTAGAACCAAAAGTTAGATTTTTTAACAAATCCTCATATTTCTTTTAACGTTACAGTTCTGGGTCATCTTTTTTTGGAGCTGTTCCTCCTTCTAGAAATGAATGTGTTAATTCACACATGGCTGTTGCCACAGAGGTGTGTCCTTACAGTCTGCACTATCAGCACTGATTGGATGATGTCGGAGCTTGCAGGGACACACCCCCAACCAGGCTTGGACTGGCCCACCGGAGAGCAGGAGAATCCTCCGGTGGGCCACCACCCTCTTATATGAGTAGTACTCAACACTATATACTTGTATCACTATGTACATCTTATTCATTTCACAATCTACGAGATCATTGTTATATAAATTTGCGTTTGAGGATAATGTTACATTTGCATGTAGCTGAAAAATGGGGTCCTGGAGTTGGTTATTGGTGGGCCCTTGGCACCCCAGTCTGGCACAGTGGCCCCTACTGTCAATTTCTAGGAGAAATAACAGAAGTACAATATCGGAATCCAAGAAAAGATGCTCCAGAATTGAGGAGTTATGAAGGTAAGAAAGGATTGAAGACAGGTTGTTTTTAAAGGGGTTGTCCAATGAAAGCAAGTTATCACCTCTCCACAGGATAGGTGACAACTTGCTGATCGTGGAGGTCCGACTGCTAAGATGGACCCACATTTGGGGACTTTTATTCCCTGTTAAAAAAAATGGAGCCATAGGTTGCATGTTTGACTACAGCTCGATCCTCTAAGGGGCGGCTGGAAAAAGCTGAGCGGCAACCACCCCATAGGAAATGCATGGCGCGACGGTCAAAAATATAAAAGTGGCGGTAAAGGAATAAAAGCGATTGATAGTTAAAAGTTTGCATTGCAGAGAGAGAACATTTTCCAGCTCAAAAGTTCGGGTCCGCATTGTTTTCAGTAGGGTTCTGGTTCTGGAACAGTTCTGGTACCCAAACCAAACGTTGGAATAAATGTCACCAATGTTTTATGGCTGCAGATTAGCAGAGTTGTCGTATAGACTTAGCCTATAAAGACATCTGGATGTTCTGGAGGTGACCGGTGTTGGACTTCTTGAGAGGTCAAGACCTTTATTACAGCTTATTATTAATAGGATGTTGCATTTGTCCTGCTGATTGGGCCATAGATGTTCCCTTCGCACATACTTTGTGACATGAATACCCTATGGAAAGTCTTTCTGTGTGCACTTACATGTGTGGGTACGTGCCACAGCTGCTGCAAGAAGTGTGAGTGACAGGAAGTGACAGGGAGCTTCCCCTGCAACGCTTCACTGCTGCTTACTCAACTCCTCGAGTGGTCTTCTAATGGACTGATTCTTCATTTAAAAAACTAAACTTTTTGTAAAAAAAAAAAAAAAAAAAAAAAAAGATTTTCACAAACCATGCCAAGAGTCCTATTAGGTCCTCAGGTTAGAAGTCTTATTTATAAGCCAGGACTCTGGTGGACCAGCCCTGTCCATATTTACATAGATGGCAATTGATTTGAATGGTCATGGTGTAATACTGCATTTCACCTACAGGGGGCATTATAAACGTTTGATCAGCTGATCGCCTAGCCTCCTTGTCTCCATTAATCCCTATCCATGATATAGAGGATAACTTCCCAATCGCTGGGGTTCCACCGATCCTGAGATCCAGGGCTCTTCGAATGGATCGAATGGATCCCCATTGACTTTTTTAGGGTTGGGGTTCTGGTTCAAGTTCGAGTAAAGTTCTGGTAACAGAATAGACCTTTGGACTGGTCGAACCAGGCGAACCTGAACATCCACAGGTCCGCTCCCTTGTCGCTAACTCTGGAGATCAGCTCCTGTAGGAGATTGTTCTGATAAGCACAATACTCGGAGGAGGAGACTGGTGGTGAACCATCACTGCCATCAGCTGTACTCTAAATGAGTACCTCCTGATATCAATGCAGCTGGAGGGAGGCAAATAGACTGAGGGAAAGCCACTTACAGGCATTTTTTGTACAAGAATAAAGATAAATTCCCTAATAAAATGGTTTGTAGTTTCAAAACTTTCCTTGTTGGGCAAAATTATTGAAAAAAAAAAAAAGTTTAGTGACTCTCTAAAGAGAGCTGAATTGCAATACCAACTCATTGACAAATGTGGCGCTGTTCTTGTAAGAAAGCAGCTGTTTCCCAAAATGCTGCACCCTATAATGGCATAAATCATACACGTGTCCACCGTATGTAAGCTGAAGTTTCACTGGTGGGACCAGGACGTCAGAAAATACAGAAGTGTCCTGCAATAAAAGGACATAGGGTGTAATTTTTGTAGTGGTGCCATGCACGGTCAGCACTGTGCTACGTGAGCAGAAGGTCCAAGATGAGCGCTTTATGGGAAGTGATATGGTTTATAGTTAAGGAACTAATAGTTGGCACACTGCCACATGCTGAGTTTTTCTTGTAACTGTGTTAGAGCATATATATATATATATATATATATATATATATATATATATATATATATATATATATATTCAAATTAGGGTTTTTTTTTTTGTACGACAAGAAGCTGATTACACAGTGTACCCCTGGTGCGCCCCCAATGATCAGCTTTAGTAAGTTGGGAAACCTGGCAATAGGTGACAACTTTCACTGCAGCTCCCCCAAAGGGGAAATGAGGTATTACACCATGTGTATTCAACTGAGTAGGCAGTCAGTATGATAGGGTAGGTCTCCAGACAGAGACACTCCATGTAGCCACTCCACACGTAGTCCTCGGGCCTTGAGAAGGCCATCCTATCTTTAATATCATGGGTTTTCTAAAACAGAAAACCCCTTCACGGTTGAACACAAGAATAAACTTCAATTTAAATCCTTCCTCCAAAAAATATTTAGTAGTATCAGACACAAAGATACTAGAGTTGAGGAAAAAGATTTGCTCAGTATGGTCCTCCGTGGCAGCCGGACTGGGTCAGTCTTCATTTTTTGCAGGTTGATATCATCGGCTCGGCATCACGGGCTCCTCTGGTGATTAGTAGAACTCACAATGTCATGATGTTGTGGTTGGCATGGATGCTGGCCACAGCTGCAGAAGTGAAGATTACCCTGGTCCAGCTGCCACGGAAGCCCAAACCGGAAATCATTTAGCCCAACTCTGAAAGGTCCAGAGTAGGTGGTGATCTGATACTTTCTGGGCTAAAGGTCTAAATATTAGGTTAAAGTTGATACGAAACCACTTATTATAGCTGAACCAGATGAGCATCTACTGTAATGGGGTCTCCTGACTCATCTGATGTCCTACAGCTATCTAGAGCGTGTGGGCACCTTTGACACAGTAAGGACCCCATGCACTTTAGACTAATATCGGCCGATCCCACAATTATCGACTGGTTCAGCCGGCGGTCTACCGTGTATGGGGATCGCTGACGGATGACTGTTGGTGGAGTTAAGGATTTGGCATGTCTGACTGCTGATCAGTTTGTTCTCTAGACAAAAGCCGCCACCAGTGGACTCTGGCAGCAGCTCTCTCACTGAGAACAGAGCAAGCGTTTGGGAGAGTTGAGATGGCTGCCAGCCGAACCATCCTTCAGCCGACATCGATCTAATGTGTGTGTGCATCGACCATACACATCAGATAAAAGTTGGCCAACCCAACCGATCTCAATGTAATTGCCTGGCTGTTGTTTATGGGGGTCTTCCATCTTGTTTTGGGCAGAAATACACATTGGATAGCTGGTGGCCAAACGATCGTCTGGTTGACAGCTACATCCCCTGAGTCTCTCTCTAGGAAAGCTCGGCCCTAGATAACACCCCTGTGTTCCCTATGACCAGTTTCCAGGCTTTTGCTTATCTCCCAGAGAACAAAATTAATCAGCAATGGGAAATCCAAACAGAAGGATCCTTCTCTCCCCCAACATCATCTTGTCGGGGTCCCCATACACAGTAGACGGTCCGCCGATCCCTCTGACTAGCTTTAACCTAAAGTGCATGGGGTCCTTAAGGTTAAAGAAGAGTTGGGCATGTTGGATTTAACCCACCCAATCCTTTTGTTCATGCTGCCACTGTTCTAGAATGTGCTCGTCCCTTATACTGAGTTACATTCACAATCCTGGCTTCAGAGCTGAACTCTTCCACTATTCCTTATCCTGGAAGTTTAATATATAAGCAGTAATATGATATATTACTGGCTAAAATCCTTACAGAAGCTCCGGTATGGGAGGAGTCTGACAACAAGTTGATGGATTATTTTTTTTCTAGGAACAACCAGCAGAATTATGAATGAAGCTCTTGGGGATATAATACAGGTTCAAGATCAATACAAGATAAATAATTCAATATCTTTACAGAGTGACTTAATCTTTTACATAGCGTATAACTATATATATATAGTGGTGTGCTGCTTAGATATGCATACACCTAATTCTACAGGCAATTGCTTTTTAACTCCTTCAGTCCTTGGTGTTTGTAGCAGTTCTCAGCTTCCCGTGACTTGCTTGTTAGCCATAGGGCAGCGTCTTTGTAATATTTCTTGACAGAGTGATGCGGTACAATAGCGGTTAACCCTTTGTCTGCTGTACAGACCTGTGAGAGCCTGTCTGTTACCTCATCATGGGCTTGCTGATCCCTATCTATTCTGTACAGGATCTTGTCCCAATTCTCAGCAGCTTACTAGCGGCCTACAACTTCCGCTCTAGTCGCACAGCGACGGCTGAAGACGTTTACGGTCTGAGGGCAAAGTATAATGTAATAATTGCTTTATGGACCAGGAAATCCCACCCTTCTGCTTTATATACATACACATTAACACTTACCTTGCCAGATTTCCTGGCTAATTTTAACATAAACACATGTTCTTATGTTCACATCAGTGGTCTTCCTGAATCAAGAAATGGCTTACAATGCCAGTCCCTGTGTCCTACAATACAAGGATCCTGACAGAATGAATGCACCATAAAACTGTGTGGCAATATCATGTTAGCACAGTAAGGTAGTGTTAGCTTTATACTGTTTTATTTCACCACTTTGTGCTCTTATTATTTATGTGCTGTATGTCAGTATTTCAGCGCAGTATGGTGGTATTATTTATATATTTCAATATTATTTGAGCACAGTATGGTGGTATTATTTATATATGTTATGTGAGTATTGTTTTAGCGCAGTATGGTGGTATTATTTATATATGGTATGTCAGTATTATTTGGGCGAAGTATGGTGGTATCATTTATATACGATATGTCATTATTATTTGAGTGCAGTATAGTGGTATTATTTATATATGGTATTTCAGTATTATTTTAGCGCAGTATGGTGGTATTTATATATGATATGTCAGTATTATATGAGCGCAGTATGGTGGTATCATTTATATATGATATGTCATTATTATTTGAGTGCAGTATAGTGGTATTATTTATATATGGTATATGAGTATTATTTTAGCGCAGTATGGTGGTATTTATTTATGGTATGTCAGTATTATTTGAGCGCAGTATGGTGGTATCATTTATATACAATATATCAGTATTACTTGAGCACAGAATGGTAGTAATATCTATATACTGTATTATTTCACCACTTTGTGTTCTTATTATTTGTGTATTTTGTCAGTATTATTTTAAACGCAGTATGGTGGTATCATTTATATATGATATGTCAGTATTATCTTAGCACAGCATGGTGGTATTATTTATGGTATGTGAGTATTATTTTAGCACAGCATGGTGGTATTATTTATATATGGTATGTCAGTATTATTTGAGTGTAGTATGGTGGTATATTTTTTATATATGGTATGTCAGTATTATTTGAGTGCAGTGTAGTGGTATTATTTACGTACAGTATGTCAGTGCAATTTGAGTACAGTATGGTGGTGTTCATATTCTGCATGCCAGTATTATTTGAGCACAGTATGGTGATATTATTTTTGTACTGTATATTAGTATTAATTAAACAAATTGTGATAGTATTATTGATGTAAGCATATCAATATTATATAAACAGTGTCATAGAATTATTTATGTACTGGTTGACAGTATTATTTGAGTACAGTGTGGTAGTGCTAATTTAGTATTATTTCAGTGCGGTGTGGTGGTATTATATGGACTGCATGTCTATATTATTTGATTACAGTAAGGCAGGACTGCCACCAGAAATTTCAGGGCCCCTTCCTGGCAAAATTTTTGGGACCCCTTGAGACTCCGCCCAGACTCCACCCCAGCTCCGCCTCCACCCCTTGAACCTTCCACAGGCCCAGCGCCCACTCTTAGAAAAACTCCACTTCTGCACCACCTCCTCACCAATCACAAATTAACAGTTCCCATTGAACACCATATCACATACATAGACATCAGCTTTTATTTTGGCCAAAAGATTTTTTTTTAAGCTTCCACCACTTCAAGGTAGACTGCTTTGTGCCCGTAATGGTAGTTTCCTTTGTACCACTCCACAGTCTCTGTGCTTCCTTGGAGCAACTTCCCACCAAGTTAACAGCAAATTCAGAGACAAATAATTTTCAAGGCATCAGACAATGGTGCCTTGGAAACGATTTGTCTCTGAAGGTAGACTCTTTGCCAGGCCCTATTGTATTGTAACCTATTAGGCTATGCGCACATGTTGCGGATTTTGATGCGTTTCCACGGCGTTTTTGGATGCGCGGAATTGCATCAAATCTGCAGTGTAGTGCACCACCAATGTTAGTCAATGTGAAATTGACATTTGGTGTGCACATGCTGCGGGGAAAAACGCACGGAATCGCAGCTTTTTTTTTCCGCAGCATGTAAATTCTTTTTGCGGATCTGCAGCGTTTCTGCACCCATTGACTTCCATTGTCTCAGGCTAATCTGCAGCAAAACCGCAGGTTTAAAAAAGATTTCCAGATTTGCTGCGGATGTGCCTGCGAGAAACGCTGCAGATCGGGAGGGGGAAGAGTGTTTGGGCGGAGATGGTGTGTGTGGGCGGAGACTGTGTGTGTGCGGAGAAGATGCGGGTGTTTGTGTGTATCTATGTGTGTGTGCGGGGCTGTATGTGTGTGTGTGCAGGGCTGTGTGTGTTCGTGTAGGGCTGTGTGTAGTCCCATCCGGCTATGCCTGCTACAGTGACAGTTACCGGATGATGGGACAGCAGTAATCCCATCATCCGGCTACTGTGTTCAAGTGTAAAAAAACCCACATACACACATATAGACATACAGTACATACAACATACAATACATACTCACCAATCACCTAGTCCCCGAAGCCATTGATCACCTGTAACAAAAATAAAAATAATAAACCAACAGTATACTCCCTAATCTGATGTAATCCATGTAATAACGAGTGTCCCACGACGATCTCCCGTGGAGAGCTGTCACATCGGCAGATGCGACTGCTCTCCAGGGGCTCCGGGATACAATGACGGAAGGTATCCTTCTGCACTGTATCCCTCTGCCGCTGTGAGTACAGTAAAGTTCATACTGTCACTTACGGCACCGCTGCATGGGAAAATTCTCACGCAGCAGTGCCGTAAAGTGAGAGGCCATTGAAGCCTCAGTGATAACACTGCAGGAGCCATTGTCTCCTGTCAGTGTGTCATTGGAGGCCTATAGAGCTGTCACATCTCCTGATGTGACAGCTCTATAGGGGAGATCGTCGTAGGACACTCGTTATTAATTGGACTGCGTCGGAACAAGGAGTATACTGTTGGTTTATTATTTTTTAATTTTTTGCAGGTGATCGATGGCTTCGGGGAATTAGGTGTGGTTGTAAGTATGGTGAAATTAAGACTATTAAAATACTTTTTTCTGGCTGCGTCTTTATTTAACTCTTTCACTACTATAGGATTAGTAATGGATAGGTGTCTTATTGACGCCTCTCCATTACTAACCGGGCTTAATGTCACCTTACAATGAAAGATGACATTAACCCCTTATTACCCCATATGCCACTGCTACAGGGCAGTGGGAAGAGAGGGACTAAGTGCCGGAATTGGCGCATCTTACAGATGCGCCATTTCTGGGGTGGCTGCGGTCTGGTATTTGTAGCCGGGGGGGGGGGGGGGGCAGTATCCATGGCCTCTCTCTAGGCTATGAATATCAGCCCGCAGCTGTCTGCATGGCCTTTCTGGCTATAAATTATAGGGGGACCCCACTTCATTTTGTTTTTTGGAGTCCCCCTATATTTTATAGCCAAGGCTTAAGAAAGGAAGAGAAATCTGCCAAAACGTTGCTGCTAATGGGTCAGTAAAACCACAATTTTTCATTTTGACTTTTGGAGTGCTGCCTGTTTTTTCTGATATATATATATCCATCTATCTATTGTCTATCTATAAATCTATCTATAGATAAATCTATCCATCTATCTATAGATTTATCTATCTCTCTATAAATATATCTATAAATAGAAAAAAATCAGGCAGCACTCCAGTTCAAGAAAAATTATGGACTTTAATTGAGCACCAAGTGGTGCAACTTTCGACCTCACAACACGGTCTTTGACAAGCATCACTTGGTGCTGGATTAAAGTCCACATTTTTTCTTGAACTGGAGTGCTGCCTGATTTTTTTCTATTTAGATTTTGTGTTGGACAACCGCATTATTCAGTAAGTATTGCACCCAAAATCTGCTAAAGTTTCTGCTGCTATTTGTCTTTCTATTTAGATATATCTATAGATAGATGGATCTATAGATAGACAGATAGATAGATAGATAGATAGATCTATAGCTGGATGGATAATAGATAGATATATCTATAGATCTATCTACCTATAGATCTATCTATAGATCTATCATCTATCTATCTGTGTGTGTAAAGATTATTCTTCAATGGAGTATGTAAATCAAGAGGTTGGACAAGAAATTACATCACAATTCTTTTTTTTTTGCTTAATAATAGATCTTTATTTAGCTTTCAAAAACGCATACAAATCTGCATGAAAAAAAGCATGAAAATCCGCATAAAAAACGCATCAAATCCGCACCTGCGTTTTCTGCCAAGAGAGATAGAATCTGCACAGAAAATTCCACAGGCAAATCTGCAACGTGTGCACATACCCTTAGACATTTCTTAAAATATACATACTTTTTTTAGGTATATATATATTTTTTTCTTTAAGGGAACATGTTGAATACATGTTTTAAAATTACCAATAAGGCCACATTCCAGGGACCAATACGATCACACTATGACTGGACCACATATTACCACCACATAGTGACTGAATAATACCACATACAAGCGACAAATACCACCACACTATGATCAGACCATATATTGCCACCACATAATAACCGAACAATGCCACATAGAAGGAGCAAATACCGCCACACCATGAGCAGACCACATATTACCACCACATAGTGACTGAAAAATACCACATACAGGGGACAAATACCACCACACTATGATCAGACCATATACTACTACCACATAGTGACCAAATCATACAACATAGAAGAAACAAATACCGCTACACCATGAACAGACCACATATTACCACCATATTAGTGACCAAATAATACCACATACAAGGAACAAATGCCACCACACCATGACCAGACCACATATTACCACCACATAGTAACCGAATAGCAGTTTTCATAAAAGTTTTCATACCTCTTGCAATCCCCTGCAGGCGCAGCTCCACTTCTAGTGCTCTCCTGGAGAGTGGCGCGTGCTCTCCTAGAGAGTGGCGCGTGTATATACCGGCACGTGCGAGATAACGTCATTTACACCTCAAAAACATTTCTAGAATTCAACCTTTTCTTACTTTTCACTTTGCAAAAACTCCTTCTGTTGCTCTTATTCACTCTCGTGTGAACTATTGTAACTCTCTACTAATCGGTCTCCCTCTTACCAAACTCTCCCCTCTCCAATCTGTCTTGAATGCAGCGGCCAGGATCATATTCCTCACCAACCGTTACACTGATGCCTCTACCCTGTGCCCATCATTGCACTGGTTAGGTTACCCATTCACTCCAGAGTTCAATACAAACTTATCACTCTCACCCACAAAATGCTCCACGGTTCAGCACCACCCTACATCTCCTCCCTCGACTCAGCCTACCACCCTACCTGCTAATGACCTCAGGTTAACATCCTCAATAATCAGAACCTCCAACTCCCATCTCCAATACTTTTCACATGCTGTGCCAATTCTTTGGAATACTACCCAGGATAATTCAATTAATCCCCAATATCCACAGTTTTAAGTGTGCCCTAAAAACGCATGTCTTCAGACTACCGCCTCAATATATTTATCTAACTATCCCTGTGTTGTCCATTCAAAATTTTCTTCATAACCAGGTTCCTTGTATCTTGTCATGACACGCTTTATGCATTTAATAGCCCTCTGTGTCCGTACTTTTACAAATACTGGTTGGTAACTGGTTCATGCAGCATTACATGAACACCCGATTTCTTCCAATATGGCTGGTTAGAACAATGAAAGCAATTGTCACCATCCACCCTTCGTGTCTCCACTATCTCCTCATAGATTCTAAGCCTGTGAACAGGGCCCTCATTTCTTTTGGTATCTGTTGTTTATGTGATTATTGTTATGCTGTAATGTTTTTTATTGTCTGTACAAGTCCCCTCTATGTAAAGTGCTGCAGAATATGTTGGCGCTATAGAAATAGAATTATTATTATGATTGCGTACGCGCCATCACCAGAGCATCATAGGAGAGGAGGAGGGACCCCCTTGGATCTACACGAATGTTCCATGGAGCTCCAAGGAAGGCTTACTGCACCAAGATGTGCGGCGGAGGCGCACTGGTACACACTACATTATAATACCCTGGGGCCCGGTGAACAGAAGCACACTCTTTACTTCTGCTCACTGGACCCTATACAACAGTAAGGGCAGTAATGCCCTGATGGCGACCCTGCAGTAAGGTAGTATTATCTAGACTGAAGACATTTTAAGTACTTGCCTCACTAAAGACCCTTTGACAGTAGCAGATAAGCTGCCAAATGAGAGCTCCGTGATTGGCACGTGAAAATAAGGCAGCTGACAATCAAACGCTCACTTGTCGGCTGATTTCATCTTTTATGTTGCCTAAAAATATCATGGATTTGCTGTTGGCAATATGCTGCCCATACAGTCTCCATTGGCCTTCCTTACAGAGCGCCGATCAACCTGTTATATCCTTTATGAGCACTGGTTATGGCCAGAAATTTGTTGACGTAAAAGGAATCCAAGACAACCCTTACCATATGCCCAGTTAGGGCTTACAGACATCATAGAGGGTGGTCCTCCAGGGTGGGTCGTGTACTGGCACTGGAAGAGCTGGCTCATCCAAGCATTTTCTGGAAAGCTCTTTGTTTGTATTTCTCCTCTGGCTTCTGTATCTGTTTGTACATATGAATATACATGTGCATCTATAAACACGTGTGTGTATGTATTGCGTGCATTAAGATAACTCATCCTAATGCACACTGTGGAGGTGCACAAATTGCACCAATGGTCTGTCCGCCCTGTGTGTGTCTGTATGAATGCATTTATGTGCATATGTATATCTCCCAAATGTTAAAGTCAGGTGAGACGGACTTGTATTGCACCGCAATTTTTTTAATGTTAAACCATATCTTTAGTCCTTTTTTGTGTGCCCAGGCAGAAATAATGCCTCTAGTCTTCTCATCTATTATTCCCCTTTCATGGTCCTTATACAGCATGATGTCTCCCCAAACTTTTTAACACCCCCATATAATATGATGCCCCTAAAGTACCTTCACACACAGTATGCTGCCCCCAAAGTACCCCACATACAATATGATGCCCCTACAGTGCCCACTCACATATCCCCAAAGTTCTTCCCCATACATTATGATACCTTTCAGAATTTCCTCACACAAATTATAAAGCGCCCGGTCCCGGAGTGCCCTCCACACAGTATGTTGCCTCCACAATGCCCTCCTCCCCACTGTATAGTGTCCCCACATTATGGCTCCCCTCCTCACACTTAGAATAGTGTACTGGCTAAATAACAAAAATGTACAAACCTAGCCCCGTTCACATGATGATCTGCTCAGGTCTGTGCCGTGTGTCTCCGTGCTGCAGGCGCAATCTAGTGACATTATGGCGCTTGTTGTACTGACACTCACAAGCTGTCCGTCAGCTCCCTGCTCCAGTAATGTAATCGGTTGTATCTGTCTCCTGAAGTCAAAGATATAGTGTCAACCGGGATATACCCCCAACCTCTAGGAACAGCGAGCCAATTTCACAAATCTGTGAATTTCCCGCTGGATCCCGAACAGATGGGAGGTATGTGTATGTATTAATGTATGTATGAATATATATGTGTGTATGATTATGTGTGTAAGTATGGATGTATATATGTGTGTATCATTATGTATGGATGTATATGTGTATGTATGAATATATATGTATGTGTGTGTGTGTGTGTGTGTGTGTGTGTGTGTGTGTGTGTGTGTGTGTGTGTGTGTGTGTGTGTGTGTGTGTGTATTTCGTATGTATGTATGTTTGTACTTATGAAAGTGTGTGTATATATGAATCTATGTACAGTATGTATGTGTGTATGAATGTTTATGTGTGTATGTGTGAATGTATGTGTGTATGTATGAATGTGTATATGTGTGTGTGTATGTATGTATCTGTATGTATGTGTGTGTGTATGTATGTATATATGTATGTATCTGTGTGTATGTATGTATGTGTGTATGAATTTACGCATGTTTTTGTGTATTTGTATATATGTATGTGTGCCTATATGTACGTGTACACATATATGAATGCTTTATATTTATGATTATGTATTTGTATATTTGTGAGTACATGGGAATGCACTTGTGTGAATGTATGTTTGTGCATATGAATGATTGTATTTGTGTGCATGTGAATATGTCTCTTAGGGTACGTGTCCACGGTCAGGATGGCCGGCGGTATCGCCGCAGCGGCGAAGCCGCTCGGCGCTAAGCCCCGCCCCCTTTTTGGACGCGATGATGCCGGATGTGTTAACTGTACACATCCGGGATCATCGCTCTCTCCCATAGCGCCCTGTGATATGCCTTGCGGGGACGCTGCGTCCCCGCAAGGTGTACGGACATGCTGCGATCTGAAAAGACGCGCAGCATGTCCGGAGTCGCAGGGAAGACGGATGCGGGTTTCCACGCATAGTGGACACGGGATTTCCAAAAATCCCCTCCACTATGCTGGAACATCTGGACGCTGCGTGTTTGACGCTGCAGCTCTGCGCAGCGTCAAACACGCAGCGTTTACTGACCGTGGAAACTCACCCTTATACAGGTGTCAGTGAATATTTGTGCCGCTCATCCTCTCGCACAGTCCTGTGATTGGGCCGCCTGCTGAGCAAACCTGACGGGCCCTCAGCTATTGCTAGGTAGTCACAGATATCAATGCCGAATGACGGGTGTTGCGTAAAATGGCCGGGCTCCTACGTCCTCTGTGTCACCATCTGTGTGTGAGGAGGCCAGCACGGCCGTCATATAAGGCTGGCGCTCTCAGTGCTGCACATTGCGCCTCTCCCCTTTCTCATCACCTCCACCGCTGAGTTTACCATCATTGTTGGCCATGTCACATTTGTACGTTACAGAGTCGGTATTAACTGTTTCGTCCCCGCTGTCTTGTCACATTGGCAGTTATACCTCCTCATAAATAATAAATACCTGCAGCAAATCATTAGCCAAGGAAAATACTGACCCTTGACCCTAAGGCCGGGGTCACACGAACACCTTACCTGGACTAGGAGTAAGGGGCGTGAATGAGACCCTTTCAAATATCTCAACCAAAAAAACTCACTGTAGGATTCCAGGAGAAACAACGTAAATTGTAGATCTGTCCAGATTTCTGTGGAAATCTAATTCTAAGAGCCTTCTTTATTTATCCCTTTTTGTTTTATGCTGTTATTTTTTGCCTTTTTTTTTTGGTTTGTCTTTTTGTCATGTAAGGAGAAGACTAAATGTTACATCGGAGGCCCCAGGTGGAAACAACAATTTAATTATCGTATTAACAATATGAACTAGAAACACAGACGCTGAAAATGACAAATCACAAAAGGACAATATTTGACGAGCACTTTTATATCAGAGGTATATGGAATTGTATACAACAGGAATCTTCCGCTCCAAATCCACAGTCCAACCTAATATTAGTGGGGAAGAACAAGCTCATTATTTGGGTTGAACAGTCTCTCAAAGTTTCTGCAGCTTTCTGGGCCTTGATGAGGGGCTCTGCTCTGTCTCACTAGCCGCTCTAGTCTCATCCAGACTCGTTATTGTAAATCTGCAGGAAATGACGGTCCATCTTACACGTCTCCTTCGATCATTGGCCCATGCTGGAGTCTCTGGCCAATTATTTCCAGGACCTCTTTGTTGCTTGACTGCCGACGTACGTCTTGTCGGTCCATATCGGTGGGGGCTGGTCCTCAGCTGTTGACTGGCGTTCGGGTCTTCGGTTCTTGACCGTCGAGAAGCTCAGTCTGGACCTTGACCGACGTACCACTGGTCTCGATCCAGGCCTAGCTGGTATCCACGTCTGTAGCCTACAATCTCAGCTGCTGGAGCTGCAGCGGGAGTATCTGTCACCTACCTTGGGGCAAAATCTCCTCCCGGAGCGCTGACTAGTGATGAGTGAACGTGGTGTGATAAGGTGTTATCCAAGCATGTTCATGCGCTTACCGAGTGTCTTCGGCATGCTCAAAAAATATATGTTTGAGTCCACGCGGTTGCATGTCTTGCAACTGTTTGACAGCCACAGCAAATGCAGGGACTGCATTGCCGTGAGACATGCAGGTGCATATTATTCTAGCAAGCGGAAAGTCACTCGGTTAGCACCCGACCATGCTCAGACAACACCTTATACGAGCATATTTGTGTATATTTAATGCTGACCTTTTCTACTGAAGGCTGGTTTCATCATGGTCACCTGATCTGGGGTACTGCCTAATTCTGTCACTTCTGCAACTCTTCCTCTTGAGATTAGTTCCACAGGGTTTTGTTCAACTCTGGAGGCTGCACAGCTTTGCAACTGTTTGCGTTCTATGCTCCGTTCTCCTATAGTTCATCTTTTTGTAATTTTTTTAAGCTTTGTACCTTTTTCATATATATTATTTAAAATGTCATACGTTTGTTCCTTGCTGCTCTAATCGTACCCACAACCTCGAAGAGGAAAAGTATAGCCAGGTTGTGTATGCCAGAGTGCAAGAAGAGTTACCTATCGGGGCAGGTGTTTCGCTGGCCTATCAAAACAGCGAGTGGCAGCAGCAGGAGTGTGGTGTGGATGTGTGGCCTGGCTGTGGAAAGCACTGGGCTCATTGTTAGCCTATTGGAATAGGGGAGTGTGAGAAGCGGAGTCCCCCTTTACCGTCACATCTGTAGCAACTGGGCAGTGTTCATGACAAGGCTCATTAAAGATTTTTTTTTCCCTCCTTTTTTATATTCAGAACAGGGAAAGTTTCATCATGAGAACATTTAGGGTCAAAGTTTCAAGAAGCGTGAAGAGGCTGGCATTGAGGTCTACGTTTGCATTCATTCCTATGCCCTGGACTCGCAGAGCAGGGTTGCTATGTTCCCCCTGCTGGGGCAATGTTATGGGCTGGTGATGCCAATCCGCCAGCTTGTCTGGATCTTCAATGCCTCATTCATGTCAGTAGAAGCCACTTCCTGCAGGCGCACACAAGGCCAGGTCTGTGCAAAGCAGGGAGGTACCTGAGGACTTTCCTACACACAGCAACGCCGGAGCAGCCAAGAAAAGTGCCAGAGGAAGACGTGATGATCATGGAAATAACCCTCTCAGCACAAGAGGCTCGGGCAATGGCTGCAAGTCCCGGTGCCACAGTTCTGCCTGTCTATGTGAGCGCGCAGCCCACGCTGTCAGTCATTTCCTGTTAGGGTGTAGGTTATTCTTCTGTGCAGCGCTGTCATTACCCGGAGCCTGCATTACAGAGAACGGTCTGTCTCCTGTGGCTAACTGGATAGTTAGTTTAGGAAATCCATTAGATTTTCCTAGGGGAGTAAGAATCCCCTCAACCCCCCACTACCTCACCCGGATTTACAAGACATCCCTGATGACCGACACCAGCAGCAATGAAGGGAATGCAAAACTTTACTGATCATGTGTACATATATATATATATATATATATATATATATATATATATATATATATATATATATATATATATATATATATATATACAGTACAGACCAAAAGTTTGGACGCACCTTCTCATTTAAAGATTTTTCTTTATTTTCATGACTATGAAAATTGTACATTCACACTGAAGGCATCAAAACTATGAATTAACACATGTGGAATTATATACTTAAAAAAAGTGTGAAATAACTGAAAACATGTCTTACTAGCTGAAGAGCTCGGCGTTGCCTGGGCATAGTAAATATCTGTGGTTAGTTATAGCACCTCACTCCTCTTATTTTCCCCTCACTCCTCTCATTCCCCCCTCACTCCTCTCATTCCCCCCTAACACTTGTCATTTCGACATCACATCTGTCATTTTCCGATCACTCCACTATTTTCCCTCACTCCTCTCATTTTGCACTCACACCTTTTCATTTTCACCTCACACCCCTCATTTTCACCTCACACCTCTCATTTTCCCCTCAGTATATACATGATTGTCATCTCCCTTATATATAGTATACACCTGTATGTCATCTCCTGTATATAGTGTATACCTGTATGTCATCTCCCCTGTAAATAGTATATACCTGCTGTATGTCATCTCCTCCTGTATATTGTATATACCTATGTCATCTCCTGTATATAGTATATACCTGTATGTCATCTTTTCTGTATATGCTATATACCTGTATGTCATCTCCTCCCATATATAGTATATACCTGTATGTCATCTCCTGTATATAGTATATACAGTACCTGTATATCATCTCTCCTGTATATAGTATATACCTGCTGTATGTCATCTCCTCTATATACCTATGTGTCATCTCCTCTTTTATATAGTATATATCTGTATGTCATCTCCTCCTGTATATAGTATATACGTGTGTCATCTCCTGTATATAGTATATACCTGTAAGTCATCTCCTCCTGTATATAGTAAATACCTGTGTGTCATCTCCTCCTGTATATAGTATATACCTGTGTGTCATCTTCTCCTGTATATAGTATATACGTGTGTCATCGCCCCTGTATATAGTATATACCTGTGTCATCTCCTCCTGTATATAGTATATACCTGTCATCTCCTCCTGTATATAGTATATACCTGTGTGTCATCTCCCCTGTATATAGTATATACCTGTGTCATCTCCCCTGTATATAGTATATACCTGTGTCATCTCCCCTGTATATAGTATGTACCTGTATGTCATCTCCCCTGTATATAGTATATACCAGTGTGTCATCTCCCCTGTATATAGTATATATGTGTGTGTCATCTCCTCCTGTATGTAGTATATACCTGTATGTCATCTCCTCCTGTATATAGTATATACCTGTGTCATCTCCCCTGTATATAGTATATATGTGTGTGTCATCTCCCCTGTATATAGTATATACCTGTGTGTCATCTCCTCCTGTATATACCTGTATGTCATCTCCTCCTGTATATAGTACATACCTGTGTGTCATCTCCCCTGTATATAGTATATATGTGTGTGTCATCTCCCCTGTATATAGTATATACCTGTGTGTCATCTCCTCCTGTATATAGTATACAGTGCCTACAAGTAGTATTCAACCCCCTGCAGATTTAGCAGGTTTACACATTTGGAATTAACTTGGCATTGTGACATTTGGACTGTAGATCAGCCTGGAAGTGTGAAATGCACTGCAGCAAAAAAGAATGTTATTTCTTTGTTTATTTTTTTTTTTAAATTGTGAAAAGTATTTTCAGAGGGTCATTTATTATTCAACCCCTCAACCCACCAGAATTCTGTTTGGTTCCCCTAAAGTATTAAGAAGTAGTTCAGGCACAAAGAACAATGAGCTTCACATGTTTGGATTAATTATCTCTTTTTCCAGCCTTTTCTGACTATTTAAGACCCTCCCCAAACTTGTGAACAGCACTCAAACATGATCAACATGGGAAAGACAAAGGAGCATTCCAAGGCCATCAGAGACAAGATCGTGGAGGGTCACAAGGCTGGCAAGGGGTACAAAACCCTTTCCAAGGAGTTGGGCCTACCTGTCTCCACTGTTGGGAGCATCATCCGGAAGTGGAAGGCTTATGGAACTACTGTTAGCCTTCCACGGCCTGGACAGCCTTTGAAAGTTTCCTCCCGTGCCGAGGCCAGGCTTGTCCGAAGAGTCAAGGCTAACCCAAGGACAACAAGGAAGGAGCTCCGGGAAGATCTCATGGCAGTGGGGACATTGGTTTCAGTCAATACCATAAGTAACGTACTCCACCGCAATGGTCTCCGTTCCAGACGAGCCCGTAAGGTACCTTTACTTTCAAAGCGTCATGTCAAGGCTCGTCTACAGTTTGCTCATGATCACTTGGAGGACTCTGAGACTGACTGGTTCAAGGTTCTCTGGTCTGATGAGACCAAGATCGAGATCTTTGGTGCCAACCACACACGTGACGTTTGGAGACTGGATGGCACTGCATACGACCCCAAGAATACCATCCCTACAGTCAAGCATGGTGGTGGCAGCATCATGCTGTGGGGCTGTTTCTCAGCCAAGGGGCCTGGCCATCTGGTCCGCATCCATGGGAAGATGGATAGCACGGCCTACCTGGAGATTTTGGCCAAGAACCTCCGCTCCTCCATCAGGGATCTTAAGATGGGTCGTCATTTCATCTTCCAACAAGACAACGACCCAAAGCACACAGCCAAGAAAACCAAGGCCTGGTTCAGGAGGCAAAAAATCAAGGTGTTGCAGTGGCCTAGTCAGTCTCCTGACCTTAACCCAATTGAAAACTTGTGGAAGGAGCTCAAGATTAAAGTCCACATGAGACACCCAAAGAACCTAGATAACTTGGAGAAGATCTGCATGGAGGAGTGGGCCAAGATAACTCCAGAGACCTGTGCCGGCCTGATCAGGTCTTATAAAAGACGATTATTAGCTGTAATTGCAAACAAAGGTTATTCCACAAAATATTAAACCTAGGGGTTGAATAATAATTGACCCACACTTTTATGTTTAAAATTTATAAAAATTTAACTGAGCAACAAAACTTTTTGGTTTGTAAGATTTATGCATCTGTTTATAAATCCTGCTCTTGTTTGAAGTTTGAAGGCTCTAACTTATTTGCATCTTATTAAACCTGCTAAATCTGCAGGGGGTTGAATACTACTTGTAGGCACTGTATATCTGTGTGTCATCTCCTCCTGTATTAGACCTCATTCATACGTTATTTGCTCAGTATTTTTACCTCAGTATTTGTAAGCTAAATTGGCAGCCTGATAAATCCCCAGCCAACAGGAAGCCCTCCCCCCTGGCAGTATATATTAGCTCACACATACACATAATAGACAGGTCATGTGACTGACAGCTGCCGTATTTCCTATATGGTACAGTTGTTGCTCTTGTAGTTGGTCTGCTTATTAATCAGATTTTTATTTTTGAAGGATAATACCAGACTTGTGTGTGTTTTAGGGCGAGTTTCATGTGTCAAGTTGTATGTGTTGAGTTGCGTGTGGTGACATGCATGTAGCGACTGTTGTGAGATGAGTTTTGTGTGGCGACATGCGTGTAGCAACCTTTTGTGTGTCGAGTTGCATGTGACAGGTTAGTGTAGCAAGTTGTGTGCAGCAAGTTTTGCGCATGGCGAGTTTTGCGTGTGGCGAGTTTTATGTGTGCTGCGTTTTGAGTATGTGCAAGTTTTGTGTGAGGCAACTTTTGCATGTGTTGCAACTTTTGTGCATGTGGCAATTTTTCCACATGTGCAAGTTTTGCCTGTGGAGAGTTTTCCATGAGGTGAGTTTTGCACGTGTGGCAAGTTTTGGGTGAGCCTAGTTTTGCATGTGGCGAGTTTTGCGCGTGGCGAGTTTTGAGCGGCGACTTTTGTGTTTCGACTTTTATGTGGCGAGATTGGTGTATGTGTGGTGAAATGTGTGCTGAGGGTGATATGTGTTCAAGCACGTGTGTGGCGCATTTTGTGTGTGTGTTCATATCCCCGTGTGTGGTGAGTATCCCATGTCGGGGCCCCACCTTAGCAACTGTACGGTATATACTCTTTGGCGCCATCGCTCTAACTCTTTAAGTCCCCCTTGTTCACATCTGGCAGCTGTCAATTTGCCTCCAACACTTTTCCTTTCACTTTTTCCCCATTATGTAGATAGGGGCAAAATTGTTTGGTGAATTGGAACGTGCGGGGTTAAAATTTCGCCTCACAGCATAGCCTATGACGCTCTCAGGGTCCAGACGTGTGACTGCTAAATTTTGTGGCTGTAGCTGCGACGGTGCAGATGCCAATCCCAGACATACACATTCAGCTTTATATATTAGATATACCTGTAAGTCATCTCCCCTGTATATAGTATACACCTGTATGTCATCTCCCCTGTATATAGTATATACCTGTATGTCATCTCCCCTGTATATATGTAAAACCCCTTTAGGACTACCACGGTACACTGGGTGTTATGGGTGGTCTCACCTCTCCAGGGCGCAGTGCCTCCACCCGAATCTTGATTGGAGCTCTCTCTGGGACTGCAGAAGGACTATTATCTTGTGCCAGGGGCTGACTCGGGAAGCCCCTGCCACACTCAGTACACACTCACAGGGATCAGGAGTAAAACAGTTTAACAGGTTTATTGCTATGCAGCATAAATTAGATGGATTTAAAAGAATAACATGCAATACAAGTAACTGTGCTCTGTCAAAGTCATATACACATCACACTCTAATTCTACTTCAACCCTGCAAGTATAACGTAACAGGGTTTTTTGTTTCTTCCGGTTTAACTCAGTCCAAATGTTGGGGCCCAGTTGCCACGGATGTTGGCGCGCACATTAGAACAGTTGGTGCACTTAGACGAATATTAATGGCAATAGTCTGGGCTGTAATGTACTCACTGTAAATAGCGCTGGTAGGACCACAAGTCTCAGAAGGGCACTCACTGCGAGTCTCCAACGGTCGGATGGTTCTCTGGATGCCAGCTGGGGGCGGCCGGATTCAGTCCTTTATACGGTGGGAGTACCGGCAGAACTCTCCAAGTTCTTGATGCAACTTGCTCCAGAGGGTAAAACAAAGCTGCTCTCTCCAGCAGTGCGGGTATATCCGAGGGGACAGCAACCCTGCAGCGTGGTGAGATGCAAATCCGTGCTCAGCCTCTCCCAGCAAGATGCCACGCTCTTTTCTTTCTCTGAATTCTTGCTTTCACTTTCTGCCCAGCTCCTCCCTCCAAGTCCCTCCTCATCCAATTCAGGCTGTGTCATCTGACTGAAACAAGGATCCCTGGGAATTGTAGTCCAAGGGTCCTTGGGAATTGTAGTCCACTGCAGCTCAGAGGAAAATCTGCTAATGTCTGTAGGTCCCTGTTTAACAGCAGCTGCAAAGCTCTTCTTAGTGTCTGTAAATCCCAGTATACCAGTAGCTGCCCTGACAGTTCCCAGTGCAGGTGTTACATATAGTATATACCTGTATGTCATCTCCTCCTGTATATAATATATAGCTGCATGTCATCTCCTGTATATAGTATATACCTGTATGTCATCTCCTCCTGTATATAATATATAGCTGTATATCATCTCCCCTGTATATAGTATATACCTGTATGCCATCTCCTCCTGGCTGTCAATTTGCCTCCAACACTTTTCCTTTCACTTTTTCCCCATTATGCAGATAGGGGCAAAATTGTTTGTTGAATTGGAACGCGCGGGGTTAAAATTTTGCCTCACAACATAGCCTGTGACGCTCTCGGGGTCCAGACGTGTGACTGTGCAATATTTTGTGGCTGTAGCTGCGACGGTGCAGATGCCAATACCGGACACACACACACACACACACACACACACACACACACACACACACACACACACACACACACACACACACACACACACACACACACACACACACATTCAGCTTTATATATTAGATATTCTAGGTTCTTCAAAGTAGCCACCTTTTGCTTTGATGACTGCTTTGCACACTCTTGGCATTCTCTTGATGAGCTTCGAGGTAATCACCGGGAATGGTTTTCACTTCACAGGTGTGCCCTGTCAGGTTTAATAAGTGGGATTTCTTGCCTTATAAATGGTGTTGGGACCATCAGTAGTGTTGAGCAGAAGTCTGGTGGATACACAGCTGATAGTCCTACTGAATAGACTGTTAGAATTTGTATTATGGCAAGAAAAAAGCAGCTATGTAAAGAAAAACAAGTGGCCATCATTACTTTAAGAAATGAAGGTCAGTCAGTCCGAAAAATTGGGCAAACTTTGAAAGTGAAATTTTGCATTTTTGGCCTTTTTTCAGAGAATATGAATGATAACTAGTGATGAGTGAATATACTCGTTACTCGAGATTTCCCGAGCACGCTGGGGTGTCCTCCGAGTATTTTTTACTGCTCGGAGTTTTAGTTTTTAGCGCCGCAGCTGAATGGTTTACATCTCTTAGCCAGCATAAGTACATGTGGGGATTCCCTAGCAACCAGGCAACCCCCACATGTACTTATGCTGGCTAACGGATGTAAATCATTCAGCTGCGGTGCTAAAAACTAAAACTCCGAGCACTAAAAAATACTTGGAGGACACCCCAGCGTGTTCGGGAAAGCTCAAGTAACGAGTATATTCGCTCATCACTAATGATAACACCAAAACCTTTTCTCCACTCATGGTTAGTGGTTGGGTGAAGCCATTTATTGTCAAACTACTGTGTTTTCTCTTTTTAAGTTACAGTGACAACCCAAACATCCAAATGACCCTGATCAAAAGTTCACAAACCCTGGTGATTTTGGCCTGATAACATGCACAGAAGTTGACACAAATGGGTTTGAATGGCTACTAAAGGTAACATCCTCACCTGTGACCTGTTTGCTTGTAATCAGTGTGTATACATAAAAGCTGAGTGAGTTTCTGGGATCCCGACAGACTCTTGCACCTTTCATCCAGCCACTGACATTTCTGGATTGTCAGTCATGGGGAAAGCAAAAGAATTGTCAACGGATCTACGGGAAAAGGTAGGTGAACTGTATAAAACAGGAAAGGGACACAAAAAGATATCCAACGAATTGATAATGCCAGTCAGCAGTGTTCAAACTGTGATTAACAAATGGAAAGTCAGGGGCTCTGTAAAAACAAAACCACGGTCAGGTAGACCAACAAAAATGTCATCCACAACTGCCAGGAAAATTGTTCGGGATGCAAAGAAAAACCCACAAATAACATCAGCTAAAATACTGAACTCTCTGAAAACTAGCGGTGTGGCTGTTTCAAGATGCACAATAAGGAGGCAATTGAGGAAAAATGGGCTGCATGGTCGAGTCACCAGAAGAAAGCCATTGCTGCGCAAATGCCACAAAGCATTTCACCTACAATACGCAAAACAGCACAGAGACAAGCCTCAAAACTTCTGGAACAAGGTAATTTGGGGCGATGAGACCAAAATTGAACTTTTTGGCCACAACCATAAACATTACATTTGGAGAGAGGTCAACAAGGCCTATGATGAAAGGAACACCATTCCTACTGTAAATCACGGAGGTGAATTGCTGATGTTTTGGGGATGTGTGAGCTACAAAGGCACAGGAAACTTGGTCAAAGTTGAAGGAAAGATGAATGCAGTACATTATAAGCAAATACTAGAAGCAAATTTGCAATCATCAGCCCGGAAGCTGCGCATGGGACGTACTTGGACGTTCCAACATGACAACGATCCAAAACACAAGACCAAGTCAACCTGTCATTGGCTACAGCAGAACAAAGTGAAGGTTTTGGAGTGGCCATCTCAGTCTTCTGACCTCAATATCACTGAGCCACTCTGGGGAGATCTCAAGCGCGCAGTTAATGCTAGACAGCCCAGGAATTTACAGGAACTGGAGGCTTTTTGCCAAGAAGAGTGAGGAGCTTTACCACCTGAGAAAACAAAGAACCTCATCCACAACTACCACAAAAGACTTCAAGCTGTCATTGATGTTAGAGGGGACAATAGACGGTATTAAGAAATGGGGTATGTGAACTTTTGATCAGGGTCATTTGGATGTTTTGGGTTGTCATTATGATTTGAAAAGAGAAAACACAGTAATTTGACAATAAATGGCTTCACCCAAACACTAACCATGAATGGAGAAAACGTTTTGATGTTATCTTTCATATCCTCTGAAAAAAGGCCAAGAAAGCAAAAATTCTGCCGGGGTATGTAAACTTTTGAGCACAACTGTGTATATATAGACTGACATATCAGTGGTGCAACCTGTCCAGGCGCCCAAGATGTTAGGGGGCCCATTTAGACCTCCAAAACAGGTGGATTTGTGCATTACGATGAGCTATTGGCCTGGAAAGGGCCCATATATTACTCTTGCACAGTGGCCTATATATATATATATATATATATATATATATATATATATATATATATATATATATATAACATTAAAGCCGCCTGCCTGTATAAAATCCACCGTCCTCAACGTTGATAGTGCCCATATAGAATACTATCTGTTTCCAGCCAGCTAACGCTCGGCACGCTCATTGCTATCTAATTAATGCTGCTGGTGATTAAACTGCCCCGCAATCACTACACATAACGTCTCGCTTTCTCACGTGGTGTTCACTGGGTATATGCACTGGATTTCTTGCTGCATACCTCGAAGGTGGTGGCAGTTTACGTCGTCGGGCATTGTTGTTTTCAACTTCCGCAGTTGTCAAATGCCTTCTTCGTTGACGCTGGTTATATATATCAGCTTCCCTTCTTTCTGTCACTCGGTTGATATAAACCTTGTGATATCTCTCTCTGTCCTTATCAATCTGCTCAGGTGTTCGTTGTTGATAACCAATCCCACGATTTAGTCGATATTGTTGTTGTCGATCAGCTACTGCATCGTTGTCCTGATTTTCCTGCGGCCTGTGAGATGGACCTGGCGACTCTTCTTGGCTCATTTTGTTTGGGAGAATGCAGATGCAATTAAATGTACGTTTACCTTGGCTGAAGTGGTTGAATTACATAGAAAGGAAGTGCTGCATGTGGTAATGTGGGGGGGCGGAGCCTCGTGTGGTAATGTGTGGGCACGGAGCCTCGTGTGGTAATGTGTGGGGACGGAGCCTCGTGTGGTTATGTGGGGGGACGGAGCCTCATGTGGTAATGTGGGGAACAGAGCCTCGTGTAGTAATGTGTGAGGACGGAGCCTCATGTGGTAATGTGTGGGGATGAAGCCTCGTGTGGTAATGTGAAGGGACGGAGCCTCGTGTGTTAATGTGTGAGGATGGAGCCTCGTGTGGTAATGTGTGGGGACGGAGCCTCATGTGGTAATGTGTGGGGACGGAGCCTCGTGTGGTAATGTGTGGGGACAGAGCTTGGTGTGGTAATGTGGGGGGACGGAGCATTGTGTGGTAATGTGTGGGGACGGAGCCTCGTGTGGTAATGTGCGGGGACGGAGCCTCGTGTGGTAATGTGGGGGAACGGAGCCTCGTGTGGTAATTTGTGGGGATGGAGCCTCGTGTGGTAATGTGTGGGGACGGAGCCTCATGTGGTAATGTGTGGGGATGGAGCCTCGTGTGGTAATGTGTGGGGACGGATCCTCATGTGGTAATGTGTGGGGATGGAGCCTCGTGTGGTAATGTGTGGGGACGGAGCTTTGTGTGGCAATGTGGGTGGATCGAGCATCGTGTGGTAATGTGTGGGGACGGAGCTTCGTGTGGCAATGTGGGTGGATGGAGCATCGTGTGGTAATGTGTGGGGACGGAGCTTCATGTGGTAATGTGTGGGGACAGAGCCTCGTGTGGTAATGTGTGGGGACAGAGCCTCGTGTGGTAATGTGTGGGGACGGAGCCTCGTGTGGTAATGTGTGGGGACAGAGCCTCGTGTGGTAATGTGTGGGGACGGAGCCTCGTGTGGTAATGTGTGTGGACGGAGCCTCATGTGGTAGTGTGTGGGGATGGAGCCTCGTGTGGTAATGTGGGGGGATGGAGCCTCGTGTGGTAATGTGGGGGGATGGAGCTTCGTGTTGTA
Source organism: Ranitomeya variabilis (assembly GCF_051348905.1). Lineage (NCBI taxonomy): Eukaryota > Metazoa > Chordata > Amphibia > Anura > Dendrobatidae > Ranitomeya > Ranitomeya variabilis. Next base: position 219,834,089 of record NC_135233.1, on the reverse strand, counting down.
ATGTATGGGGATGGAGCCTCATGTGGTAATGTGTGGGGACGGAGCCTCGTGTGGTAATGTGTGGTGATGTGGTGGGGGGGCGGGATTATGTGTGGTGATGTATTGGGGGGCGGGATTATGTGTGGTGATGTGGGGGGCGGGATTATGTGTGGTGATGTGGTGGGTGGGCGGGATTATGTGTGGTGATGTGGTGGGCGGGCGGGATTATGTGGTGATGTAGTGGGGGGCGGGATTGTGTGCGGTGATGTGGTGCAGATTGTGTGTGGTAATGTGGTGGGGGGCGGGATTGTGTGTGGTAATGTGGTGGGGGCGGGATTGTGTGTGGTAATGGGGTGTTGGGCGGGATTGTGTGTGGTAATGGGGTAGGGGGTGGGATTGTGTGGTGATGGGGTGGGGGCGGAGCTACTGTGCAGGGGGCGGGATTAGCGAGTAATCATGATGCCTCTTATATATATAGATAAACAAAATACTTCCTGGTGCTCAAGTACTGCAGCCCATCAGTGACCACTGATGGACTGCAGCTTTCACAATTCCATCAGACAGAACAATCCTGGACGATCCTGGAGGTAATTTAATTACTTTATGTTTTGTTTTAATTTTATATTATGGGGCATTGTAGCATGGAAGTAGGGGATGTCCAGTAGTGGACAGCCCCTTTCAGTTGGTGCCACTTGCCATCAGAGAATTCTGTTGTTATTAAGAGATATGTTTGGTGGTATGTGTCAAATATCTGCAGTATATGCCAAGCTTTCTCTGCAGAACATTGCCCAAAATATCGCACTGCCTCCGCTACCTTATCTTCTTCCTACGGTGCCATCTCTTTCCCAGGTTATTGACGCACACGCACCCACACAATGTAAATGAAAATGTGATTCTATGTACCAGCAACCTTCTTCCATTTCTCCATTTACAATGCCCATGGGTAATTTTTTTGTGCTTTTGGCAGTAGGTGGGATACACATGGGTAGTCTGACCGGTTTGTTATCGCACGGTCCCATATACGGCAGGATGCGCTTTGTGTGTTCTGACATATTTCTATCATGGTCAGCAGTTTGCCCTACATTGGCTTTTCTGTGGGATCAGACCCGGTGGGCTAGCCTTCACTCCTGATATGCATCAAAGAATTGTGGGCAACCCTGATCCTCTTTCTGGTTGTCTTTCCTTGTACCACTTTTGGTAGTTACCAACTGCTGCATATCAGGAACATCCCTCCGGACCTGCCCTTTTTGAAGGTGCTCTGACCCAATCTAGCCATCACAAAAACTGAGCAATTGGCATTCCCATAAGACAAGCAATGGTGGAAGCACAATTCATGTAGAACCGTTAGTGCGGATTCTCATGAAACCCATATTCTTTATATAACAGATTTCCTTGTTCTTTTAAAAGAAAAAATACTAATTTTGAAACGTGGTTTTATTTCTTCTTTCTGGCGTACTTTCACTTCTGTAAATTCACAGAGAGCAGATAAAGCCTGCAGCCAAGTCATCTTCTCCACCCATTGTCCAACACCACGTGGGAGTGTTGATCCACTTTGTGCTGTATTCTCTATAGGGATCAGAGGTTACTGATCTCAAGAAAAATGTCTAAATTTCTACATGTCTTCTCTAAACAGTCACACCCATCTCAGAAAATTTTGGAGGAATGTAATAAAGTTTGACTATATACAGTTATGCCTCTTTGAGAGGACGTTTTCAATAAATAATGGTTTTCTAGATAATTGATGTCAAACAAGAGGGATCATGTACGTCACAAAAAAAATATGGTCTATTGTAGATGTTGTGGTATTCTCACCAGTGCTGTCTTTGAGGTTTTACTATGCTTATTAACCACTTATTCATGTATAGAACATTTACCTCTTTAAGATTGAAAGTTATTCAGGAAACAGATGATTTTGTATGGGCTGAATTTCCCTCGTCACCTCAGGCGACACGTAGTAATACAATGAATGGTGGTCCATGTCCATCCCAATTCTGACTGATGGCAACCCAATCTTTCCTAATCAGTTCTTGGAGTTTTGAGGATGGATCACAGATGTTCAATGCGGTTTCTTGATCATGGACTCAAAGATTTAATGTTTTGTTCACCGAGCCTCTTAGTTATCAATTTTCCCTTGTGATATGGTCTCCATCATACTGGAAAGAGAAGTGTTCATCACCAAATTGCTCCTGGATGGATGGTGAAGCTGGTCTTGGAGGATGTTTAGACCCCATTCTTTATTCGTGGCAGTGTTCATTGGCAAAATTTGTGAGTGAGACCCCTCCATAGATGAAAGTCCCCCCACACATGAAGTGTCTCACAATGCTTTACTGTTGATGTGACACATGGCTCATGCTAGCACTCACCTGTTTTTCTCCGGACAATCATTCTTCTAGATGCCCCAAACAATCTGAAGGGGCTTTATCAGAGAACGATCCAATAGGAATCTATGGGATAAGTTCTGCATCAATTTCCTTTTAGTGTAGTTGTGAAAAGGATAAAAGACAACAGATGGCCGTAGATTTGAAAACCAACTCTCCATTCCTTGTCATAAAGGAGGTGGTCACAACTCACAGAGGATAACGCCTTTCTCTGACCTCCTAGTAGGACATATGGAGGGTGTTGTCTTTGGTCAGAAGGGACAACCAAACCAATCAAACAAGTCACCACCAATCAAATTCTCATAGATGCCACATGCCACCATGGTGGACATAAAACCAGACCAATTCTCACCAGTAAGTTTGAGTTTTCTTAATCCAGTATACTCCATTTAAATGGGCACTTGCCCAACAGTTACATTTTCTAGATGTTCAAGATATTGCACTTGCCACCTGACTTCTTAGCCAGGGGGCATACAGATTGACTTTAACATCAAGTAGCCGGGGGTTACAATTATAGCTTCTGCACTTTGTCTTAGAGCTTCAATGTATGTCTAAGCAAAATATCGCTTCAATATTAATGTCTAGTAAGTTATTTGGACCTCTTGGGTTCATATCTTTCCTTTTACTGGGCAATTTTTGGTTGACTCAAGAAGCAATTTAGTGAAAAATATAATTCGTCTCAGCAAGTTTTTCATTCCAACACTGCCCCCCTGCTCTCTAATTACCGATGTGAATCATCAGATCACTCTCCAGGATTAGAAGCAACTTCAACATATGGATGGACCAAAGTGGTTATCACACCCTGTAATGAAGTGAAAAGTAATTCCGGTCTTGGATGTTGTACTGTGGCTGGAGAACCCAGGAATATAGAGCGTTCTATTCTTGGTTGTCTACACGGAAATATACGGGAGTTGTTTAACCCTTGGGCTAATTGTGCATGAGGAATGGCTCATCATCTGGATAGTCGACTCGTCACTTCAAGTATTTAAGAAGTCTGTCGTGGCCTAACCACCTTTTGTTTTGTGTTTATATTTATACTTATTGATCTTTGGTTGCTCTCTTTATAGTCCTGTCTTCTTGATTTCTCTCGTATGACCTTTCCACAAATGTCTCTGACTTGTGATATCTTCTAGCTATGTACACAATGACTTTTTCAGGACTTTTGTTGCCATCAATGCTTTTTGGACTATTGTGTACATTCACATGGGGAAAAGAAATTCAAGGGGTTGTCTTTGTCTTTTACATTTTTTTTAGACACTGAACCAGTATTTTACTTGGGCTGTGACTGGTATTACAGCTCATGCTCATTCAGCTGAGTAAGACCCCATTCACACATCCATATTCCACAGTATGTGATTTGACCGTATTGGCCAGACCCACCATGAATCTAATGGCTTCTTAGGCGGGTTGTGGCTGCTTGTTTGGGTCAGATTGGTCCAAGACATCGAGACTCATATATGGACGTTGGCAACCACCGCAACATAGTACCTACACAGGGAATGATCCAGATGGTCAACTGTACTTCTGCTGATGGTCAATGCCCCCCTTGGTTCTAGGTCACATCACCTCAAAGACACAGTACCATAGCAATAATGGCCACCATATTTTCTGAGCATATGAGGCTAACTGTCACCTTAGGCTACTTTCACACTAGCGTTTTTTGCAATACGTCGCAATGCGTCGTTTTGGCGAAAAAACGCATCCTGCAAAAGTGCTTGCAGGATGCGTTTTTTCCCCATTGACTAACATTACCGACGCATTTGCGACGCATTGCCACACGTCGCAACCGTTGTGGCGGACCGTCGGCTGCAAAAAACGTTACATGTAATGTTTTTTGCTGCCGACGGACCACCATTTCCGACCGCGCATGCGCGGCCGGAACTCCACCCCCACCTTCCCGCACCTCACAATGGGGCAGCGGATGCGTGGAAAAACAGCATCCGCTGCACCCGTTGTGCGGCGCAAACAACGCTAGCGTCGGTACGTCGGCCCGACGCTCTGCGACTGGCCGAGTACGACGCTAGTGTGAAAGAAGCCTTATTGGTGCCTTGGCCTTAATCCTGTGTAGTGCCCCCACTGCTGCAGGGCCGAGGGGTACCCGGTACCGGGCCTCTGAGTCTCTGCTCTGGGGTTGTCACGGTGGCTAGGCCCGATCCGTGACCCTGCCGAGGGGCGCACAGTGAATGATGTGACGGATGTAGATGGTGCGGTGCAGTAAATAATGAGGACACCAGGTTGCAGTCTCTTTACCTCTTTACTGAAGATCTCTGGGTCCTCAGTCCAGAATACGGTTCACCAGGCTGCGCAAGTCCGGCCGGTCCAATGGCACCTCCAGAGTTCTCTTCACAGGTGGAAATCTGTGCCTTCCCTCTAGCGCTATGTGTTGCGGTCCTTCCCTGCTGTGCTTACGGAAAGTCCCCACAACTGTTGTGTCTGTTTCTTAAGTTCCCTCACAACTCGATTAGATGATGTTCTGCTAATCCTCCTTCCCTCCCTGATGTTACGGTTAGGACGGCACCCGTTTGACGGGTAGGCTCGGAGCTCTTCCGGGACCCTAGAGTCGCCCCTCTCCACAAGTTGCCCCCCAAGACTGCATAGGTGATTTAAGTGAGACAGCCCGCCTTAGACTGACTGTCCTGCCGCTGTTTAGAGTATTGCTTGAAGCTGGATATTGTAATACTCCCTCGGCGTTCCGGCCACCGGTTGTGCGCCTCAGTAGGATGTTGCCTTGGTCTTACAGCACGACTCCTACTGGTGTTCTCCTTTTTGCTTTGATCTCGTTTCTCACTCAGCACAATCTATCTCGCTTCTGATCCTTCCTTGGGCACCGCCGCTATCCTGAGCAGGCACGGTCCCGTTACGTTCGCTCAAGTCGCCAAGCCTCTGTCAGGATCCCACCCCTGACAGAGACCCTACTGTATCTTCCCCCCACAACACCCTCTGCCACAAGGTGTTGCCTGGTTCCAACCCAGTCAGCTTTCTGATCTAACTTCCTGCCTGACCCCCAGTTTACCCACTATGGTGGGGAGTGGCCTAGTGAATAGAACCCTTAGCTCCCCCCGGAGGCCCGACTGTGAAATGTATTGGTGTCTGTGATACCTGATCAGATGAACTCCTTCAGTGCCATCAGACGTACCATAGCTCCCCTTAGTGGCGGAGCCACAGTACTGCAACGACCAGGACTCTGGGGCGCTGCACCTGCATTTTCTGGATTGGGCATCAGGCTTAGTCTTAGCCAATTATCTATTTCTGGGGGAAAAAAAAATGCTAATATATGAAGTTCTTAGTTAAGTTTTTGAGCAAAGTGTATAAGCCCACCGTCCTGTCATTGTGACTGTGAGTGGGTCCCTACGCTGCATGGCAACCACTGCCACCCAGTACCTGCTCCTAGGTCCTCAATATTACCCCTGCTGCCAGGCAAAGCCACTCGCCTCTGAGCCACACAACCCCAAAAACATAGTGCCAAAACAACAATGGCCACCAGATTGTTGGGGAATTTGAGAACCGCTGCCTTCTTCTTGCCAAATAGACACGTGTGACCTCACTCAATGCAAGTATATTGAATGAGGCCAGATACAGTCTATTTGGAATGTGGCCGGAATTATGCAAATCTCATACTTGCGGTCACATGACCACCAGCTCCCGGCGCCGGAGAATCCTCACGCTGTGCAGTTCTCGCACTATGAGGATTCACAAGTTTGCAGTCACATAGAGTGACTCCAGATTTGTACCTTAAGACCGGACAACTCCTTCAATCTAAGCAATTTAATTCCTGATGTTGCGAAATAACAATTCCTAGCATGTAAAAACACTACTTAGGCCTGTTTCACGAATCCGCAGTGTGCTTGGATTGGAAGACCCAGCGTGGCCATCAGTTCTCCCAACCTGAATTAACTGTCTCGTAGGTATATCTGAAGCAATTAGCTCAGGTCGGGAGACGAGACAGTTGGGCTTGGTCTTCTGGTCTAAACTCTGTTAGTGAATCTAGGATGTGTGAAGCCAACCATTCCTGCACAAAGTATATTTACGCTACTCCAGGTTCCCTTGATAAATACATTGATTCATGTGCACAAAAAAATGTAAATTTCTTTTGGCTGAAGAATGTACGGAAGTTGCTTACCTGGCAATTTGTAGGGTGATGGACTTTCTTGTAATCAAAACTCCGCTATTTCCTGAAAAAAACAAACAGAGATATTGTGACAACGAAGATCACACAAGGACGTAATAATGTATTGTGCTCTAAATGCATCTATGAATTGATGGAATTCATACTCTGTTGTAAGCCCGGAGAGACCCTAATCTAGTAGACCATTGACCCGTCACGCATCTGACTTCATAAATAAGAGCTCGTTAAATACTGCCTGGAGTAAGAGGGGAGGTTGCTTGTGGTTCAAAAAGTCAATGAGACAGTGTCGGGGTCTTGCATTTAGGACCAGATGTCATCCTCAATTCCAGCACACAAGAGAGAAGATGTTGAGCTCTTAGTGGAGACCTAAATGGGTCAAGCCATGAACTGTCCGTATCCCCTGGGATGGACCCTTTTAGCTTTAGGAAGAAATTTAACTTAATGAGATGGAATTCTGGTCTTGGCGACTTGATGTCAGTGCTTATTGTAATTTGGCTAATGGGTTAATGGGGCAAACAATTATTGGTGGAGACGACCCTTTACTTATCCTCTTTATGGATGAATTGCCTATAAATCCATAGCTAGAATGAAAAATGGCGACTTATGAGATTTGTATAGGAGCATAGGATGTATTTTCGGGTAGTTCCGCTCAGGAATCTGCTTAAAAAAGTGCTTAAAGGGAATATATAAGAAGGTTTTTACTTTATAATGGAAGAACAGCATAATATAGGGGCAGAGACCCTGATCCCAGCGATGTATTACTTGCTGGGCTGCTTGCTGTAATTTTGATACAATTCCTGGTTTATCTGCTGTAGATCAAGCAGAGCTCTGAATGCTGAGCTGTGTATAACCCCGCTCACACCCCTGATTGGCAGCTTCCTGTGTACACTGTACATTGACAGAAAGCTGCCAATCACTGGTGGGGTTGGACTAGGAGGCACGAGACACCTAGTCCTGTAGTGATAATTTCCTGCTGATAAAACACTCATTTTATTAACACAACAACACAGTAGCCCAATAAGTGATACATTGCTGGAACCAGGCTGTCTGCCCCTACACCATGCTGCTCTCAGATTACAGAGTACAACCCTGCAGACAGATTTCCTTTAAAAAATGCTAAAAAGAATGAATATATGCACTGCAAAGTTAAAATGACCTACTGTGAAGTGGGGCAAAGAAGTGATTGGTCCATTCCTCACTAGTTTATATACACAGTTTAAAAAAAATTACCAAAAATATGTCAAAAAAATGAGTTTCAGGAAAAGCACCACTAACATTCTCCTGAATCGTATTCTGTATGCCGGTGTCTAAAAGACATCATATTCACATACCCTTATTTCTGGTGCCCACATATGCCACTGCCGAAAATATTTTTTTTTAATGTGATATCTTGATATCTTGCCAAGAGGAACAAAGAAAATGGATATATGAGAACACTAAGCATGTGACATGCTATATGTGGGCTTCAGTAGGACCCCGACTACAATGATAATCCATTGGCACTCCACATGGAGTGGTCCATGATAATCCATCGGCACTCCACATGTTGGCAGGGTCCATGATAATCCATCGGCACTCCACATGTTGGCAGGGTCCATGATAATCCATCGGCACTCCACATGTTGGCAGGGTCCATGATAATCCATCGGCACTCCACATGTTGGCAGGGTCCATGATAATCCATCGGCACTCCACATGTTGGCGGTGTCCCTGATAATCCATTGGAACTCCACATGGAGTGGTCCATGATAATCCATCGGCACTCCACATGTTGGCAGGGTCCATGATAATCCATCGGCACTCCACATGTTGGCAGGGTCCATGATAATCCATCGGCACTCCACATGTTGGCAGGGTCCATGATAATCCATCGGCACTCCACATGTTGGCGGGGTCCCTGATAATCCATTGGAACTCCACATGGAGTGGTCCATGATAATCCATCGGCACTCCACATGTTGGCAGGGTCCATGATAATCCATCGGCACTCCACATGTTGGCAGGGTCCATGATAATCCATCAGCACTCCACATGTTGGCGGGGTCCCTGATAATCCATCGGCACTTCACATGTTGGCAGGGTCCATGATAATCCATCGGCACTCCACATGTTGGGGGGATCCATGATAATCCATCGGCACTTCACATGTTGGGGGGGTCCATGACAATCCATCGGCTCTCCACATTATTATTATTATTTATTATTATTATAGTGCCATTTATTCCATGGCGCTTTACATGTGAGGAGGGGTATACATAATTAAAAAAAAAAGTACAATAATATTAATCTATTAATCAATACAAGTCACGACTGGTACATGAGGAGAGAGGACCCAGCCTGCGAGGGCTCACAGTCTACAAACATGTTGGGGGAAGGTGAGGGAAGCCTAGATTCTAAGAAAAGATACTCCAGGATTGTATCATTACTATGTAAGAAATGCAGATATTTAAAATGGACTCAATATGGACAAGAACAATAGTAGGTGTTGGTGTCCCAGTGACATTTATCCCCTCATCCTTGTGACTTCTACTTCTGTGTCGTTCACAACATTCTTAAACTTTTTAAATGAAACTATTAAATAAAAGCAAAAATGTGCACCCCTAAGTGTCAGTGTGGCCGCGTCTCAAGGTTACAAGAATAAATAGCGGCATCAGGCGGCGTGAGGCGTTCTGGGTATTCTCTACAGGTAGGTTGCCTCTATTTATAGATAATATATTATCCCGCTGTGCTCGGGCTCTGCGTTCGCTGTGCAATGTAAAGGTCATAGGATATATCACCAGCTGTCCTATGCTGATGGCAAACTGTGCTGTGATAATGTGGCTGTTTATGGCATCATTTATTATTGTTATTTATTATTTTAGTATAATTACTGTTATTGTTATTTTATTATTTATTTCATTTATTATTATTATTTAGTGTTATTATATATTATATATTTCATTTATTATTTTTATACATAGTTTTGTTATTTTATTTTTTGTTACTTGTATTATTAGTGTAATTATTTTTTTCATTTATTATTGTATTTATGATTATGATTATTATTATTATTAATAATCTTACATTATATATTGTTATAACAATGGAATCTATTTAGATAATAAAATAAATGCCTATGGTTAGGAGGAAGGATTCCCATTCTTAACGGCTAGGATGTAGACAGTTATGTGGATGTTTTTGCCTTCATTGGCGAAGTTCTTCTAAGCCAAGCTGGCTCAGAAAGTTCTGGGAATCAGCACAGAAGTTACAGATGCAGGAAGATGGAGAGCAGGGAAGGGCCGGCGTATGCTGGGTGACTAAAGACATGGCATCGAGGTTACTAGACATCAGATCAGTGCTGCCCACTTTCCTTATAGTTCTTCTATGCCTCCTAATAGGGTCTGTAAGAAGTTGGGATTAATTACTATACTGTACGGAACTATCTCCGGAACTATGGCCTAGAGGGTTGTCGTAAAGGGAAAGTATCTGCTATATATATTTATGTCATATCCAGGATTTAAAGGAAAAGGCTCAGCATCGATAAAATTACTAAAAAAATCGCAGATGAGGTCAGAGGAACACTTGGCCCACAGGTTTCCAACTCAGAATAGCTGAAGGATGCAAGTCTTATCTCTTGGATCTGCAGTGATCTCGAGAAACCATCTCCATGGCCCCATCTTGCACCATTGTGAATAGACAGGTGGCCCCACATGCATGACTCTCTTTGTTCACGGAAAGCCTGAAAATAGCTGGAGAGAACCATACATGTGCAGACACCTTTCTATTAATGGCAGTAGATAAGAAGGTTGGGGGACCCCTTCTCCAGATGTCTTCTGGATATGCCATACTTGTCTGAGACTGGTAACCTCTCCACGCTAAGGATCAGTAGGGATCTCAGCAGTTCAAGATTTTAAAGGGAATCTATCACCAGGTTTTTGCCACCTAACCTGAGAGCAGCATGACATAGAGTCAAAGACCCCGATTCCAGCGATGTGTCACTTACTGGGCTGTTTTATGTAGTGTTGATAAAAACACTGTTTTATCAGCAAGAGATAATCACTAGAAGACTAGTAAACCTCCTGCCATGCAGTCCAACCCCGCCCCCTACCACTGATTGGCAACATTCTGCACAGTGTACACTGAAAGCAGCCAATCAGTAGTGTGGGCGGAGTTATACAGAAGTCAGCATTCAGAGAACTGGTAGATCTGTAGCTGTGAAAACAGGGATTGTATCAAAGTGGCAGTATACAGAGCAGCAAGTGACACATCACTGGAATCAGGGTCTTTGCCCCTACATCATGCTGCTCTCAGATGGGATACAAAAAAACGCAGATAGATTCCCTTTAAAGATCTGCCATCACTTACCATTGTAGGAGAGCCTTTTTAATTTGAGGATACGGTTGAAATCCACTGTTAAATGATCACTCCATTATTAAACACTGCTCATTTATTACATCAGACCTCCCAAGCACAACCTTCTTCCCATAAGACCATATTGCGGTTAATGATACCATTTACAATCTAAACCTAAAATACACTACAAATAGTAAGATATCTACTGGCTAACACGGTACCAAGATATATATCTTTCCTGTACAAATAGTAAGAAATGCATTACCGCTCATGGTGTTTCCTGCTTTTAAAGTAACAAGCGTGTCTTAGCGGGTACCATGCCATGTCTTACTCAAAAATTGGAGTTCAGGGAGCATGTGGTCAGTCATGGGGACCTTCCTTTCAAAGTAGAGTACTGCCGTCATTATGTGTACTAATCCAAATTAAGCACCGGAAGGGCAGAGGTCGCCTTGGTCATTTCCCAATACTTTCCTCCATGGAGTGTATGTGTGTATGGGTTTTCTACAGTGAATATTCTAAGACATACAAAAGAAAGTGTGAATTGCTCTTTCATTATTCTCTTCGAGGACCCCTCACCCCTTCCTTTTTAAGCATGGATGACCACCACAACAGCTGATGTCCTGGGGGGGTCATGCAGTCATTGCCTTTTGTTCCACGTAGTGAGAGCTGTCATGTCCTAGCAGTAGATTTCCTGTGCAAACGAGCGAAAGAGGCTGAATCTTCGCCCCGCAGGGCAGCACGACTATACACATAAACATCTCCCGATGAATAGGATGATACAAGGAGGCAAAAGCAAGACCACTCAATGTGTAATCCGCCGTCAGACTTAGGAATAACCAGCCCTGGCAAATCTCTGAAATGTAACTGGATACAATTGTGGCACTAGTGCTCTTCAGATGCCAACGTTGTGACAGCTCAGAGGGTGGGCCTTCACCAGAGATATCACAGGCGAACAGTAATCGCATGGGACGTTTCAGCGCAATCCGATTTTTAAAATGCCCATATGCATCCATGGGTTGTATTGGCGAAATGCCCCATGTCATTACACAATCCAGAGGGCATGGTTCAGTGAGTGCACATTGTCCATTGCTCTGCATTACTAAAATTATCTTCTTTAATTGACAAAGTAAAATGCCTATGACAGCAATAGGGAGTCCTAGAATGGAAAATGCTATAATGGTTGGCCTGGGCTACATAATAAAAAGCTATGAAGGTGGATAATGCCAGAGGCGGATGCTGACAGACAAGGGCCCCTGGGTAGGACTTATGCATTGGTCTCCCCTACGTTAACACCCATGCACACACATATGTATAAAATGTGGACACGCATTTACACATTACACACACACACATTTATTAAAATATACAATTAGTATTATTTTTTTAGTATCTTTATTAAAAAAAGAAATGCAGCTTTTTTAAATTACCATAATGAACAGATATATGTAAAGCGCCATGGAATAAATAGCTCTATAAACATGTATAATAATAATAATAATAATAATACTAACAATATATACAGATATTTCTGTATCTACCAGTACAATACACCTGTAATGAAGAAGAGATTTATGTACCTACCAGTACAATATACCTATAAAGTAGAAGAGATTTATGTACCTACCAGTACAATATACCTATAAAGTAGAAAAGATTTCTGTACCTACCAGTACAATATACCTGTAATGAAGAAGAGATTTCTGTACCTACCAGTACAATATACTTATAAAGTAGAAGAGATTTCTGTAGCTACCAGTACAATATACCTGTAATGAAGAAGAGATTTCTGTACCTACCAGTACAATATACCTGTAATGAAGAAGAGATCTCTGTACCTACCAGTACAATATACCTGTAATGAAGAAGAGATCTCTGTACCTACCAGTACAATATACCTGTAATGAAGAAGAGATCTCTGTACCTACCAGTACAATATACCTGTAATGAAGAAGAGATTTCTGTACCTACCAGTACAATATACCTGTAATGAAGAAGAGATCTCTGTACCTACCAGTACAATATACCTGTAATGAAGAAGAGATCTCTGTACCTACCAGTACAATATACCTGTAATGAAGAAGAGATTTCTGTACCTACCAGTACAATATACCTGTAATGAAGAAGAGATTTATGTACCTACCAGTACAATATACCTGTAATGAAGAAGAGATCTCTGTATCTACCAGTACAATATACCTGTAATGAAGAAGAGATTTCTGTACCTACCAGTACAATATACCTGTAATGAAGAAGAGATCTCTGTACCTACCAGTACAATATACCTGTAATGAAGAAGAGATCTCTGTATCTACCAGTACAATATACCTGTAATGAAGAAGAGATTTCTGTACCTACCAGTACAATATACCTGTAATGAAGAAAAGATCTCTGTACCTACCAGTACAATATACCTGTAATGAAGAAGAGATCTCTGTACCTACCAGTACAATATACCTGTAATGAAGAAGAGATCTCTGTACCTACCAGTACAATATACCTGTAATGAAGAAGAGATTTCTGTACCTACCAGTACAATATACCTGTAATGAAGAAGAGATTTCTGTACCTACCAGTACAATATACCTGTAATGAAGAAGAGATCTCTGTACCTACCAGTACAATATACCTGTAATGAAGAAGAGATTTCTGTACCTACCAGTACAATATACCTGTAATGAAGAAGAGATTTATGTACCTACCAGTACAATATACCTGTAATGAAGAAGAGATCTCTGTATCTACCAGTACAATATACCTGTAATGAAGAAGAGATTTCTGTACCTACCAGTACAATATACCTGTAATGAAGAAGAGATCTCTGTACCTACCAGTACAATATACCTGTAATGAAGAAGAGATCTCTGTACCTACCAGTACAATATACCTGTAATGAAGAAGATATTTCTGTACCTACCAGTACAATATACCTGTAATGAAGAAGAGATTTATGTACCTACCAGTACAATATACCTCTAATGAAGAAGAGATCTCTGTACCTACCAGTACAATATACCTGTAATGAAGAAGAGATCTCTGTATCTACCAGTACAATATACCTGTAATGAAGAAGAGATTTCTGTACCTACCAGTACAATATACCTGTAATGAAGAAGAGATTTCTGTACCTACCAGTACAATATACCTGTAATGAAGAAGAGATTTATGTACCTACCAGTACAATATACCTGTAATGAAGAAGAGATCTCTGTACCTACCAGTACAATATACCTGTAATGAAGAAGAGATCTCTGTATCTACCAGTACAATATACCTGTAATGAAGAAGAGATTTCTGTACCTACCAGTACAATATACCTGTAAAGAAGAAGAGATCTCTGTACCTACCAGTACAATATACCTGTAATGAAGAAGAGATCTCTGTACCTACCAGTACAATATACCTGTAATGAAGAAGAGATCTCTGTATCTACCAGTACAATATACCTGTAATGAAGAAGAGATTTCTGTACCTACCAGTACAATATACCTATAAAGAAGAAGAGATCTCCGTACCTACCAGTACAATATACCTGTAAAGAAGAAGAATAACATTTAGAGCTTTAGGATGAAAAAATGTTCTCATATACAATGTTGCAGTTTGTGGCTCACTGTTAACCTGTTAGGGTGGTAGGCAGAAACCTTATCAGTTTCAGTCGTGTCAAAGACTACAAAAAAACCGTCAGAAAATTCACCTGGGCAAAGTCGATTGTTGGCGTTTTTGAAATCCATAGCAAAAAAATATATGAACAAAAATGTTTCTTTTATATGCAGAAATTAGACCTTTCATTATGTGCTGCTGATTTTCCTTTTTAGCACAAATATACTGCTCATTGTCTGCAGTAATTCAGCAGGGATCTGTGATGCATTGGTTGAACGTCGGATCCCTGTGGTGGAAGATGGTTTCCTAATAACATATAATGGGGTCATATAGGGTTTTGTCCAGGTTTCTGTCATTTTCATGGCAAAAGTCTCCTTTGAGAATGGAGCAATAGTGCACGTGTGACCATTCACTTCTACGTGGCTGGAGCAATGGCTGTCATACAAGTATAACTATGTTGAGTTATTTGGCCTATTACTATGTTTGCCATGAGGATCAGACATTTCATCGACCTGTTCTCTTCCTCTTCGCAGAGATCCGCAGCCAGCTGATCGAGCAAGGAAAATGTATAGATGCTCAGGTGGAGCACCGACAGCAGCTGCTGCAAGAATTGAGCGAGTTCCTGCGCAGGAAAGCAGAAATCAACCTGGAGTATTCCCGAAGCCTTGAAAAGTTGTGTGATCGCTTCTCCTCTAAAATCCGCAACTCCAAGGAACATCACAGGTAATGACCAAATGGGTGGGAAAAATGTAGGAATCTTCTCTTTAACATTAGGGTTGTGACATCCTTTGCACAACCGAAGTTCTTTAATTGCCGTTGCAAGTAAATGGGATCACATTATGACCCAAATAATACTGCATCTGCCACAAGCAATTTGTAAGAAGTCCAACCTCATCTGCATTTTTGCGACTGGCTTGATACAGAGCCCTCGGGGGGTCGTAATATGACCCCATTCTCTTGTATCGCTCTGTGAACCAACAAGGCCAAAGTCGCCATGTAGCCCCACTTAAACCACTTCTCTCCTTTTTTTTTCCTTTAGAAAGGATCAGCCACTTCTGTCCCCGATCAATTGCTTGTACATGGTCCTAAACCATACACGTCAAGAAAGCCGGGATTATGCCGCCACCAGCGACGTTTACAGCTCACATCTTATTCCACGTCTCACGCACACAGGGGAGGATCTCATCCGCCTTACAAAGAAGGTTGGAATTAGCCTAATTGCTTATTCACATCAACGTATGAAAATGCGGATGAAATATAGATGGACAATATATATATATCTGGGGGGTTTTTTGCTTTTACTTAGAAATTTTAACTTTTTCGTTCCCTCGTTGAGTTTTCTATTAGTTCCCTTTTGTAGAAGGATATCTTTTTTTTTCTTTTGCTGTTTTTGTAATGCTGAAGCAAATACCGAATATGCAGATGTGAACTATGCAAATATGGAACGTGCGGTTTTAAAGGCAAACCATGGACTTCTGCTTTTCAGCTCATTTGTGTAACTTGAATGTATTGGTATTTTTTTTTTAACAAAGCAAGAGAAGAAAGCAATTAATACAGATACTTAATATGTAAGCGTGAATAATCCCTTAAAAAAAAAGTAGAGAAATAAGATGGGATGACATTACCGGTCCCCATAAATAATCTGTTCACTTTATTGTACGAGTTGTTACAATTACAAGTATAATAAATATACCTCTTGGGCCCCTGTGCCAGTACACAAGTTGTACAAATGGTATGTATGCCCCAGCATTATGCCTGTAATGAAGAAGAATACAATTTAGAGCTTTAGGCAGAGAAAATCCTCCTCTACTTAGTAGTGCCTCCTAACAAGCTAGGAGCTCTGAGATTGAATCTTGTGGAAGAACCCAAGTCAAGAAAAGCAAATAATATACTAATTAGATATAATGAGCAAAGACAGATGCCAGGGGCATCACCCACAATGTCCTGAGCTGTCACAGGATAGGGGATCCATGCATTATGCCTGTAATGAAGGAGAATACAATCTAGAGCAGTTGCATATGAAAAAAAAATCTGGGAATGGGCCAATAAATATAGTGCTTCCCAGCCTATTAATATCACCTCACAGCTGTCTGCTTTGTTTTTACTGGTTATTAAAAAAGGGAGGACCCCCCCAAAAAAAAGAAGATTATGTGGGTTTCCCTCTATTTTTAATAACCAGCAAAGGCTAAGCAGACAGCTGCAGGCTGATATTAATAGTCTGGAAAGGGCCATGGAAATTGGCCCCTCCCCAGCTTAATAAAACCAGTCCTCAGTCGCCACAGAAATGGCACATCTATTAGATGCACCAATTCTGACGCTTAGCCTCGGCTCTTCCCAATTGCGCTAGTGCGGTGGCAATTGGAATAATGTTTTTGGGGTTGATGTCAGCTGTGTAATGCCAGCTGGCATCAAGCCCAGGGGTTAATAATGGAGAGACAGCTCCATTACTCACCCCGTAGTCAGAAAAAATAAATACACACAGAAAAGTAATTTAACTGTAAAAAGCACTCCCCGAGAATTACCCTCTTTTACCAATTTATTACCCCAAAAAAGTATTCCACAGAGGTCCGCTGTAGTCCATAATTTGAAGGTCTCATGATGATCCCCTTCTTATTTGTCCAGTCTATGGAGCTCCGTTCAGAGAACGCAGCTCCATAGACTGGAGCAGCAGCTCCGTGACGTCAGTAAAGTTATCGTAGTTCACAGCTGTTGAACTGTTGTTAACTTACTGAAGTCATCACTCGCAGCGTGATGACTTATTGCTGGTTCTCACCCTGTGCAGTGTGAGACCCGGCAGTGTCTGTAGCTCCAGTTTGTGGACCCGCGTTCTATGAATGGGGCCCCATAGACTGGACAAAGAAGACAGGTATCATTGTGGGACCTCCATTTGGATTACGGAGGACCCTGTGGATTTTTTTATGGTAATAAATAGGTGAAAGAGGGAATTTGTCAAAAGTGCTTTTTACAAATAAAGGACTTTTGTGTGTCTGTGATTCTTTGTTTTCACTAAGGGGTTAGTGATGGGGGGTCTCCATTACTAACCCTTGTGCTTGATGTCAGCAAACCTTACACAACTGACATCAACCCCAAAACCATTACCTCGATTGCCAATGCACCAGGGTAATCAGGAAGAGCCAAGGCTAAGCACCAGAATTGACGCATCTAATGGTAACACCACTTCTGTGGCGGCTGAGGGCTTTTCTTATTAGGCTGGAAAGGGGCCAATATCCATGAATCTTCCATCCTATTAATATAATTCTGCAGCTGTCTGCTTAACCTTTGCTGGTTAATAAAAATAAGGAGGACCCCACGCCATTTAAAAAAAAAATTATTCCTAAAAAGCTGCCCGATAATCTCCATAAAGCTTATTAAATATCTGACAGCTATCTATCTTTCTCTCTGTATCTATCTATCTGTCTATCTATTTAGCCTTTAGGCAGAGAAAATCCTCTTCTACTGAGCAGTGCTGTCTGTGGCTCACTGCTAAAGTTGCTGCCTACAAAGTTAGAGGCTCTGAGATTGATTCCTGGGGAAGAACATAATTCAAGAAAAGCAAACAATTTATTAACAAGATATAATGAGCAAAGGCAAATACCAGGGGCCTCTCCCTCAACATTCTGAGCTGTCAGAGAAGAGGGCGCCCATTCCTCAAATTATCTGAGTTGGAGGAGGAAAGTAGAAGACAAAGAGTCCAGATTAAGTAACATAACGAACTGCACACGTGATAACGCCCTCGGATGGATGCTGGGATTTATAGATTTTTCGTTAATATTAGGGAAAATGCATTTTCATTTACTCCTCCTCCACTGCTTTATCTACTCTAAATACACATGACTATTCCTGACACATATTTGGATGTGGAGGTTTGAGGCGATGTCGGTGCATAATGCGACATTTGCATATCTATTTACAGATAGTTTTGCTTAAGTCGCCACCTTATGCTGTTTCCCTTCCCCCCCACAGAGTAAAGACATCGGTGCCCAGCAGCAGGAGGATCTGATGAAGCTGGTGTCTGAGCTGCAAGGGGTGAGTATGGGGCGGAGGACAGACGAGAAGTTTACTTCGAGTCATCATAACATAACGTCATATCTGGCGGAGACTCGAGTCATCCGTCATGTATTCATGTGATTCAACGTGCTGGAATCTGGGTCTGTCAATGTAAAAGGCCGTCCGGGTAATTACATAAACATGGCAGCTCTGTGAGACCGGCACGACAGTGTGCAGAAGCCGCTGGCAATCCCAGCTCACGGTGTCCGCCGAGCTCACGCCTGAAAAGGGAGCGATCTTACAACATTATATTATAATGTTATGGAAAATTACTGCCTTATAAAATATGTTTCCCGTGCACGCTCACATATTTTAAATATGAGGGTATGTCACCCTCGAAAGAGATTAATAGGTGGGTGACTTTCTAGATTAGAAAAACATGGCTGCTTTATCCGTTGTTTGTTCGAGTTTACATTACCGTCGACCGTCATTTCGGCGGATCCGTCGCCCCAATCCGTTTTTTCAATTTGTTTCAATTGTGCATGCTCCAAAAAGTATATACAACCCCAGAGTAACGGATCCGTCAAAAAAACGGATCCGTTACATCCGTTTTTTCAACTATTGTGACGGATCCGTCGATCCGTCATTATGTCGGAAGTGACTGACGCCAAAAAACTGAAGTGTGAAAGAAGCCTAAGTTCCATTGAAGTAAATGCAGCTGACCTGCAATGCCACACCCAACCAGTGGACAAGTGTGGCGCTGTTCCGGCAACTTTTTGCCACATCCCAATCCACACGCATTTACCATTTCTTTACCAAAAATGCAGATTTCAGCAGCGTTTTTAGACCTCAAGGGGCGCAGTTTTCATGAAATCACATTCGCTTTGTTTGGACAGTTAGCCACATCAGAATTTCTGTACAAAAAAGCATCAGAAAAAAAAGCAGCATTTACCCTACATGTGAACACGGCCTAAATTTCCAAGCAGCGTGGATGTGGTTCCATGAACTCTCTGGTCTCTAAAGACGCTGCTGAAATCTGCGGTTTTGCTTCTTTCTTTCCTCTACAGTCTTCTATGTGAATTCTGAAAAAAAAGGCAAAGAAAAAAAATGCTGTTAAATTTTTAAGTGCAGAATCAAAGCTTTTCTGTAGTATTGAAAAAGCGTTAAAAGCTTCACATCTGCGCCAAAAAGGCATCAGATAAGAGGGAAAATGCTCAAAAGAAACGGAGAAAACACACAGAGAAGATTGTTTTTGAGTTGTGTGGTGAAGACACCTGCAGAAAAAAAAAGCATTGGAAAAAACTCTGCTTTTACGTCATGTGTGAATGTAATAGAGTGCAGGGTTGTGTATGTCACCACGGAACAGACAGACCAACTGTTGAAGGGGATTTATTAACAGGGGTAAAATTCTCCTCGCAGGGAGTAAACAGGGGGGTTAATGGAGTCAAACAGTAAACAGTCAACAATTAAGCGGAATCAAAAGGGTTAACGAGTGTTCTGGTAACTTATCAGCCCAGGGAGGTCCTGACTGGAGGGTCCTTATTTCCCAATATGGATACAGTCACCAGCAGGGCTTGAGATCCTGAAGTCTCTTCTGTGTCTCCTGGAAAGTCCGGGGTTAAGCCTCTGCAGCCTGTTCTTCTCAAAGTGAAACTGGAACCAGGAAATAGCACAGCCTCCGTCGCTGCTGCAGGAGCCTCTGTGTACCAGGCTGACAGTCTCTCTGTAATAACGCTGTCACACACACACTGGGCAGTTACTTATCACACTCAGGGATCTTTGCTTGTCACTGCGGTCATCAGGGCTGCACTGTCTCTGATTCAGGAGGCTTCCAAATCTACACCCCCACATCCAGCCTTCACTCTGGTGGGTATCTCAGCCTCAGTGCCCTCACGGGGAGCACTACTTTTAGGGGAGCGCGGCGCTGCAGCCTGCCCTCTCTTTGGCGCGCTGCCTTCTCTCTGGCGCGCTGCCTTCTCTCTGCTCTCCCGCTCTTTTCTGACCACTCCCCTTTCTCTTCCCAGCAGTCCCCTGGTCCCCTCTGTCCAGGGCAGAACGTCTTCCCCCCAACAACCCAGCTGTCTGACTATGTGGTTCCAGGCAAGGAGCAGGGAAAGCAACCTCCTTACATGAACACGGCCTCAGTATTTTTTATGGGGTTTAATAGAGAAAAAAATATAAATCACATCATTTTTTTTTACACCATTTACTGATCCTCGTAAATAATCTGATCACTGTGTTGTGCGGATTGTTACGATTACAGAGACACTAAATATGTCCGTGTTATTTGCTGATTTGGGAGGTTTAGTATTTATCCCCATCTTATCCCCATCCTTGTCTGCATGGCTCCTTATTCCCATCCTTGTCTGCATGGCTCCTCATCCCCATCCTTGGCTGCATGGCTCCTTATTCCCATCCTTGGCTGCATGGCTCCTTATCCCCATCCTTGGCTGCATGACTCCTTATCCCCATCCTTGTCTGCATGGCTCCTTATCCCCATTTTTCTCTGCATGGCTCCTCATCCATATCCTGATATGCAAGGCTCTTTATCCCCATCCTTCTCTGCATGGCTCCTCATCCCCATCCTTGTATGATTGGCCCCCCATCAAAAAACATTTTTTAAATAATAAACCATTATACTTACCTTCCTGCGCTCCCTCGCAGTGTCTTGTTCCGGTGCCAGCAGCTGCTTTATGCTTTTAAGCAGTGCATGGCAGGGACATCATGCGCTGCTCGCAAGCAGAGCACAGCTGCCGGAATACTCACCGCTCCCCAATCCGGATCTATGTGCGTGGAGGGCTGGGAGTATTCATTGCTATTAAGCAGCGTGCATAGTGTCAGCCGCCATGCAGTCACATGTGCCACTACTTAAGAGAAATTAATATTCACCTCTCTCCACGCCCCTTGAGAGTGGAGGTGAATATTCATTTTTCTTAAGTAGCGGGTATACGTGACCGCCCAGCAGTTGCAGTAAGAGCTGGCTGCTGCTGCTGCTGCTGCGCGGGCACAGGCTTTAGCCGCAGCAGCTGGCTCCTGCCACCTGTGACCCGCTGCTCTGCCGCTGCCGCTCCCCCTCCATGTTCTGGACACCTCACTCGAGTATAAGCTGAAGGGGGCATTGTCAGCACAAAAGAAATGTGCTGAAAAACGAGGTTTATACTCGAGTATATACAGTAATCTATTTATGAGCAGAGATGCGACCCCGAGGAGGAGAAGCTATGATGGAGATGTCGGAGAGCAGAGAGGTGAGTATTAGAAGTTGGAACAAAGCCCTGTCGTGGTGGGGCTTAACCCTCTAATCTGGGATAGTCCTGCTGAATCCAGAACGGTTGGGGGCTATGCTTTATGGAGGACCTGTCATTAGCCATAAATATGTATTTTTTGTATCTGGTGTAAATGCCGCTTATTCCTCAATCCGGCAATGTTTTCATTTTATTCCTGCACCTCTTTCTTCCTGAGATACGACCCCCTCTTCCCTGTATATATTTCTAGTCTTTTTTTTTTAGCCAAGTGGGTGTGCTTGTCAACTCTTTTCTGTGGCAACCCTTTTGATGACCACGCCCAGTTGGCTAAAATACTAGGTTTATATACAAGGAAGAAGAGGTCATATATCAGGTACAGAGAGGCACAGGAACATAAGAAAAACTTCATCAGATTCAGGAGAAAAGCGGCATTTACATCAGGTAAAAAAATACATATTTATGGTAAGTGAAGGGTCCCCTTTAAGTATTTGGCTATGCTTTATTTCTTGAACACCTAATTTATAGTTTATATGTGGGATATCACAAAGCAAACAAATTAATTCTCCGCAAATGATTAATTGTATTTTTATACTTGTGAAAAGAGGAAGTCAGACTTCTAGGTTAGTTCTGATCATATATGGACTACTAGGCTGTATAAAGGGGAGTTTGGGTGGTAAGAAGTTATCAACTATCCAAAGATCAACTGAGCCCTCTCCCAATTGCCAGAAGAGAGATGACTTGTATCCCCTTTTTTTGAATAGAGACATTCAAGCCTGCTGCCACCCCATTGAAAATAATAATAATAATAATAATAATTTTATTTATATAGCGCCAACATATTCCGCAGCGCTTTACAACTTATAGAGGGGACTTATACAGACAATAGACATTACAGCATAACAGAAATCACAGTTCAAAACAGATACCAGTAGGAATGAGGGCCCTGCTCGCAAGCTTACAATCTATGAGGAAAAGGGGAGACACGAGAGGTGGATGGTAACAATTGCTTTAGTTATTTGGACCAGCCATAGTGTAAGGCTCGGGTGTTCATGTAAAGCTGCATGAACCAGTTAACAGCCTAAGTGTGTAGCAGTACAGACACAGAGGCTATTAACTGCATAAATGCATGGGACTTACGGAAGACCTTATTTCTTACAGTCCTATAGAGATTGATGGAAGCGGCAGCGCATATCACATGCGCGACCACATCACATGCTCGACCACATCACATGCACGACCACCTCTCTTCTCAAACATGGGGCACTAGTCCTTCATTTTATTATAGGAATACCCCTTTAAATACATGCAAATAGAAAACTGTAAATTGCCTGCATCTATTTCGGATCTTTAGGCCTCAAAACCAAAAATAAGATTGTATTTACCAGTAAAACTTTATTTTTTTTGTATAATTAGTAACAACTTATCTTGGACTTTTTTCTGAGTTACAGCCTGTATCATACTTCATAGCTGTATTAACTCTAGAGTTGAAATCTCCCAGCATTCCCTGCTGGTTCAGTGATTGCAGAGCGCCTGTTCTGGTGATTTGCATTCAATAATCTACCGTATCACACAAACCGGCGCTGGAAATCAGCGGTACAGTTCTCGCTATTCCCTGGGCCTGGTGCTGAAGACAACTCACATCACTGTCCCCTGCTTGCCCTGCGATCAGTACTATCATGCGAAAATGTTGAGCATTGTATTCAACTGTTAAAGGGAACCTGTCACCCCGTTTTTTCAGTATGAGATAAAAATACCATTAAATAGGGCCTGAGCTGTGCTGGACAATAGTGTATTTTGTGTACCCTGATTCCCCACCTATGCTGCCGAAATACCTTACCAAAGTCGCCGTTTTCGCCTGTCAATCAAGGTGGTCTGGTCAAATGGGCGTGGTGAAATCGCTTCTTCTCCCCCAGATCTTGCTTATCTTTCCGTTGGTGGCGTAGTGGTTTGCGCATGCCCAACAGCGGAATGCACTGCGCAGCTGAAGAAAAAGAGCACGATCTGCGCTATTCACCGCTTTATCGCTGGCAGCGGCCATCTTCCTGAGGCCGCGCGTGCGCAGATGGAGATCGCGGCGGCCATTTTCCTGAAGCCGATATGCGAACTCGGCTTCAGGAAAATGGCCGCCGCGATCTCCATCTGCGCACGCGCGGCATCCCGCGGCCATTTTCCTGAAGCCCCGGGCAGCAGAGCGCTCCATCTGCGCACGCGCGGCCTCAGGAAGATGGCCGCCGCCAGCGATAAAGCGGTGAATAGCGCAGATCGCGCTCTTTTTCTTCAGCTGCGCAGTGCATTCCACTGTTGGGCATGCGCAAACCACTACGCCACCAACGGAAAGATAAGCAAGATCTGGGGGAGAAGAAGCGATTTCACCACGCCCATTTGACCAGACCACCTTGATTGACAGGCGAAAACGGCGACTTTGGTAAGGTATTTCGGTAGCATAGGTGGGGAATCAGGGTACACAAAATACACTATTGTCCAGCACAGCTCAGGCCCTATTTAATGGTATTTTTATCTCATTCTGAAAAAACGGGGTGACAGGTTTCCTTTAAGGCCTGTCCCACACGTCCAGATATTTCCGGTACCGGAAAAATCGGTACCGGAGTTATCCGTGTCCGTGTGCTCACATGGCACATCAGTGTGGCACACGCGCGGCAGCCGTGTGCCGCCCGTGTGCCGACTGGGTACCACACGGACCGTGCAGGAGACAGCGCTAGAGATAAGCGCTGTCTTCCCTGCATCTGGTGCTGAAGCCGGAATTCATTCCTTCTTCCCAGCAGCGTTCGCTGGAGAGAAGGAATGAAAAATCATTATTTTTTTATTTTTTTTTGTGTTTAAAATAAAGATCCTTGTCACCACCCCCCTCCCACTCCCTGTGCGTCCGCCCGCTGGAAATAAAATACTCATCCGGCTCCCTCGATGCTTCCTCTCAGCGCCGCAGCTTCTTCCTGTATGAGCGGTCACGTGGTACCGCTCATTACAGTGATGAATATGCGGCTCCACCACTATGGGAGGTGAAGCCGCATATTCATCACTGTAATGAGCGGCACCACGTGACCGCTCATACAGGACAAGCTGCGACGCTGAGAGGAAGCATCGAGGGAGCCGGGTGAGTATTTTATTTCCAGTGGGCGGGCGCACACGGGGTGGGAGGGGGGTGGTGACAAGGATCTTTATTTTAAACACAAAAAAAATAAAAAAACAATGATTTTTCATTCCTTCTCTCCAGCGAACGCTGCTGGAGAGAAGAAATGAATGGCGGCTTCAGCACCACAAGCTGGGGGGACAGCGCTTACTGTAGCGCTGTCTCCTGCATGGCACACGGACTGCACACGGACAGCATCCGTGTGCGGTACGTGTTTTACACAGACCCATTGACTTTAATGGGTCCGTGTGATCCGTGTGCTCCCCCGAACACTGACATGTCTCCGTGTTTTTCAAACGGACACGCGGTCCGTGAAAACACGCTGACATGTGCAGAGACACATTGATTTTAATGTGTCTACATGAGTCAGTGTCTCCGGTACGTGAGAAAACTGTCACCACACGTACCAGAGCCACTGACGTGTGAAACTGGCCTAACAGTGAGAGCAGATGGCGACTGATGGGACTACTACTCACATCAACCTACACATGCTGCTGCTAATAACAGTGAGAGCAGGAGGCGACTGATGGGACTACTACTCCCATCAGCCTACACCTGATGCCGCTAATAACAGCGAGAGCAGGTGAAGACTGATGGGAGTATTCATCAGCCTGCACTATGAATAAATAATAATAAAAATGACGTGGGTTCCTCTGTATTTTTGATAACCAGACAGGCAAAACCGACAGCTGTGAGCTGCAACCCTCGGCTGTCAGCTTTAGCAAGGCTGGTTATCAAAAGTAAAGGGGTCCCCACGCTGTATTTCTTAATTATTTAAATAAGTCATTTAAATAAAAAACGGCATGGGGGTCTCCCCATTTTTGATAACCAGTCTTGCTAAAGCAGACAGCTGGGGCTGGTATTCTCAGGCTGGTAAGGGGCCATGGATATTGACCCACAGCCTCAGCCTAAAAAGAGCAGCCTGCAGCCTCCCTAGAAAAGGCACATCTATTAGATGTGCCAGTTCTGGCGCTTTACCCGGCTCTTCCCACTTTCCCTATAGCGGTGGCAAGTGAGGTTCATATTTGCGGGGTTGGTGTAACCTTTGTATTGTCTATCTTTTTTTTATTTATTTATAGCTCATGCGGCGTCTGATGAATACTCCCATCAGCTGCCTCCTTCTCTTGCTGTTATCAGTTGAATACAACTCTCAACATTCTCCCCTGCTACTGCTGACCACAGCGCCAGCACCCGTGCCAGGGATCAGCGCTAACAATACCGCTGTTCCCAGGCACCGGTACATGTCACACTAATGACACACGGATGTCATCAGTGTGCATGTATGCAGGATGTTTTGCGGCTTGTGCCTCTGTTAAAAAAACGGACGTCATCGTGTTTTGCCCATGGACACACGGTCCATGGAAACACACTGTCATGTGCACAGAACCATTAATTTGAATGGGTCTTTTTGTGTCAGTGTCTCCAGTACGTGTGAAAACTATCACCGCACATACTGGACACACTGATGTGTGAAACAGGCCTAAAGACTAAAGCAAAAATGATCTGATCCCGAGCATGAAAATGACGACTTTAGCAATTTCAGCTTTTTGGTGTTATTGCTTATTTGAAAGAGTTTTTCATGGTAAAAGCGTTAACCATGAGAACAGTATTAGATGGGTTGTTCCCATAACAGTGCCACTGCAATGGGCTGAGAAATTGACCACCACAGTGCGCTCATAACAGTGCCAGCCATGACATGCCCATAACTATGCCGGTCACACCATTACAATAACTTGTGACAACAGACAAAACTCGCTTGTGCTGCCCTTGACAAACTCATCTGGGCTACATCTACACTGCTAAAAAAAATAAAGGGAACACTAAAATCCCACATCCTAGATATCACTGAATTAAATATTCCAGTTGCAAATCTTTATTCATTACATAGTGGAATGGTGAGAACAATAAAACCTAAAAATGATCAACATAAATCACAACTAATATCCCATGGAGGTCTGGAGTTGGAATGATGCTCAAAATCAAAGTGGAAAATGAAGTTACAGGCTGATCCAACTTCAGTGGAAATGCCTCAAGACAAGGAAATGATGCTCAGTAGTGTGTGGCCTCCATGTGCCTGTATGACCTTCCTACAATGCCTGGGCCTGCTCCTGATGAGGAGGTGGATGGTCTCCTGAGGGATCTCATCCCAGACGTGGACTAAAGCATCCGCCAACTCCTGGATAGTCTGTGGTGCAACGTGACGTTGGTGGATGGTGCGAGACATGATGTCCCAGATGTGTTCATTTGGATTCAGGTCTGGGGAACGGGTGGGCCAGTCCATAGCTTCAATGCCTTCATCTTGCAGGAACTGCTGACACACTCCAGCCACATAAGGTCTGGCATTGTCCTGCATTAGGAGGAACCCAGGGCCAACCGCACCAGCATATGGTCTCACAAGGGGTCTGAGGATCTCATCTCGGTACCTAATGGCAGTCAGGCTACCTCTGGCGAGCACATGGAGGGCTGTGCTTCCCTCCAAAGCAATGCCACCCCACAACATTACTGACCCACTGCCAAACTGGTAATGCTGAAGGATGTTGCAGGCAGCAGATCGTTCTCCATGGCGTCTCCAGACTCTTGTCACGTCTGTCACATGTGCTCAGTGTGAACCTGCTTTCATCTGTGAAGAGCACAGGGCGCCAGTGGCAAATTTGCCAATCCTGGTGTTCTGTGGCAAATGCCAAGTTTCCTGCATGGTGTTGGGCTGTGAGCACAACCCCCATCTGTGGACGTCAGGCACTCAGACCATCCTCATGGAGTCGGTTTTTAACCGATTGTGCAGACACATGCACATGTGTGGCCTGCTGGATGTCATTTTGCAGGGCTCTGGCAGTGCTCCTCCTGTTCCTCCTTGCACAAAAGTGGAGGTAGCAGTCCTGCTGCTGGGTTGTTGCCCTCCTACTGCCCCGTCCACGTCTCCTGGTGTACTGGCCTGTCTCCCGGGAGCGCCTCCAGCCTCTGGACACTACGCTGACAGACACATCAAACCTTCTTGCCACAGCTCGCATTGATGTGCCATCCTGGATGAGCTGCACTACCTGAGTCACTTGTGTGGGTTGTAGAGTCCGTCTCATGCTACCACGAGTGTGAAAGCACAACCAGCATTCAAAAGTGACCAAAATATCAGCCAGAAAGCATTGGTACTGAGATGTGGTGTGTGGTCCCCACCTGCAGAACCACTCCTTTATTGAGTGTGTCTTGATAATTGCCAATAATTTCCATCTGTTGTCTATTCCATTTGCACAACAGCATGTGAAATTGATTGTCAAACAGTGTTGCTTCCTAAGTGGACAGTTTGATTTCACAGAAGCTTAATTTACTTGGAGTCATATTCTGTTGTTTAAGTGTTCCCTTTATTTGTTTGAGCAGTGTATATACACCGTGCATGTTTCACCAATGAACAGAAGTGCAATCATTTTATTTTGCTCTCAGGAAAGTGCTGGTGGTAAATCTGTCAGCAGGCTGCTACCAACTAATCTGAGAACAGCATAATGTAAAGACGGAGACCCTGATTCCAGCGATGTGCCACTTACCGGGATGCTTTTTTTGTAGTTTTTACAAAATCACAGTTTTAGCAACAGGAGATTATCACTAGAAGACTAGTATTCCTGCTGCCAGGCAGTCCAACCACGCCCCCCACCACTGATTGGCAGCTTTCTGCGTATGCACAGTGTATATAGAAAGGAGCCAATCAGAGGTGTGGTGTGGTTGTGGCAGCTCCGGTGTTGGTGAGGCGGTAGCTCTGGTGGTGGTGAGGAGGCAGCAGGGTCAGTGCAGGCTGTAGGCTTTCCTGAAGAGGTGGGTTTTCAGGTTCCGTCTGAAGGATTCGAATGTGGTTGACAGATTCCCTTTAAGTTATCTTGAAAACTGAAGGGCGGAAATTTTCTTGGGTGGAGTTGTCCTTTCGTTACACTTTAGTTATGGGTGTTCCCGTGAGGCTGTAGTTTTCTTGTCTTCTGGTGACATAATATCAGTATAGTTTGGACCTATATGGCACTATGTTACATTCTTGCTTTGTTGTTTATGTATGACCTGAATCTTTATCTTCTTATTAGAATAGTAGCTTTTCTTACAGCCAGTTCTCGCCTCCTGCTAGAATAAAACCCCTTGATCAGCATACTGATTTTTGCTCACCACTGTTCGTTAAGTTTTTGCCACTCCGATGAGAATATCTCAGTAAAATATTTTTGTAGGACTATACTATGATAATGCCCACCGCCAGGGCCTGCGTTATGTTGGATGGTGCCCTGTGTGGTACCTTTGTATTTCTCCGCACATTGTGTATTGCCATAAAGTAACTCTACCATTAAGTTCTAAATTATAATAGCCTGAAGAGGAAGATGCCTAAAGAACACCGCCACCTCAGTGACAATATACCCATACACTACTGCCTTATTATATCGTACTGTATGTAAGTAGTAGTGCCATAGAATGCCCATACTGTGCTCAGATCATACCAGTATGTGACAAAAGCTCCATACATACATAAATTATTACATACATTACATACATAAAGTATTAACAGTGGCACAAAATGCCTAAATAAATTGTAACATACAGTGCAAAGATAATATACCATGTTGTAAAGTCACAGTGTTACATAATGTCTAAAAAATAGTACCATACAGTGCAAAGATAATATACTGTGCCTAAGTAGCAGTGCCATACATTGCCTTAATAAATAGCACCATACAATGCAAATATAAAATACCGTACTGTACCTACCTACTGTAACAATTCCATACATTGCCTTATACAGCACCACATTACAGAGATAATATACCGTACTGTGCCTAAACAGCAGTGTCATATATTGCCTAAATAGCACCATACAGTGCAAGGATAAAATACCGTACTGTGCCTAAGTAACACTGTCATACATTGCCTAAATAATTAGCACCATACAATGCAAAGATAATATACCGTAGTGTATTTAAGTAAAAGTGCCGAACATTGCCTTATATAGCACCGTACACTGCAGAGATAATATACCGTAGTGTGCCTTAACAGCACTGCCATACATTGCCTTAAATAGCCCCATACAGTGCAGATAATGTACCGTAGTGTGGCTAAATAGCAGTCTCATACATTACCTAAATAATACCATACAGTGCAAGGATAAAATACCGCACTGTGCCTAAATAGCAGTGTCATACATTGCCTAAATAAATCATACCATACAATGCAAAGATTATACACCGTACCATGCCTAAGTCTCAGTGTCACATAATGTCTAAATACATAGTACCATACAGTGCAAAGAAAATATACTGTATTGTACCTAAGGAGCAGTGTAACATAATATCCATATAAACAGCACCATATAGTGCAAGGATAGTTTACCGTACTGTGCCTAAGTTACAGTGTTATACATTGCCTAAATAGTACCATACAGTGCAGATATAATATACCGTACTGTGCCTAAATAGCAGTGCCATACATTGCCTTAGATAGCACCATACAGTGCAGAGATAATATAATGTACTGTGCCTAAGTAACAGTGTCATAGATTGCCTAAATAAATAATACCATACAATGCAAAGATAATATACCGTACATTGCTTTACATAGCACCATACAGTGCAGATAATATACCGTACTGCGCCTCAGTACCATTGTCATACGTTGCCTAAATAGAGGTGCACATGCTGATGATTTGTGCAGATTTCCCTCAATCCAACTAGATGTTATCTCGGTGAAACATGACTTCTCTTCTCGCTGACAGGCCATGAAGACGTACCAGCTGTACCACAATGACTGTCTAAACTCGGAGCACAAACTGCGGGAGGCAGAGAAGCAGGACGAGAAGCGCACAGGCAAAGTGAGCGAGCAGACGCTGAGCTCACCGGTGGCTGAAAGAGGGCCGAGACGAAGCTCGCTGAAAAAGAGCGAGAGGCTTGTTGAGAAGGTAAGGAGGGTCTTAGTGCAAAAATATGTATCGCGGCTTCGGCCACTGACTTATAGAAGTGCTGGCCTTTTATGTTGCGGTGGGACCAGTAGTCTTGTACTGCTGGCCCTTTACATGAGTTAGCTAGCCAATATGCTACAATATATCTATTGGTTTTTTTTAGAGGTTGAAAAAATACCTGGAGAACAGTCAAAAATGCACCAAGGCACGAAATGAATATCTCATCAACTTGAACACGGTGAACTCCAACCTGAACAACTACTATATCAATGACGTCAGCGACCTGATCGATGTAGGTGGCTACTGCGGTTTTCTTCTTCATTCTGGATCATCAGTCATGCCCCCCTAGTAATGTTCCCACTTTTTCCCCGGGCAGTGTTGTGATCTTGGCTTTCACCTTTCCCTTGGGAAGACTATGCGAGTATTCTTGCAGGCTGAGGAACGAGTTCAAGCCTCCCGACACCAAGGTCTTCAGGCCATTGAAGGGGCCGTTGACAACTTGGACGCACAGGCTGACAAACACAAGATGATGGAGATGCGTGGTGACGCCTTCTGTCCTCCAGCACGATTTGAATTCCAGCCCCATGAGGGCGATGAGGTATGGAACCTGCTCGTCTTTTGGGGGCGTCCAAAATAAATATGTAGGTTTTTTTGTAACTACATATGTCATGTTCTTCTTCTCCAGGTGTTGGAGGTCCGATCTGAGCCACTTTTTCACCAAGAGCTGATCACCAGATTTCAACATATTCAGTCGAGACTGGAAAGCGAGCATCTAGAAACTGAAGAGGTACGTTACACCTTAAAGGGAGTATTACAAGTTGAGAATTGGACTCTGAAATGCCCCGACGTACTGAAGTGGTGGCTGTAAATTTAGCATCTATAGGACTACGCTACTCAGTTATCTCCATCAGTCCTATGGACTTTCGGACTGCTGGGGAGGAAAAACATGTGCTCTTTTTGGGGCAGATTGGTTCATGCATTATGGTTGTACCTATACTCCATTCTATAGTTTGTTCATATTGGTTTGCAGGACCCTGTCCATCAGCCTTGTTAGTAATCTGTTGACACAGGACGGGAGCCTTGAGAACCGCCTCCTACCTGATGGCATCCACGGCCCTCCTTATGATTAGCAGGCCTGACATGGTGTGATATGTTCATCATGCCACAACGTTGAACTTGTGCCAGTTCAGCTAATCAAAAGAGGAGCCGCGGGTGATGAGAGGTAAGAGATGATTCTCCTCCCATCTAGCGGCCATAGATTACTGATGTGGCTGATGGACTGAGACCCGTGAGTCGATTCACATTCCCATTATCCTTTCCCATGCTTCGGTTGAACCTGAGGGACATCTCAACAGAACCCTCACCAATTCCATTCTAAGTCACTGGTGTCCTTTGGACATTGGTCAATTCTGGTGGGGCCCATTATATAACAGATCCAGAATTGCATTGTTGTTGTTTCTTTTATGTAATGGAAGTCAGAAAGAAAATGTGAGCAGAGCCTTATGCAGAATATTCAATGTTACTGAGCAAGATTGACCAGGTTATGGGACATACGTATGGGTCCTCAACTTTGTTCCATGCTTATTCATATATGTGATTCATGGAGCTTAGCTGGATGAAATGAGGTGGGTCTGGGCATGGCAAATTACTGAAAATAATATGGAGGACCCTTCACCACCAAACGTTGTAGAAAGCTAATTGAAATTGGGAGCAATCAACATTTGCATTCTAAGCCTGTTTTCTTTGCAGGTGAACAAGACACTTAAGGCTACTCTCCAGTCTCTACTAGACCTCATTGGAGCAGATGACTTTGACTTGTCCGATGCATTTCAGTCCAGCCAGTCCACAGAATCCTTAAAATCCACGGGATCAGACACCAGCAGTAAGACAAGCACGGCAAAAAGACGGGCCAACCAGCAGGACACGGAGACCTTCTATGTTACGGTGAGAAGGAAATAGGTAGGAGAATAATATGGGGCTTGGCCTTTTGAGGTCGGGGGCCATAAATGTGAGGACCACACAGAAAAAAATGCAGTTATGAAAGCCCTCATTGGAAGTTTGGGAAGAATTAGATAAATGACCATTCAAAGATACCCAACAATGCCACCATTGAAGATCTACTCATTCTCCTGGTGTCTCTCTACGGTTCCATTCACTAGGCTAATTGCCCATTTTGTACTTTAGCACAATAAGCTGTCACTCAACATCACTAGTAATTACACATTTTCACCCCATAGCAGCAAGTGAATGGGCCATTAGTCTGATATGGAATGACTGGTTGTTAACCTAGATTCTTCAGGAGGGGCTGTCTGGTTTATAAAACCCCTTTTTAAAGGCCCTCTTACGGAATTCAGAGTTAATAGAGGAGGATCCTGTATTCAAGACACTCATTTATTAGACAGAATGAGGAGTGGGCGACAAAGGGCAACTCTTTCTCTGTGAAGGACTTGGCACATCCATGATCTACATGGACAAGGAATTAAAAGTCTCTAGGACTTCAACATCAACCATCCTCATGATGAGAAATAGGTGGAGGTCCAAGCTCAGTTCAGTCTCATTTTTCTTAAATATCTGCTAAAGGAAACCCTTTTAATGATCTAATGCATCAATTTTGGCATCATCAACTCCAGTGACCAAAGTATCTGTATGGTACTGTAGAGAAGGACCTATGTTCACCATGAATGGAGTGGAGATACTGTTCCGGATGCAGAATTAGTAGATGTAGAGTAACGTCCCGTGGATGGTCCCTGCTGTTCTGATGCTTCCATGTTTGTGTAGCTGATATCTGCTTACTTGTATTTTTCTTTTCTGTTTTAGAAATTGCAGAAGTATCTTGCAGGGAGAAGCACTATATGTAAATTACAGTCAAAGCGAGACCGGCTGAAGGAAGCCATAGCTAAAGGTAAGTGTATTGTGCTCAGTAGAACTTGGAGTTGTCCAGTTTCTGGTCAAATGTCTTCCAGTTTTTTGCCAAGAATCTCTAAATGATCCCGTAAACCTCAAAAGCACCGCTCTTCTCTTTCATAGGTTGGCATTGTCATTTACTTATGTGACCGCCTCCCCAGCCATCCTCTAGCTCTGTTCACACTTGTGTAGAAGTGGGCAAAGCAAGAGAGCAGCTGGGCAAGCGGTATTGACCTCTGCTGCCATCTTCATTACTATGGATGGGGAGAGTGCTCGGTTCAATGCTAATGAAGACAATGATCATGGGGGGCCTGACTTCTGACATGTGAAAACGTAGGAATTCTTTAAGGCTGTTAGCAGCTGCCATCAAGATTGGGTATTTTGATCATATTGACACCAGGTTCCCTTCTATAAGTCCCCGCTATACCAGTAAAAGTTCTGGCAACCTGGTCAACACTTGGAGGAGGCCCTCCAGTTTTCACTATCTCCTTTATATAAAAGCTTGCTTGCACAGAACAGCGCCACTCTTGCCTTTATGTAGTTCCTGGTATTGCAGCTTACATCTAATGACTTAAAGTGTAACCATTTTTTAATTGTTAGTTCATAAATCAATAGTACACATGAAAATATGAAACTTTGTAATATCTCTTATGAGAGAACTCCTCTTCTTTCTCCTCCTGGACTGAGCATTCTATCTCAAAATTCTCAATTTACAGGTAAAATTTGTATTCATTGAAGACAGATTTTCCCAGTACTGAGATAGGAGATGACAGTTGGTGCTCATAGTATTCTATGGAGGAGGCGGAGGCAGGCACAGACATTCTGCTGCAAGTTCTCCTGAAACGACTGTTAGGCTAAGTGCACACGTCGCAGAATTGCAGTGGAAATTTCCGCGGCAATTCTGCAACTCCTGCCGTGAGCATATCGCATGCGGAATTGGCATGCATATTCCTAGCGTTTTGCAAGCATAATTAGCTTGCAGAATGCTAGCGTTTTCCAAGCGATCTGTAGCATCGCTTGGAAAACTGATTGACAGGTTGAGTGTTTCACAAGTGTGACCAACTTTTTCCTATTGATGCTGCCTATGCAAATTATATGGTGACCAGTCCGTGGAGTACAGTCTCCTCTCCTCCACCCTGGTTACCAACCGCACATGATCTGCTTACTTCCCGCATGGTGGGCATAGCCCCATGCGGGAAGTAAGCGGATCAATGCATTCCTAGGTGTGCGGAATCCCCGCGATTCTGCAAATTTAGGGTATGTGCACACGTCAGGATTTCTTGCAGAAATTTCCTGACAAAAACCGGACATTTCTGCCAGAAATCTGCATGCATTTTTTTTGCGTTTTTTAATGTGTTTTTTATGCGTTTTTGTGCGTTTTTTTGCGCATTTTTTGCGTTTTTTCCCAATGCATAGAATAGCGGGAAAAACACGAAAAATCCGCAAAATTAATGAACATGTTCATTTTTTTATCGCGATGCGTTTTTTTGCGGAAAAAAACGCATCATGTGCACAAAAAAAAGAATGCATTCTAAATGATAGGCTGGGGGCAGATGTTTTTAGCCACGGGGGGGGCCAATAACCATGGACCCTCTCCTGGCTATTAATATCTGCCCTCAGTCACTGGCTTTACCACTCTGGCGGAGAAAATTGCACGGGAGCCCACGCCAATTTTTTCCGCCATTTAACCCTTTATTTTACAAGCTACAGCGCTCAAATTTTGCATACACACTACTAACATTAGTAGTGTGGAATATGCAAAAAAAAAAAGGGGATATGAGATGGTTTACTGTATGTAAACCATGTCTCATATCCTGTCGGGTTTGGGAAGGAGAAATGAGAAGCTGGCAATTGAATTACCGGCTTTTCACATATATCGCGCTGAATTAAATATAAATACAGTATATATATATATGTGTGTGTCTCAATGACATATATATATATATATATATATATATATATATATA
This sequence comes from Ranitomeya variabilis, assembly GCF_051348905.1. Lineage (NCBI taxonomy): Eukaryota > Metazoa > Chordata > Amphibia > Anura > Dendrobatidae > Ranitomeya > Ranitomeya variabilis. The sequence continues at coordinate 219,798,521 of NC_135233.1, read as the reverse complement.
TATATATATATATATATATATATATATATATATATACTGTATATATGTTTTACCGAACATTTGAGCACATAAATCCATTAGATGTCGGTTTTGCAAGCCTGCAAGAAAATATCGCAGTACGGATGCCATACGGATGTCACACGGATGTCAAAAGGATCATTTGATGCGAGGAAATCGCATCCTCGCACTGCACACGGATCACTGTTTTGGAAACATTTGTGCGATTCTCGTCCGTGAAAAACGGACCGTTTTTTTTATACATTGTGTGTGTCCCCGGCCTTAGCCTCTAGCTTCTCCTCTCTCCATAGAATTTTATAAGCACCAACTGTCATCTCCTATCACAGTACTGGAAAAATCTGTCTTCATTGAACACAGATTTTTTTTCCCATTAATTGAGAGTGAAAGATCAGTAGTCCAGGAGGGGAAAGAAGCAGATTTCTCTGATAAGATATATTACAAAGTGTCTTATTTTCATAGATAATATTCATTTATGAAATGAGAATTGAAACCACTATTACTTTTTAAATGATTTTGAGCTGCAATACCAGACACAGCCTGTGGACCAGAGTGGCGCTGTTTCCCCAAAAATCTTATGTAACCTTTTAAAGATAAAAATGTATTTTGTGTCCACTTATCTGTCCTTCTTTCCATTAAATGATATTATAATAGCATATTATATAGCAAAGTCCTTCGAGATCTGCTAAGCAATGGTTATTTCCTAAGCTGCTCTAATAAGTAGATGTATTCACATGATATATGAGAACAGCTGAGGAAGTTGCCGTATTTCTGTGTGTTCTGCAATTTCTCACTTTTTCCATTTTCCTCTGCAGCTGCTGAGTCACACAGTCACATCTCTGGGTATGTACGCTGTATGTTCTCTGTATTGGGGGTACAGAGGAGGAACGGGAAGTAGAATCTTTAGCAGATATGGATTTATTTAGTATCAGTTATAAAAACATAAACCTCACACCACAAGGCAATGATTGACCCTGGTTTCTGCTTTCCCCACTGATTTCCTTTTCTTCTTATTACAAGGCTGCAAGTTAAATAAAAAATGTTTTCTGTAGCCACCACTTGAGGGAGCTATAGAGCTCACAGCATACTGTTTTATCATAGAGTTCAATGGAGACTGCTGAACTCCTCAGCTCCCTCTAGTGGTGACTACAGGTAGCTAACATGTTTAACTGTGATCCTCAGCTCCCTCTAGTGGTGACCACAGGCACACATAATTAGGTTATATCATTCAGTTCTATATATTCTGGGGATTTGAAGCTGTATGTAAAAAAAGTGTAATGTTGCTAAAATATACAAAATGTTTCAGATCATAATAACAAAATATAGACATTTAACATTAAATTTTGTTCTTTGCTTTGGAGCTTTTGTATGGGTGACTAGTTGTTCCATTTGACAATATCTTGAGACCAGGGAGAACCTGTCCCCTCCCATTATGGCAATTGGTGGGATTAACAATTATGACTTATCCAATGGTTAGTTGATGATTTATGTAGACTGGAATACCCCTATTGTTGCCCTTTTTGAATTTTGCTGCCCCTTTGTCCAGGATTAGAGAAAACGTTTTTTTTTTCCCACCAAAACAGCGCCACTCCTGGGCACAGGTTGTATCTGGTTCTGCAGTGCATTCTTATTCATGTGATTGGGGCTGAGCTGCAGTAAGAGATACAAAACTTAGACAAGACTGGCATTGTCTATAGGTGCAAAGCCCTTTTTCCTAATCCTGGACAGCCGCTTTAATAAACAAAGCCTTTATTAAGCGTTGTGTATATAATACTAACCCTTGGCACTTTTTCCTTTTTTATTTGATCCTGTCTATTGGATACCATCCTGTTTACATAATGATAAATGACTCTAATAAAGTTTGTGTCTTTATGTAATGGAGGCCAGAATATCATCTATGTTTATTGCCTCTGTTATATTATAAGGTACGGGATACCAGCGAATTTGGCCGCAACACGGGTCCAGCATGACCAAAAATTGCAGTAGCAAAATGCAGGTCATTGGGGCTGCATTGCGACCCACGGGTTGCAATAAGTCATAAAAAATCATAGCCAGTTGGATTTTTTGTGATTTGGTTGTTGCGGTCGCGGTACCTTACGGGTACCAACTTGACCCCATTCATCTACATCAGTGTTCCCCAACTCCGCTCCTCGAGAGCCACCAACAGGTCATGTTTTGAGGATTTCCTTAGTATTGCACAGGTCATTGAATGCTTGCCTGTCCAGGTGATGCAATTATCACCTGTGCAATACTAAGGAAATCCTGAAAACATGACCTGTTGGTGGCTCTTGAGGACTGTACTTGGGGAACACTGATCTACATTATGCTGCAGCATACAGTGATCTTTTTGCTGCTTGATCTGTGTTTCAGCCTCAGTCGCCGCATAGCCCCAGCCTTTATGTGAAGCGAGGATTTGCATGTGGGTGAATTGTATGTCCCACGGTTGGTTTCAGGCAGGAGTCCAGCACCAGTAAGTCTCAAAGGGCGAGAAGGCAGAGACCGTCCTCCCAGTATAACCACAAACTGTTTAACGGGGACTTGGAGGAGTTTGTGCAGGTACCCGCCATATCTGCTGCCCTTTTCTTTGCTTCCTGATCTGGCTCGTATTCCCTTTTGGGAATTTACTGCAGTGTTGCTCGTTCCAGAAGCCTTTGCTGCATAGGACTCTCCCTGCCGGTGCAAATATCTATCACCTCGCTGCTGAATGATCTCACGGTCTGAGCTTCTGCTGCTGATAGGACCCTTATTTTAGGTTTCTCTTTTCCCTCTCTTATTCCACATGACCTTTTTTTTATTTCTGTATTTCAATTTTTATACCTAACAGTGCCAGCCACTCGTCCCCATGTCCCCATAGTGCCCGATATTGTACTTCCATATAAGTGCCAGCCTTAAAGGGGACCTGTCACTAATTCTGTCTTCTCTTGTATTTCCCAAGAAATAACAATTCTCAAGCATCTTTTTTTTCAATTCTGCTTTGTCCCATTCCTCTGATATTCCGCCTGGAAATTTAGGAATAAATTGACAATTAGGTGTTACCTTTCACTTATCAAAGAAGTGTGTCCCCGCAAAGTCCGTCACTTTCAAAGTTAGTGGACAGTAGCATATTTTGTAGGCACACAATCCCTCAACAGGTAACCCATGTGAGTGGACCTCACTGTCCTTGAGCCCACTTAGAGGTTGTAACACATGACACAATGAAGCCTGATACCTATTAAACTGTAAGTGATTGACTGCTGCCTCCATGCATGGCACTTGCAACAGGATCATAAGTGGGTGCTGTTGTGCCTAATAGCTCAGCATTGATAAACCAACATATATGCCTCCATTTCATAGTTACCAACAGTCTGTGAGTATGCTGGGACTGTCTCTATTTTTTGGCAGTCTAGAAAAGTAGTGGAGCTTGCTTAAAAAGGACCTGTCACTTGCTCTAAAAACTGAGTTAAATACCTTGGCAAAAATCCTTGAGTTCCCCTGATTATACCGCTCTTTTTCATTTTGCACTGCGTCGCTCCATTGCTGAGATATTAACATTTGTTGCTTTCAGATTGTAGTATGTGAAATCTCTGCTTGTAGCGCAACTGGGCGTTTCTTCAGAGTCTTCTCTGGGGGCGTGTGCCTTCACTCATCCCTTCCACATGCTGCCAATCACAGCTCAGCATCCAATTCTGCAGTCTGTCAGACTCAAAGGCTGCCTAGCTATAATTCGCAGTGTCTGGGAGTGAAGGATGAAAGCACGTGACCCCATTGAAGACTCTGAAGAATCGCTCAGTTGGTCTACAAGAAGAGATTTCACATACTGCGATCCAGAAGAAACAAATGTGAATATCTCTGAAATGGAGCAACACAGAGCAAAATAGCAAAGTGACGCAAAATCACGGGAGGTCACTCATTTTTTTTAAAAGGTATTGAGCTCAATCTCTTGGATCAAGTGACACGTCAGCTTTAAACCACACCACAGAGTTGAAGGTTGCATCCCGTTTGGCTTTCACTGAGCTGAATTGGACTAAATCAGCAAAGTTGTATATATACAGTCTGTATTTTGCCCTCATTTTGCTCACACAAGGAACTTTATCTTTAAAACCTCTTATCACCTATCACTCATCATTATCTCTTCCTCTGCCTAATCTCTACTTCTTCCCTTTTGCCGCCCCATATTTACTTCCCTTCTCATGTTGCACCATTCTACAGTATGTGCTCTGCTTTCTATGTGTTATGTGACCCTATCTGTAATGAAAACGTGTTATACAGCATATTACTGCTGGTATAATGGGATAAATCTACAAATATCCATACATAAGTGATTGTAATGGGGTGATGATGAAGAAAAGGGACCTAAACTTTTAAGGCCACCTACTTATTCCTTTATAAAGGTAACATTCTTTCATTATGCTCTTGAGTTAGCGCTACAGATTTTTAAAGGACGATTCCATTTACCATTTATAATATTTATAATGAATATCAATAGTACAAAAACGACCATACATTAAATCCCATAGTTATTTTATGACATTGATCATTCTTATTTCCAAGTCTCCCGTTACATCTGAGGACAGTGCACAGATTTGACGATGCTTCACCCTGTGTTCATTAAAGTTTCTTCTGTAATATAGATGATAATTCAGCAGGAGTATGGATGTTGCGTTATCCAAAATTTGAGGTAGTCTTAAAAAAACCCCAAAAGTTTCCTATGAAACCAAGCTTAAAATGCCTAGATTTGGATTGATCACAAGATCCTCCATGAGACCTTCCTGAAAATTTTCCTGGCCTCCTCCATCTAGAGCATGACACCTTCCTGAAGATTCCCCTGACCACCTACATCTGTAGCATGACACCTTCTTGACAGTTCTGACCCCCTTCATTTGTAGCATGACATCTTCCGAAAGGTAGCCTTGACCTACTTCACATGTAGCATGACACCTTCTTGAAAGTTCTTCTGACCTCCTTCACCTGTAGCATGACACCTTCTTGAAGGTACTCCTGGTCTCCTCCATGTGGAGCATGACACCTTTCTGAAGGTTTCCCAGACCTCCTTCACATGTAGAATGACACCTTCTTGAAATGTTGTCTAGTCTCCTTCATCTATAGCATGACACCTTCCTGAAGTTTCCCCTGTCCTCCTCCACCTGTAACATGACACCGTATAGAAGGTTCTCCTGGCCTCCTCCACCTGTAGCATAATACCACCTTGAAAGTTCCCCTGACCTCCTTCACATGTAGCATGACAACTTCTTGAAAGTTCTTCTGACCTCTGTCATCTCTAGCATGTCACTTTTCTGAAGGTTCCCCTGACCTCCTCCACGTTCAGCATGACACCTGCTTGAATTTCTTGTGGCCTCCACCATGTGTAGCATAATATCTCCCTGAAGGTTCCCCTGTCCTCCTCCACCTGTAGCATGCTACCTTCCTGAAAGTTCCCCTGACCCCCTGTATTTGTAGCACCAGAGCTTCTTAAAGGTTCTTTCTGTAGTATGACATCTTCTTGTAGGTTCTCCTGGCCTCCTCAATCTGGAGCATGACACCTTCATGTCCTGGATGGTTGCATCATGATCCACCTTGTCCCCCTTGCTGTTGCTGTGTATTTGATCTTATAGAGGGGGAGATTTATTTATATGGAAGCAGACCAGGATAAATCTTGATACCTACGGACACTGAGGGCATCATAATTCAAAGAAGCGACCACTTTGGACTTCACAGATTGGGAATTAGAAATTGACTTATAGTTTTGCTAGGCTCTTAACTTTCTCATCTACAAAAATGTACTTTTTTTGATTTTTTTTGTATTCTGCACTTGAATTTGCTTAATCTGAAGCCTACCTCTGCTTTCTATAAGTGTCATATTGACTCTGCACTATTTACTATGAGTGATTTCCCCTCCGATATCCCTTGCGCGATCACAGGAGGCCTGATCTCATTCTGCTTGTGCTTCCGGTTAACCCTTTAAAGACCGATCCTCTCTTTGTCTTTTTTCCCCCCCTCCGCTCTGCTTGCAGGAGACGGCGGTACCTGTCCCGCGCCAAGGTACATTTCAGTAATTCTTCTCTTCATGCATGGCTTTCAGCGCTGTTGTGTCTGCTTGTAGTCTTTATTGTTGCTTTATTTTCCACTTAGTTATTTCATATGTCATCTTATTGTTTTCTGTATGGTTAGAAGTTGTGGGATTAAATAGTAATGGGCAGAAGTAGAACGTTCTCCAGAACCCTGCCCCTGCATAGCCCCCATCCAGCCAATGATCTCTATGATCAGCCCAAGAGGTCTGGCCAGATAGGAGCCACCTGGTCTTTGGCATTTTGTGGGTCTGTGTCTCAGGAAGTTTTTGTTTGCCCCTGACTTTATTTCCAAAAACTTACAATATCAGAAGTTTTAATCGGTGGTGGTCAGAGCGTTGAGACCCCCGATCGCTGAAACAGAGAGAAGAAGGACACTCTAAACGAGCGTTGTGTCCTACTGAGACTACTCAATAGAAAGTCAAGGAACTTATCGTTAGCAAACGCTGCCTCTCCTAGTTTCAGCCTCTTCCTCTTTCAGGACGACACTGATCATAACTTCTGTCATTTATGCCAAAAGTTTTTTTTAAATTACTTTTATTTTTTTCGAAGGAGGTGCTCTGCAGAATACAAATTATTATCTAAAGTGTTCAGATGGGTTACAAATAATAAAATAATTAATATTTATCCTCACTAATCCACTGTAATTCCCGTTCTGCACTTTCCCAGTCCGTGATAGTCTGTGCTGCCTGGTCCCATTCTCGACACACTGGAAGGACGGGACCAAAAAGAACAGATGAGCAAGGACTGGGTTAGGGACTGAAATGGAGCTGCCGGGGTTCTAAGAGCACAAATGTTGATAATTTTAATATTTGTAGCAGTCTGAACAATTGAAACAATTTTCCCCCAGAATGTCCCTTTAAATTGAACGAAGAGAAGACGCTAGCTACTTCCTTCTTCAACAATGTAACCATTAAGCCACACTTCTAAGCAATCCCTGTTTTTAAAGTTATTAAAAAAATATTTTTAACCAGTCTGAACACTTAAATGTTTTTATTTTCCCCAGAAAATGCCCCTTTAAACAAAATTAGAGTAGGAGGAGAAGCGAGCTACTTCTTGTAGCCACACTTCCAAGCAATCCCTGTTTTTTAAATCAATAAAACAATATTTTTTACCAGTCTGAACACTTGAAAAAAAGGTTTTATTTTCCCCAGAATTCCCATTCAAACCAAATGGGGAGGAGAAGCTAGCTACTTCCTTCTTCCCTGGTGCAACCACTGAGCCACATTTCCAAGCAATCCCTGTTTAAGTAGATACAAAAAAATTTTTTAACTAGTCTGAATGCTTACATTTCTTTAAATTTTCCCCAGAATTCCCCTATAAACCAAACTAGGAGGAGAAGCTAGCTACTTCCTTCTTCACCGATGTAGCCACTGAGCCACATTTCCAAGAAATCCCTGTTTTTCAACTTGATAAAAATGATCGCTCTATAGGCTCCAACCTAGACTGGAGTCATTGTCACATCTAATGAATAATTAAAGGAATTGTCCAAGAATAGAGAAACATGGCTGCCCTCTTTCAGAAATCTAGCTAACACGGCTGTGATGGCAGATGTCCATATCTTGCCGGAGTAACACTTTATATACTCCTCGTGATAGCAGCCGAGGAAGTATTTTCTTGTAAAAAAACAGGATGTGGTGAGAGGAGGCATCACGTGGTTCTTCTATTCTGGAGGAAGCCGGCCAAACACATCACTGTATTGAATGGCTTCTCGGAAGGCTTAGTTGTCCCATGGCTCAATGGTCTCCAAGACTGCGTGAAGACTTCCCAAGACTTCTCCGTGTTGCAGGCAGCTGAATAGCCGTGTATGTAGGGTGGACTCTGGTAGAATACTGATTGGTTGCCCCCTTCCGTTGTATTTAGTCTATCATGGGCTTCATTGGCTTTCCCCATCCTTTCCCCCCACCGTGTATTTCTGCCCGGTCAGCAGTTATAGCCGCTAATCTCAACGTAGTGAAAATGATACCAAAGACTAAGACATCTTCCGGCCTGCTCATGCCATTTTCTTGTCTTTTCTCTTGGTGTCTCGACCACCCAGAGTTCAGGAGAAGCCATTCCACGGGTCGTATCGAGCTGTATCCGCTTCATAAACCTGCACGGTAGGTAAACTCGTCAGAGGCAACTGATATGGCATAAATGACTAAGGGTGAAGTATTTGCTACATCTGTGATCAATAATCAAGATTTTTTTTGGGGAAACTCTTTATTTTCATCTTAAAGATAACCTATCACTTGCCATAAATACATCATTATTTTTACCTGGTGTAAATGCCGCTGTTCTCCTGAATCTGGCGATGTTTTTCTTTTATTCCTGCGCCTCTCCGTTCCTGAGCTATGGCCTCTTCTTCCCTTTATAGGAATCTAGTCTTGATAGCCAAGGGGGTGGGATTCTTAAAACGACTCACAGAGAAAATTTTAGGATCATGCCCACTTCTATAACAAATCGTTGTTGTACTCCTCTCCGTCCATTCCGGAGATGTGGCCTCCTGTTCCTTGTATATAAATCTAGTCTTGTTAGCCAAGGAGGCTTGGTCCTCAGGTCTCCTCCTCCTGTGGGTGTTTTCTCGATGACCACACCCACTTGGCCAACAATTCTAAATTTGTATATGTAGAAATGGGGCCATATCTCAGGAACGGAGAGGAGCAGGAACAAAAGAAAAACATTGCCGGATTCAGGAGAACAGCGGCATTTACTCAGCATAAAATTACACATTTATGGCAAGTGACAGGTTCCAATTTAAAGATCTGTCTTGTGCTTTGCTGCTGTATGTAATGACATGTGACGAGTATTTGTGACATTTTTGGCGTATACTTTTCTATAGGTCTACAGCACGAGGGTATATTCCGTGTCCCAGGGTCACAGGCCCAGGTGAATGAGATTCGCAGTGCCTTTGAAAGAGGTTCGTATAACATAAGGGTGACACTGATGGAATAGTGGGGATAGATTACCTTCTGGGCCACAATCTCGGAATGTAGGACTTTTTACAACACTGCTGTTTTATTTTTTTGATGCCACTTTTGTTATTTATGTCACTTATGCATTTACATTCATGGTAACTACATATAGAACACAGTTTATCAGGATGCTTTTCCCTTGTGCTATATTTGCTATGCAGTGGCGCCATCTACTGGTGACATGTTGAATGACATGATATTGTTAGCATTTTATATGATTTATTTTCCATAAATCAATAATATACATGAAAATAAGAAACTCTCATTAGAAAAATGTTTTTCTCCTCTTGGACTGATTTTTCACTACTCAATTTGCTGGTAATATGATTCTTCAGTGAAGGAGATGACAGTTGCTGCTCGTAAAACTCTATGGAGGAAGAAGGAGGAGTTAGAGGAGTGACTGTCCTTTCAGGAGAACTTGCAGCAGATTGTCTGTCTGGCTCCTCCCCCTCCATAGAACTTTATAAGCACCAACTGCCATTTCCTGTTTGAGTAATGGAAAAATCTGTCTTCACTGAAGACATAGGTTATAGATTTTATTGTAACCATGAATTGAGAATGAAAGATCAGTCCTGAAGGGGAAAATAGCTGATTTCTCTGATAAGATATATTACAAAAATTATTATGTTAACTCGCAAAATAGAAAATTTAAACCATAGTTACTTTATAACATTTTTTTTAGATATGTATTTAAGGTCTATTCTCTTATATATAATACCAATTATCAAGCTGATAAAAACGGGTTCATTTTCATTTCCCGTCAATTAAAGCAACCTTTAATAGCTGCATACATAGTAATACCTAGTGCACCGCCCCTTTAAGCCCTGCATTCACTGTCTACTTGTACATAGTAAACCTTCCTGAAATGAGACCTTTTTAGGATTTTTCCTACAGGAGGACTAATCTGTGCTCTTTTCCAGGTGAGGACCGCTTGGACTCCAGCTACACAGGGAATGATGTGGACTCGGTGGCTGGGGTCCTGAAGCTGTACTTCCGGGGACTGGAGAAGCCACTATTTCCAAAAGACATGTTTAACGAATTACTGTCCTCTCTCCGTGAGTGTATTCTATCTACAGTGGACATATTGGGAGAGGGTGGAACTCATCAAAATGGATGTGTCACCAGATCTCACAATATAAACTGCATACATTATCAAATACACCTCTTAGACCTGATTAAACTGGTGTATTTACTATGAAAATTCATGTCAGAATGGCTGACACTCTTTTGAAAGTTTTTCTGACTAATATTAAAATGAGCATTTTACAACTCCAGCTGGAGCAGTACAGCGATCCACCCCCCAATGGGTTGTCCACAGTTTTGCGCCCCCCTAACCCGTGTGCTAGCATTGAACACCTTATACCCAAGCACATGAATTGTTTTTAAGAAAATACTGCTATAATTATATTTTGTCTTTTGGCCCTCTATTTTTTTTCTGCTTTTTATTTTTACTTACATACAACTCAAAATGTAAAATGTAAAAACTTAGTTATAATTTTTTTTATCTTATTTACCCCTACATTTTTTATGTAACTATTTCATTACCTTATCCCTAACCCTGGCCCTGATCCTAGCCCTTACCCTAGCCACAGCATAGCCACTGCTCTAGAACTAACCCTAGCCCCTACTCTAGCCCTAGCTCCTACTCTAGCCCTAACCCCAATCCTAGCCCTAACCCCAATCCTAGCCCTAACCCTACCTCCATTATAGCCCCCACTACAGCACTAACTCTAGTTCTCACCGTTACCCAAATTCTAGCCCCCACCCTAGCACTAATCCTAACCCCAATCCTAGCACTAACCCTAGCCCCATCTTATCCCCCACTCTAGCCCTAACCCTAACCCCAATCCTAGCCCTAACCCTAACTCCATTATAACCCCCACTACAGCACTAACTCTAGTTCTCACCGTTACCCAAATTCTAGCCCCCACCCTAGCACTAATCCTAACCCCAATCCTAGCAGTAACCCTAGCCCCCATTCTAGCCCTAACCCTAGCCCCAATCCTAGCCCCCATTCTAGCACTAACCCTAGCCCTCACACTTGCCCTGATCCATCCCCGATCCAAGCCCCTACTCTAGCCCTAACCCTAGCCCCGATCCTAGCCCCCACCCTAGCCCTAACCCCAATTCTAGTCTTATCTCTAGCTCTAAATCTAACCCTTGCCCCACCCTAGGTCCCACTCAGCCCTAATCCTAGCCCCATCATAGCTCCCACTCTAGCCGTAATCCTAGCCCCCACCCAAGCCCTAGCCCCAATCCTAGCCCTAACTGTAGCCCCCACCCTAGACCCAATTCTAGCCCAAATCCTAGCACCCACCCTAGCCCTAGCCATGATCTTAGCCACAATTCTATACCTAAGGAAGGCATTTTACTCTCCCATAAAATTTGGCACCCCGGGCAATCGCCTCTGTGGTTCCTCTCCCAAGGCTACACCACTGCCACTGCCCAGATAACAGCTCGGTTTATACCCCCCATATTTGACACTGCAACTTGGCTTGTTTAGATGTGCTGCTTTGTATTTCCACGTCGCTTCAAGATTTCCAAGAAATTCGAACATTAATTGGACAAATTATTCTAGATCACAAGCAGAGAAGCAATCCAGAAGAAGGGATTATAGGGATTCATATTTCATACTCAGTATTGTGTTCTAAGTGGTCTCCAAAGTGTCTTTTGTATGTGTCATGAACCATTGTAATTAGTTGTATTCCTGCATGTTTATTATAACAAAAATCTATTTCTTACCCATCAGAACTGGAGATCCAGGATAGAGTTGCACACTTGAAGAAGTTGGTGGCACAGCTCCCCCCAACCGTCACCCTTGTCCTAAGATACCTCTTTGCCTTCTTGAACCAGTAAGTAATTTCAAGAACCCATCCAGATAATACACTAAATTAGTGCCTATATTGCTGCCTTTGGGCTTAGAGGGGTTGTCCGTTGTAGAAAATCCATTTCCAATTACCCTAATAGGAAATTCTGAATCAATACAGAGGGTCCCCTATTAAAAATCTCAACTATTAACCAGCAAAGAACGGCTTTTGATTTGACATAATTCTGCAGTGATTTTAGTGAGCATTGTGTAATACTCCATCTCACCTGCGGGAGCACTACAGGGTAATTAAAGACTTGCTGTTGGATTCTCTTGTAGCTGATTACTGTGTTCCCTACCTGCCGGATATTTTGCAATCAGCTTATTAATCTTGGTCAGGAAAATAAAACCTTCTACATTTCTATTTCTTCTTGTTTTCTAGTTTGTCTCAGTACAGTGATGAGAACATGATGGATCCATATAACTTAGCAGTCTGTTTCGGTCCAACATTGGTTTCCATCCCTGAAGGACAGGACCCGGTATCTGTCCAGGCTCATAGTAACGAGGTTGTGAAGACCATTATCATTTACCAAGAGCGGATATTTCCGGGGCCAACAGAACTGGAGGGTCCCGTATACGAGAAGTGCATGACGATGGAGGAGGACGAAGAATACTGGTGAGTGTCAACCTGAAGGCAAATGTCCAGAAAGCATGGACCATCCCCCATCTCAGCACACAGCCATTAACGTTGGACAGATTGGGAACTTGAATCACAGAATACTAATTGTAAATGGTCAGAATTTTTCAGGAATGTATTTACAGTTGTGTGAAAAAGTGTTTGTCCCCTTCCTGATTTCCTATTCTTTTGCATGTTTGTCACAGTTAAATGTTTCAGATCACCAAACAAATGTAAGTATTAGACAAAGATAAGTGTCACGCATAGTGTAGGAAAGACTAAGTGCAACACGAAGGGATGAGGGAAAGGGAGCCCAACACTAGGGAAGTGGAGACCCCTAGGCAGATCTAACGTCACCCTGTCTTTTCTAAATGTCCCTATATAGGTTCTGCACCTATCGCCGAGCAGGATCCTAATCCCTGCCTGTCTCTGGCTATAAGCCCTGCTTAGGGAATGACGGGGTGTGCACTAGTGGATCCCCACTAACACTAAAGACAGCTGGAGTAGATGAACAAGGGGAACACTTATCTTGAGTAGACTCAGACATGTAACACAGACATCCTCCAGCAACACCAAACAGGAAGCTAGCCGACTGCTATAGCTCTAAGCCTAAACAGGTGGAAATGGAAATATCACCGGCAAAATCCAGCAGCAGGCTGGGAGTTTATAAACACCCTGGTCCAGATGTGCCAATTTGAACCGGAGAAACTGAGTCAAAGAGTCAGATGGGTTAACAAGGTGTCTGCAAGGCCAACGCAGAGACCTTCTGCAGCTAGATGCCGTGCTGCCGTCTGCAGCCTCTGTCACACCCCTGACAATAACACAAGTAATCACAAAATTCAGTTTTTAAATGAAGGTTTTATTATTAAGGGGAAAAGAAATCCAAACCTACAGGGCCCTCTGTGAAAAAGTGATTGCCCGCCCCCACCCTTAATTTATGTATTAACTGCGGCTTATCACATCTTTGAGAAGCTGAGTTCAATTTCCCTAGCCACACGCAGGTCTGTTTACTGCCACACCTGTTGTTAATCAAAAAATCACTTAAATAGGAGCAGCCTGATAAAGTAAAGTAGTCCAAAAGATCCTCAAAAGCTAGACATCTTTCCGCAATCCAAAGAATTTCTGGAACAAATGAGAGACAAAGTAATTGAGATCTATCATTCTGGGAAAGGTTATAAAGCCATTTCTAAAGGTTTGGGACTCCAGTGAACCACAGTGAGAGCCATTATCCGCAGATAACAAAATACATGGAACAGTGATGAACCTTCCCTGGCGGGCCAACCAAAAATTACCCTGTGCACAGCGATGACCCATCCAGGAGGTCACAAAAGACCCCACAACAACATCCAAAGAACTGCTGGCCTCACTTGCCTCAGCTAAGGTCACTCTTCATGACTGCACCATAAGAAAGAGAATGGGCAAAAATGGCCCGCATGGCAGAGTTCCAAGACAAAAATCACTACTGAGCAATAAGAACATAAAAGCTCGTCTCAGCTTTGCCAGAAAACATCTTGATGATCCCAAGACTTTTGGGAGAATACTCTGTGGACTGACGAGACAAAAGTTGAACTTTTGGAAGGTGTATGTCCCACTACATCTGGCATAAGTATAACACAGCATTTCAGAAAAGGAACATCATACCAACAGTAAATTATGGTGGCAGTAGTGTGATGGTTTGGGGCTATTTTGCTGCTTCAGGACCTGGATGACTTGCTGTGGTACATGGAACAATGAATTCTGCTGTCTACCAAAAATCCTGAAGGAGAATGTCCGGTCATCTGTATATGACCGCAAGCTGAAATGCACTTGGGTTATGCAGCAGGACAATGATCCAAAACACACCAGCAAGTCCACCTCTGAATGGCTTAAGAAAAACAAAATTAAGACTTTAAAGTGACCTAGTCAAAAACCTGACCTTAATCAGATTGAGATGTTGTGGCATTACAAAGCGGTTCATGTTCCGAAACCCTCCAATGTGGCTGAATAACAACAATTCTTCAAAGATGAGTGGCCAAAATTCCTCCAGAACATTGTAAAGATTCATTGCCAGTTATCGCAAATGCTCGATTGCAGTTTTTGCTGCTAAAGGTGGTCCAACCCCCCATTTAGGGGGAAATCACTTTTTCACACAGGGCCCTGTAGGTTTGGATTTCTTGTTCCCTTAATAATAAAGTTCTTCACGTATAAGCTGCATTTTGTGATTACGTGTGTTATCTTTGTCTAATATTTACATTTGTTTGGTGATCTGAAACAAAATGTGTGACAAACATACAAAAGAATAGGAAATCGGGAAGGGGGAAAACACTTTCTGACCCAACTATATAGTCTGACGGGAACAATTAGAAGTAGATTGGACCTTTCAGTGTGTTTCCAGGCACTGGTGTAACTATACCTGACTGTGCCGGGTGCTGTAGCTATACCGCAACCTTTCACTGCATGACCCAACCCGAGGATACGCCATAGCTGTGCAGAATGTGACTATGATGTGGTCTTATTTTTTATCCCTTCTGAAAGTTTTTTTATTAATCACTAAAATTAATGTCTATCATTTCATTTAGTGATACACTAACCCTGGAGGCGACCATTGAAGAAAGCGATCAAGAGATGCAGCAGGAGATGGCTGTCAGCGAGGATGGTAAGAAAATGCTAAACTATTATCTATCTATCATCTATCTAGTATCTATCTATTATCTATCTATCATCTATCTATTATCTATCTTATCTATCTATCTATCTATCTATCTATCTATCTATCTATTATCTATCTATCATCTATCTATTATCTATCTATTATCTATCTATCATCTATCTATTATCTATTATCTTTATATTATCTATCTATTATCTATCATTTATCTATTAGCTATCTATCTATTATCTATCTATTATCTATTATCTTTATATTATCTATCTATTATCTACCATTTATCTATTAGCTATTTACTATCTATCTATTATCTATCTGCCTATCTATCTATTATCTTTCTATTATCTATCTATCTATCTATCTATCTATCTATCTATCTATCTATCTATCCACCTATCTATCCTATTATCTATCTATTACCTATTATCTATCTATCTATCTATCTATCTATCTATCTATCTATCTATCTATCCACCTATCTATCCTATTATCTATCTATTACCTATTATTTATCTATCTATCTATCTATCTATCTATCTATCTATCTATCTATCTATCTATCTATCTATCCACCTATCTATCCTATTATCTATCTATTACCTATTATTTATCTATCTATCTATCTATCTATCTATCTATCTATCTATCTATCTATCTATCTATCTTTTTTTCAGAGCTGGAAACAGTGGAGGCTTTGGCAAAGTTTGACTATTTGGCTCGTACTCCTCAGGAACTTTCATTCAAAAAGGGTGATTTGATTGTCTTGCACAGTAAGGCGTCTGGTGACTGGTGGAGAGGGGAGTCCGGAGGGCAGCGAGGCCTGGTCCCTCACAAGTATATCAACATTCCTGAGGGGTAAGAGATGGTCAGAAGGAATATGGAAACTCTGAGGCACCAAAAGTTTGGGGTCTTAGCTCCTGAGAACATTGTGCTTGTGATCTTGTGGAAGCCTCACACTGGGCAGCTTGGTGATCATTGGTTGTAGCCACTGTCTTCTTACAGGTGATGACCACCAGCTCTCCATTGTAAGGACCCTGCAAAACATCCCATATCCCACCATAACGGCCCCTGTGTGTGTAATATTAGAATGAAAGAAAGCAAGTTGTATTCTATATGTATATATAAAATATGGCCTGCTCACTAATTTTATAGATCAGAGAAGAAGCTGGAGCAACGCGCTCTCAGGAAGGAAGCGGAGTCCAGCACAGCCGTCACACCAGATGATATTGTTGAACCCAGCAGGTAAGAGATCAGCTCGCTGGGTGTTGGGCAGTTGCCTCCTAGCGTGCTGTGGTGTCTCCTCACCTGATGCCAGATCTGGCAGCAGGGTATGCCCACACAAACCCTTCAACAAACTGTTCTATAATAAAAAAACGGACATGGGGAACAAAAAGAAGGTAAACAGGTTACCAGTAATCTGAGCAGCAGCACTCAATACCAAGCAGCAGCTGCATAAAAAAGTACAATCTCAATTTCCTTAAAATTATATATCAAACATGTGCCTTGAATATCATTTTGCCCCTATAAATGCTATCTAAGGCTACAATCTTGAGCAAGAAGGCACTTCTGTAACAATATTGCAGGAACTGGAGTGGAAAAACATTTGGGTGTGCAGTAAGGTAGTTGTATTGTTATATAGGAAAGGGTTCTTTACAGTATAAATAGTTCATCTTTGGAATGATCTAGTAGAGCTGACACTCTAACCAATGTTTTCTCATAATTCTCTTAGGTTACGAGTAAATTCTGATAGCGCGTGCTCCCCCAGAAAACGCAGTGAGGGAAGCCCTATCCGAAAAATCAGCCCATTCATGGACGCATCCAGGATTCCTTTTCCTATGGCTCATCCTGGTCCAAGGCTGCTAAGTCACATTGAAAGGCAAGATGGAAGTCAGGAGTAAAAGACACATGAATATCTATCTTACTATTATCTATCTATCTATCTATCTATCTATCTATCTATCTATCTATCTATCTATCATCATCTGTCATCTATTATCTATCTATCTATCTATTATCTATCTATCATCTATCTATCCACACATCCATCTTTCTATTATCTGTTATCTATCTATCTGTATATCCATCGCCCATCTATCTTTCCATCCATCCATCCATCCATCCATCCATCCATCCATTCATTCATCTATCTTTGTATCTTTCCACCCATATGTATATCTATCTTGAGACGTTATATGTAAATTGATATTATGACCTAATAATTATATTATGATAATATTTTTTATTCAGTTACTTTTTTTTACATTTGCTTTGTTTTATCTTAGCAGAACACCAGGGGAGAGGAGGAACCATATGGACGGTTTGCCTAAGGGGACATTTGCAATGAAAACCTGGCAAAGCGATCGTCAAGGCATAGAAGTAGATAAGGTCATTACTTTAATGTGGTTGTGAAAAAAGTGAAAATAGAAAACAGAGGGGAAGCTGGCGGTCCTGTGTGCTGTCATACGGATGCTGCCTTGATCCTATTCACCATCTTTGTCAATATTCACACACCGCTGCTGAAACGGTGGATGTTGAATTTGTGTTCATCTCCAGTTAAAATACTACAGCTTAGCACTAGAAGTGTTGTCATAGGGCAAACAGACGTCTACAGCTTTAGTGAGTGCTATATTGGTAGTTTTTGTGATCTTCCACTCTGTTGTAAGTTATCATATATACTGGGGAGTAGCTAGTGTCGGACTGGGGCACCAAGGGCCCTTCAGTAACCAACTCCGGGCCCCACTTCTTAGCTACATGCAAATGTGACAATCACAAATGTATATAGCAATGATCTGGGTAGATTGCTAAATGAATAAGATGCCGCCTTTGTCTGTACATAGTGATTCAAGTATATTGTGCACAGCACTGCTCATATAAGAGGGTGGTGGCCCACCGGAGGATTCTCCTGCTCTCCTGTGGGCCAGTCCGAGCCTGGGTGTAGCTATAGGGGGGTTAGAGGAATCAATCACCCAACCCTGGAGCCCAATGAGTATTGTAGGGCAGATTTTGCAGGAGATCCAGGTTCTGCCTCTGCTCATAGCCTGGCGGGACCTCCATATAGACCTTCCATGAGTAATAATCTAAAATATTGCATTTTTGTCTCCCCTCTACATGACAGGATGTGACAAAAAACATGGACAGTGTTTTCAAGGAGCTGTTGGGTAAAGCAGCGCACAGACACGGCGTCGGGGAAGAAGCAAGTGAAGTCACCAAAGCAGGGAAGCCCCGGGAGACTAAACCTCATACACCAAGCGCATTCGAGCAAGTACGCGGGAGCCCAGCGGGCAAAAAGGGACCTCAAGGAAGAACCGTATTTCGAAGA
This sequence comes from Ranitomeya variabilis, assembly GCF_051348905.1. Classification (NCBI taxonomy): domain Eukaryota; kingdom Metazoa; phylum Chordata; class Amphibia; order Anura; family Dendrobatidae; genus Ranitomeya; species Ranitomeya variabilis. Next base: position 219,780,060 of record NC_135233.1, on the reverse strand, counting down.
TGAATTTGGAGACAAGAAAGGAACGTAGAATCCATTCATTTCCACGCACCTTGCTCCCCTGGGCTCAAATCAGTATTGGAGTGCTGGACGATAGAAGAAGGAAGGACGTGTGATAATATTTACATTCGTTTCTATGTATCAGTCTATGTTTCTGCCATAAAGAAAAGCACAGTTGTGTGAAGCTAAATGGAGCTTCTCCCTCCCCAAAAACCAGCGTGGGCCAATGTCCAACCATTAGGGAAGCACCAGGGGGGATAGAAAAAGCATATATAGACTGTTGGCTGTGGATAGCGGCCGTGGCTCCTATCCAATTCAACAACGTTCATTTTTAACCCATTGGTATTTAGGTTTCCTGGCATCTAGACCAGATTCCTGCTCAGCAGAGTGATACCAGCAGGTTGGCACAAGCACAGCCAATAACACCACTAACGAACCCCCATCTTTTATACTGATCATACAATCAGCCAGCATTAGATTCTACGCGGGAATGAACTTGACATTGTTAGGACGGTGACATTTCGAGAGAATCCGTCCACTTTTTTAGTACTTGTGAAGCGGCTTTCCTGTTACTGAGGGGTCCGTTCAAGTTTACGCACAGTAGGAACTTAGTCACTGAAATATGACTACACTGCGAATAGCACAGGCACCGACAACAGGCGTGTAATGTCAAGGAGATTTATATAGATGTCACTAGGTGGCGCTAGCTGCATCATTTTACATTTTGATGCTTGCTATTGAGCAGTTGAGTGAAGTATATTGAGTGGTACCTTAAAGGGGATCTGTCACCAGGTCAAAAGTGGCCAGTTCTTGCTTTTATTTGCTTCCTTGATTATTCTATTTTTTGTCTTTTTAAAATCCGACATACAGTTCCAAAGATATGGGCCATTTTGTTTAGTGCTAGTTTGTTTTTTTCCGGATCTTTTGAAACAGGGCGTGGCTTGCAGGATCCTCAGGGGCGCGGCCCCTCAGATAATAAAAAAAGCCCATATCTCTGAAACCATATGGCAGATTTAGAAAAAATAAAAAACATAATTCTCAGGGGAGCAGCGTGAAAAAGATTAAAGCAAAAAATGGAGCCCATATTTGACGTAGTCCTCTTTAATAGGGCTAAGTTGATCCATAATGTAAAAATAATCATTGTTGTCAAATGGTGTTACTTTTAGTGGTATCCACCTACTTGTACTCCATGTGACCACTTTGTTTAAAAGTTCTGTTGCCGCGGGTGATGTTTGCCCACAGCCATACTGTAGATTTTGGTGGTTACGCATGTGCGGTACTGTTTTCAATCTACATTATGCTCCCTATACTATGCAGCTGAAAATCTAAGAAAACTACGTGTGTGATGTGACGAGATGGGGAACTGTAGGCCATTGTGTCTCAGCGCACAATTTGGAGCACAGTTTGGGAGTTCTACACTGAATTTCTAATTAGGATATGAAATTTACGAAAAAAAGTACTTTTGTTTAATAATAAATTAGCAGATTAGATTCCTTGCCACCAAATTCAAAGCCTACTTTGCGTAATGGGAAAACCCCTTTAATGACCTTCGATGGACGTTGCTTCTTTAGAATTAAAGGGTTACATAGACCAAGGAGCAAAGTCATATGGCAGCTACATGGGCTTCTGAGAGGGGTCTCAGTCATGATTCCTTCACCTTTCGGTATTGGGTAACAAAACTTATCAGGCATTTTTGTCTTGTGTGGAAAAACTCAATACCATAATGGAAGCCTATATGGCTTTCTGTAATGTTAACGCAAAACAAAACTGAAAGTAAAACTGTCCTTGTTGCCCATAGCAACCAATCAGAGCTGTGCATTCATTTCTTAAACTGTTCAGGTAAAATGATAGCTGAGAGCTGATTGGTTGCTATGGGAAACAGACAGTTTTCATATAACTGCCCTACTGAGTGTGATATTGGGGTCACTTAAAGATGGCCTGTCACTTGCCATAAATATATATATTTTTCTCCTAGTGTAAATCACGCTGTTCTCCTGAATCTGATATTGCTTTTCTTTTCTTCCTGCTCCTCTCAATTCCCTGTATATAAATCTAGCCTTTTTAGCCAAATAGGTGTGGTCCTGAGCTCTTCTCTATTGGCATCTTTTGGAGGACCACGCCCAGTTGGCCAAAAAGACGATTTATATACAACAGAGCCATATCGCGGGAATGGATAGGAGCAGGAACAAAAGAAAAGCAAGGCTGGATTCAGGAGAACCTCAACATTTACATGAGGTAAAATAAAGGCATATTTATAGCGAGTGACAGGTCCTCTTTTTTAATAATGATACAATACAATCTATGGATAAAGGTGGCACTGCTTCTATAAGAAAGCGGCCATGTTTTTGTAGTATTGGACAACCCCTTTTAAACGTTGTCTAAAGACGTCTCAAGGCTCATATATGACAGATACCGCTTACTAATAAAGTGAATTGACTTTAATGTGACACTTTTGTCTTTATAAAATTTCCATATTATGTAAAATTTCAAAAGACCGGAGTCCAAATTATTCCGGATTAAATGAATTTTACTGCTTTCCATACACTTATATCAGTAATGAGATATTCTAAATGTATTCTTCAGGCATATGCCAAATTATTGACAGCACAGGGGGCCCTTTTTTCAAGATATATTGGTTAGCCAAATTCAGCCATCCATGGACGATGGTCCTTTGGACCATGTTGCTCAGACTGGCCACAGGTTTTCCTGACTCGAACTTGACAACGTCTTGTACACGTCTGAAGGAGGCTCAAAATGCAGCTCTAAAAAGTTTTGCTTGGGAGGATTCGGTAAGTTCAGTCACGATGATTTCATTAGGAACTGTGTAATCCTCCACTTCTCCTGTTGTGGCGCAACACAAAAACTAGACTTACTGCGGGGACAACGTGTGATCTACTGATCAATGGGGCCACCTTCTTACAAAAAGTCACTTTTCAACCAGGCATCCCCTTTAATATGAACCCCCCAAAAAACTCTTAAAGGCAACCTTTTCATTTTCATAAATTTGTAACTTTTTTACCTGGTATAAATACCACTGTTCTGCTGAATCTGGTGTCACTTTTCTTTTGTTTCTACTCCTCTCCGTTCTGGAGATATGGCCTTCTGCTTTATTATTATTATTATTATTATTACTAAATGTATATATAGAGAAGAAGGAGTTATATCTCAGGAATGGAGAGGCGCAGGAAAAAAAGAAAAACAGCTCCGGATTCAGAAGAGCAGTGGCTTTTATACAAGGTTATATATATATATATATATATATATATATATATATATATATATATATATATATATATATATATATATATATATATATACAGTTATATAAAAAAGTTTGGGCACCCCTATTAATCTTAAGCTTAATGTTTTATAAAAATTGCTTTTTTTGCAACAGCTATTTCAGTTTCATATATCTAATAACTGTTGGACACAGTAATGTTTCTGCCTTGAAATGAGGTTTATTGTACTAACAGAAAATGTGCAATCTGCAATTTTTATAAAACATTAAGCTTAAGATTAATAGGGGTGCCCAAACTTTTTCATATAGCTGTGTGTATATATATATATATATATATATATATATATATATATATATATATATATATATATATATTTATATATACTGTATATATATTTATGACAAGTGAAGGGTCCTCATTAAAGAGATATGCTACCAAGTGTTGATTTTTACATGATTATTTTTGTTGTACAGCTTTTTCCATTCAATAACCTCTAATTATAAGAATGTAACAGAGCTGAGCTGTACCGATAGATGCCATATTTAGTGCTCTGTCTATAATAAGCATATAGGCATGCTGGAAAGCAAAAATAACATTTAGTAAAAGTTGCAGGAGGGTGTATAGAAGCAAATGAAATTCACAAGAGTAGGAAAATCTCTGCCTAAAGTCTGCTATTGGAGGGAACCTAAATCAGGCAGGTTTTCTGCCTGATCATATCCGTATCAAGAGATAAGTGGCGCCACATTGTCCAGTTGCCACTTATTACTCCCTAAAACCACCAGCGATGAGTGGTTGACCATTATTTTATAGCTATTTCTCCAGCAAAATAAACCATACAATATATACACAAAACATTTTTTTATTATCATCCAGGAATGAGATCTTCTCGTCTATGAGGCAGCTTACGGTTTCAATACATTTCCCATATTAATGGCACAAAAGACATCTGAGGGTTCTTTTTATGGACCTGGCACTTTTTTTCTTAGATCGTCTGTTCTTGTAGTTTTGCTTGTGGCTAAAGTCTTTTTGCTGTATGTGCATCATTTTCCAACCTCGCCCTACAGTTTTATCGCCCTCTGTCTTTGGTTTTATCTTGGCATAACTCGGCACTCTGGCAGTTGGGTTACCGACGCTCTAGGGTACCCATGTTCGGTGTGCCTTATCTGTTTGTAACCGTACACTATCCCATATCTTACTGTGACCTTCAAGTTATGAAGAATAGTTTGACTTCTTGAATTCGGAGCCCATATGGAGTCTTGGAAGAACGTCTTTGCATTGATCTTCTGCGGCTATAGATGTGTGGAGTCTAGGAAGAACGTCTTAACATTGATCTTCCGTGGCTATAGATGCATAAGACTATATAACAGAGGCCTTTTACCCTATACTCCTGTGCCAGTTCTCGCCAAAATACAGCTGTTTGTGCATACAGAGAAATGCCAATAAAACATGGTATTTATACCCACTTTTGTTTTGTGTGCTTCTTTGGGTTAAGTCAACCTAAATTGGGTCCATTGGCATCATGATATTTTTAATTGGGCATACTTAGTTGGCAGCTTCCCCCAATGCCATTGTCTATTGGTGCCAATTTGGTTTTCACACTTCTTTTCTGAGGGCCACACGGATGCCACCAAGTGCTTTACCCACGGCCTCAAAGATTGGGTCACAGAAGGTATGGAGACAAGCGGCATAGAACTGGCCCAGGCATTGGATTTCCATTTGGTAACTCTTGACGCAAGGGACTACAGCCCAGATGTGACAGAATGAAAGGCAAGCAAAAAGGAAGCCCCACAGAAGGGCCAGCGGAAGGCCAAAAACAGCAGAGATCACGCGGTAAAACCAGTATTTGGTGACGGTAAAGGTGGTGTTGCTAGCCTTCCACACGCCGTCAAAGCTGTGAATGCTATCTGGCTCAGCGATTACATCCTCGAAATCCACCTGTAAGGAGATGACATGGACCAGTTAAGACCACTGCACTGTGGAACATTACATACTGTTAGCTGGCCAGTAGTAGCTTAGTGTGGTTTATATATATGATCTTCTAAGGTTAGGTTAGATGGTCTTAGAAAGAACCCATCACTTGTCATATATAGAAAATGTTTTATATGATGTAAATGCCGCTGTTCTCCTGAATCCGGCAATGTTTTTGTTTTCTTCATGCGCCTCTCCATTCCTGAGATATGGCCCTCTCTTCCCTGTGTATAAATGTAGTCTTCTTAGCCAAGTGGGTGATGTGTTAAGAAGACTTTCACAGAGAATAGTTGAGGACCATGCCCATTTGGCTTACAAGACTACATTTATATACAAGAAAGAAGGCGCCATATCTCAGTAACAGAGAGGTTTATGTTCTTAGACTAGGAGGGGGGCCAATATCACTGGCTTTTTCCCAGGCTATTAATATCAGTCCACTGCTGTCTGTTTAGCCTTTGCTGGTTAGATGTTATAGGGGGACCCTACATACTTTTTTTGGGGGGTCCCCCTGTAAACTAACCAGTAAAGATTAAGCAAACAGCTGTAAGCTATTATTAATAGCCTGTGAACCGTTTGGGTTGTTGGCCCCTTTCCCTGATTATTAACTTATGAGGGAGCGCACACCATTTTTTTAAAATGATTTCTTTTAAACACGATGTACACAGCGGGTGCTGAATACAACTCCCATACTTGCCGCCTGGTCACGCTCATCGTACGGAGACCAGGTGACAATGATGAGAGCTCAGGACATGGTGCCCGGGAACAGCACGAACTGCATCGCTTTTTCCCAGGCGCCAATGCGCGTCACACTGATGACACATGAATGTCATCATTGTGCACGTGTGCGGGATGTTTTGCGGCCTGTGGTCCTTGGAAACACATTGACGTATGCACAGACCCACCCAGTTAAAGGGGTCTATGTGGGCAAGTGTCTCCGGTACGTGTGAAAACCGTCACCACACCTACCTGTACATGTGAAGGAGGCCTCACAGAAAGTTTAAAGTCCACTCTTGTCTCATCAGTGACTCAGGCTGGATCTCTGTCCTTCCTACCTTCAAGATGGAGTACTTTTTTACATTTTTGTTTCTAAACTTCTTCCTAGCAGTAGAACTTTTTATTTTTCCATTGACAAGGTCACACCCCATAGATGCTTGCTTATCATTGTTGACACAGAGAAAGCACAGCAATTCTGACAATGGGGTTTGAATAGTGAACTATCTTTTTTTTTAGGCTTCCATAAACCTCCCTCAGCACTCTGGAATATACTGGCAATGAGTCTCCTAACAGAACATGGCGTTAACCTCGAACTCCACCACTGCAATGAGATATTGGGTGTATAGGAGCATTGCCCATGCCCTTTAACTTGCCAGGGGGCAGTGCCCTCCTGAAGATTGACAGCTCATACCTGTAAGCTCTCCCATGCTGCAAGCTTTGCAGGGGCACTGAACGAGACCAAATCCACCCATCTGGCCAAAATCAGCAAGGGCAGGGCTGCAGTCACACAAGGACCTTGGAGCTTAGGGAGGCCCAAAAAAGTCCTTTTGGCCCACATGAGAAAACCAATACTATTAAAGACCCACAATAGATGGGAGCACTGAGATTTTGCATTTGTACCCATAAGGTTTAAGTTCTGCAACTGGCTTGCAAACCTGTGCTTCTTGTGTAGGAAATTGGCTACCGATGATTAACTGCAGAGGTGGATGGTAAACAGCAAATTTTATACTATAGAATTAAAAATCATTTTGTTTCTGAGAACGGACAGAATTATTAATACAATTTAAATTGCAAAACTTCTTGTTTTTATACGAAATATGATATTTTACCCATTTAACAAGATGAGACTTACAACCATGGACGATAGCTGTCATGAAGAAACAACCCCTTTAAGGCATTACCACCATGGTCACATGGGCTGATGCGGCGCCCCCACCGCCGCAGGGCCGAGGGGTACCCGGTACCGGGCCTCTGAGTCTCTACTCTGGGGTTGTCACGGCGGCTAGGCCCCGGTCCGTGACCCTGCCGAGGGGCGCACAGTGAATGATGGATATGAATGATGTGCCGGATGTTGGTAGTGACGCTGTAGTGGTGCGGTGCAGTAAATAACGAGGACACCAGGTTTGCAGTCTCTTTACCTCTTTACTGAAGATCTCTGGGTCCGTGCGGTGCAGTAAATAACGAGGACACCAGGTTTGCAGTCTCTTTACCTCTTTACTGAAGATCTCTGGGTCCTCAGTCCGGAATACGGTTCACCAGGCTGCGCAAGTCCGGCCGGTCCAATGGCACCTCCAGAGTTCTCTTCACAGGTGGAAATCGGTGCCTTCCTTCTAGCGCTATGTGTTGTGGTCCTTCCCTGCTGTGCTTACAGAAAGTCCCCCACAACTGTTGTGTCTGTTTCTTAAGTTCCCTCACAACTCGATTAGATGATGTTCTGCTAATCCTCCGTCCCTCCCTGATGTTCTGGTTGGGACGGCACCCGTTTGACGGGTAGGCTCGGAGCTCTTCCGGGACCCTAGAGTCGCCCCTCTCCACAAGTTGCCCCCCAAGAATGCATAGGTGATATGTGTTAGACAGCCCGCCTTAGACTGACTGCCCTGCCGCTGTTTGAAGTATTGCTTGAAGCTGAATGTTATTATACTCCCTCGGCGTTCCGGCCACCGGTAGTGCGCCTCAGTAGGATGTTGCTTCGGTCTTACAGCACGACTCCTACTGGTATTTCTCCTTTGCGTGATCTCGTTTCTCACTCAGTACAATCCATCTCGCTTCTAATCCTTTCTTGGGTACCGCCGCTTCCCGGAGCAGGCACGGTCCCGTTACGTTCTTTCTTGTTGCCAAGCCTCTGTCAGGATCCCACCCCCGACAGAGACCCTACTGTATCTTCCCCTACAACACCCTCTGCCACAAGGTGTTGCTTGGTTCCAGCCCAGTCAGCTTTCTCATCTAACTTCCTGCCTGACCCCCAGTTTACCCACTATGGTGGGGAGTGGCCTAATGAATAGCACCCTTAGCTCCCCCCGGAGGCCCAGCTGTGAAATGTATTGGTGTCTGTGATACCTGACTCGATGAACTCCTTCAGTGCCATCAGACGCACCATAGCTCCCCATAGTGGCGGAGCCACAGTACTGCAACGACCAGGACTCTGGGGCGCTGCACTCCCCCCTGGTTAAACACAGTACTCCGGGACTGGGAAGAAAACAACAATACAAGTTAGCAAGAAGACATACAGTTTTTGTTGAGTGCAATAACAATAAGTATACTTGAACAGGCTTCCCTTTATGGGAGGTAAGGACACTTGAACGTTACAAACATGGTTAAATATCATAGCAACATGCTATAAATAACTTTTCTTACCCAACCGGGTATTCTACTAAGTGCAAAATTATTGAACAACAATTTAACATTGCCTTTAAGGACATACACTCTAAATCCACTAAAGACCTTCCTATAATCACATTATAAGGTAATTTAACTTTTTCATTCTCCTTCTTTAAATCTGCAGGACCGCCTGTCCTAACGGCACCAGACCTACTGCCTCTCCTTTCTATGCAGGACCGCCCCGTTCAGCCAGGGCCTACTGCCTTTTCAACTACTATACACGGTATAGAACATAACATTACTTTCAGTTTAAGAGCACTGAGCCATCTCTACATGGCTCCTATGAGGACTCAGGGTTTACCTTCTATCCTAACTATCTATCAACATTATTAAAACATTTTCTATTGAACATTAAGCCTTCTTATTATCTTTCTCTCTATCATGCATGCTGGACATTACGTCTATCCCTACGAGCCCACTGCATCTTTCTTCTATCTTTCACTTTTTCTTGTCAGAGAACATCATCAGCATTTCTTCACAATCAACTAATTAAATACATATAACTTACTCACATAAACATTATCATCACTTTCTTTGGTCAACACATTATTGCTTTCAGTCTTAAAGCAATATCACGGTTTAAGCGCAACAAATGAGCATCCCCTTTAAGAGGGGACCAAGTCTCTATGAGGTAGCACGCCTTCTCAAGCTACCAGTCCATACTCAGCAAAGGTTCCAGTGTGGTATCTTCACAAAGAGTCCTTCTTTAAGTAAAACCAGTAGGGAGCGCCTTTAATAAGGTGCAAACTATGTACAAGAAGTTCGGATCATGCACTGTTCATGATTTCAGCAGTTCTTTTCAACTTTAAACTTGTGCAAAAACTTTGGAAAAACAATCAAAAACAATAGAGATCCCAAGTCAACAGAAGGATCCCTTTAAGAGTTACCCTAAACGGGTTTAGCAGCACAACAGTAAACTATTTACATTGCTCAGTGTATCGAGGTTTACTCTTCCAAGTCTGGGGGCGATCTTTGTCCCCCGGCACCCATACTGGTAGTTGGTCTCTCAGATGCCATCAGATCAGCCGGTGCCTGGATTTGAAGGCTAATCCTGCTTGCGAGTTCGGTAGCCGCTACAAGACGTACCGTGGTGATGGGAACAAGGTCCGGCAAATCGGGATCAGTCATGATCGGGGCAACAGGGGGCGCTCTCTCAGGCTCACACCGTCGAACGTTCCGGGCACACCATCCTTGTGCACTCCGATGGCGGGTGTAGGTCACCTGATCCCCTCTTTGTAACGGATCACCATTTCGACTACAGCAGGGGGTCTTCACATTATAGCTAGTGACAAAGACATCGGTTGGTAGCCCCGGTTCCTGTATGGAGCCCCATCCCCTCTTCGGGTGGTAGGCCAGTACGGTTCCCCGCTTTACCTCGTCTTTCTTGCCGGGAGCAGACTTCTTACGTTGCGTGTCAGGTGGTTCGGTCTCGTCCCGATCTTTCCAGTGTTGGATCAGACATTGCTTATACTGTTCCCAGTTAAGTACCGCAAGGGTGAGGCCATCCTCCCGAGTCCCATCCGGCCCGGTCCAGGGGGTGTCCCACCGAAGGATCACCCCATCTAAGCCCACGTCTAGGGGTTCTCCCATCTTGGTTGGTAGCGGAGGCACTAGCTTCCCCATCGCGTTAGAGGTAAGGATGACCCGCTCCACCAAGAAAGAACGATCATTGCTGGGGTGAGGAGCGGTCACAGGAGCGGGATCGCTCAGGGGAACCGGATCGGTCGGGGGAGCAGAATCGGCCAGGGGAGTAGGGATGCTGTCCATACCTGCGCCTGATGTGATTCCACCGATGTCGCTCCGGTCCGTTGACGAGGACACTGGAATCGGCTGCAGCCCGGACCGTGGCTCCTCCGGAGTCACCCCTTGATGTAACTCCGCCCTCCCTGGTTCCATAGCTGGGATAGGTTGACTCGGCTCCTCCATTGGCGGCTCCAAGGAGTTCGGGTCCCTCACCGGCGGTGGACGCGAGTCCGCTCCTGATGGGTGAGGGCAAGCCGGGATCACCTCGCCGCTGCTCGGGCACTTGCTGCTCATCGCCGCTGTCTGGCATTCGGCGGCAATGCATGCACCTGGCTCCGCCATTTCTCCGAGGTCGAGTTCCTCCTTCACCTCGTTCCCGCCGTTGCAAGTCAGGGGGCGGTTCTCCTCTGTCTTGAGGCAGGTCATCGCTTTGCAACAAGAGACGCAGGGGGCGGTCGCCATTCCTGGCGCCACTTTGGTAGTCTCCTCCCATGGCACGCCCTCCTTCTGCTTCTCTGGCGCAGCAATGGCGGCGGTTTCTGGCGGGAACTTTTTGGCGGCAAGTGGTAGTACACAGTATTGGTAATAAAGTACAGTCCAAGCACAGTAAATCACAGTTCCAAGGCACACATGACCTGATTTTTCAGGCTTAAGTAGATCCTGTTCGTGACGCCAAGTTGCGGCGCCCCCACCGCCGCAGGGCCGAGGGTTACCCGGTACCGGGCCTCTGAGTCTCTACTCTGGGGTTGTCACGGCGGCTAGGCCCCGGTCCGTGACCCTGCCGAGGGGCGCACAGTGAATGATGGATATGAATGATGTGCCGGATGTTGGTAGTGACGCTGTAGTGGTGCGGTGCAGTAAATAACGAGGACACCAGGTTTGCAGTCTCTTTACCTCTTTACTGAAGATCTCTGGGTCCTCAGTCCGGAATACGGTTCACCAGGCTGCGCAAGTCCGGCCGGTCCAATGGCACCTCCAGAGTTCTCTTCACAGGTGGAAATCGGTGCCTTCCTTCTAGCGCTATGTGTTGTGGTCCTTCCCTGCTGTGCTTACAGAAAGTCCCCCACAACTGTTGTGTCTGTTTCTTAAGTTCCCTCACAACTCGATTAGGTGATGTTCTGCTAATCCTCCGTCCCTCCCTGATGTTCTGGTTGGGACGGCACCCGTTTGACGGGTAGGCTCGGAGCTCTTCCGGGACCCTAGTGTCGCCCCTCTCCACAAGTTGCCCCCCAAGACTGCATAGGTGATATGTGTTAGACAGCCCGCCTTAGACTGACTGCCCTGCCGCTGTTTGAAGTATTGCTTGAAGCTGAATGTTATTATACTCCCTCGGCGTTCCGGCCACCGGTAGTGCGCCTCAGTAGGATGTTGCTTCGGTCTTACAGCACGACTCCTACTGGTATTTCTCCTTTGCGTGATCTCGTTTCTCACTCAGCACAATCTATCTCGCTTCTAATCCTTTCTTGGGTACCGCCACTTCCCGGAGCAGGCACGGTCCCGTTACGTTCTTTCTTGTTGCCAAGCCTCTGTCAGGATCCCACCCCCGACAGAGACCCTACTGTATCTTCCCCTACAACACCCTCTGCCACAAGGTGTTGCTTGGTTCCAACCCAGTCAGCTTTCTCATCTAACTTCCTGCCTGACCCCCAGTTTACCCACTATGGTGGGGAGTGGCCTAATGAATAGCACCCTTAGCTCCCCCCGGAGGCCCAGCTGTGAAATGTATTGGTGTCTGTGATACCTGATCCGATGAACTCCTTCAGTGCCATGAGACGCACCATAGCTCCCCATAGTGGCGGAGCCACAGTACTGCAAGGACCAGGACTCTGGGGCGCTGCACTGACGATAGCTGTAATGATGTGAGACCTTTAAGGCTACGTGACCGTAGATCCATCTGTGTAGACGTGTAAAGTCCAAGCACATGCTGACCACAGAGTCACGGAGGGCCGGTCTGAACAGAGTCTTATTCCTTTAGGCCAAGCCTTGTGGTTGATCACTGGTATTATCAATTTCAGATTGGAGGGGGGGATGGTAGATTGGCCCCCGTGATTATTGCTTTATCTCAGTTCTGAAAACCTCCAGAAACATATGTGTGCAGAGTATTAAAAGCTTTGCACTTTTACATTAATTAGCTTTTTGCGCAGTGTGAACATTGCAGCGCCACCTTTTTTAGTACGAAGGGTTATTGCTCCGGGGACGGTCACTAAGTCGCTGCGGGATGCACTTATAAGGTGCATTAGTGCTGGGGTTTATGAGGATTCCATTAATTCCCTCTATATATTTGTCTCTGAGTGGAGGTGGATGTGGGCAGAGTCTCCAGCTGTCAGACCTCTTCTGCGACTTGTGACAGCAGCCCCCACCAGCAGCCACATGGTGACCAAAGCAGACCTCGTCTGCAGTGTTAAATTTACACAGATCCCAAGTGCTTAATTCATAGCCTCGCCGTACAGAGACCCTACCCCACCCAATCATCTCCGTTTTACACGGCAGTGATTATTCCTGTGCCTCTTTGTTATAATAAAGCTTATTCCGCAGTTTCGAATTATTGGATGGACGACCAACGCCAGGGCTTTCTGTTCTTAAAGGGTTATTCCCATTTTTGTAAATAGGTATTGTCGGACAGAGCGTGTAAATACAAGCAATTTTGCAATTTGCTGCTTATTAAAATTTGCAGCTGTTCTTGAGATATTAACACTTTTCTTTTGTTTACAGCTAGTCGCCTTGGAGACCGACCACTGCTGCTAGACAGCAGAACATGCGCAGAGCTTACAATCTCTTTTCTATTGAGCTCGTAAACACTGTTGTAAAACTGGCCTAGGTCGCTGTAAATTTGTAACCCCAGTCAGCTTTAGCACAGTGCTATCCAATATTTCTTATCCAATCTATTTTTTTCTAATCTCTTACAACACATTTCGAGTATATAGCACAAGTATTTATACCCATGTACAGGGAAAAGTAGAGACCTTCCAGAAAAGTTGGCAAATCTCTTTGGTGCCTCCAAAAACGTGTGCAAAAGTTTCTGGTTTGTGATAATGGGATGATGTCATTTGGGAGAACCACTGGTGTGCAAACGCACATTCAGAGGTGAGTATTGGGGTGTAGAGGGGGCACGGTCTGGAAGAAGGGGGAACGTTAATGGGTGTGGGGAAGTTAGGAGAGATTGCCATCCGATGACAGCTAGTGAAAGGGCTTGGTCGGCTTTACTCTAGAAAGACTGGTATTTTCAATGCCTCCTATAGATAATTACCCAGTAAATTAGAAGAAATCTCCGAATAAGGACATCACCGGCAATTAAGGATTGTCCAGCTGAATTATTGGAAACTGCAAGATATCATACATCTCATACAGCCTTAAATTTCACTATAATGTAAATTAAAGGGTATATGTCTGGATACTTTTATTACTAAAACTATTGGCTATATAGGTCCCATAAAAACAAGAAAAATGATACCTGTCTTGTAGTAATCCGATGTGCCAGTGCTGAGAAATCAAGCTTTAAAGCCACATGCAAATTAGCCTGGAAGAGCACTGTGAGGACACCGACACGCCCCAATGCACTTCTAGGTTAAATCTGCATGTGGCTTCAAAGCTTGATTTCTCAGCAGTGGTACATCGGATTACTACAAAACAGGTATCATTTTTATTGTTGTTCTAGGACCTATATAGTCGTACCACTAGTTCCAGTAGTTAAATTGTCCTAAAAGATCCCTTCTAAGTACCCTGGAAAAGTCATGGCACCCCCAAATGTAAAGGCATCTCCTTCATATGGCCCCCCAAAGACAAGTGTATTGTGGTGATTGGATAGCTTAGAAAGTGCCCTGAATTTCTAATACAATTCTAATATGTAGCAATGATCTTAAAGGGGTTGTCCATTACTTTTTTTAATAATGACCTAGGTGATCAATAAAAAGATTAGTGGGGGTCCTGGGTGTCAGACCACCACTGATTTTATATGGAGACCAGCTCCTATTATCTTCAATAAGAGCTGACCTGCAGTACACGGTAGGGGCCACTTCACAGACTACGGAGCTGTGGGGTCCTGATCTGTTCACTGTTTACATCCAGCCCCGAGAAGAACGGTGGAGGGAACCAAAGGGTGGAAGTAGTGGACAAGTCCTTCCTTCATGGATGATAGAGTAGCTTTATTAAGCAATGGATAGATAAGGATGGAAAGATAGAAACATACATGATAGATGATAGATAGATGATAGATAGATGATAAATTGACAGATAGAAAATAGATAGATGATAAATAGATAATAGATAGATGATAGATAATAGATAGATGATAAATAGATAATAAATAGATAATAGATGATAGATAAATAGATAGTAGATGATAGACAGATGATAGATTATACATAGATAGATAATAGATGATGGATAGATAATAGATAGATAGATAATAGATAGATGATAGATAATAGATAGATAATAGATCTATAGATAGATAATAGATAGATAGATAATAAATAATAGAGGTATAGATAGATAGATAATAGATAATGATAGATTATACATAGATAGATAATAGATGATGGATAGATAATAGATAGATAAATAGATAATAGATAGATGATAGATAGATAGATAATAGATAGATAAATAGATAATAGATAGATAGATGATAGATAGATAATAGATAGATAATAGATAGATGATAGATAATAGATGATAGATAATAGATGATAGATAGATAGATAATAGATAGATAATAGATCTATAGATATGTAGATGATAGATAGAGAATAAATAATAGAGGTATAGATAGATAGATAGATAGATAGATAGATAATAGATAGATAATAGATAGATAGATAATAGATAGATAATAGGTAGATGATAGATAATAGCTTATACATAGATAAAGATGTTAGATAGATAATAGATAGATGATAGATAGATGATACATAATAGATAAATAGATAATACATCTAGATGTATGATAGATAATAGATATATAGATAGTAGATAATAGATAGATGATAGATAAATAGACAACAGATAGATATTATTCTTGTGTCAGTACTCGGATAGACTTCATGTTCCTATGAAATATTACAATCTTCCATACACCTCACTTCTCTCTCACCTGCACCACGTCCTGGTTGATATTTTTAGGGTCCCTCTGTACTAAGTCGATCTCCTTGGTGAGGGTGTCAGGGAGGGTCTTGCTCTCCTTCGCAGGCTCCGGGTGCTGGATTTGGGCCATGTTCTGTTCCTTGGTGTTTCTTACTAACTTCTTACCCTGTCAGCGTCCTGCAGCTTCTGCTTGTGAGGCTCTGCCCAGAGTGCTGCCCATGTCCAGAGGAGCCGCCCTATCCCATTTACCACTGGAGAACATCCCAGCACCAGGATCTGGAGCTCGCTGACTGTGACTCTGACTCTACAGACAACATTTTATAGTTTTACATTGTGATTATCCAACTGCATCTACGGTACTTTTAGGAACTGTACATGGGTTGGAAAGCTAAGGGCAGGTGGCTGACTGCAGGTGTGAAGGTTTCTCATATGTAAATCACTATACAGTGGCTTATGAAAGTATTCACCCCCTTGGCTTTCTTACTATTTTGCTACATTATAACCTGTGTTTAAATATTTTTATAATTCGATTTGTGTGTGATGCATCAGTAAAAAATAGTCTAAAGTTGGTGAAGTGAGAAAAATATAGGCATAAATAACATTTATGGGATCAAACAACTAAAAATTGGCATGTGCATATGTATTCACACCTTTTGAAGCCCCTACAAATTTCTGGAACAAACAATTCCCTTCATAAGTCCCATGCTTAGTGACAGGACGTCCCCCTGTGTGCAATCTAAGTGTCACATGTCTGTCAGTATATACACTTTACCTTTTCTGAAAGGCCACAGAGGCTGCAACACCATTAAGGAGAGGCACCACTAACCAAATACTATGAAGACCAAGGAGATCTCCACACAACACCATGAAGACCAAGGAGATCTCCAAACACCACCATGACGACCAAGGAGATCTCCAAACAACGCTACGAAGACCAAGGAGATCTCCAAACAACACCACGAACACCAAGGAGATCTCCAAACACCACCATCAAGACCAAAGAGATCTCTAAACAACACCATGACGACCAAGGAGATCTTCAAACAAGTCAAGACAGGGTTCGGTTATGAAAAAATATCCCAATCTCTGAGAATCCCCTGGAGCACCATCAAGTCCATTATCATCAAATGGAAGGAACATGGCACCACAAAAAAACTGCTAAGAGAGGGTCAGCCACCTAAACTCTCAGGCCGGGCAAGGAGGGCATTACTCAGAGAGCACAGATACCAAAGGTAACCCTGAAGGGGCTGCAGAGTTCCCAAGCAGAGACTGGAGTATCTGTCCATACGACCACAATAAGCCGTACACTCCATAGAGGTGATCTTTATGGAAGAGTGGGTAGAAAAATGCCTTTACTTGCACACAAAAATAGTATGGCTTGTTTTGAGTTTGCCAAAAGACATGTGGGAGACTCCTCAAATGTATGGAGGTAGGTGCTGTGGTCAGAAGACACCAAAATTGAAATTTTAGGCCACCAAGCTAAACGCTATGTCTGGTGACAAATCAACACAGATCAGCATCCCAAGACACCATACCTACAGTGAAACATGGTGGTAGCAGCAGCATGCTGTGGGGATGGCTTTTGGCAGCAGGGGCAGGAAAAATAGTCAGAGTCAAGGGGAAGATGGATGGTGCGAAATGCAGGGATCTTCTTGAGCAAAACCTGGTTCAGTCTGTCAGTGATTTGAGACTGGGACAGAGGTTCAGCTTCCAACAAGGCAATGACCCAAAGCATACAGCTAAAGCAATACTCGAGTGGTTTAAGGGGAAACATGTAAAATGTTTTGGAGTGGCCTAGTCAAAGCCCAGACCTTTATTCAATTGAGAATCTGTGGTCAGACAGGAAGATTGCTGCTTGCCAAAGGAAATCATGTAACTTGAAGGAGCTGATGCAGTTTTGATTGAGGAATGGGCAAAAATCCCAGTGTCAAAATGTGGAAAGCTCATAGACACTTATCCAAAGAGACTTGCAGCTGAAATTACCGAAAAAGGAGCTCTAAAAAGTACTGACTTTAGGGGGTTGAAGAGTTATGCACACTAACATTTTCTGTTATTTTGTCTTATTTGTTGTTTGCTTCACAATAAAAAGAAAATCAAATGATCACAGTTGTAGGCATGTGCTCTACATGAACTGATGCAAACCCTCAAAAAACTGTGAAATTGCAGGTTGTGAGGTAGTACAACACAAAAAAGCCAAAGGGAAGAGGAGGTGAATACTTTGCAATCCACTGTACATAGATAATATTACTTCCTGAATCATCTGAGGCTTCTACCGCTTTCTACATCCCCAATGCTTTACATGCAGCACTGCTTGTTTATATTGACTGCTGCGTATAAGCACATACTATCATAAACTTTAGAAGGAAGCCACTACATTATGACTTTCCTATCGTATGTGGTTGGCCACGAGGGCCGGACAGGGTAATTTGCATAACATACTGTAAGTGTAAACCAAGAGCCCATGATCTGACAGATGTACGAGCACCCATAGGCTTATCTCATATTTGTGCCTACTAAATGGTTTTCAATCCCTACATCATATATAAATCTTTGGTAAAATGTGGAAAATGTTAAAAAATATGAAAAATATGTGAGAAATAAAAAATATTAGAAAAAAAGTGATTTATTTTTCTGAAACAGCGCCACTCTTGTCCAAAGGCTCTAAAGAGCACCTGTTACTTGCCATAAATATATATTTTTTTACACTAATTGAAATGCCGCTGTTCTCCTGAATCCGGCGATGTTTTTCTTTTGTTCCTGCGCCTCTCCGTTCCGGAGATATGGCCTCCTCTTTCCGGTGGGTAAATCTAGTATTTAAGCCAAGTGGGCGTGGTTCTCAGCTCTTCTCTGTGGGCGGGTTCTTGATGGCCACCCTCACTTGGCTAAGAAAACTCGATTTTTAGACAAGAAAGAGGGGACCATATCTCGGGAACGGAGAGGCGCAGGAAGACAAGAAAAACAGCGCCGGATTCAGGAGAACAGTGGCTTTTACACCAGGTAAAAAAATAAATAAATTTATGGCAAGTGACAGATCTTCTTTAAATGTTTCCCTTCATTTAAGACCTGAATAAAGATCGGGGAGTCACATAATCCTTGTGATTAACATAAGTCTTTCTATGTATATAAAGCACAGAGGTAACATATACATCTGCAAGTGTTACTTACACTTTATCTACCAGTGTATTTTTAGGCTCAGAGGAAACCCCCTAACAAGCACGAGCAGGACAAACTCCATGCAACTAATGCTGAGGTTAAAGCTAAAGTCGTGACCCCGGTGCTGCCACCATGCTTTACTTATTTATACCAAGAGACCCTAAAGAATTTAGAAGAACAGACACAGTATATCAGGACATAACTACATGAAAATTTCTTGTAAAGTTAAAATTAAATCCATACAGCGATCTGAATTTACACATTACGGGGTTTTAATAACCTTTTTAGCATTGGAGAACCCCTGAAAAATTATTATTTTTGGGAACCCCTTAATTATTTTTTTGGAAAAGAGAAAAAAGAGCAAAAATGTAAAAAAAAAACAACCAGTGCACAGGAATAAGAATCTCGGTAAAAGCAGAAGAAACTAAATAAACAATGAAACGGTAAGAATAACAAAAGCACAAAGTAGCAAACAATGAATAAATAGTCAAACCTCCAAATCAATCCAGGCCCAAAACCTAATTTAATTAAGATCCTGATCAGTCCAACCAATTAATTCAGACCCCTAAAGAAATGAATTCAGACCCCACACCCCTACATTTATTTAAACTCCAAACCAGGACCTTGAATAAATTCAGACCCCACAACAGGCCCTTAAATAAACAAATTCAGACCCCAAACCACTGAATGAATTCAGATGCCAGATCAGACCCCTAAATTATCTCATGCCCAAACCAGACCCCTAAATGATCTCAAACCCCAAACCAGACCCTTAAATTATATCAGACTCCAAACCAGACCCCTAAATGATCTCAAAGCCCAAACTAGACCCTAAATTATCTTGTGCCCCAAACAAGACCCCTAAATGATCTCAAACCCCAAACCAGACCCCTAAATTATCTCAAACCCCAAATCAGACCCCATGATTAACTCAGACCCCAAATTAGACACCTAAATTGTCTCAGACCCCAAACCAGACTCCTAAATAATCTGAGACCCCTAAATTAACTCAGACCCCCAAACCAGACGCCTAAATTATCTAAAACCCCCAAACCAGCTAAACCATGCCCCTAAATTGACTGAGACCCCAATCCAGAATCCTAAATTATCTCAGACCTCAAACCAGACCCCTAAACCGATTCAGATTTAGACAAGATCCTTGAATTATTTCTTACCACAGACCAGCCCCCAATTTTATTTCAGAGCACAGATGTCCTAATTATTTCAGGACCACTACATACATGCCCCCCATGTGAATGGCGGGGCACTGCGCATGCTTGACCACCGCTCCATTCATTTTGTGACTGGCACATAAAGCCTGCAGCAATCCTCATGCCGGCGTTGTGTTGGGAAGCGCCATTTTAGCAATTGTCTAGTACCGACTCCAGAGTTGGTGTAAGGTCTCCGCGTCACTAGGTCTGGCTCAGGCTGCGGCGCCCCCTCCATTGCATGGCAGGCTTTAGTTCAGCAGCGTCTGCTTTATTTAGCCCCGTTCTGCCCACATGAAATGTGACCCCGTCCCCTCCGCTGCCTCCTGTGAAGTGGTTTGAATTCTTCTCTCGCATGCGACATTGCTGGCTCGGGATGGGTCTGTAGTGGTGGAAATAGCTGCGGCGGGACCCCACAAAGTAGGATTCCAGCACGCTGCAAATGGAGGTGCATCTCCTTTGGGGGCAAGGGACACTGCTAATATTTGGGGATTTGTCCCCCGTATAAACCGAAGACTTAAAGGGGCTGCAATGTCGGGAAATTTACAAAAATAGATTGAATAAAATCAGTAGTTATTTAATTACCGACCGCTCTGGTGGTCCCCGGCGTCCCTGCAGGAAATGCTGCAGTGCCGTGCACACCAACATGACCCCTGAGGCCAGTGATTGGCTACGGAGGTGATGAAAATAATGGACTTGACATTATTGTTGCAGGAACCCTGTGGTGGCATTACTGGTGTAGTAGGGGATAAAAGAAGCAAATAATTAATACGTTATTTTATTATTTTGACACATTTCCAGCTATTATGTAATGGTTTTTAGTCAATTTTGGACAACTCCTTTAAGTAGTTAAATAGTAGCTGCCAGTAGCCACCACTAGGGGGAGCTATTTAGACTCTGAGTTCATCAAACAGTGAACAGTTTAGCGCCCTCTAGTGGTATTTTGAAGCGCTCCTGATCTAAATATGTATAACTTACTAATGGACTTGTGTTAGCAAAGCTCCACCAGTGCCGCAGTTTCATTGTCAGTCCCGGGTACATGCAGATTCAGTTATGGCCCGTAGAGAGTTTCTTCTGTTACAGGATGTCACCAGAGCTGTGTATGAAGAGGGGTAATTTGTCCACTCATTTCAATAGCTAAGCCAGCCCCCTTCTCTAAGAATTGACTGTGACAGAGAAGGAGGCTGGCTTAGCTATTAGGAATGCTGAAAATTGAAGAACCCTTCCAGATTGCTTCTCTGTTCTTAGCCAGAGGAGAGGGTCAGAGGTGTAGCTAGGGTTTTGGTTCGGGGGGGGGGGGGGGGGGCGAAACTTCTGAGTGGGCCCCTAACCAGGTAACCTTGATTACAACTCGTGACGCGCCCTAATAGTGGAGGAGAACCTCAGCAGATGACCGCGCTGTTACTGAAGATATATAAAGACCAACATGGATATTACCGCCATATGGTCAGTGGAGGATACCAGTCCTGCAGAACATATAAGAGATCACTGCACAGATACAGATAATGTCTTACCACTGACGTTCTTTCTGATGGAATCATTCATTTTTCCCGTCTTTTCCATCTGGCCCAGACCGACATGACAACTTCTTCCACACAGGACTCAGCTGCAGAGAATACAACAAAGACACATTTCACTTCTCACATTCCAGCCCCATCACCATCTATTCCCAACCTGCACAAACTCCTCATCCTGCTGATACCCCAATACTGAGCCGCTGCCAAATGTGTCCCTATTACTGCACCTGATACCCCAATACTGAGCCGCTGCTGCCGTATGTGTCCCTATTACTGCCCCTGATACCCCAATACTGAGCCGCTGCTGCCGTATGTGTCCCTATTACTGCACCTGATACCCCAATACTGAGCCGCTGCTGCCATATGTGTCCTTATTACTGCACCCGATACCCCAATACTGAGCCGCTGCTGCCGTATGTGTCCCTATTACTGCACCTGATACCCCAATACTGAGCCGCTGCTGCCATATGTGTCCCTATTACTGCACCTGATACCCCAATACTGAGCCGCTGCTGCCGTATGTGTCCCTATTACTGCACCTGATACCCCAATACTGAGCCGCTGCTGCCATATGTGTCCCTATTACTGCACCTGATACCCCAATACTGAGCCGCTGCTGCCGTATGTGTCCCTATTACTGCACCTGATACCCCAATACTGAGCCGCTGCTGCCGTATGTGTCCCTATTACTGCACCTGATACCCCATTACTGAGCCGCTGCTGCCGTATGTGTCCCTATTACTGCACCTGATAACCCAATACTGAGCCGCTGGTGCCGTATGTGTCCCTATTACTGCCCCTGATACCCCAATACTGAGCCGCTGCTGCCGTATGTGTCCCTATTACTGCACCTGATACCCCAATACTGAGCCGCTGCTGCCGTATGTGTCCCTATTACTGCACCTGATACCCCAATACTGAGCCGCTGCTGCTGTATGTGTCCCTATTACTGCCCCTGATACCCCAATACTGAGCCGCTGCTGCCGTATGTGACCCTATTACTGCACCTGATATCCCAATACTTAGCTGCTGCAGCCGAATGTGTCCCTATTACTGCCCCTGATACCTCAATACTGAGCCGCTGCTGCCGTATGTGTCCCTATTACTGCCCCTGATACCCCAATACTGAGCCGCTGCTGCCGTATGTGTCCCTATTACTGCACCTGATACCCTAATACTGAGTCGCTGCTGCCGAATGTGTCTCTATTACTGCCCCTGATATCCCAATACTGAGCCGCTGCTGCCGTATGTGTCCCTATTACTGCACCTGATACCCCAATACTTAGCTGCTGCTGCCGTATGTGTCCCTATTACTGCACCTGATACCCCAATACTTAGCTGCTGCTGCCGTATGTGTCCCTATTACTGCACCTGATACCCTAATACTGAGTCGCTGCTGCCGAATGTGTCTCTATTACTGCACCTGATATCCCAATACTTAGCTGCTGCTGCCATATGTGTCCCTATTACTGCACCTGATATCCCAATACTGAGTCGCTGCTGCCGTATGTGACCCTATTACTACACCTAATACCCCAATACTGAGCCGCTGCTGCCGTATGTGTCTCTATTACTGCACCTGATACCCCAATACTGAGCCGCTGCTGCCATACGTGTCCCTATTACTGCACCTGATACCCCAATACTGAGCTGCTGCTGCCGTATGTGTCCCTATTACTGCCCCTGATACCTCAATACTGAGCCGCTGCTGCCGTATGTGTCTCTATTACTGCACCTGATATCCCAATACTGAGCCGCTGCTGCCGTATGTGTCTCTATTACTGCACCTGATATCCCAATACTGAGCCGCTGCTGCCGTATGTGTCCCTATTACTGCTCCTGATACCCCAATACTGAGCCGCTGCTGCCGTATGTGTCCCTATTACTGCACCTGATACCCCAATACTGAGCCGCTGCTGCCATATGTGTCCCTATTACTGCACCTGATACCCCAATACTGAGCCGCTGCTGCCGTATGTGTCCCTATTACTGCCCCTGATACCTCAATACTGAGCCGCTGCTGCCGTATGTGTCTCTATTACTGCACCTGATATCCCAATACTGAGCCGCTGCTGCCATATTGTGGCTCCGCCACTAAGGGGAGCTATGGTACGTCTGATGGCACTGAAGGAGTTCATCTGATCAGGTATCACAGACACCAATACATTTCACAGCCGGGCCACCAGGGGGAGCTAAGGGTTCTATTCACTAGGCCACTCCCCACCATTGTGAGTAAACTGGGGGTCAGGCAGGAAGTTAGACAGAAAGCTGACTGGGTTGGAACCAGGCAACACCTTGTGGCAGAGGGTGTTGTGGGGGAAGATTCAGTAGGGTCCCTGTCAGGGGTGGGATCCTGACAGAGGCCTGGCAACTTGAGCGAACGTAACGGGACCGTGCCTGCTCAGCATAGCGGCGGTGCCCAAGGAAGGATCAGAAGCGAGATAGATTGTGCTGAGTGAGAAACGAGATCGAAGCAATCAGGAGAATACCAGTAGGGGTCATGCTGTAAGACCGAGGCAACATCCTACTGAGGCGCACAACCGGCGGCCGGAACGCCGAGGGAGTATTACAATATTCAGCTTCAAGCAATACTCTAAACAGCGGCAGGACAGTCAGTCTAAGGCGGGCTGTCTCACCTAAATCACCTGTGCAGTCTTGGGGGGCAACTTGTGGAGAGGGGCGACTCTAGGGTCCCGGAAGAGCTCCGAGCCTACCCGTCAAACGGGTGCCGTCCCAACCGTAACATAAGGGAGGGACAGAGGATTAGCAGAACATCATCTAATCGAGTTGTGAGGGAACTTAAGAAACGGACACAACAGTTGTGGGGACTTTCCGTAAGCACAGCAGGGAAGGACCGCAACACATAGCGCTAGAAGGAAGGCACAGATTTCCACCTGCTAAGAGAACTCTGGAGGTGCCATTGGACCGGCCGGACTTGCGCAGCCTGGCTATCTGGACTCCGGACTGAGGACCCAGAGATCTTCAGTAAAGAGGTAAAGAGACTGCAACTTGGTGTCCTCGTTATTTACTGCACCGCACCACTACAGCGTCACCATCATCATCATCATCCATCTACATCTATTTTCCTTAACTGTGCGCCCCTCGGCAGGGTCACGGACCGGGGCCTAGCCACCGTGACAACCCCAGAGCAGAGACTCAGAGGCCCGGTACCGGGTACCCCTCGGCCCTGCGGCGGTGGGGGCGCTACAACTTGGCATCACGAACAGGATCTACTTAAGCCTGAGGAATCAGGTCATGTGTGCCTTGGAACTGTGATTAGTTGTGCTTGGACTGTACTTTATTGCAAGGACTGTGCTGCGCCATTTACCGCCAAAATCCGCCGCCATTACAGCGCTGAGGAGAGCGCAGGAAGAGAAGAGGGGCGTGGAGTAGGCGTAGACAAGCTGAAGAGCGCGAAAGACAATGGCCGCCCAGTCTAAATATTTATGTGTCCTGAGGACGTGTCCGTCAACAGCCGAGGTCCGCCTCCTGATCTTGTTTGGAGGATGGAGACCATGGAGACGGGGCCGCCCACGAAAGAGACCGCGGGAAGAGGACACTGGAGAAGAAGCAAAAATGGCGACAACGGGAGCACCACAGGGGAATGACCAGGCCCGACGAGGGGCTGTACAGCCCGATGCAGCCCAGGATACGCCGTCACTGCGGGAGCTGACCCTCACAGAGTCAACGATGGGCCGACCTCCCCGGCCGCTATCCGAGGAGTGCGTGGCCGCAGCCGAGGCCCGGCGGATAGCCTACCGCATGGAAGCCGAAGCCCGTGTGATCTCTCGGCTGGGCCAGCCTACGGAGGTCCGCCTGTCTCCAGTGTCTCCTGCCTCCTCCATCCAGGCCGCGGCAGAGTGTGAGCTGCGCGCAACGGGCCTGAGGATCCTGCCGGAGGCCGAACATCTGCAGCGCCTCATGGCAGCTTGGCGGGACAGACCTCAGCCTACCGCCCAGGTGGATCTAACCAGTGTGGAAGAAACCCCACCGTCCCACTGGGGTGTGGTGGTCTCCTTTAACTCCCGACATGGGAAGGGAGTCATCCAAGAGATCGGGGAGCCACTGCAGGTCCGCGTTGACCGTGAGGAAGTCGAATCCTGTGGAGGAAGGTATGACGCCGACCTGGAGCCTGGCGATGCCGTGACCTACACCCGGTGGAGGAGGGAAGCAGGTGGAACTGGCTGGATAGCTCGGGGTGTCCAGCGGTGTGTCGCCCTGCAGGCTGCTACTGGAACACCGGAGGATGAGCCTTCTGTAGGGAAGGTGCCGGAACCCGTCCCGGTGGAACCTCAGGAGGACCGGGTCCACCGCGTGCCTCTGGGTCGCGCTCGCCCACAAACTAGGAGGGCATCCAGGCGAGGGATCCTGTCGCTGCTGGAGCCAGGACCGGCCCTTGCCACACCAAGGCGACCCGTTGGCCGGGTGAGGCCTGGAAGGAGACCACCCCCTACACTACAAGACTGAGTAAGATAATACTATTTTTGAAAATGTAAATAGTTCCGTTAACTGTTCGTTTCCTGATTTTTGCTGCTAAACCCGTTCAGGGTTAACTTTTAAAGGGATCCCTTTGTTGACCCGGGATCCCTATTGTTTTGTTTGTTTTTCTAAGTTTTTGCACAAGTTTGCAGAACTGCCGCAATCATGAACAGTGCATGATACAAACTTTTTGTAAATAGTTTGCACCTTATTAAAGGTGCTCCCTACTGGTTTTACTTCAAAAAGGACTCTTTGTGAAGATACCACACTGGAACCTTTGCTGAGTACGGACTGGTAGCTTGGGAAGATATGCTACCTCATAGAGACTTGGTCCCCTCTTAAAGGGGATGTTCATTTGTTGTACTTAAAGAATGGTATTGCTTTAAGACTGGGAGATAGCAATAATGTCTTGATAAAGAGAAAGTGGTGATAATGTTTGCGTGAGAAAGTTATATGTATCCAACTAGTTAATTGTAAAGAAATGCTGATGATGTTCCCTGAAAGAAAGTGAAAGCTAGAAGAAGGATGCAGTGGGCCCGTAGGGGTAGACGTGGTGTCCAGCATATATGTCAGTAAGAAAATAATGAGAAGGTTTAATGTTCTATAGAAAATGTTTGATAATGTTGATAGACAACGAGGACAGAAGGTGAACCCTGAGTCCTCCTAGGAGCCATATAGAGATGGCTCAGTGCTCCTAAACTGAAAGTAATGTTATGTTCTATACTATGTATAGTAGTTGAAAAGACAGAAGGCTCGGGCTGAAAGGAGCGGTCCTGTAAGAAAGGAGAGGCAGTAGGTCTGGTGCCGTTAGGACAGGCGGTCCTGCAGATTTAAAGAAGGAGAATGTAAAAGTTAAATTGCCTTATAATGTGATTATAAGAAGGTCTTTAGCGGATTCAGAGTGTACATCCTTAAAGGCGATGTTAAATTATTGTTCAAGAGTTTGTACTAAGTAGAATACCCGGTTGGGTAAGAAAAGTTATTTATAGCATGTTGCTATGATATTTAACCATGTTTGTAACGTTCAAGTGTCCTCACCTCCCATAAAGGGAAGCTCTGTTCAAATATGCTTATTGTTA
Organism: Ranitomeya variabilis; assembly: GCF_051348905.1. Classification (NCBI taxonomy): domain Eukaryota; kingdom Metazoa; phylum Chordata; class Amphibia; order Anura; family Dendrobatidae; genus Ranitomeya; species Ranitomeya variabilis. The sequence continues at coordinate 219,753,223 of NC_135233.1, read as the reverse complement.
TTGCACTCAACAAAATTGTATGTCTTTTTGCGAACTTGTATTGTTGTTTTCTTCCCAGTCCCGGAGTACTGGATTTAACCAGGGGGGAGTGCAGCGCCCCAGAGTCCTGGTCGTTGCAGTACTGTGGCTCCGCCACTAAGGGGAGCTATGGTACGTCTGATGGCACTGAAGGAGTTCATCTGATCAGGTATCACAGACACCAATACATTTCACAGCCGGGCCACCAGGGGGAGCTAAGGGTTCTATTCACTAGGCCATTCCCCACCATTGTGGGTAAACTGGGGGTCAGGCAGGAAGTTAGACAGAAAGCTGACTGGGTTGGAACCAGGCAACACCTTGTGGCAGAGGGTGTTGTGGGGGAAGATTCAGTAGGGTCCCTGTCAGGGGTGGGATCCTGACAGAGGCCTGGCAACTTGAGCGAACGTAACGGGACCATGCCTGCTCAGCATAGCGGCGGTGCCCAAGGAAGGATCAGAAGCGAGATAGATTGTGCTGAGTGAGAAACGAGATCGAAGCAATCAGGAGAATACCAGTAGGGGTCGTGCTGTAAGACCGAGGCAACATCCTACTGAGGCGCACGACCGGCGGCCGGAACGCCGAGGGAGTATTACAATATTCAGCTTCAAGCAATACTCTAAACAGCGGCAGGACAGTCAGTCTAAGGCGGGCTGTCTCACCTAAATCACCTATGCAGTCTTGGGGGGCAACTTGTGGAGAGGGGCGACTCTAGGGTCCCGGAAGAGCTCCGAGCCTACCCGTCAAACGGGTGCCGTCCCAACCGTAACATAAGGGAGGGACAGAGGATTAGCAGAACATCATCTAATCGAGTTGTGAGGGAACTTAAGAAACGGACACAACAGTTGTGGGGACTTTCCGTAAGCACAGCAGGGAAGGACCGCAACACATAGCGCTAGAAGGAAGGCACAGATTTCCACCTGCTAAGAGAACTCTGGAGGTGCCATTGGACCGGCCGGACTTGCGCAGCCTGGCTATCTGGACTCCGGACTGAGGACCCAGAGATCTTCAGTAAAGAGGTAAAGAGACTGCAACTTGGTGTCCTCGTTATTTACTGCACCGCACCACTACAGCGTCACCATCATCATCATCATCCATCTACATCTATTTTCCTTAACTGTGCGCCCCTCGGCAGGGTCACGGACCGGGGCCTAGCCACCGTGACAACCCCAGAGCAGAGACTCAGAGGCCCGGTACCGGGTACCCCTCGGCCCTGCGGCGGTGGGGGCGCTACATGTCCCTATTACTGCACCCGATACCCCAATACTGAGCCGCTGCTGCCGTATGTGCCCCTATTACTGCTCCTGATACCCCAATACTGAGCCGCTGCTGCAGTATGTGTCCCTATTACTGCACCTGATACCCCAATACTGAGCCGCTGCTGCCGTATGTGTCCCTATTACTGCACCTGATACCCCAATACTGAGCCATTGCTGCCATATGTGTCCCTATTACTGCACCTGATATCCCAATACTTAGCTGCTGCTGCCGTATGTGTCTCTATTACTGCACCTGATATCCCAATACTGAGTCGCTGCTGCCGAATGTGTCCCTATTACTGCTCCTGATACCCCAATACTGAGCCGCTGCTGCCGTATGTGTCCCTATTACTGCACCTGATACCCCAATACTGAGCCGCTGCTGCTGTATGTGTCCCTATTACTGCACCTGATAACCCAATACTGAGCTGCTGCTGCCGTATGTGTCCCTATTACTGCACCTGATACCCCAATACTGAGCCGCTGCTGCCGTATGTGTCCCTATTACTGCACCTGATACCCCAATACTGAGCCGCTGCTGCCGTATGTGTCCCTATTACTGCACCTGATATCCCAATACTTAGCTGCTGCTGCCGAATGTGTCCCTATTACTGCACCTGATATCCCAATACTGAGTCGCTGCTGCCGAATGTGTCTCTATTACTGCACCTGATATCCCAATACTGAGCCACTGCTGCCGAATGTGTCCCTATTACTGCACCTGATATCCCAATACTGAGCCGCTGCTGCCGTATGTGTCCCTATTACTGCACCTGATACCCTAATACTGAGTCGCTGCTGCCGAATGTGTCTCTATTACTGCACCCGATACCCCAATACTGAGCCGCTGGTGCCGTATGTGTCCCTATTACTGCACCTGATACCCCAATGCTGAGCCGCTGCTGCCGTATGTGTCCCTATTACTGCCCCTGATATCCCAATACTGAGTCGCTGCTGCCGAATGTGTCCCTATTACTGCATGTGATACCCCAATACTGAGCCGCCGCTGCTGCCGTATGTGTCCCTATTACTGCACCTGATACCCCAATACTGTGCCGCTGCTGCCGTATGTGTCCCTATTACTGCCCGATACCCCAATACTGAGCCGCTGCTGCCGTATGTGTCCCTATTACTGCACCTGATGCCCCAATATTGAGCCGCTGCTGCCGTATGTGTCCCTATTACTGCACCTGATGCCCCAATACTGAGCTGCTGCTGCCGTATGAGTCCCTATTATTAAACCTGATACCCCAATACTGAGCCGCTGCTGCTGTATGTGTCTCTATTACTGCACCTGATAACCCAATACTGAGCAGCTGCTGCCGTATGTGTCCCTATTACTGCCCCTTATACCCCAATACTGAGCAGCTGCTGCCGTATGTGCCCCTATTACTGCACCTGATGCCCCAATACTGAGCCGCTGCTGCCGTATGTGTCCCTATTACTGCACCTGATATCCCAATACTGAGTCGCTGCTACCATATGTGTCCCTATTACTGCACCTGATACCCCAATACTCAGCTGCTGCTGTCGTATGTGTCCCTATTACTGCCCCTGATACCCCAATACTGAGCCGCTGCTGCCATATGTGTCCCTATTACTGCACCTGATAGCCCAATACTGAGCCGCTGCTGCCGTATGTGTCCCTATTACTGCCCCTGATACCCCAATACTGAGCCGCTGCTGCCGTATGTGTCCCTATTACTGCCCCTGATACCCCAATACTGAGCCACTGCTGCCATATGTGCCCCTATTACTGCCCCAGATACCCCAATACTGAGCCACTGCTGCCGTATGTGTCCCTATTACTGCCCCTGATACCCCAATACTGAGCCGCTGCTACCATATGTGTCCCTATTACTGCACCTGATACCCCAATACTGAGCTGCTGCCGTATGTTTCCCTATTACTGCCCCTGATACCCCAATACTGAGCCACTGCTGCCGTATGTGTCCCTATTACTGCCCGATACCCCAATACTGAGCTGCTGCTGCCGTATGTGTCCCTATTACTGCAGAGCCCCAGAGTCCTGGTCGTTGCAGTACTGTCGCTCCGCCACTAAGGGGAGTGATGGTACATCTGATGGCACTTAAGGAGTTCACCTGACCAGGTATCACAGTCACACATTACACTTCACACTCTGGCCACCAGGGGGAGCAAAGGGTTCTATGATTAGGCCACTCCTCACAATCTGGTAAAACTGGGGGCTGGATAGGAAGTTAGGGAGAAGCTGAATTGGTTTTGCCCAGGCAACACCTAGTGAGAGAAGAGGTTGCTTGGGAAGATTCAGGGGGGTCCCTGTCAGGGGTGGGATCCTGACAGAGGCCTAGCGAAAAGGACAGATCGTTACGGAACCGCGCCTGCACTTCATTGCGGCGGTATCTTAAGAAAGGATAAGAAGCGAGGTTTATTGTGGAGAAGTGAGAAACGAGATCACAGCACAAAGGAGAATAGAACCAGTAGGAGTCGTGCCCTGAGATCGGCAACATCCTACTGAGGCGTGTAGCCGGTGGCCGGAACGCCGAGGAAGTATTAGGCTCCACGCATTACTTCAAACAGCGGCAGGGCAGTTGACTTTAGGTTGGCTGTCTCACCTAAATCACCTAAGCAGACAACGGAGGCAATTGTGGGAGAGGGGAGTCTCTAGGGTCCCAGAATAAGGAGGCAATTGTGGGAGAGGGGCATCTCTAGGGTCCCAGAATAACTCCACCCGTCATACGGGTGCGTCCTAGCCAAATCATCTGGGGGACGGAGAGAGAAAGAACATCAGAAACAGATACAACAGTTGTGAGGACTATCCCGTGGTGCTCAGCAGGGAGGTACTACAACACCCAGGCGCTAGAAGGTAGGCACTGATTTCCACCTGGAAAGGGAACTCTGGATGTGCCTTCGGACCGGCCGGTCTCAGCCAGCCCTGTTAGCAGAGCTCTGGATTGCGGATCTCGAAGCCTTCAGTAAAGAGGTAAAGAGACTGCAACCCTGTGTCCTCGTTATTCATCGCACCTCGCACCACGCACCAGCATCACACCTTTCATTGGACGCCCCTTAGTAGGGTCACGGACCGGGTCTAGCCACCGTGACAACCCCAGGACCGAGACAGAGAGGCCCAGTACCGAGTACCCCACGGCCCTGCGTCTGGGGGCTGCTCCAACTTGGCGTCATGAACAGGATCTACTTAAGCCTGAAGAATCAGGTCATGTGTGCCTTGGAACTGTGACTGAATTGTGCTTGAACCGTGATTTATTGACTGTGTATTGCTATTGCCACCAAAAGTTCCCACCAAAACCGCCATTGCAGCGCTAAGAGGAGCGCAGGAGAAGAAGAAGGGCGTGGAAGTGGGCGTAAACAAGTTGAAGAGCGCGAAAGACAATGGCTGCCCAGTCTAAGGGTACTGTCACACAGTGCCATTTTGATCGCTACGACGGTACGATTCGTGACGTTCTAGCGATATCGTTACGATATCGCAGTGTCTGACACGCAGCAGCGATCAGGGACCCTGCTGAGAATCGTACGTCGTAGCAGATCGTTTGGAACTTTCTTTCATCGCTTGATCACCCGCTGACATCGCTGGATCGTTGTGTGTGACAGCGATCCAGCGATGTGTTCGCTTGTAACCAGGGTAAACATCGGGTAACTATCGTCTGACGTCACCGCTCTGCTTTCCGGCCGCTGTGCTTACACAGTGCAGAGAAGCTGAGACGCCGGAGGACAGACACCGGAATGTAAGTATGTACTGTTTGGTTTTTTTACGTTTACGCTGGTAACCACGGTAAACATCGGGTTACTAAGCGCGGCCCTGCGCTTAGTAACCCGATGTTTACCCTGGTTACCCGGGGACTTCGGCATCGCTCCAGCGCCGTGATTGCAACGTGTGACCGCAGTCTACGACGCTGGAGCGATAATCATACGATCGCTGCGACGTCACGGATCGTGCCGTCGTAGCGATCAAAATGGCACTGTGTGACAGTACCCTAAGTATTGCTGTATCCTGAGGACGTGTCCGTCAGCAGCTGAGGTCCGCCTCCTCATTCTCTATGGAGGGTGGAGACCATGGAGATGGGGCCGCCCCCAAAAAAGAGAGCGGGAAGAAGATCCAGAGGAGGGGACAAAGATGGCGACTTCCAGGACACCGCATGGGGATGACCCGGCTCGGCGCAGGGCTGCATCACCCGCAGCAGTCCCGGATTCACCGCTGCTGCGGGGACTGGCCGTCGCGGAGCTGCCGATGGGGAGGCCCAGCAGACAGTCGCTGTAACAACCCTGCCGGCATCACTGCATGGCCTTCCATTCCCCATCTGCCTGTTACATCTACTCACTCACCCAGTGCCATGCTGTGAGAACTGTCTGCTGCCGGCTCCATGCCATGTGCTTCATGGCGGCTTGCTCTGTGTACACTTCCTGGCTGTGTGCATAGGGGGGCGGCGCCAGCCACCCTGGATTCTTATTGAGACTGTGTGCACCTCCCTTGGGTGTTCCTGGCCAAGAGCCTTGAGGCCTCTGATACTTAAGGCATCCTCACCCATTGGAGGATGCCTGAGCAAACTATTCCCCTCAGTTAGCACTTGCTACTGAGCTGCCAGGTCGTGTCTGTTTCCTGTCTCTGAGGGCTGCAATGCTGCAGGCCTTCATCTGTGTTCTGTTTGTGTATCCGTGTCCGTTCCTGTCTGAACTCTGGTCTTCGTCCGTTCCTGTTCCTTCTTTGTCATTTATCATTTCCCACTCTGCTGTGTGTACCCCTGCCTTATCTTTCTGTTCTGCTTGCCACTATCAGTGGCTCTGCATCTCTCTGCTCTGTTCTGCCACAACCTGTGGTTCTGTGCCTCTCAGCTTCCCTCGCCACAACCTGTGGTTCTGCACTCTCTGGCTCTTTGCGTAACCTCCTGCGGTTCTGGCTCTTGGCTCCGCCTCCAGCATCTCCGCTCTTGGCTCCGCCTCCAGCATCTCCGCTCTTGGCTCCGTCCTTGGCTCTGCCTTCTCCTTCTCTACTCTTTGCTCTGCCTTCTCCTTCTCTACTCTTTGCTCTGCCTTCTCCTTCTCTACTCTTTGCTCTGCCTTCTCCTTCTCTGCTCATAGCTCTGCCTTCTCCTCTACTCTTGGCTCCACTTCCTGCTCTTACTCCGCCTCCTGTGATTCTGCTTTGCTTCCACTCTTGCTCTACCTTTATTCTGCACTTGCCGTACTGGTCTCTACCTGTTTCTTTATGTTGTCCAGTCTGAACAGGTTCTTACCTGTTTTCATACATCCATCTGAATACCAGTTCCTACCAGAGTATCAGCCCTGTCTGCCAGTGCCAGCCGTGCCCGCCTGAGTGCCAGCTGCGCCCGTCTGCCTGCCTGTATCTCCGTCAAGCCAGTCTGCCTGTCAGTGCCTCAGCCATACCCGTCTGTCAGCCAGTGTCACAGCCGTGCCTGCCTGCCTGTGTCTTGTCCCCGGTGGGATCAGCATCCACAGTCTGACTCCACCCTGGAGTGGTACCTGGTAGCTTCCTATTGCACAAGTCTAACCTCACCATCAGAGGCTCCAGCGAACACCTAGGAAGCTACTTAGTTACGCCCCTTCCAGGGAAGTTCGGTCTGTGTTCCAGTGGGGCCAACCCGTCTCGGCGCGAGCGTTACAGTCGCCTGATGACTGGGTAGCTGCAGCCAAAGCCCTGCAGCTGGCGCACTGCCGAGAGGCCCACGCTCGCGTGAGTTCCTGGTTGGGCCATCCTACAGAGATCCGCCTGTCCCCCGTGTCCCCCACTCTGTCCGTTTCGACCCGCAAACCCTGCCGATGGGTCGTGAGTCGCGGGAGCCGGACCTGAGGATCCTGCCAGTGACGGAACACCAACGACACCTGGTGGCGGCATGGAGGAAGCAGCCCCAACCTGCGGCCCCGATTGACCTAACGGGTGATGTGGAAGTCCCACCGTCAAAGTGGAGTGTGGTGGTAATCTTTAACTCCCAGGAGAGAAGGGGAGTCATCCAGGAGATTGGGGAGCCACTAAAGGTCCACGTCGCCCGGAACGAGGTGGAGCCTTGCTATGGAGAGATCGATGCGGATCGCGACCTGGAACCCGGGGATGCCGTGACCTACACCCTGTGGCGAAGAGGGATCGGTTGGACGGCCAGGGGTGTCCAGCGGTGCGCGACCCTCCAGGTCGCTACCGAGGCTCAGGGGACCGTACCCATTGCGGGAAAGATGACAGAAGCCTCTGCTATGGACCACCAGGCTGCCCAGGCCCATCGTTCTCGGCTGAGGAGGGTGGTCGGTGAGGTGAAGCCCCTGTCGCCAGAACCAGAGTAAGCCTCAAAGTCATGGAACTGTAAATAGTTATTTGTTTGTCTGTTACTGTGTTGCTGCTAATACCCGACCAGGGTTGTCCTTAAAGGGATCCCTTCATTTTCCCGGGATCCCTATTGTTTTTGCTTTTTTGTTTTTGTTCATAATTGTTTACAAAGACTACCAAATCATGGACGGTGAATGGTTAACAAACTGTGTTGTAAATAGTTCGCACCTTCTTAAAGGTACCCCCTACTGGTTTTACAAAAAGGAGAACTTTTTGAAGAGACTGTTCTTGAATACAGCGCAGAAGTTCTTGCCTTAAACGGACTTGCAGATAGAGAGTCTGCACTACTTCCAAAGAGACTTGGTCCCCTCTTAAGGGGAATGTTCATGTGTTGCACATAAGTATACTGTTGCCTTAGGAAAAGTTGGATTATAATAATGTTTACATAGAAGTAGTATGTAGTCAGTTAGATAGCAATAGGAATTGTTTAATGATGTTACTAGAGATTGAGGACAGGAAAGAGTTGAAAGCCGAATTTCAATAAAGCGGACCCGTAGGGGTTAGTGAGTCCTCCTGGAAACCATAGAGAGATGGTTGATTGATCTTGTACTGTGAATAAAAATTGAGCTAATAGAAGGAAAGAGGCAGTAGGCCCGGACGAGTAGCCAGGTGGTCCTGCATGTTCAAAGTGAAGACAATAAAGACAAAGTTAATTTATATTTTAGAGTTTTATAGTAAGCCTTTAGTGGGTTCAGCTTATACACCCTTAAAGGAAAAGTTAAATTATTGTTCAAAATTTGCACTTAGTAGATAGAATACCCGGCTGGGTAATGATGCTTATTTATAGTCGAGTTAGTCATAAGTGTTATTTAAAATCTTAAGCACTATGTAAATATGTTTTTGTTTGTAACGTTCAAGTGTCCTCACCTCCCATAAAGGGAAGCTCTGTTAAATTTACCTGTTCATTGCATTTCAAAAATTTGTATGTCTTTTGCTAACATGTATTGTTGTTCTTCTTTCCCAGTCCGGGAGTACTGGTCATTGCAGTACTGTCGCTTCGCCACTAAGTGCTGAGCCACTGCTACCGTATGTGTCCCTATTACTGCCCCTGATACCCCAATACTGAGCCGCTGCTGCCGTATGTGTCCTTATTACTGCACCTGATACCCCAATACTGAGTCGCTGCTGCCGTATGTGACCCTATTACTGCACCTGATACCCCAATACTGAGCCACTGCTGCCGTATGTGTCCCTATTACTGCTCCTGATACCCCAATGCTGAGCCACTGCTACCGTATGTGTCCCTATTACTGCACCTGATACCCCAATACTGAGCCGCTGCTGCCGTATGTGTCCCTATTGCTGCTCCTGATACCCCAATGCTGAGCCACTGCTACCATATGTGTCCCTATTACTGCCCCTGATACCCCAATACTGAGCCACTGCTGCCATATGTGTCCCTATTACTGCACCTGATACCCCAATACTGAGCCGCTGCTGCCGTATGTGTCCCTATTACTGCTCCTGATACCCCAATGCTGAGCCACTGCTACCATATGTGTCCCTATTACTGCCCCTGATACCTCAATTCTGAGCCGCTGCTGCCGTATGTGACCCTATTACTGCACCTGATACCCCAATACTGAGCCGCTGCTGCCGTATGTGTCCCTATTACT